>NC_091283.1:529671226-530884976 GCF_032444005.1 Ranitomeya imitator
TCAATTTCAGTTCATGTGCCTGCGTGGCGTTTGCAGGTCACGTTGCAAGCTGCACAGCAGGGGAACAGCTGGCGGTGCTGAACCCCACTAACACATTGGCTGGTGTTTTTCTCTGTGCAGCTAGCATTTCCGGGCAAAAACTAGCGGTGTTTGAGCCCAGGGTCAGCAGGAGGAGGAGGAGAGGAGCAAAGTGTAGGCCGAAGCCTGCACTGGTGGCAGCTTTTGGTCGGTTGTGCCAGCGTGGCTTGTGCTGGACACGATGCCGGCTACACAGCGGGGGAACAGCTGGCGTTGCTGAACCCCACTAACACATTGGCTGGTGTTTTTCTCTGTGCAGCTAGCATTTCCGGGCAAAAACTAGCGTTGTTAGAGCCCAGGGTCAGCAGGAGGAGGAGAGGAGCAGAGTGTAGGCCGAAGCCTAGTTGAACCAATTTCAAAGGTTACCTTTAACCCCCCCTCAGGTGTTACAAAGAACAAGAGCCACTCCTTCTGCAGCATTAATGCTGCACAAGTAAAAGGTTGCTCTATTAATTTGTCTACTTGCACAAGCTGAATGCAACACGTAGACTATTTAGCCCATTATACTGTTTAACAGTAGTGGAGGCGTGACTTGTCTTTTTAAAGAAAAGCAGCACAGGTGTCGAAAACAACACCTTTTTGCATGGGCGCAGCTTCCTGAGCGTTGTTAGTTGCTGTACAGGAGTCTGCGCTCTTGTGATCCTTTGGCCATGCGCTGTGAGCGCTTCCTGTCTTATGACCTCATTTCATGTTGGCCGTTGCGGTTAGCGATGGACATGAATCCCAGACCCACAGTGTGTTTTTAAAAAATCACACTGCGGTGCTGGGATTCGTGCCCTGGTGCAGTAAATATGTTTGCCGCTCACACATGTCCTTACACCTGCTTCAGACTGGACGGCCTCATCTGATCCCTTATCGCCTGCCGAGGCCATGAGGACACCCAGTCTGAAGAAGGCGGAAGGAGATGAGTGAACACAGGCAAACATATGCACTGCACATGCCCATCAATCACACCCTCGCTGTCCAAAAAAATAAGACACCGAGGGCCGTTGTTTCGAGCAGGGGAGATGCACAGGCGCAGCCAGCTAACCAATGATGTCAAAAGACGGGCAGCGCTAACAAGGGTGGTGCTGCGTGTCATTACAAAGGAAAGTCACACCTCAGGGACATTGTAATGGTCTCTAATGAGACACATTTTGTACGTGTTGAGTTCCACGTGGGCAAGGAGAAAAAGTCAGCCACCTCGTACAAATGCAGCAGTACTGCTGTACAAGGTGGCTGTTATACATAGAAACACCTGTGGGTGGGGGGCAGGCTCCCTTCAATTTCAGTTCATGTGCCTGCGTGGCGTTTGCAGGTCACGTTGCAAGCTACACAGCAGGGGAACAGCTGGCGTTGCTGAACCCCACTGACACATTGACTGGTGTTTTTCTCTGTGCAGATTGCATGTCCGGGCAAAAACTAGCGGTGTTAGAGCCCAGGGTCAGCAGGAGGAGGAGGAGAGGAGCAAAGTGTAGGCCGAAGCCTGCACTGGTGGCAGCTTTTGGTCGGTTGTGCCAGCGTGGCTTGTGCTGGACACGATGCCGGCTACACAGCGGGGGAACAGCTGGCGGTGCTGAACCCCACTAACACATTGGCTGGTGTTTTTCTCTGTGCAGCTAGCATTTCCGGGCAAAAACTAGCGGTGTTTGAGCCCAGGGTCAGCAGGAGGAGTAGAGGAGCAGAGTGTAGGCCGAAGCCTAGTTGAACCAATTTCAAAGGTTACCTTTAACCCCCCCCCTCAGGTGTTGCAAGGTACAAGAGCCACACCTTGAACAGCATTAATGATGCACAAGTCAAAGGTTGCTCTATTTAATTTTGCTCCTTGCACACGCTGAATTAAACACGTACACTATTTAGCCCATTATACTGTCAAACAGTTGTGGAGGCGTGACTTGTCTTTTTAACGAGACGCAGCACAGGTGTCAAAATTTGCACCTAGGTACTGGGCGCAGATTCCTGAGCGTTGTTATTTGCTGTACAGGAGTCTGCGCTATTGTGTTATCCCTTGGCAATACCCTGTTAGTGCAGGCCGTCTCATGACCTCATTTCATGTTGGCCGGTGCGGTTAACGATGGCCATAAATCCCAGACCCATAGTGGCTTTTCCTAAAGTCACACTGCGGTGCTGGGATTCGTGGCCTTGTGCAGTAAATATGTTCGCCGCTCACACATGTCCTTACACCTGCTTCAGACTGGGCGGCCTCAGCTGATCCCTTATCGCATGCCGCGGCCATGAGGCCGCACAGTCAGAAGAAGGCGGAAGGAGGGGAGTGAAAACAGGGGAACATATGCACTGCTCGTGCCCATCAATCACACCCTCGCAGTCAAAATATATGAGACAACGGGGGGCGTTGTGTCGGACAGGGGGGACGCACAGGCACAGCCAGCCAACCAATGATGTCAGGAGACGGGCAGCGCTAACAATGGGGGTGCTGCGTGTCATTAAAAAGGAAAGTCACACCTCAGGGACATTGTAATGGTCTGTAATGAGACACATTTTGTACTTGTTGAGTTCCACGTGTGCAAGGAGAAAAAGTCAGCCACCTTGTACAAATGCAGCAGTACTGCTGTACAAGGTGGCTGTTATACATAGAAACACCTGTGGGTGGGGGGCAGGCTCCCTTCAATTTCAGTTCATGTGCCTGCGTGGCGTTTGCAGGTCACGTTGCAAGCTACACAGCAGGGGAACAGCTGGCGTTGCTGAACCCCACTGACACATTGACTGGTGTTTTTCTCTGTGCACATTGCATGTCCGGGCAAAAACTAGCGGTGTTAGAGCCCAGGGTCAGCAGGAGGAGGAGGAGAGGAGCAAAGTGTAGGCCGCAGCCTGCACTGGTGGCAGCTTTTGTTCTGTTGTGCCAGCGTGGCTTGTGCTGGACACGTTGCCGACTACACAGCAGGGGAACAGCTGGCGGTGCTGAACCCCACTAACACATTGGCTGGTGTTTTTCTCTGTGCAGCTAGCATTTCCGGGCAGAAACTGGCGTTGTTTGAGCCCAGGGTCAGCAGGAGGAGTAGAGGAGCAGAGTGTAGGCCGAAGCCTAGTTGAACCAATTTCAAAGGTTACCTTTAACCCCCCCCTCAGGTGTTGCAAGGTACAAGAGCCACACCTTGAACAGCATTAATGATGCACAAGTCAAAGGTTGCTCTATTTAATTTTGCTCCTTGCACACGCTGAATTAAACACGTACACTATTTAGCCCATTATACTGTCAAACAGTTGTGGAGGCGTGACTTGTCTTTTTAACGAGACGCAGCACAGGTGTCAAAATTTGCACCTAGGTACTGGGCGCAGATTCCTGAGCGTTGTTATTTGCTGTACAGGAGTCTGCGCTCTTGTGTTATCCCTTGGCAATACCCTGTTAGTGCAGGCCGTCTCATGACCTCATTTCATGTTGGCCGGTGCGGTTAACGATGGCCATAAATCCCAGACCCACAGTGGCTTTTCCTAAAGTCACACTGCGGTGCTGGGATTCGTGGCCTTGTGCAGTAAATATGATCGCCGCTCACACATGTCCTTACACCTGCTTCAGACTGGGCGGCCTCAGCTGATCCCTTATCGCATGCCGCGGCCATGAGGCCGCACAGTCAGAAGAAGGCGGAAGGAGGGGAGTGAAAACAGGGGAACATATGCACTGCTCGTGCCCATCAATCACACCCTCGCAGTCAAAATATATGAGACAACGGGGGGCGTTGTGTCGGGCAGGGGGGACGCACAGGCACAGCCAGCCAACCAATGATGTCAGGAGACGGGCAGCGCTAACAATGGGGGTGCTGCGTGTCATTACAAAGGAAAGTCACACCTCAGGGACATTGTAATGGTCTCTAATGAGACACATTTTGTACGTGTTGAGTTCCACGTGGGCAAGGAGAAAAAGTCAGCCACCTCGTACAAATGCAGCAGTACTGCTGTACAAGGTGGCTGATATACATAGAAACACCTGTGGGTGGGGGGCAGGCTCCCTTCAATTTCAGTTCATGTGCCTGCGTGGCGTTTGCAGGTCACGTTGCAAGCTACACAGCAGGGGAACAGCTGGCGTTGCTGAACCCCACTAACACATTGGCTGGTGTTTTTCTCTGTGCAGCTAGCATGTCCGGGCAGAAACTGGCGTTGTTTGAGCCCAGGGTCAGCAGGAGGAGGAGAGGAGCAAAGTGTAGGCCGAAGCCTGCACTGGTGGCAGCTTTTGGTCGGTTGTGCCAGCGTGGCTTGTGCTGGACACGTTGCCGACTACACAGCAGGGGAACAGCTGGCGGTGCTGAACCCCACTAACACATTGGCTGGTGTTTTTCTCTGTGCAGCTAGCATTTCCGGGCAAAAACTAGCGGTGTTTGAGCCCAGGGTCAGCAGGAGGAGTAGAGGAGCAGAGTGTAGGCCGAAGCCTAGTTGAACCAATTTCAAAGGTTACCTTTAACCCCCCCCTCAGGTGTTGCAAGGTACAAGAGCCACACCTTGTGCAGCATTAATGCTGCACAAGTAAAAGGTTGCTCTATTTGTTTTGCTCCTTGCACACGCTGACTAAAACACGTACACTATTTAGCCCATTATACTGTCAAACAGTTGTGGAGGCGTGACTTGTCTTTTTAACGAGACGCAGCACAGGTGTAAAAATTTGCACCTAGGTACTGGGCGCAGATTCCTGAGCGTTGTTATTTGCTGTACAGGAGTCTGCGCTATTGTGATCCCTTGGCCATGCGCTGTGAGCGCTTCCTGTCTTCTGACCTCATTTCATGTCGGCCGTTGCGGTTAGCGATGGACATGAATCCCAGACCCACAGTGTGTTTTTAAAAAATCACACTGCGGTGCTGGGATTCGTGCCCTGGTGCACTAAATATGTTTGCCGCTCACACATGTCCTTACACCTGCTTCAGACTGGGCGGCCTCATCTGATCCCTTATCGCCTGCCGCGGCCATGAGGACACCCAGTCTGAAGAAGGCGGAAGGAGATGAGTGAACACAGGCAAACATATGCACTGCACATGCCCATCAATCACACCCTCGCTGTCCAAAAAAATAAGACACCGAGGGCCGTTGTTTCGAGCAGGGGAGATGCACAGGCGCAGCCAGCTAACCAATGATGTCAAAAGACGGGCAGCGCTAACAAGGGTGGTGCTGCGTGTCATTACAAAGGAAAGTCACACCTCAGGGACATTGTAATGGTCTCTAATGAGACACATTTTGTACGTGTTGAGTTCCACGTGGGCAAGGAGAAACAGTCAGCCACCTCGTACAAATGCAGCAGTACTGCTGTACAAGGTGGCTGATATACATAGAAACACCTGTGGGTGGGGGGCAGGCTCCCTTCAATTTCAGTTCATGTGCCTGCGTGGCGTTTGCAGGTCACGTTGCAAGCTACACAGCAGGGGAACAGCTGGCGTTGCTGAACCCCACTGACACATTGACTGGTGTTTTTCTCTGTGCACATTGCATGTCCGGGCAAAAACTAGCGGTGTTAGAGCCCAGGGTCAGCAGGAGGAGGAGGAGAGGAGCAAAGTGTAGGCCGCAGCCTGCACTGGTGGCAGCTTTTGTTCTGTTGTGCCAGCGTGGCTTGTGCTGGACACGTTGCCGACTACACAGCAGGGGAACAGCTGGCGGTGCTGAACCCCACTAACACATTGGCTGGTGTTTTTCTCTGTGCAGCTAGCATTTCCGGGCAGAAACTGGCGTTGTTTGAGCCCAGGGTCAGCAGGAGGAGTAGAGGAGCAGAGTGTAGGCCGAAGCCTAGTTGAACCAATTTCAAAGGTTACCTTTAACCCCCCCCTCAGGTGTTGCAAGGTACAAGAGCCACACCTTGAACAGCATTAATGATGCACAAGTCAAAGGTTGCTCTATTTAATTTTGCTCCTTGCACACGCTGAATTAAACACGTACACTATTTAGCCCATTATACTGTCAAACAGTTGTGGAGGCGTGACTTGTCTTTTTAACGAGACGCAGCACAGGTGTCAAAATTTGCACCTAGGTACTGGGCGCAGATTCCTGAGCGTTGTTATTTGCTGTACAGGAGTCTGCGCTCTTGTGTTATCCCTTGGCAATACCCTGTTAGTGCAGGCCGTCTCATGACCTCATTTCATGTTGGCCGGTGCGGTTAACGATGGCCATAAATCCCAGACCCACAGTGGCTTTTCCTAAAGTCACACTGCGGTGCTGGGATTCGTGGCCTTGTGCAGTAAATATGATCGCCGCTCACACATGTCCTTACACCTGCTTCAGACTGGGCGGCCTCAGCTGATCCCTTATCGCATGCCGCGGCCATGAGGCCGCACAGTCAGAAGAAGGCGGAAGGAGGGGAGTGAAAACAGGGGAACATATGCACTGCTCGTGCCCATCAATCACACCCTCGCAGTCAAAATATATGAGACAACGGGGGGCGTTGTGTCGGGCAGGGGGGACGCACAGGCACAGCCAGCCAACCAATGATGTCAGGAGACGGGCAGCGCTAACAATGGGGGTGCTGCGTGTCATTACAAAGGAAAGTCACACCTCAGGGACATTGTAATGGTCTCTAATGAGACACATTTTGTACGTGTTGAGTTCCACGTGGGCAAGGAGAAAAAGTCAGCCACCTCGTACAAATGCAGCAGTACTGCTGTACAAGGTGGCTGATATACATAGAAACACCTGTGGGTGGGGGGCAGGCTCCCTTCAATTTCAGTTCATGTGCCTGCGTGGCGTTTGCAGGTCACGTTGCAAGCTACACAGCAGGGGAACAGCTGGCGTTGCTGAACCCCACTAACACATTGGCTGGTGTTTTTCTCTGTGCAGCTAGCATGTCCGGGCAGAAACTGGCGTTGTTTGAGCCCAGGGTCAGCAGGAGGAGGAGAGGAGCAAAGTGTAGGCCGAAGCCTGCACTGGTGGCAGCTTTTGGTCGGTTGTGCCAGCGTGGCTTGTGCTGGACACGTTGCCGACTACACAGCAGGGGAACAGCTGGCGGTGCTGAACCCCACTAACACATTGGCTGGTGTTTTTCTCTGTGCAGCTAGCATTTCCGGGCAAAAACTAGCGGTGTTTGAGCCCAGGGTCAGCAGGAGGAGTAGAGGAGCAGAGTGTAGGCCGAAGCCTAGTTGAACCAATTTCAAAGGTTACCTTTAACCCCCCCCTCAGGTGTTGCAAGGTACAAGAGCCACACCTTGTGCAGCATTAATGCTGCACAAGTAAAAGGTTGCTCTATTTGTTTTGCTCCTTGCACACGCTGACTAAAACACGTACACTATTTAGCCCATTATACTGTCAAACAGTTGTGGAGGCGTGACTTGTCTTTTTAACGAGACGCAGCACAGGTGTCAAAATTTGCACCTAGGTACTGGGCGCAGATTCCTGAGCGTTCTTATTTGCTGTACAGGAGTCTGCGCTATTGTGATCCCTTGGCCATGCGCTGTGAGCGCTTCCTGTCTTCTGACCTCATTTCATGTCGGCCGTTGCGGTTAGCGATGGACATGAATCCCAGACCCACAGTGTGTTTTCAAAAAATCACACTGCGTGGCTGGGATTCGTGGCCTTGTGCAGTAAATAGGTTGGCCGCTTACACATGTCCTTACACCTGCTCCAGACTGGGCGGCCTCAGCTGATCCCTTATCGCCTACCACGGCCAGGAGGCCGCACAGTCTGAAGAAGGCGGAAGGAGATGAGTTAAGACAGGCGAACATATGCACTGCTCGTGCCCATAAACCACACCCTCGCTGACAAAATAAATATGACAACGAGGGGCGTTGTTTCTAGCAGGGCGGATGCACAGGCGCAGCCAGCTAACCATGATGACAAAAGACGGGAAACGCTACCAAGGGGGGTGCTGCGTATCATTACAAAGGAAAGTCACACCTCAGGGACAGTGGAATGGTCTCAATGAGACACATTTTGTACGTGTTGAGTTCCACGTGGGCAAGGAGAAAAAGTCAGCCACCTTGTACAAATGCAGCAGTACTGCTGTACTAGGTGGCTGTTATACATAGAAACACCTGGGGGGGTGGGGCCAGGTTCCCTTTTAATTTCAGTTCCTGTGCCTGCATGGCGTTTGCAGGTCACGTTGCCGGCTACACAGCAGGGGAACAGCTGGCGTTGCTGAACCCCACTAACACATTGGCTGGTGTTTTTCTCTGTGCAGCTAGCACTTCCGGGCAAAAACTAGCGGTGTTTGAGCCCAGGGTCAGCAGGAGGAGGAGAGGAGCAGAGTGTAGGCCGAAGCCTGCACTGGTGGCAGCTTTTGTTCTGTTGTGCCAGCGTGGCTTGTGCTGGACACGTTGCCGACTACACAGCAGGGGAACAGCTGGCGGTGCTGAACCCCACTGACACATCACCTAGTGTTTTTTTCTGTGTAGACAACACTTCCAGGTGGCAACTGACAGTGTTGAAACCCAGGGAATCAAAGAGGAGCAGAGTGTAGGCCGAAGCCTGCAGTGGAGCAAGTTGAAAGGGAACCTTTAACCCCCCCCCCCAGGCATTTGTTGCTGAAAGAGCCATCTTGTACAGCAGTAATACTGCACATGGAAAATGGTGGCTCCGAAAATTATGCTCCTTGCAAACGCTGAAGTACACACTCATATAATGTGTCCCCTCACACCGTCAAACCATCCCGGAAGTGGGACTTTCCTTTGTAATGTGACACAGCACAGCCGTCATTCCAACCCCCTTGGTGCCGGGCACCACCTCCTCAACGTTGTTTGGTTCTGTCACGGAGCCCGCACTGTAATGTTATCCCTTGGCCATGCACAGTTAGCGGTGCCCGTCTTCTGACATCATGTAGGTGTCAGGCTGGCAGTGCCTGTGCGTCCAAGCTGCCCGAGATCCAACCTTGCAGTGTCATCTAATGTAGTCCCACTGCGGGCCAGGGATCCATGGGCATGCGCAGTGCATATCATCGCCTCTCACTCACCTCCTTCCTGCTTCTTCAGACTGTGCGGCGTCACGGCCGTGGCATGCTATTAGGGATCAGCTGACGCCGCCTAGTCTGAAGAAGCGTGAAGAAGGGGAGTGAGAGGCTAGTATATGCACTGCGCATGGCCATGGATACCAGGCCCACTGTGGGATCACATTAGACGACACTGCGAGGTGTGATTTCGGGCAGCGTGGACGCACAGGCGCAGCCAGGACGACAACAAATGATGTCAGAGGACGGGCAGCGCAAACTGTGCATGGCCAAGGGATAACATAACAGCGCAGGGTCCATGACGGAATCAAACAACGCTAAGGAGGCAGCGCACGGTGCCAAGGGGGTAGCAATGACGGCTGTGCTGTGTCACATTACAAAGGAAAGTCCCACCTCCGGGACGGTTGGACGGTGTGAGGGGACACATTACATGAGTGTGTAGTTCAGCGTTTGCAAGGAGCATAATTTCAAGAGCGACCTTTCCCTTGTGCAGTATTAGTGCTGCACATGGTGGCTCTTTCAGTAACAAACGCCTAGGGGGGGGGGGGGGACAGGTCCCCTTACATTTTAGTTGTGCCAGCGTGGCGGTCGCATGACACGTTGCCGGATACACAGCTGGGGATCAGCTGACGTTACTGAACCCCAATAACAGAGGAGCGACTGTTGACTGTGCACACAGCACTTCCAGGCACCAACTGGCGGTGTTAGAGCCCAGGGACAGCAGGAGGAGCAGATTGGAGGTATTGCCGCACACACAGCTGGGGATCAGCTGACGTTACTGAACCCCAATAACAGAGGAGCGACTGTTGACTGTGCACACAGCACTTCCAGGCACCAACTGGCGGTGTTAGAGCCCAGGGACAGCAGGAGGAGCAGAGGAACAGAGTGTAGGCCGAAGCCTGATTGGAGCAAGTTGAAAGGAAACCTTTAACCCCCCCCCCCAAGACGTTTGTAGCTGAAAGAGCCATGTTGTGCAGCACTAAGGATGCAAAAGGAAAAGGTTGCTCTTTTAATTATGCTCCTTGCAAACACCGAAGTAAACACTAAAAATGTGTCCCTTTATACCGTTAAACCGTTCCGGAGGTGCGAATTTCCTTCGTAATGGGACACAGCACAGCTGTCATTCCTATCCCCTTGATGCCGTGCGCTGCCTCCTCAGCGTTGTTTTAAGCTGCCACGGAGCCTGCGCTGTTCTGTTAGCCCTTGGCCATGCCCAATTAGCGCTGCCTGTCTTCTGACATAATTTGGTGTCAGGCTGTCAGTGCCTGTGCGTCCACGCTGCTCCAGATCCCACCTCGCAGTCTCATCTAACGTAATCCCACTGCGGGCCTTGGAACCATGGGCATGCACAGTGCATAACCTCGACTCTCACTCCCCTCCTTCCCTCTTCTTCAGACTGTGCGGTGTCACGGCCATGGCATGCTAGGGATCAGCTGACGGCGCACAGTCTAAAGAAGGCGGAGGGAAATGAGCGAGAGCCCGAGGGGAAGATATGCACTGCGCATGCCCATGGATCCCAGGCCCGCAGTGTGACTCAATCAGAAGACACTGCGAGGCGGGATCTCGGGCAGCGCGGCCGCACAGGCGCAGCCAGCCTGACACCAAATTATGTCAGAAGACAGGCAGCGCAAATAGGGCATGCCCAAGGGATAACAGAACAGCGCAGGCTCCGTGACAGCTTAAAACAACGCTGAGGAGGCAGCGCATGGCACCAAGGGGGTAGGAATGACGGCTGTGCTGCGTCACATTACGAAGGAAAGTCCCAGCTCCGGGACGGTATAACGGTATCAGTGAACACATTTTATAAGTGTTAAGTTCTGCGTGTGCAAAGAGCTAAAAAAAAAGAGCTACCTTTTCCTTGTGCAGCATTACTGCTGCACAAGATGGCTCTTTCAGTAACAAACGACGGGGGGGGGGGGGACAGGTTCCCTTACATTTAGGTTGTTGTGCCAGCGTGGCGGTCGCAGGACACATTGCCGGCTACACAGCTGGGGATCAGCTGACGTTACTGAAACCCAATAACACTGGGTCGTATGTTTTTACTGTGCAGCCTGCACTTCTGAGCCGCAACTGGCGGTGTTGGAGCCCAGGAATAGCAGTTCAGGTGGTAGAAAGATGAACACAGCAGGAGACCTGGATGACACCCAATTACTTAATCAGGCAGAGGAGTGGCAAATTCCTGCGAGATCCAGGCCTGGTTCATTTTCAGGAAAGTAAGCCGGTCAACGTTATCGGAGGATAGTCGCATGCGACGGTCTGTTAGTACACCACCTGCGGCACTAAAGACACGTTCCGATAAGACACTAGCCGCAGGGCAAGCCAGCACCTCCAATGCATACTGGCTTAGCTCTGGCCATGTATCCAGCTTAGAGACCCAAAACTTGAACGGGGAAGAGCCGTCTGGGAGTACAGTAAGAGGGCAAGCCATGTAGTCTGTCACCATCTGACGGAACCGTTGCCTCCTGCTGACTGGAGCCGCCGGTGATGGTGTAGACATTTGGGGCGGGCACACAAAAGTGTGCCAGAGTTGTGCCATACTGGGCTTGCCTTGGGCAGAGGCACTGCTTCTGCTCCCTCTTTGGGCAGAGCCTCCCCCACTGCCTCGACGCACTGAGCTGCTTTGTAAAGCACTAGCAGCACTCCTCTCAGTTGGACAGGAGAAGATGATGGAATTCACCAGTGTGTCGTGGTACTCCCGCAATTTACGCTCCCGGGTCAACGCAGGGATGAGGTTTTGGACGTTGTCCCGGTAGCGAGGATCGAGGAGGGTGAACACCCAATAATCAGGCATGTTGAGAATGTGGTCGATGCGGCGGTCGTTTCTCAGGCACTGCAGCATGAAATCCACCATGTGCTGCAGAGTGCCAACCGGCCCAGAAACGCTGTCCCCTGCTTGAGACATGATCTCTGCCCGCTCGTCATCACCCCACCCTCGCTGTACACACTGACCACTGGACAATTGTGTCGCTCCCTCCTCTGGACGGAGCTCTTCCTCCTCCATTGACTCCTCCTCATCCTCCTCACAAATTGGCCCCTGCGTACCCCTTTGTGAGGAACCACGTGGCGCTGACTCTCCAGAAGCTGATGGAAAAGGTGACTCCTCATCCTCCACCTCTTCCACCACATCATCCCTTAACCCTTGCAAAGTTTGCTGAAGCAGGCAGATAAGGGGGACAGTCATGCTGACTAGTGCATCATCTGCACTTGCCATCCGCGTGGAATAATCAAAAGGACGCAAAACCTGGCAGACGTCCTTCATAGTGGCCCACTCTGTGGTTGTGAAGTCTGATCGGCGCTGACTGCGACTTCTTTGCGCCTGATGCAGCTGGTACTCCATAACTGCTTGCTGCTGCTCACACAACCGCTCCAACATATGTAACGTGGAATTCCACCGGGTAGGTAGGTCACATATGATGCGGTGTTCCGGAAGGCGGAATCGGCGCTGCAGAGCAGCAATGCGGGATCTGGCCAAGCTGGAACGCCGCAAGTGAGCACACTCTAGGCGGACCTTGTGCAGCAGGGCATCAAGATCCGGATAGTCCCTCAGAAAACTCTGCACAACCAAATTGAGCACATGTGCCAGACATGGGATGTGAGTGAGGTTGCCAAGGGCCAAAGCTGCCACCAGATTTCGGCCATTGTCACACACTACCATGCCTGGCTGGAGATTCGCTGGCAGTAACCACACATCGCTCTCCTGCTTTATGGCATTCCAGAGCTCCTGCGCTGTGTGGCTTCGATGCCCCAATGAAACTAGTTTCAAGACGGCCTGCTGACGTTTGGCCACGGCTGTGCTCATGTCGGTCATAGGTAAACGTTCACGGGTCCATGTGGGGGTGGACTGTGACGGATCCTGCAGAGAGGAATCAGAGGAACTGGTGTAAGAGGAGGAGTCGATGCGTACAGACTGGATTCCTGCAATCCTTGGAGTGGGCAGGACACGTCCTGCGCCACTCGCACGATCTGTACCTGGCTCAACAACATTAACCCAATGGGCAGTGAGGGAAACATATCGCCCCTGTCCATGCTGACTGGTCCACGCATCGGTGGTGAGGTGGACCTTGCTACTGACGGCGTTCAGTAGCGCATGTTTTATGTTTGCCTCAACATGCCTGTGCAGGGCAGGGACAGCCTGCCTGCTGAAGTAAAAGCGGCTGGGCACCTTGTACTGTGGGACTGCCAATGCCATCAAGTCACGGAAGCTGTCAGTCTCCACCAGCCTGAACGAGAGCATTTCCAGGGACAACAGTTTGGCAATGCCTGCATTCAGAGCCTGTGCTCGGGGGTGGTTGGCCGAGAATGCCCGCCTTTTCTCCCATGCCTGTACTACCGATGGCTGTAGAGTAGACTGGGAGTGTGAGGATGACTGGGAAGGTGGTGCTGTGGGTGGAATTACACAAGGTCTCTGGGAGGAAGCCAAACCAGCTGTGCGTGAGCTGGAGGAAGAGGCAACACGAGCTGAAGAGGTGGTAGCTGCCGCTGTTGGTTGGCCTACATCTTCAGTGTGTTTCTGTAACTCCACCGCGTGCCTGGTCCGCACATGTTTCCACATATTTGTGGTATTGAGGTTGCTGACATTTTTCCCTCTTTTTACTTTATGATGACACAGCTTGCATTTGACAAAACAAATGTCATCTGCAACTGTGTCAAAAAAGGACCAGGCACTGCAAGTCTTGGGAGCGCCCTTTTTGGCTTTGGAAAGAGACAGGCTCCTAACGGGTGCCAAAGTGGAGGCTACAGGCTCCGCAGTCTTCCCCCTCCCTCTCCCTCTTTGGCCCGTAAGAGGAAGCTCTTCCTCTGAGCTGCTCCCACCACCTTCCTGTTCCTCACGCCACGATGGGTCAAGGACCTCATCATCTCCACTACCCTCTGCCACCAACTGCTCCTCCTGGGTAGTCTCAGCAGCACAGTACGCACGAGAAAGCGGCACCTGAGTTTCATCATCAGATGCGTACTGCGCTGTGGTCACCGGAGGCACTGGCCCACCTGCCTCTTCAGAGTCAGAGAGATAAAGCTTTTGGGCATCACTGCACACTGCCTCTTCTTCCATTTCTCCAATGCTGCTTGGCTGGCCCCCTGTTTCCAAGCCAAGAGATTCAGAGAACAGAAGTAGAGACGGCTCCTGTCCTGGGCTCTCTGACTGCCTGGCCAATTTGGCAGGTGGTGAAGAGACAGATGGCTGCTCTCCAGTGCTCTGTGCCTGAGAGGATGTGGCACTAACTGAAGTCGATGCCGAGGCGTTAGCTGCCATCCACCCGACAACGGCTTCAATTTGGTCTTCACGCAGCAGCGGTGCACGGCGCTCTCCGACAAAGCTGCGCATGAAGGACTGTTCCCTGCTGAAACTGAGTGACGACGAGTCACCGGCGCCCGCAGCAGGCACAGAATCACCACGTCCTCTCCCTGCTCCTCTCCCTGCTCCGCGCCCACGCCCACGTGCCTTACTCCCTGCCCTCTTCATCTTGGTTGACAGATAAAGATAAGCAGAAAAGTACTAAGGCCTTAGTGTGCTTATTCCTGTAATGCTCCTCCTAACAGGTGTAAGAAACACTAATGTTGTAAATTGTGGACTAAACTTTATTATTTTTCAAATGTGGCCTACACAAGTGTAAGTTGTGTTTGGTGAACTTAACCTTTTTTTTGGTGCAGATCGGGCTACAGAGCTAGTTTAAATCACACGGAGACCGTGCAGACAGCCGTAAACGGCGCTGCAAGGCCAAGAAACCCTCCTCTAGGTTATCCTATATAGTGTTTTTCCACTATTTAGCTGGATACAAGTGGAAAGACACTAATAGGAATTTTTTTTTTCAAATTTTAAACTGGCTGCACTATTTGAAAAAAAGGAAATTGTTTTTCAAGGTATGAGGCAGTAACGCACCCTGAGCTGAATCCAACCGGCTATGGCTGCACACAGACTACAGGGCGAGCTGGGCTCACACGGAGACCGTGCAGACAGCCGTAAACGGCGCTGCAAGGCCAAAAAACCCTCCTCTAGGTTATCCTATATAGTGTTTTTCCACTATTTAGCTGGATACGAGTGGAAAGACACTAATAGGAATTTTTTTTTTCAAATTTTAAACAGGCTGCACTATTTGAAAAAAAGGAAAATTTTTCTCAAGGTATGAGCCAGTAACGAACCCTGAGCTGAATCCAACCGGCTATGGCTGCACACAGACTACAGGGCGAGCTGGGCTCACACGGAGACCGTGCAGACAGCCGTAAACGGCGCTGCAAGGCCAAAAAACCCTCCTCTAGGTTATCCTATATAGTGTTTTTCCACTATTTAGCTGGATACGAGTGGAAAGACACTAATAGGAATTTTTTTTTTCAAATTTTAAACAGGCTGCACTATTTGAAAAAAAGGAAAATTTTTCTCAAGGTATGAGCCAGTAACGAACCCTGAGCTGAATCCAACCGGCTATGGCTGCACACAGACTACAGGGCGAGCTGGGCTCACACGGAGACCGTGCAGACAGCCGTAAACGGCGCTGCAAGGCCAAAAAACCCTCCTCTAGGTTATCCTATATAGTGTTTTTCCACTATTTAGCTGGATACGAGTGGAAAGACACTAATAGGAATTTTTTTTTTCAAATTTTAAACAGGCTGCACTATTTGAAAAAAAGGAAAATTTTTCTCAAGGTATGAGCCAGTAACGAACCCTGAGCTGAATCCAACCGGCTATGGCTGCACACAGACTACAGGGCGAGCTGGGCTCACACGGAGACCGTGCAGACAGCCGTAAACGGCGCTGCAAGGCCCAAAAACCCCCCTCTAGGTTATCCTATGTAGTGTTTTTCCACAATAGAGCTGGAGACTGGTGGAAAAACACTAATAGGAAATTTGAGAAAAAATGTGCAGCAGGCTGCACTAAGAGCAAAAAAGAACAACTGTGTGAGGCAGTGTGAACCCCCCCTGAGCTGAATACAACCGGGTATATGGCTGCACACAGACTACAGAGTGAGCTGCACACACACACACACAGAGACCTTGCAGAACGCTGTTAAAACAGCGCTGCAAGGCAAGAGCAAGGTGAACAGTGAAGAACACACAGCGTTTTGCTAAATTAGCCTTTGGAAAGGAAAATAAAGCAATTAGCTAGCTCAACTGGCCCTCAGTTAGAACACAGCGTCCTGTCCCTAACTGAAATCACAGCAGAGTGAGCGCAAAATGGCGGCAGCGCTTTTTTATAGTGCAGAGTGACATCATTTCAGCAGCCAATCCAAGCCTTGCCAGTACTTACATGCCCACCATGCTAAACAGGATGTGCCCACACTTTCATTCATTCCTCATTGGCTGCTGCGTTCAATTTGAATTCTGGGAACTTCCGATTCCGGTATCCGATACGCGGGAAGTATCGGAATTCAGTATCGGAATTCCGATACCGCAAATATCGGCCGATACCCGATACTTGCGGTATCGGAATGCTCAACACTACTGATGACGTCAGCACTTTAAAATCCTTACCGAGGCATTTTAAACTACATCATGGATGCCAGAGTAGTAACTTGACAGTTAAAGCCATAGACCAGGTGCATATGGGAACCAGAGGTGGAGACCTTGGTAGAGCGCTGGCTCAATTAGAGAGCAGATGGATTTTTCATCTGGGAGCCATGAGCCCACAGGGTCTCAATGAAAGTCTTGGATTTGCGGCATTTTTATAAGCATACCCTCTGTATCTACATGTTAGTTTCCTTTTTATAGATTTTTGGGACATCCTTTTTAGTGTGATTTTTAAGCTGTTATATTTGTATTGTTGATATGTCACTAATTTTTCTATTTTATTTTTTTAATTAGATAAATCGGAGAGGATGTGTTATACGATGACCATTTTTTTGTCCCCCACAGCCTGTGGAGGTATATCTCTACCTTAGAGAATTTTGAAGATAGCCACTTGCAGATGTATATACCTCTGGAGAAGAACAAGAAATTGTAACAAGGAATAGAGAATTATGTATTTCCCCGTATGTCTTGTATAAGGAATATGTCTATATCATATTTTTAGGGTGTTCTTCTCGCATGTACATTATATGTAGTTGATTTTTGCCTTTATAGGCTGTATATATTTATAGGTATAGGTGCAATAAATAGGATCCCCGTCTGTATAAAATATTTTTCTCAACACTTTTAGTGTATATTCTGAATTTTTAAGACCATATTTGTATATTATTGTCCCCGTTTGGACTATACTGTATTAATTACAGGCCCAGCACTTTAGCACCTTGTATGAGATTCACAATATGTTTTCTGTATATTTAATAAATTATTCTCTTATCACCCCCCCTCCTTTTTTTTGTCACATTTTTCACTCTCACACCCCTTTTCCTTTCATCACATTATCTTTAATTTCACGTATTATTGATACCCTAATCCTATAACTTACTATATAGTTATGATATTATATAAGTGACACTAATTTCCCTTTTGGGACATCACCGCTAATGGCACTTTAATAATAAAAATAATTTTTATTCACTTTTACTATTCATTCATTAATTTATTTATTTTTCATCTTTTATTCTCTGGTTCACTCTATATTAGTACACATATACAGATTATTAAAAAGTTTGATTGATTAGTTGTGACTTTATGTCACGTCTATTTAGACTTCTTACGATACTATTTTTATATATATGTCTTATATTTGTAAAATCCACCGATTGAGGTGGAACCTGCTAACATATATTAGGGCCATACGGGTGTATTCTCTGATCGCTATACTTAGGCTGCTGCTATTTTCTTTCCCCTCAATGTGCGCATGCGCCCTATGGCTGTTACTCCGTGCCTTCCGGGAGCGCTCTATCCTGGAGACGCTTGCGATTCAGCTTGCGTTCCAGTGAGCGCGATCCCGGAAGTGCTTGTTTCTATCTCCGGAGCAGCCAGGCGCCGCATGCGCCGCTATGCCAGGGGGACGCTTGCATTCTATCTTTGGTCACGCCTTCTCATTAATTTCCGGATTGCTATTGGTGATGGGTGATATATAAGGATGGTTTTAGTTCACACTAATCACGCCCCCGGAAGAAGCTAGGGCGAAACGCGCGTCGGGGCGCTCGTGGGAGCCGGATATCTGTGCACAATCTGGTAATATTATATTACATTTTTCTATTCTTCTGTCTTTTGGTCGCTACGTTAGCAGCATTTATGGTGTGGGTGCAGCTGTCTGCGTATATGGTACGGGTATAAGGTTAATACAGAGGCATTGAGTGGTATGAATAGCCCCCTCGTATATACTCATATTTCCCCGTTCCTTGGTTGATTCTTATATGTCAGCGATTCACCATCTCATACCTAAGTTGCTTGGCTATATGGTTAGTAAGACTTACCACAGCAGATGATTACCTGTTAATATTCACCATTATATATATGTACCTATAGTGCCAGATATTTCTCCTCCCACTGGACACTTTGTTATATGTATCACAAAAGCCTTGTTATATGTTTGTTTTTATTGATGTTTAATAAAAGTATTGTGTTTTATCATGATGGATCTCTTCATGCGGGTAATTTAATGTTAGTCCGCCATTGATTGTCAAGTGTTAGTGGAAGTGCCATTAGTAATGTATATATAGACTCTTTGGATTTCATGTTTTTCTATGTAGTTGAACTAATTTACTGACTGGTATACCACATTTTTTCATTATATCCTATATAGGTAATCAATGACACCTTCACTGTTTTAGCTATATAGTGCCAATCACTATATTTACATATATTGACATTTTAATATATTGATTATACATATATGCTGCTTTTTATGCATCTTGCACGGATGTACTAGTTATGCACTTTAATTCCATCTCTGAGACATCTTGTATGGGCAGGCGCTGTATATCCCGTTAGTATCCCAGTGACATTTACCATCTTGCGGTGAGCACTTATGAATACTTCTGGTTTCGGGTTGCTATGGATACGCATCTGTAGTGTGGCTAACTCCGCCATCTGTACATATATTATACACCGAGGCACTTAATATGCACTTTATTGATCGCTAAGACACTTTCTATATGCAGGCGCTAATTATCCCGCTAGTATCCTAGTTGCTCGCACTACCTTGCGGTGTGCGCTTGTGGATACTTCTGGTTTTCTGGTCACTGTGGAGACGTGTCTGTAGTGTGGCTGACTCCGCCCCCTCCCCGTCGGGGAGGGGATTGGACAGGCCGCATGTGATGCTGACCGGCAGTGACGTCCGAGCCGGGGTGTTGAAACAAGCGCCATTACAAACCGCTGCCACCACTGATTACCCCCTCTATATAAACCCTGTAATAGCCACTATGTGCTGTGACTATCCCCCTGGACGAAGCATACCGCGAAACGCGCGTCGGGGTTCCTGTACTGTGCTGCGTATCTAGGTAATATGCCCGTTTTTATTCTCATGCCACTTATATGCACTATATGCACCTGTATTTCCACTGGCTACTATGAGACTTGTTATAGTTTTTATCTATTTTTGTGATTTAATAAATATTGATATTTTTATTGGCATTCAAGCTTCCGATTGTTACTTTTTTTGATTGACACTATATTTTTAAGTCCAAAAAGGACAACACATTGGGGAATTGGGCATGACATTTCTTTGAGCCTACTTCTTAACTCAGTCTCCTGCAATGTGTCCATTAACTGCCACTAAATCACCAGGGTTAACATGTTCTATACTGTTATAGGCCACTGATTTTTTGGCTAGGGGGTTGTTCTGGCCGAGTACCCCAGTATTCCAATTTGCTCGACCCGAGCAACGAGCACCCGAGCATTTAAGTGCTCACCCATCACTAGCTTTTACCAACAGTAAAAAAATCTTTTAGTTGTGGTTATGCTCACCTTCAATTGGTAAGAAATGCACGTTGAGATTCTCAAGGAATCAATTCTTTAGGCAACTCTTCTCTGTGTCTTGTATAATCCAATAAGATGTGCAGCTCATAGTCTGTCCTGTCATCTCCTGCTGAAGCACAAAAAATGCTTCTGCATCACGGTCACACCGCTGGAACATAAAGGGGCTAATGATAGGAACAAACTATTGAACCGTTAGGAGTCCTATTGGATATATAGGTTACAAAGCCTATATCCAAATGGTGTTGTAGAGAACGTGTAAGGGTTTGTCACGAATAAGTCAGTCATTTGTACATGGGTTAATATACAGTATAGACCAAAAGTTTGGACACACCTCATTTAAAGATTTTTCTGCATTTTCATGCCTATGAAAATTGTACATTCACACTGAAGGCATCAAAACTATGCATTAACATATGAGAATTATATACTTAACAAAAAAGTGTGAAACAACTGAAAATATGTCTTATATTCTAGATTCTTCAAAGTAGCCACCTTTTGCTTTGATGACTGCTTTGCACACTCTTGGCATTCTCTTGATGAGCTTCAAGAGGTAGTCACCAGGAATGGTCTTCCAACAATCTTGAAGGAGTTCCCAGAGATGCTTAGCACTTGTTGGCCCTTTTGCCTTCACTCTGCGGTCCAGCTAACCCCAAACCATCTCGATTGAGTTCAGGTCTGGTGACTGTGGAGGCCAGGTCATCTGGCGTTGCACCCCATCACTCTCCTTCTTGGTCAAATAGCCCTTACACAGCCTGGAGGTGTGTTTGGGGTCATTGTCCTGTTGAAAAATAAATGATGGTCCAACTAAACGCAAACCGGATGGAATAGCATGCCGCTGCAAGATGCTGTGGTAGCCATGCTGGTTCAGTATACCTTCAATTTTGCATAAATCCCCAACAGTATCACCAGGAAAGCACCCTGACACCATCACACCTCCTCCTCCATGCTTTACCGTGGGAATCAGGCATGTAGAGTCCATCCGTTCACCTTTTCTGCGTCGCACAAAGACACAGTGGTTGGAACCAAAGATCTCAAATTTGGACTCATTAGACCAAAGCATAGATTTCCACTGGTCTAATGTCCATTCCTTGTGTTCTTTAGCCCAAACAAGTCTTTTCTACTTGTTGCCTGTCCTTAGCAGTGGTTTCCTAGCAGCTATTTTACCATGAAGGCCTGCTGCACAAAGTCGCCTCTTAACAGTTGTTGCAGAGATGTGTTTGCTGCTAGAACTCTGTGTGGCATTGACCTGGTCTCTAATCTGAGCTGCTGTTAACCTGCAATTTCTGAGGCTGGTGGCTCGGATAAACTTATCCTCAAAAGCGGAGGTGACTCTTGGTCTTCCTTTCCTTGGGCGGTCCTCATGTAAGCCAGTTTCTTTGTAGCGTTTGATGGTTTTTGTCACTGCACTTGGGGACACGTTCAAAGTTTTCCCAATTTTTCGGACTGACTGACCTTTATTTCTTAAAGTAATGATGACCACTCGTTTTTCTTTACTTGGCTGCTTTTTTCTTGCCATAATACAAATTCTAACAGTCTATTCAGTACAACTATCAGCTGTGTATCCATCAGACTTCTGCACAACACAAGTGATGGTCCCAACCCCATTTATAAGGCTAGAAATCCCACCTATTAAATCTGACAGGGCACACCTGTGAAGTGAAAACCATTCCCGGTGACAACCTCTTGAAGCTCATCAAGAGAATGCCAAGCAGTCATCAAAGCAAAAGGTGGCTACTTTGAAGAACCTAGAATATAAGACATAATTTCAGTTGTTTCACACTTTTTTGTTAAGTATATAATTCCACATGTGTTAATTCATAGTTTTAATGCCTTCAGTGTGAATGTACAATTTTCATAGTCATGAAAATACAGAAAAATCTTTAAATAAGAAGGTGTGTCCAAACTTTTGGTCTGTACTGTATATAATAACAAAAGTTTAATTTTCCTTTTTTTTCGAATTTTTCAGAAATTTTATTTATTTTTACTTTTTTGGAATTTTTTAGAAAAACCCGATTTCGGGTCCCATCCCTTCTAATCCCTTCTAGGAACCCTCATGAATAAGAAAACTTTGAGGTTGTACCATCACTTTATAGTGCTTTTGTATGTTTGTTTTTTTTGTTAACTGATGAAGGTGTGAGGATTCTCAGGTAGGAAAGGTGGATGGGTCCAGACCGTGACGATGATTCCCCCATGGACGAGCTGACCAGATAGACTTCCCCCTATACAGGGAGAGTTAGGGGCAGGACCGTGAGGGACTATCGCCACAGAAGCTTTGGGACCAAGGTGAGAAACTAAGACTGGCGGGAACAGAAGAGACACAGGACAGACGGAGTACCGCAGGGACTCAGGACAGATGGGCACTGCAGAGATACAGGGACCACAGGGAGACAGGGACTGCAGGAACACAGATGCTGCAGAAACACAGGGACTGCAGGAACACAGGAACTGCAGGGCGACAGGGACTGCAGGAACACAGAGGCTGATGAGACACAGGGACTGCAGGGTGACAGGGACTGCAGGGACACAGAAGCTGCAGAGACACAGTGACTACAGGAACACAGGAACTGCAGGGCGACAGGGACTGCAGGGACACAGAGGCTGCAGAGACACAGGGACCGTAGGAACCGCAGGGAATGACGTAGGTTCTGCGGAGAGACAACAGAGCACAAAATCAGAGAACCAGTAGATGCACAGAATACACGTGCGGCCAGGAGCACTTGAGAAGCACAAGTGATCATCAGGCATAGGGGTGAGGTGCAGACAGGAAGATATAGTAGCGCTGCGCCTTACTTCTGGAGGAAGAGGGTCCTACACGACGATAGACAGGACAGAAAGTACCAGCAGGGTTTAGAGGTGTGCATGCGCAGAACAGAACCTGGCGTGCGTGCGCACCCGACGAGCAGCAGAGGTCGGGAGCGAGCACTGGAGAGAGGACGCCGCAGGAGAGCCGCGCCGGGATGCCGGGGACAGGTAAGTATAGCCGGGTGCGGAAGGCAGCAGCGAAGGTGGTGTGACAGTACCCCTATCTTTACCCCCTCTTTCTAAGGCTAGAAAAAAACCTGGACAAAATTTGAGGAGGCAGAATATTCTCCCGGGGCTCCCTGGACCTCTCCTCAGGACCAAAACCCTTCCAGTCAACCAAAAACACAGTTTTTCCCCTGCGTCTTTTCATAGCAAGAATGTCCCTAACCTCAGAGACATCATCTGCAGAAACAGGCGAAGGAGAACAAAGAGAATAAGCATGAAACTGATTAAACACCGCTGGCTTAAGGAGAGACACATGAAAATAATTAGAAATATGAAGAGAGGCAGGTAATTTAAGCTTATAAGAAACATCATTAATACGAGTCAAAACCTCGAAAGGACCGATATAACGGGGACCCAGTTTATGGGAAGGGATTTTAAGACAAATGAATTTAGAAGAAACCCAGACCTTATCCCCAGGATGGAATATGGGAGGATGCAGACACCTTTTATCGGCATGTCTCTTCATCCTAAGTTGAGCTAATTCGAGGGCGGACTTGGTCTCCTGCCAGACCCTGGAGAACTTTCTATATAGAAGATCAGCCGCAGGTACAGAAGAGACAGGAGGAACCGGTAGAGGAAGACCAGGATGTTGACCATAGACGATGAAAAATGGAGACTTGCTGGAAGCTTCGCTGGGAAGGTTAGTGTAAGAAAATTCGGCCAATGGTACTTAATCAGACCAGTCATTCTGATGGGCATTAGTGAAATGACGGAGATAGGTCACTAACGTCTGATTAGTACGTTCCACTTGGCCGTTAGATTGTGGATGGTAGGCCAAGGAAAAGTCAAGCGAGATGTTCATAGACTTACAGAGCGATCTCCAGAATCGGGCGATGAATTGGGCTCCACAATCAGAGACAATATGTTGAGGAAGATCATGAACACGAAAAACATGATGAACAAAAATCTTTGCCAATTCAGGAGCAGAAGGTAAACCAGGGAGAGCGATGAAATGAGCCATTTTAGAAAAATGATCCATGACCACAAAGATAATGGAGCAACCAGAGGAACGAGGCAAGTCTGTAATGAAATCCATAGATAAATGTTGCCACGGAGAAGGCACCGGCAGAGGGTGTAGAAGTCCAGAAGGTAATTGTCGGGGAATCTTATTCCTTGCACAGGAAGGACAAGAGACAACAAAACTTCGGACATCTTTAGACAGAGTAGACCACCAGTAGTAGCGAGAGATCAAACGGAAGGTCTTCTTGAAACCGACATGTCCAGCTAGTTTGGAAGCATGACCCCAAAGTAAGACGCGTCTCCTGTTCCCCTCAGTGACGAAGGTTTTACCTGGAGACAAAGATGAGAGAGAGACTGGGGCAACTGTGATGACTCTGGCAGGATCGATGATGTGCGCAGGCTTCTTCTCAATATCCACCAAGTGAAACGACCTAGACAGAGCATCAGCTTTGGAGTTTTTATTGCTAGGCAGGAAACTAAGTTAAAAATCGAACCTGAGGAAGAACAAGACCCACCTGGCCTGTCACGGATTCAGTCTTTGCACAGAACGAATGTAAGCCAGATTCTTGTGATCCGTGTAGATCACAAAACGATGTAAGGCTCCCTCTAAGAGATACCGCCACTCCTCTAGTGCCAATTTGATAGCCAATAGTTCCTTATCTCCAATGGAATAATTCTTTTCAGAAGAAGAAAAAATCTTGGAGAAAAAGCCACAGGGCACAAGATGACTAGAAGAAGATCTTTGAGAGAGCACAGCTCCGGCTCCGACTTCAGAAGCATCAACTTCAAGGATGAAGGGTTTACTGGATACTGGATGTTGAAGTATTGGTGCGGAGGCAAAGGCTTGCTTGAGAGATCGGAAAGGAAAAGTGAGGGATAAACTGTCGATAATGGTTGGCGAATCTAAGAAATAGCTGAATTTCTTTAACTCCATGTGGACATGGCCAGATGAGCACAGCGGAGACCTTTTCCGGATCCATACACAGACCAGCATCGGAAATTATGAAACCCAAGAAAGGTACAGATGACTGTTCAAAGACGAACTTCTCAAGTTTTGCGTATAGCCGATACTCTCTCAAACGCAGAAGTACTTGCCGAACATCTCTCCTGTAAGAAGACAGATCTAATAAAAACACAAGAATATCGTCCAGGTACACCACTACACAGGTGTAAAGAAGATCCTCAAAAACATAATTCACCAACTGCTGGAAGATTGTGGGTGCATTGCATAACCTTAAGGGCATAACCAAATATTCGTAATGGCCATCCCTGGTGTTAAACGCAGTCTTCCACTCGTCTCCAGAACGAATACGGATCAAATTATAGGCCCTTCGAGGATCCAATTTGGTGAAAATTCGTGCTCCTCACAGATGATCAAAAAGTTCGGGAGAAAGAGGAAGTGGGTACTTGTATTTGATCATAATAGAATTGAGACCCCGGTAGTCAATGCATGGACGAAGGGAACCATCTTTCTTCTTAACACAAAAAACCCAGCTCCTGCAGGTGAAGAAGACTTCCGAATAAAGCCTCTGGTCAAATTTTCTTGGACGTACTCGATCATGGCTTGAGTCTCAGTAGGAGACAGAGGATAAATACAACCTCTAGGGGGAGTAGAACCAGGGACCAGATCAATCGGACAGTCATAAGGGCGATGCAGTGGTAGAATCTCTGCCTCCTTCTTATTAAACACGTCCGATATAGAGCAATAGGCCGAAGGAAGATTCACAGATTCCGGAGCGGGTCGAGAGGTACCAGTAGGCATGATGGAGAGCAGGCACCTATTCTGACAAGACTGTCCCCAGCATAAAATGTCACCCGTACGCCAGTCCAGGGTGGGCTCATGATTTCTTAGCCAGGGAAGCCCCAAAAGGAAGGAAAGAGACAAAGAGGGCAAGACAAAAAAAAACAATTTCTCACGGTGTAGGGCTCCAATCTGAAGTTCAACCTCCTCCCTAACCAAGTTGACGGTCTCCCGCAAATGCTGACCATTGACTGAAGCTATATGTCTAGGAGTCGCCAAGGGTCTCCCAAGTCTGTTTACTTCCTCAAGTTGAACAAAGTTTCCAGCAGCTCCCGAATCAATATAAGCGTCAAGAGAAAAGCGACGGGATCCCAAATGTAAAATAACGGACAGAATCAGGGGAGGAGAGGAATCATAGCTACCTAGGAAGACCTCTCTTACCTGTCCTAGGCAGAGGCGCTTCCCAGCTTCAGAGGACTGGAACGTAGAAGATGAGAGACACTGCCGCAATAAAAACAAAGACCCTGTGCGAGTCTCTCCTTGCGGCGATGCTCGACAGACTTGAGGCGATCAACCTGCATTGGATAAGGCGAAGATGTGGAAGCAACTGGAGTGACAGGAGGGAAGGAAGACCCTCGAGTAGGAGTAGACAGACGAAGGGGTCTCCTCTCTCTGACAATCTCGTGAGAGCTCTCCTGAAAGCGCAAATCTTTGCGCATAGCCAGAGAGATTAGATCATCCAGGGAGGTGGGAGTATCTCGGCCCGCCAACTCATCCTTTATCCGAGAGGACAAACCACGCCAGAACGCACCAACCAAAGCCTCATTGTTCCAACCTAAATCTGAGGACAGTGTCCAAAAACGGATGGCGTACTGGGCTATGGAAAGAGTACCCTGGTGAAGGTTGAAGAGAGACTCTGTGGTAGAGACCAGATGACCAGGTTCATCAAATACCTTGCAAAAGGTATCTAAAAAAGGAGCGAGTTGAGTAACTTGCGGATCGTCTCGTTCCCAGAGGGGATTAACCCACGCCAGAGCCTCACCCTCCAAATGGGAAACAACAAAAGCTACCTTAGCTCGGTCGTGGGATAGAGTAGCAGAGATAATTCAAAAAGCAGTTGGCATTGATTAAGAAACCCACGGCATAATTTTGGATCCCCACCATACCGAGGAGGCCTGGCTAAATGGGGCAAAGGTTGAGGAGCGGAGGCCTGGACAGGAACTGAGACGACATTTTGGAGAGAGAGAAGCCGATCATCTACAGAGGCCATAAAATTCAAAATATGAGACTGAGTGTCTCATTGTTGACCAAGCTCCTGCTGAAGAGCAGTCAGTTGAGAAGCATTACCAGGATCAGAGGACTGTAAGGCTGCAAGGTGAGATTCCATGTTCTTTAGGAAAGACATGATCCTAGTCTGGTTTTCTTGCAAGAAGAGTAACTACTTCTGAGTAGCAGAGACACCAGTGGGGTCTATGGCCTGTTGATACTGTGAGGATTCTCGGGTAGAAAAGGTGGACCCACTAGACCGTGACGACGATCCCTCCACGGACGAGCTGACCAGATAGACCTCCCTCTATATAGGGAGAGTTAGGGGCAGGACCGTGAGGGACTATCGCCACGGAAGCTGGGGGACCAAGGTGAGAAACTAAGACTGGTGGGAACGGAAGAGACAGACGGAGAACCGCAGGGACTCAGGACAGATGGGCACTGCAGAGATACAGGGACCACAGGGAGACAGGGACTGCAGGAACACAGAGGCTGCAGAGACACAGGGACCGAAGGAACACAGGAACTGCAGGGTGACAGGGACTGCAGGAACACAGAGGCTGATGAGACACAGGGACTGCAGGAACACAGGAACTGCAGGGCGACAGGGACTGCAGGGACACAGAGGCTGCAGAGACACAGGGACCGTAGGAACCACAGGGACTGACGTAGGTTCTGCGGAGAGACAACAGAGCACAAAATCAGAGAACCAGTAGATGCACAGAATACACGTGCGGCCAGGAGCACTTGAGAAATACAAGTGATCATCAGGCACAGGGGTGAGGTGCAGACAGGAAGATATATTAGCGCTACGCCTTACTTCCGGGGGAAGAGGGTCCTCCACGAAGATAGAGAGGACAGGACAGAAAGTACCAACAGGGTTTATAGGTGCGCACGCGCAGAACAGAACCTGGCATGCGAGTGCACCCGACGAGCAGCAGAGGCCGGGAGCGAGCGCTGGAGAGAGGATGCCGCAGGAGATCCGCACCGGGACGCCGGGGACATGTAAGTATAACCGGGTGCGGAAGGCGGCAGCGAAGGTGGCGTGACAGAAGGATGCACTGTAAAAATAGCAGCCGAAATGCGTTGTACTGTATTTTAAAAATATTTTTAAAATATTTTTTTCCTTTTTTGGTTTTTAGAAAATAAATGAACTTTTATTAACATGTTTTTCACTGGAAGTTGATGTATTTAAAAAATCCTAAGGTGATTAGCGCCACATTCGCTTGGATTTAATTTTCCCTACGGATATTATGCATGACAGTGTATGGGTTTTACTTATATCTTCCTTTACCTTCCTCTAATGTTAGCTTTCTGTTACTCTTTCCTATGTTAACGGGTCGGTTTTGACCCATGTCTTAAATCACCCCTAGGATACCCTAAAAACAGTTATTTATGATCCAATTTGTTTCTTACCTCTTAGGGTACCGTCACACTATACCATTTCGATTGCTACGACGGTACGATTCGTGACGTTCCAGCGATATCGTTACGATATCGCTGTGTCTGACACGCAGCAGCGATCAGGGATACTGCTGAGAATCGTACGTCGTAGCAGATCGTTTAGAACTTTCTTTCATCGCTGGATCTCCCGCTGTCATCGCTAGATCGGTGTGTGTGACACCGATCTAGCGATCTAGCGATGCGATCCAGCGATGCGTTCGCTTGTAACCAGGGTAAACATCGGGTAACTAAGCGCAGGACCACGCTTAGTTACCCGATGTTTACCCTGGTTACAAGCGTTAAACTAAAAAAAAAAAAACAGCACATACTTACATTCTGGTGTCCGTCAGGTCCCTTGCCGTCTGCTTCCCGCACTGTGACTGCCGGCCGTAAAGTGAAAGCAGAGCACAGCGGCTGTGCTTTCACTTTCACTTTACGGCCGGCAGTCACTGAGTGCGGGAACCAGACTGCAAGGGACCTGACGGACACCAGAATGTAAGTATGTGCTGTTTGTTTTTTTTTAGTTTAACGCTTGTAACCAGGATAAACATCGGGTTACTAAGCGCGGTCCTGCGCTTAGTTACCCGATGTTTACCCTGGTTACCCAGGGACCTCGGCATCGTTGGTCGCTGGAGAGCGGTCTGTGTGACAGCTCCCCAGCGACCACACTACGATTTACCTACGATCACGGCCAGGTCATATCGCTGGTCGTGATCGTAGGTAAATCGTATAGTGTGACGGTACCCTTAGTTACCTTGTTAGGGTTTCTCATCCACGGAAGGATTGATTTTAATATTTTTGTTGTGGCCCCCTGGGCCTTTTATTTGAGAGCATATCCTTCATTTTCAATATAAAAATATTGTCAAATGAACCTCAAGAGAATAATATAAACTATACTCTGTAAAGTACCAACTCTAAGCTGATTTGGCCATACATGACTGGACATGTCCCTAACTCAAGTTGTTGGAGGTAGAGCTGGCTGTGGGCTGTTGGTTTATATTGTGTTTATGAGTTCAGTTTTGGGACTTATTATTGTTTTTTTACTCTTATATTAGACCTGGGTCGAAATTGACCCCAACAACACAAATGTTATAATTTTAATAAGAGCATTTTACAATTTAGTAAAAATAGTTTTATTTTATTGTATTTTGTTTAACAATAAGTTCCTGAAAAAGTCAAAAAGTCTTGATGCAATAAACAAATGTATGTATAATTTGTATGCATTTAAAACCTAAAACGGGTCGGTCACGACCCTAACACTAGAGGAAGGCTTTAGCATATCCTCAAAAGTGATGAATTGTAAAATTAGAGATATTCCATAAAAGGGATTTAACTTTCTGTAAATTCTTTTTTACATGTGACCCACCTGTTTATATATGGCACACCCCCAATCTAAGATGTTTAATCCACACCCCTAAATGAATACAAACATCAAACTCACAAAATATATGTCCACATCAGAAAACCTAAACAAATGAAGACCCCAAATCATACCCAGGGGTGTACATAGAAATAATGGGATCCCATAGCAAAAATAAAAACAACATACTGGACATTAGGTACTGTGAAAACGTTTTAGGCAGGTGTGAAATAAATGCTGCAAAGTAAGGATACTTTAAAAAAATGGAAGTGCACACAATTTTTGAAGTAATTTGGCAGAAAGGTTGTTCCAAATATCTTGGAGAATTAACCACAGATATTCTGTGAATGTAGGCTTGCACAAATCCTTCTGTTTATTCATGAAATCCCAGACAGAGTCGATGATGTTGCGATCTGTAGGAGACATATCATTACTTTTAGGAATCCTTGTTCTTATCAACAATGAAGATAATTTTTAATGACATTGGCTATATGTTCGGGGTCATTGTCTTGCTGCAGAATGAATTTGGACCCAATATGACAGCTCCCTGCTGGTATGATGCCTTCATATATCAGGATTGAGGACACCATTAATCCAGACCCAATCGACGCTCCATTTGATGGAATTCAGCCTCAAAATTGCAAGGAACCTCCACCGTGCTTCAACTGTGTCTGCAGACAATCATTATTGTACCTGTCTCCAGTCTTTTGGCCAACAAACTGACCTCTGTTATAGCTAAATATCTCATATTTGGCTAATCAGTTCAGAGCAGCTGCCTGACATTTTTCTGCCCCTCAGATCTTATTTTTTGTGCACAGGCAAAACCCAGTCTGCTTTGAAATCTTTGCCTGTGAGAAATCTTTCTTATGCAGTATAACTATCTTGGGACTTGTTGCTTTGCTCAGTCTTGCCATGGGTTATTGCCAGTGACATGAAACGGTCTTCTTGAACCTCATCTTTGTAGATGTTCCTCACCCAGTTTTAAATCTCCCGCACTGCGGTTTCTATTTCAGTTAATGACGTTTGTTTCAATCTATATATGAAAATCATAATCATCAGTGACTATAGTGCTACAAAATCTCTGACTTTGTGGAAGTGTACATAGAATAATAGATGCTGTTTTGTAGACAAAGGGCGATCCCACCAAATATTGATTCAATTTAGATTTATCTTTTGTCCATTCACTTTACATTTTGTTAGTTGATTAAACTAAGCTATTAACACCTCTATTTTTTTAAGCATTCTTCCTTTGTTACATATTTCCCACACCATTTTAAAACTTTTCCACAGAACTACTGTATATGCAAACATTGACAGAGCTGAAATGCACAGCTCTGGTAAATTTGTCACTACATCTTAAATAGCAGCAGCTGATCTGTCGGAACTAAAAACAGCTGATCGATGGGCGTACAGGGTGTTGCACCACCATTGATCTATTGATGACCTATCCTGAAGTAGGTAATCAATATTATTTGCTGGGACAACTCTTTAATACTCCCCAAAAACCTTTGTGGGTACTGTCAGCCACACACTATATTTCTGCAAACCTTATGAGGGTAGGACAAGCTGAACTGAGACTGTGTGTCTTCTACGGCTGCAGCAGTGTTGTGAATTCTGTGGCAGAGCTCCCTCCTGTGGTCACAAGTGGTACTTCGGCTGATTCTCTCTGTGAGCTTCCGTTGGTGGAGGAGAGTGGTACTGCGGCTTCTGAGTTTCCTTCCTCAGGTGAAGTGGTGATGTCGTTAGGTGCTGCTCTATTTAACTCCACCTAGTGCTCTGATCCTGGCCTCCAGTCAATGTTCTAGTATTGGACCTGTTTCCTCCTGGATCGTTCCTGTGGCCTGCTGCTCTGCATAGCTAAGTTCCGCTTTTGCTATTTTGATTGCTGTTTTTTTCTGTCCAGCTTGCTATTTGTTTTTTCTTGCTTGCTGGAAGCTCTGGGACGCAGAGGGTGTACCTCCGTGCCGTTAGTTCGGTACGGAGGGTCTTTTTGCCCCCTTTGCGTGGTTTTTTGTAGGGTTTTGTGTTGACCGCAAAATTACCTTTCCTATCCTCGCTCTGTTCAGAAAGTCGGGCCTCACTTTGCTAAATCTATTTCATCTCTATGTTTGTCTTTTCATCTTAACTCACAGACATTATATGTGGGGGCTGCCTTTTCCTTTGGGGTATTTCTCTGAGGCAAGGTAGGCTTATTTTCTATCTTCAGGCTAGCTAGTTTCTCAGGCTGTGCCGAGTTGCATAGGGGGCGTTAGGCGCAATCCACGGCTGCCTCTAGTGTGGTTGGAGAGGATTAGGGATTGCGGTCAGCAGAGTTCCCACGTCTCAGAGCTCGTTCTATGTTTTTGGGTTATTGTCAGGTCACTGTATGTGCTCTGACTTCTATGTCCATTGTGGTACTGAATTACCTTATCATAACACAGCAGCACACTACAATTCTTAGGAGCCGTGGAACCACTGGAAAATTTAGAGCATGTGAATGGTATTAGTTTGTGGTCATGGTACATTGAGGTTGCACAGAAATATTTGAAGACTTACGTGGCCAATATGCAGAAATTCATCTGGATTAGGACGGCCAGGAGACATAGTTTGGGATGAGGCTTACAAGGTGACAGCCACCAGGCAGGGTGCTGTGCTAGTTGGCTTAAAGACCCCCAACTTGTATGGTCTAAAAGAGCTGTAACAGCTGCCTTCATTGGAGGTACGCCATTGATCCAACTTCACTAACACTTGGAAATACTAGACCCTGGAAGAAAACACCAAATAAACAGACATGACATGCCATAAACAAATATATACCCCAGACTAAGGGTACCGTCACACAGTGGCATTTTGATCGCTACGACGGCACGATTCATGACGCTCCAGCAATATAGTTACGATCTCGCAGTGTCTGACACGCTCCTGCGATCAGGGACCCCGCTGAGAATCGTACGTCGTAGCAGATCGTTTGAAACTTTCTTTCGTCGTCTAGTGTCCCGTTGTGGCGGCATGATCGCATGGTGTAACAAAGGTGTGCACGATATTGTATACGATGTGCGCATAGTAACCAACGGCTTCTACATCGCACATACGTCATGAAATTATCGCTCCAGTGTCGTACATTGCAAAGTGTGACAGCAGTCTACGACGCTGGAGCGATATTGTTACGATGCTGGAGCGTCACGGATCGTGCCGTTGTAGCGATCAAAATGCCACTGTGTGACGGTACCATAAGCCCACTAAACTAATGCTATCCTCAGATATTCACCTCTCCTAATTCCTGCAGACAACATTCTGATGTTGGCTCCTTTGTCAGAATGTTATCTTCTGAGGCAGTTATCTTCTCGGGAGATAATAGTACTGCAGAATGGAAGAGAGGTGAACAGAATATAAAACCTTGGAGACATGACAGCTTGTTTAGGAGATACCCACTTTTTCAAGGAGCTTCCTATGATTTGAGTGGTATGCTGCATAATCTGTGTTGTTGCATTTACAAAAATAGCCAGTAGATGTCCCCATACAGCATTGTATCTTACCGTGTAAGACCGCCAATAAATATTACTCAGAATGTAGAAAAAAATCAAAGGTTAACTCTATTTATCCTGTGGAGGTCAAGAAATCAGCCCAAACATTACTACATAGTAAAGAGTTCTTTTAAGTTTTCCTAGTCACAACAGTGTCTGTATGTCAGGATGTATGGGGACTTAAGTAATTCATCCTCGCTTGCCCCGGATGAAATCTAATTTCTGCTTCTAATCTGTCATCTCCAATACATTAGAGTGTACTCTGAAGTGTTTTGTATCACATCTAAAGTCTGCGTTCATACAAAGTCTTCAACGGAATCCTCAGCCTTTTATAAGGCTGATTCAAGAAATACTGTAGAGTTGTTTTTTAATTCTATTATGCATTGCTTATATAGCACCATTATATTTTGTAACATCATCATTTTGTGATCATCACTGTCCCCATTGGGGTTCACAATCTAGGTCCTCTATCAGTATGTCTTTGGAGTGTGGGAGGAAACCATGGAACCCCCCACGAAAACACTGGGATAATATGCAAACTCCCTGCAGATGTTGTTCTTGGTGGGATTTGAACCCAGAACCCTAGCGCTGCAAAAGAACCTTGAAAACCACTGAGCCACCATGCTGTTTGCATAGAAAGCTATGGAAAAAGGAACTCACTTCTTGTGACTTTTGAAGGAATTGTTATTTCCTCACACAAAAACACTCTACAAAATGTAATATGCTCAGTATAAATAGGCAGTGAGTGGCACTAACCTGTAATGTGGTTAACCCTCATTTTTCCCTCACTGTATTTGTGTTTTTTTTTTATAAGTGTATGTATATGGCTTGATTGGTTTGTTTGAATGTTCATGTGACGGCTAACCCTTTTATAAAAAGAGAGAGATGGTGTGCCCCTTTAAATGTAATAAGTAGAGTTGAGCGACCTTGACCTTTTTAGAGTCGAGCCGGGTTTTGCGAAACCCGACTATGTCCAAAGTCGGGTCGAGTGAAATCGGCCGATTATGACGTAAAGTCGGGATCGACCGAAACACGAAACCCAATGCAAGTCAATGGGGCAGCATAGTCGGCAGTGAGTGGGGGCCAGGAAAACACCTAGAGTGCCCATTTTAATGTCAAAACCATCCATTCTTCTTAATGAAGCTTGTCAAGCGTAATTTACCTTATAATAATTGGAAGGCATTTGAAATTGGGGGTCATTTGGCTAAAGTTGTGGGGGGTAGGGCTGGTTCAAGTAATTAGTGGGCCCAGGAAATCTGGACCACGTCACGGCAGTGGAGCAGGGAGAGGTAAGTATTTCAACTTTGCAAGTGCTGTGAACCTGAGCAAGCAGGGGGGGCCCACTCGTTGGCATTGGCACTGGCACAGGGCCCCTCAAAGTACAGCGGTGTGTTTGCACGGCGGGGGCGCCTCCCACCGGCCGCAACACTTTTGCGTACTATGAGAGGCCCTGTGCCAGTGACGTCGCCAACTAGTATTCCTCCCCCCACCTGATGAAGGAACCTGCACTTTCATCTGCACCTTCCTCTTTGTCCCCGTGTAAGGTGGTATGGTATGCGGGAAGAGCAACCTGACTTTCAGCAGGGTCACAATGTTGTTGTGTAGCGTGCACGGGGAATGTTGCGTTATGGGTCAATGTACCAGCAGACTCATCTATCACTGGCTGGGCAATGGGCACGATGAAGTGGAAACACAGATATAGGCCCAAAGAAGAAAGTGGGCTAAATGCAGTTCAAAATTGGTAACACAGGAATAACCAGGGGGCATTGCAGTGGAGGACAACTGGAATGAGAGGCTGACACAGAGAGTAGGGCCAAATCAGTAAGTAGTCGAAATGCAGTTCAAAATTGGCAACCGTAGTAAACAGGCGGCACAGCTTTGTTCAGTGGAGGAGAACAGCAAGGAGTGGCAGACACCGATAGTAGGCCCCAAACCAACTAGTACGCCAAATGCAGTTGTTCCATTTAACCACAATTTAATGAGAGCCTGAAGATAGAAGCTCAGGAAAGGCAACCTGGGGAACACCTTGGAGTGTAACACACCATCTCTCTCCACCCCATACCCATTTTGTATGGCCTAATGCAGTGTACTTTTCTACAACTACTAAACGAGAGTCGGAAGACCGAAGCAATGGCAAGGAAACCTGGGGAACACCTTAGAGTGTAACACACCCTCTCTCTACACCCCATACCCAATTTGAAGGTCTAATGCAGTGTAGTTTCCAAGAACTACTAAACGAGAGCCGGAAGATCGAAGCTCAGGAAAGGCAACCTGGGGAACACCTTGGAGTGTAACACACCCTCTCGCTACACCCCATACCCAATTTGAAGGCCTAATGCAGCGTAGTTTCCAACAACTACTAAACGAGAGCCGGAAGATCGAAGCTCAGGAAAGGCAACCTGGGGAACACCTTGGAGTGTAACAAACCCTCTCTCTACACCCCATACCCAATTTGTAGGCCTAATGCAGCGTAGTTTCCGACAACTACTAAACGAGAGCCGGAATATCGAAGCTCAGGAAAGGCAACCTGGGGAACACCTTGGAGTGTAACACACCCTCTCTCTACACCCCATACCCAATTTGTAGGCCTAATGCAGCGTAGTTTCCGACAACTACTAAACGAGAGCCGGAATATCGAAGCTCAGGAAAGGCAACCTGGGGAACACCTTGGAGTGTAACACACCCTCTCTCTACACCCCATACCCAATTTGAAGGCCTAATGCAGTGTAGTTTCCAAGAACTACTAAACGAGAGCCGGAAGATCGAAGCTCAGGAAAGGCAACCTGGGGAACACCTTGGAGTGGAACACACCATCTCTCTACACCCCATACCCAATTTGAAGGCCTAATGCAGCGTAGTTTCCAACAACTACTAAACGAGAGCCGGTAGATCGAAGCTCAGGAAAGGCAACCTGGGGAACACCTTGGAGTGTAACACAACGTCTCTCTACACCACGGAAGGGATGATTCTTAGGAAGGAAGGCTGTTGGAAATAAGCATTGCGCGTCCGAGGGTGATTAGATTCTTATTAGGTATATACTCACCCTCGGACGCGCCCTGCTTCTTTATTTGGAATGAATGTTTATTTGCAATGTGGTGTTGACTTTCTCTATTATTTTGGTAATTAATGATTTTATTATTTTCATTATTTTGCATCTTCTCGGCAATAATATAAAGAAGACGCGACAGGACAACACTCGGTGGATGCCATATGTGTGTTTTCAATTTAAAAAACCTTTCAGTTAACTACTTGCAGGAGAAAGTAATTGTAGCTGGTGGCCATTTTTAGTACTGTACCAGATTTTAGCTGTTTGTTTGTTTTTAATGTCAAAATGTCTGCATTTGATATCTCACCAGTATTTTCTTTTTTATAAGCAAAATCCTTTTTTTTTTATTTTATGATGTTGGTTCAAGGGGTACACGGGCAGCAGTAGACAGGTCAGTGGAGGCCTAGTGGAAGGAGGGACCGCAGACAGGCTTCGAAGCCCTAACATAATAAATTGGGCTGCCTGTAGGCAATTTAAAATTGGTTCCAGGGGAACACGGGCAGCAGTAGACAGGTCAGTGGAGGCCTAGAGGAAGGAGGGACCGCAGATGCGCCAATGTTTCCCCCATACCAAATTTGTAGGCCTAATGCAGTGTAGTTTCCAACAACTACTAAACGAGAGCCGGAATTTCGAAGCTCAGGAAAGGCAACCTGGGGAACACCTTGGAGTGTAACACACCCTCTCTCTACACCCCATACCCAATTTGAAGGCCTAATGCAGTGTAGTTTCCAACAACTACTAAACGAGAGCCGGAATATCGAAGCTCAGGAAAGGCAACCTGGGGAACACCTTGGAGTGTAACACACCCTCTCTCTACACCCCATACCCAATTTGAAGGCCTAATGCAGTGTAGTTTCCAAGAACTACTAAACGAGAGCCGGAAGATCGAAGCTCAGGAAAGGCAACCTGGGGAACACCTTGGAGTGTAACACAACGTCTCTCTACACGACGGAAGGGCTGATTCTTAGGAAGGAAGGCTGTTGGAAATAAGCATTGCGCGTCCGAGGGTGATTAGATTCTTATTAGGTATATACTCACCCTCGGACGCGCCCTGCTTCTTTATTTGGAATGAATGTTTATTTGCAATGTGGTGTTGACTTTCTCTATTATTTTGGTAATTAATGATTTTATTATTTTCATTATTTTGCATCTTCTCGGCAATAATATAAAGAAGACGCGACAGGACAACACTCGGTGGATGCCATATGTGTGTTTTCAATTTAAAAAAACTTTCAGTTAACTACTTGCAGGAGAAAGTAATTGTAGCTGGTGGCCATTTTTAGTACTGTACCAGATTTTAGTTGTGTGTTTGTTTTTAATGTTAAAATGTCTGCATTTGATATCTCACCAGTATTTTCTTTTTTATAAGCAAAATACTTATTTTTATATTTTCTGATGTTGGTTCCAGGGGTACACGGCCAGCAGTGCCCTGGTCAGTGTAGTAGTAGTTGAAAGAATGGACCGCAGACAGGCATCGAAGGCCTAAAATAAAAACACATGGCTGTAGGCAATTTTAAATTGGTTCCAGGGGTACACGGACAGCAGTGGTGTGGTCAGTGGAGGCCTAGTGGAAGGAGTGACCGCAGACAGGCATCGAAGGCCTAAAATAATAACACATGGCTGTAGGCAATTTTAAATTGGTTCCAGGGGTACACGGGCAGCAGTGACCTGGTCAGTGTAGTAGTAGTTGAAAGAATGGACCGCAGACAGGCATCGAAGGCCTAAAATAAAAAAATTGGGCTGGCTGTAGGCAATTGTAAATTGGTTCCAGGGGTACACGGGCAGCAGTGGTGTGGTCAGTGGAGGCCTAGTGGAAGGAGTGACCGCAGACAGGCATCGAAGGCCTAAAATAATAACACATGGCTGTAGGCAATTTTAAATTGGTTCCAGGGATACACGGGCAGCAGTGACCTGGTCAGTGTAGTAGTAGTTGAAAGAATGGACCGCAGACAGGCATCGAAGGCCTAAAATAAAAAAATTGGGCTGGCTGTAGGCAATTTTAAATTGGTTCCAGGGGTACAAGGGCAGCAGTGGTGTGGTCAGTGGAGGCCTAGTGGAAGGAGTGACCGCAGACAGGCATCGAAGGCCTAAAATAAAAACACATGGCTGTAGGCAATTTTAAATTGGTTCCAGGGGTACACGGACAGCAGTGGTGTGGTCAGTGGAGGCCTAGTGGAAGGAGTGACCGCAGACAGGCATCGAAGGCCTAAAATAATAACACATGGCTGTAGGCAATTTTAAATTGGTTCCAGGGGTACACGGGCAGCAGTGACCTGGTCAGTGTAGTAGTAGTTGAAAGAATGGACCGCAGACAGGCATCGAAGGCCTAAAATAAAAAAATTGGGCTGGCTGTAGGCAATTTTAAATTGGTTCCAGGGGTACACGGGCAGCAGTGGTGTGGTCAGTGGAGGCCTAGTGGAAGGAGTGACCGCAGACAGGCATCGAAGGCCTAAAATAATAACACATGGCTGTAGGCAATTTTAAATTGGTTCCAGGGGTACACGGACAGCAGTGGTGTGGTCAGTGGAGGCCTAGTGGAAGGAGTGACCGCAGACAGGCTTCCAAGGCCTAACATAACAAACTTGGGCTGGCTGTAGGCACTTTTAAATTGGTTCCAGGGGTACACGGGCAGCAGTGGTCTGGTCAGTGGAAGTCTAGTGGAAGGAGTGACCGCAGACAGGCTTCGAAGGCCTAACATAACAAAATTGGGCTGGCTGTAGGCACTTTAAATTGGTTCCAGGGGTACATGGGCAGCAGTGTATGGTCAGTGGAAGTCTAGTGGAAGGAGTGACGGCAGACAGTCTTCGAAGGCCTAACATAACAAAATTGGGCTGACTGTAGGCACTTTTAAATTGGTTCCAGGGTAACACGGCCAGCAGTGCCCTGGTCAGTGTAGTAGTAGTTGAAAGAATGGACCGCAGACAGGCATCGAAGGCCTAAAATAAAAACACATGGCTGTAGGCAATTTTAAATTGGTTCCAGGGGTACACGGACAGCAGTGGTGTGGTCAGTGGAGGCCTAGTGGAAGGAGTGACCGCAGACAGGCATCGAAGGCCTAAAATAATAACACATGGCTGTAGGCAATTTTAAATTGGTTCCAGGGGTACACGGGCAGCAGTGACCTGGTCAGTGTAGTAGTAGTTGAAAGAATGGACCGCAGACAGGCATCGAAGGCCTAAAATAAAAAAATTGGGCTGGCTGTAGGCAATTTTAAATTGGTTCCAGGGGTACACGGGCAGCAGTGGTGTGGTCAGTGGAGGCCTAGTGGAAGGAGTGACCGCAGACAGGCATCGAAGGCCTAAAATAATAACACATGGCTGTAGGCAATTTTAAATTGGTTCCAGGGGTACACGGGCAGCAGTGACCTGGTCAGTGTAGTAGTAGTTGAAAGAATGGACCGCAGACAGGCATCGAAGGCCTAAAATAAAAAAATTGGGCTGGCTGTAGGCAATTTTAAATTGGTTCCAGGGGTACACGGGCAGCAGTGGTGTGGTCAGTGGAGGCCTAGTGGAAGGAGTGACCGCAGACAGGCATCGAAGGCCTAAAATAATAACACATGGCTGTAGGCAATTTTAAATTGGTTCCAGGGGTACACGGACAGCAGTGGTGTGGTCAGTGGAGGCCTAGTGGAAGGAGTGACCGCAGACAGGCATCGAAGGCCTAAAATAATAACACATGGCTGTAGGCAATTTTAAATTGGTTCCAGGGGTACACGGGCAGCAGTGACCTGGTCAGTGTAGTAGTAGTTGAAAGAATGGACCGCAGACAGGCATCGAAGGCCTAAAATAAAAAAATTGGGCTGGCTGTAGGCAATTTTAAATTGGTTCCAGGGGTACACGGGCAGCAGTGGTGTGGTCAGTGGAGGCCTAGTGGAAGGAGTGACCGCAGACAGGCATCGAAGGCCTAAAATAATAACACATGGCTGTAGGCAATTTTAAATTGGTTCCAGGGGTACACGGGCAGCAGTGACCTGGTCAGTGTAGTAGTAGTTGAAAGAATGGACCGCAGACAGGCATCGAAGGCCTAAAATAAAAAAATTGGGCTGGCTGTAGGCAATTTTAAATTGGTTCCAGGGGTACACGGGCAGCAGTGGTGTGGTCAGTGGAGGCCTAGTGGAAGGAGTGACCGCAGACAGGCATCGAAGGCCTAAAATAATAACACATGGCTGTAGGCAATTTTAAATTGGTTCCAGGGGTACACGGACAGCAGTGGTGTGGTCAGTGGAGGCCTAGTGGAAGGAGTGACCGCAGACAGGCATCGAAGGCCTAAAATAATAACACATGGCTGTAGGCAATTTTAAATTGGTTCCAGGGGTACACGGGCAGCAGTGACCTGGTCAGTGTAGTAGTAGTTGAAAGAATGGACCGCAGACAGGCATCGAAGGCCTAAAATAAAAAAATTGGGCTGGCTGTAGGCAATTTTAAATTGGTTCCAGGGGTACACGGGCAGCAGTGGTGTGGTCAGTGGAGGCCTAGTGGAAGGAGTGACCGCAGACAGGCATCGAAGGCCTAAAATAATAACACATGGCTGTAGGCAATTTTAAATTGGTTCCAGGGGTAGACGGGCAGCAGTGACCTGGTCAGTGTAGTAGTAGTTGAAAGAATGGACCGCAGACAGGCATCGAAGGCCTAAAATAAAAAAATTGGGCTGGCTGTAGGCAATTTTAAATTGGTTCCAGGGGTACACGGGCAGCAGTGGTGTGGTCAGTGGAGGCCTAGTGGAAGGAGTGACCGCAGACAGGCATCGAAGGCCTAAAATAATAACACATGGCTGTAGGCAATTTTAAATTGGTTCCAGGGGTACACGGACAGCAGTGGTGTGGTCAGTGGAGGCCTAGTGGAAGGAGTGACCGCAGACAGGCATCGAAGGCCTAAAATAATAACACATGGCTGTAGGCAATTTTAAATTGGTTCCAGGGGTAGACGGGCAGCAGTGACCTGGTCAGTGTAGTAGTAGTTGAAAGAATGGACCGCAGACAGGCATCGAAGGCCTAAAATAAAAAAATTGGGCTGGCTGTAGGCAATTTTAAATTGGTTCCAGGGGTACACGGGCAGCAGTGACCTGGTCAGTGTAGTAGTAGTTGAAAGAATGGACCGCAGACAGGCATCGAAGGCCTAAAATAATAACACATGGCTGTAGGCAATTTTAAATTGGTTCCAGGGGTACACGGGCAGCAGTGGTGTGGTCAGTGGAGGCCTAGTGGAAGGAGTGACCGCAGACAGGCATCGAAGGCCTAAAATAATAACACATGGCTGTAGGCAATTTTAAATTGGTTCCAGGGGTACACGGACAGCAGTGGTGTGGTCAGTGGAGGCCTAGTGGAAGGAGTGACCGCAGACAGGCTTCCAAGGCCTAACATAACAAACTTGGGCTGGCTGTAGGCACTTTTAAATTGGTTCCAGGGGTACACGGGCAGCAGTGGTCTGGTCAGTGGAAGTCTAGTGGAAGGAGTGACCGCAGACAGGCTTCCAAGGCCTAACATAACAAAATTGGGCTGGCTGTAGGCACTTTAAATTGGTTCCAGGGGTACATGGGCAGCAGTGTATGGTCAGTGGAAGTCTAGTGGAAGGAGTGACGGCAGACAGTCTTCGAAGGCCTAACATAACAAAATTGGGCTGACTGTAGGCACTTTTAAATTGGTTCCAGGGTAACACGGCCAGCAGTGGCCTGGTCAGTGTAGTAGTTGTAGAAAGAAGGGACCGCAGACAGGCTTCGAAGGCCTAACATAACAAAAATGTCAAAACAATGGTATTGTCAGTGCCAGGCATTGAAGGATGTCAGCGCCTAGACTACACATTGGTGAAGCTGTGAGAGATAATTTTGCTAGTGGTAGAGCACTGTTTGAGCTGGGGGGGGGAACTGTCTTGTGGCCGGCGTTACAGGCACAGGGCCCCTCATATTACAACGGTGTGTCTGACGTTGGGTGCGCACCACCACCGCCAGAGACACTTTATTGTACTATGAGGGACCCAGTGGCAGTGCCGTCGACCAAAAGCGGCCACACCCACCTCTTCAGACAAACAGCACTCTCAAGGGTCCAAGCGCAAAGTGGCGATAGCACGGCCCCGTGTGGGGAGTTTGGCCATTTCGTGAGGTGGAAACATGTCGTATGCTGGACAATCAGGTGAAGAAAATTACGAGATTGGAAAAGTCATTCAGAATAGTCCACAGGCAAGACCTTTTCATAGGAAAGCTAGGTGTCAGCCGGGCAGGGTGGGGCAAAAGATTTTGAAATCCAGTTGTGGTTCATTTTAATGAAGGTTAGATCATCTACATTTTGGGTAGCCAGACGAGTCCTTTTTTCTGTTAGTATTGAACCTGCAGCACTGAATACTCTTTCTGATAGGACACTAGCTGCCGGGCAAGCAAGCTCCTGCAATGCATATTCTGCCAATTCTGGCCAGGTGTCTAATTTGGATGCCCAGTAATCAAATGGGAATGACGGTTGAGGGAGAACGTCGATAAGGGATGAAAAATAGTTTGTAACCATACTGGACAAATGTTGTCTCCTGTCACTTTGAATTGATGCTGCAGTACCTGTCCTGTCTGCGGTCATAGAAAAATCACTCCACAACCTGGTCAGAAAACCCCTCTGGCCAACGCCACTTCTGATTTCTGCCCCTCTAACACCTCTGGTCTGCTGGCCCCTGGAGCTCGTGTGAGAACGATCACGGGCGCTGTGTGCAGGGAATGCCAGAAGCAAACGGTCAACAAGAGTTGATTGTTTTGTTGCTAATATTAGTTCCAAGTTCTCATGTGGCATAATATTTTGCAATTTGCCTTTATAGCGAGGATCAAGGAGGCAGGCCAACCAGTAATCGTCATCGTTCATCATTTTTGTAATGCGTGTGTCCCTTTTGAGGATACGCAAGGCATAATCCGCCATGTGGGCCAAAGTTCCCGTTGTCAAATCTGCGGTTGTGCTTGGTTGAGGGGCAGTTGCAGGCAAATCTACGTCACTTGTGTCCCTCAAAAAACCAGAACCCGGCCTTGCCACGCCACCAATTTCCCGTGCCCCCGGGAAAGCTTCCTCATTAAAAATATACTCATCCCCATCATCCTCCTCATCCTCCACCTCCTCTTCGCCCGGTACCTCGTCATGTACACTGCCCTGACCAGACAATCGCTGACTGTCATCAAGGCTTTCCTCTTCCTCTGGTGCAGACGCCTGATCCTTTATGTGCGTCAAACTTTGCATCAGCAGACGCATTAGGGGGATGCTCATGCTTATTATGGCGTTGTCTGCACTAACCAGCCGTGTGCATTCCTCAAAACACTGAAGGACTTGACACATGTCTTGAATCTTCGACCACTGCACACCTGACAACTCCATGTCTGCCATCCTACTGCCTGCCCGTGTATGTGTATCCTCCCACAAAAACATAACAGCCCGCCTCTGTTCGCACAGTCTCTGAAGCATGTGCAGTGTTGAGTTCCACCTTGTTGCAACGTCTATGATTAGGCGATGCTGGGGAAGGTTCAAAGAACGCTGATAGGTCTGCATACGGCTGGAGTGTACAGGCGAACGGCGGATATGTGCGCAAAGTCCACGCACTTTGAGGAGCAGGTCGGATAACCCCGGATAACTTTTCAGGAAGCACTGCACCACCAGGTTTAAGGTGTGAGCCAGGCAAGGAATGTGTTTCAGTTGGGAAAGGGAGATGGCAGCCATGAAATTCCTTCCGTTATCACTCACTACCTTGCCTGCCTCAAGATCTACAGTGCCCAGCCACGACTGCGTTTCTTGCTGCAAGAACTCGGACAGAACTTCCGCGGTGTGTCTATTGTCGCCCAAACACTTCATAGCCAATACAGCCTGCTGACGTATGCCAGTAGCTGCCCCATAATGGGAGACCTGGTGTGCAACAGTGGCAGGTGCGGATGGAGTGTTTGTGCGACTGCGGTCTGTGGACGAGCTCTTGCTTCTGCAGGAGGACGAGGAGGAGGAGGAGGAGGGGGTGCGAACGGCTACAGACAACTGTTTACTAGACCGTGGGCTAGGCAGAACTGTCCCAAACTTGCTGTCCCCTGTGGACCCTGAATCCACCACATTTACCCAGTGTGCCGTGATGGACACGTAACGTCCCTGGCCATGCCTACTGGTCCATGCATCTGTTGTCAGGTGCACCTTTGTGCTCACAGATTGCCTGAGTGCATGGACGATGCGCTCTTTAACATGCTGGTGGAGGGCTGGGATGGCTTTTCTGGAAAAAAAGTGTCGACTGGGTAGCTCGTAGCGTGGTACAGCGTAGTCCATCAGGTCTTTGAAAGCTTCGCTTTCAACTAACCGGTAGGGCATCATCTCTAACGAGATTAGTCTAGCTATGTGGGCGTTCAAACCCTGTGTACGCGGATGCGAGGCTAAGTATTTCCTTTTTCTAACCATAGTCTCATGTAGGGTGAGCTGGACTGGAGAGCTGGAGATCGTGGAACTAGCGGGGGTGCCGGTGGACATGGCAGACTGAGAGACGGTGGGAGATGGTATTGTTGCCGCCGGTGCCCTAGATGCAGTGTTTCCTACTACGAAACTGGTGATTCCCTGACCCTGACTGCTTTGGCCTGGCAAAGATACCTGCACAGATACAGCAGGTGGTGCGCTAAATGGTGGTCCTACACTGCCGGAAGGGATGTTGCGTTGATGACTAGCTTCATTGGCCGAGGGTGCAACAACCTTAAGGGACGTTTGGTAGTTAGTCCAAGCTTTCAAATGCATGGTGGTTAAATGTCTATGCATGCAACTAGTATTGAGACTTTTCAGATTCTGACCTCTGCTTAAGGAAGTAGAACATTTTTGACAGATGACTTTGCGCTGATCAATTGGATGTTGTTTAAAAAAATGCCAGACTGCACTCTTTCTAGCATCGGATACCTTTTCAGGCATTGCAGACTGAGCTTTAACCGGATGGCCACGCTGTCCTCCACCAGGTTTTGGCTTTGCCACGCGTTTTGGGCAAGATACGGGCCCGGCAGATGGAACCTGTGGCGATGTTGATGCCTGCTGCGGCCCCTCCTCCTCCTCTGCTTCAGAACTGCTGCCGCCTGCACCCTGTTCCCCCAATGGCTGCCAATCGGGGTCAAGAACTGGGTCATCTAATAACTCTTCTTGTACCTCCTGCGCAACTTCGTCTGTGTCACCGTGTCGTTCGGTGGTATAGCGTTCGTGATGGGGCAACATAGTCTCATCAGGGTCTGATTCTTGATCAGCACCCTGCGAGGGCAATGTTGTGGTCTGAGTCAAAGGACCAGCATAGTAGTCTGGCTGTGGCTGTGCGTCAGTGCACTCCATGTCAGATTCAATTTGTAATGGGCATGGACTGTTAACTGCTTCACTTTCTAAGCCAGGGACGGTATGTGTAAAGAGCTCCATGGAGTAACCCGTTGTGTCGCCTGCTGCATTCTTCTCTGTTGTTGTTTTTGCTGAAGAGGACAAGGAAGTGACTTGTCCCTGACCGTGAACATCCACTAACGACGCGCTGCTTTTACTTTTACCAGTTTCACGAGATGAGGCAAAAGAGCTAGAGGCTGAGTCAGCAAGATAAGCCAAAACTTGCTCTTGCTGCTCCGGCTTTAAAAGCGGTTTTCCTAATCCCAGAAAAGGGAGCGTTCGAGGCCTTGTGTAGCCGGACGACGAACCTGGCTCCACAGCTCCAGACTTAGGTGCAATATTTTTTCCCCCACGACCACCTGATGCTCCACCACTACCACTACCCTCATTACCAGCTGACAATGAACGCCCCCGGCCACGACCTCTTCCACTAGACTTCCTCATTGTTTTAAAAACGTAACCAAACTAACGTTATTTGTTGCAGTCACACAACTTACACGGTGAGCTATAACTTCAGTATGATTTAGCTACCCCTTTACAGGTTGGTGAGACCACAGCGAAAATCAGGCCCAATGTTACACACTCTTTTTTTGGTGGCTGCAAATTAGAGAGATGCCCCACACGCAGGACTGTCACTGAAGCACAAATGTTAATATTAATGTCACACTATTATTTTTTTTTTATTTTTATTTTTTTCAGGAACACTTTAGAAACCCCCCCAAAAAAAAAAAAAAGATTTTTGCAGGGAGAATTTAGAAAACAAATGTAACAAACTATATGCTTTCTATGGGCCACTGAGTGAGAGATGACGCACACAGGAATCAGGAGTGGCACACAAGCCCAGAGGCCAATATTTTTCTACCAATGATTGATGGAGTTATTTTCTCTGGTAGATTTTGGAACCCAAATCAAGGAAAAAAAATGTAGGCTTTCTATGGACCACAATTGGAGAGAGAGAGAGAGAGAGAGAGAGATGGCACACCCAGGAGTCAAGACTGGCACACAAGCAGAAAGGCCAATATTAATCTCCCACTGTTTTTTTTTTTTTTTTTTTTTTTTCAGGGAGACTTTAGAAAAAAAAATAATAAAAAAAATATGATTTTATCAGGAAGAATTTAGAAACCAAATAAAATAAAATGATTTTTTCAGGGAGAATTTATAAAACAAATAAAAACAAAAATAGGCGTTCTATGGCCCACTGACTGAGAGATGACGCACACAGGAGTCAGGAGTGGCACACAAACCCAGAGGCCAATATTTTTCTACCAATGATTGATGTAGTTATTTTCTCTGGTAGATTTTAGAACCCAAATCAAGGAAAAAAAAATATAGGCTTTCTATGGACCACAATTGGAGAGAGAGAGAGAGAGAGAGAGAGAGAGAGAGATGGCACACCCAGGAGTCAAGACTGGCACACAAGCAGAAAGGCCAATATTAATCTCCCACTGTTTTTTTTGGTTGTTTTTTTTTTTTTTTTTTCAGGGAGACTTTAGAAAAAAAAATAATAAAAAAAATATGATTTTATCAGGAAGAATTTAGAAACCAAATAAAATAAAATGATTTTTTCTGGGAGAATTTATAAAACAAATAAAACCAAAAATAGGCGTTCTATGGCCCACTGACTGAGAGATGACGCACCCAGGAGTCAAGACTGGCACACAAGCAGAAAGGCCAATATTAATCTCCCACTGTTTTTTTTTTTTTTTTCAGGGAGACTTTAGAAAAAAAAATAATAAAAAAAATGTGATTTTATCAGGAAGAATTTAGAAACCAAATAAAATAAAATGATTTTTTCAGGGAGAATTTAGAAAACAAATAAAACCAAAAATAGGCGTTCTATGGCCCACTGACTGAGAGATGACGCACCCAGGAGTCAAGACTGGCACACAAGCAGAAAGGCCAATATTAATCTCCCACTGTTTTTTTTTTTTTTTTTCAGGGAGACTTTAGAAAAAAAAATAATAAAAAAAATGTGATTTTATCAGGAAGAATTTAGAAACCAAATAAAATAAAATGATTTTTTCAGGGAGAATTTAGAAAACAAATAAAACCAAAAATAGGCGTTCTATGGCCCACTGACTGAGAGATGACGCACCCAGGAGTCAAGACTGGCACACAAGCAGAAAGGCCAATATTAATCTCCCACTGTTTTTTTTTTTTTTTTTCAGGGAGACTTTATAAAAAAAAATAATAAAAAAAATGTGATTTTATCAGGAAGAATTTAGAAACCAAATAAAATAAAATGATTTTTTCTGGGAGAATTTATAAAACAAATAAAACCAAAAATAGGCGTTCTATGGCCCACTGACTGAGAGATGACGCACCCAGGAGTCAAGACTGGCACACAAGCAGAAAGGCCAATATTAATCTCCCACTGTTTTTTTTTTTTTTTTCAGGGAGACTTTAGAAAAAAAAATAATAAAAAAAATGTGATTTTATCAGGAAGAATTTAGAAACCAAATAAAATAAAATGATTTTTTCAGGGAGAATTTAGAAAACAAATAAAACCAAAAATAGGCGTTCTATGGCCCACTGACTGAGAGAGAGAGAGAGAGAGATGGAACGCTTAGTACTGGCACACAAGCCCAAAGGGCAATATTAATCTCCCTTTTTTTTTCCAGGGAGAATTTAAAAAACCCCAAAAAAAAAAAAAATAGGCTTTCTATGGCCCACTATTTGTGAGAGAGATGGGACGCTCAGGACTGGCACAGATGGCACGCTCAGGACTGGCACAGAAGCCCAGAGGCCAATATTAATCTCCCTTTTTTTCTGGGAGAATTTATAAAACCAAAAAAAAATTTAAATAGGCTTTCTATGGCCCACTATTTGTGAGAGAGATGGCACGCTCAGGACTGGCACAGATGGCACGCTCACAACTGGCACACAAGCCCAGAGGCCAATATTAATCTCCCTTTTTTCAGGGAAAATTTATAAAACAAAAAAAAAAAATAAATAGGCTTTCTATGGCCCACTATTTGTGAGAGAGATGGCACGCTCAGGGCTGGCACAGATGGCACGCTCAGGACTGGCACACAAGCCCAGAGGCCAATATTAATCTCCCTTTTTTTCAGGGAGAATTTATAAAACCCCCCAAAAAAATAAAATAGGCTTTCTATGGCCCACTATTTGTGAGAGAGATGGGACGCTCAGGACTGGCACAGATGGCACGCTCAGGACTGGCACAGAAGCCCAGAGGCCAATATTAATCTCCCTTTTTTTCTGGGAGAATTTATAAAACCAAAAAAAAATTTAAATAGGCTTTCTATGGCCCACTATTTGTGAGAGAGATGGCACGCTCAGGACTGGCACAGATGGCACGCTCACAACTGGCACACAAGCCCAGAGGCCAATATTAATCTCCCTTTTTTCAGGGAAAATTTATAAAACAAAAAAAAAAATTAAATAGGCTTTCTATGGCCCACTATTTGTGAGAGAGATGGCACGCTCAGGGCTGGCACAGATGGCACGCTCAGGACTGGCACACAAGCCCAGAGGCCAATATTAATCTCCCTTTTTTTCAGGGAGAATTTATAAAACCAAAAAAAAAAATAAATAGGCTTTCTATGGCCCACTATTTGTGAGAGAGATGGCACGCTCAGGGCTGGCACAGATGGCACGCTCAGGACTGGCACACAAGCCCAGAGGCCAATATTAATCTCCCTTTTTTTCAGGGAGAATTTATAAAACCCCAAAAAAAATAAAATAGGCTTTCTATGGCCCACTATTTGTGAGAGAGATGGCACACTCAGGACTGGCACACAAGCCCAAAGGCCAATATTAATCTCCCACTGTATTTTTATCAGGGAGAATTTATACACCCCACAAAAAAAAATACAGAAAAATGAAAAGGCTTTCTATGGCCCACTATGTGAGAGAGATGGCACACACAGGGATGGCACTCTAGCAGAAATGCCAAATTGCCAATCTTAATCTCCCACCAAAAAAAAAAAAAAAAAAAAAACAGGGAATGTCCTACAATTACTATCTCCCTGCCTGCAGTAATCTCAGCCAGGTATGGCAGGCAGCTACTATCTCCCTGCCTGCAGTAATCTCAGCCAGGTATGGCAGGCAGCAATAAGGAGTGGACTGATGCACAAATGAAATAAAAAGTGTGGACAAACAAAAAAGATAGCTGTGCAGAAAGGAAGGAACAAGAGGATTTGTGCTTTGAAAAAAGCAGTTGGTTTGCACAGCGGCGTACACACAGCAATGCAGCTATCAGGGAGCCTTCCAGGGCAGCCCAATGAGCTACAGCGCTGAGGGGAAAAAAAAAAAAAAAAAAACTTCCACTGTCCCTGCACACCGAGGGTGGTGTTGGACAGTGCAAATCGCTGCAGCACAAGCGGTTTTGTGGTTAATGGACCCTGCCTAACGCTATCCCTGCTTCTGACAAAGCGGCAGCAACCTCTCCCTAAGCTCAGATCAGCAGCAGTAAGATGGCGGTCGGCGGGAACGCCTCTTTATAGCCCCTGTGACGTCGCAGACAGCAAGCCAATCACTGCAATGCCCTTCTCTAAGATGGTGGGGACCAGGACCTATGTCATCACGCTGCCCACACTCTGCGTTTACCTTCATTGGCTGAGAAATGGCGCTTTTCGCGTCATTGAAACGCGACTTTGGCGCGAAAGTCGCGTACCGCATGGCCGACCCCGCACAGGGGTCGGATCGGGTTTCATGAAACCCCGACTTAGCCAAAAGTCGGCGACTTTTGAAGATGTTCGACCCGTTTCGCTCAACCCTAGTAATAAGCTGTAGTGGTCCTTGGTAATGGAGTGATGGGGTGGAGGAATACAGACATATGCGGAAGTCAGTAGAAGAGCTTTATCTACAAAGAGGCAACAAGCTTGATAGTTACAAAATCTTATATGAATAACTAACTTGACGGTTTCTTCAGTCTTGCATGAGGCAACAGGTAGATGTAAACAGAGGTAGACAGCTGTCCGTTGTGATAAATGGGTTGTATATGCAACACTTGCTGACACTTATTGATAGTTCCTCTGCAGCATCTCCACTTTACAAGAGTCTGTGTAACTATGATCATAGCGCAGCTTAAACTGTCTCGATGCTGATCACAACCCCTCTCATCGTCACTTTTATTACATCAATATCTACCAGTTTCTTGTCTGTCACTTTGAGAACACTTCTGGCGTCCTCTTCTCAGTTTCCAGTAACATTTCCTCAAACACAAGTCTCCTATCAGTCTCAGGTATGATATTCCACTTCACACTCATCAAGCATCAGCTTCCAGACTTCCCTATCTCAGGGCCCTCACAGACAGTTAGCTCCTTCCCCTTACAGGAATATGCACTCTTCACAAACAAGCCTAAGGCTATGTGCACACGTTCAGGAATTCATGCAGAAAATTCCTGTGAAAATCCGGACATTTCTGCCAGATTTCCGCAAGAAAACCGCATGCGTTTTTTGCGCATTTTTTGCGCGGTTTTGATGCGGTTTTGACGCGTTTTTTGTGTGTCTTTTGCGCGTTTTTTTCCAGACATTTCCCAATGCATTAGACAGTGGGAAAACCGCGAAAAAAACGCAAAATTAATGAGCAGGTTCATTATTTTTCCGCATGTGCACAGAAATTGCAGATTTCATTAAAAATGATAGGATGCTTAATGTATGCAGATTATTTGCGGTTTTATAGCGTTTTTATAGCGCAAAAACGCTAAAAAACCGCAAATAATCTGCAACGTGTGCACATAGCCTAAAGGTACCTTCACACTGAGCAACTATAGAACTATAACGATAGCGATCCGTGACGTTGCAACGTCCTGGATAGCGATATCGTTGTGTTTGACACACGGCAGCGATCAGGATCCTGCTGTGACATCGCTGGTCGGAGCTACAAGGCCAGAACTTTATTTCGTCGCTGGATCACCCGCTGACATCGCTGAATCGGCGTGTGTGACGCCGATCCAGCGATGTGTTCACTGGTAACCAGGGTAAATATCAGGGCCGCGCCGGCCGGCCGTAAAGCAGAGCACAGCGGTGACGTCACCGCTCTGCTTTACGGCCGGCGCTTACACAGTGCAGGGAAGCTGACGCTGGGGGACGCGGCAGACACCGGAATGTAATAATGTAGTGTTTTTTTTTTTTACATTTACAATGGTAACCAGGGTAAACATCGGGTTACTAAGCGCGGCCCTGCGCTTAGTAACCCGATGTTTACCCTGGTTACCCGGGGACTTCTGCATCGTTGGTCACTGGAGAGCTGTCTGTGTGACAGCTCTCCAGCGACCACACAACGACTAAACAGCGACGCTGCAGCGATCGGCATCATTGTCTATATCACTGCAGCGTCGCTTAATGTGACGGTACCTTAACCCTCATTGCTTCCCTCTGAGTTCAAGAGTATTTTACCTCCTCTTGCTGTTTAAGAGGTAATATTGTATATCACACTAAAGTATGCTGAAATAGTTAACTTAAAGAGTGATACTGCAGATTATACAGCACATAATTATATTATACGGTATATTCTTAGGATCAACATTGTTTTCTACCTGTAATGTAGGATTTTTCACTCAGACAGATGTTAAAGCTGCTTGACTGATCTCATAGGAACTTTGGCAATATTGGTGACATATTGCTTCTAATTAAAGGGGTATTCTCATATTATGTAATTGGTATAGTTAATTAGACAAAATGAAAAGAAGCAAGTTTGCATTTGACTTGCCTTCTCAACCTGCTTTCATTCTCCTGCCACGAGAGCTTTCATCTCACATAGTGCACAGCTTGATGTAATGGATGGAAATCAATTACCAAAGTCTGGCCAATATGTGCAGTAGTTATATTTCAGGCTGAGGTGTTAGTTCCAGAGATCCCAATCACCTCTTTCCAGCCCATTGATTCCTATACAGCAGTTAGCTGCTCACCTCTATCTCCATGTCAGCTCCTGGCTGGCTGCTATTAATTGTCCTGAAAAATTGCTAGCCCCATAAACCCCAGCACCGGCATTTTCCATAGCAGTTCTCCCAATCACTGCTTTTATTATCCTGAACCATGTACCTGTATAAAAAGCCCTGTTATCTCCACAGTGGATATAAGATGCCTACACACCCCAGTTTAAATGCCAAGGTATTTTTTCATGTAAAAAAATCATACCAAGAAAATAATTTCAGTCTGATAAAGCTAAGGTTGAAATTTTTGGTCATAACTAGAGATGAACAAACTTGGACAGTAAAGTTCAGGGTCCATTGCGAGCACATAGTGTTCGAACATGGACCCCGAACAAGGACATCTCCAGGAATCCCGTGTCACTGTTCGGATTTGGAAGCCCTAACACCGGATGTCTGCCACGCTGTCATCTGCATGACCACGTGAGAAACACTGGCGGCTCTTATCAGCGGTAGATCATTACTGCCGATCAGAGAGCGGAGGTTCCCAAAGTCATCGCCGGCCTCAGGCATTAGCTGATGAGAGAGTACTATGCCCATCAGCCTATGCCTTATAACAGTGAGTAGAGAGCAGGCACCGCTGATGGGAGCAATCATCTGCTGGTGCCTGTGCTATAAATAAATACATTTTAAAAAATGACATGGGGTCCCTTACATTTTAAATAATCAGCCAGGCAAAAGTGACAGCGGTGGGATGCAACCCTCAGCTGTCAGCTTTATCATGGTTGGCAATTAAGAATAGAGGGGACCAATGCCATTTAAAAAAAATTAATAAAATGGCATGGTGCCAACCTCATTTTTGCTACAAAATACTTGAATGTGAGATGTCCCCTACTGTATGATACTAGTAACAGAAACATTTTTGGTGGCGTACTATTTGAAAGTCAGGTCCCCTACTGTATGATGTTTAGCAGCAGAAAAAAAAATGGGGTGATATCTGTGAGATCTGCAGACAGCTTAATTTCAACCCAACAAAACGACAAAGTGTGATACGGCAGGCTGTCTAACTTTTTGCAAGTGAAAAATTACATTTTTTTTTTAATGTTAACTTAGGTCTGCAGACAGTTTCATATCACCACAGCACTAAATGACAAGATGAGATACAGCAGGCTGTTTCACATTTAGCTAGTGAATAAATATTATTTATAATGTTATACTCGTGCAAGGAGCACAATAGAAGCAGTGCACAACACACTTGTAGGACACTGTTATGAAAGATAATTCAGAACCACAATGGACATAGAGGTCAGCGCACATACAGTGACCTGACAATAACCCAAAAAACAAGAACGAGCTCTGAGACGTGGGAACTCTGTTGACCGCAATCCCTGATCCTAACCAACCACACTAGAGGCAGCCGTGGATTGCGCCTAACGCTGCCTATGCAACTCGGCACGGCCTGAGAAACTAGCTAGCCTGAAGATGGAAAATAAGCCTACCTTGCTTCAGAGAAATACCCCAAAGGAAAAGGCAGCCCCCACATATAATGACTGTGAGTAAAGATGAAAAGACAAACGTAGAGATGAAATAGATTTAGCAAAGTGAGGCCCAACTTTCTGAACAGAGCGAGGATAGGAAAGGTAACTTTGCGGTCAACACAAAACCCTTCAAAAACCACGCAAAGGGGGCAAAAAGACCCTCCGTACCGAACTAACGGCACGGAGGTACACCCTCTGCGTCCCAGAGCTTCCAGCAAGCAGAAAAAACAAATTGACAAGCTGGACAGAAAAAAATAGCAAACAAATAGCAAAGAGGAACTTAGCTATGCAGAGCAGCAAGCCACAGGAACGATCCAGGAGGAAACAGGTCCAACACTAGAACATTGACTGGAGGCCAGGATCAAAGCACTAGGTGGAGTTAAATAGAGAAGCACCTAACGACCTCCCCACAACACCTGAGGAAGGAAACTCAGAAGCCGCAGTACCACTTTCTTCCACCAACGGAAGCTCACAGAGAGAACCAGCCGAAGTACCACTTGTGACCACAGGAGGGAGCTCTGCCACAGAATTCACAACAGGACACGTCATGTGCCCTGCTGGCTTTGTCTGTGGCCAAAAACAACAAACAAAAAAACCTGGAAGGTGAATTTAACAGCCACACTGGACACTAACCTAGCTACACTATTTGACTGATATGCAACCGCTTAGCTAACTAGCTAAAATCTTGCTGCTAACAGTTCCAGCCTCAGAAGCAGCCTCTCTGCACTGTTACAGTGTCAAAATGGCAATGTCTGCTGTTTATATGGAGAGAGCCATGTGATTTCAGCAGCCAATGACACAAGCTGTCGTGTCAGGACATTGTGGATGTTTCCTGTGCCCTAATTGGCTAGCCACAATGTGGACACATAAAGTTAGGGAAGAAAAAATATTATTTACAAGATTGCCACAACTCTGAGCTCTGCAAACCCCCTCCCCTCATCAAACACACGCCAAATGTTCATAATACACCACCATTATCATCGTTAAAGTGCTGAAAATACTTTTGTGGCAATGCAAATATTTTGTGGCGCTTTTTACCAAAGGTTATCGATTTTTCTGATTTTATACAATTTTGATCGTGTTTCCGATCATGAATCCGAATGTGCCATAGTCATGCCGAATTTATGTTTGGCGATTGTTTTCCGAACAAATTCGCTCATCACTAATTACTAACCCCTGGGCTTGATGTCAGATGCCAATACAAAGCTGACATCAACCCCCAACTATTAGTAGTTGAGAGCTGATGTTTTCAGTTTGGGAGGTATCCAATAACCATGGTCCTTTCCTAGGCTATTAATATCAGCTCGCAGCTTAGCCTTTGCTGGTAATTGAGTATAGGGGGACCCCAAGTCATTTTTTGTGGAGGTCTCCCCTATAATCACCAGTAACGGCTAAGCAAATAGCTGTGAGCTAATATCCTGGTAATTTTTATGGCTATTGGCTCCTTCCCAGAATATTACAGTAACATCCTCCCTCAGCCTTCAGATTTCCCTCTGCTGCTTAGGAAAATTACGTGGGACACCCATACTATTTTTTTCATCTATTTTTTTATTTATTAACAAGTACAGTACAGTAAAATACATACCCACGGTAACCATAGTTCACAGCGTCCAAGTGTTCCAGCAGCTGGAAACTCTAGTAAACTTAAAATGTCCCTCAATTTTTCCCATGAGGTTTACGGGCCTCACAGCTGCCAAGAGACCCAGTGGCTGTGGACTTCAAAAGTTACCTGAGTTTAAGCCACCAGGTCTCACGATAGCTCCAGTGCTGAACTGTTGAATGAAAATTGAAAAAAAAATACACGTGGGGGAGTCTCCCATACTTTTTATAAGCAGCATAGGGAAATCTGACAGCTGAGGGCTGATATTAATATTCTGGGAAGGAGGGCAGTATCTCTAAAGGTTTCCAGGCTATTAATATCAGATCACAGCTGTTTTTTAAGCCTTCACTGGTTATTTTATGGGGGGACCCCATCTAATAGCTTGGGAACTGGTGCTCTCTGACCAATGGTAATGATTTTAGAACCCATTTTTGCCATGCTGCCATGCAGATAACAGCGTGTCAAACAGCGGATGTTTGGGCCCCCAATTCCTGAATGGGTTCTGGATTCGAGTTCGGGTACCGTTCTGGTACTCGAGCCAAAATTTGTTTTAGCTGTTCGGTAGAACCCATTGGACCCGAACATCCACAAGTTCACTAATCACTATAGTTTAGTAATGACATACACTAGTACCTCATGAGATACGGTATCTGATGTTGAAAGCACATATTTATTTGAATATAAGCACCACTGAAGACACAGTGAATATTATACTCATCATACTGGCACCGAAATGCATTGACTATTATGAAAAATAATTGTGTCATGGGTTAGGACACTGATTAACTGACTGTTAAGTGCTAGAGTATGAGTATAGATGGAAGAATAAATCAATTTTCCTTTCAATCTAATTACTCTGTCTTACTGCCTTTCCTACTGTTTTAGCCTGATAGGAATTAGACAGGGCATTTTTTATGGGTTATTAATTAAAAGCTTCTTTTACAGTTTCCTCAGGCGGTGACATATGTTTCTCTATCTTGCCCAGATAATTTCATACTATGATGTACCTTCATCGGCTTAGCACTTGGAGTTTACTGTTAACAGACTCTTATCTGTCTACAGTAAGAAAAAGATCCATTTATACGAGTTGACAGTCAGTGAACGAGTGTTTGTTAGAATGTACGTTATTATCATCCCTGCTAAAAATACTGATACCTGAAGAAAGAGCAAAATGTCCAGGCATACAAAAATTCAAAAAAAAAACGCTGTAAATCCGCATATACCCTCAGATGGGACCATAGCAAAGTGTCATAATTTATATCTACTGCAGAAGTTGCTACAGTGAAAATGTGCAGCTACCTAGCCCTTCTGTGTGCTCATGACAGTTGATCTCTAGTGGATAGAGAAGTTGATGACAACTAGAGATGAGCGAATACCGTATATACTCGAGTATAAGCCGACCCGAGTATAAGCCGACCCCCCTAATTTTGCCACAAAAAACTGGGAAAACTTATTGACTCGAGTATAAGCCTAGGGTGGAAATGCAGCAACTACCGGTGAATTTCAAAAATAAAAATAGATCATTATTTCCCCATAGCTGTGCCATATAGTGCTCTACACCATTCATATTTCCCCATAGCTGTGCCCCATATAGTGCTCTGCACCGTTCACTGTGCCCCCTAGCTGTGCCATATACGGTGCTCTGCACCGTTCACTGTGCCCCCTAGCTGTGCCATATACGGTGCTCTGCACCGTTCACTGTGCCCCCTAGCTGTGCCTTATACGGTGCTCTGCACCGTTCACTGTGCCCCCTAGCTGTGCCTTATACGGTGCTCTGCACCGTTCACTGTGCCCCCTAGCTGTGCCTTATACGGTGCTCTGCACCGTTCACTGTGCCCCCTAGCTGTGCCTTATACGGTGCTCTGCACCGTTCATTGTGCCCCCTAGCTGTGCCTTATACGGTGCTCTGCACCGTTCATTGTGCCCCCTAGCTGTGCCTTATACGGTGCTCTGCACCGTTCACTGTGCCCCATAGATGCTCCACATTAATCTGTGCTGCCGCTGCTACTGCTGCAATAAAAAAAAAAAAACACATACTCACCTCCCTTGATTGCAGCTCCCGGCGTCTCGTTCCGGCGCCTCCATCTTCCCGGCGTCTCTGCTCTGACTGATCAGGCAGAGGGCGCCGCGCACACTATATGCGTCATCGCGCCCTCTGCCTGATCAGTCAGAGAGCGCAGACGCCGGGAAGATGGAGGCGCCGGCCGGGAAGATGGAGCGGCGCCCGGCGGCTGGAACGAGGACAGGTGAATATAACATACTTACCTAGTCCTGGCGATCCTCGCGCTGTCCCCTCCTGTCTTCGGCGCTGCAGCTTCTTTCTCTATCAGCGGTCACCGGCACCGCTGATTAGAGAAATGAATAAGCGGCTCCGCCCCTATGGGAGGTGGAGCCGCTTATTCATTTCTGTAATGAGCGGTCCCACGTGACCGCTGAAGAGAGGAAGAAGCTGCAGCGCCGAAGCCCGTGGGACGGCAGGGACAGCGCGAGGATCGCTGGGACTAGGTAAGTATACCCCAGCGCCCTCAGCCCCTCACCTGCCGACCCCACCGCTACCGTGACTCGAGTATAAGCCGAGGGGGGCACTTTCAGCCCTAAAATTTGGGCTGAAAATCTCGGCTTATACTCGAGTATATACGGTAGTTCATTGTTCAATTTGAATTATGATTGGTGATTTTGCAATATTCGCTGATATATTCTTTGAATATTCACCGAACATAGCCAAACGCCATTGGGAGTCAATGGGAGGCAAAAATAAACACATACACAACTTCAAACATTCCCAAAAGCTGTCAAAACACATGAAATTAGTGGCAGACACCAGGAAAGTGGCCTCAATTCACCCACAGTACAAATTTTAGAATGGCATATCATCAAAAAGCCATGCATGAGGTATCAGGGTCTGGGCCAACATTTACAGCTTTGAATTCTACTTCAAATTAAGAGAAGGTGGGTGAGTAATCGGTGTAGGTCTGCTGTGCTAGGTACCCTGTTACCACATGCAACAGCTCAACCTGTTTTGATGCTCAGCCACACTCAGGTGGCAGAAATATCAGGTTCGTAGACTACTATTATTAGAAAAAAGTAAGGATGGTTACACGATTAGTTGACTCAAAGGGAGTGGAGGCCTGTCGATCTCGTAGGCCTACTGCTACCTGCTAGCACTACACTGTGCTCTCCAGGATCACCAATCTCAAGGGTAATAACCTTCATGTGGCTCACCACTATTACATAGAAACATGTCTCCTTATTCATATTGACTTCTTTCCATAGCTTTCGCTTCTTTGGACACTGTGTCCACCTCATCCAAAATTACTGAAATGTGGTATGATATTATATACTATCTAACTTCTATCAATCTACCCCCAACCTTTTCATGTTTCCTTGTGTTTGATCAACCTATACATAATGTCACTCTGACTCTTCGTCCTATTCCAGCATGTTGATGCTTATTGCTTTTGTTTTGTTATTATTTTCTGTCTTTAACCCCTTAGTGACAGAGCCAATTTGGTACTTAATGACCAGGCCAATTTTTGCAATTCTGACCACTGTCACTTTATGAGGTTATAACTCTGGAACGCTTCAACGGATCCCGCTGATTCTGAGATTGTTTTTTCGTGACATATTGTACTTCATGTTAGTGGTAACATTTCTTTTATATTACTTGCGATTATTTATGAAAAAAACGGAAATATGGCGAAAATTTTTAAAATTTTGCAATTTTCAAACTTTGTATTTTTATGCCCTTAAATCAGAGAGATATGTCACGAAAAATAGTTAATAAATAACATTTCCCACATGTCTACTTTACATCAGCACAATTTTGGAAACAAAATTTTTTTTTGTTAGGGAGTTATAAGGGTTAAAAGTTGACCAGCAATTTCTCATTTTTACAACACCATTTTTTTTAGGGACCACATCACATTTGAAGTCATCTTGAGGGGTCTATATGATAGAAAATAATGAAGTGTGACACCATTCTAAAAACTACACCCCTCAAGGTTCTCAAAACCACATTCAAGAAGTTTATTAACCCTTTACGTGCTTCACAGGAACTGAAACAATGTGGAAGGAAAAAATGAACATTTAACTTTTTTTTGCAAACATCTTAAGTCAGAACCATTTTTTTTATTTTCACAAGTGTAAAAACAGAAATGTAACCATAAATTTTGTTATGCAATTTCTCCTGAATACGCCAATACCCCATATGTGGGGGTAAACCACTGTTAGGGCGCACCGCAGAACTTGGAAGTGAAGGAGCGCCGTTTGACTTTTTCAATGCAGAATTGGCTGGAATTGAGATCGGACGCCATGTCGCGTTTGGAGAGCCCCTGATGTGCCTAAACAGTGGAAACTCCCCACAAGTGACACCATTTTGGAAACTAGACCCCTTAAGGAACTTATCTAGATGTGTGGTGAGCACTTTGAACCCCCAAGTGCTTCACAGAAGTTTATAACGTAGAGCCGTGAAAATAAAAAATCGCTTTTGTTTACACAAAAATGATCTTTTCGCCCATAAATTCTTATTTTCACAAGGGTAACAGGAGAAATTAGACCACAAAAGTTGTTGTGCGATTTCTCCTGAATACGTCGATACCCTATATGTGAGGGTAAACCACTGTTTGGGCGCACCGCAGAGCTTGGAAGTGAAGGAGCGCCGTTTTACTTTTTCAATGTAGAATTGGCTGGAATTGAGATTGGACGCCATGTCGCGTTTGGAGAGCCCCTGATGTGCCTAAACAGTGGAAACCCCCCACAAGTGACACCATTTTGGAAACTAGACCCCCCATGGAACTTATCTAGATGTGTGGTGAGAACCTTGAATGCCCAAGTGCTTCACAGAAGTTTATAATGCAGAGCCGTGAAAATAAAAAATATTTTTTTTTTTCCACAAAAAAGATTTTTTAGCCCCCAAGTTTTAATTTTCACAAGGGTAACAAGACAAATTGGACCCCAAAAGTTGTTCTCCAATTTGTCCTGAGTATGCTGGTACCCCATATGTTGGGGTAAACCACTGTTTGGGCGCACGGCAGAGCTCGGAAGATAGGAGCGCCGTTTTGGAATGCAGACTTTGATAGAATGGTCTGCGGGTATTATGTTGCGTTTGCAGAGCCCCTGATGTACCTAACCAGTAGAAACCCTCCACAAGTGACCTCATTTTGGAAACTAGACCCCCCAAGGAACTTATCTAGATGTGTGGTGAGAACTTTGAATGCCCAAGTGCTTCACAGAAGTTTAGAATGCAGAGTCGTGAAAATAAAAAATATTTTTTTTTTCCACAAAAAAGATATTGTAGCCCCCAAGTTTTTATTTTCACAAGGGTAACAGGAGAAATTGGACTGCAATAGTTGTTGTCCAATTTATCCCGAGTACGCTGATACGCCATATGTGGGGGTAAACCACTGTTTGGGCGCACGGCAGAGCTCGGAAGGGAAGGAGCGCCTTTTTGGAATGCAGACTTTGATAGAATGGTCTGTGGGCATTATGTTGCGATTGCAGAGCCCCTAATGTACCTAAACTATAGTAACCCCCCACAAGTGACCCCATTTTGGAAACTAGACCCCCCAAGGAACTTATATAGATGTGTGTTGAGAACTTTGAATGCCCAAGTGCTTCACAGAAGTTTAGAATGCAGAGTCGTGAAAATAAAAAATATTTTTTTTTTCACAAAAAAGATTTTGTAGCCCCCAAGTTTTTATTTTCACAAGGGTAACAAGAGAAATTGGACCCCAGAAGTTGTTGTCCAATTTATCCCGAGTACGCTGATGCCCCATATGTGGGGGTAACCCACTGTTTGGGCGCACGGCAGAGCTCAGAAGGGAGGGAGCACCATTTGACTTTTTGAGCGCAAAATTTGCTGTCGTGTTTGGAGACCCCCTGATGTACCTAAACAGTGGAAACCCCCCAATTCTAGCTCCAACCCTAACCCCAACACACCCCTAACCCTAATCCCAACCTGATCCATAATCCTAATCACTAACCCTAACCATAATCTCAACCCTTACCCCAAAACAACCCTAATGTCAACCCTAACCATAACCCTAATCAAAACCCTAAATCCAACACACCCCTAATCCTAATCTCAACCCTAACCTCAAACCTAACCCTAATCCCAATACACCCCTAATCACAACCCTAACCTTAACCCTAATCCCAAACCTAACCCTAATCCCAAGCGTAACCCTAATGCCAACCGTAACCCTAATACCAACCCTAATCCAAACCCTAACCCTAATCCCAGCTCTAACCCTAACTTTAGCCCCAACCCTAGCCCTAACTTTAGCCCCAACCCTAACCCTAGCCCTAAGGCTACTTTCACACTTGCGTCGTTTGGCATTCCGTCGCAATCCGTCGTTTTGGACAAGAAACGGATCCTGCAAATGTGCCCGCAGGATGCGTTTTTTGCCCATAGACTTGTATTGCCGACGGATCGTGACGGATGGCCACACGTCGCGTCCGTCGTGCACTGGATCAGTTGTGTTTTGGCGGAGCGTCGGCACAAAAAAAACGTTCAATGAAACGTTTTTTTGTACGTCGCATCCGCCATTTCTGACCGCGCATGCGTGGCCGTAACTCCGCCCCCTCCTCCCCAGGACATAGATTGGGCAGCAGATGCGTTGAAAAACTACAGCTGCTGCCCACGTTGTGCACAATTTTCACAACGTGCGTCGGTATGTCGGGCCGACGCATTGCGACGGCCCCGTACCGACGTAAGTGTGAAAGAAGCCTAACCCTAAATTTAGCCCCAACCCTAACCCTAAATTTAGCCCCAACCCTAACCCTAAATTTAGCCCCAACCCTAGCCCTAACCCTACCCCTAACCTAACCCTACCCCTAACCTAACCCTACCCCTAACCTAGCCCTACCCCTAACCCTAGCCCTACCCCTAACCCTACCCCTACCCCTACCCCTACCCCTAACCCTACCCCTAACCCTACCCCTACCCCTAACCCTAACCTTACCCCTAACCCTAACCCTACCCCTAACCCTACCCATACCCCTAACCCTACCCCTAACCCTAATTTTAGCCCCAACTGCTGTTCTCCTGCCGGCCGGCAGATGGAGACAGATGGCGGGCGCACTGGGCATGCGTCCGCCATGTTCTTCTGCCGGCGGCCAGGAGGAGCAGCAAGAGGATCCAGGGACACAGGTGAGTATGCTAGGGTCCCCGAATCCCCCTATTTCTCTGTCCTCTGATGTGCGATCACATCAGAGGACAGAGAATTACACTTTACTTTTTTTTTTTGCGGTCGCCGGTAAACAGTTAATTACCGGCGATCGCAAAACAGGGGTCGGTAATACCGACCCCGATCATGCTCTTTGGGGTCTCGGCTACCCCCGGCAGCCGAGACCCCAAAGATTCTCCTGGTGCCGGCCGGCGGGCGCACTGCGCATGCGCCCGCCATTTTGAAGATGGTGGCGCCCACCAGGAGACATGAGGAGCATCGGGGGAGCTAGGTGAGTATTGGGGGGCCACCTGGGACCCCTTTTCTCTGTCCTCCGATGTGCGATCACATCGGAGGACAGAGAAATTAAAAAGAGATCGCTTTTTTTTTTTTTTTTTTTGCAATCGCCGGTAAATGGTTAATTACCGGCGATCGCAAATGCGGGGTGGGTTAAAAACCCCCCGAATCATGTTCTCTGGGGTCTCGGCTACCCTCGGCAGCCGAGACCCCGGAGAAAATCGGCCTCTGGGGGGCGCTATGGACTTTTTCCACAGCGCCGTTAATTAACGGCGCTGTGGTTTAAGTACCCTTAGCGGCCGCCGTTAAAAGGCGTATCAGCGGTCGCTAAGGGGTTAAAAAAACATTTTAGGACTCTGATGAAGGTCCTTGTTGACCGAAACGTCTGTAATACTTGTACTATAATACTTGCATTAAAGCCTGCTTTTCACATCTACAACTTGCGTGCCAAGTTTATATTTATACTGCTAAAGGTAACACACATGACGGAGACCCAACCAGGAGTCTACACATTTTTTTAAATTAGTGGCAGACAACAACAAAGTGGCATAAATTTCGCCAGAGTAGAAATAGTATAATAGGGACCGACACCTTTTCCACTACAGCCAACCCAGCAGATGGAGACCCTACCAAGAGTGTACACATTTCCAAAAATTAGTGGCAGAAACCACAGAAGTGTCATCAATTTCATGAATGTAGAAATAGTATAATAGGGACCAACGTGTCTTCCACTACAGCCAACCCAGCAAATGCAGACCCAATCAAGAGTCTTCAAATTTAAAATTAGGGCCTGACACCACTGAAGTAGCATTAATTTCACTAGAGTTGAAATAGCATAATGGGGAGCAACATCTCTTCCAATAGAGCCAACCCAGCAGATAGATACCCAAACAGTAGTGTTCACTAGAGTTGAGCGACCTTGACCTTTTTAGAGTCGAGCCGGGTTTTGCGAAACCCGACTATGTCCAAAGTCGGGTCGAGTGAAATCGGCCGATTATGACGTAAAGTCGGGATCGACCGAAACACGAAACCCAATGCAAGTCAATGGGGCAGCATAGTCGGCAGTGAGTGGGGGCCAGGAAAACACCTAGAGTGCCCATTTTAATGTCAAAACCATCCATTCTTCTTAATGAAGCTTGTCAAGCGTAATTTACCTTATAATAATTGGAAGGCATTTGAAATTGGGGGTCATTTGGCTAAAGTTGTGGGGGGTAGGGCTGGTTCAAGTAATTAGTGGGCCCAGGAAATCTGGACCACGTCACGGCAGTGGAGCAGGGAGAGGTAAGTATTTCAACTTTGCAAGTGCTGTGAACCTGAGCAAGCAGGGGGGGCCCACTCGTTGGCATTGGCACTGGCACAGGGCCCCTCAAAGTACAGCGGTGTGTTTGCACGGCGGGGGCGCCTCCCACCGGCAGCAACACTTTTGCGTACTATGAGAGGCCCTGTGCCAGTGACGTCGCCAACTAGTATTCCTCCCCCCACCTGATGAAGGAACCTGCACTTTCATCTGCACCTTCCTCTTTGTCCCCGTGTAAGGTGGTATGGTATGCGGGAAGAGCAACCTGACTTTCAGCAGGGTCACAATGTTGTTGTGTAGCGTGCACGGGGAATGTTGCGTTATGGGTCAATGTACCAGCAGACTCATCTATCACTGGCTGGGCAATGGGCACGATGAAGTGGAAACACAGATATAGGCCCAAAGAAGAAAGTGGGCTAAATGCAGTTCAAAATTGGTAACACAGGAATAACCAGGGGGCATTGCAGTGGAGGACAACTGGAATGAGAGGCTGACACAGAGAGTAGGGCCAAATCAGTAAGTAGTCGAAATGCAGTTCAAAATTGGCAACTGTAGTAAACAGGCGGCACAGCTTTGTTCAGTGGAGGAGAACAGCAAGGAGTGGCAGACACCGATAGTAGGCCCCAAACCAACTAGTACGCCAAATGCAGTTGTTCCATTTAACCACAATTTAATGAGAGCCTGAAGATAGAAGCTCAGGAAAGGCAACCTGGGGAACACCTTGGAGTGTAACACACCATCTCTCTCCACCCCATACCCATTTTGTATGGCCTAATGCAGTGTACTTTTCTACAACTACTAAACGAGAGTCGGAAGACCGAAGCAATGGCAAGGAAACCTGGGGAACACCTTAGAGTGTAACACACCCTCTCTCTACACCCCATACCCAATTTGAAGGTCTAATGCAGTGTAGTTTCCAAGAACTACTAAACGAGAGCCGGAAGATCGAAGCTCAGGAAAGGCAACCTGGGGAACACCTTGGAGTGTAACACACCCTCTCGCTACACCCCATACCCAATTTGAAGGCCTAATGCAGCGTAGTTTCCAACAACTACTAAACGAGAGCCGGAAGATCGAAGCTCAGGAAAGGCAACCTGGGGAACACCTTGGAGTGTAACAAACCCTCTCTCTACACCCCATACCCAATTTGTAGGCCTAATGCAGCGTAGTTTCCGACAACTACTAAACGAGAGCCGGAATATCGAAGCTCAGGAAAGGCAACCTGGGGAACACCTTGGAGTGTAACACACCCTCTCTCTACACCCCATACCCAATTTGTAGGCCTAATGCAGCGTAGTTTCCGACAACTACTAAACGAGAGCCGGAATATCGAAGCTCAGGAAAGGCAACCTGGGGAACACCTTGGAGTGTAACACACCCTCTCTCTACACCCCATACCCAATTTGAAGGCCTAATGCAGTGTAGTTTCCAAGAACTACTAAACGAGAGCCGGAAGATCGAAGCTCAGGAAAGGCAACCTGGGGAACACCTTGGAGTGGAACACACCATCTCTCTACACCCCATACCCAATTTGAAGGCCTAATGCAGCGTAGTTTCCAACAACTACTAAACGAGAGCCGGTAGATCGAAGCTCAGGAAAGGCAACCTGGGGAACACCTTGGAGTGTAACACAACGTCTCTCTACACCACGGAAGGGATGATTCTTAGGAAGGAAGGCTGTTGGAAATAAGCATTGCGCGTCCGAGGGTGATTAGATTCTTATTAGGTATATACTCACCCTCGGACGCGCCCTGCTTCTTTATTTGGAATGAATGTTTATTTGCAATGTGGTGTTGACTTTCTCTATTATTTTGGTAATTAATGATTTTATTATTTTCATTATTTTGCATCTTCTCGGCAATAATATAAAGAAGACGCGACAGGACAACACTCGGTGGATGCCATATGTGTGTTTTCAATTTAAAAAACCTTTCAGTTAACTACTTGCAGGAGAAAGTAATTGTAGCTGGTGGCCATTTTTAGTACTGTACCAGATTTTAGCTGTTTGTTTGTTTTTAATGTCAAAATGTCTGCATTTGATATCTCACCAGTATTTTCTTTTTTATAAGCAAAATCCTTTTTTTTTTATTTTATGATGTTGGTTCAAGGGGTACACGGGCAGCAGTAGACAGGTCAGTGGAGGCCTAGTGGAAGGAGGGACCGCAGACAGGCTTCGAAGCCCTAACATAATAAATTGGGCTGCCTGTAGGCAATTTAAAATTGGTTCCAGGGGAACACGGGGAGCAGTAGACAGGTCAGTGGAGGCCTAGAGGAAGGAGGGACCGCAGATGCGCCAATGTTTCCCCCATACCAAATTTGTAGGCCTAATGCAGTGTAGTTTCCAACAACTACTAAACGAGAGCCGGAATTTCGAAGCTCAGGAAAGGCAACCTGGGGAACACCTTGGAGTGTAACACACCCTCTCTCTACACCCCATACCCAATTTGAAGGCCTAATGCAGTGTAGTTTCCAACAACTACTAAACGAGAGCCGGAATATCGAAGCTCAGGAAAGGCAACCTGGGGAACACCTTGGAGTGTAACACACCCTCTCTCTACACCCCATACCCAATTTGAAGGCCTAATGCAGTGTAGTTTCCAAGAACTACTAAACGAGAGCCGGAAGATCGAAGCTCAGGAAAGGCAACCTGGGGAACACCTTGGAGTGTAACACAACGTCTCTCTACACGACGGAAGGGCTGATTCTTAGGAAGGAAGGCTGTTGGAAATAAGCATTGCGCGTCCGAGGGTGATTAGATTCTTATTAGGTATATACTCACCCTCGGACGCGCCCTGCTTCTTTATTTGGAATGAATGTTTATTTGCAATGTGGTGTTGACTTTCTCTATTATTTTGGTAATTAATGATTTTATTATTTTCATTATTTTGCATCTTCTCGGCAATAATATAAAGAAGACGCGACAGGACAACACTCGGTGGATGCCATATGTGTGTTTTCAATTTAAAAAACCTTTCAGTTAACTACTTGCAGGAGAAAGTAATTGTAGCTGGTGGCCATTTTTAGTACTGTACCAGATTTTAGTTGTGTGTTTGTTTTTAATGTTAAAATGTCTGCATTTGATATCTCACCAGTATTTTCTTTTTTATAAGCAAAATACTTATTTTTATATTTTCTGATGTTGGTTCCAGGGGTACACGGCCAGCAGTGCCCTGGTCAGTGTAGTAGTAGTTGAAAGAATGGACCGCAGACAGGCATCGAAGGCCTAAAATAAAAACACATGGCTGTAGGCAATTTTAAATTGGTTCCAGGGGTACACGGACAGCAGTGGTGTGGTCAGTGGAGGCCTAGTGGAAGGAGTGACCGCAGACAGGCATCGAAGGCCTAAAATAATAACACATGGCTGTAGGCAATTTTAAATTGGTTCCAGGGGTACACGGGCAGCAGTGACCTGGTCAGTGTAGTAGTAGTTGAAAGAATGGACCGCAGACAGGCATCGAAGGCCTAAAATAAAAAAATTGGGCTGGCTGTAGGCAATTTTAAATTGGTTCCAGGGGTACACGGGCAGCAGTGGTGTGGTCAGTGGAGGCCTAGTGGAAGGAGTGACCGCAGACAGGCATCGAAGGCCTAAAATAATAACACATGGCTGTAGGCAATTTTAAATTGGTTCCAGGGGTACACGGACAGCAGTGGTGTGGTCAGTGGAGGCCTAGTGGAAGGAGTGACCGCAGACAGGCATCGAAGGCCTAAAATAATAACACATGGCTGTAGGCAATTTTAAATTGGTTCCAGGGGTACACGGGCAGCAGTGACCTGGTCAGTGTAGTAGTAGTTGAAAGAATGGACCGCAGACAGGCATCGAAGGCCTAAAATAAAAAAATTGGGCTGGCTGTAGGCAATTTTAAATTGGTTCCAGGGGTACACGGGCAGCAGTGACCTGGTCAGTGTAGTAGTAGTTGAAAGAATGGACCGCAGACAGGCATCGAAGGCCTAAAATAAAAAAATTGGGCTGGCTGTAGGCAATTTTAAATTGGTTCCAGGGGTACACGGACAGCAGTGGTGTGGTCAGTGGAGGCCTAGTGGAAGGAGTGACCGCAGACAGGCATCGAAGGCCTAAAATAATAACACATGGCTGTAGGCAATTTTAAATTGGTTCCAGGGGTACACGGACAGCAGTGGTGTGGTCAGTGGAGGCCTAGTGGAAGGAGTGACCGCAGACAGGCATCGAAGGCCTAAAATAATAACACATGGCTGTAGGCAATTTTAAATTGGTTCCAGGGGTAGACGGGCAGCAGTGACCTGGTCAGTGTAGTAGTAGTTGAAAGAATGGACCGCAGACAGGCATCGAAGGCCTAAAATAAAAAAATTGGGCTGGCTGTAGGCAATTTTAAATTGGTTCCAGGGGTACACGGACAGCAGTGGTGTGGTCAGTGGAGGCCTAGTGGAAGGAGTGACCGCAGACAGGCATCGAAGGCCTAAAATAATAACACATGGCTGTAGGCAATTTTAAATTGGTTCCAGGGGTACACGGACAGCAGTGGTGTGGTCAGTGGAGGCCTAGTGGAAGGAGTGACCGCAGACAGGCTTCCAAGGCCTAACATAACAAACTTGGGCTGGCTGTAGGCACTTTTAAATTGGTTCCAGGGGTACACGGGCAGCAGTGGTCTGGTCAGTGGAAGTCTAGTGGAAGGAGTGACCGCAGACAGGCTTCCAAGGCCTAACATAACAAAATTGGGCTGGCTGTAGGCACTTTAAATTGGTTCCAGGGGTACATGGGCAGCAGTGTATGGTCAGTGGAAGTCTAGTGGAAGGAGTGACGGCAGACAGTCTTCGAAGGCCTAACATAACAAAATTGGGCTGACTGTAGGCACTTTTAAATTGGTTCCAGGGTAACACGGCCAGCAGTGGCCTGGTCAGTGTAGTAGTTGTAGAAAGAAGGGACCGCAGACAGGCTTCGAAGGCCTAACATAACAAAAATGTCAAAACAATGGTATTGTCAGTGCCAGGCATTGAAGGATGTCAGCGCCTAGACTACACATTGGTGAAGCTGTGAGAGATAATTTTGCTAGTGGTAGAGCACTGTTTGAGCTGGGGGGGGGAACTGTCTTGTGGCCGGCGTTACAGGCACAGGGCCCCTCATATTACAACGGTGTGTCTGACGTTGGGTGCGCACCACCACCGCCAGAGACACTTTATTGTACTATGAGGGACCCAGTGGCAGTGCCGTCGACCAAAAGCGGCCACACCCACCTCTTCAGACAAACAGCACTCTCAAGGGTCCAAGCGCAAAGTGGCGATAGCACGGCCCCGTGTGGGGAGTTTGGCCATTTCGTGAGGTGGAAACATGTCGTATGCTGGACAATCAGGTGAAGAAAATTACGAGATTGGAAAAGTCATTCAGAATAGTCCACAGGCAAGACCTTTTCATAGGAAAGCTAGGTGTCAGCCGGGCAGGGTGGGGCAAAAGATTTTGAAATCCAGTTGTGGTTCATTTTAATGAAGGTTAGATCATCTACATTTTGGGTAGCCAGACGAGTCCTTTTTTCTGTTAGTATTGAACCTGCAGCACTGAATACTCTTTCTGATAGGACACTAGCTGCCGGGCAAGCAAGCTCCTGCAATGCATATTCTGCCAATTCTGGCCAGGTGTCTAATTTGGATGCCCAGTAATCAAATGGGAATGACGGTTGAGGGAGAACGTCGATAAGGGATGAAAAATAGTTTGTAACCATACTGGACAAATGTTGTCTCCTGTCACTTTGAATTGATGCTGCAGTACCTGTCCTGTCTGCGGTCATAGAAAAATCACTCCACAACCTGGTCAGAAAACCCCTCTGGCCAACGCCACTTCTGATTTCTGCCCCTCTAACACCTCTGGTCTGCTGGCCCCTGGAGCTCGTGTGAGAACGATCACGGGCGCTGTGTGCAGGGAATGCCAGAAGCAAACGGTCAACAAGAGTTACATAGTAACATAGTTAGTAAGGCCGAAAAAAGACATTTGTCCATCCAGTTCAGCCTATATTCCATTATAATAAATACCCAGATCTACGTCCTTCTACAGAACCTAATAATTGTATGATACAATATTGTTCTGCTCCAGGAAGACATCCAGGCCTCTCTTGAACCCCTCGACTGAGTTCGCCATCACCACCTCCTCAGGCAAGCAATTCCAGATTCTCACTGCCCTAACAGTAAAGAATCCTCTTCTATGTTGGTGGAAAAACCTTCTCTCCTCCAGACGCAAAGAATGCCCTCTTGTGCCCGTCACCTTCCTTGGTATAAACAGATCCTCAGCGAGATATTTGTATTGTCCCCTTATATACTTATACATGGTTATTAGATCGCCCCTCAGTCGTCTTTTTTCTAGACTAAATAATCCTAATTTCGCTAATCTATCTGGGTATTGTAGTTCTCCCATCCCCTTTATTAATTTTGTTGCCCTCCTTTGTACTCTCTCTAGTTCCATTATATCCTTCCTGAGCACCGGTGCCCAAAACTGGACACAGTACTCCATGTGCGGTCTAACTAGGGATTTGTACAGAGGCAGTATAATGCTCTCATCATGTGTATCCAGACCTCTTTTAATGCACCCCATGATCCTGTTTGCCTTGGCAGCTGCTGCCTGGCACTGGCTGCTCCAGGTAAGTTTATCATTAACTAGGATCCCCAAGTCCTTCTCCCTGTCAGATTTACCCAGTGGTTTCCCGTTCAGTGTGTAATGGTGATATTGATTCCCTCTTCCCATGTGTATAACCTTACATTTATCATTGTTAAACCTCATCTGCCACCTTTCAGCCCAAGTTTCCAACTTATCCAGATCCATCTGTAGCAGAATACTATCTTCTCTTGTATTAACTGCTTTACATAGTTTTGTATCATCTGCAAATATCGATATTTTACTGTGTAAACCTTCTACCAGATCATTAATGAATATGTTGAAGAGAACAGGTCCCAATACTGACCCCTGTGGTACCCCACTGGTCACAGCGACCCAGTTAGAGACTATACCATTTATAACCACCCTCTGCTTTCTATCACTAAGCCAGTTACTAACCCATTTACACACATTTTCCCCCAGACCAAGCATTCTCATTTTGTGTACCAACCTCTTGTGCGGCACGGTATCAAACGCTTTGGAAAAATCGAGATATACCACGTCCAATGACTCACCGTGGTCCAGCCTATAGCTTACCTCTTCATAAAAACTGATTAGATTGGTTTGACAGGAGCGATTTCTCATAAACCCATGCTGATATGGAGTTAAACAGTTATTCTCATTGAGATAATCCAGAATAACATCCCTCAGAAACCCTTCAAATATTTTACCAACAATAGAGGTTAGACTTACTGGCCTATAATTTCCAGGTTCACTTTTAGAGCCCTTTTTGAATATTGGCACCACATTTGCTATGCGCCAGTCCTGCGGAACAGACCCTGTCGCTATAGAGTCACTAAAAATAAGAAATAATGGTTTATCTATTACATTACTTAGTTCTCTTAGTACTCGTGGGTGTATGCCATCCGGACCCGGAGATTTATCTATTTTAATCTTATTTAGCCGGTTTCGCACCTCTTCTTGGGTTAGATTGGTGACCCTTAATATAGGGTTTTCATTGTTTCTTGGGATTTCACCTAGCATTTCATTTTCCACCGTGAATACCGTGGAGAAGAAGGTGTTTAATATGTTAGCTTTTTCCTCGTCATCTACAACCATTCTTTCCTCACTATTTTTTAAGGGGCCTACATTTTCAGTTTTTATTCTTTTACTATTGATATAGTTGAAGAACAGTTTGGGATTAGTTTTACTCTCCTTAGCAATGTGCTTCTCTGTTTCCTTTTTGGCAGCTTTAATTAGTTGATTGTTTTGTTGCTAATATTAGTTCCAAGTTCTCATGTGGCATAATATTTTGCAATTTGCCTTTATAGCGAGGATCAAGGAGGCAGGCCAACCAGTAATCGTCATCGTTCATCATTTTTGTAATGCGTGTGTCCCTTTTGAGGATACGCAAGGCATAATCCGCCATGTGGGCCAAAGTTCCCGTTGTCAAATCTGCGGTTGTGCTTGGTTGAGGGGCAGTTGCAGGCAAATCTACGTCACTTGTGTCCCTCAAAAAACCAGAACCCGGCCTTGCCACGCCACCAATTTCCCGTGCCCCCGGGAAAGCTTCCTCATTAAAAATATACTCATCCCCATCATCCTCCTCATCCTCCACCTCCTCTTCGCCCGGTACCTCGTCATGTACACTGCCCTGACCATACAATCCCTGACTGTCATCAAGGCTTTCCTCTTCCTCTGGTGCAGACGCCTGATCCTTTATGTGCGTCAAACTTTGCATCAGCAGACGCATTAGGGGGATGCTCATGCTTATTATGGCGTTGTCTGCACTAACCAGCCGTGTGCATTCCTCAAAACACTGAAGGACTTGACACATGTCTTGAATCTTCGACCACTGCACACCTGACAACTCCATGTCTGCCATCCTACTGCCTGCCCGTGTATGTGTATCCTCCCACAAAAACATAACAGCCCGCCTCTGTTCGCACAGTCTCTGAAGCATGTGCAGTGTTGAGTTCCACCTTGTTGCAACGTCTATGATTAGGCGATGCTGGGGAAGGTTCAAAGAACGCTGATAGGTCTGCATACGGCTGGAGTGTACAGGCGAACGGCGGATATGTGCGCAAAGTCCACGCACTTTGAGGAGCAGGTCGGATAACCCCGGATAACTTTTCAGGAAGCACTGCACCACCAGGTTTAAGGTGTGAGCCAGGCAAGGAATGTGTTTCAGTTGGGAAAGGGAGATGGCAGCCATGAAATTCCTTCCGTTATCACTCACTACCTTGCCTGCCTCAAGATCTACAGTGCCCAGCCACGACTGCGTTTCTTGCTGCAAGAACTCGGACAGAACTTCCGCGGTGTGTCTATTGTCGCCCAAACACTTCATAGCCAATACAGCCTGCTGACGTATGCCAGTAGCTGCCCCATAATGGGAGACCTGGTGTGCAACAGTGGCAGGTGCGGATGGAGTGTTTGTGCGACTGCGGTCTGTGGACGAGCTCTTGCTTCTGCAGGAGGACGAGGAGGAGGAGGAGGAGGAGGGGGTGCGAACGGCTACAGACAACTGTTTACTAGACCGTGGGCTAGGCAGAACTGTCCCAAACTTGCTGTCCCCTGTGGACCCTGAATCCACCACATTTACCCAGTGTGCCGTGATGGACACGTAACGTCCCTGGCCATGCCTACTGGTCCATGCATCTGTTGTCAGGTGCACCTTTGTGCTCACAGATTGCCTGAGTGCATGGACGATGCGCTCTTTAACATGCTGGTGGAGGGCTGGGATGGCTTTTCTGGAAAAAAAGTGTCGACTGGGTAGCTCGTAGCGTGGTACAGCGTAGTCCATCAGGTCTTTGAAAGCTTCGCTTTCAACTAACCGGTAGGGCATCATCTCTAACGAGATTAGTCTAGCTATGTGGGCGTTCAAACCCTGTGTACGCGGATGCGAGGCTAAGTATTTCCTTTTTCTAACCATAGTCTCATGTAGGGTGAGCTGGACTGGAGAGCTGGAGATCGTGGAACTAGCGGGGGTGCCGGTGGACATGGCAGACTGAGAGACGGTGGGAGATGGTATTGTTGCCGCCGGTGCCCTAGATGCAGTGTTTCCTACTACGAAACTGGTGATTCCCTGACCCTGACTGCTTTGGCCTGGCAAAGATACCTGCACAGATACAGCAGGTGGTGCGCTAAATGGTGGTCCTACACTGCCGGAAGGGATGTTGCGTTGATGACTAGCTTCATTGGCCGAGGGTGCAACAACCTTAAGGGACGTTTGGTAGTTAGTCCAAGCTTTCAAATGCATGGTGGTTAAATGTCTATGCATGCAACTAGTATTGAGACTTTTCAGATTCTGACCTCTGCTTAAGGAAGTAGAACATTTTTGACAGATGACTTTGCGCTGATCAATTGGATGTTGTTTAAAAAAATGCCAGACTGCACTCTTTCTAGCATCGGATACCTTTTCAGGCATTGCAGACTGAGCTTTAACCGGATGGCCACGCTGTCCTCCACCAGGTTTTGGCTTTGCCACGCGTTTTGGGCAAGATACGGGCCCGGCAGATGGAACCTGTGGCGATGTTGATGCCTGCTGCGGCCCCTCCTCCTCCTCTGCTTCAGAACTGCTGCCGCCTGCACCCTGTTCCCCCAATGGCTGCCAATCGGGGTCAAGAACTGGGTCATCTAATAACTCTTCTTGTACCTCCTGCGCAACTACGTCTGTGTCACCGTGTCGTTCGGTGGTATAGCGTTCGTGATGGGGCAACATAGTCTCATCAGGGTCTGATTCTTGATCAGCACCCTGCGAGGGCAATGTTGTGGTCTGAGTCAAAGGACCAGCATAGTAGTCTGGCTGTGGCTGTGCGTCAGTGCACTCCATGTCAGATTCAATTTGTAATGGGCATGGACTGTTAACTGCTTCACTTTCTAAGCCAGGGACGGTATGTGTAAAGAGCTCCATGGAGTAACCCGTTGTGTCGCCTGCTGCATTCTTCTCTGTTGTTGTTTTTGCTGAAGAGGACAAGGAAGTGACTTGTCCCTGACCGTGAACATCCACTAACGACGCGCTGCTTTTACTTTTACCAGTTTCACGAGATGAGGCAAAAGAGCTAGAGGCTGAGTCAGCAAGATAAGCCAAAACTTGCTCTTGCTGCTCCGGCTTTAAAAGCGGTTTTCCTAATCCCAGAAAAGGGAGCGTTCGAGGCCTTGTGTAGCCGGACGACGAACCTGGCTCCACAGCTCCAGACTTAGGTGCAATATTTTTTCCCCCATGACCACCTGATGCTCCACCACTACCACTACCCTCATTACCAGCTGACAATGAACGCCCCCGGCCACGACCTCTTCCACTAGACTTCCTCATTGTTTTAAAAACGTAACCAAACTAACGTTATTTGTTGCAGTCACACAACTTACACGGTGAGCTATAACTTCAGTATGATTTAGCTACCCCTTTACAGGTTGGTGAGACCACAGCGAAAATCAGGCCCAATGTTACACACTCTTTTTTTGGTGGCTGCAAATTAGAGAGATGCCCCACACGCAGGACTGTCACTGAAGCACAAATGTTAATATTAATGTCACACTATTATTTTTTTTTTATTTTTTTTTTTTTCAGGAACACTTTAGAAACCCCCCCAAAAAAAAAAAAAAGATTTTTGCAGGGAGAATTTAGAAAACAAATGTAACAAACTATATGCTTTCTATGGGCCACTGAGTGAGAGATGACGCACACAGGAATCAGGAGTGGCACACAAGCCCAGAGGCCAATATTTTTCTACCAATGATTGATGGAGTTATTTTCTCTGGTAGATTTTGGAACCCAAATCAAGGAAAAAAAATGTAGGCTTTCTATGGACCACAATTGGAGAGAGAGAGAGAGAGAGAGAGAGATGGCACACCCAGGAGTCAAGACTGGCACACAAGCAGAAAGGCCAATATTAATCTCCCACTGTTTTTTTTTTTTTTTGTTTTTTTTTTTTTTTTTCAGGGAGACTTTAGAAAAAAAAATAATAAAAAAAATATGATTTTATCAGGAAGAATTTAGAAACCAAATAAAATAAAATGATTTTTTCAGGGAGAATTTATAAAACAAATAAAAACAAAAATAGGCGTTCTATGGCCCACTGACTGAGAGATGACGCACACAGGAGTCAGGAGTGGCACACAAACCCAGAGGCCAATATTTTTCTACCAATGATTGATGTAGTTATTTTCTCTGGTAGATTTTAGAACCCAAATCAAGGAAAAAAAATATAGGCTTTCTATGGACCACAATTGGAGAGAGAGAGAGAGAGAGAGAGAGAGAGATGGCACACCCAGGAGTCAAGACTGGCACACAAGCAGAAAGGCCAATATTAATCTCCCACTGTTTTTTTTGGTTGTTTTTTTTTTTTTTTTTTCAGGGAGACTTTAGAAAAATAAATAATAAAAAAAATATGATTTTATCAGGAAGAATTTAGAAACCAAATAAAATAAAATGATTTTTTCAGGGAGAATTTATAAAACAAATAAAACCAAAAATAGGCGTTCTATGGCCCACTGACTGAGAGATGACGCACCCAGGAGTCAAGACTGGCACACAAGCAGAAAGGCCAATATTAATCTCCCACTGTTTTTTTTTTTTTTTTTCAGGGAGACTTTAGAAAAAAAAATAATAAAAAAAATGTGATTTTATCAGGAAGAATTTAGAAACCAAATAAAATAAAATGATTTTTTCAGGGAGAATTTAGAAAACAAATAAAACCAAAAATAGGCGTTCTATGGCCCACTGACTGAGAGAGAGAGAGAGAGAGAGATGGAACGCTTAGTACTGGCACACAAGCCCAAAGGGCAATATTAATCTCCCTTTTTTTTTCCAGGGAGAATTTCTAAAACCCCAAAAAAAAAAAAAATAGGCTTTCTATGGCCCACTATTTGTGAGAGAGATGGGACGCTCAGGACTGGCACAGATGGCACGCTCAGGACTGGCACAGAAGCCCAGAGGCCAATATTAATCTCCCTTTTTTTCTGGGAGAATTTATAAAACCAAAAAAAAATTTAAATAGGCTTTCTATGGCCCACTATTTGTGAGAGAGATGGCACGCTCAGGACTGGCACAGATGGCACGCTCACAACTGGCACACAAGCCCAGAGGCCAATATTAATCTCCCTTTTTTCAGGGAAAATTTATAAAACAAAAAAAAAAATAAATAGGCTTTCTATGGCCCACTATTTGTGAGAGAGATGGCACGCTCAGGGCTGGCACAGATGGCACGCTCAGGACTGGCACACAAGCCCAGAGGCCAATATTAATCTCCCTTTTTTTCAGGGAGAATTTATAAAACCCCCCAAAAAAATAAAATAGGCTTTCTATGGCCCACTATTTGTGAGAGAGATGGGACGCTCAGGACTGGCACAGATGGCACGCTCAGGACTGGCACAGAAGCCCAGAGGCCAATATTAATCTCCCTTTTTTTCTGGGAGAATTTATAAAACCAAAAAAAAATTTAAATAGGCTTTCTATGGCCCACTATTTGTGAGAGAGATGGCACGCTCAGGACTGGCACAGATGGCACGCTCACAACTGGCACACAAGCCCAGAGGCCAATATTAATCTCCCTTTTTTCAGGGAAAATTTATAAAACAAAAAAAAAAATTAAATAGGCTTTCTATGGCCCACTATTTGTGAGAGAGATGGCACGCTCAGGGCTGGCACAGATGGCACGCTCAGGACTGGCACACAAGCCCAGAGGCCAATATTAATCTCCCTTTTTTTCAGGGAGAATTTATAAAACCAAAAAAAAAAATAAATAGGCTTTCTATGGCCCACTATTTGTGAGAGAGATGGCACGCTCAGGGCTGGCACAGATGGCACGCTCAGGACTGGCACACAAGCCCAGAGGCCAATATTAATCTCCCTTTTTTTCAGGGAGAATTTATAAAACCCCAAAAAAAATAAAATAGGCTTTCTATGGCCCACTATTTGTGAGAGAGATGGCACACTCAGGACTGGCACACAAGCCCAAAGGCCAATATTAATCTCCCACTGTATTTTTATCAGGGAGAATTTATACACCCCACAAAAAAAAATACAGAAAAATGAAAAGGCTTTCTATGGCCCACTATGTGAGAGAGATGGCACACACAGGGATGGCACTCTAGCAGAAATGCCAAATTGCCAATCTTAATCTCCCACCAAAAAAAAAAAAAAAAAAAAAACAGGGAATGTCCTACAATTACTATCTCCCTGCCTGCAGTAATCTCAGCCAGGTATGGCAGGCAGCTACTATCTCCCTGCCTGCAGTAATCTCAGCCAGGTATGGCAGGCAGCAATAAGGAGTGGACTGATGCACAAATGAAATAAAAAGTGTGGACAAACAAAAAAGATAGCTGTGCAGAAAGGAAGGAACAAGAGGATTTGTGCTTTGAAAAAAGCAGTTGGTTTGCACAGCGGCGTACACACAGCAATGCAGCTATCAGGGAGCCTTCTAGGGCAGCCCAATGAGCTACAGCGCTGAGGGGAAAAAAAAAAAAAAAAAAACTTCCACTGTCCCTGCACACCGAGGGTGGTGTTGGACAGTGCAAATCGCTGCAGCACAAGCGGTTTTGTGGTTAATGGACCCTGCCTAACGCTATCCCTGCTTCTGACAAAGCGGCAGCAACCTCTCCCTAAGCTCAGATCAGCAGCAGTAAGATGGCGGTCGGCGGGAACGCCTCTTTATAGCCCCTGTGACGTCGCAGACAGCAAGCCAATCACTGCAATGCCCTTCTCTAAGATGGTGGGGACCAGGACCTATGTCATCACGCTGCCCACACTCTGCGTTTACCTTCATTGGCTGAGAAATGGCGCTTTTCGCGTCATTGAAACGCGACTTTGGCGCGAAAGTCGCGTACCGCATGGCCGACCCCGCACAGGGGTCGGATCGGGTTTCATGAAACCCCGACTTAGCCAAAAGTCGGCGACTTTTGAAAATGTTCGACCCGTTTCGCTCAACCCTAGTGTTCACATTTCCAACAATTAGTAGCAGACATCTGCAGTAGCAGCAGCAGCAGTAACAGCATGCACAGAAGCCCTACCACAGATATTACAGACTGCAGTTACGCGAGATCAATGCAGAATACTAAAAATTACCACATCGCCTAGTCTGTACAGTCTGCAATTGAGGTGCAAAAGTCCTTGGAGATCCATCACTTGTTCATCTTGATTAAAGTTAGGTGGCCTGATCTTTCATAGGTAAGATAGCCAGTTGCGCTTATCCACCAGAACCATCAGGACACCACCAGCAGTGTTGAAGACACTTGAGACAACGCTGGTTGCTGGGCATGATAAAACCTCCAAGGCATGAGAGGCAAGCTCAGGCCACTCATCCATTTTTGAAAATCAAAATGTGAAAGGGTCTAAATCCTCCCTGATGGTATTGATATTGAGTTCTAGATACCCCTGCACCATCCTCTCCAGTCATTCACCAAGTGTCAGACTTGGACTTGTTGTTGTGGTACATGAGCTGGTCTTAAAAATGTGTCAAAGGACTCACAGAAATTGCTTATGCCACTTAGACTACTGCTGATGCTAATATTTTGGTGTTGAAGAATTGACATGCAGGAAGTTGGAAGTCTAGAGCTGCGATGCATACTGTGGGTTTCACTGCTGTCTTGCGGAAAACTTCTCTTAAGGCCAGTTTCACACGTCCAGATAATTCCGGTACCGGAGTTATCCGTGTCCGTGTGTCCATGTGCTCACGTGGCACATCAGTGTGGCACACGTGCCGCAGCCATGTGCTGCCCGTGTGCTGACTGAGGACCACACGGACCATGCAGGAGACAGCGTTACAGTTAAGTGCTGTCCCCTGCTTTTGGTGCTGAAGCCAGCATTCATTCCTTCTCCCCAGCAGCGTTCGCTGGAGAGAAGGAATGAAAAATCAAGGGGTTTTTTTGTGTTAAAAATAAAGTTTGTGGTTCCCCTGTGTGAGCTCACACAGGACCTGCTGCCGGCGCTGAAAGCATACATCGCAGGAGCTGGGTGAGTATTTCTCAGCAAGCGGGCGGGCGCAGAGGGGATGGGAGGCGGGAGGGGAACTACAAACTTTATTTTTAACACAAAAAAACTTGATTTTTCATTCCTTCTCTCCAGCGAACGCTGCTGTGGAGAAGGAATGAATGCCGGCTTCAGCACCACACGCAGGGGGGACAGAGCTTACTGTAGCGTTGTCTCTCCTGCGGATGGTACGTGCACACGGAGGAGAGTGCACACTGTTCTCCGTGTGCACATGTGCGGAACGTATTGCGGTACGTGCTGCCGGAGAAAAGCGGACATGTTTCTGTGTTTTGCACACACACGGTCTGTGAAAACACGGAGACATGTGCATAGACCCATTCATTTGAATGGGTCTACGTGTGTCAGCGTCTCCAGTACGTAAGAAAACTGTCAAAACATGTACCGGAGACACTGACGTGTGAAAGAGGCCTAAGTGTTATGATCCGGTGACCTTGGAGCTGCATGAGAACTTTCACTGGAGAAAGTGGCCACTATACTGACCGCAAACCTGAACTTAACACCGCAACCAGAAGTAGCCGTGGAGTGTACCTAACACACCTAGACACCTCGTCACAGCCGGAGAACTAAATACCCCTAAAGATGGAAATCGGAATACTGTCTTGCCTCAGAGAAAATCCCCAAAGGATAGACAGTCCCCCACAAATATTGGCGGTGAGTCGGAGAGGAAAAAACATACACAGGCAGAAAAAACAGGATTTAGCACAGGAGGCCACTCTAGCAGGATAGGACAGAGTTCTGTGTGGTCAGTATAAAACCCTTCAAAAATCCACAGCAGAATATACAAAAAACTTCCTACATCTAACTAAAGATGTAGGAGCGTATATCTGCAACTCCAGTAAAACCAACCAGACTGAGAAAACACAGACACAGTCTAATCTGGACAAAAGACAAACAAACAAACAGTACTGAAAATAAGCACACTGCATGTGTGCCACAGGAAAAGAAACAGACACTTATCTTTGCTGAACTGGCAGATAAGCAGGAGAGGCCAGGCAGAGATCCAATACTTCCAAAGGAACATTGACAACTGGCAAGGGCTAAAGGATCCTGCACACCTAAATATCCCAGTCAGAATTGTAATTATCCGATACATCTGGCCAGGACTGCGAGTCAGAGACAACTGCATTCCCACCAACAACCACTGGAGGGAACCCAAGAGCAGAATTCACAACACCTACGGTTGTGTAAAAGCATGTTTCGATACTCCAGCATTTGCGGGTCCCTTTCCAGGGTGAGAATCGTTGTGCAAAATTTTGTCTTATAACATGGATTTAACAGAGTGGCATCCCAGTTGTCAGCACTATTTTGAATCATAACTATAGGGGGGTCATGTAGCAAGAAGGCAGCAAGAAGGTACTCATATGTTCGCACTTCCATGAGGTCCAAGCCTATGCTCTGTAGGTGGCTGGCTGGTGCATCCTTCTCTTCCTCTGGGACCACCACCTCCTCCTCCAGGAGTATGCTCTAGCATATAGATGACCGGAATAGTGATGCAGATGACGGCATCGTCAGCGCTAACCATCTTAGTAGCCATTTCAAAACTGTGCAGAAGGCTGCAGAGGTCCTTATGTATTTGTGCCCACTATGTTAACGTGTTATGCACCACATCCGTACTGCATTGGCCCAGACTATATGAAATGACATATTGCATCAGGGCTCGTTGCTGCTGCCACAATCGATGCAACATATGCAGAGTGGAATTCCACTGTGTTGGCACAGCGCATGTCAACCTGTTAACTGGCATGACAAAGACCTCTGTATTGATGCAAGTCGATGACCCGAGGGGTACAAACGGCAGAAGTGAGCACACAGCTTCTGTGCTTTTTGCAGCAGCTCAATCAGGCCAGGATAGTGATGGACAAATCACTGTACCATCAGGTTGAGGACGTGAGCCATGCAAGGCACGTGTGTGAGCTAGCCTCAGTGTAGGGCTGCCATCAGATTCACTCTAGTTTCGGACATGGCCTTACCTGGATGCAGGTTCAGCGGAGACAGCTACTGCTCAAATTTGGCCTGGGAACTGTCCACAACTCTTCAGCTTTATGATTGAGACCACCAAGGCATATCAATTTTAACACTGCCTAATTGCAGTGAGCCCTGACTACGCAGTACAGAGGTGGTGGGGATTCGCTCTGCACTGTTAGAACGCCTCAATAAGGCAGAGGTTAAGGGCACAGGGGGAGGCCCTACAGGAGGAGGCAGAACTATGGAGGAAGTGTGAAATACATAGATCTGTTCTGCAAGACTTTGGGATTCCAAGACTTGTGGAATAGCCCCATCCCCTCCTGCCACCACAGCCATCAGAGTTACCCAGTGCCCAGTCAGCAAGATGTAACGCCCTTGGCCATACTTACTCATCCAAGTGTCAATGGTGAAATGCACCCTTGGAGACATAGATTTAGTCACAGAACATGTTATTTTGTCTCTGACATGCTGGTGTGGCACATTCACAGATTTCTTAGAGAATGGCGACTGGGCAACTGGTACTGAAGGTCTGCGATGGCTATCAGCTTTCAGAAACTGTCTATCTACCAGGTGGAAAGGCAGCATTTCCGTGGCCAACAGATTGGAGATGGTGTAGTTCAACCTCTTAGCTTTATGTGTAGGAGGAAACAATCTTTTATGTGACCACAATTGTGTGAGTTCTGGCTGTAGTGCTGAGAGAGTGTGGAGTACGGTGAACCGGACAAACTACTAAACCGTGAGTGAAGTGAAGGTGGAGATGTTAAAGTAGACTGATAAAGTTGTGGTGTGCTCGTTCTCTGAGATCGGTAAAAAACAGCAGGAATGTCCTCTTCTGTTATAGCTGATGGCGTGCTCTCACTCAGCCTACTGGAGTGTGTAAAGAAATGCAGGTTTTGTGGTTGGAAACCTGCGTGACAATGCTTGGCACATTAACAAATGAGGAGGAAGAAGCAGCAGATGTGGTTGATAGGGCAGCTGATGGTTGTTGAGGTCCGCTGGTCCGCATTTTATCGCAGTGGGATTGTCAGAGTAATGCATATTGAATGCACATGTGAATGTTCATGTATGTTGAAGTGAAATTATTGCACTTTTTCCCTCTATTCAGTTTTTTTTGCAAAGTTGGCAGATAATGTGAGTTGGTTCATCCTTTGCATTGTCAAAAAGGCCCAGGCTAGGCAACCCTTGTCGCCCCTGCGAACTACAGACACACAAACGCTGCTGGCCATAGCCAGAGTTATGGCTGAGGATGCAGTGCTCATCGTAGCTGCATCACTCCGTGGCTGTGCTGTACAGTGCAACATAATCTCCTGTTCTTCCTCTTCCACCACCTTCTCAGATGACCTAGTCAGCTGTGTGCCTCTGTGTTCACGCCAAGTGGGATCTACATCACCATCATCATCCTCTGTGTTATCACATTTCTCACCTTGGGAGTCACCCTCTTCCTCTTCATGCCCTGACAGCACAGTCAGTCCACGTGAGCCTCAGATATCCGATTCTCATCTGGATCACCTCCCCCAATGGGTGTTAACATCTGATGAAGACGGTCAGGATGCTGCTTAGACCCTATTTAGTCTTGTCCCGAATCCAAGTATTGGTGCAAATGATTTCCTCCTCTTGACTCTGTGAAGCTTTTGAGTACACTTCTGATGACCATGGCATAGAATGTATGAACAGCTCTGCAGACTCACGCATCTGTGGTTCCCTGCAGTCAGTTGGGCAGTTGAAGAGTTGTGCCGTGGGGGGAAGCATGGGTAATTGGGGTACCACTTCTATGGACTGTACTGGATGTGATGTTGAGTTGGAGGAAGAAGAGGAGAGGCCACTTGAAGCTGCGTTTGCCATCCACTCAAGCACATGCTCTTTCTGGGCCTCATCAACAAGGTGTACCGCTGCGCAGCCGCTAAAGAAAGGTAGTGGAGTAGCCCATCCAGTAACAGAAGTTGTCATTTGTGTTTGTATAGGACGTGACATTGTTGGTTCACTAGTGCTTTTACTAGCATTACCACTGACCCCACGTACACCTTGAACACCAAGCCTAATGCCCCTTCCACCATGACCTCTCTTTTTCCCAGTCATGTTGCTATGATAGTGTGGTAGTAGAACAGTTTTAGCAGCAAAAAAAATACATTTTTTTAGTCTGCACTAGCTCTGCACAGAGCTGAATTTCAGTGGCACCAAATGACAAGGCGAATTATGGAGTGCTGAATCGAGATAATCACAGAAGAAAGAATTGTTTCAGTCTGGATGAAGCATGTACGATAAAGAAGATATGATCCAAACAATTTCAAACTGAGATCTCCCTTACTGTATCATGTTAGTAATAGTGATGAGCGAGCATGCCCGCCACTACTCATTACTTGCCCGAGCATCTCACTGCTCGAGATGCTCGGAGCTCGCCGAGTATTTCTGGGGTTGCTCTGCAGTATTTTGGGTCCCCGCCCAGCATATTTGGCGCTCTTTAGAGAGCCAATGAACATGCAGGGATTGTCTGCCACACACTGTAATGCCGCAGCCATGCTGGTTATGACATTACAGTGATTGGCTGGCCGCACACCGTAATTGGTTTATATCAGACCTGGTGCCGCCATGCTCGTCAGAGTATACTACTGAATCATGCAGTGTAGGGAGAGTAGCTGCTGAGCTAGAGAGAGATTTGCTTGGTTCTTACATAGTGTGGGTATACTATATATTATACACATATCCATCTCAAATAATAGCCCTTCTGAGGACTAATAATGCTGCATAGATATCAGTGCTAGGCAGGCAGGCAGTGTATGTGGCAGACTGCAGTGCATATAGCAAGAGGGTCCATTCCAGTTCTGTCTGCTGCTGCTGCTATTACAGATATTTCTTGACATAGCCCCAGGTATCGGGCCAGGAATAATTTTTTTGCGGGCCAGCTATTTAAAACTGTGCTTTATCTGTGCACGGATCAGAGATAAAAAGTGCGCTCCAAATTCTGCCATTTCTGGCATCCCTTTAAATTTTGTTGCAGTGTATTAGCAAAGCTATTGAAACAATTTGCTGGTAAAAATAGTTACTTACAGGGCAGCTATTTAAAACTGTGGTTTGTCCATCACACTCGGATCATAGATAAAAGGTGCGCTCCAAATTCTACCATTTATGGCCTCCCTTTAAATTTTGTTGCGATGTGTTTGGGCTGGTGGAACGCACCAAATAATATAAAGGAAGATAAAAGGTGCGTTTGGAGCCCGGGGTCCGCTGTGCAGAGATATTACATGCTGCTCGGTAATCATGGACAGTATATGGCGGTATAATGAGAACACACACGAGTTAACGTCACCCGGTATGTATGGAGATGGACCCTGTTGTGTCACAGAGCCAATGCAAATATTTTCCCACACTTTTACTGAATGTTACAGATTTTTACAGTCACGAATCAGCATGTGCCACATTCTTGCCGAACTTATATTTGGGATCATTTTTTGAACATATTCGCTCATCTCTAACGACAACTATCAAATAAGGGATAATCCATATGGAATAACGTATTTGAAGATGTATGTTTAAAAACAAAAGCCAGAAGTAAAAGCTGGAAGGGTGATCTAATAAGTATGTATAGGTTTTGGAACAAGTCTTGCTGCTGATGATTTACTTGGAGGAACCATTAGCTTAGCGCTCCTTCAGATGTCAATGATTTTTATCGTACACAAAAAACTTTTAGCAGAGTTTCAATCTGATTTTCAACAGTTTTAGTTAGTGTGTCATTCTTTACCATCAGGGTTTCGTCAATTTTTCTCATATAAAAAAAAAAAAGGAGGAGGTTTCTGTTTTCGAACAGTTCATGACAAATGGACAGCACACGCATGGCATCTGAGTGCTGTTAAGTTTATTTCAATGATCTCCAGACTTACGTTGGCGATTATGAATGATGACTTGGATCAAAATTCTACATATCTCAGTGATTTTATGTGGATCACTTGGTTCACAAAAATACATGGACATGTGAACATAGAAAAACAGACGTCTGAATGAGCCCTAACATGACTGGTAAGAGTATTTAGCCAACATTTTAATAAGCCCCAAGCGGGTAAGGGCAATATAACTTCTCTAAGCGGATAAGAAGAACCCACTTTAAAGAACCCAAGAATCATTTTTACTGATGGCTACTAGATACCTTTTTTAGTGTTGATTATGTACTTTGGGTCAACCTGGACTAGGTTCCTAGGAGGAAGAGGTATAACAAAATGTTCCCAGAAATTTGACAACCCCCTCCACAAGGGATCAGCAGAACTATTGGAGTTGCATGGAAGAGCAGTGCAATATTCTGACAATTTTGACTTACCACTTTTGTCTCCATCGGTGTTGAATGTCATAACGTCATATCTTAAAATGTCCTAATGCATATATAAAAGTTTGCAAAAAAGATGGAATTTCATTTTCTTTAAAATCTTTTATCTTATGTCAAAATGAATAATCCTCCGAATGTTGTAACGAATATGATTCTATCAATCTTCTGTAATGTTGCAGTAAAATCAATTGCTATTTGACTTCTTACCTTAATATTGCTGACTTCCTTCAACTGCAATAAAACATCCATCTGCTTTTATTTTCATGGGCAATTAGTATGTCACCTCTTCAGATTTCTGCACTTTTTCACTCATGCCAATAGATAAAATTAAATGAAAGCGCTTTCTTTATGACATTGAAATGATGGAGAAAGGTAAAATATGGCTTCAATTTCTCCCTTGTCCTTTTTTTGTATTGATAATTGTATATTAGGGTTTTTTTCTCTTTCGTCAAGTAACTTTCACTGCGTCCGGCCATTAAAAGCAACTTAAAACTTTACTTGAATCTGTAAGAAAAGTAGAGACGCTAATGCTATGTAATGGCAATATGTGGTTTCCATTAGGTCTGAGTGATTTTAATATGTCCACTGAGATATGTTGCAGATAATTTATTAGTGATGTGCCCCCCCACTTTTCTCCACAACAGTCATGTCACTAAAAATTATTTGTTCTAAATGCAAATGAAAAACCTAGGATATATTGAATGGAAATTGGAAATTATTTGAAATAATAAAATTAAAAAAAGACATTAAAAGGGAACCTGTCCCTAGGTTTTCTCCATATAAAGTAGGGTCAGCACTTGTAAGCTCTCTTCTACAGTATTCTAGAATGCTTTATGCAAGTCCAGAATCCCTTTTGCAACTGTAAGGTGCACAGGGCAGTAGTCATGGGCAAGGGGCTGCTGTGTACCCACACCCTGGCACCCTACAAATAAACAGTCTTCTGATTCCCATGTGCTGTGCGTGTGGTGCAGAAGACTCCCTTTTCAGCCACAGGTTTCTGCTGTATCCTGGCTCCCTAATCCAGGAACATCTGCACACAAATCAGGGGATATTCGCTTCTTAACAAACAGTTCAACTTTACTTAGCATCTTGAGTTCAATTGATGTTACAGCACAGTACGTTTCTCTGTTTGTTCCTCCTGAACTATCCCTTCGCTTAATGGTTACCTCAGCCCTTGGAATAGTCTGTCCAGCTTTCAAGTTTTAATAAGACCCATCCCATCTCCCCACCCAGCTTCCCCTTGTAGAAAGAGAATAAGGCATGCTTCTTAGTACCTAGTTAGGGCAGTAGGACGTTACAGAAATGTCTACTACATACAGTTGCCAAACAGGTCATACTTCTTGTACCCTCCAGCTCTCTGGCCTTGAACTCCTGCTAACGGTTTATCTATCTCAAATTTAATCTCCAAACCAAGAAGTGCTTCCCTTATTAACTGACCCTGCTCCTTCCTTGGCTGGGCTGGTACCGACAATTTAACATTATATTAACCTGTAAACCCACTTCCTGTATCTAAAGTGCCCACAACTGCACTTTTTAATTCCCAAATTAAACCCTATATCCTAAGCTATACCTATGTACTATACTTAACCCTGTACTTTCCCTACTTGCTATACATAAATCACATTACACCGTGTTCCAAATTATTATGCAAATTGAATTTAAGTGTCATAAAGATGTAATTTTTTTTTTGCAAATAAACTCATGGATGGCATTGTGTCTCGGGGCTCAATGGATCACTGAAATCAATCTTAAACACTTGTGATAATTAGTTTTCCAGGTGATTCTAATTAAAGGAAAACTACTTAAAAATGATGTTCCACATTATAAGCAGGCCACAGTTTTCAAGTAACATGGGAAAGAAAAAGGATCTCTCTGCTACTGAAAAGCATCAAAGTGCAATGCCTTGGTCAAGGGATGTTTAGATATTTCCCGAAAATTTAAGCATCATCATCATACTGTTAAGAGATTTATGGCTGAATCTGAGCACAGACGTGTTCATGCTGATAAAGGCATAATGAGGAAAGTTTCTGCCAGGCAAGTTCATCGGATTAAGAGAGCAGCTGCTAAAAAGCCATTACAAACCAGCAAACAGATATTTGAAGCTGCTGGTGCTTCTAGAGTCCCTCGAACCTAAAGGTGTAGGATCCTTCAAAGGCTTGCTGTGATGCATAAGCCTACTATTTGGCCACCCCTAAACACTGTTCACAAGCAGAAACAGTTGCAGTGGGCCCAGACATACATGAAGACTAATTTCCAAACAGTCTTGTTTACTGATGAGTGTCGAGCAACCCTGGATGGTCCAGATGGATGGAGTAGTGGATGATTGGTGGATGGCCACCATGTTACAACAAGGCAACGACGTCAGCAAGGAGGTGGAGGAGTCATGTTTTGGGCCGGAATCATGGGGAAACAGCTGGTAGGGCCCTTTAAGGTTCCTGAAGGTGTGAAAATTACCTCTGCAAAGTATACAGAGTTTCTGACTGACAACTTTCTTCCATGGTCTAAAAAGCAGAAACGTGCCTTCAGGAGCAAAATCATCTTCATGCATGACAATGCACCATCTCATGTTGCAAAGAATACCTCTGAGTCATTGGATGCTATGGGCATAAAAGGGGATAAATAGATAAATAGAGAACCTTTGGAGTATCATCAAGCAAAAGATCTATGAGGGTGGGAGGCAGTTCACATCAAAACAGCAGCTCTGGGAGGCGATTCTGACTTCATGCAAAGACATACAAGCAGAAACTCTCCAAAAACTCACAGGTTCAATGGATGCAAGAATTGTGAAGGTGATATCAAAGAAGGGTTCCTATGTTAACATGTAACTTGGCCTGTTAGGAGGTTTTGGAGTTAAATAGCTTTTCTGTTCAGTGAATGTGACCTCCTAATGCTGCAAATTCCACAAATGAGCATTTTAAGTTCTTTAAAACATATCAAATGTTTAGAAATTCTACTGTGCCTAATAATTTGGAACAGTGCATTTTGAGTTTTTATTCATTTTGGAGATTATACTGCTATCATTGGGAGGTTTCTTCAATAAAATTCGATGTATACTCTAACAGGTGATGACTTTTATTAGACTGACTCATTTGCACCGACCATTTAGGAAAATCCAAGAAGAATATCATTTGCATAATAATTTGGAACATGGTGTATACATTCATCACAGTATATTACATTAACCCTCCACATTAGTTACTATGAAACTCTACGCAGTTCCACATAATACAGCTACAAAAATACAATAAAATCACACACTTTGTACAAACACTGTTTTAAGAGAGAGAGGCATATGGCAGCCCCTGTCGCAACCTTAGGCCACCTTCACACATCCATTTTTTGTGCCCGTATGTGGTCCATTTTTTTCAGGGACGCAAATATGGACACACACACATTGTATTCAATGGTGTTACGCACATGCCAGGTTTTTTACTCAGACCATGTGAAAAACCTGCAGACATGTTAGATTTTTATCAGCTGCATGGACAAAATGCGTGCTACACGTGCGCACCATGTGTAATCAGCATGACAAGTACGGGCACCTGGGAAGAAGCGGTACAGTTCATGCTGTTCCCAGGTGCTGGCTGCTGAAGGCAACTTTCATCATTGTCGCTTGGTCTCCCTGAGATCAGCAGGACCAGGCGACAAAGGTAGGGGTTGCATTCAGCAACAGCTGTGTCCATCCTGGGTGAAATAAGTTAAATTAAAAAACCGGTGTGGGCTCCCACGCAGTTTTCATAACCAGCTCAGGGAAAGTCCATGGCTGGAGACTGATGTTAATAATATGGGGAAAGGGACAATATCCCAACAGGTTCCCATGCTTTAATAACAGCCCATAGCTGATTGCTCAGCCTTTCCTGGGAAATTTAAAGGGGACCCCAGAAAATTAAATGAAATAGGGTCTCACTATAAATTCAAACCAGAAAAGGCTAAACAGACAGCTGTGGGTTCATATTGACAGCATGGGAAGGGGCCAGATACATTGCCCCCCCTCCCCCCCCCCAGGCTACCAACATCAGCCTTACTCTTCAAACCTACCCTGTGATGGTAGCAAGTGGGGTAATAGGTTTTGGATTGACCTTTGAATTGTTAGGTGAAATTAAGCCCAGGGGTTACTAATGGAGAGGTGTCTGTAAGATGCCCCCATTACTAACCCTATAGTAAGTATTGGAAAAAACACACAACAAGAATAAAACCCTTTATTTGAACTAAAACAAAAACACCCAGTTTTACAAATTTATTTGAAAATAAAAAACAGTTATACTCACCTTTACACCTAATCCATTGAAATCCATGTCCCCTGTAAAAAAACAAAACAAAATAATAAACAACCTTATCCCTCACCTGTTAGATGTGAAAATAATACGCTGATGCCCATGTCCCCTGTAAAAAAATACAAATAAATAACTATATCCCACACCTATCTGATGCGAAGATAATTCCTACTGTCACATGCCATAATCCATCTCTCAGACATCTGATTTTCAAAATGAACGGTGCCATGATGCGACCATTCACGTTAACCCCTTTCTGACCTCGGATGGGATAGTACGTCCGAGATCAGATCCCCCGCTTTCATGCAGGGCTCCGGCGGTGAGCCCACATCAAAGCTGGGACATGTCAGCTGTTCTGAACAGCTGACATGTGCCCGCAATTGCACATGTCAAAGCACATAACACATAGCACAATAGCGGTTAGGTGTCAGATGATCGCTGCTATGTAGCAGAGCTAATCGAGTGGTGCCAGCTTCTAGCCTCCCATGGAGGCTATTGAAGCATGGCAAAAGTAAAAAAAAAGTAAAAAAGAATGTTAAAAAAATTAAAAAAATATATAAAAGTTTAAATCACCCCCCTTTCGCCCCATTCAAAATAAATCAATAAAAAAAAATCAAACCTACAGATATTTGGTATCACCACATTCAGAATCGCCTGATCTATCAATAAAAAAAAGGATCGCTAAACGGCGTAGAGAGAAAAAAATTTAAAACGCAAGAATTACGTTTTTTTGGTCGACGCGACATTGCATTAAAATGCATTAACGGGCAATCAAAGAACATATCTGCACCAAAATGGTATCATTAAAAATGCCAGCTCGGTATGCAAAAAATAAGCCCTCACCTGACCTCAGATCATGAAAAATGGAGAGGCTACAGGTATTGGAAATTTTTTTTTTTAAATTTTTTAGCAAAGTTTGGAATTTTTTTTCACCACTTAGATAAAAGATAACCTAGACATGTTAGGTGTCTATGAACTCATAATGACCTGGAGAATCATAATAACTGGTCAGTTTTAGGATTTAGTTAACCTAGCAAAAAAGCCAAACAAAAAACAAGTGTGGGATTGCACTTTTTTTGCAATTTCACCGCACTTGGATTTTTTTTCCCATTTTCTAGTATACGACATAGTAAAACCAATGATATAATTCAAAAGTACAACTCGTCCCGCAAAAAAAGCCCTCACATGGCCATATTGATGGAAAAATAAAAAAGTTAAGTCTCTGGGAAGGAGGGGAGCAAAAAATGAACACGGAAAAACAGAAAATCCCAAGGTCATGAAGGGGTTAAAGACCAGGACACAATGAGCTGCTACAAGTGCAACGGTGACATCATAGAGTTTACCACCAGTCACTGGAGCTGCATCCAGCTGCATGCAGCTGTGAGCAATCCGATGAATTGCAGTGACCTCAATGAAATCACTGCCAGCACTGTGAGAACTTTTGCTGGAAGGAGCCAGACGCAGGAGCCAGTCAGAAGCTGTGGTCACAAGATGGCACTGTTGACTGGAGGGGTGTCACAAAAAAATTTGAAAACAGCAGTGGTTAAGTATAAGGCCGGGGTCACACTAGACCGTATTACGGACGAGTGCAGTGCGCTAAAAAATCGCATAGCACTCGTCCCAATGTTAATCTATGGGTCAGCTCCCATCATCCGATATTTTCTCGGCCGTATTCAGGATCCGACTGAAATCGCATCTCGATCTGTAAATAAAAAAAAATAATAAAACAACAATATACATACCTTCCAAGGATCTGGCACGTCCAACGATGTAGATCCATCTGAAGGGGTTAAAATATTTTGCAGACACGAGCAGTGCTAATGCAGGATGCTCATTTCTGCAAAACCCCGGCGAATGAAGCTAAATATAGGTCAATGATCTATATTTAGCTTCATTTGCGGTGAGGCGCCCTCTGCTGGCTGTTCCTAGATCGTGGGAACTTTCCTAGAAAGCTCCCTTGCTCGAGTTCATATGAGGACAACCAGCAGAGGGCGCCTCACCGCAAATGAAGCTAAATATAGATCATTGACCTATATTTAGCTTCATTCGCCGGGGTTTTGCAGAAATGAGCATCCTGCATTAGCGGAAGGTATGTATATTGTTGTTTTATTATTTTTTTTTATTTACAGATCGAGGGTCTTCAGTGAGTGGATTGAGAGTAGAATAAATTAATACAACAGCCTTTGTGTTTATTTCATTAAATTAATTTTTAATAATGTGTTTGTGTTTTTTTTAACCCTTTACTAGTATTGGATTAATAATGGATAGGTGTCATAATTGACGCCTCTCCATTATTAATTAGGCTTAATGTCACCTTACAATAGCAAGGTGGCATTAACCCTTCATTACCCCATATCCCACTGCTACACGGGAATGGGAAGAGAGTGGCCAAGTGCCAGAATAGGCGCATCTTCCAGATGTGCCTGTTCTGGGGTGGCTGGGGGCAGATGTTTTTTGCCAGGGGGGGCCAATAACCATGGACCCTCTCCAGGCTATTAATATCTGCCCTCAGTCACTGGCTTTAGTACTCTGGCGGAGAAAATTGTGCGGGAGCCCACGCCAATTTTTTCCGCCATTCAACCCTTTAATTTAATAGCTAGACAGCCCAAATGTTGCACATACACACTACTAACATTAGTAGTGTGGAATATGCAAAAAAAAAAATGGGGATATGACATGGTTTACTGTATGTAAACCATGTCTCATATCATGTCGGGTTTAGGAAGGAGATAGCAAAAGTCGGCAATTGAATTACCGGCTTTTAAGCTATCTCGCGCTGGATGAAATATCCCGCGCAATTTTCTCCACCAGAGTAGTAAAGCCAGTGTCTGAGGGCAGATATTAATAGCCTGGAGAGGGTCCATGGTTATTGCCCCCCCCCCCCGGCTAAAAACATCTGCCCCCAGCCACCCCAGAAAAGGCACATCTGGAAGATGCGCCTATTCTGGCACTTGGCCCCAGGCAGCACATGGGGCCCCAGGCAGAGCACGGGGGCCCAGACAGCGCACAGGGGCCCCAGGCAGTGCACTGGGCCCCAGGCAGTACACGGGCCCCAGGCAGCGCACATGGCCCCAGGCAGCGCAGGGGGCCCCAGGCAGAGCATGGGGCCCAGGCAGCGCACAGGGGCCCCAGGCAGCGCACAGGGCCCCAGACAGCACATGGGGCCCCAGGCAGAGCACAGGGTCCTGTGTGCTGCCTGGGGCCCCTGTGTGCTGCCTGGGGCCCTGTGCGCTTCATCTGAGAAACACCACCTTAGTATGATGCTTACACCATTATGTTTCACTGCTGGGATTCTATTGGGCAGGTGATGAGCAGTGCCTGGTTTTTTCCACACATACCGCTTAGAATTATCACCAAAAGGTCTAACTTCGTCTCATCAGACCAGAGAATCTTATTTCTCATAGTCTGGGAGTCCTTCATGTGTTTTTTAGAAAAGTCTATGTGGGCTTTCATATGTCTTGCACTGAGTAGAGACTTCTGTAGGGCCACTCTGCCATAAAGGCCCGACTGGTGGAAGGCTGCAATAATAGTTGACTTTGTGGAACTTTCTCCCATCTCCCTACTGCATCTCTGGAGCTCAGCCTCCATGATCTTGGAGTTCTTCTTTACCTCTCCCACAAAGTCTCTTCTCCCACCATTGAACATTTGGCTAGACGACCAGGTCTAGGAAGACTTCTGGTGGTCCCAAACTTCTTCCATTTAAGGATTACGGAGGCCACTGAGCTCTTTGGAACAGATAGCATGCTCAATGAAATGACATTTCCCCTGATGAAGACGCTTCTTTAGCATCGATACGCGTGGTGCACTAGTCCCCCCCAGCACTAGCACCTTGTATCTGGCTATCGCATCGCTGCTTGGCTCTTTTGCACGCTTAGGCTTCATTGAGCATGCTATCTGCTTCACTCCCAGTTCTCTGGGCGACATATTCCCCTGTAACCTTGTGGCTCTTATTCCTGCATGACACAATTTGGTTATTATTCACTTATTTTGTTCCCAGGTATCTGGGTAACATCTCCTACAAATTTTTGTGATTTGCATATATGGCAAACTGGTTTTGGATGGGGAGCCTTAGCTTAATTCCTATATTTTCTTGTTAGAGATTGTTCTATGCCTGCAGAACATAACTGGTAGCAGATGGTTATTTATTGGTGTATACGTTTATGCATATGTATTTAGCCTATTGATATACTTCATATTGTGCTTTATGGTATTTGTTTCCAACTGTCTGGGGGGATGCATATAGCTTATCAGCTATGTGCCGTATGTCGGTTTTTAGATGTTTTTAAATGCATGTCTTGCTTTGCTGTGCCTTTTGTATTAATAAAGTTATATATATATATATTTTTTTTTGAAGGTTGATCCTAGTGATGTGCATATCTTTCTTCTTGCTTGGTTTTCAATTGTCTTTGATATATGCACATGGTTGATCCCTGACCTATTTACCTTTGTGGTGCCCGCTACTTTCTCTGTACATGTCTTATATAGACAGGTGTGTGCCTTTACAAATCAAGTCCTATCAGTTTAATTAAACACAGCTGGACTCCAATGAAGGAGTAGAATCATCTCAAGGAGGATCACAAGGACATAGACAGCATGTGACTTAAATATGAGTGTCTGAGCAAAGGGTCTGAATACTTATGACCATGTGATATTTCAGTTTTTCTGTTTTATTAAATTTGCAAAAAGTTCTACAATGAGAAAAAAAATGATCTGTTTAATGAACATTTTTGAATTTACCAAATGGCTGCAATGAAACAAAGAGTGAAAAATTTAAAGAGGTCTGAATTCTTTCTGTACCCACTGTGTATGTATATATATATTGTAAGGATTTCACTCACTCAGCTGCGACGGCTGACACTCAGGAGACGTGTTCCTTTAAAGTTCACTGGGTTTATTGCTTCATAAACCATGTGGCAAATAACAGAAAGCAAAATGGGCCTTTGGTTCAGGCAAAGAAAAGCAAGTGTCCAGTTCATCCGGCTCAGTCCTGAAGCCGTAACACACTCAGGAGGGTTTCACCTCCACACATATCTGCTGTGTAAAGGATTAGCCAGTCTTATAAAGAGCTAACCCCACCCAGTAACCCATCACATGATTAGCCATGTGGTCTGACATTACCACAGGTCCTGAAACACATATACAAGATTATGTGCAAGAAAGGAATACTCTGGGCTACATTACAGCAATCAGGCACTTATGTGGCACATACCTCCCATCGACCACAAACCCTTTAGCCATGCTACATACCTCCCCCCTCTGCCTAAAGCCGTGGGGCTTGGCACTTTCCCCCACTAAACAAGGGATTCTCGATAGGGCATCCGCATTACCGTGCAGCTTTCCGGCCCTATGTTCCACATGGAAACTGAAGTCCTGCAGGGCTAAGAACCAACGGGTGACTCTAGCATTTCTTCCTTTCGTTTCTCTCATCCACCTAAGCGGGGCATGGTCAGATACCAGTCTAAATTTACGTCCCAGCAGATAGTACCGCAATGTGTCCACTGCCCATTTTATGGCCAAGCACTCCTTCTCAACGACTGAGTAGTTCTTTTCAGATGAGGACAGCTTCCTACTCAGATAGAGAACAGGATGCTCCTCCCCATGTAGTTCTTGGGAAAGGACTGCTCCCACCCCAACATCTGAGGCATCTGTCTGAAGAATAAACTCTTTCTTGAAGTTTGGGGCCATCAGAACGGGTTGCTTACACAAAGCGTTTTTCATTTCTTGGAAGGCTGACTCTGTTTCTTCGGACCACTTAACCATTACTGATTTTGTCCCTTTTAGCAGGTCAGTCAGAGGCGCAGCCATCGTGGCGAAGTTTGGGATGAACCTCCTGTAATATCCCACGATTCCCAGGAAGGCTTTAACTTGTTTCTTGGAAACTGGTTTTGGCCATGTTTGGATTGCCTCCACTTTATTGATTTGGGGTTTTATTTCTCCATGACCCACTATGTATCCAAGGTACTTAGCTTCTTCTTTACCCAAGGCGCACTTCTTCGGGTTTATAGTAAATCCGGCCTCTCTTATAGCATCCAACACCGCTTGGACTTTCTCCAGATGACTCTCCCAGTCCGGGCTAAAGATGACGATATCATCTAGGTACGCAGCAGCGTAGGCCTTATGGGGTGCAAGGACTCTATCCATAGCCCTCTGGAAGGTCGCCGGAGCTCCCTGTAGGCCAAACGGCATCCGGGCATATTGGAAGCATCCATCAGGTGTCGAAAAGGCCGTCTTCTCCTTGGCTTCCTGTGCCATGGGGATCTGCCAATACCCCTTTGTCAAATCCAAGGTGGATATATATCTGGCGTGCCCAAGCCTTTCGATGAGCTCATCAATACGGGGCATGGGATAAGCGTCGAACTTGGAGACTTCATTCAACTTCCGATAGTCGTTGCAAAACCTCCACTCTCCATCAGGTTTTGGGACCAGGACAATTGGGCTCGACCAACCGCTCTTGGATTCCTCAATGACCCCAAGCCTCAACATACGCTCCACTTCCTTGGAGATAACTTCTCGACGAGCCTCAGGAATACGATAAGGTTTCACATTCACCCGCACATGTGGCTCTGTTAGGACCTCGTGCTCTATGACCTTCGTGTATCCTGGCAATTCTGAAAACAGGTCCCTGTTTTTCTGGAGTAACTCCCGGCACTGCTGTTTCTGGGTCTTTGATAGCGTCTTTGCTATAGTAACCGCTCCAACCTCACCTTCTGGGTTGCTTAACAATGATGGAGTTGCTGTCGGCTCTCTATCTTGCCATGGCTTGATGAGGTTGACATGGTAAACTTGGAATGGTTTCCGTCTTCCTGGTTGGTGAATTTTATAATTTACCTCACCAAGTTTCTCGACAACCTCATATGGCCCTTGCCATTTGGCCAAGAACTTGCTTTCCACAGTTGGAACTAACACAAGAACTCGGTCTCCCGGATTGAACTGCCTCACTCTTGCAGACCGGTTGTAGACCCTGGCTTGAGCTTCTTGTGCTTGGAGAAGGTGTTCTTTCACGATAGGCATCACCTTTGCAATCCTCTGCTGCATCAGGGCCACATGCTCAATGACGCTTCTGTGGGGTGTGACTTCGGCCTCCCAGGTTTCCTTGGCTATATCCAGGAGTCCTCGTGGATGTCGGCCATATAGAAGCTCAAACGGTGAGAACCCTGTGGAGGCCTGTGGAACTTCACGAATGGAAAACATCAGATAGGGTAAGAGACAATCCCAGTCTCTACCGTCTTTCTCTATAGCTTTTCTCAGCATGCTCTTTAGGGTCTTGTTAAACCTCTCAACAAGGCCATCTGACTGGGGATGGTACACTGAGGTCCTCAACTGGGAGATCTTCAGGGCTTTGCATAACTCCCTCATCACCTTGCTCATGAAAGGTGTACCCTGGTCAGTCAGGATCTCCTTTGGCAGACCTGTCCGGGAAAAGACATGGACCAACTCGCGGGCTATGCTTTTTGAGGAAGAATTTCTCAAGGGAATTGCCTCAGGATAGCGTGTGGCATAGTCCAGGATGACTAATATATACTGATGGCCCCGAGCTGATTTAACTAAGGGACCGACCAAGTCCATGGCAATTCTCTCGAACGGTACCTCAATAATGGGCAGTGGCACAAGGGGGTTCCGGAAATGAGGAGTAGGAGCAGTTAGCTGACATGTAGGGCAGGACCTGCAATAGTTCACTATTTCCCGGTGACACCCAGGCCAATAGAACCTCTGCACAACCCGTTCCTGCATTTTTTCCACCCCCAGGTGTCCACCCAAGATGTGTGAATGGGCCATGTCCAACACTTTCCGTCTATACGGACCCGGCACTATCAACTGCTCTACCAACTCCTCCCGTATTTTCGTGACACGGTACAACAACTCCCCCCTCAACAGAAAATGGGGAAATCTTGTGTCTGCCCCCGGCTCCTGTACCACCCCGTCAATAACTGTGACATTATTAAAGGCTTCCCTCAGAGTGGGGTCCCTATGTTGGGCAGTCCCAAAATTTTCACCGGTAACTTCTAACTCCAGAATGTCAGATGTAGGGGATACTTCCTCCTCATCCCCAACCAGAACACAAAAAGGAAAACTGTCTGCCTCTGGGTGTGGCGATACCCTTCCAGGGTTCACTGGTTCCCTGCCAGGGAGCTCAGAACCATTTCCCCACAAATCCCAAAACAAACAGAAATCCCGGCCAATAATTATAGGGTGCAACAAGTCCTGAACCACGCCGACTATGTGGGACTCAGTGCCACATGCCGTTTCAATGTCCACCCTGGCCATAGGGTAGTCCTTTGCATCACCATGTATGCACCGCACTCCGACCTTCTTTCCTGGGAGCAGGTGGAGAGGAAAAGTGGCCCTCACCAGGGTCACTAGGCTCCCCGAGTCTAACAGTGCCGTTACTGCTCGACCGTTCACCTTTACGGGACACGCTTGAGGTCCCTCGTTGGATGGAGAGTTCACACTACAGGCTGGATACGCATAGTATGAACAACGGCATCCCATGCTGCAGTCCATCTGCTCAGTGGTTTGGGAACAACGGGCAGCTATATGTCCTGGCTTGTGGCACCTCCAACAAATAATATCACCCGTGGGGACCTTGGGCACCACCTCCCCCGCCCTTTGTGACCTTGGACGCACCACCCCTTTTTGGGACTCAGCTGCCTTCTGGGACCCCCAGTACGGCATGGGCTGCCTCCCGAAGGAGCCTTCCAACCCTTGGTATCTCTCAACCAGTCCGATCAGCTCGTCGGCATTCTGGGGATTACCCTGGGCAACCCAAGACTGTATAGGCCTCGGGAGGGAATGGACAAACCGATCCATCATCACCCATTCTACCATCTGTGCAGGCGCAGAGGATTCTGGCTGCAGCCATTTCTGGACCAGGTGCAACAGATCAAACATTTGGGAACGAGGTGGTTTGTCCCGGTGATAGCCCCAGGAGTGAACTCGCTGTGCCCTGACAGTCAGTGTCACCCCCAAACGTGCGAGAATCTCGGCTTTCAATTTGTGATACTCTTTGGCATCCTGCAAGGTCAAATCATAGTACGCCTTCTGGGGTTCTCCCGTCAGGTATGGCGCAAGTACCTCTGCCCACTGCTCTGGCGGAAGTTTTTCCCTCTCAGCGACCCTCTCAAACACCGTCAGGAAGGCCTCAACATCATCCCCGGGAGTCATTTTCTGCAATGCGCGTCTTACCGTCTTCCGGACGTGGGTGTCATCAGCCAAACCTGGGGTTGGGGCGCTCGCCTTGCCCTGGATGGCGGTTGCCAGAAGCTGCATCTGCTGCTGATGCTCCTGCTGGCTCTGCTGCATCTGCTGCCGTTGCTCCTGCTGACTCTGCCGTTGCTCCTGCTGGCTCTGTTGTATCTGCTGCATCAACAGCCTGTTGGTCTCTTGCTGCCTTTTCTCCTGCTGTGACTGCATCTGGACCAAGTGTTTCAGCAGGTCCTCCATTTTCTCCGGCAATGCTTGCTGGCTTGCAACAGCCTTGACCCAGGACATTCAAAAATAAACTCACGTCTCCGCTGGGAACGCTGCTCGCACGTCTCCACCAATTGTAAGGATTTCACTCACTCAGCTGCGACGGCTGACACTCAGGAGACGTGTTCCTTTAAAGTTCACTGGGTTTATTGCTTCATAAACCATGTGGCAAATAACAGAAAGCAAAATGGGCCTTTGGTTCAGGCAAAGAAAAGCAAGTGTCCAGTTCATCCGGCTCAGTCCTGAAGCCGTAACACACTCAGGAGGGTTTCACCTCCACACATATCTGCTGTGTAAAGGATTAGCCAGTCTTATAAAGAGCTAACCCCACCCAGTAACCCATCACATGATTAGCCATGTGGTCTGACATTACCACAGGTCCTGAAACACATATACAAGATTATGTGCAAGAAAGGAATACTCCGGGCTACATTACAGCAATCAGGCACTTATGTGGCACATACCTCCCATCGACCACAAACCCTTTAGCCATGCTACAATATATATATATATATATATATATATAATAAGTAACGCTGGGAGCGTCACTCTGTCCGAAGCCTTTATAGACTGCGCAAGCGCAAGCGCCGGCGCAGTCTGGCCCCCACAGAGTGACGCTCCCAGGAGATCGCGGTATGCGTAAACACTGAACGCACTCCGCGATCTCCATCGGAGAGGCAGGGACCGTGGACGCGCCAGGAGGGTGAGTATATTCACCTGTCCCCCGTTCCAGCGCTGCGTGCGGCTCCGTCTCCCGGGTCCTCTGCTGTGACGTTCACAGTTCAGAGGGCGCGATGACGCGCTTAATGCGCAGCGGCGCTGCCCTCTGACTGACCAGTCACAGCCAGAGGAGCCGGAAGATGGCGGCGCGCAGCGCTGGAACGGGGGACAGATGAATATAGCAAGTGCTGGGGGGCCTGAGCTAGCGGCAATACCGTCACCTGACCCCACAGTGCGCCGGTGTCCCCGCCTGCTCAGGCCCCCCATCACTCGGCGCCCAGCGACGATAGGTGAGTATGGTATTTTTTTTTTTTATATATCGCAGCAGCATACGGGCCATATACAATGGAGCATCTTATGGGGGCCATCAACCATAATGGAGCAGTGTACGGGGGCATATATTATGGAGCATCTTATGGGGGCCATAAACCATAATGGAGCAGTGTACGGGGGCATACACACTGGAGCGTCTTATGGGGCCATCAACCATAATGGAGCAGTGTACGGGGGCATACACACTGGAGCGTCTTATGGGGGCCATAAACCTTTATGGAGCAGTGTACGGGGGCATACACTATGGAGCATCTTATGGGGGCCATAAACCATAACGGAGCAGTGTACGGGGGCATATACTACGGAGCATCTTATGGGGGCCATCAACCATAATGGAGCAGCGTATGGGGCATATGGATGGGAGAAGCAAATTAAAGAATGATGGCGCAGGATGGGAGCAACACATGAAAGAACGGGGGCGCAGGATGGGAGCAGCACATGACAGAATAGGGCAGCACATGACAGAACGGGGGTGCAGGATGGGAGTAGCACATGACAGAACAGGGGCACAGGATGGGAGCAGCACATGATAGAACAGGGGCACAGGATGGGAGCAGCACATGACAGAACAGGGGCGCAGGATGGGAGCAGCACATGACAGAACAGGGGCACAGAATGGGAGCAGCACATGTCAGAATGGGGGCGCAGGATGGGTGCAGAACATGTCAGAATGGAGGCGCAGGATGGGAGCAGCACATGTCACAATGAGGGCGCAGGATGGGAGCAGCACATGACAGAACGGGGGCACAGGATGGGAGCAGCACATGTCAGAATGGGGGCGCAGGATGGGTGCAGAACATGTCAGAATGGAGGCGCAGGATGGGAGCAGCACATGTCACAATGGGGGCGCAGGATGGGAGCAGCACATGACAGAATGGGGGCGCAGGATGGGTGCAACACATGACAGAATGGGGGCGCAAGATGGGAGCAACACATGGCAGAATGGGGGCGCAAGATGGTTGCAACACATGGCAGGATGGGGGCGCAGGATGGAGCAGCACATGTCAGAATGGGGGTGCAGGATGGGAGCAGCACATGTCAGAATGGGGGTGCAGGATGGGTGCAGCACATGACAGGATGGGGACGCAGGATGGAGCAGCTCATGACAGGATGGGGACGCAGGATGGAGCAGCACATACCAGGATGGAGACCATATACCAATATAAATGCTCGCCACCCAGGCGTAGAACGGGTTCAATAGCTAGTATATATATATATATATACACACACACACACACGCACACACGCTCACACACATATATATACATGATCATTTTCCATAATGGATTAATTGAAGGTGTCTCTCTTGTAATCTTGGTCATGTATACTTCTTAATCTATTTGCTTTTCAATGTGGTGTCACTTCTTGCAAGGCATAACATGGTCATTGTGGGTAAGCCGACGGTAAGTGGGGGCGCCATATTGCTTGTTTGGGTGCCAACCTCCGCAGCAAGCCAAGGTGAGTAGTAGGCCTAATTAGGGCAAGAACCCCTGCCCCATTACATGTGACTTATCCTTGATATAGTGAGCCTGCTCCAAGGTGATCTGATTTACAAGTATAAATGTGTGATTAATGCAGAGGAGTAGCACATGACTTATTCCTTCCACAGACCTTACAAAAGACCAAAGGATAATCATTACGTGTGGTGAAAAGGAGATTTAAATATGTAAATAGGAAAGGATTCTTTACAGTTAGAGCAGTCAGACTGTGACATGCCTTACCGAAAGAGGTAGTAATGGAAGACACTGTATCAGCATTTAAAAAAGGGCTAGGTGCATTGTAAATGGCATTGATAGATAGTTATGCAGATAAGGTTTAACCCAGAGGCGTAGCTAGGGGTTCAGCTCAGGGGGGGCGAAACATGTGAGTGGGCCCCTAACAAGCGGACATATCATTAGTGCAAACTATGCGGCAGCACATGGGCCCAAGAGTTAAGGGGGCCCATTTCTATCTCTAAATAAGGTGCAATTTTGTATTTTTAGAAGTTCTTGGGCAGCAAAGGGCCCATATATTGTTCTAGCACATGGGCCCTTTTCTGTCTGTGTCCACCTGTGGCCCTGGTCCATAATTGTAACTAAGGTGGGAATAGGGGAACCTCAGGAGATGACTGCACTGTTATTGAAAATAAATCTCTATACAGTAACCAGCACTGATATTACCACCATGGGGTAATACCATATAGTGGTAGATACCAGTCCTGCATGACATAGAGAGATCACAGTACAGTTATAGATGGTGACTTACAGAGGACGTTCTTTCCGGTGAAGCCATTCACTTTTCCCATCTGTGTATACTATTACTTCCACATTTTTCAGTCACCGCTCTGTATATAGAGAGTGGCGGCTGTAACTGATGCCCCGGGACAGACTGACAGCCGGTGCAGCACTATCTGCCACCCAGTAGTTAGGCTTCAATGCTTCGTAAGTGCCTACTTAATATTTAGGAGTCCCCCTATGTACAGTAATAATGGCCCCAGCATCGCTGATGAGAGCAGGAGGTCATGTGACGATTTTCTTCTATTGAGAGAAGTCAAACTTGTCTAGTCAACACGTGCAAATAGCAAACGTGGTCGCATGAGCGCCTGATCACACCAGGGGTCTTGGGGTCTCATGACGGCAGGAGCACCTCATCATGATTGGGCAGTGGGCAGTCTGTAGAGTGACTGCAGAAAATTATCCCAAGCCTTTAATAACTTAAAGGGAACCTGTCACCCCCCCAGGGCCTATTAAGGTAAAAGAGCCACCTTCTTCAGCACTAAGGCTGCATTCTGTGAAGGTGACTCTTATGTTTTTTAGCCCTTATAATAACGCTGAAATATTCACTTTTATAAATTGTGCGGCATACCTGTATTGAGTCCGGGGGGTACGTTTTCTCCCCCTGACTCAGCCACCTCGCAGCCGTTCATCATCCCACCGAGCACCGCCTCCTCTCTGTCTTGTGCCGTCACCGGCGCTCTGCAATTATTTCTCGGGCATGCGCAGTGCGCGCTGCCCTGGAACTTATATCAAGTGATGTAAGTAGATTGCGCCTGCGCATAGCACCAGATTCCCAGCCCTGCAGTGTGAATAAATCATAACATACTGCGGGGCAGTATCTCGGGCCTCCGCTACATGCAGGCGCTATATCAGTACATCAGTGTTATGACCTGGTGGATAGGAGCACCCGGAATGACCTGATAGTTAAAGCTCATACAGGACGAGCTCTGGGATGTGGAAGCTCTGCTGACAGCAAGCCCTAATCCTATCACACACACTAAAAATAGCCGTGGAGCGCTCCTGACCAGACCTAGGCGCCTCGTCACAGCCTAAGAACTATCTAGCCCTAGAGATAGAAAATAAAGCCTACCTTGCCTCAGAGAAATTCCCCAAAGGTAAAGGAAGCCCCCCACATATATTGACTGTGAGTAAGATGAAAGTCACAAACGCAGAGATGAAACAGGTTTCAGCAAAGGGAGGCCAGACTTACTAAATAGACAGAGGATAGGAAAGGTAACTTTGCGATCAGCACAAAAACCTACAAAAGACCACGCAGAGTGTGCAAAAAAGACCTCCGCACCGACTCACGGTGCGGAGGGGCCACCCTGCATCCCAGAGCTTCCAGCTAGCAAGACAAAATCATGAAAACCAGCTGGACAAGAAAACAGAGAACAAAATAAGACTATAAGGAACTTAGCTTCTGCAGGAGAAGGCAGGTCACCAGAGAGATCCAGGAGCGAACTGAACGAATGCAAAAACATTGACAGCTGGCATGGAGTAACGATCTGAGAGGAGTTAAATAGAGCAGCCAACCAAAGGATAACCCACGTCACCTGTGCAAGGAACCTCAGAAGCAGCAGCTTCACTCAAAGCCACCAGAGGGAGCCCATAGACAGAACTCGCCGAAGTACCATTCACAACCACAGGAGGGAGTTCGACAACAGAATTCACAACAGTACCACCCCCTTGAGGAGGGGTCACCGAAAATAAAGCCTACCTTGCCTCAGAGAAATTCCCCAAAGGTAAAGGAAGCCCCCCACATATATTGACTGTGAGAAAGATGAAAGTCACAAACGCAGAGATGAAACAGGTTTCAGCAAAGGGAGGCCAGACTTACTAAATAGACAGAGGATAGGAAAGATAACTTTGCGATCAGCACAAAAACCTACAAAAGACCACGCAGAGTGTGCAAAAAAGACCTCCGCACCGACTCACGGTGCGGAGGGGCCACCCTGCATTCCAGAGCTTCCAGCTAGCAAGACAAAATCATGAAAACCAGCTGGACAAGAAAACAGAGAACAAAATAAGACTATAAGGAACTTAGCTTCTGCAAGAGAAGGCAGGTCACCAGAGAGATCCAGGAGCGAACTGAACGAATGCAAAAACATTGACAGCTGGCATGGAGTAACGATCTGAGGGGAGTTAAATAGAGCAGCCAACCAAAGGATAACCCACGTCACCTGTGCAAGGAACCTCAGAAGCAGCATCTTCACTCAAAGCCACCAGAGGGAGCCCATAGACAGAACTCGCCGAAGTACCATTCACAACCACAGGAGGGAGTTCGACAACAGAATTCACAACACATCAGCTGATGGGAGTTCCAGGGCAGCGCACACGGCGCATGCCCGAAAAATGAGAGCCCAGGCATCGGCGCCCGGTGGGATGATGGACGGCTGGGAGGCGGTTGTGTCTGGGGACAAAAGACGTACCCCCCCGGACTCAATACAGGTATGGGGCGCAATTTATAAAAGTGAATATTTCAGCGTCATTAGGGATCAAAAACATAAGAGCCACCTTCACAGAATGCAGCCTTAGTGCTGCTGAATGTGGCTGGCTGTATTAACTTAATATGCCTGGGGGGGGCGGTGACAGGTTCCCTTTAATAATTTAATTCTAAGCAATTTATTCTTATAACATAGAATGCAGCCCATGGTTACTGTATTGTTATACTTGTTAGGGGGCAGACAGACGGACGTATTTCTCATGTGAGGATCGCATCGCAATCCTCGGACTGACTGTCGGCTCTCCTGACCTGAGGCTGACAGTTGCATAGTAATCTATCACGCTGTCAAGCTTATGTCAGGAGAGGTGTCAGGGCCAGTCCGAGGATTGCAATGCGATCGTTGCATGAGTTATACCGTGTCTGCTGCGCCCTTATGTTAATACTTATCCTTGTTATAGTAATATTAACCTTCTTTGCTATGCTTGTTTTACTAATACTTATAAAAGACCCAGCTCACAATAATAAAAAGCCCCCGACCTCCCCATCTCCAGCCCCCAAGACAGCAACTATTAGGGTATGTTTCCAAGGGGTGTATTGCTTGGGGCTTTGCTGGGGATTGGATGCTGTGTACATCCGCAGCGTCGAAACCGCAGCTTCCAGATGTTACAGTATAGTGGAGGGGATTTTATGAAATCCCATCTCCACTATGCGTACATAGACGCAGGAGGCAGACCTGCGTAACCGGACATATGGCGTACATCAGTCCCCCAGTGCCCCCTTACCCACGTCAGCCCTCACAATACCCTCAAACTCTCCCATTCACCCCCAGTACCCTGTCCCCCTCCCACAATACCACCATCCTCTCTCATTCACCCCCACAGTGCCCTGTCCCCCTGCACACCAACAATAACCCCCATCGTTTCACATTTACCCCACAGTGCCCTGTCCCCCTGCACACCAACAATAACCCCCATCGTTTCACATTTACCCCACAGTGCCCTGTCCCCCTGCACACCAACAATAACCCCCATCGTTTCACATTTACCCCACAGTGCCCTGTCCCCCTGCACACCAACAATAACCCCCATCGTTTCACATTTACCCCACAGTGCCCTGTCCCCCTGCACACCAACAATAACCCCCATCGTTTCACATTTACCCCACAGTGCCCTGTCCCCCTGCACACCAACAATAACCCCCATCGTTTCACATTTACCCCACAGTGCCCTGTCCCCCTGCACACCAACAATAACCCCCATCGTTTCACATTTACCCCACAGTGCCCTGTCCCCCTCCCACAATACCACCATCCTCTCTCATTCACCCCCACAGTGCCCTGTCCCCCTGCACAGCCACAATAACCCCCATCGTTTCACATTTACCCCACAGTGCCCTGTCCTCCTCTCCCACTTCAGCCCCTACAATACCACAATCCTCTCACATTCACCCCACAGTGACCATGATATGCCTAAATCGAATTACTCTAATAAATTCCATCTCCACTTACTGATGTTTTCAGGCAGTGGGGAGAGCCAGGAAGCGTCCAGATGGATACTGGAGGGCACTAGGACCCAGTGTGCCTCAGCCAAACCAAGCAGTGCACAGCCAGAAAGTAACTGCAGCTACTGCTGCCAGCCAGGAAGAGACTCCTCAGGTGAGACCACATCGCACTCTGCACGGGGGAGTCTCTACAGCCGGCATTGTGCTGCTCTCTCCCTGACACCTCAGACTCGGCAGTGGATCTCCTGGTGGGCCCCTTCAGGTGACTGGGCCCGGGGCAATGGCCCCCTCTGCCCCCCTCTGCCCCCCCAGTAGCTACGCTACTGGTTTAACCCCTTCTCGACATTGGACGCATCCATACATCATGGTCGGCTGGTAGTTACCGACCTATGACGTATGGATACGTCATGGTGATTTTGCGCACACAGAGGCTGTGGGCTCACAATCGCCACCCAGTGTCAGCTGATTCTGACAGCTGACATCCGGCAAACGGTGATGGAATGATACCCACACTGTTCCTGGCATAGATCGCAGTATTTAGCAGGCTAACAGAGGGAGGGAGACCCCTCTGCTCTGTGACTGGCACCCCTACAATGTCATTGTGAGGGGCTGATCGTTGCCATGGTGACCCGATGTCATCATGATGACATACAGGTCACCAGAACTAGCAAACGTGCTAGATCATGCTCAGAGCATGTTGTAGCAAGTTTGCCTGTCAGTGCAGCCCTGACAGTACAGTTTGTAAAGCATAGCAATGCTCCATGCTTGACTATGCTTTACAAGCGTTCAGACTGCAAAAAGTGAAAGCCCCATATTGGGAAAAGTAAAAAAGTGAAAAAAAAAGTGAAAAAAATCTTAAACATATTAAAAAATCAGTGAATAATAAAAAAAAATGAAAAAAATATATTGTATCCATAAATAAATATTATTATGAAAAACAAAAAATTACACCTTTGTTATCTCCGCATCTGGAATGGCCCGACCTATTAAAATGTCCTACTAATTAACCCCTTTAGTGAATGTCGCAAAATTATGAAAAGCGAGGTAAAAAATGGTGCAATATCACACCATCAAAGATGAATGTAAATAAAAATGGTATCACTGAAAAATTAATCTAGTCATGAAAAAACAAGGTGTCATACAACTCTATCAGTGGAAAAAAATAAAGTCATAGCTCTCAGAGTAAAGTGGTGCAGAAATAATTATTTTTTCTCTAAAATAGTTTAAGGGTGATTTTTTTTACGTTTTTGCGGTAAAAAACGCAAAAAAAGCATGTGTTTATATTTACCATTTAAAATGCATGCTTTTTTTGTATGCGTTTTGATGCGTTTTTGCAACGCATGCGTTTTTTCCTGCATGCTTTGTGTTGCAGAAATGCAACATGTAGTATTTTTAGCGGCGTTTTTTTTGCCACAAAAAAACGCATGCTTTTTTTGCGGCAAAAAAATGCATTGCTGTCAATGTAAACGCATGCATTTTTAACCACATGCGTTTGCATGCGTTAAAAACGCATGTGTTTTTTAAAAAAAAAACACACTGATAAACCACCCCACACCATAAAATTGATAAAGGGATCCTACCCCTAACCCTAACCCTACCCCTATCCCTACCCCTAACCCTTACCCTAACCCTAACCCTAACCCTACCCCTAACCCTAACCCTAACCCTAGCTCTTTCTGTTTATAGTGGGTTTTTTGCTGTATTTTGATGATTGGCAGCTGTCACATTTATCTGCATGCATTTAAAAAACGCAAACGCATGAAAAAACGCATGTAAACGCGTCAAAACGCCGCGTTTTTTTCACCACATGCAAAAACGCATGCGTCAAAAAACACAGCATTTGCATGCATTTACATGCGTTTTTTCACCATGCGTTTTTTTTTTAAAGGCATGCGTTTTGAAACGCAAGTGTGAAATACTGTGTAAAAGCACCAAACATAACAAAACTACAGCATATAAATGTAGTATCATTGTAATTGGACAAAACTATATAAATCAAAATATCACTGTAATCGTACTGACCAGAAGAATAAAACTGTTATCAATTTTAATACACCCCATAATAAAAAAAAAATTGAATTTCTGGTTTTTGTTCACTCTGCGTCATAACAATTGGAAAATTAACCAATCAAAAAATGTCATGTACCCGAAAATAGTACCAATAAAAATGTCAACTCGTCTTGTAAAAAATATGACTGGGTCGACAAAATATTGAAACATTATTGCTTTCAAAATATGGCGTTGCAAAAACTAGTTTTTGCAAAAAAAAAAGAATCTTAGTGTGTGACAGTGGCCAAACATAAAAACCCGAAATAAATCTGGTATCGCTGTAATCGCACAGACCCGAAGAATAAAGTCGTCTAATCATTTATACTGCCCAAGGAGCGGTGTAAAAAATAAATAAATCTAATATCAGTACTTCCGAACCCAAAGAGTGAACACACAGTACCGCGACAACGAACCTCCCAAGGGCGAGCTTACCAGATGGACCACCCCCTATACAGGGAGCGTTAGGGGCAGGCCCGAGGGAGACTATTCCCGTGGAAGCTGATACCGGGGAAGAGGACACAGGAGAGGAAGGACATGGAAGTGGCTAAGGCGGAGACACAGGACTGAGTAACAGTGACTGAAACACAGAGTGGACTGGATATGGCAGATGACCAGGACAGACAGGGAATGGCGGAGACACAAGACGGACTGGATATGGCGGACAATCAGGACAGGCAGGGAATGGCGGAGACACAGGACGGACTGGATATGGCGAACGCCCAGGACAGGCAGGGAATGGCGGAGACACAGGACAGACTGGATATGGCGAATGCCCAGGACAGGCAGGGAATGGCGGAGACACAGGACGGACTAGATATGGCAAACGCCCAGGATAGGCAGGGAATGGCGGAGACACAGGATGGATTGGATATGGCGAACGCCAAGGACTGGCAGGGATTGGCAGAGACACAGGACGGAGCAAGGTACAGAGGACCTGGGTCAAATGATGACAATTGACAAAGAGGCAAAGAGCAGAGGAAGGAATTACCTTATATACAAGACGTGCTGAAGGTCTTCCAGGTCAGAGTCCTCCCAGGATCATAGAGAAAAGGTATGGAGTTCCTGTACTTCAGGAAAGCGAGGTGCGCGTGCGCAGAGAGGTGCTGGAGCGAGGAGTGCGCAGAGAGGTGCTGGAGCGAGGAGTGCGCATGCGCACCCGCCGAGAGCCAGGAAGAGGACGTGTGCCTGCAGGAGGAGCGCGCCACCGTGGGTGAGAAGCGGAGAAGACGGCGGCGGACCCGGCAGCAGAGGCGGCCGTGACATCTAAGTCTTCACCTGCTGTTGATTTTTCATTTTGCCTCCCAAAGATTGCAGTAAGGTTCAGAGCACATTTATCATGTGTTCTACTCTGTGTGCTTACACTGGTGTTTCAGTGTAAATCTCTGAAATACGGGATTCAGCCGGAACAGCCAGGGGAAGATTCCCTATAATGAGAAGATAGAGACACTGTGGACTGTCTGGCCTATGATCCAGTGGTATCCATGATTTTAGGCATGCATAAAAATGTCAGCCACAGTTTTGTGCACTAATGCCTCATTATAGTGAATGGATCCTTCGGGGGTTTCGTCTGAATCATGTCACTCAGCGATTTAGATGGAAACCTCAAAGTAAGTACTCAGCGTAGAGTGTTGGATAAATGTGATCCCAAACTTTATGTAAAATATTCCCAATAAAAGCTTTGAATCAATCCACAAAAGAAGTCCCCACTCAGGTCTGTCATCTGTCAATGGAAATTTAGGGGCGTCCACATTACTGGTAGCACAAAGGCTCCTGAAAAACTATATCCTCACACCCAAAAGAAATTCTGCATTCCCAAATCTAAATGCCCCTCTCCCTTCTGAGCCAGACAGTGTGCCTAAATCATTTTTAGCATCCACATGTATGGCATTTCTGTAGCAATGAGAGACCACCTAATTTACAGGTGCGTGTCTCCAGTAGCATGAGGTGGACACAATGTACTGGTCACTGCAAGTTACTGGTCACTACAATCATCACACCTGTAAATATATTCCCAGAGGTATAATTTACTAAATGGGGTCACTTGAGAGACAACTTTGCTCTTCTAGCACTTAGGGTCTCTGTATATGGACTCTACAAACTATGCTATGAAAATCTGCACCCAAGGAGGCTAATAGCACTTTGTTCCTCCTGAGTCTCATCGCATGGCTAAACAGTACTGTACAGCCATATATAGAGTATTTCTTTGTTCAGCAGAAATTATGGGACAAATTTTTGTGCCATTTTTACCAATTTCCGCATGTGAAAATGTAAACTCTGGGGCTAAAACAAAATTCTGGTGGTAAAAATGTAATAATTTTTTTCTTCACTGCCCAATTGTATCAAATTCTGTAACCCCCACCCACTGTGGCATCAATATGATCACTGCACCCCTAGATGATTTCATTGAGAGGTGTAGTTTGTAAAATGGTGTCTCTTTTGGGGGTCCTGCTTTTCTCGCACCTCAGAGACTCTGCCAATTTGACATGGCACCTTCAAGCCAGTCCAGCAAAATCGGAGCTCTAATATGCGCTTCTTCCCTTCTGAGCTTTGCATTCTGCCTCAAAAGTAGTTTCAGACCAGATATGGGGTATTGGCATACTCATTAGAAATTGCACAACAAATTTGTTTCCTTACCCTTGTGAAAATAAAATAAGGGGCTAAAATAACATTTTTTTGTGGGAAAAATGTGATTTCACCACTCTGCATTATATACTTCTGTGAAGCACCTGGGGGTTCAAGGTGCACACCACACATCTAGATAAGTTCCCTGAAGGGTCTAGTTTCGAAAATGGTGCTACTTGTGGGGAACTTAGGCACATCAGGAGCTCTCAAAATGCATCATAGCTTCTGTTAATTATTCCAGCAAATTTTGCATTCAAAAAGTCAAATGGCGCTTCTTCCCTTCCAAGCCCTGCCATGCATTCAAACAGTTGTTTTTCTGTCATATGGGGTATCGACGTACTCAGGGGAAATTGTACAACAATTCTCCAGCTACCTTTGTGAAAATACAAAATTTGGGGCTAAAAAAACATTTTTGTGGGAAAAATTTGATTTTTTTTATTTTCATGGCTCAGTGTTATAAACTTCTGTGAAGCACCTGGGGGTTCAAGGTGCTCATCACAAATCTAGATACATTCCTTGAGGGGTCTAATTTCCAAAATGGGGTCAATTGAGGGGGGTTTCTACTGTTTAGGCACATCAGGGGCTCTTCAAACGCAACATGGCATCCACTAATTATTTCAGCAAATTTTGCATTCAAAAAGTCAAATGATGCTACTTCACTTGCAAGCTGTGCCATGTGCTCAAACAGTGGTTTCTCCCCACATATGGGATCTAGTCTTGCTCAGGAGAAATTGCACAACAATCTTTGCAGTTCATTTTTTCCTGCTACCCTTGTGAAAATAAAACAAATTCAGTCTAAAGATATTTTTTTGTGAAAAAAAGTTAAATATTATTTTTTTCCTTCCACATTCTAAAACTTCCTGTGAAGCACCTAAATGGTTAATAAACCTCTTGAATGTGGTTTGAGCACCTTGAGGGGTACAGTTTTTAGAATGGTATCAATTTTAGGCATTTTCTGTCATATAGACCCTTCAAAGTCACTTCAAATCTAATGTGGTCGCTGAAACAAATAATTTTGAATATTTTGTTGAAAAAATGAGAAATCGCTAGTCAATTTTTAACCCTTATAACTTCTGGAAAAAAAATATTTTAAAAATTGTACTGATGTACAGTAGAGATGTGGGAAATGCTATATATTAACTATGTTTTGTGACATAATGCTCTGATTGAAGGGCATCAAAAATAAAAGTCTGAAAATAGCTAAATTTTTTGCCAAATTTCCATTTTTTCAGAAATAAAAGCAAGTCATATCAAAGAAATTTTACCACTAATATGAAGTATAATATGTCATGAAAAAACATTCTCGGAATCAGTATTTGGGGGCTGTAGAGGTTAAAGGGAAGGTGCCACCAGTTTTCTTGAATTTTTTTCTGTGAAATTAAGCTTAAAATAGTAATTGCACTGTTTGCAAACATTTCTATATGAAAAATATTATATATTTTCTTACAAATATATATTTACCACCAAGGGGAGCATTTTCCATTTTAGACCTCAAGCAGCTATAGTAAGACTTACCAGCTTTACTGTTAGCAGCAAAATTGGGACAATAACTGCTGACATCACCATTTCCTTCCCTTTTGGGTGGTCTAGTATCCCTAGGGCAGAATGAGGAGTAGCATTACAGGGCAGCACCATTTTGGGGGTGACTGCCCTGTGATCTATTACCAGCAGTTACTGTCTCTCTCTCTCTCTTTCTCTCATCAGACTCTCTCACCCAGATTAAATGATTCTCTCACCTCCCTCCACAATATCTGGCCATTCACTGCAGACCTGAAGCTCCTTATCTTATCTTACTGAGGGATAAATCACATCTCCTGCCGAGCAGCTGGCAGGTCCTGCTCCGATAATGCTAAGGATACACTGTTCCTCCTTGATGTCTCTGCTATTCTGCCCGTACTTTTCTCCTGCATTTTACTCCCGTCAGCCGTCAATCTAGCATCTATTCTGCTGGAAGCAGTATTGCTTATGTTAGCAGATTCGAGGCTTCCATGAATATGGCAGCAGAACACTCCCTCTACTGTGAATTGTGCAGCCCACAGAGGCATGCCCAGTTCACAGCAGTGACAGTTCTATTACAATAGATAGGGTCGGAGTCCGTCTATTATCTCCTATGACCATGGGATGCCATATTATGACTCTGAAAGTGTCGTGCTGCTACTGTGAAAGCAAGTTGTCAGCCTCCAGTGCCTTCTTTAAACTCTTATAACACAGGAAATATGTTTCAAATGCATTCAAAACTTAATGAATTGGAGTCTTTATAAAAAGTTGTAAATTCACTTTAGTAGGGGGCAGAGTGAAATTTGGAAAATCAGTTCTAGGCAGAGGCTTTTTATCTTAAGATGCACCAAATTTTTCATACATTATGTGAAACATTGATAACTTTGGCAAAAATGATGGCAATGAAGGCTCAGGCTCAGGAGCACACAAAAGTGACTTCAAAAAGTCCCGTCATTATAACTTCCCTCCAAGTATTTGACTCAAAATGAGATGGAAGGTTCTGGACAGAGTAGAGTGACCATGTCCAGCTTAATTACGGACAAAATAGAAAAAATGGCAAAAATTATGGTGTACACATAGCCAAGAGAAGGACCAATGGTATAATGTGGTGCATGAGTTCAAAACCTATCAGAAAAAAAAAACCAGTTGAGTAGAAACGATATCCAAAGGAACTATAGGGGCGCACTTGCACTTGAAATACTGGTCTTAGTAAGTTCCCCTTTGTCTTTTGGTCGGTGGCGATTTTGGTTAAGTAGCATTTCTTTTAAAACTTAGCATGCAGTGGGTTTTGAGTGTTTTCTGGCACTTTTCCAGTAAGCTTTCCTAAAAGACACCAGGAAAAACACATGTACAAAATGACACAAAATAAAAAAAATCAACTAAAAGTCCAAAACTCTGCATTTTAAAAGTCAGACATAGTATTGAGAACTTCTACAAATAACTGGTCAGCACCTGCAAAGTGAATCACTGTCTCTGGGGGACCTGGCTGGTCCGAGCATCACACAGACTGCCCACTGATCTCAATGAGCATACCATATAATGCTTCAATAGCCCTGTGGTGGCGAAGTCTGGAAATATAACAATTTCTGCGAGATTCTTCTACAGATAACTGCTACTTCCATGTAGTCTTGCAAGAGGGACAATCTGTGATCTGCTTATCATAGGAATACTGATACAGCAAATAAAAACAAAGTTGAAAAATATATATGACAGGTCCATAGGAGAGCCTAGACCTGTAATCGAAAAGTACAGTCCTCAGCTAAAGTGATGTCTAGTGTGTTCAAGACCTAAACCAGCATCAAATGTCTTTGATTCCATTATTTTGAATCTAAGGCATGGTGGGGCCCGGTGAGTAGTGAGGGGCTCGGAGCAGCCATGCACACTCTTTCTCTGCTCCTTCACACTATGCATAGTGAGGTGCAGAGCGTGGTTGGAGTGTGGGTGGCCATACAGAAAGTTGCCGGCTGCAGTGTAGCATGGACGCGCAGTCACACGATGTGACAATACTCACCCTGCAGCGCCTGCAGTCAGCAGCAGAGGCAGGAGTGCATCCGATCCCTCCCCTCCACCAGTGTCACAGCTATCAGACTGTGAAGAGACATGAAGGGGCGGGTCTAAATGGTGGAGGTGGAGCCAAAGATAACTAGGGAGAAGGAGGCAGAAGGAAAGAGAAATAAAGAGCCGGACAGAGAAAAGATGGAAAAAGTGAGAAAAGAGAGATACAGAAAACACAACAGAGAAGCAAGACACAGGTGAGAAGGTTATATATAAGACACTGGATGCAGTGGTGGTATTCAGGGGGCTATCACCAGTTCAGTGACACTGCTTGTAAAAAATAGCAGGCAGTTCCCCAAACCGTCAAGAAGCGGTGCCGCAATCTGGTTTTCTGGCCCGCCTTTTTCAATTAAATGTGCATCTGAGGACACACATTCAGTTGCAATATATTGCGGTACAGAATAATAATAATAATAATAATTTTTATTTATATAGCGCCAACATATTCCGCAGCGCTTAACAAATTATAGAGGGGACTTGTACATACAATAGACATTACAGCATAACAGAAATACAGTTCAAAACAGATATCAAGAGGAGTGAGGGCCCTGCTCGTAAGCTTACAAACTATGAGGAAAAGGGGAGACACGAGAGGTGGATGGTAACAATTGCTATAGTTATTCGGACCAGCCATAGTGTAAGGCTTGGGTGTTCATGTAAAGCTGCATGAACCAGTTAATTAATTTTTTTTTTTTTTTTTTAATATAGGCCACACAGGGATCGTTAGGTTAATGCATTGAGGCGGTAGGCCAGTCTGAACAAATGAGTTTTTAGGGCATGCTTAAAACTGTGGGGATTGGGGATTAATCGTATTATCCTAGGTAGTGCATTCCAAAGAATCGGCGCAGCACGTGTAAAGTCTTGGAGACGGGAGTGGGAGGTTCTGATTATTGAGGATGCTAACCTGAGGTCATCAGCGGAGCGGAGGGCACGGGTAGGGTGGTAGACTGAGACCAGAGAGGAGATGTAGGGTGGTGCTGAGCCATGGAGTGCTTTGTGGATGAGGGTAGTAGTTTTGTACTGGATTCTTGAGTGGATGGGTAACCAGTGTAATGACTGGCACAAGGTAGAGGCATCGGTGTAACGGTTGGTGAGGAATATGATCCTGGCAGCAGCATTCAGGACAGATTGGAGCGGGGAGAGTTTGGTAAGAGGGAGGCCGATTAGTAGAGAGTTACAATAGTCCAGACGAGAATGAATAAGTGAAACAGTAAGAGTTTTTGCAGAGTCGAAAGTAAGAAAAGGGCGAATTCTAGAAATGTTTTTGAGATGCAGGTAAGAAGAGCGAGCCAGTGATCGGATGTGGGGGGTGAATGAAAGGTCAGAATCAAGGATGACCCCAAGGCAGCGGGCATGTTGCTTTGGAGTAATAGCCACCGGCTTTCTGCACAGCAATAGTTACCAGCTGCCAGCCAATCACAGGCCGGCAGCTGACATTGGCAGGCAAGTCACTAGTGTATGACGTCACTGTCATGTACTGGCGCATCCGCAACTCTAATAAATGAGGGAAAGAGCACCGCTGGGCCATGGCCAGGTAAGGACTTCACCTAAAGACATCACTGCTGAGTCAGTGTATCACATGTACACACACAGTATACATTGTATATTAAATAGAGCTCCTGTTTACAATGTCACTATGGATTACTGTATTACCTGTACACTGACACTGTATACACAGCTCTTGTGTATAATGTCACTGGTGATCCCCGTATTACCTGTACACTGACACTATATACTCAGCTCCTGTGTGTATTGTCACTGATGATCTCTGTATTACCTGTACACTGATACTGTATATAGAGCTCCTGTGTATAATGTCACTGGTGATCCCAGTATTACCTGTACACTGACACTATATACAGAGCTACTGTTACAATCCATTTTTGGATTTGTGGCAGATCTGGTTTCCCCCAGTTTAAAACCTTTTTCCTTTCAGGTCATCAGGGGTTAATGCAGTTTCCCTGGTGGCCTGCTAGTGTATTGCATTGCATTGCTGCTGGGTCAGCTGATGTGGGTGGTGACCACTCCCACCATCTTTTAAGAGGTCACCTGATGCATCAGCTGAGTGTCGGTATTAGTTCATTCTGCAGCGACCAAGCTGGGAGAAGGAGTTTGCTGGGAGCAGTAGTTCTTCAGCTGAGTCCGGTGTATCTGGTGTTTCTTTCCCGCTGTGCTGTTCTTTGCAGCAATAACCTAAGTGTTGTTTTCCTATACTCTTTCTGTTATACCTTCCCTTCGTGTTTTATTAGTGCCGCGTGTTACCAGTGCTCTCGATTGCCAATTCCCTACCCAGGGATAGGTACAGGGCAAGCAATGGCTTAGGTATCCTGCTCGGCGACAGGTTGAAAAAACCTGTATAGGGACATCAAGGAGATCACGGCACATCCTTAGGAGAGTGCAGGAGGTGTCCATCTCCCCGTTCCCGATCGCAGGGCCCACCATTGTAATTGTGTCCCCGGTGTTACCTTGTTTGTTATAATGTTGGTGACAGACGCGTCACACCGCTTCGGTCACATTGTGACAGCTACTGTATATAATGTCACTGGTGAAAAGTTCAGAAATCTCCGGCACTCAAAGCTAAATGTTATTAGTGAAAAAATTCTGAGTTCCAGATGATAGACACAAATGGATATAAAGATTCACAGTAGGGTTGAGCGACCTTGACCTTTTTAGAGTTGAGTCGTGTTTCGCGAAACCCGACTATCTTAGAAGTCGAGTCGAGTGGAATTGGCCGATTATGGCGAAAAGTCGGGTATCGCCCGAAACACGAAACCCAATGTAAGTCAATGGGGGAGCATAGTCGGCAGTGAGTGGAGGCCAGGAAAACACCTACACTGCCCATTTTAATGGCAAAAACATCCATTCTTGTTACAGAAGCTTGTCAATCATAATTTACCTTATAATAATTGGAAGGCATTTGAAATTGGGGGTCATTTGGCTAAAGTTGTGGGGGGTAGGGCTGGTTCAAGTAATTAGTGGGCCCAGTAAATCTGGAGCACGTCACGGCAGTGGAGCAGGGAGAGGTAAGTATTTCAACTTTGCAAGTGCTGTGATCCTGAGCAAGCAGGGGGGGCCCACTCGTTGGCATTGGCACTGGCACAGGGCCCCTCAAAGTACAGAGGTGTGTTTGCATGGCGGGGGCGCCTCCCACCGGCAGCAACACTTTTGCGTACTATGAGAGGCCCTGTGCCAGTGACGTCGCCAACTAGTATTCCTCCCCCCACCTGATGAAGGAACCTGCACTTTCATCTGCACCTTCCTCCTTGTCCCCGTGTAAGGTGGTATGGTATGCTGGAAGAGGAACCTGACTTTCAGCAGGGTCACAATCTTGCTGTGTAGCGTGCACGGGGAATTTTGCGTTATGGGTCAATGTACCAGCAGACTCATCTATCACTGGCTGGGCAATGGGCAGGATGAGGAGGAAACACAGATATAGGCCCAAAGAATAAAGTTGGCTAAATGCAGTTCAAAATTGGTAACACAGGACTAACCAGGGGGCATTGCAGTGGAGGACAACTGGAATGAGAGGCTGACACAGAGAGTAGGCCCAAATCAGTAAGTAGTCGAAATGCAGTTCAAAATTGGCAACCGTAGTAAACAGGCGGCACAGCTTTGTTCAGTGGAGGAGAACAGCAAGGAGTGGCAGACACCGATAGTAGGCCCCAACCCAACTAGTAGGCCAAATGCAGTCTAACATTAACAACTACTTAACGAGAGCCTGAAAATGGAATTTCAGGACAGGAAACCAGGAGAACAGCAAGGAGTGGCAGACACCGATAGTAGGCCACAAACCAACTAGTACGCCAAATGCAGTTGTTCCATTTAACCACAATTTAATGAGAGCCTGAAGATAGAAGTTCAGGAAAGGCAACCTGAAGAACACCTTGGAGTGTAACACACCATCTCTCTACACCCCATACCCAATTTGTAGGCCTAAAGCAGTGTAGTTTTCAACAACTACTAAACGAGAGTCAGAAGACCGAAGCAATGTGGACGAAACCTGGGGAACACCTTGGAGTGGAACACACCATCTCTCTACACCCCATACCCAATTTGTAGGCCTAATGCAGTGTAGTTTCCAACAACTACTTAACGAGAGCATGAAGATCGAAGCAATTGACAGGAAACCTAGGGAACACCTTGGAGTGGAATACACCATCTCTCTACACCCCATACTCAATTTGTAGGCCTAATGCAGCGTAGTTTCCAACAACTACTAAACGAGAGCCAGAAGATCGAAGCTCAGGAAAGACAATCTGGAGAACACCTTGGAGTGGAACACACCATCTCTCTACACCCCATACCCAATTTTTAGGCCTAATGCAGCGTAGTTTCCAACAACTACTAAACGAGAGCATTAAGATCGAAGCAATGGAGAGGAAACCTGGGGAACACCTTGGAGTGGAACACACCATCTCTCTACACCCCATACCCAATTTGTAGGCCTAATGCAGTGTAGTTTCCAACAACTACTAAACGAGAGCCAGAAGATCGAAGCTCAGGAAAGGCAACCTGGAGAACACCTTGGAGTGGAACACACCATCTCTCTACACCCCATACCCAATTTGTAGGCCTAATGCAGTGTAGTTTCCAACAACTACTAAACGAGAGCATGAAGATCGAAGCATTGGCGAGGAAACCTGGGGAACACCTTGGAGTGGAACACACCATCTCTCTACACCCCATACCCAATTTGTAGGCCTAATGCAGCATAGTTTCCAACAACTACTAAACGAGAGCCGGAAGATCGAAGCTCAGGAAAAGCAACCTGGAGAACACCTTGGAGTGGAACACACCATCTCTCTACACCCCATACCCAATTTGTAGGCCTAATGCAGTGTAGTTTCCAACAACTACTAAACGAGAGCATGAAGATCGAAGCAATGGAGAGGAAACCTGGGGAACACCTTGGAGTGGAACACACCATCTCTCTACACCCCATACCCAATTTGTAGGCCTAATGCAGTGTAGTTTCCAACAACTACTAAACGAGAGCCAGAAGATCGAAGCATTGGCGAGGAAACCTGGGGAACACCTTGGAGTGGAACAAACCATCTCTCTACACCCCATACCCAATTTGTAGGCCTAATGCAGCGTAGTTTCCAACAACTACTAAACGAGAGCATGAAGATCGAAGCAATGGAGAGGAAACCTGGGGAACACCTTGGAGTGGAACACACCATCTCTCTACACCCCATACCCAATTTGTAGGCCTAATGCAGTGTAGTTTTCTACAACTACTAAACGAGAGTCGGAAGACCGAAGCAATGTGGACGAAACCTGGGGAACACCTTGGAGTGGAACACACCATCTCTCTACACCCCATACCCAATTTGTAGGCCTAATGCAGTGTAGTTTTCTACAACTACTAAACGAGAGTCGGAAGACCGAAGCAATGTGGACGAAACCTGGGGAACACCTTGGAGTGGAACACACCATCTCTCTACACCCCATACCCAATTTGTAGGCCTAAAGCAGTGTAGTTTTCAACAACTACTAAACGAGAGTCGGAAGACCGAAGCAATGTGGACGAAACCTGGGGAACACCTTGGAGTGGAACACACCATCTCTCTACACCCCATACCCAATTTGTAGGCCTAATGCAGTGTAGTTTCCAACAACTACTAAACGAGAGCATGAAGATCGAAGCAATGGAGAGGAAACCTGGGGAACACCTTGGAGTGGAACACACTATCTCTCTACACCCCATACCCAATTTGTAGGCCTAATGCAGTGTAGTTTCCAACAACTACTAAACGAGAGCATTAAGATCGAAGCAATGGCGAGGAAACCTGGGGCACACCTTGGGGAGGCAGACACCGTTAGTAGGCCCTACCAAAGTTGTACCCCCAATGCAGTTTTAAAATTCCTAGAGGCTGAAAACAAGACTATTGACGCTCAGCTTTTTTCAAAGGAACACAGCTGAATTGAGTGGCGCAGACAGACACAGGTAGTTGGACTTAAACCAAAAATGTGGCTCACTGCAGCTTAAAAAAGTTACAGGGGTACACAAGCAGCAGTGCTCTGGGCAGTGGAGGACAATTTCAATAGTGGACCGCAGACAGACTTTGTACGCCTACTATTAAAAAAAGGATGCTCTATGCAATTAAAAATAGGTTCCAGGGGTCCACCGGCAGCAGTGGTGTGGTCAGTGGACGAGTATTGGAAGGAGGGACCGCAGACAGGCGTAGTAGGCCTAACATAACAAAATTAGGCTGTAGACACTGTAAAATTGGTTCCAGGGGTACACGGGCAGCAGTGGTGTGGTCAGCGGAGGAAACTGGAATTAGGGACTGCAGACAGACTTTGTAGGCTGTCCCCTATGGACCATGCATCCAACACATTAACCCAGTGCGCCGTAATGGACACGTAACTTTTTGTGGACATGCCTACTGGTCCATGCGTCTCTTGTCAGGTGCACCTTTCTACTGTTTGATTGCCTGAGTGCTATGACAATGCAGACTTTTTCATGCCGGTGGAGGGCTGGGATGGCTTTTCTCGCAAAAGAAATGTCGACTGGGTAGCTTGAACCGTTGCACAGCGTAGTTCATCTGGGCTTTCTAAATATAAAACAAATAAAAAAAGGAGGCTACATGCACTTTCAGCTGGGTTCCAGGGGTACACGGCCAGCATTGGTCTGGTCAGTGGAGAACTATTGGAAGGAAGGACCGCAGACACGCTTCGAAGGCCTAACATAATAACAGATGGCTGTAGGCAATTTTAAATTGGTTCCAGGGGTACACGGGCAGCAGTGGTGTGGTCAGTGGAGGCCTAGTGGAAGGAGTGACCGCAGACAGGCATCGAAGGCCTAACATAATAACACATGGCTGTAGGCAATTTTAAATTGGTTCCGTGGGTACACGGGCAGCAGTGGTGTGGTCAGTGGAGGCCTAGTGGAAGGAGTGACCGCAGACAGGCATCGAAGGCCTAACATAATAACACATGGCTGTTGGCAATTTTAAATTGGTACCAGGGGAACACGGGCAGCAGTGGCCTGGTCAGTGTAGTAGTAGTAGTAGAAAGAACGGACCGCAGACAGGCATCGAAGGCCTAAAATAAAAAAATTGGGCTGGCTGTAGGCAATTTTAAATTGGTTCTGTGGGTACACGGGCAGCAGTGGTGTGGTCAGTGGAGGCCTAGTGGAAGGAGTGACCGCAAACAGGCATCGAAGGCTTAAATAAAAAAATTGGGCTGGCTGTAGGCAATTTTAAATTGGTTCCAGGGGTACACGGGCAGCAGTGGTGTGGTCAGTGGAGGCCTAGTGGAAGGAGTGACCGCAGACAGGCATCGAAGGCCTAACATAATAACACATGGCTGTAGGCAATTTTAAATTGGTTCCGTGGGTACACGGGCAGCAGTGGTGTGGTCAGTGGAGGTCTAGTGGAAGGAGTGACCGCAGACAGGCATCGAAGGCCTAACATAATAACACATGGCTGTAGGCAATTTTAAATTGGTTCCGTGGGTACACGGGCAGCAGTGGTGTGGTCAGTGGAGGCCTAGTGGAAGGAGTGACCGCAAACAGGCATCGAAGGCCTAAAATAAAAAAATTGGGCTGGCTGTAGGAAATTTTAAATTGGTTCCAGGGGTACACGGGCAGCAGTGGTGTGGTCAGTGGAGGCCTAGTGGAAGGAGTGACCGCAGACAGGCATCGAAGGCCTAACATAATCACACATGGCTGTAGGCAATTTTAAATTGGTTCCGTGGGTACACGGGCAGCAGTGGTGTGGTCAGTGGAGGCCTAGTGGAAGGAGTGACCGCAAACAGGCATCGAAGGCCTAAAATAAAAAAATTGGGCTGGCTGTAGGCAATTTTAAATTGGTTCCAGGGGTACACGGGCAGCAGTGGTGTGGTCAGTGGAGGCCTAGTGGAAGGAGTGACCGCAGACAGGCATCGAAGGCCTAACATAATAACACATGGCTGTAGGCAATTTTAAATTGGTTCCGTGGGTACACGGGCAGCAGTGGTGTGGTCAGTGGAGGCCTAGTGGAAGGAGTGACCGCAGACAGGCATCGAAGGCCTAACATAATAACACATGGCTGTTGGCAATTTTAAATTGGTTCCAGGGGAACACGGGCAGCAGTGGCCTGGTCAGTGTAGTAGTAGTAGAAAGAACGGACCGCAAACAGGCATCGAAGGCCTAAAATAAAAAAATTGGGCTGGCTGTAGGCAATTTTAAATTGGTTCCAGGGGTACACGGGCAGCAGTGGTGTGGTCAGTGGAGGCCTAGTGGAAGGAGGGACCGCAGACAGGCATCGAAGGCCTAACATAATAACAGATGGCTGTAGGCAATTTTAAATTGGTTCCAGGGGTACACGGGCAGCAGTGGTGTGGTCAGTGGAGGCTTAGTGGAAGGAGGGACCGCAGACAGGCTTCGAAGGCCTAACATAACAAAATAGGGCTGTTGGCAATTTAAAATTGGTTCCAGGGGTACACGGGCAGCAGTACAATGGTCAGTGGAGGCCTAGTGGAAGGAGGGACCGCAGACAGGCTTCGAAGGCCTAACATAAAAAAATAGGGCTGTTGGCAATTAAAAATTGGTTCCAGTGGTACAAGGGCAGCAGTACAATGGTCAGTGGAGGCCTAGTGGAAGGAGGGACCGCAGACAGGCTTCGAAGGCCTAACATAAAAAAATAGGGCTGTTGGCAATTAAAAATTGGTTCCAGTGGTACAAGGGCAGCAGTACAATGGTCAGTGGAGGCCTAGTGGAAGGAGGGACCGCAGACAGGCTTCGAAGGCCTAACATAACAAAAATGTCAATACAATGGTATTGTCAGTGCCAGGCATTGAAGGATGTCAGCGCATAGACTAAACATTGGTGGAGCTGTGAGAGATAATTTTGTAAGTGGTAGAGCACTGTTTGAGCTGGGGGGGGAACTGTCTTGTGGCCGGCGGTACAGGCCCAGGGCCCCTCATATTACAACGGTGTGTCTGACGTTGGGTGCGCACCACCACCGCCAGAGACACTTTATTGTACTATGAGGGACCCAGTGGCAGTGCCGTCGACCAAAAGCGGGCACACCCACCTCTTCAGACAAACAGCACTCTCACGGGTGCTGGCGCCAAGTGGCGATACCACAGCCCCGTGTGGGGAGTTTGGCCATTTAGTGAGGTGTAAACATGTCGTATGCTGGACAATCAGGTGCAGAAAATTACGAGATTGGAAAAGTCATTCAGAATAGTCCACAGGCAAGACCTTTTCATAGGAAAGCTAGGTGTCAGCCGGGCAAGGTGGGGCAAAAGATTTCGAAATCCAGTTGTGGTTCATTTTAATGAAGGTTAGATCATCTACATTTTGGGTAGCCAGACAAGTCCTTTTTTCTGTTAGTATTGAACCTGCAGCACTGAATACTCTTTCTGATAGGACACTAGCTGCCGGGCAAGCAAGCTCCTGCAATGCATATTCTGCCAATTCTGGCCAGGTGTCTAATTTGGATGCCCAGTAATCAAATGGGAATGACGGTTGAGGGAGAACGTCGATAAGGGATGAAAAATAGTTTGTAACCATACTGGACAAATGTTGTCTCCTGTCACTTTGAATTGATGCTGCAGTACCTGTCCTGTCTGCGGTCATAGCAAAATCACTCCACAACCTGGTCAGAAAACCCCTCTGGCCAACGCCACTTCTGATTTCTGCCCCTCTAACACCTCTGGTCTGCTGGCCCCTGCAGCTCGTGTGAGAACGATCACGGGCGCTGTATGCAGGGAATGCCAGAAGCAAACGGTCAACAAGAGTTGATTGTTTGGTTGCTAATATTATTTCCAAGTTGTCATGTGGCATTATATTTTGCAATTTGCCTTTATAGCGAGGATCAAGGAGGCAGGCCAACCAGTAATCGTCATCGTTCATCATTTTAGTAATGCGTGTGTCCCTTTTGAGGTTACGTAAGGCATAATCCGCCATGTGGGCCAAAGTTCCAGTTCTCAAATCTGCGGTTGTGCTTGGTTGAGGGGCAGTTTCAGGCAAATCCACGTCACTTGTGTCCCTCCAAAAACCAGAACCCGGCCTTGCCGCGCCAACAATTTCCAGTGGCCCCGGAAAAGCTTCCTCATTAAAAATATAATCATCCCCATCATCCTCCTCGTCCTCCTTCTCCTCTTCGCCCGCTACCTCGTCCTGTACACTGCCCTGGCAAGACAATGGCTGACTGTCATTAAGGCTTTCCTCTTCCTCAGCTGCAGACGCCTGATCCTTTATGTGCGTCAAACTTTGCATCAGCAGACGCATTAGGGGGATGCTCATGCTTATTATGGCGTTGTCTGCACTAACCAGCCGTGTGCATTCCTCAAAACACTGAAGGACTTGACACATGTCTTGAATCTTCGACCACTGCACACCTGACAACTCCATGTCTGCCATCCTACTGCCTGCCCGTGTATGTGTATCCTCCCACAAAAACATAACAGCCCGCCTCTGTTCGCACAGTCTCTGAAGCATGTGCAGTGTTGAGTTCCACCTTGTTGCAACGTCTATGATTAGGCGATGCTGGGGAAGGTTCAAAGAACACTGATAGGTCTGCATACGGCTGGAGTGTACGGGCGAACGGCGGATATGTGAGCAAAGTCCACGCACTTTGAGGAGCAGGTCGGATAACCCCGGATAACTTTTCAGGAAGCACTGCACCACCAGGTTTAAGGTGTGAGCCAGGCAAGGAATGTGTTTCAGTTGGGAAAGGGAGATGGCAGCCATGAAATTCCTTCCGTTATCACTCACTACCTTGCCTGCCTCAAGATCTACAGTGCCCAGCCACGACTGCGTTTCTTTCTGCAAGAACTCGGACAGAACTTCCGCGGTGTGTCTGTTGTCACCCAAACACTTCATAGCCAATACAGCCTGCTGACGTTTGCCAGTAGCTGCCCCATAATGGGAGACCTGGTGTGCAACAGTGGCAGCTGCGGATGGAGTGATTGTGCGACTGCGGTCTGTGGACGAGCTCTCGCTTCTGCAGGAGGACGAGGAGGAGGAGGAGGGGGTGCGAACGGCTACAGCCAACTGTTTCCTAGACCGTGGGCTAGGCAGAACTGTCCCAAACTTGCTGTCCCCTGTGGACCCTGCATCCACAACATTCACCCAGTGTGCCGTGATGGACACGTAACGTCCCTGGCCATGCCTACTGGTCCATGCATCTGTTGTCAGGTGCACCTTTGTGCTCACATATTGCCTGAGTGCATGGACAATGCGCTCTTTAACATGCTGGTGGAGGGCTGGGATGGCTTTTCTGGAAAAAAAGTGTCGACTGGGTAGCTCGTAGCATGGTACAGCGTAGTCCATCAGGGCTTTGAAAGCTTCGCTTTCAACTAACCGGTAGGGCATCATCTCTAACGAGATTAGTCTAGCTATGTGGGCGTTTAAACCCTGTGTACGCAGATGCGAGGCTAAGTACTTCCTTTTTCTAACCATAGTCTCATGTAGGGTGAGCTGGACTGGAGAGCTGGAGATCGTGGAACTAGCGGGGGTGCCGGTGGACATGGCAGACTGAGAGACGGTGGGAGATGGTATTGTTGCCGCCGGTGCCCTAGATGCAGTGTTTCCTACTACGAAACTGGTGATTCCCTGACCCTGACTGCTTTGGCCTGGCAAAGAAACCTGCACAGATACTGCAGGTGGTGCGGAAAATGGTGGCCCTACACTGCCTGAAGGGATGTTGCGTTGATGACTAGCTTCATTGGCCGAGGGTGCTACAACCTTAAGGGACGTTTGGTAGTTAGTCCAGGCTTGCAAATGCATGGTGGTTAAATGTCTATGCATGCAACTTGTATTGAGACTTTTCAGATTCTGCCCTCTGCTTAAGGTAGTTGAACATTTTTGACAGATGACTTTGCGCTGATCAATTGGATGTTGTTTAAAAAAATGCCAGACTGCACTCTTTCTAGCATCGGATACCTTTTCAGACATTGCAGACTGAGCTTTAACCGGATGGCCACGCTGTCCTCCAACAGGTTTTGGCTTTGCCACGCGTTTTGGGCAAGATACGGGCCCGGCAGATGGAACCTGTTGCGATGTTGATGCCTGCTGCGGCCCCTCCTCCTCCGCTTCAGAACTGCTGCCGCCTGCACCCTGTTCCCCCAATGGCTGCCAATCGGGGTCAAGAACTGGGTCATCTATTACCTCTTCTTGTAGCTCGTGTGCATCTTCGTCTGTGTCACCGTGTCGGTCGGTGGTATAGCGTTCGTGATGGGGCAACATAGTCTCATCAGGGTCTGATTCTTGATCATTACCCTGCGAGGGCAATGTTGTGGTCTGAGTCAAAGGACCAGCATAGTAGTCTGGCTGTGGCTGTGCATCAGTGCACTCCATGTCAGATTCAACTTGTAATGGGCATGGACTGTTAACTGCTTCACTTTCTAAGCCAGGGACGGTATGTGTAAAGAGCTCCATGGAGTAACCCGTTGTGTCGCCTGCTGCATTCTTCTCTGTTGTTGTTTTTGCTGAAGAGGACAAGGAAGCGACTTGTCCCTGACCGTGAACATCCACTAACGACGCGCTGCTTTTACATTTACCAGTTTCACGAGAGGAGGCAAAAGAGCTAGAGGCTGAGTCAGCAAGATAAGCCAAAACTTTGCTCTTGCTGCTCCGGCTTTAAAAGCGGTTTTCCTACTCCCAGAAAAGGGACCGTTCGAGGCCTTGTGTAGCCAGACGACGAACCTGGCTCCACAGCTCCAGACTTAGGTGCAATATTTTTTTTTCCACGACCACCTGATGCTCCACCACTACCACTACCCTCATTACCAGCTGACAATGAACGCCCCCGGCCACGACCTCTTCCACCAGACTTCCTCATTGTTTTAAAAACGTAACCAAACTAACGGTATTTGTTGCTGTCACACAACTTACACGGTGAGCTATAACTTCAGTATGATTTAGCTACCCCTTTACAGGTGGGTGAGACCACAACGAAAATCAGGCACAATGTTACACACTCTGTTTTTGGTGGCAACAAATGAGAGAGATGCCACACACGCAGGACTGTCACTGAAGCACAAATGTAAATATTAATCTCCCACTGATTTGATTTTTTTTTTTTTTTTTTCAGGGAGACTTTAGAAAAAAAAAATAATAGAATAAAATGATTTTTTCAGGAAGAATTTAGAAACCAAATAAAATAAAATGATTTCTTCAGGGAGAATTTAGAAAACAAATAAAACAAAAAATAGGCTTTCTATGGCCCACTGAGTGAGAGATGACGCACACAGGAGTCAGGAGTGGCACACAAGCCCAGAGGCCAATATTGTTCTCCCAATGATTGATGTAGTGATTTTTTCAGGTAGATTTTGGAACCCAAATCAAGCTAAAAAAATAATAGGCTTTCTATGGCCCACAATTGGAGAGAGAGAGAGAGATGGCACACCCAGGAGTCAAGACTGGCACACAAGCAGAAAGGGCAATATTAATCTCCCACTGATTTGATTTTTTTTTTTTTCAGGGAGACTTTAGAAAAAAAAAAATAATAAAAAAATGATTTTTTCAGGAAGAATTTAGAAACCAAATAAAATAAAATGATTTTTTCAGGGAGAATTTAGAAAACAAATAAAACAAAAAATAGGCTTTCTATGGCCCACTGAGTGAGAGATGACGCACACAGGAGTCAGGAGTGGCACACAAGCCCAGAGGCCAATATTTATCTCCCACTGATTGATTTATTGATTTTTTCAGGTAGAATTAGAACCCAAATCAACCAAAAAAATAAATAGGCTTTCTATGGCCCATTATTTGTGAGAGAGATGGCACGCTCAGGACTGGCACACAAGCCCAGAGACCAATATTAATCTCCCACTTTTTTTTTTTTTTTTTTCAGGGAAAATTTATAAACCCAATAAAAAAAATAATAAATAGGCTTTCTATGGCCCACTATCTGAGAGAGAGAGAGATGGCACGCTTAGGACTGGCACACAAGCCCAAAGGCCAATATTAATCTCCCTTTTTTTTTTTCAGGGAGAATTTATAAAACCAAAAAAATAAATAAATAAATAGGCTTTCTATGGCCCACTATTTGTGAGAGAGATGGCACGCTCAGAACTGGCACACAAGCCCAAAGATTTATTGATTTTTTCAGGTAGAATTTAGAACCCAAATAAAGCAAAAAAAAAAAATAGGCTTTCTATGGCCCAATGAGTGAGTGATGATGCACACAGGAGTCAGGAGTGGCACACAAGCCCTGAGGCCAATATTTTTCTCCCACTGATTGATGTAGTGATTTTTTCAGGTAGATTTTGGAACCCAAATCAAGCTAAAAAAATAATAGGCTTTCTATGGCCCACAATTGGAGAGAGAGAGAGAGAGAGAGAGAGATGGCACACCCAGGAGTCAAGACTGGCACACAAGCAGAAAGGGCAATATTAATCTCCCACTGATTTGATTTTTTTTTTTTTTCAGGGAGACTTTAGAAAAAAAAAATAATAAAAAAAAATGATTTTTTCAGGAAGAATTTAGAAACCAAATAAAATAAAATGATTTTTTCAGGGAGAATTTAGAAAACAAATAAAACAAAAAATAGGCTTTCTATGGCCCACTGACTGAGAGATGGCACACACAGGAGTCAGGAGTGGCACACAAGCCCTGAGGCCAATATTTTTCTCCCACTGATTGATGTAGTGATTTTTTCAGGTAGATTTTAGAACCCAAATCAAGCAAAAAAATAAATAGGCTTTCTATGGCCCACTGAGTGAGAGATGGCACAGACAGGGATGGCACTCTAGCAGAAATGCCAATCTTAATCTCCCACAAAAAAAAAAAAAGGAACTGTCCTTCAATTACTATCTCCCTGCAGTAATCTCAGCCAGGTATGGCAGGCAGCAATAAGGAGTGGACTGATGCACAAATTAAATAAAAAGTGTGGACAAACAAACAAGATAGCTTTGCAGAAAGGAAGGAACAAGAGGATTTGTGCTTTGAAAAAAGCAGTTGGTTTGCACAGCGGCGTACGCACAGCAATGCAGCTAACAGGGAGCCTTCTAGGGCAGCCCAATGAGCTACAGCGCTGAGGAAAAAAAAAAAATGTAGCTTCCACTGTCCCTGCACACCGAAGGTGGTGTTGGGCTGTGGAAATCGCTACAGCACAAGCGGTTTGGTGGTTAATGGACCCTGCCTAACGCTATCCCTGCTTCTGACGAAGCGGCAGCAACCTCTCCCTAAGCTCAGATCAGCAGCAGTAACATGGCGGTCGGTGGGAACGCCCCTTTATAGCCCCTGTGACGCCGCAGACAGCAAGCCAATCACTGCAATGCCCTTCTCTAAGATGGTGGGGACCAGGACCTATGTCATCACGCTGCCCACACTCTGCGTTTACCTTCATTGGCTGAGAAATGGCGCTTTTCGCGTCATTGAAACGCGACTTTGGCGCGAAAGTCGCGTACCGCATGGCCGACCCCGCACAGGGGTCGGATTGGGTTTCATGAAACCCGACTTTGCCAAAAGTTGGCGACTTTTGAAAATTAACGACCCGTTTCGCTCAACCCTAATTCACAGTTCATCAGACCCAAGTGAAAACAGATAATTAATCGACGTTTATGCTTTATCACGGCTTTCTCAAGACATATCTGCAACAATACCATAATATAAATTAATAAGAGTCAAATGCTATAAGAAATTTTTTTTAAAGAAATCAGTGGGTCAGTCCTTGTGTCACATGTTATACATTCACACCTTATCACTGGATTTAATCCATGTAGAAAATGGATAAAAATGAAGAAAAAGAAAAAAACTAACACTGAATTAAATGATATGGTACACCTGTATAGAGGCACAAAAACCTGACTAGTAGTGTTGGTAGATAAAGCATATAAGTACCCTAGTGTTGACACAAAGAGAGAAAAAAAATTGGCAGATACTAATAGGCACCTGCTATATAAGGAAAGTAACGTCTCCCTCTTATATTAGTACTAGATGGTGGCCCGATTCTAACGCATCGGGTATTCTAGAATATGCATGTCCACGTAGTATATTGCCCAGTGATGTAGTATATTGCCCAGCCACGTAGTATATTGCCCAGTCACGTAGTACATTGCCCAGTCACGTAGTATATTGCCCAGTGATGTAGTATATTGCCCAGCCACGTAGTATATTGCCCAGTCACGTAGTATATTGCCCAGCCACATAGTATATAGCAGAGCCACGTAGTATATTGCCCAGCCACGTAGTATATTGCCCAGCAACGGAGTATATTGTCCAGCCACATAGTATATTGCCCAGTCATGTAGTATATTGCCCAGCCACATAGTATATTGCCCAGTCACGTAGTATATAGCAGAGCCATGTAGTATATTGCCCAGTCTCGTATATTGGCCAGCACAAAGCCACATAGTATAGAGACTTAAAAAAATAAATAAACATATACTCACCTTCCAAAGGCCCGTTAAAGTCCTTCTATACTTACCATCTGCCGCTTTTCTCGCTCCTCGCCACACTCGGGACCGCTCCATTGCAAGCGGCAGCTTCCGGTCCCAGGGCTGGTGTGAGCAGGACCTATGATGACGTTGTGGTCACATGACCGTGACATCACGGCAGGTCCTTGACGCACACCAGCCCTGGGATGGTACCGGAAGCTGCCGCTTGCAATGGAGTGGTCCCGGGAGCGTGGCGGGGAGCGAGAAAGGCGGCAGAGGGTGAGTATAGCAGGTTTTTTGTTTTTTTTATTATTTTTAACATGACATATTTTTACTATTGATGCAGCATCAATAGTAAATAGTTGGGGACACACAGGGTTAATAGCAGCGCTAACGGAGTGCGTTACACCGTGGGCTGTTACCTCTGCCATTAACCCTGTGTGAGCGGTGAGTGGAGGGGATTATGGAGCGGGCGCTGGGCAGTGAGTGCAGGGGAGTAGGGGAGGGACTAATCGGACTGTGGCCGTCACTGATTGGTCGCGGCAGCCATGACAGGCAGCTGCCGAGACCAATCAGCGAATGAATAGCTGTGAAACACCCATTTGGCTCAAAAGGCCCTACACCTGGTTCTATATCATGTGGTCGCTGTCTTGCCTGCGCAAATGTCCTGCGCTGCTCTACTTTCTGCAGTTCTGATGGCAAGAAAACCTTCTAAATTAGACATAGGATTTCTTGTGGCAGCACAAATGTGATCTACTACGCCACCTGTGGATGTTCAAAAATCTATGTAGGATTAACGTCCAGAGAACTGAGAGTCAGGGTGCGCGAGCATGTGCGGGACATTTGCGCGGCCAGGACAGCGACCGACGTGACCCTCCTCAAAACTGTCCCCCGTCACTTTAGACAATATCACAATAGTGATCCAACATCTTTTCAAGTAAGGGGGGATTGATATAATTCATCTTGGCATTAGGGGAGGGAACTATAAGAGAGTATTGGCACAAGTCGAAGCAAAATGGATTATCACACTCGACACCTTGACTCCTAGGGGCCTCAATGAGTCCCTGTCCTTTTCCTCCTTCCTAGGGACTTGAGCTTTATTGTATGGATTTTAGTACATCTTGCATGTACTTGTCTTTCCTATTGGCTTCCCACAGCCTTTATCTCTGGGGGTATGTTCAGTTTTAGTGTTTTTAATAAACCATTTTTTTATCATTTATTCTTTTGTTGTTTTGTACTGTTTATTCACTATTATGCCTATGACCCCACAGCAGGACCTTTGAAGTTATGGACTTCTTCCATGCTGATTTCTTGCACCTATGTTGGACACTAGATCCTGCCCAAAGTGTATAACACCTCTATCATGCAAGCAACCGCCTGGTGGAACAAGTAGAGGACATTTTTCTGACCAGCAGACATAAATGTGTTCTTTGTGATTTCTGACGTTAACGTACTAATTATATGATGCATATTTTGTGGAGTTTTCTTTTTTGTCTTGCTGATACGTATGCATATTCATGCTGATGTCCCATATGTGCTTTTTCTATGGTAGGGGCTTATGCGTGGTTGATAGTATAGGTTGATTATGCACATAGCGGTATTCATTGGTGACACAGTGGTGGTGCGCATGCGCGCCGCGATCGGGGCTCCTGGTTGTGCATCGGCGCGTCCCTTTGCCTTGCTCGCGCGCCCGGGGATCTCCTTTTTTCCCCGCGCGTGCGCAGTATGGCTTGACGCTCTGGTGCACTTCCGGGACCTGCGATTCGCGGTGCGCATGCGCCGACCGGCGCCACTGTGGATTGGCACACACGGGACACATGACCTACTTTATGACCCATAAAGGGTCCTGTTGATGGGGGAATATGCACTCCCTTGACAAAGCGGCCAGGAAGGGACGCGAAACGCGCGTCGGGGGGCTTTCTAACACACCCCACCCCTGACTTTCCAACCCCTACCATCGGTGAGTCTTTTGGTTCATTGTCTATGCACTATTCATGTTAGACTATGATAGAATGCCAGTATACAGGCTCCTGTGGTAGGTAACCCGGTCTATGCTTGAGTACTATGCACATGCACTTTAAAGGGTTACTAACAGGCATATGATAGGGCTGGTTGGCGGTCTGGGGTTACCCTGAAGTTTTCGATCTTTGCACTTGTATCACTTTATATGTATTTCTTTGAATATTATGTATGTGTAATATGAATTATGTCAACTTTCAATAAAAATTAGCTTGTTTTACCTATACTTACCTATTATAGCTCATATTTTCTCCTGTTCTAATATGCTGCCTCGAGTGGGTAGATTTCTTTGCTGGATAGGCTAATTTTAGCCTGTATATTTGACAAAATATGTCTAAGAGGTTTATGTGGTTATTAATTATTTCTGTGTTTTTCACAGTTGACCTCTGTGTCCAAATGGACTTTCGTGCTCGCGATCAGACCTGGCGGGCTTTAATTAATGATACGGTACAAGATGATACTGAAGGGGGTTCTGTGGGACCCGATAGGAATGTACAAGATGTTATTAATAAGTTCAAGGATCTCTTGAGGAAAAGAACACGGATCTGGTGGAACCATGCATTCCTAGAAAAATATATACAAAAAGACCTGATACCCCGAGGCCTGCGAGTGCAGGTTTTCCCCTCATTCCCTATCGAAGATGAGACCTTCAAGAGCAAATGGGAAACTCTAACAAATACATGTTCAAAAGGGTTCCTGGAACTATTGAAAAATATGAACCAGGAATCTTTGATTTCGCTCGAATCTGAGATAGAGGAGTTACAGATTGCCCTACGGAGGGATATGTCAAACGAGGCTATAAAAAAAAAAAAAAAAATTTAATGAGGAGATGGACTCTCTTTCTCAGAAATGGGCCAATGAAATTCAGACCACTAAGAGCAAGAAATTTCAGAGAGATGTGGAAGACAAAAGACTCTCGCGGGTCTATAGGTGGCAGAATATTAATGAGCGCTCAAGGCGCCCATTCAGAAATACATCATATTCCAGGTCATGCTCGACATCCATCAGATCCAACATTTCAGGAGAAAAGGAGGTGGCCCCAAGAAACGTTAAATCAAGTGGTGCCCCTGGAGGTTCATCTAATTTTAAAAGGACCACGAGACAGACCACCAAATCTAAAAATGGTGGTGGGGCGCCATTAGACTCCCAGGGAGGGCTCCAGGTAGTCAATCTGTCCTCTCATTGTTTGACCGATGTGCAATTAAAACTGCTATCTAAAGGATTATCTTTTTCTCCCACTAATTCATTTCATTTTTTTACAGCTATAAAGGATCTGCACTTATTCTCCCGGAAATTACTGCTGAAAAAATTACACCACAAAAAGAATTCTTGTGAACCCATGAGTGAGACCGAGAGAGAGACCCTCCAGAACTTGCAGGATCTTCTGGATGAACAGGTTGGTCCTAACACCACTAGATTTCCCCCAGAATCCTTACCCAGATCTACGAGGTTCCCCCCCTTGTCTCTAAGCCCTGCGATTGAGGTCTTCACTAGATGTGTTAGTGAGGACTTCAAAAGACTCTCAACACGAAGACGATATGACAACTTGACGCATGGGGAGCGTGTGGCCTTGTCCCAATTACAATCTTTGCCTGGTGTTATTTTTAAACCAGCAGACAAGGGGGGGAATATCGTGATCTGGCCTCAGGACAAATATGAACGGGAAGCTCTCAGACAACTGAGAGACCCTAATACCTACTCCAGACTATCCTGCAGTCCTCTGGCCTCTTTCTCTCTCTGTCTCCAGGGCATTTTGGCTCGAGCTCTGGAAAAAGATATCATTACTAAACAGGTACTGGAGGGCCTTACGGTGAGATATCCTAAGGTCCCTACTTTTTACCTACTCCCTAAAATCCACAAAAATGCCCTCGACCCCTCGGGGCGTCCGATTGTGTCAGGCATTGGGGGGTTTTGTAACCCCATATGCCAATTTATCGATTTCTATCTTAAACCTTTGGTAGAGGCTTTGCCTTCATACGTGCGTGACACAACGGACGCCCTGGCGAGGGTCGACGGCATTTTTGTGGACCATGATACTTTGATGGTTACCGCCGACGTGGAGAGCCTGTATGTTATGGCTGGCAATCAGGCAACACAGCGTGCAGTAATCAGCGCACATACAGAGATCTGGCAATAACCAAAAACAATAGGACGAGCTCTGAGACGTGGAATCTCTGTAGACTGCAGTACCTGATCTATCCTCACACAACTATAAGCAGCAGTGGATTGCGCCTATCACTACCTATGCAACTCGACACTGCCTGAGGAGCTGACTAGCCTGAAGATAGAAATACAAGCCTGACTTACCTCAGAGAAATACCCCAAAGGAATAGGCAGCCCCCCACATATAATGACTGTTAGCAAGATGAAAAGACAAACGTAGGAATGAAATAGATTCAGCAAAGTGAGGCCCGATATTCTAGACAGAGCGAGGATAGCAAAGAGAACTATGCAGTCTACAAAAAACCCTAAAACGAAAACCACGCAAAGGGGCAAAAAGACCCACCGTGCCGAACTAACAGCACGGCGGTGCACTCCTTTGCTTCTCAGAGCTTCCAGCAAAAGTTAATAGCAAGCTGGACAGAAAAAACAGAAAACAAACTAGAAGCACTTATCTAGCAGAGCAGCAGGCCCAAGGAAAGATGCAGTAGCTCAGATCCAACACTGGAACATTGACTAGGAGCAAGGAAGACAGACTCAGGTGGAGCTAAATAGCAAGGCAGCCAACGAGCTCACCAAAACACCTGAGGGAGGAAGCCCAGAGACTGCAATACCACTTGTGACCACAGAAGTGAATTCAGCCACAGAATTCACAACAGTACCCCCCCCTTGAGGAGGGGTCACCGAACCCTCACCAGAACCCCCAGGCCGACCAGGATGAGCCACATGAAAGGCACGAACAAGATCTGGGGCATGGACATCAGAGGCAAAAACCCAGGAATTATCTTCCTGAGCATAACCCTTCCATTTGACCAGATACTGGAGTTTCCGTCTAGAGACACGAGAATCCAAAATCTTCTCCACAATATACTCCAATTCCCCCTCCACCAAAACAGGGGCAGGAGGCTCCACAGATGGAACCATAGGTGCCACGTATCTCCTCAACAACGACCTATGGAATACATTATGTATGGAAAAGGAGTCTGGGAGGATCAGACGAAAAGACACCGGATTGAGAATCTCAGAAATCCTATACGGACCAATAAAACGAGGTTTAAATTTAGGAGAGGAAACCTTCATAGGAATATGACGAGAAGATAACCAAACCAGATCCCCAACACGAAGTCGGGGTCCCACACGGCGTCTGCGATTAGCGAAAAGCTGAGCCTTCTCCTGGGACAAGGTCAAATTGTCCACTACCTGAGTCCAGATCTGCTGCAACCTGTCCACCACAGAATCCACACCAGGACAGTCCGAAGACTCAACCTGTCCTGAAGAGAAACGAGGATGGAACCCAGAATTGCAGAAAAATGGAGAGACCAAGGTAGCCGAGCTGGCCCGATTATTAAGGGCGAACTCAGCCAACGGCAAAAATGACACCCAATCATCCTGGTCAGCGGAAACAAAACATCTCAGATATGTTTCCAAGGTCTGATTGGTTCGTTCGGTCTGGCCAATAGTCTGAGGATGGAAGGCCGAGGAGAAAGATAGGTCAATGCCCATCCTACCACAAAAGGCTCGCCAGAACCTCGAGACAAACTGGGAACCTCTGTCAGAAACAATATTCTCAGGAATGCCATGTAAACGAACCACATGCTGGAAGAACAAAGGCACCAAATCAGAGGAGGAAGGCAATTTAACCAAGGGCACCAGATGGACCATTTTAGAAAAGCGATCACAGACCACCCAAATGACCGACATTTTTTGAGAAACAGGAAGGTCAGAAATGAAATCCATCGAAATATGTGTCCAAGGCCTCTTCGGGACCGGCAAGGGCAAAAGCAACCCACTGGCACGTGAACAGCAGGGCTTAGCCCTAGCACAAATTCCACAGGACTGCACAAAAGCACGCACATCCCGCGACAGAGATGGCCACCAGAAGGATCTAGCAACCAACTCCCTGGTACCAAAGATTCCTGGATGACCGGCCAGCACCGAACAATGAAGTTCAGAGATAACTTTACTAGTCCACCTATCAGGGACGAACAGTTTCTCGGCCGGACAACGATCAGGTTTATTAGCCTGAAATTTCTGCAACACTCTCTGCAAATCAGGGGAGATGGCAGACACAATGACTCCTTCCTTGAGGATACTCGCCGGCTCAGATAACCCCGGAGAGTCGGGCACAAAACTCCTAGACAGAGCATCCGCCTTCACATTTTTAGAGCCCGGAAGGTATGAAATCACAAAATCAAAACGAGCAAAAAATAACGACCAACGGGCCTGTCTAGGATTCAAGCGCTTGGCAGACTCAAGATAAGTAAGGTTCTTATGATCAGTCAAAACCACCACGCGATGCTTAGCACCCTCAAGCCAATGACGCCACTCCTCGAATGCCCACTTCATGGCCAGCAACTCTCGGTTGCCCACATCATAATTACGCTCAGCAGCAGAAAATTTCCTGGAAAAGAAAGCACATGGTTTGAACACTGAGCAACCAGAACCTCTCTGTGACAAAACCGCCCCTGCACCAATCTCAGAAGCATCAACCTCGACCTGGAACGGAAGAGAAACATCAGGTTGACACAACACAGGGGCACAGCAAAAACGACGCTTCAACTCCTGAAAAGCTTCCACGGCAGCAGAAGACCAATTAACCAAATCAGCACCCTTCTTGGTCAAATCGGTCAATGGTCTGGCAATGCTAGAAAAATTACAGATGAAGCGACGATAAAAATTAGCAAAGCCCAGGAATTTCTGCAGACTTTTTAGAGATGTCGGCTGAGTCCAATCCTGGATGGCCTGAACCTTAACCAGATCCATCTCGATAGTAGAAGGGGAAAAGATGAACCCCAAAAATGAAACTTTCTGCACACCGAAGAGACACTTTGATCCCTTCACGAACAAGGAATTAGCACGCAGTACCTGGAAAACCATTCTGACTTGCTTCACATGAGACTCCCAATCATCTGAGAAGATCAAAATGTCATCCAAGTAAACAATCAAGAATTTATCCAGATACTCACGGAAAATGTCATGCATAAAAGACTGAAAAACAGATGGAGCATTGGCAAGTCCGAACGGCATCACCAGATACTCAAAATGACCCTCGGGCGTATTAAATGCCGTTTTCCATTCATCTCCCTGCCTGATTCTCACCAGATTATACGCACCACGAAGATCAATCTTAGTAAACCAACTAGCCCCCTTAATCCGAGCAAACAAGTCAGAAATCAATGGCCAGGAATACTGAAACTTAACAGTGATCTTATTAAGAAGGCGGTAATCAATACACGGTCTTAGCGAACCATCCTTCTTGGCTACAAAAAAGAACCCTGCTCCCAATGGTGACGACGATGGGCGAATATGTCCCTTCTCCAGGGACTCCTTCACATAACTGCGCATAGCGGTGTGTTCAGGTACGGACAAATTAAATAAACGACCCTTAGGGAATTTACTACCAGGAATCAAATCGATAGCACAATCACAATTCCTATGCGGAGGTAGGGCATCAGACTTGGACTCTTCAAATACATCCTGAAAGTCCGACAAGAACTCTGGGATGTCAGAAGGAATGGATGACGAAATAAACAAAAATGGAACATCACCATGTACTCCCTGACAACCCCAGCTGGTTACCGACATAGAGTTCCAATCCAATACTGGATTATGGGTTTGTAGCCATGGCAACCCCAACACGACCACATCATGCAAATTATGCAGTACCAGAAAGAGAATAACTTCCTGATGTGCAGGAGCAATGCACATGGTCAGCTGGGCCCAGTACTGAGGCTTATTCTTGGCCAAAGGTGTAGCATCAATTCCTCTCAACGGAATAGGACACCGCAAAGGCTCCAAGAAAAATCCACAACGTTTAGCATAATCCAAATCCATCAGATTCAGGGCAGCGCCTGAATCCACAAACGCCATGACAGAATACGATGACAAAGAGCACATTAAGGTAATGGACAAAAGGAATTTGGACTGTACAGTACCAATAACGGCAGAGCTATCGAACCGCCTAGTGCGTTTAGGACAATTAGAAATAGCATGAGTAGAATCACCACAATAGAAACACAGTCTGTTCAGACGTCTGTGTTCTTGCCGTTCTACTTTAGTCATAGTCCTGTCGCACTGCATAGGCTCAGGTTTACTCCCAGACAATACCGCCAGATGGTGCACAGATTTACGCTCGCGCAAGCGACGACCGATCTGAATGGCCAAGGACATAGACTCATTCAAACCAGCAGGCATAGGAAATCCCACCATTACATCCTTAAGAGCTTCAGAGAGACCCTTTCTGAACAAAGCCGCTAGTGCAGATTCATTCCACAGAGTGAGTACTGACCACTTCCTAAATTTCTGACAATATACTTCTACATCATCCTGACCCTGGCATAAAGCCAGCAGATTTTTCTCAGCCTGATCCATGAAATTAGGCTCATCGTAAAGCAATCCCAGCGCCTGGAAAAATGCATCAACATTACTCAATGCAGAATCTCCTGGTGCAAGAGAAAACGCCCAGTCCTGTGGGTCGCCGCGCAAAAAAGAAATAATAATCAAAACCTGTTGAATAGGATTACCAGAAGAATGAGGTTTCAAGGCCAAAAATAGCTTACAATTATTTCTGAAGCTCAGGAACTTAGTTCTGTCACCAAAAAACAAATCAGGAATCGGAATTCTTGGTTCTAGCATCGATTTCTGATCAATAGTATCTTGAATCTTTTGTACATTTACAACGAGATTATCCATTGAGGAGCACAGAGCCTGAATATCCATGTCCACAGCTGTGTCCTGAAGCACTCTAATGTCTAGGGGAAAAAAAAGACTGAAGACAGAGCTAAGAAAAAAAAATGCTGTCAGGATTTCTTTTTTCCCTCTATTGGGAATCATTGGTTTGGCTCCTTGTACTGTTATGGCTGGCAATCAGGCAACACAGCGTGCAGTAATCAGCGCACATACAGAGATCTGGCAATAACCAAAAACAATAGGACGAGCTCTGAGACGTGGAATCTCTGTAGACTGCAGTACCTGATCTATCCTCACACAACTATAAGCAGCAGTGGATTGCGCCTATCACTACCTATGCAACTCGACACTGCCTGAGGAGCTGACTAGCCTGAAGATAGAAATACAAGCCTGACTTACCTCAGAGAAATACCCCAAAGGAATAGGCAGCCCCCCACATATAATGACTGTTAGCAAGATGAAAAGACAAACGTAGGAATGAAATAGATTCAGCAAAGTGAGGCCCGATATTCTAGACAGAGCGAGGATAGCAAAGAGAACTATGCAGTCTACAAAAAACCCTAAAACGAAAACCACGCAAAGGGGCAAAAAGACCCACCGTGCCGAACTAACAGCACGGCGGTGCACTCCTTTGCTTCTCAGAGCTTCCAGCAAAAGTTAATAGCAAGCTGGACAGAAAAAACAGAAAACAAACTAGAAGCACTTATCTAGCAGAGCAGCAGGCCCAAGGAAAGATGCAGTAGCTCAGATCCAACACTGGAACATTGACTAGGAGCAAGGAAGACAGACTCAGGTGGAGCTAAATAGCAAGGCAGCCAACGAGCTCACCAAAACACCTGAGGGAGGAAGCCCAGAGACTGCAATACCACTTGTGACCACAGAAGTGAATTCAGCCACAGAATTCACAACACCTGTACACCTGCATTGATCATCAACATGGCATTGACGCGGTCCGCCTTTTCCTGGGGGCCTCCGACCGTGACGGCCCATTCTGTGATTTTATCCTCGAGCTGCTGCACTATGTGCTCACCCACAACTTTTTCGTGTATAAAGATCAAGTTTATCTACAGAGTCGTGGCACAGCCATGGGCGCGGCCTGTGCGCCCTCGTACGCTAATCTCTTTCTGGATGCCTGGGAGAGATCTATTTTTGGCGACGAGGGCCCACGGGCCGCTTCCCATGTGCTGTGCTGGCATAGATATATAGACGATATTTTCTTCTTGTGGGACGGCACGGTGCAGCAGCTGGGGGAATTTATGGGGACGCTGAATGGGAATTCGCTGAATATTTTCCTGACCTATAGTTATGATGCAAAGAAGGTTAACTTCTTGGATGTCAGTTTCGAAGTCGATACAAACAAATATATTCAAACTGACTTGTATCGGAAACCGACAGCAGTGAATTCCTTAATTCATGCGTCCTCAGCTCACATTTCTTCTACCATTAGGGCCGTCCCGGTCGGACAGTTCCTCCGGGCGAGGCGGATCTGTTCGTCGGATGCTAGATTCGAGACACAGGCCGCTGAGCTCAAATCTAGGTTTAGGGCACGTGGTTATTCGAATCGCTGTATTAAAAAAGGTTATAGCAGGGCGCGGGCTACTCCACGCGGCGACCTTCTTAGAAGTACCAGAGCTCGAGCCAATAGTAGTAGCTATGGACCTATTCGGTTGATATCTACATTTAATCATGGATGGGAGGATATGCGGCAGATCCTCTCTAAGCACTGGTCCATTTTGAGTACTGAGCCCTCTCTGGGAGCCTGTCTGGGGGATTATCCCCTTATGACCGCAAGGAGGTCCAGAAATTTGAAGGACCTTCTTGTTAGGAGTCATTATGCGCCAACTGTGAAACACCCATTTGGCTCAAAAGGCCCTACACCTGGTTCTATATCATGTGGTCGCTGTCTTGCCTGCGCAAATGTCCTGCGCTGCTCTACTTTCTGCAGTTCTGATGGCAAGAAAACTTTCGAAATTAGACATAGGATTTCTTGTGGCAGCACAAATGTGATCTACTACGCCACCTGTGGATGTTCAAAAATCTATGTAGGATTAACGTCCAGAGAACTGAGAGTCAGGGTGCGCGAGCATGTGCGGGACATTTGCGCGGCCAGGACAGCGACCGACGTGACCCTCCTCAAAACTGTCCCCCGTCACTTTAGACAATATCACAATAGTGATCCAACATCTTTTCAAGTGAGGGGGATTGATATAATTCATCTTGGCATTAGGGGAGGGAACTATAAGAGAGTATTGGCACAAGTCGAAGCAAAATGGATTATCACACTCGACACCTTGACTCCTAGGGGCCTCAATGAGTCCCTGTCCTTTTCCTCCTTCCTAGGGACTTGAGCTTTATTGTATGGATTTTAGTACATCTTGCATGTACTTGTCTTTCCTATTGGCTTCCCACAGCCTTTATCTCTGGGGGTATGTTCAGTTTTAGTGTTTTTAATAAACCATTTTTTTATCATTTATTCTTTTGTTGTTTTGTACTGTTTATTCACTATTATGCTTATGACCCCACAGCAGGACCTTTGAAGTTATGGACTTCTTCCATGCTGATTTCTTGCACCTATGTTGGACACTAGATCCTGCCCAAAGTGTATAACACCTCTATCATGCAAGCAACCGCCTGGGAGAACAAGTAGAGGACATTTTTCTGACCAGCAGACATAAATGTGCTCTTTGTGATTTCTGACGTTAACGTACTAATTATATGATGCATATTTTGTGGAGTTTTCTTTTTTGTCTTGCTGATACGTATGCATATTCATGCTGATGTCCCATATGTGCTTTTTCTATGGTAGGGGCTTATGCGTGGTTGATAGTATAGGTTGATTATGCACATAGCGGTATTCATTGGTGACACAGTGGTGGTGCGCATGCGCGCCGCGATCGGGGCTCCTGGTTGTGCATCGGCGCATCCCTTTGCCTTGCTCGCGTGCCCGGGGATCTCCTTTTTTCCCCGCGCGTGCGCAGTATGGCTTGACGCTCTGGTGCACTTCCGGGACCTGCGATTCGCGGTGCGCATGCGCCGACCGGCGCCACTGTGGATTGGCACACACGGGACACATGACCTACTTTATGACCCATAAAGGGTCCTGTTGACGGGGGAATAAGCACTCCCTTGACAAAGCGGCCAGGAAGGGACGCGAAACGCGCGTCGGGGGGCTTTCTAACACACCCCACCCCTGACTTTCCAACCCCTACCATCGGTGAGTCTTTTGGTTCATTGTCTATGCACTATTCATGTTAGACTATGATAGAATGCCAGTATACAGGCTCCTGTGGTAGGTAACCCGGTCTATGCTTGAGTACTATGCACATGCACTTTAAAGGGTTACTAACAGGCATATGATAGGGCTGGTTGGCGGTCTGGGGTTACCCTGAAGTTTTCGATCTTTGCACTTGTATCACTTTATATGTATTTCTTTGAATATTATGTATGTGTAATATGAATTATGTCAACTTTCAATAAAAATTAGCTTGTTTTACCTATACTTACCTATTATAGCTCGTATTTTCTCCTGTTCTAATATGCTGCCTCGAGTGGGTAGATTTCTTTGCTGGATAGGCTAATTTTAGCCTGTATATTTGACAAAATATGTCTAAGAGGCTTATGTGGTTACTGGTGTGAGCAGGACCTATGATGACGTTGTGGTCACATGACCGTGACATCACGGCAGGTCCTTGACGCACACCAGCCCTGGGATGGTACCGGAAGCTGCCGCTTGCAATGGAGTGGTCCCGGGAGCGTGGCGGGGAGCGAGAAAGGCGGCAGAGGGTGAGTATAGCAGGTTTTTTGTTTTTTTTATTATTTTTAACATGACATATTTTTACTATTGATGCTGCATAGGCAGCATCAATAGTAAATAGTTGGGGACACACAGGGTTAATAGCAGCGCTAACGGAGTGCGTTACACCGTGGGCCGTTACCGCTGCCATTAACCCTGTGTGAGCGGTGAGTGGAGGGGATTATGGAGCGGGCGCTGGGCAGTGAGTGCAGGGGAGTAGGGGAGGGACTAATCGGACTGTGGCCGTCACTGATTGGTCGCGGCAGCCATGACAGGCAGCTGCCGAGACCAATCAGCGAATGAATAACCGTGACAGAAGGACAGACAGACAGACGGAAATAACCATTAGACAATTATGTATATAGATTGGCGGAAAGAGAAGCAGCAAGACTAATAGTTAAATGGGGTAATACCTGTAAAGATGAGGGGTCCTGAGTCTCCTGAAATAGGGTCCAGGTGTGTCCTGTAGCCAAGTGGTGTGCGCAGTCACTATGCGGTGTGTTCACGCACTTTGTATCCGTGCCGGGGTTTGAATTGCGCAGGCGCGAGCCGAATACTGCTGGAAAAGGCTGAAGATCCCTCTATGCCCCTACAAGTCATCCATAATGGGGATAGCGCATGTGTACCACTATAAGTAAAAGGAAAAGTCAGACAGATTATGCATAATGGTGGTGGTCCGCAAAGCGAACAAAAACATGCAATGCAGAGAAGTGGGAATTAGATAAGATACTAAGAGGAAAAGAGAAAAAGAATGGCCAGGTAAATATATATATATATATACCGTATATATATATATAAATATACAGGTTATATGCAGATGATCAGGTTTTTAAATACATCAGATAGGGATTGCATACATTAGTTAGGACTGCTCTGATAAGGGTATACCGTGAAGATTGGTAGAGCAGCTTAGTATACATTTTTTGCAAAAAACGTATCAACCAAATACCCTGTTTTTTACATCTTTTACTAGCACTTGCGGATTACTGCAACATTTTTTCAAACTGAGTGTTTTTGGTTTTACTATTCTCTTTTGTGTCTTCAGGTTTCTTGGTGGTGTGTGAACATGATCATACAGACTTGTTCACTGTGCAAGTAACCCATGTGTTCCTGTTTCCATAATTGTTCTCTTGTGTCTACAAGACTGGGGAGTTCCACCACTCCTCTTGGGCTATCTGCACAAAAGCTGTTCTACCCTGTATGCACACATGGATTTTTCCTCTCTGAACCCTGTTCACACAGGTTATATACAGATGATCAGGTTTTTAAATACATCAGATAGGGATTGCATACATTAGTTAGGACTGCTCTGATAAGGGTATACCGTGAAGATTGGTAGAGCAGCTTAGTATACATTTTTTGCAAAAAACGTATCAACCAAATACCCTGTTTTTTACATCTTTTACTAGCACTTGCGGATTACTGCAACATTTTTTCAAACTGAGTGTTTTTGGTTTTACTATTCTCTTTTGTGTCTTCAGGTTTCTTGGTGGTGTGTGAACATGATCATACAGACTTGTTCACTGTGCAAGTAGCCCATGTGTTCCTGTTTCCATAATTGTTCTCTTGTGTCTACAAGACTGGGGAGTTCCACCACTCCTCTTGGGCTATCTGCACAAAAGCTGTTCTACCCTGTATGCACACATGGATTTTTCCTCTCTGAACCCTGTTCACACAGGTTATATACAGATGATCAGGTTTTTAAATACATCAGATAGGGATTGCATACATTAGTTAGGACTGCTCTGATAAGGGTATACCGTGAAGATTGGTAGAGCAGCTTAGTATACATTTTTTGCAAAAAACGTATCAACCAAATACCCTGTTTTTTACATCTTTTACTAGCACTTGCGGATTACTGCAACATTTTTTCAAACTGAGTGTTTTTGGTTTTACTATTCTCTTTTGTGTCTTCAGGTTTCTTCTTGGTGGTGTGTGAACATGATCATACAGACTTGTTCACTGTGCAAGTAGCCCATGTGTTCCTGTTTCCAATTATGTATATAGATTGGCGGAAAGAGAAGCAGCAAGACTAATAGTTAAATGGGGTAATACCTGTAAAGATGAGGGGTCCTGAGTCTCCTGAAATAGGGTCCAGGTGTGTCCTGTAGCCAAGTGGTGTGCGCAGTCACTATGCGGTGTGTTCACGCACTTTGTATCCGTGCCGGGGTGTGAATTGCGCAGGCGCGAGCCGAATACTGCTGGAAAAGGCTGAAGATCCCTCTATGCCCCTACAAGTCATCCATAATGGGGATAGCGCATGTGTACCACTATAAGTAAAAGGAAAAGTCAGACAGATTATGCATAATGGTGGTGGTCCGCAAAGCGAACAAAAACATGCAATGCAGAGAAGTGGGAATTAGATAAGATACTAAGAGGAAAAGGGAAAAAGAATGGCCAGGTAGATATATATATATATATAAATATATATATACCGTATATATATATATTTTTTTTTTTTTTTACTTTCTTTTTGTACTGAAAGCCACAGGATGGGAGCTCATATGGGGGTAGGATTGGAGCTCATATGGGGGCAGGATGGGAAAATATATGGCTGGATCCAGGAATGAGACACCAGTGGGCCAGGATGGGGAATATTGTTACAGTAGAGGCTAATTAAGTGATATTATTACTGCAGTGATGTATTTTATTTTAAGGATATTCTTAACAATGGGGGGTCCTTTTACTGTACAGAGCGACTCTGTCTCTTTTTTTCTACATCTGGTTTAGTGTAGACGTTGGGAAAAATTAAGTAATGTGCTCTGCAAGCGGTGCTCTAGATAGCTGTGTTATTCCTTGCAGACAAGAGCCCTGTCTGAAAAAAGTAATGGCGGTCTGTGCTCGATGAAGATGAAAAGCGAAGATGGAGGGCTTCACCTAGAGATGTCACTGTGGAGTCAGTGTATTACATGTACACGTACAGTATACACTGTATATTAAATACAGAGCTCCAGTTTACAATGTCACCACCAGTAATCACTGTATTACCTGTACACTGACACTATACACAGACCTCCTGGGTATAATGTCACTGGTGTTCACTGTATTACCTGTACATTGACACTATATACAGAGATCTGTGTATAATGGCACTGGTGACACCGTATTACCTGTAGACTGACACTAAATACAGAGCTCCTGTGTATAAGGTCACCGGTGTTCACTGTATTACCTGTACACTGACACTATATACAGAGCTCCTGTGTATAATGTCACTGGTGATCACTGTGTTACCTGTACACTATACACTGTGTACAGAGCTACTGTGTATAACGTCACTGGTGATCACTGTATTACCTGTACACTATATACTATATATACAGAGCTCCTGTGTATAATGTAACTGGTGATCACTGTATTACCTGGACACTGTACACTATGTACAAAGCTCCTGTGTATAATGCCATTGGTGGTCACCATATTACCTATACACTATATACAGAGCTCCCGTATATAATGTCACTGGTGATCACTGTATTACCTGTACACTACACACTATATACAGAGCGACTGTGTATAATGTAACCTGTGATCATTGTATTACCTGTACACTTACACTATATACAGAGCTCCTGTGAATAATGTCACTGGTGATCACTGTATTATCTGTACACTGGCATTATATACCGACCTCCTGTGTATAATGGCACTGGTAATCACTGTATAATCTGTACACTATACACACACTATATAAAGAGCTCCTGTTCATAATGTCACTGGTGACCACTGTTTTACCTGTGCACTATATACAGAGCTCCTGTGTATAATATCACTGGTGATCCCTGTATTACCTGTACACTATACACTATATACAGAGCTCTTGTGTATAATGTCACCGGTGATCACAGTATTACCTGTACACAGACATTGTATACGAAGTACAGATTTTCTATTTATAATGGCACTTATGGTAATATTAGTATTGTGTTTTTTTATTTATGATCAGTATTGTAGTAATTGGTCACTATGTGGTGGTAATATGTGGTCTGGTCTTGGTGTGGTGGTATTTGTTCCTTGTATGTGCTATTATTCAGTCATTGTGGTGGCAACATGTGGTCTGGTCATGGTGTGGTGGTATTTGTCCCTTGTATGTGATATTATTGGTCATTTTAAAAATTGAAAAATAAATAAAGATATACCTAAATTGTGTTGGATATTTTAATAAATGTTTAAAAAGTTACAGTAGAGTACAGCCTGGCCAAAAGTGTCTACAAAAGCTACTGGCTATGTATGTATTCTGGTGATCTGTTAATGTGTGATTGGTGAGGAAGTGATGCAGAAGTGGAATTTTTCCAAGAGCAGGCCATGGGACTGTGGAAGGTCCAAGGGGAGGAGGCGGAGCTGGGGTGGAGCATGGGCGGAGTCTCAAGGGGGCACAAAAAATGTTGGTAGTATGGGGCTCCAAAATTCCTAGTGGCAGCCCAGGAAATACTGACTGGGAATGTAGATTGTCAGCCCCAATGGGGACAGTGATGATAATGTATGTAAAACCATGCAGAATATGACATAAACAAAGCAAAATAAATCAATAATAGATTGAACCTATATCGGATTATTTTTTACTTGTATAAAATAGAAATTGTATCAAAGTATAATGTTATTTTCCTACAGCAGATACTCAGTGTAAGTAATTCTGAAGAAAACACTACATTATAAAGTATAAACTCTTCTGCTAGACACCATTGGAAAGAATAAAACATTACGTTCTGTATCCTCTCCTCAGGGATGATCTGGTTTCTGTTACTTTGATGCAAAAAGCAGACAATCATATGAAGATGAAGTTGCCAAAAGTTGAGCGTTTTCTTCTGTATTCATCCTGTCAAAATTAACTCTTTCATATATCCAAAGTACCTGAGAAGCATGAATATTAAAATTGTAAATGTATTTTGCTGGCTTATTCCATATGACTGCTTACTACATCCGAAACAACTGTACTATCAACCACATCCTGAAATTCAGCTGCACCGAGTTTAAATTTATCATTAGACATTTCAGATAAATAGATAAATATCCCTCGCCTACAAAGATCAATGTGTAAGGTCCATAATAAAAATTAGATGTAACATGTTCAGACCATATCTGATACACGAGCATGGCTCTTTTTTCAAAGCTCTCTCCTGTAATGCCACATAAATCTAGCTGCGTTAGGTGTAAGCAATAATATTTCCATTAATTTGAAGCTGCAGAGAGAGGGGCATAACGATCGCGGTTTCTGAGGGAGAACCCATGTCCATGGAGTCAAGAGATCCGCCAACATGTGTAGAATTGTAAGCTGAGTAAATGTCCTCAGACGCACATTCAGCTGAAATGTATTGCGGCACAATGACCCGACGGCTCTCTGCATTATAATTGCTGCACAGTATGCAGGTCAATCACAGGCTGGCAGCTGAAGTCGACGTGCCTGTTGCGAGTGACAGATGACATCACTACCATGCGCTGCTCTCCCCCCTCCGCCTGATAGCCAATTATGAAGGAGGAAGAGGTAAGAAGAATTTTTTTAATGTGTTTGAGATAAGCAATAGCATGGGGGCCATTATTACAGGATGGAGGACATTATACATGATAGGGGCCAGGAGCCGGGAATATTTTTACAGGATGGAGATATTATTATAGGATAAGGGCCAGGACAGCGAACATTATTACAGGATAGTGGTCAGGACAGGGAATATTATTACAGAATGGTGAACATTGTTACAGGATAGGGACCAGGACGGGGAACATTATTACTGTATGGGGGGGGGCATTATTACAGTATGAAAGACATTATCACAAGATAGGGGCGATATTAAAAAAAAAAGCCAAGATGGGAGACATTATGACAGGTTAGTGGATATTATTAAAGAAAGGGTTCAGGTTGGGGAACATTATTATTGGTCGGTAGTCAAGATGGTAGACATTATTACAGGGTGTGAGACATTATTACAAGAAATTGGCCAGGACAGGAGACATTATTACAAGTTGAAGACCAGGAAGATATTATTGCAGGATGTGGAACATTATTACAGGATAGAGGCAAGACAAGGGCTCTTACATTTGACCAATATGTTGGTGGGTACTCCAAATTTTGCACCAGGGTTTATAGGACTCTATAGAGCTAGGCCACTGTCCCGAGATCTTAGGGATGAACTTAAAACTGGAGATTTATTACATTTTTTTTTCTGACTAAAATGGTCTTTAATCCCAAAAGAGCCAATTAAAGCACTTCTTTAACCCCCTTGAGTTTTTCTGTTTTTCCATTTTTGTTCTTTAGATCCCTTTTTTCCCAGAGCCATAACTTTTTTATTTTTTCCGTAAATATGCCATGTGAGGGCTTTTTTTTTTTTGCGGGACAATTTGTACTTTTGAACAACACCATTTTACCATAGTGTGTACTGAAAAACACGAAAAAAATTCAAAGTGCGTTGAGATGGCAAAAAAAGTGCAATTCCACAATTGTTTTTGTTTTACCATATTCACTAAGTGCTAAAACTGACCAGCCTTTATGATTCTCTGGGTCATTATGAGTTCATAGATACCTAACATGTATAGGTTCCTTTTTATTTAGGCAGTGAAAAAAAAATCCAAAGTTTGTAAAAAAAAAAAAGTTGCCATTTTCCGAAATCCATAGTCTCCATTCTTTGTGCTCTGGGCCTGGTTGAGGGCTTTTTTTTAGTGCAAAGCTGATGTTTTTACTGATACCATTTTGGTGTAGATATAATCTTTTGATTGCCCGTTTTTGCATATACAATGTTGGGGCGACAAAAAAACAGTAATTCTGGCATTATTACTTTTTTTCTCTTTTTGTCAGATGCTGATTAAATTAATTATTTTTATATATTGATGGAATGGGCAATTCTGAATGCAACAATACCAAATATGTGTATATTTTATTTTTTAATTATTTTACTTTGAATGGGGCAAAAGGGGGGTGATTTGAACTTTTATATATATTTATATATATATTTTATATTTTTAAAAACTTTTTTACTGTCTTCAATAGTCTCCATGGAAGACTAGAAGCTGCAATCATTTGATTGCTTATGCTGCACACAGCAGGACTTCAGATCTGCTGTGTGTAGCAAAAATGCTCATCTGCTATGAGCGTCGCCCTGTGCCCTAATAGCAGTTCAGTGAAGGCAACTGCAGGGGTCTCTTCCAGACCCTGGGTTGTCATGTCAACCTATTGGCAACCCGCCGTCATGTGACTTGGGCGCCAAAACGTGTGGTTTATGTCGTGATTCCAGCGCATGCATGTTAAATACCGCTGTCAGGACTTGACAGCGACATTTACCATGCTAAGAGCCAAGGCTGTTAAGGGCACATGTCAGTTGATTAAATCACTTAAATTAAAGAAAAGTTGCAGACTCATCGCCGGAGCCCACATCAAAAGAAGGGAGGCGAATTTGGATGTTCCTATACATCCAAAGTCATATCCACGGGACATGCTATAAATTCTGGGGCATACACTGATGTCACTGCTTTTGTCACCAACTCAGGTGAAGAGTAAATAGAGGTGATCTTGCTTTTGTGTGGCCACTCTTTCCATTCATTTCCTGTCTGTGCTTTGCTCATGCTTGCTAAGCAGTGTTTGACACTGCCAACACTGATGTAGGTAAATTAGCCTACCTTTCTAAATAAAAGTGTATTAGAATGATCTATATATTTATAATAGACTAGATGGTGGCCCGATTCGAACATCGGGTATTTCAGAATATGTATGTATGTATGTATGTATATAGCAGCCACATAGTATATAGCACAGGCCACGTAGTATATAGGAGCCATGTAGTATATAGCAGACAAATACTACATGGTCTGTGCTATATACTATGTGGCTGCTATATACATACATATTGTAGAATACCCGATGCGTTAATACAGGCCACGCAATATGTAACAGTGGCCATGCAGCATATAACACAGCCCACGCAGTATATAGCAGCCACACAGTATATAACACAGGCGACGTAGTATATAACACAGGCCATGCAGTATATAACACTGGCCACCTAATATATAGCACAGCCCATGCAGTATATAGCAGCCATGTAGTATATAACACTGCCCACGCAGTATATAACAGTGGCCACGTAGTATATAGCACGCAGTATAGAACATAACCCACGTAGTATATAGCACAGCCACATAGTATATAACACTGCCCATGTAGTATATAACACTGCCTACATAGTATATAACACTGCCTATGTAGTATATAGCAGCCACGCGGTATCTAACACAGCCCACGTAGTATATAGCAGTGTGGGCACCATATCCCTGTTAAAAAAATAATTAAAATAAAAAATAGTTATATACTCACCCCTGGGATCCAGCGAAGCTCCAGCGATACGCGCACAGCTGCCGCCATCTTCCATTCACAGGATGCATTGCAAAATTACCCAGATGATTTAGCGGTCTCGCGAGACCGCTAAGTCTTCTGGGTAATTTCGCAATGCATCGCCGGGAACGGAAGATGGCGGCAGGCGCGTGCGGCTCGGCGAACTACGGTGGGTGAGAAAAGCAGGTTTTTTGGTTTTTTATTATTTTTAATATTACATTTTTTTATTATTGATGCCGCATAGGCAGCATCAATAGTAAAAAGTTGGGGACACACAGGGTTAATAGCAGCGGTTACGGAGTGCGTTACCCGCAGCATAACGCGGTCCGTTACCGCTGGCATTAACCCTGAGTGAGCTGTGACTGGAGGGGAGTATGGAGTGGGGGCGGGCACTGACTGCAGGGAGTAAGGAGTGGCCATTTTCTTCTGGACTGTGCCCGTTGCTGATTGGTCGTGGCTGTTTTGCCGCGACCAATCAGCGACTTGGATTTCCATGACAGACAGAGGCCGCGACCAATGAATATCCGTGACAGACAGACAGAAGGACAGTTGGAAGTGACCCTTAGACAATTATATAGTAGATAAATAGCTGATGTATTTTTCAAGACAAAAACCCTTTAAGCTCAACAATAAGACAATATGTTATTATCTCCTATACGCCCCCTACACGCAGCTGAAGTCAGACAGACTGCTTTCACCCCGAAGCCTGTTTTTACCTTCCTGACCAGGCCAAATTTTTCTATTCTGACCAGCGTCACTTTATGAGGTAATAACTCTGGAAAGCTTCAATGGATCCCAGCAATTCTGTTTTTGAGACATATTGTACTTCATGTTACTGGTACATTTTGGTTGATGACTTTTGCACTTTTTTTGTGAAAATATTGGAATTTTGGAGAAAATGTAGCAGCTTTCAAAATTTTTATTTTATGCCCTTAAACCAGAGCATTATGTCACACATAAAACATTCCACATGCCTACTTTAGATATGCATAATTTTTTAAACATAATTTTTTTTTGTTACGAAGCTAGAAGGGTTAAAGGTTTATCATCAATTTCCAATTTTTCTAACAAAATTTCCAAAGCAATTTTTTTAGGGACCATATCACATCTGAAGTGACTTTGAGGGGCCTATGTGACAGAAAGTACCCAAAAGTGACACCATTTTAAAACTTTCACCCCTCAAATGTCTCAAAACCACATTCAAGAAGTTTATTAACCCTTCAGGTGCTTCACAGGAGTTACAGCAATGTGAAAGGAAAAAATGAAAATTTAAATTTTCCCCACAAAAAAATATTCATTTAGATGCGACTTTAGCATTTGTACAAGGGCAACAGGAGAAAATTAAATGCACAATTTGTTGTGCAATTTCTCCTGAGTATGACCATGCCCCATATGTGGTGGAAAATTGCTGTTTGGGTGCACAACAAGGCTTGGAAAAGGAAGGAGCGCCATTTGACTTTTGGAGGACAAAATTGTCTGGAATAGATTGCGGACGCCATGTCAAGTTTGAGGAGCCCCTGACATGCCAGAACAGCACAAGGGGTCCCATTTTGAAAACTACAACTTTTGAGGACTTCATCATAGGGGTGTAATGAGCATTGTTAAACCTGTGGCAATTCACAGATTGTATAAAATTTGGGTGAGTCAATGGAAAAGTACCATTTTTTACCATTCAATCTTCACAAGGGATAACAGGAGAAAATGAATTGTATACTTTCTAATGCAAGTTCTTGTGAGTGCGGCAATACTACGTGTGTGTGGTCAAAAACTGCTTTTGAGGAGCAGGGAAGCTCAGAAGGGAAGGAGCAATATATGGTAGTGTACATTTTGCTGGGATGGTTTCAGGGTGCCATGTCAAATTGGCAGCACCCCTGAAGTGCCAGAACAGGAGAACCCACCATAAGTTACCTCATTTTACAAACCGTACCTCTCAATTAATTCATTTAGGGGTGCAGTGTTCATATTGTCACCACAGGTGTGTCACAGAATTTTATACCATTGGGCGGTGAATAAAAAACAAATTACATTTTTGCACGATGAAAATTCTATTTTACCCACAAATCTTACATTTTCCCAGGGGGAAATAGATAAAAGTTGCACCAAAATATGTCACACAAATTTTACTGAACGTGGCAATACTACACAAGTGGCTGCTTAGCCACACGGCTCGACTTGAAAAGGAAAGAGTACTATTTGACACTTGGAGAAAAAATGATCTTAGAATAGTTTTTTTGGACTTCAAATACAGAGCCCATAAGTGCTAGAAGAGCAGAATCCCTCCTCAATTGACCCCATTTTGGAAATTACTCTCCTCTGGTAATTAATCTACAGATGATTTTGAATACATGGCTGTTTGCAGAAAGAAGCAGCAGTGAATGGTGCACTGCTGAGCGCAAATTGCAACTCTGCCATTATAGTGATGAGTATTTTGTAGCGTACATACATTGTTGTGCCAGTACATTATGACCAGCACATGCTTCTGGAGACATGTTCCCCATAAATTAAGCTGGCTTTTATCTCTACTAGGGATGAGTGAGTACACTCATTGGTCGGGATTTCCCGAGTAAGCGCAGGTGTCCTCCGAGTATTTTGGCGCGCTCGGTGATTTAGATTTTGTCGGCACAGCTGCATTATTTGCGGCTGCTGGATAGCCTGAATACATGTGGGGATTGCCTGTTTGTTAGGGAATCTTCACATGTATTCAGGCTGTCTAGCACCTGCAAATCATGCAGTTGCGTCAACAAAAACTAAATCTCCGAGCACACTGAAATACTCGGAGATCACCCGAGCGTGCTCAGAAAAACCCGAGCAATGAGTATACTCGCTCATCACTAATCGATACAGAAATGCCAAACATGTGAACTCTAAATGTGATTTAGTCAAACTGTGCAGCCCAGAAGGAATGGGGCATTTTGATATTTGAGTGCAGAATTTGCTAAATTTCTTTTTAGGTGGCAAAGAACCAAAATGTTTTTCCCGGGCTTTTGTGCTACCAGAAATGTGGAAGCCCTCTATATTTGCATTAACACTTGACAGATCTGAGTGGGGTCTTGCTTTTCTTGCGGATTGAGTTAAAGCTTTTATTGGGAACATTCTTGATCACATTTATCCTGTGCTCTATGCTGAGTAAAGGGTTTGATTGATGTGATTCAGATAAAACCCCCAAGGGATCCATTCACTATAATGAGGCAGCAGCATTACTCTGGACACCATTTAGCCTCTGTTTAGAGGTGTCCTTCTTTTCAGAGGTGCACAATAGCATGGTTAACTGTGCTTTTAATGCACATTTATAAGGACAGACACCGACGGATCATAGGCCAGACAGCCTTTCACAGTGACTCCATCTGCCTGATTATAGGAAATTTTTCATTAGTGGTTCCATCTGAATCACATATTTTAAATATGTACACAAAAAATTCAGGTCAAGGGCGCAGTATAAATGTGAGCTGAACCTTACTGTGATCATAGGGAGGCAGAGTAAATAAATGAACAGCAGATCAAGAATTGGTTTTATTTATTTTTTAAGCCGTTCCTTTAAGGTATAAGTGATAAGACAACTTTATTCTTCAGCTGAGTGAGATTACAGCAATATAAGATTGATATAGTTTTTTTTAGGTTTGCCTGCAATCACAAAGCAAAGTTTTTACGTCGACATATTTTGGGAGCTATAATTTTTCTATATGTGTGCAGTCTGAGCCATGTGAGGACTTGTTTTTTTGGGACATGTTGATGTTTTTAATGGTACCATTTTACGGCACAAAACATTTTTGTCACGATGTGACTGTGGGATAGCAGATGTACATCTATACTGACCCTCAGTCTTCGAGTCCCTAGCTATCCCTGTCCCCAGGATTACCCCTGATGGTGGAGATGCTTGGGCCTTGTTCCTTCGTTTGTTCCTAAGTAGCACTAGTCTGTTCAGTGTATGGGGGCAATACAAAACAAGATGGACTGGACAAAACAGAAGCACAATCACACAGCACTACAGAAAGTAACACAGAAAGTAATATAAAGTGTAAAGCCTGAGAGGCAGCAAAGTAATATAAAGACATCTAGGAAAAAATTAAAGCCCTAACCAAACACCGCTTGTAACAACTCTGGAAATAACCACTGTAGAATCTGCTGAGTTTTGGGGTGTCAGTTAATATTAATTAACAAGAGCTAATTAATTTTTAAAAGGAAATTTAATATAAATAGTATATTTACAATGACATACATAAGGATAATTTGATTAAGCAGCAAGGATACAATGAAAGGGAAAAGGTAATAGGAGTGGGTGGTAGAAGATGGGAAGTACGAAGAATGCCTAACTATAAGTCACAGGTAAACCCCTGGATGTTCGGGTCTAGTGGGTTGGGCCAAACAGTTAAAAAAAATGTTTGATTCGGATACCAGAACAGTACCTGAACCCGGACCTTAGCCAGATGAATGGGGGGAATGAACATCCATTGTTTGCCACGGTGTCATCTGCGTGACAGTGCGACAAACACTGCCGATCGTCAGTAAGATTATTACTGCTGGTCAGAGAGCTGCGGTTCCCACGCTATCAGATGACAGCATGAGCCAGTAGCTGTGACCAGAGGTAAAAACTTTACCTCTGGTCACAGGCGTTGGCTGATGGAAATACTACTTCCATCAGCCTATCCCTGCCGGCAGCCAGAATAAAGTCCTTTATTTGAAATAAAAATACATATTGTTTTACTTTTTTATTTAAAAATAAAAAACAAATTCATACTCACCTTATGCCTATTCCATAGAAGCCCTCGTCCCCTATGAAAAAAACAGAAAATAATAATAATAGTCAACTTACGCCTATTCCATTCAAGTGTTTTGTGAAATGTCCAATTACACTTCTTGTGTGTTGTTCTAATGGAAGAGTCTGGGTTTGTAATATTCCAGGAAAACATTAGTTGCCAGACTGAATTGTGCCAACTGTAAAGTTTGGGGAAAGAGGGATAATGCTAAGGGTTTGTTTTCTTCAACATACCAAGACATTTTAGACAATTCCATGCTTCCAACTTTGTGGAAACAGTTTGGGGAAGGCCCTATCATGTTCCATCATGACTGTGCCCCAGACCACAAAGCGAGGCCAACACGTACTAGGTTGTTGAATTGGTGTTGAAGAACTGAACTGGTTGCACAGAGCCCTGACCTCAATTCCACTGAACACCTTCGGGATGAACTCGAACAGAGATTGTGAATTAGGCTCTTTTGTCTAACATCAGTATCTGACCTCAAAAATGCTCTTCTGGTTAAATGAACAACAATTCCTACAGACACTCCAAAATCTAATAGAAAACTTCCCAAAGTTGAAACAAGATCCATATTAATGTCTATGGATTAAGAATGGGGTTTCATAAAAGCTCCTCCATGTATAAGGCTTTGGTGTCCTAATACTTGTGTCCACATAGTGTAAGTTACAATACACAGACTGAAGGCCATTGACATTAATTGGATCCATTCACTTACTCCTTTATACAATAAATACTCATGTATAATATTCATGTCATGCTGTTCTGTCGGTATCTGGTTTTCAGCGTGACAATGTATGTGTTTGCTTTAACCCTTTGCTCCTTTCCCCCTAATTAAGCTGGGATGCTCTTGGCTGTTACCTGTATGGAGCCTGCTTAGTTCCCTGCTCTTCTGCGTAGCCGTATATGGGTGGTTAGGTCTTTGCTCTGTTGCATGACCATCCGCATGTGCAGTCCCTAGTTGCCGCTGTGGAAGCTGTCTGCAGGTTGTGAGGTCATTTGCAGCTGCTGCATGACTTTCCACATGTGTCTGGGCATGTAGCCGCTGCCAGGTGCCCTGAGCCTCAGTTCCTGCACTGATTGTGCTGTAATGGTTTCTGTTTGTGCCTAGGTCATGTACGGCCACACCTCCCCTGCTTTTATCAGGGTTAGTGTGTGTACTTGAAATGCTGTCCCCAGCCAATTGCTGAGGGGCAGCTCCTATATATAGTTCCCCTGCCCTATGGGTGGGGCCTGAGCTACTCACAAAGCTCCTGAACTTTGCTATGTGTGTTTTTGTTTTCCTGCACCTCTCCTGTCTATGTTTTGGTACCAAAGTCCTTACCTTGATTCCTGTTATGTCCTGTTCTGGCGCCTGTCCTGGAGGCAGTATATCCAGGCTTGAATCCTTGATCCTGTACCTGTTCTGTACATGACCCTGACTGAACTGTCTCTGCTGTATTATGTTCCTGGATTCCTTCTGCATCTGGAGACTCGCACCCTGTGACTTTGAGTCTCTTGTAGCCGGTGTTTCTGCTGAGCATCTACTACTCTGTGTTCTGGCTACCATGCGCTGCTAACCCCATTCAGCCTAGGTCCAGTCTGGTGGTGCATGCACCATCACGCTGGAGTTCCTTCCTAGGTCCAATGCCCGGAGCCTGGCGACCACAGTCTGGAACCTGATGACTGCTGCCTGGAGCTTGGAGCCTGATAACTGTGGTGGTGCCTGTAGTTCGTGTCAGATATCTGGAACCGAACGACTCCTGTCTGATGTCTGCTGGTGGCCCTGTGTCCAGATGTCCTGATGTCCTTCCTTCCTAGGTCCGATGCCCGGAGCCTGACGACCGCAGTCTGGAACCTAATGGCCGTTGCCTGGAGCTTGGAGCCTGATGACTGTGGTGGTGCCTGTAGGTCGTGTCAGATGTCTGGAACCGAACAACTCCTGTCTGATGTCTGCTGGTGGCCCTGTGTCCAGATGTCCTGATGTCCTGTCTGTACCCTGATATCCTGCCTGCATCCTGATGACCTTGTGTACCCTAATGGCCTGATGACCTGATGTACCCTGATGTCCTGATGACCTGATATACCCTGATGTCCTGATGACCTGATGTACCCTGATGTCTAATGACCTCATGTACCCTTGATGTCCTGACGTCCTGTCTGTGTCCTGATATCTTGCCTGCGTCCTCATGACCTTGTGTACCCTGATGTCCTGCCTGTGTCCCACCTATGTGTTCCTCGGTGATCCATTGGTTCCTTGCAGTCCACTGGGTGGTACTCTTCTGGGAGGTGTGGAATCGGGAGCCTGGCATAATCATGTTTGGTTTATGTACTGTGAGACTTTACTTTAGTAAACTTAACTTTTTCTATACCTGAAATTGTGCGGTGTAATCAAGTCCTACGTGTATCTTTCCTTGTCCACATGCTCAGCTGCCACAGAACCCCAGTCTCTGCCCTCCCCTAGTTCGGGTAGGCCTGGGTCCCCCTCTGCAGTATAAAGGGTCTGTATTGCGTCCCAGGGGGACGCATGCCCCACGCTGTTGTGTTCAGTCATTGTGGGGACGATTATGGGCTGGGCCGCAGCAGCGGCTGCAGCTTATCGTGACAATTCAGATAGTACTATATTTTAGTTGCTTCTAGGTTGATCCAACTAAACAATTGTACAAAAGATGACTATCATGCACTTATTATACAAGGTAGCTGTACATGTTTTCCTATTTCACCAGGGTCTGATGAACTGTCACACACCATTAAATGGTATGCACACCCAGAAGGTACTTTGTGCTTTGTCTAGACTACTTTACAGACCAGGTTTTTGCACCCTATTCTTGATTTGTGCAGGGGTGCACCCCTTACACATATATATTCATCTGTCACACACCATTATGACCTCATGAGCTGGAGCTAGGCCTAGTTAATAGAAATAGGATGATACCGCAATGTCATGTAAACATGGTGACTTCACTTCCGGAGCCGTGGTTAAGCAGAGATGGATTATTGCAGGCTTCTTATGGTTGCTTCCAGAATGAAATACTAGATGTTTGATTTTGAGTAAACTGTAATAACCCAGTCTAAAGCTGTCTTGACTGCACTAAATACAGCCAAGTTTTAAAACAGATGCAAAATTGAATATATATAGATACGTATGCTCTAATATTTACTAAGGCAGAGCGAGGCTGGAAATTCACTCAGTATATATACTTCTATGAGCAATCACCTATCGTTAATATTCCAGATATTCACTTTTACATACTGAGACTAGGTCGACGAGGGGCAATTGTGTGCAATTATAAATATTACATGGTTAACTGAAGGGATGTTCATTGGAACAATACAAATGAATTCCCTCTCTAAATGTATACAGCGTATGTATCTTTGTGGACTATGTACAAAAGCTTTTGCAATATTGATAGTTATTGTACTGCATTCTATGCAAATATATATGGCCCGATAGTAGTCAATGGGTCAATGAAGTTGGCACTCACATTTGGCTTGTTAGCTTCTTTTCCTCAAGCCCATGACAAATAAGTAATATAACATAATTTATGATTATTGCCTCTCTCCTTTAAAACTGCACTTCTACAACAGTCATAGATTACCTATGCCCGATGGACCATTCCAGTCTATGACTGTACATATTGGCAGAGGCAGTGATGACTACATTGGCGGGGCTGCTGACAGGCATTTTTTATGCAATTTCTGCTACTATATAAGGAAGCACAAGACTAAAAGAGAAAAGAAGGGGTACAAAGCCTGGCACATTTGGAAGAGCATTTTTGCAGTAAACTACTATATGGCACTTTTAAAGGGACTCTGTCACCTGAATTTGGAGGGAACAATCTTCAGCCATAGGGGCGGGGTTTTCTGGTGTTTGATTCACCCTTTCCTTACCCGCTGGCTGCATGCTGGCTGCAATATTGGATTGAAGTTCATTCCTTGTCCTCCGTAGTACACGCCTGCGTAAGGCTATCTTGGTTAAAGTGGTTAAAGAGAACCTTTCAGCATGATAGGCTCTAATGGCACCAATAAGCTGATTACATTGATATCTTTGGTGAAGAAATCTGCATGTGGTCCTTCATTAATGAAGTATTCTGGTAATTCGACTTCGGTGCACAGGGGTTGGACTGTAGATGGGTCTTCTCCTTCCTGTCTGTGATTCCCGATCCCTTTCAGGTCTGTGAATGATCTGCGTCATTTGTTTGAGATGTGAGCTGTGACCTGTGATTCAAATACCTGAAGTAGAAGGGCCAGGGAATCACAGGCAGGGAGGAGAAGACTCAAGGTACAGTCCGGCCGCTGTGCACCGAAATCTAATTACCAGAAAACATCTAATGGTGATTACAGCAGAACCTCAAATCACATTTTTTTCACCAAAGTTATCAATATAATCAATATTACAGCATCATTATAGCCATGTCTCTACTCTACATTACAAAATTGTGCTGACAGGTTTTCTTCAAGTAAAATCTTCGAGACCATTATCTCTTACATCCATAACTGACAAGGAAAAGTTGGAAGGCCTTCAAACACATTTAATGGTCATCCAATACAACTTAAATTAGTGAGTCTGGGTGACTTTAATCTAATATGTATGGGGAACTTTGGGCTCCTCAATATAAGACTTAAGGATCCCGAATGCATCTTTGGACTGTGCAATTCTGCTTGTCGGTATCAAATCCCAACAATTAAAAATTAAGCGATGGCGATCCATTTAAATCAATGGGACAAATTGCAAAAAGTAACATGTAGCGAGATATTCTGTTAGAGAAGAGATCAGTATTCATAAAACCTTTTATACCGTGGCCTAATTTTTTTGATTATCTGCCGACAAGTTGAATAGCAGGTCAGATCTGTGTCATATGTAAATGTCAGGGATCTGTCAGTCATATTTGGCTTTACTCAATTTACGGAAGTACAAGTTGTACACTTAGTAAATGTATAGCTACCGTACATCCTACATCGATGCCAGACTACTCCATTAACAAAGCCTTTCAAGCCTGTCTGTGCAGCTGCAGCCTAAAGAAAGCTTTATGCATGACCTAACTTTACTTCTAGCAGACACCTGCTAATGTAATGTTAGCTGAAGCCGACTCTTCCGGCCTGGAAAGGATGCACATTTTATTAGAAATGTTTGGACTTGGAAGTAGAACTGGTACATTTAAATAGCATCTATTATACCAAGGAGCAAATATAAAGGATACAACCCAAAGAACCTAAAGGCTGTATTAATGTTTCCTGATTCTGTGCCAGAAATCTTAATGTTTTTTCCAGTATTGCAATTATTGAGTTTATTACTACATAGTGCTTTACAGTTTAACTAGCAAAATTCAATCATACCTTAAACGCAGCTTGGTAAACAGAAAAGATTAAAATTCCGGTTGTGCTGTCGAGTGCCGGGACTTCTCGGTCAGTTCAGCTATGGAAGAGAACCCGGATTGGCTGTGTAGTGTAAGAGTCCATGATGATATATAGAAAATAAGAATCCTAGGCTGCATGGTCCATAAAAAAAACTGAACCACAGATAAGTTACACGGTGGCTTGGACTGTTCTGAGCTGATGCGTCACTTTCATCTGCACTGATTGCCATGGAGTCAAGAGGAGGAAGACCAAAAGTAGATACAATCAAGCTAAAACTAGTGGCTATCTGTAGCAAGATTGTAAGAAGGTTGAAATTAACTGTCATAGAACCCTCTTACAAGAGACATTTGATGCTGCAACCCATGAACCCAACCACTAAACTAAATGTAGCTTCCCAAAGTGGTATGGCATCCATCCCGGCAGTTCATGCAGAGTGAGCTGTCAAGTCAATCAAATTCTCGAGTCGTGCTAACAGCATTCCTGTGAGTGGTGACTGTAGCCGTACCGGGCAACCCTCTCAGACTGAACGTTGGCGTCTTCCGAGAAGAATAAAGTAAATTTTCTATCAGTGGACGCTCTTTGAGAAAAATGTTCCAGACACATTATAATGGTATTAACCTGCAATTTAATAGAGTTAAAGGACATGATCAGTTCCCTTTAAAGAGGCACTCCCACAAAATGTTTAATGTATTCACTATGTGTGCATGTATTGTATTGTGAGTGTAGTAATATACTTCGCTATCGCCGCTTTCTCCTGTATCCAGTGCCGTTCTTCTTTGCTGCTCACTGACGTCACCACTCTGCAGGCTGCTCCGGGTCACACTGCGCTCTGCATAATCCTTAATGCTCTTTTACAATGAAAGCCTATGGAGCATCAGAATGAGGCTACATAGGCTTTCATTGTAAACTAGACTTTCGGCTCCTGCATAGCACATACAAAGAGCCCGCTGTTCAGAATTGCAGTGACGTCAGTGAGCATCTGAGAAGAACGGTAGTGGAAATCGGAGACAACAGCGATACGTGAGTATAGTTCTACACTCACACTACATGTACACACATCAACATATAATACAAACATTTTTTGTAGGAGTGCTTCTTCATGGGTACACTCACATCTGCATATAAAAAGTAGCTGAGATTGTCTTTTGCTTCCTCCCCTGCCGAGGAGATGTGGTATGCTCCGTACATGGTCAGACATAGGCAATTTTTAAAATGAACTTTCGTTCATGGGAAAACCCTTTTAATGTGACCAGCTTTCTACGCCTGTAGACACATCGCGCATCTGCCGCCGGGATCAACCGAATGATTCATTGCACCTGCGTGAAATTCGCGCAGGTGCAATAAATCAGATCGCCACCATCTTCGTGCAGACAGATAGCAGCGGTCACATTCAAACTGCGCATGCGTGCCTCCTGTACAAAGATGGCAGCGGTCAGTGCATCATTTGGCTGATCCCAGCGGCGGCGTGTTCACGATGGTGTTCCACTGGTGGTACCGTGCAAGAGGCTGCATACGGCGCACACAGTGTGTGCGTATGTGTGTGGTGCGTACGGCATATACAGTGTGTGTGTGGTGTGTATGGTGCACAGTGTATGTGTGTGTGTGTGGTGCGTACGGCGTATACTGTGAGTGTGTGTGGTGCGTATGGCATATACAGTGTGGTTGTGTGTGTGTGGTATATACGGCGTATACAGTGTGTGTGTGTATGTGTGTGTATGTGTGTGGTGCGACGGTGTTCTGCTGGTGGTACCGCGCAAGAGGCTGGTAACACCAGCAGTTTCCATATTGAGACACCCATCACTTGGGTGTCCCAATATGGAGGTCGGTGAACTTCCTCCGCTTGGAATTCCGGGATCCGGACACATCTGGATGGAACAGGATGAGAAGACATTAAAAGGTAAGCATATATTAAAGGGAATCTGTCACCTAATTTTGGCCCTATAAGCTTCGGCCACTGCCATCAGGGGCTTATCTACAGCAAAGTACTGCAGTGCACAGGCGCTGGGAAAGGTCAGAGAGGCCCGGCGCCTGCGCATTGCAGTACTTTACGCTGTCCTCACCAGGGCAAATGTTGTGAATTCTGTGGCAGAGCTCCCTCCTGTGGTCACAAGTGGTACTTCGGCTGGTTCTCTCTGTGAGCTTCCGTTGGTGGAGGAAAGTGGTACTGCGGCTTCTGAGTTTCCTTCCTCAGGTGATGTGCTGAAGTCGTTAGGTGCTGCTCTATTTAACTCCACCTAGTGCTTTGATCCTGGCCTCCAGTCAATGTTCTAGTATTGGACCTGTTTCCTCCTGGATCGTTCCTGTGGCCTGCTGCTCTGCATAGCTAAGTTCCTCTTTGCTATTTGTTTGCTGTTTTTTTCTGTCCAGCTTGTCAATTTGTTTTTTACTGCTTGCTGGAAGCTCTGGGACGCAGAGGGTGTACCTCCATGCCGTTAGTTCGGTACGGAGGGTCTTTTTGCTCCCTTTGCGTGGTTTTTGTAGGGTTTTGTGTTGACCACAAAGTTACCTTTCCTATCCTCGCTCTGTTCAGAAAGTTGGGCCTCACTTTGCTAAATCTATTTCATCTCTACGTTTGTCTTTTCATCTTAACTCACAGTCATTATATGTGGGGGCTGCCTTTTCCTTTGGGGTATTTCTCTGAGGCAAGGTAGGCTTATTTTCTTTCTTCAGGCTAGCTAGTTTCTCAGGCCGTGCCGAGTTGCATAGGTTATAGAAGACACAATGCACCCAATATTCATAAGAATACTAATAATTACTTATTATATAAAATATAACACGATAGCCAAGACCATCAGGGTGCACTGACGAAGGAAAGGACACACGTTCCGAAACGCGCGTCGGGTACCGCGCACACTGGCAGGACCACCTCAGGTAACACAGCGATTATTAGTGTGGCACCACCTAATCTCTGATTGTGAGCACCATGACAGTTTAACTATTTTATTGCACAGGCACACTTTACTTATAGTATCCATAACTCTGGTGGGATTGCTTTCACTTGGTTTTTAGGCTCCCTGTAACAGATAGTGATGGAGCGTAGTGGTTGGAATGTGGTTTTAGATTGATTGGTTCCCCCTTTTTTTATATATTTTGCACGGATTTGGCGGATTCTTTTTGGCAGATTTTGCACATCACATTATGTGACATATATACAATACTTGGTTTAGTTTTTTATCCAATATAGGATTTTGCTTTTTACACATAGGTTGTGAGATACTGTAATGGTATTGTAAACAGCCAAGTGGTCGCACTTATCACTTTAGTTACTATATAGAACACAGTTGTGTATACAACCATATATTCCTCTTTTTGTTTTCCCATATTATCACATTAATACTGAACCGACTCCCCCTTCTTTTTTATTACCCCCCCCTTTTTTTTTTTTTTTTTCATTTAAACTTCTGGTGCAGCTATAAAATAATTTTTGCTGGAGACATATATTTTACCATATTTTACCCTGTTGGTGGTTCCAGTACTGTAAAGATATATATATATATAATTTTGTTCGTCATATATATTTTGTCAGTGTGCGTATCTTATTAATTACTTTTGATATATATTTTTATGGAAAAAAATTTATTTATTTTTTGTATAATGGATTAATATAAAAACTCTTTTATTTTTGATATGTAATCATAGGCACCTTAAATAATAAAGCCGTATGTTTTTCATATTCCTCGCCTCGGTTTTATTAAAGTTTTAAATTAGTCCATGGTGTAATACGTTGGTTGTTGGTTCGAGTTGCATAGGGAGCGTTAGGCGCAATCCACGGCTGCCTTTAGTGTGGTTTGAGAGGATTAGGGATTGCGGTCAACAGAGTTCCCACGTCTCAGAGCTCGTTCTTGTTTTTTGGGTTATTGCCAGGTCACTGTATGTGCGCTGACCTCTATGTCCATTGTGGTACTGAATTACCTTTCATAACAGTACTGGAGGCCAACAGTACTAATGATTCCCAATAGAGGGAAAAAAGAAGTTCTGAGACAATTTTTTTTTCTTTGCACTGTGTTTTGCCTTTTTTTTCCCCTAGACATTTGGGTGGTTCAGGACACAGGTGTAGCAATGGACATTAAAGGTCTGTCTTCATGTGTGGATCAGCTCACGGCAAGAGTACAAAGTATTCAAGACTTTGTGGTTCAGAATTCTATGTTAGAACCGAGAATTCCTATTCCTGATTTGTTTTTTGGAGATAGAACTAAATTTCTGAGTTTCAAAAATAATTGTAAACTATTTCTGGCTTTGAAACCTCGCTCCTCTGGTGACCCAGTTCAACAAGTTAGGATCGTTATTTCTTTTTTGCGTGGCGACCCTCAGGACTGGGCATTTTCTCTTGCGTCAGGAGATCCTGCATTAAGTAATATCGATGCATTTTTCCTGGCGCTCGGATTGCTGTACGATGAGCCTAATTCTGTGGATCAGGCAGAGAAGAATTTGCTGGCTCTCTGTCAGGGTCAGGATGAAATAGAGGTATATTGTCAGAAATTTAGAAAGTGGTCCGTACTCACTCAGTGGAATGAAGGTGCGCTCGCAGCTATTTTCAGAAAAGGTCTCTCTGAAGCCCTTAAGGATGTCATGGTGGGATTTCCTATGCCTGCTGGTTTGAATGAGTCTATGTCTTTGGCTATTCAGATCGGTCGACGCTTGCGCGAGCGTAAATCTGTGCACCATTTGGCGGTATTACCTGAGCTTAAAGCTGAGCCTATGCAGTGCGATAGGACTTTGACCAGAGTTGAACGGCAAGAACACAGACGTCTGAATGGGCTGTGTTTCTACTGTGGTGATTCCACTCATGCTATCTCTGATTGTCCTAAGCGCACTAAGCGGTTCGCTAGGTCTGCCACCATTGGTACGATACAGTCAAAATTTCTTCTGTCTGTTACCTTGATCTGCTCTTTGTCATCGTATTCTGTCATGGCATTTGTGGACTCAGGCGCTGCTCTGAATTTGATGGACTTGGAGTATGCTAGGCGTTGTGGGTTTTTCTTGGAGCCCTTGCAGTGTCCTATTCCATTGAGAGTCCATTGAGAGTCCATTCCATTGAGAGTCCTTTATGCTATGCCTTTGGCCAAGAATAAGCCTCAGTACTGAACCCAGCTGACCATGTGCATGGCTCCTGCACATCAGGAGGTTATTCGCTTTCTGGTGTTGCATAATCTGCATGATGTGGTCGTGTTGGGGTTGCCATGGCTACAAGTCCATAATCCAGTATTAGATTGGAAATCCATGTCTGTGTCCAGCTGGGGTTGTCAGGGGGTACATGGTGATGTCCCATTTCTGACTATTTCGTCATCCACCCCTTCTGAGGTTCCTGAGTTCTTGTCTGATTACCGGGATTTATTTGATGAGCCCAAGTCCGATACCCTACCTCCGCATAGGGATTGTGATTGTGCTATCGATTTGATTCCTGGTAGTAAATTCCCAAAAGGTCGACTGTTTAATTTATCTGTGCCTGAGCACGCCGCTATGCGGAGTTATGTGAAGGAGTCTTTGGAGATGGGGCATATTCGCCCGTCATCGTCGCCATTAGGAGCAGGGTTCTTTTTTGTAGCCAAGAAGGATGGTTCACTGAGACCTTGTATAGATTACCGCCTTCTAAATAAGATCACGGTTAAATTTCAGTACCCCTTGCCATTGTTATCTGATTTGTTTGCTCGGATTAAGGGGGCTAGTTGGTTCACCAAGATAGATCTTCGTGGTGCGTATAATCTTGTGCGTATTAAGCGAGGCGATGAGTGGAAAACTGCATTTAATACGCCCGAGGGCCATTTTGAGTATCTAGTAATGCCATTCGGACTTGCCAATGCTCCATCAGTGTTTCAGTCCTTTATGCATGACATCTTCTGAGAGTACCTGGATAAATTCCTGATTGTGTACTTAGATGACATTTTGATCTTCTCGGATGATTGGGAGTCTCATGTGAAGCAGGTCAGAACGGTGTTTCAGGTCCTGCGTGCTAATTCTTTGTTTGTGAAGGGATCAAAGTGTCTCTTTGGTGTTCAGAAGGTTTCATTTTTGGGGTTCATCTTTTCCCCTTCTACTATCGAGATGGACCCTGTTAAGGTCCAAGCCATCCATAATTGGACTCAGCCGACATCTCTGAAAAGTCTGCAAAAGTTCCTGGGCTTTGCTAATTTTTATCGTCGCTTCATCTGCAATTTTTCTAGTATTGCTAAACCATTGACCGATTTGACCAAGAAAGGTGCTGATTTGGTCAATTGGTCTTCTGCTGCTGTGGAAGCTTTTCAAGAGTTGAAGCGTCGTTTTTCTTCTGCCCCTGTGTTGTGTCAACCAGATGTTTCGCTTCCATTCCAGGTCGAGGTTGATGCTTCTGAGATTGGAGCAGGGGCTGTTTTGTCGCAGAGAAGTTTTGATTGCTCGGTGATGAAACCATGCGCCTTCTTTTCCAGGAAGTTTTCGCCTGGTGAGCGAAATTATGATGTGGGCAATCGAGAGTTGCTGGCCATGAAGTGGGCATTCGAGGAGTGGCGTCATTGGCTTGAAGGAGCTAAGCATCGCGTGGTGGTCTTGACTGATCATAAGAACTTGACTTATCTCGAGTCCGCCAAGCGGTTGAATCTTAGACAAGCTCGTTGGTCGTTGTTTTTTGCCCGCTTTGACTTTGTGATTTCATACCTTCCGGGCTCTAAAAATGTGAAGGCGGATGCTCTGTCTAGGAGTTTTGTACCCGACTCTCTGGGTGTATCTGAGCCGGCGGGTATCCTCAAAGAGGGAGTAATTGTGTCTGCCATCTCCCCTGATTTGCGGCGGGTGCTGCAAAAATTTCAGGCTAATAAACCGTATCGTTGCCCAACAGAGAAACTGTTTGTCCCTGATAGGTGGACGAATAAAGTTATCTCTGAGGTTCATTGTTCGGTGTTGGCTGGTCATCCTGGAATCTTTGGTACCAGAGAGTTAGTGGCTAGATCCTTTTGGTGGCCATCTCTATAGCGGGATGTGCGTACTTTTGTGCAGTCCTGTGGGATTTGTGCTCGGGCTAAGCCCTGCTGTTCTCGTGCCAGTGGGTTGCTTTTACCCTTGCCGGTCCCGAAAAGGCCTTGGACACATATCTCTATGGATTTTATTTCAGATCTTCCCGTCTCTCAAAAGATGTCAGTCATTTGGGTGGTCTGTGATCGCTTCTCTAAGATGGTCCATTTGGTACCCTTGTCTAAATTGCCTTCCTCCTCTGATTTGGTGCCTTTGTTTTTCCAGCATGTGGTTCGTTTACATGGCATTCCAGAGAATATTGTTTCTGACAGAGGTTCCCAGTTTGTTTCGAGGTTTTGGCGAGCCTTTTGTGGTAGGATGGGCATTGACTTGTCTTTTTCCTCGGCTTTCCATCCTCAGACTAATGGCCAGACCGAACGAACCAATCAGACCTTGGAAACATATCTGAGATGCTTTGTTTCTGCTGATCAGGATGACTGGGTGTCCTTTTTGCCTTTGGCTGAGTTCGCCCTTAATAATCGGGCCAGCTCGGCTACCTTGGTTTCACCGTTTTTCTGCAACTCTGGGTTCCATCCTCGTTTCTCTTCAGGGCAGGTTGAGTCTTCGGACTGTCCTGGTGTGGATACTGTGGTGGACAGGTTGCAGCAGATTTGGACTCATGTAGTGGACAATTTGACTTTGTCCCAGGAGAAGGCTCAACGTTTCGCTAATCACAGACGCTGTGTGGGTCCCCGACTTCGGGTTGGGGACTTGGTTTGGTTATCTTCTCGTCATATTCCTATGAAGGTTTCCTCTCCTAAGTTTAAACCTCATTTTATTGGTCCGTATAGGATTTCTGAGGTTCTTAATCCTGTGTCTTTTCGTCTGACCCTTCCAGATTCTTTTTCCATACATAGCGTATTCCATAGGTCATTGTTGCGGAGATACGTGGCACCTATGGTTCCATCTGTTGATCCTCCTGCCCCGGTTTTGGTGGAGGGGGAGTTGGAGTATATTGTGGAGAAGATTTTGGATTCTCGTGTTTCAAGGCGGAAACTCCAGTATCTGGTTAAGTGGAAGGGTTATGCTCAGGAAGATAATTCCTGGGTCTTTGCCTCTGATGTCCATGCTCCCGATCTTGTTCATGCCTTTCATATGGCTCATCCTGGTCGTCCTGGGAGCTCTGGTGAGGGTTCGGTAACTCCTGGGCCTCACTTTGCTAAATCTATTTCATCTCTACGTTTGTCTTTTCATCTTAACTCACAGTCATTATATGTGGGGGCTGCCTTTTCCTTTGGGGTATTTCTCTGAGGCAAGGTAGGCTTATTTTCTTTCTTCAGGCTAGCTAGTTTCTCAGGCCGTGCCGAGTTGCATAGGGAGCGTTAGGCGCAATCCACGGCTGCCTTTAGTGTGGTTTGAGAGGATTAGGGATTGCGGTCAACAGAGTTCCCACGTCTCAGAGCTCGTTCTTGTTTTTTGGGTTATTGCCAGGTCACTGTATGTGCGCTGACCTCTATGTCCATTGTGGTACTGAATTACCTTTCATAACAGGCAAATCAGTATGCCTGCGCAGGAGCCGCAATAGAAGCAAGGAGGATGACGACATAGTATGAAGATGGGAGGCGCCGGACCCAGACCTGCGACGCCTATAGGACCAGACCGCACCGGACCGCCCCCCCAGATGAGTATAATCTAACTCGTTTTTCTAATCTTTCAGGTTATATCGGGGGGCTTATCTACAGCAGGGGTGTCAAACTGCATTCCTCGAGGGCCGCAAACCATGCGTGTTTTCAAGATTTACTTAGCATTGCAAAAGGTGCTGCAATCATTATGTGTGTAGGTGATTAGATTATCACCTGTGCAGTACAAGGAAATCCTGAAAACATGACCTGTTTGCAGCCCTCGAGGAATGCAGTTTGACACCCCTGATCTACAGCATTATAGAATGCTGTAGATAAGCCCCTGATGGTGGTGGCCGAAGCTTATAGGGCCAAAATTAGGTGACAGATTCCCTTTAAGATAGTGATTTTTAGTGATCAGTACTCTTCAAATATATCACTAAATGTTAAAGGGGCTTTACAGTAATATATATTTTTAAAAAATGTTTTAACTGATAGATTTGCTGGGGTTAAAAATAACAAATAGAGGTTTACTTGGAAGCCAATGCTTTCACAATATGTATTGATGGAAACCTGTTTGATAAATGTAGCCTTTAAACATTTTTATGTACATCAATTCCATTTTATTAATTGGTCAAATTTCATTCTGGATATAGTTTCAGACTGAAAGGCGGTATATTTTACTCCACATGACCACTAGATGTCAGACTACACCAAATGCAAACACTCAAGCTAGGTAAGTGCAGATCTTGAAATCTTCTTACACAGTATTTTTGCATATTTTGACAAAGTAGATTTTTCACCTTTTTCGTTTCCTTTTCTGCCTGATAGATTAGACTGTCTTGCAGCACAATCTAAAAATGATATTTGTGCATAAAGTCCTGCTTTTATTCGGACATGTAGGTGTTTTAGCTACTGTATATAAGGATATGTTAAAGTTACGCCCTTAATATTTATTTTATTTTACTCACTTTAAGTCAGCTTAAGAAAACCTGCTTGGGGCTTTTATTTTTGGAAAGATCTTTAGGACGGTAGTGGGACGGATCTCTCTCTCCAGTCTGGGTCTACAAGTGGCTCATAAACCTGCAGTTAAGGTTTGGGTGTGTCAGTTTTGTGTTTGGATATCACATGTAGCAGAGCTGAAGGCTATGTTCACACTTTGCGGATTTTGCTGCGGATCCACAGCGGATTTGACCGCTGCGGATCCGCAGCAGTTTCCCATGAGTTTACAGTACAATGTAAACTTATGGGAAACAAAAAACGCAGTGCACATGCTGCAGAAAAATCCACGCAGAAACGCAGCGGATTACATTCCGCAGCATGTCACTTCTTTTCTGCGGATTTTCACCTGCTCCAATAGGAAACTGCAGATGAAAATCCGCAGAAGAAACCGCAGTAAAAACCGCGATAAATCCGCAGTAAAAACCGCGACGGGTTTTCACTGCGGATTTTGGAATTCTGCTGCGGAAAAATCCGCAGTGGAATCCGCAAAGTGTGAACATAGCCGAAGGTGTTGTGGACTTATGTCTGGCTGTGTGAAGCTAACACAGAGCAGAGCTAGAGACATGGGTAACCTCGATAGCACCCGTGAACCTTACTGGAGTGCAAGTTCCCCTGGCGCTGGACTTTACTTATGTGTTCCCATCTGCGATTTTGAGATGAGCAATTTGATGTGTGCAGTATTTGGACAATAAAAGGATATTTACTTAACTTGCCTATTTTACTGTCTCACTAAATTCACACGCGGAAACGCCTCTACCTTACAATATACATGATCAGTGCCGCTATTAAAGAGGCAAACTTGACATCCTCAAGAGGGCCCCCAGCAGTAGTGGAGCAGAGGAGCCAGTTGACCCTGCCCATAAACATGGAGGGGCCCACCAGCAGCACGGCAATACAGTTAAATTCTACTGTACAGCAGAGTCATATTCTCCGTGCATTAGCATTCTCCATTAGGTTACTTTACAGAAAGCCGGGAGCATACATAGGATGTCAGAGTTATGGCACATCACCATTTCCCCCCCCCCCTCCCAGTGCTCGGCACTGACTATCAGAATATTTAAGTTTTTGTGAATGTATAGTATTTAGTTTTCTTTTGTATAAGACAGTACTTGTAGGGGAATGTGGAGACATTATACTGTATAAAAGGAGTTGTGAGGGCTATCATAGTGTATTTTTCTGGGCTGTGTGGGCCTTATGGTATAGATAGGGAGTTGTGGGAGCCTTCATAATGTGTATAGGGGCTGTGAAGACTGGCACACTGTTTATGAGCATATAAAAGGAACTGTGGGGACACTATACTGTGTATACAGAGCTGTGCTGCCATTATACTGTGTATAGTGGCCTGTAGGGTCCATCATACTGTATATGATGGTCTGTGATGGCCCTGTATTTATAGAGGGCTGTAGGGAACAGCATACTGTATATAGGGAGATGTGCTGACATAATATTGGATAGAGTAGGCTATGGGGCCCTATGTTGTAAATAAGGAGCTGTGAAGAGGTTTGTGGCACCCCAGGAGTTCGGTTGCTACAGTGGCATTGCCTTCCTCACAGGGGTGATGTCATGCCTGGAAGCAAGGAAGGATCCCCTTTCCAGGTACATCAGCATGCAACACCTTTCCTACTCCAGACCAGAAGGGGGAGCTCTAACACCTGCTTTCAGGGGAACTTCCCTATAAGTTCTGGTCTGGAGGCGGGGTTAGTTAGTTAGTCTGAGACAGTGAGGAAGGAAGAGGCAAGGGAGGAGAACCTGGGGGATTGGAGCTGCGACTGAGCTCACCCCAGGACTGAGCGCCAAAGACCGGACAGCGGAGTCTGTGGTTGTGTGGGAACTGCAGGCCCAGCAACTAGAACCAGAGGGCAGGAGATTGCAGGTCTCCTGGCTCCAGCTGACCCCCTGAGGTACAGCAGCATATGAGAGCCCGGAGTTACCACGAGGGAGTGACACCTGGAACAGGCTCAAGCTGCCTGCCATGTGGGTAGTGTCCCATTTAATGGACAGACTGAGAGAGGGACTTGAGTGGAGCATAAAGCATCAAGAACCCAGAGAACAGCCCAGTATTGAGGCCTCCAACCCCTCCTTGCCAGGTGGATTCTGAATTGCTTCCAGGCTGCCCGGATCTCCAATACCACCTGTTAACTGTATTCCAGACTGCACCTTCAACCAGGAATTAAAGGTAAAAAAAAACTGTAGCCCTTGTGTCCTCTAGTCCTTTCCCGCACCCTCCGTCCTACACCCCAATGTCCATGATCCCTGATAGACTGTACTCGTAACCCTGCGTCATTGCCCCACCTGTGGGGAGCAGAACCATCTCAGTTGAGACACTATCGGCCTCAGCAGTCCCCTTAAGCAGCGCCGGCTACCTATTGCCGAACACCACAGGTGGCGTCACGTGAAAATCCCTACCAACATTCCCTCATTACTTTTATTGCATGCCCAGGGCCACAGACTGGGTCTGCCGTGACTACCCCTTTAAGAATTGTCCTACCTGGTTCCGAGTACCCGAAGGCCCTAGCGGGTGTCAGGGCCCCATACTGTTTATGAGGAGCTGTTGGGGCATCATGTGGTGTATTGTGGGCTGGGGATCCATCACACTTTATTTAGGAGAACTTGGGGGGTCCAATACTGTATGTAGTTGGTTGGGGGAGACTTCAAACTGTATATAGGCACTGTGGGGGGACATGATGTATATCAGGGCTGAGGTTGACATTACACTGTATATAGGGAGCTGGGGGATATTATACTGTATATAGTGGAGCTTTGGGGGTCCCATACTGTGTATAGGGAGCTGTGGCAACATAATTCTGTATATTACTGATCTGTGGAGACATACTAAATATTGATGGCCTCCTGGTATATAGGGGGCCCTTACTTAATAGAATGGGTTGTAGGGTCACCATACTGTGTATAGGGAGCTGGGGAGACATTCTGTACATAAGTGAGTTGTGAGGAAACATTGTATATACAGTGGGATGATTAATTTGTGTTGGCTGGGAATAGACTGGGATGGAGTTTGAAATGAGAGAAGACACATCTCTTTTTTGTAAACACTACAATCGTTTCTGGAGAAGTCATGTTGCTCTGGGCCAAAAGAGTATTGCTCCATGAGAAAGGATATCACCGGTAAGTCACCATCTATATCTCTTAACATTCTTCAGAACTGGAATCTACCACTATGTGGTAGACAAAAGGCACTAACATAGGTCTTGGTTTTTGGATATAATTTATGCTAGAACAAAAATCATTGTTATTGGCCTCACAACGCTCCAAGTAAACAGGAGATTTAGTGCGGATAACATGATATATACAGTACATGGGGATTTTTTCCTAATGAAGAGGTTGTGTGCTGTCCTCGAAACGTATTGACCTATAAAACTTGTTAAATAAAGTTTAGAAACTATTCCGTCTGGCCATCCATATCCATCAGCAGGGCAATCACGTGACACTTTACCCGGATGATATGTATATGGGCATCTATTATTGATCTACCCCTATCATTCTCAGTCAGTCAAATGAGGTTGGTAAAATTGCGCTGAAAAACATGAATATAATTGGCTGGTGCTCGATTAATGGTATGAAATCAGCTAGCACCATAAATGTTTGTGTGAGATGTTAGTATTTGGGGCCCAAGTTTTAATTTTTGCCCAGGGCCACACTTTGTATTCAACTGCCTCTGTACATTATACATGCATGATATATACATTACAAAATATAGCAGTGCACATGCATCAGGCATCGGCACGGTATGTGCATGCACTGACTCCGGTGCCATTTTATTGAACTCTAATACCCAACCTAGAATATCCGGGCTCAGTGAAAAAAAAAATAAAAGGGAAGAAAGCAGCCAAGGAAGGAAGACATACATAAGACCCAACCCACAAACACCCACACCAACAACACAATGTCAATAAATATCACAAAATTTATTGCACTGCACATATGCCGGGCACAGGCATGGTATGCGCATGCGCTGACTCTGGAGCCATTTTATTGAACTATAAATCCCGACTTGGAAAGTCTGAGAGCGGTGAAATATAAAAGGTAGGATAGCAGTCAGTCAATGTGTGACATACTGCGCTCTCCGCAGACAATGTCTTAAAAAAAATGGCACAAGATAGCACGGTAGGCGCACGTGCTGACTCCAGCACCATTTTATTAAAGAATGTCAACATATGAGCGTGCACGTGCCGGCCATCACTATTATCCCTATGGCTAGCGCATGCGCACTGCAAAGTTGACATTTTAGTAGGATTCTTCAATAAAATGTCTCTGGAGTCAGCGAGTGCGCATACTGCGCTACCCGGCACCATTTTTTTCAAACTGTGTCTGTGAATATCATAATATTGAAATTAAGATTTAAGTTAATGCATACATTTAAAAAAAAATATATATATTTTTTTTAGTATTATGTATGCATAAACCTAAACCTTAATTTCAATATTATGATATAAACATTAAAAGGGGACCTACCACTCTAGGAAAAGAATGAAGAAGCACATTCCTCCAAATGACAAGTATAAAATAAACAAAAGATATAAAAAAAAAGAATTGTTTCACAAACAATTAAAAAAAAAAGAAAAAAAAGGATTGGATGAGTGACTGCTCTGGATTAATTTGCAGAGTTCAGATAAGCTGCAAAATGACAAAATCTATCATTTTTTACTTTGATGAATGATCTATGCGCCAACTGTAGCATACGCGATCATGATACAATAGCCACCTAGTGGCACTATAATATTTTACTTCAAATCAATCAATCAATCATGACAATTATTTATTACTAGATGATGGCCCGATTCTAACGCATCGGGTATTCTAGAATATGTATGTAGTTTATTTATGAAGATTTCAGAATAATGCAATGAATACACCGGATTCGCCCGGCTGGGCGCGACCAATTAGCGAATCATGGTTCAAATCCCGCATCAATTCAAAGCCAGACTGCACCTGTCGCTGATTGTTCGTGGCCGGCCGCAACCAATCAGTGAAACCAGGGCCAGCTGCAGGTTTTTGAGGGCCCCGGGCGAAAGAGTCTCACAGCTCACATAGCATATAACACAGCCCACGTACTATATATCGCAGCCACGTAGTATTTAGCACAGGCACGTAGTATACAGCACAGCTACGTAGTATATAACACAGCCACAGTAGTTTATAGCACAGCCACATAGTATATAGCAGCCATGTAGTATATAGCAGTCATGTAGTATATAGCACAGCCACATAGCATATAGCACAGGCACGTAGTATATAGCACAGTCCATGCAGTATATAACACAGCCATGTAGTATATAGCACAGCCACGTAGTATATTTCACAGGCAAATATTATATAGCACAGCTACGAAGTATATAACACAGCCACATAGTATATAGCACAGCCACATAGTATATTGCAGAGCCACGTAGTATAGACCACAGCCCGCACAGTATATAACACATCCCGCATAGTATAATAATCTTTATTTTTATATAGCGCTAACATATTCCACAGCGCTTTACACAAATTATCATCGCTGTCCCCGATGGGGCTCACAATCTAGAATCCCTATCAGTATGTCTTTGGAATGTGGGAGGAAACCGGAGAGCCCAGAGGAAACCCATGCAAACACAGAGAGAACATACAAACTCTTTGCAGATGTTGTCCTTGGTGGGATTTGAACCCAGAACTCCAGCGCTGCAAGGCTTCAGTGCTAATCACTAAGCCACTGTGCTGCCCAGTAGTATATAGCACAGCCCACGTAGTATATAGCACAGCCCACGCAGTATATAACACAGCCCACGCAGTATACAGTATAACACAGCCCACGTAGTATATAACACATCCACGTAGTATATAACACAGCCACGTAGTGTATTGCACAGCCACGTAGTATATTGCCAGCCACGTAGTATAAAGCACAGCCCACGTAGTGTGGAGCACAGCAACATAGTATATAACACAGCCCACGCAGTATATAACATAGCCCATGCAGTATATAACACAGCCCATGCAGTATATAACACAGCCCACATAGTACAGAGCATAGCCCATGTAGTATATAGCACAGCCCACGCAGTATATAACACAGCCCACGCAGTATACAGTATAACACAGCCCACGTAGTATATAACACATCCACGTAGTATATAACACAGCCATGTAGTGTATTGCACAGCCACGTAGTATATTGCCAGCCACGTAGTATAAAGCACAGCCCACGTAGTGTGGAGCACAGCAACATAGTATATAACACAGCCCACGCAGTATATAACATAGCCCATGCAGTATGTAACACAGCCCGTGTAGTATATAAAACAGCCCACGTAGTATATAGCAATGTGGGCACCATATTGCTGTTAAAAAAGAGTTAAAAAAAATAGTTATATACTCACCTTCCGGCGGCCCCCGGATCCAGCCCAGGCCTTTAGCGATGCTCCATTCCCAGTAATGCCTTGCGGCAATAACACGTGATGATGTAGTGGTCTCGCAAGACCGCTACGTCATCACGGGTCATTGCCTAAATGCATTACTGGGAACGGAGCGTTGCGAGGAGCGGAAAGGGTTGCCGCGACCGCCGAAAGGTGAGAATATAATGATTTCTTAATTATTTTTCATTATTTTATTTTTAACATTGTATGTTTTTACTATTGATGCTGCATGGGCAGCATCAATAGTAAAAAGATGGTCACACTTACAGGGTTAATGGCAGCGTTAACGGACTGCGTTACACCGCGTTATGCTGTGGTGTAACGCAGTCCGTTTAACGGACCTCTAAAACGCTATGTGGTTGCTGACTGGAGGGGAGTATGGAGGGGCCAATTCACGGCCAGACTGTGCCTGTCGCTGATTGGTCATGCCCAGCCTGCCGCGACCAATAAGCGACTCGGAATTTCAGTGACAGACAAACAGACAGACGGAAGTGGACCTTAGACGATTATATATCTAATATATAAAGCTGAATGAATGTGTGTGTATGTGTGTATGTCCGGGATTGGCATCCACACCGTCGCAGCTACAGCCACAAAATTTTGCACAGTCACACGTCTGGACCCCGAGAGCATCATAGGCTATGTTGTGAGGCAAAATTTTAATCCCACGCATTCCAATTCACCAAACAATTTTGCCCCTATCTACATAATGGGGAAAAAGTGAAAGGAAAAGTGTTGGAAGCAAACTAACAGCTGCCAGATGTGAACAAGGGGGACTTAAAGAGTGAGAGCGATGGCGCCAAAGAGTATATACCGTACAGTTGCTAAGGTTGGGCCCCGACATGGGATACTCACCACACACAGGGATATGAACACACACAAAATGCGCCACACACTACCACGTGCTTGAACACATATACTCGTACCACCCTCAGCACACATTTCACCACACATACACCAACCTTGCCACATAAAAGTCGAAACACAAATGTCGCCACTCAAAACTCGCCACGCGCAAAACTCGCCACATGCAAAACTAGGCTCACGCAAAACTCGCCACACGTGCAAAACTCACCTCATGGAAAACTCACCACATGCAAAACTTGCACACGCGGAAAAATTGCCACATGCACAAAAGTTGCAACACATGCAAAAGTTGCCTCACACAAAACTTGCACATACTCAAAACGCACCACACATAAAACTCGCCAAGCGCAAAACTCGCCATGCGCAAAACTTGCTGCACACAACTTGCTACACGCAACTCGACACACAAAAAGTTGCTACACGCATGTCACACACAAAACTCATCTCACAAAAGTCGCTACATGCATGTCGCCACATGCAACTCAACACACACAACTTGACACAGGAAACTCGCCCTAAAACACACACAAGTCTGGTATGATCCTTCAAAAATAAAAATCTGATTAATAAGCAGACAAACTACAAGAGCAACAAATGTACCATATAAGAAATACGGCAGCTGTCAGTCACATGACCTGTCTATTATGTGTATGTGTGAACTAATATATACTCCAAGGGGGAGGGCTTCCTGTTGGCTGGGGATTTATCAGGCTGCCAATTTAGCTTATAAATACTGAGGTAAAAATACTGAGCAAATAACGTGTGAACGCGGTCTAATACAGGAGGAGATGACATACAGATATATACTATATACAGGAGAGATGACACACAGGTATATACTATATACAGGAGGAGATGACATACAGGTACATACTATATACAGGGGAGATGACACAGGAATATACTATATACAGGGGAGATGACACTCACACATATATTCTATATACAGTGGAGATGACACACAGGTATATACTATATACAGAAGAGATGACACACAGGTATATACTATATACAGGGGAGATGACATACAGGTATATACTATATACAGGGGATGACACACAGGTATATACTATATACAGGGGAGATGACACACAGGTATATACTATATACAGGAGATGACATACCGGTATATACTATATACAGGAGGAGATGACACACAGGTACACACTACATACAGGGGAGATGACACACAGATATATACTATATACAGGAGAGATGACACACAGGTATATGCTATATACAGGGGAGATGACACACAGGTATTTACTATATACAGGAGAGATGACAAACAGGTATATATGAGGGGCGATCCAAAAGTAATGATAATCAATACTAAACACAATGAATATAGTCAAAAAATAAATTTATTTTTCTACATAGTCTCCTAACAAGTCTATACATTTAGTCCATCTCTTTTCTAAACTTAGAATTCCCTTCGAAAAAAATTCTTGATCTTGACCCTCAAAAAAATCCCCAACAGCGGTTATCACGTCGCTATTGTCGTTAAATTTCTTGCCCCGGAGGTGTTCCTTGAGCCTAGGAAAGAGAAAGAAGTCACTGGGGGCTAGATCTGGTGAATAGGGGGGTGTCCCACCAGTTCAAAGCCCGCTTCTTGAATGGTAGCCATGGCAACAGCAGCTTTGTGAGCCGGCGCGTTATCTTGGTGAAACAACACTCCAGCCCGCAGTTTGCCGCGCCTTTTCTCCTTGATAGCCTCCCGCAATCTTCATATTTGTTCTGCGTAGTAGGAGCCCGTAATAGTGGCTCCCTTCTCCAAATAGTCCACCATAATAATTCCTTCAGCGTCCCAAAAAACGGATGCCATAACCTTCCCTGCTGAGCTTGACACTTTGAATTTCTTCGGCGTCGGTTCGTCGGCTCGTTTCCATGTCATCGATTGTTGTTTAGTTTCGGGATCAAAGTGGTGGATCCAGGTCTCGTCCATGGTCAAAAAACGTGACAAAAAATTTTCCTTGTCTGCTTGGAACTTTTCGAGATTTGCTATTGAAATGTCAACTCGTTTCTTCTTTTGTTCGTCGGTTAACATTTTTGGCACCCAACGCGCGGAGACCTTTCTCACATGCAATTCTTTTGCAAGGATTCTTTGAATACTGCCATATGAGATCCCTGTGACCTCAGCTACATGCCTGATAGTCACTCTTCGATCTGCCAATACAACTTCTTCAACTTTTTTCACGTTTTCTTCATTGAGGGACGTGGATGGGCGTCCTTCACGATGTTCATTTTCCGTCGATGTTCTTCCCAGCTTAAATTCCTTGGCCCAGCGTGCAACTGTGGAATATGGAGGAGAAGAGTCCCCCAATGTTTCCACCAAGTCGCTGTGTATGTCTTTGGTAGTCATTTTTTTCAAGCAGAGGTATTTGATGACAGCTCTGAGCTCGTTTTTTTCCATTTTGATGTTCACTCCTCGGCAGTTCATATTCAAATGAATGTAGCTTCCAGGAATCGTGGTCTATTTAAGTAATTTTTTTTTCCTGGACTAGTGGGTACCTAAGAGAGAAGAAAACATTTTATTTTAATTTCTGTGTGCAATAGAAATAACCGATTATCATTACTTTTGGATCGCCTCTCGTACTAGATACAGAAGGAGATGACACACAGGTATATACTATATACAGGAGGAGATGACACACACACACACACATATATTTTATATACAGGGGAGACGACACACAGATATATACTATATACCGGGGAGATGACACACAGGTATATACTATATACAGGAGGAGATGACACACAGGTATATACTATATACAGGAGGAGATGACACACACATATATACTATATACAGGGGAGATGACACACAGGTATATACTATATACAGGAGGAGATGACATACAGGTATATACTATATACAGGAGGAGATGACACACTGGTATATACTATATATAGGAGGAGATGACATACAGGTATATACTATATACAGGAGAAATGACCCACAGGTATATACTATATGCAGGAACAGATGACACACAGGTTTATACTATATACGGGAGGAGATGACACACACATATATACTATATACAGGGGAGATGACACACAGGTATATACTATATACAGGAGGAGATGACATACAGGTATATACTATATACAGGGAAGTTGACACACAGGTATATCCTATATACAGGGGAGATGACACACAGGTATATACTATATACAGGAGGAGATGAGACACAGGTATATACTATATACAGGAGGAGATGACATACAGGTGCATACTATACACAGGAGGAGATGACACACAGGTATATACTATATACAGGAGGAGATAATACACAGGTATATACTATATACAGGAGAGATGACACACACATATATACTATATACAGGGGAGATGACACACAGGTATATACTACATCCAGGAGGAGATGAGACACAGGTATATACTATATACAGGAGGAGATGACATACAGGTACATACTATATACAGGAGGAGATGACACACAGGTATATACTATATACAGGAGGAGATGACACACATATATATATATATACTATATATAGGAGCAGATGACACACAGGTATATACTATATACAGGGGAGATGACATTCAGGTACGTACTATATACAGGAGCAGATGACACACAGGTATATACTATATACAGGAGGAGAGGACTTACAGGTATATACTATATACAGGAGGAGATGACACACGTATATACTATATACAGGAGGAGATGACATACAGGTATATACTATATAAAAGAGGAGATGACACATAGGTATATAGAGGAGGAGATGACATGCAGAAGGTATATACTATATACAAAGTAGATGACATACAGGTATATACTATATACAGGGGAGATGACATACAGGTATATACTATATACAGGAGATGACATACAGGTATATACTATATAGAGGAGGAGATGACATACAGAAAGTATATACTATATACAGGGGAGATGACATACAGGTATATACTATATACAGGAGATGACATACAGGTATATACTATATATAGGAGAAGATGACATACAGGTATATAGTACTGTATATACAGAAGAGATGACATACAGGTTTATACTATATACAGGAGGAGATGACACATAGGTATATACAATATACAGGAGGAGATGACATACAGCAGGTATATACTATTTACAGGGGGATGACATACAGGTATATACTATATACAGGAGATGACATACAGGTGTATACTATATATAAGGGAGATGACAAACATGTATATACTGAGGGGAAAATGAGAGGTGTGAGGTGAAAATGAGGGGTGTGAGGTGAAAATGAAAAGGTGTGCAAAATGAGTGCAAAATGAGAGGAGTGAGGGAAAATAGTGGAGTGATCGGAAAATGACAGATGTAAGTTCTAAATGACAAGTGTTAGGGGGTAATGAGAGGAGTGAGGGGGAAATAAGAGGAGTGAGGGGAAAATGAGGGGAAAATGAGAGGTGTAAGGGAGAAAATGGGAGGCGTGATGGGAAAATAAGAGAAGTGAGGTGCTATAAGTAACCACAGATATTTACTATGCCCAGGCAACGCCGGGCTCTTCAGCTAGAATATATATATATAGATCTTCAAATATGTAGCGGCCTTAAGTAGGACAGCGCTGTACAGGCATTATCTGTCCTTTTTGGGGCTTACAATCTAAATTCTCTTGTGGTGTTTTTGGAGTTTAACCCCTTAATGACCGCCAATACGTCTTTTAACTGACCTGAGATATAAGAGAATAGTATCCCCCATACAGATGACAATCCATCATCTGTCGGCTGTACACTATAGCTGACAACTTGCTGTACCAGCCACGATCAGTATTTGCACCATCTAAATCTGTTTAACCCCTTAGATGCTGCTGTCAATAGTGACTACATCATTATAAATGGTTAACAGAGTGTGGGGGCTTCTTCTTTGTCACAATTGGTGCCCTCAGATCATGATTTTGTTGTCCTGATGTTTGTGATGGCAATTCATGACCAAATAGTGGCCTTAGAGTCTGCCGGCTGTAGTAATCTGTTTAGAAGTTAGCAACATTTAGGTGGTAAAAATACACATTTTCATTTCTGTCATACCACTTTGCATTAATTCCTGTAAAACACCTGAAGGGTTAATAAACTACCTGACAGCAGTTTTCAATATGTTTAGGGGTGCTGTTTTTAAAATGGTATCATGTTTGTGGGTTTCCCAATATATGGGACCCCTAAAGTCACTTCAAACATGGATAAGTCCCTAAAAAAAAAATTTTTGTAAATTTCTTTGAAAAAATGAAAAATTGCTGCTACATTTTTAAACCTCCTAAAATGCTAACAAAATAAAATAACATTTTACAAATGGTGCTGATGTAAAGCAGACATGTGGGAAATGTTATTTATTAATGGTTTGCTGTTGTATGACTATCTGGATTAAAGGGATAATCATTCAAATTTAGAAAATTGCTAATTTTTTAAAATTTTTCTCAAATTTTTGATATTTTTTATAAATAAACACAAAAAATGTTGAACAAAATTTACCATTATCATAAAGTATAATGTGTCACGAAAAAACAATCTCAAAATCACTGGGATTTGTTGAAGCATCGCAGAGTTATTACCACATAAAGCGACACTGGTCAGATTTCAAAAATTTGGCTCGGTCACTAAGGGGTTAATCTAATTTCCAAATCAAGTAAGAAAAGGACTACGGTAATCTGATGAACAGAATATATACTCATAGTATTACATATTATTTACACACATTTCTTATTTATGTTTCTAAAATATGAAATTTATGGGAGCAATTGCAAATTACATGTAGTAGGTATCCAGCAGGAATTTTCTGCTTGGCTGCAGAGAGGCATCCAGCCGTGGTAAGTAAAGCAAAAGAAACTCAGTAAAACTCCTGAGAGCTTCAATCTGTAGCTTGTCAAAAGTTGAGGTTGTTGTAGTAATTAAACCACAAGTGCACTGGACCTTCTGGGGACTTGGACAATACAACTTCCTACCACAGGATGTCCTCGCAGTAGCTGAGCTGAGCTGGATCCTGATGTAATGTTTTCCCAGAGGCAGCAGAAGTGCTGTCCTGCAAAATCACTTTAATGTAAGCAAGCTGCTAAATAGCTCTTATACTGCTAAATAGCTCTCACACTGACACCACGTCCAGTTATTACTGCTGCTTTCAAGAGCACGTCTGTGATCAGCGAGTCCTCAGACTGACACCGTGGTTTAAGATAACCCCCCCATTGAACCAATTCAATGTTAGAATAAATAAAAAAAATACAATAAATTATATTTCTGTTCAGCACCATGTAAAAGTATTTCTTCCTTGCTATTTTTTCATTGGAAATTTCCCTATAAGTTCCCTTTATTAGCACACAATAGCTGACAGTGTCACAGGTAGGGGTCACTGTATGTTCTCCTCAGAATTCTCATAGAGGCATATTGAGGCCATAGGGGTGCATTGCAATCACAGATGTTGTAACGGGTGGAGAAACAAAAGATCCCGAGTCAGGGATACCTGCCATAGGGGGTCACCAACCTTGGGACAGAGTGTAATCCCGATAGGTTCCCCCTAGAGGTTGTGGCAAGAGAGATCTTGGAGACCCCACTGAACCACAGAGCTGGACATGTCCCCTGGTAAGTTTGGAACAGCTCAGTTCTAGGGTCCCACACAGGGATGCAGGTATAAAAACATGCATGTAAAAAGAAAGTTGGACGAACCAGGAGTGTGTGATCGCAGTGGCAATGAGGAACCCTCTGGCACCAGCCAAGGATGTGGCCGGGGGTCAGGGTAAAAAGGATAAAGCTCTCGCTAGTCAGCTGCATCAGGAGGCTCAAGTTTGAGTGCGATGTAATACGAATGTATGCCCGGATTTGCTGGGACAGACCGTGGCATTTCAGCGTGACATAATCACTGAGGCATGAGTAAGGGTACGGAGGAAACGGTACCAAGGGCCAGAAGGCAGGTAATTAGCTGACAAGATGGGCTATGGGGTTAGTGAACCCAAAATGAACAAGGTCAAGTCCACCAAAAACTAAACCAAATCTATGGTTAATCAGGAAAGTGGGCGTGTCGTCTGCAATGGACAACGGGGTCGTGGATGGTCCGGTAATGAAGTATGGAGGAGAAACACAAAGGGGAGGGATGCTTGCATCAAACGATGGTTCCGGTCCCTACTTTTTTTCTCAGTACAGTGTCGGGCGGGGATGTCACAGGGTAATGCTTATGGCCTGCCACGCGCCCATGTGGGGTGACAAGTGTTCAACCCTACAGGTTTTAACAGAGGGGGGATATGTAAGGCAGTGACCAGTGTCACACGTAGGGGTCACTGTATGTTCTCCCCAGAAAGCGCATATAGGCGTATTGAGGCCATGGGGGTGCATGGCAGTCACAGGCATAGCTGTGATTGCAATTGTGAGGCAGTGACTGATGCCACATGTTGCTTGTGAAAAGCCCTGCAATAAAGGGTAGTGGGTGTCAGTATCAGAGTGGAGTTTGCAGCAAGCAAAGCAGACAGCTCTGCAAATGCTCAGCTCTGTGTGAGAGTAGCACAGAGCCCAGCAGAGCGAACTCTTGGCACCCACAGCATGCACAGCAGTTCAGTCACCCACAGTAACTGGTCAGAGGAGGACTGACGTGTTTAGTGACTGTAAAGTGAAGGATATCATGTACTGTGGAAAGCTGTGAGTAAAGAGATATTAACATGGTGGTGCAGTCGCCCAAGGCAACAAGTCTCGGCGGTGGACTTTCTTGTGCCCGACGGTGAACAGGAGGTAGATTGTCTTGCGCCCAAAGAAGGACTGGCATGTTTAGTGACTGTAATCCGGAGGATATTGGTCCCGGGAGCGATCCGGAGGATACCGGGTACTATGTAGTGCTGTGAATTGTATTTTAATGATACATACTTGTGTGAATTGGACATTAATGCTGTGAAGTAACCGCATTAAAGAGACTTTGATTTGGAACTCAGTTGGGCCACTGCCTCCTCACTCCATAAGTGTTCTACCTATCACTGCTTTACAAGTACTTAATAGTGCCGTCCTCTTTCAGACATTTTTTCATATGTGCCCTTTTGCAGTGAAAAAAATAAATAGTGCTTTACTCACCCTTCCCGTGTTCGGGCCTGAGTATCGGTGGTTGCTATCAGTGCATGTTGTCTGCAGCACTAATGTCACTTATACAATGCTGCAGACAACTGAGCTCAGCAGCTCCACTGATTGGCTGCTGATCAGTGAGCTTAGCGGCCTGTGCCATTTATAATCTGTGGAGCTTCTGAGCTCAGTTTTCTCCAGCACTGTCTGTAATGGCAGCAAATCACAGAGCTCAGTGGTTTGTGCCATCTACATTGGTAGAGCTGCTGAGCTCCATTATCTGCAGCATTGTCTGTCATGGCATCTAATCAGTGAGCTCAGAGTCTTGTACCATTTACATCAGCATAGCTGCTTAGCTCGGTTGTCTGCAGCACTGTCTGTTATGGCAACTAATCAGTGAGCTCAGCAGCCTGTGCCATCTACATTGGCAGAGCTGCGGAGCTCAGTTGTCTGTAATAGTAGCTAATCATTAAGCTCCGTTGATTATGTCATCCACATCGGCAGAGCTGCTGAGCTCAATTGTCTGCAGCATTGTCTGCCATGGCAGTCAAGCACTGCAGAAAACAACAGACACTGAGGCTCAGGGCTGGACCTGGGCAAGGTGTTTTTTTTTTTTATATATATATTAAGGAAAAAAGGAACAACCCCTTTTAGCACTATAATAGAAAGTTGTCACATTTTTGAAAAGTTTTTCTAACAGGGCCCATGCTGCCCTTCCCCCCACCCCTCACAGCCACCCTCTTTAGTAAACGAGGGTCTCTGCTGCAAATATAAAAATTAAAGGCACTCCAACATGTACATTCTTCATCTTCAGCAATAAAGAAAGGTGAATAAAAGAATTATGGTCATTTAATTGTACAGAAATCAGACACAAAGCTGTTCCAGACATGCAATCTCACTTTCTTATTAGTTTCTGCTGCTCCACATGTGTATCAAGGACTATCCCTTACAGACATCATAGTATTCAAAGTAAATGCTTGTAATCAATGATTAAAACAAAGCAGATTTCATGAGGGAGCTAAAGGCAAACTGAAGGTGCTAATCATGGCAAAAATGTCAGGTAGAACTTATTGTATAATTGTACATCACCTCTCAGAGTCGCACTCCTTCATTAGGTCAATATAAAAGTCTTGATCCACAAACAATTTACTAGTGTCAATTTAAAAGGTGCCAAAAATGTTTAGTCTTTATTAGCAATGAGTGAGCAAGCTCTTCACTGCGCTCGGGATGCTCATTATTTGGCGAGTATTCTTTTAATATTCGAGTAGAAACTGAAGTCCCCACCCCGCATGCAGCCATTTTGGTTGTGGTATTACTGTGATTGGCTGGCTGCATAGCGTCATCAGGGCTATATAAAGGTACCTTCACACATAACGATATCGTTAACGATATCGTTGCTTTTTGTGACGTAGCAACGATATCGTTAAGGAAATCGATCTGTGTGACAGCGACCAACGATCAGGCCCCTGCTGGGAGATCGTTGGTCGCTGAACAAAGTCCAGAACTTTATTTCGTCGCTGGATCTCCCGTGGACATCGCTGGATCGGCGTGTGTGACACCGATCCAGCGATGTCTTCACTGGTAACCAGTGTAAACATCGGGTAACTAAGCGCAGGGCCGCGCTTAGTAACCCGATGTTTACCCTGGTTACCAGCGTAAAAGTAAAAAAAAAAAACACTACATACTTACCTACCGCTGTCTGTCCCCGGCGCTGTGCTCTGCACTCCTCCTGTACTGGCTGTCAGCGTCGGTCAGCCGGAAAGCAGAGCGGTGACGTCACCGCTCTGCTTTCCGGCCGCTGTGCTCACAGTCAGTACAGGAGGAGTGCAGAGCACAGCACCGAGGACAGACAGCGGTAGGTAAGTATGTAGTGTTTTTTTTTTTTTACTTTTAGGATGGTAACCAGGGTAAACATCGGGTTACTAAGCGCGGCCCTGCGCTTAGTTACCCGATGTTTACCCTGGTTACCCGGGGACTTCGGGATCGTTGGTCGCTGGAGAGCTGTCTGTGTGACAGCTCTCTAGCGACCAAACAGCGACGCTGCAGCGATCCGGATCGTTGTCGGTATCGCTGCAGCGTCGCTTAATGTGAAGGGGCCTTAAGACCAGTGACGCTATGCTTGGCACACTGTACCCCAGACACAGCTTAGGGAGAGATGCTGGTGAAAGAGGGACAGAATTGTAGCTGCGTAATAGCCAGGGATTCAACCACATTTACATTTCTTTTAATTACAACAGCCCTTCTTAGTGCTAATTATATAATCAATCATAATACTGGTGTTAGCAAATTAGGGAGAGATTGTGCTGAAGGGATCGTTTAGGACACTATAGGGTGAACTGCACGTCCTTTATGCTGCAGCCTGCTACTCATACCCAAAACCCATTCTCAGGGCTAATAATATTCTTTTTGCTCGTAATCCTGCAAATTGCTCTGAGCAGGGAAATATTATACACCATTTTTACTGTGGCAGTTGTGTGTCAAAAGCATACATTCAGACAGGATCTCAATAACATAGCTATATTGCTCCTGCAATGTAACCAGTCCATCTGAGGTGGGGAAATTTTCCTGTAAAAGTAATACTGCAATTTTTTTTTTTCAGAAGGTAACATTTTACACGGCATTTATCATGCTAGAGTTGGGTGTCAAAACACAACAAATGAATTTGCAAGAGAGGATATGGCCTGGAATCCTGGCATGTAGGAAGCAGGACTCCTGAGCTCCATGGGGACAACAGAGAAAGTGACCTATAACTCAACAAAAAGAAGCTGGTCTCATTTGAACGCTGTTTAGTTGGATTCAGAACTGACAGTGGAACAATCCAAGACCACTTGTGACCCCTTTTGTGCTGGAACGGCTGAGATATTGACTTTAAAACCCAGCAGGACCGGACACTGCAGGCTGGTAAGTGGAGCTCCCTAGCTAGCTACTAGCACAGCCATCAGGCGATGGTGGCGACAAAAATATACCCTACTCACTTCTGATCACTAGTGGGACTGTCACAAGCTCACTCTCTCCCTTCCTGAAGGTGGCACACCAGAGCAGCATGTGTTCCTACGATCTTAGCAGAAGGTCTACTTTGTACCAGAGATTCACATAAGGGCCCTCTTTTTTTGGCCCATATACCTTTAAAATCCACAAAGTGGGTACAGCCCCTAGGTTAGCATTTCTCCTACCTCATTACTGCCCCTACTTCCATTTGAAGTTTTCTTCATCTCTCTGAGGCTCCATAACACCTTTAACCAACATTAAACACTGCTTCTGAGCCTGCTTCTGATGTGAACTTTCTATGGCTACGTTCACACAAGCGTTCTGCTAGTGTGCGTCGCCTTAGCGTCGGGCGATGCAGCGGCGACGCACGCGTCATGCGCCCCTATGTTTAACATGGGGGACGCATGCGTTTTTGTGTGTTGCGTTTTGCAACACTTGCGTCTTTTTTGCCGCTAGCGTCGGACCAAGAAAACGCAACAAGTTGCATTTTTCTTGCGTCCGATTTTCGGCAAAAAACGACGCACGCGTCGCAAAACGCAGCGTTTTTGCGTGCGTTTTGCCGCGTTTTTGTGTGCGTCGTGTCGCCGACGCAGCGGCGCGCAACGCTAGTCTGAACGTAGCCTATCTGCTATTTCCAGAGGTCAACGCTACGCAGTGATTACTGCTCTTTTATAATGTGCCTACCTACACGTACTTGGATAAATAACGGATAAAGCCCCCCTCCTCTCGGGCTCGCCTTCCATATTGCAGTTGACCCCGGCCCTAACTGGGATGTGTTTGTGCCTCTATTTTGCTGGGCCCGAATCTACAGTGCCTTGCGAAAGTATTCGGCCCGCTAGAACTTTTCAAACTTTTCCCACTTATCATGCTTCAAACCTAAAGATACCAAATGTAAATTTTTGGTGAAGAATCAACATCAAGTGGAACACAATTGTGAAGTTGAACAAAATTTATTGGTTATTTTAAATTTTTGTGGAAACTCAAAAACTGAAAAGTGGGGCGTGCAATATTATTCTTCACCTTTACTTTCAGTGCAGCAAACTCACTCCAGAAGTTCATTGTGGATCTCTGAATTATCCAGTGTTGTCCTAAATGCCTAATGATGATAAATATAATCCACCTGTGTGTAATCAAGTCTCCATATAAATCCACTTGCTCTGTGATAGTCTCAGGGTTCTGTTTGAAGCACAAAGAGCATCATGAAGACCAAAGAACACAACAGGCAGGTCCGTGATACTGTTTTTTGGGGTTTTTTTTATTTTATTTTTTAAATTTTTAAAAAATTTTATACAGTGCTAAAATATTTCGCAGCGCTTTACAGTTTGCACACATTATCATCACTGTCCCCGATGGGGCTCACAATCTAGATTCCCTATCTGTATGTCTTTGGAATGTGGGAGGAAACCGGAGTACCCAGAGGAAACCCACACAAACACGGAGAGAACATACAAACTCTTTGCAGATGTTGTCCTGGATGGGATTAGATCCCAGGACCCCAGCGCTGCAAGGCTGTTGTTTCATATTGAAATGAAAAGCATATCATACCACTGCAAATCTACCAAGACCCGGCCGTCCCTCTAAACTTTCATCTCAAACAAGGAGAAGACTGATCAGAGATGCAGCCAAGAGGCCCATGATCACTCTGGATGAACTGTAGATCCTACAGCTGAGGTGGGACAGTCTGTTCATAGAACAACAATCAGTCGTACACTGCACAAATCTGGCCCTTATGGAAAGTTTGCCAATAGAAAGCCATTTCTCAAAGATATCCATAAAAAGTGTTGTTTAAAGTTTGCAACAAGCTTCCTGGGAGACACACCAAACATGTGGAAGAAGGTGCTCCGGTCAGATGAAACCAAAATCGAACTTTTTGGTAACAATGCCAAATGATATGTTTGGCATAAAGGCAACACAGCTCATTACCCTGAACACACCATCCCCACTGTCAAACATGGTGGTGGTAGCATCATGGTTTGGGCCTGCTTTTCTTCAGCAGAGACAGGGAAGATGGTTAAAATTGATGGGAAAATGGATGTAGCCAAATGCAGGACCATTCTTGAAGAAAACCTGTTGGAGTCTGCAAAAGACCTGAGACTGGGACGGAGATTTGTCTTCCAACAAGACAATGATCCCAAACATAAAGCAAAATCTATCACAGAGCAAGTGGATTTAAATGGAGACTTGATTACACACAGGTGGATTATATTTATCATCATTAGGCACTTAGGACAACATTGGATCATTCAGAGATCCACAATGAACTACTGGAGTGAGTTTGGTGCACTGAAAGTAAAGGTGCCGAATAATATTGCACGCCCCAATTTTCAGTTTTTGAATTTCCACAAAAATTTAAAATAACCAAAAAATTTCATTCAACTTCAAAATTGTATTCCACTTGTTTTTGATTCTTCACCAAAAATTTACATTTGGTATCTTTATGTTTGAAGCATGATATGTGGGAAAAGGTTGAAAAGTTCCAGGGGGCCGAATACTTTCGCAAGGCACTGTATTGTTCATATTTACTAAACAATTTGGATCTAATCCTACCTCGCTTTCTCTGGTGTCTAAACCTATTATAGACTGTGTAAACTGCTTCAATTAAATCTCAGCTGTAGTATCCCCCTCTCTTTTTACATGCATACCTTGTGACTACATACTCCTCTCCATCTCTGATGGATAAATTTGTGAACCCTGGTAGCTCTAAATCTGTTAAAACCAGAGCTCAGCTTGCCATATCTCCTCCTAAAACATCGTACTCTAATACTGTCATGTCTTAGGTATCTCTGCAAGCCATTGAAACTTCTATTACAATGAAACTCATGCCGGCGATTGACGCCACACTTCCGTCTTTCCAAACCTTGCTGGAAACAATCACATCCCAGTTGACTGAACACACCAGTAAAATCTCAGCGGCAGAGCAGCGGATTTCCAATTTGGAGGATACTATACAATCCTAAGCTGTTCAAGTAAAAGACAGAGACCATGCAATAGAGCAGCTCCAGGAAAAATTTGATTACTTGGAGAATAGGAGTGGTCAAAACAATCTCATTGGCATCCCTGAGTCAGTGAAAGTCCTTCATCACTTTACTTCCTCCAGGGTCCTGCGGGCATTCAATTTGCCTGACCTGCCTGGCTCCATGGTAGTGGAAAGAGCCCACAGGACTGGATCTGAGCGTTCTGATCCAAAAGCCCACCACTCCCTGTTATTTTTAAGTTGCTCAACTACCAGGACAAAATGCAACTGCTCCGGGCGTTTCGAGCCTCCTCCTCGATGAAGTATGAGGGTTACTCCCTTCTCATGTTTCAGGACTTCTCCGCTTTGGTGGCAGCCAAGCGCCGTGCTTTATCATCAGTTTGTAGACTGTTACATGATGGGCACACGTTTTGCTCTTCTATACCCTGCATGCCTCCGGGTGGTGCTTCGCGGAAAGCCGGTGTTTTTTGATGATCCTGATAAAGTCTTGGAGGAAATAGAGCATTTCTCTCAGGCATCCTCTCCGGTTACTTGACTTTGGTTTCTGGTCATATGTTCTATTATGAGTATTGGTATCTGGGTGGTGATGTGGTCTTATTGCACAATTATTACCAAGGCTTTTTTTTAGTATTGCACAATATTTGTTCTTATCTTGTAAATTTCCTTTCTAAGGGATGCTGTTAGTTGGGATAATTTAACCTCATGTTCAAACTATTATCCTGGAATGTGGCTGGTCTTAATTCGCCGGTTCCGTGCAGAAAGGTATTAGACCATATTACCCGCTTACACCCACATATCGTCTTTTTACAAGAAACTCGCTGGCATTGCAGAGGTCACCCAGGGCTCCGTAATAGACATTTGGAGTGCTTGAGGCTTCCTTTTCACGGAAGAAGCGTGGGGTGGCCATTTTGTTTCATAAGGACCTAGACTACTCTATACAAGATGTAGTGAGAGATAAGGCAGGACGATATTTACTAATCAGAGTCCTTATCGAACAGTGGTAATATTGCCTCATTAATGTTTATGCTCCCAAAACTTTCATTTTTTGCCAGACTCTTGGAAGTTGTTCATGGCTGGCATCCCACCAATATATTATTAGGTGGAGTTTTAAATACCCTTCACGACATCTTCCTTGATAGATCTACACCTGCCTGCATCTCATTCAACTGGAGCGATTTCTATCCTACTAGATAGGCTTGATCTAGTTGATGCTTGGAGATGCTGCCACCCTACGGAGAGAGAATACACCTTTTATTCTAGAGTACATGATGTTCAAACTCGTATTGATTATTGGTTGATCTCCTCCCATTAGTTATTTCGGACACCTCTCCAGTTTTACTTACTTTGGAACTCCCCACTAGTAGAAGTGTATCTTTTCATTGATGTTTTCTCTCATATCTTTACACTTCGGATGACTTCAATTGCTATATGACTGGTTGGATGGAGACTTTCATGGAGGATATCCTGGAACACCTAGACTATATCAACCTATTCTGGGCCACTGCTAAGACACTGCTTGGGGGATATATCTTCTTTGTGTCACAGAAAGAAAGAATTGATGTCCTCCCTGCAGCCTTTCTTAGACGGGCTTACTCAGTCGCATAGAGATTTTAAATTACATAATACTCCCTCCTTCAAAGAGGCTTACCTTACGGCTAAACAAAACTTAAACATCCTATTGCATGAACAGGCACACAATCAGTTAGCTCATCAATACAATTGATATTTTCGGTGGGGTAATAAACCAGGATGTCTTTTGGCATCCCTAATAAAGCCATTCAAAGCATCTACTAGAGTCTTTAATATTGCATTACCCGATGGCTCCATAACCCATGTCCCGACTTGTCAAATATTTTCTCATGCTGCTGAATAATCTATGTACCCTTTGTTTATTGTTCAACAATGATAGTTTTATAAAAAAAATGTTTGCAGTATCAATATAATGATGCGATTTGTAACCAGTCTTATACGCCCATCGAAATTGGGCAAATTTACCTCGCATTGTAATACTCTCTGCAATGTTTTCTCAACAGGGATATATCATACTAGCTATTGAACCCGTTCTACGCCCGGGTGGCGAGCATTTATATTGGTATATGGTCTCCATCCTGGTATGTGCTGCTCCATCCTGCGCCCCCATCCTGTCATGTGCTGCTCCATCCTGCGCCCCCATTCTGACATGTGCTGCTCCATCCTGCGCCCCCATTCTGTCATGTGCTGTTCCCATCCTGCGCCCCCATCCTGTCATGTGCTGCTCCCATCCTGCGCCCCCGTTCTGTCATGTGCTGCTCCCATCCTGCGCCCCCGTTCTGTCATGTGCTGCTCCCATCCTGCGCCCCCGTTCTGTCATGTGCTGCTCCCATCCTGCGCCACCGTTCTTTAATTTGCTGCTCCCATTCATATGCCCCATACGCTGCTCCATAAGATGCTCCATAATATATGCCCCGTATCACCTATGCCAAGCATGGTATCCATCCACAGACAGCTGTTTCGGGGTTTTTGCCCCTCATCAGTGTGGAGTAGGAAACTGGCTATTAGGAGCAGTGCCTAGTAAAAGCAAATGCTTGGCATAGGTGGTCTTCCTTTATTGGATGTTTTCCTTTATTATATGCTTCCCTTCCCGTGGTTGTTCCTTCCCGGAGAAAGGCCTGGCTATTCATTGCTTGCGTTGAGAAACACGTGATGGTGTCTCAGCAGCTTACTTTACATGCATTTGCATATTTCCCATAAGGGATGGGGGCAGTGTTCTGGATCACTGCGTTGAGAAACACGTGATGGTGTCTCCGCGGTGTTGGATGTTTTGGTCTCCCTGAGGTCATTCATCTGTACCTTCACAGCCTTTTACTAGGCACTGCTCCTAATAGCCAGTTTCCTACTCCACACTGATGAGGGGCAAAAACCCTGAAACAGCTGTCTGTGGATGGATACCATGCTTGGCATAGGTGGTTTTCCTTTATTGGATGTTTTCCTTTATTGGATGCTGCCCTTCCCGTGGTTGTTCCTTCCCGGGCAAAGGCCTGGCTATTCATTGCTTGCGTTGAGAAACACGTGATGGTGTCTCCGCAGCTTACTTTACATGCTTTTTTAAAGAGAGCCCAGTTAAACCAAAAATGGTAATTTGCAATATCTGCTATGCCAGCATCAGCGTGACCACCACCAGAATACCCAAGTTAATGCAAGCAAAGCACGTGACTACTTGGGCCAAACACCAAGGTGCAGAAACAGTGTCTGCGGATGACACCACTCCCATGTCCCCTGTTCTACATGCATGCCAATCCCCTGTCCATGATGTAAGCAAAGATGACTCCCACCCTGCACCTGTCATTGCATACTTGCAACCACCATCAGCAAACACGGCCACTTCCTTTTCCCCGTGCAGCGTTCAGTTGTTCCTACCCCATTCCTTGGAATCCAAGCATAAATATGCAGCCACCCACAGGCTACAATATTAAACAGACATATTTCAAGACAGCTTGGCCTGTATCCCATAACATTAGCTGTGCCCTGACCAACACTGTGACTGGGAAGGTCCACTTAAACACAGGCACCTGGACAAGAGCTTGTGGCCAGGAATGCTATTTTTCCCTGATGGCACACTAGGTGAACACTGTGGAAGCCGAGACCCAGTTGAACCCTGGAACATGACACGTGCTACCAAGACTGAGGATTGATTCAATCAGGGTTGCCCCCACATTCTACAGCAGTTCCTGTATCTCCTCCTCCATCTCAGAAATGTCAACATCAGTCCTAAGCTGGAAGCACTGCCTCTGCCAAGAGGCAACAACCTGTGTTGAAGCTAATCTACTTAGGTGACAAACTCACTGCTGCAGAGTTGTTGAAAGGTCTTACAAACTAGACGGATTTGTGACTCTCACCCCTGAACCTTCAACCAGGCATGGTCGTGTGTGACAATTGCTGTAACCTGGTGGCAGCTCTGAAGCTTGGCAAACTTGCACACGTACCATTCCTGGCCCATGTGCTTCGTCTTCCTCTGACAATGCTGCGGTCCACGCAGCGATACGTGTGGGGTCAGATCCCAGACCCTGTGATTTTGCAACTCTGACTGGTATTCCCCTGATCCTTAGGAGCATCCCTTAAGGTGATATGTACCTCTCCAGATAGGCATTTCTTATTGGGCTCTGGCATCAATCCTTTCTCCTGACATACTTTATGCATTTATATCTGGCTGTCTCTCTTATTTTGGTAATAGCCTTGGCCTTTTACCATTGGTATTTCAGGTACTATTTCCTCATTGTTCGCCTTACCTATGATCAGCTCAGTTTTGATTTAGTTATTTGCTATTAATAGACCTTTATTACTACTGGGTTTGCTTGTTTCACGTCCACTATACCACCATATGTTGAGTCTTTATTGTCTCATTTATTGCTGTATACTGCCATTTTTTGATATCTTATCGCACTCATAAATGTCTTACTGGCGTTCAGGTCTGGGACCTCATCGTCATATCTTTTTAATTGTTTTTATATTCCCGTGTTTGCTGTGTCAGTATTAATAAAATTGATTCATATATATTTTTTATATTGGAGTGTGCACTTTTCATTAGGTAGTCTTTTTTCTCTTGGTTCCTTACATAACATTGCTACCTATGTGGCAACTCCTTTTTGCATTTTCTTGACTATTTATGCAATATTTGTGGTGCGCCCTTATTCCCTACATACGGAGCTAGAAACTATACTGGGTGATGCTACACAGCCCAGCCTCCTCTCATCTTCTCAACGCAGATAGGGTGAAAATGAGGAGGAGGAGGAGGATCATGAGCAGGTTGTCTACACTAGAGATGGTAGTACCCACAACACCTTCTTCCCATCTGTTCAGCGTGGATTGTTGTGAATTCTGTGGCTGAATTCACTCCTGTGGTCACAAGTGGTACTGCAGCTTCTGAGCTTCCTCCCTCAGGTGTTCTGGTGAGCTCGTTAACTGCTTCATTACTTAACTCCGCCTGATGCTGCTATCCTTGCTCCTTGTCAATGTTTCAGTGTTGGATCTGAGCTTCTCCTGATTGTTCCTGTGACCTGCTGCTCTGTATAGCTAAGTGCTTTTTGCTTTTTGTTGCTTTTTTTCTGTCCAGCTTGTCTTTTATTTTGCTGGAAGCTCTGAGACGCAAGGGGTGTACCGCCGTGCCGTTAGTTCGGCACGGTGGGTTTTTTTTGCCCCCTTTGCGTGGTTTTGCTTTAGGGTTTTTTGTAGACTGCAAAGTTCGCTTTACTGTCCTCGCTCTGTCCTAGAATATCGGGCCCCACTTTGCTGAATCTATTTCATCCCTACGTTTTGTCTTTTCATCTTACTCACAGTCATTATATGTGGGGGGCTGCCTTTTCCTTTGGGGAATTTCTCTGGGGCAAGTCAGGCCTATTTTTCTATCTTCAGGCTAGCTAGTTTCTTAGGCTGTGCCGAGTTGCCTAGGTAGTTGTTAGGCGCAATCCACAGCCACTTTTAGTTGTGTTTAGGATAGGATCAGGTGTGCAGTCTACAGAGTTTCCACGTCTCAGAGCTCGTTCTTGTATTTTTGGGTATTTGTCAGATCACTGTGTGCGCTCTGAGCGCTAAGCACACTGTGTTTCTGGATTGCCTTCATAACACCTGTCATTAGCAAACATAACAGTGGATGTCCTGAAGACGAGGACAACATGGACAGTCATCTTCATGTGGACAAGGAAGTCTTAGCTGAGTTTATGTTCCACTGCCTTTCCCATGACCCTCGCGTTGCACACATTTTGGTCAATGCTAAATACTGGTTGCTCACCCTTCAATACCCACAATATAAGGAGAACTGTACATCTCTCCTTCCCGTGTTTGAGAGGTCTAATAAAATGTTGCAATACCAGAAGGCCCTAGTTGAAGAGTTATTGAAAATTCCTATCTGACAACACTGCTCCTTGGACAACCAGGAGTTGAGACTAGGCAGACACACCCCAGATGCAGCAGAGGCAGGGGAACACTCTTAAAGTTCTGGGACAGTTTTCTCAGACCCTCCCATCACCTAGGCCCTGTTGCGCGAGGTACTCTGACAAGGAGGGAAAAGTTTTGGAAGATGCTGAAGGAGTACCTTGCAGACCGTACCAGCATCCTCCTTGATTCCTCTGTGCTTTACAACTATTATGTATCCAATCTAGACACATGGCAAGAACTGTCTCTCTATGCCTTGTATGTCCTGGCCAGTGGCCTACCCTGCCCCTAGCATTTTGTCAGGGCAGGTTTTTAGTGCCACCAGGAGTTTTATAACTGATAGAATTTTCAGTTGACAGGCGGATGTGCCTGACAGGCTGACTCTTGTCAAAATAATCAAGGGGTGGATTGGCCCAGACTTCTGTACACCACCGGATGACAGCAGCGGAACATAAAACTAAAATGCAGTATTTTTTTGTTTTCTTTCCAGTGTGTTCCAATGCACGCTTTCCCACCCTAACATGGGTATATGCTTCGGGATTTTATCTTTTTTTGTGTTGTCATCCTCCTACACCATATCAATGCTACCCTCATTATAAATATTTTAAGGGTGTTTATGAGGCCCACATTAACATTTTTTAGAGGCCTGCCTCAAACACACACATATATATATATATATACATATGTATATATACAGTACAGACCTAAAGTTTGGACACACCTTCTCATTTAAAGTTTTTTCTGTATTTTCATGACTATGAAAATTGTACATTCGCACTGAAGGCATCAAAACTATGAATTAACACATGTGGAATTATATACTTAACAAAAAAGTGTGAAGCAACTAAAATTATATCTTATATTCTAGGTTCTTCAAAGTGGCCACCTTTGCACACTCTTGGCATTCTCTTGATGAGCTTCAAGAGGTAGTCACCGGAAATGGTCTTCCAACAATCTTGAAGGAGTTCCCAGAGATGCTTAGCACTTGTTGGCCTTTTTGCCTTCACCCTGCGGTCCAGCTCACCCCAAACCATCTCGATTAGGTTCAGGTCTGGTGACTGTGGTCATCTGGCGTAGCACACCATCATTCTCCTTCTTGGTCAAATAGCCCTTACACAGCCTGGAGCCTGGACGAAGCTTTCCATAACGAAACGCGCGTCAGGTGTCGTGGGTCCCTGGCTGGTGGTTTACACTTGCTAATTATGGTTCTTCCGTTGTATGTATTATGAATGTTATATCATTCTGGGGTGGTATTTCGCAATGCTGCATCTGTCGGTGATTTTGCACCTTATTTTGTAATGTATATTATATCCTGTGATTTTGCACATTTAATGTCTATATTTAATTATGTTAGGATACACACTTTTACATTTTTATATTTATGGTGCGCTATCATTGACTGCCGCCGCGTTTTGAGTGTACTGTCGGCTATGCTTGAATAACTTGCCTGCGGGTGTTATATCCATGCTATGAGTTTTTTTTGGAAGGCTACTTTTCTTATGTATATCCTTTGCCACTTCCTCAGCCATACCTACCGGTTGTTTCTGCACTTTTTCTGCTCCCATGTTTTATATGTTTAACATATGGTTTTAGATGTGTTCATAATAAAGTTGGTATATTTTTATATCTTTTGGCCTAGTGTTTATCGTTGGTGTTGATGATAATTATCGCTGAGCATAATTTAGATTGGTTGCGATATTATAGGTGTTAATAGTACAGAGAATAAGAAACAAAAAGAGCCAGATAGACTCTCCGACCAAAATACAACATGGGCCAAAAGCAGATATAATAAATATAACCTCAAATAGACGAACAAAAAGACAAGACACCCACAAGGAAGAGAAGGGGAAAGGGTGAACTCCGAAAGGAGGGGAGACCAAAAGTACTAGGAGTGGCCTATTCTGTCCTCTGAGCCCAATAGTAATCCCAGGGAGCCCAAACCGAGTCAAAGTTCTTCACTGACGCATTTAGAATCACCGTCATATATTCCATCTTATGGATGTCATTTACTCTATAGAGTAAGTGTAGATGGGAAGGCAGGGAAATTTGTCTCCAATTGAGAGCAATCAGACACTTAGCAGCTGTGAGAATGTGTAGGAGCAGCCTAGCTGACTTTTTGCCTATCCCAATAGGGGTAAGATTTAACAGATATACGGTCGGATCCAGCCCCACTTTCACATACAGGATCTCGGAGATCAACAATCTCACCTCCCTCCAGAAACCTTCATTTCCCGGACGCAACAAAAAAATGTGATATAACGTACCCACATCAGAGCCACAATGCCAGCATACATTCGGTATTGAGGGATTTAATCTATGAAGTAATCCAGGGGTGTGATACCAGAACATAAGTATCTTATACTGGTTCTGCTTAACCCCTTCATGACCCAGCCTATTTTGACCTTAAAGACCTGGCCGTTTTTTGTAATTCTGACCAGTGTCCCTTTATGAGGTAATAACTCAGGAACACTTCAACGAATCCTAGCGGTTCTGAGATTGTTTTTTCATGACATATTGGGCTTCATGTTAGTGGTAAATTTAGGTCGATAATTTTTGCGTTTATTTGTGAAAAAAATGGAAATTTGGCTATAATTTTGAAAATTTAGCAATTTTCAAATTTTTGAATTTTTATTCTGTTAAACGAGAGAGATATGTGACCCAAGATAGTTAATAAATAACATTACCCACATGTCTACTTTACATCAGCACAATTTTGGAACCAAAATTCTTTTTTGCTAGGAAGTTATAAGGGTTAAAATTTGACCTGCGATTTCTCATTTTTACAGCAAAATTTACAAAACCATTTTTTTTAGGGACCACCTCACATTTGAAGTCAGTTTTAGGGGTCTATATGGCTGAAAATACCCAAAAGTGACAACATTCTAAAAACTGCACCCCTCAAGGTACTCAAAACCACATTTAATAAGTTTATTAACCCTTCAGGTGCTTCATAGCAGCAGAAGCAACATGGAAGGAAAAAAATGAACATTTAACTTTTTAGTCACAAAAATGATGTTTTAGCAACAATTTTTTTATTTTCCCAAGGGTAAAAAGATAAACTGGACACCAAAAGTTGTTGTACAATTTGTCCTGAGTACGCCGATACCCAATATGAGGGGGGAACCACTGTTTGGGCGCACGACAGGGCTCGGAAGGGAAGGAGCGACATTTGACTGTTTCAATTAAAAATTGGCTCCAATCTTTAGCGGACACCATGTCGCGTTTGGAGAGCCCCTGTGTGCCTAAACATTGGAGCTCCCCACAAGTGACCCCATTTTGGAAACTAGACCCCCAAGGAGCTTATCTAGATGCATAGTGAGCACGTTGAACCGCCAGGTGCTTCACAAATTGATCCGTAAAAATGAAAAAGTACTTTTTTTTCACAAAAAATTGCTTTTAGCCTCAATTTTTTCATTTTCACATAGGTAACAGGATAAAATGGATCCTAAAATGTGTTGGGCAATTTCTCCTGAGTACATTGATACCCTATATGTGGTCACAAACCACTGTTTGTGCACACGGCAAGGCTCGGAAGGGAAGGAGCGCCATTTGACTTTTGAATGAAAAATTAGCTCCAATCATTAGCGGACACCATGTCGCTTTTGGAGAGCCATTGTGTGCCTAAACATTGGAGCTTCCCCACATGTGACCCCATTTTGGAAACTAGACCCCCCAAGGAACTTATCTAGATGCATAGTGAGCACTTTGAACCCCCAGGTGCTTCATAAATTGATCCGTAAAAATGAAAAAGTACTTTTTTTTCGCCAAAAATTTCTTTTAGCCTCAATTTGTTCATTTCCACAAGGGCAACAGGATAAAATGGATCCTAAAATGTATTGGGCAATTTCTCCTGAGTACACTGATATGTCACATGTGGGGGTAAACCACTGTTTGGGCACACGGTAGGGCTCAGAATGGAAGGAGCACCATTTGACTTTTCGAATGAAAAATTACCTCCAATCGTTTGCTGACACCATGTCGCGTTTGGAGAGCCCCTGTGTGCCTAAACATTGGAGCTTCCCCACATGTGACCCCATTTTGGAAACTAGACCTCCCAAGAAACTAATCTAGATGTGTGGTGACAACTTTAAACCCTCAAGTGCTTCACAGAAGTTTATAACGCAGAGCTGTGAAAATAAAAAATCATTTTTCTTTCCTGAAAAATTATTTTTTAGCCCACAATTTTTTATTTTCACAAGAGTAACAGGAGAAATTGGACCCAAAAAGTTGTTGTCCAGTTTGTCCTGAGTACACTGATACCCCAAATGTGGGGGGGAACCACTGTTTGGGCACACGTTGGGGCTCGGAAGGGAAGTAGTGACTTTTGAAATGCAGACTTTGATGGAATGGTCTGCAGGCATCACATTGCGTTTGCAGAGCCCCTGATGTGCCTAAACAGTAGAAACCCCCCACAAGTGACCCCTCTTTGGAAACTAGACCCCACAAGGAACTTAACTAGATATGTGGTGAGCACTTTGAACCCCCAAGTGCTTCACAGAAGTTTACAACGCAGAGCCGTGAAAATAAAAAATCATGTTTCTTTTCTCAAAAATGATGTTTTAGCAAGCAATTTTTTATTTTCACAAGGGTAACAGGAGAAATTGGACCCCAATAGTTGTTGCCGAGTTTGTCCTGAGTACACTGATACCCAATATGTGGGGGTAAACCACTGTTTGGGCATACGTCGGGGCTCAGAAAGGAAGTAGTGACTTTTGAAATGCAGACTTTGATGGAATGGTCTGCGGGCATCACGTTGCGTTTGCAGAGCCCCTGATGTGCCTAAACAGTAGAAACCCCCCACAAGTGACCCCTCTTTGGAAACTAGGCCCCACAAGGAACTTATCTAGATATGTGGTGAGCACTTTGAACCCCCAAGTGCTTCACAGAAGTTTACAACGCAGAGCCGTGAAAATAAAAAATCATGTTTCTTTCCTCAAAAATGATGTTTTAGCAGGCAATTTTTTATTTTCATAAGGGTAACAGGAGAAATTGGACCGCAATAGTTGTTGCCGAGTTTGTCCTGAGTATGCTGGTACCCCATATGTGGGGGTAAACCACTGTTTGGGCGCATGACAGAGCTTGGAAGGGAAGTAGTGACTTTTGAAATGCAGACTTTGATGGAATGGTCTGCGGGCATCACGTTGCGTTTGCAGAGCCCCTGATGTGCCTAAACAGTAGAAACCCCCCCATAAGTGACCCCTCTTTGGAAACTAGGCCCCACAAGGAACTTATCTAGTTATGTGGTGAGCACTTTGAACCCCCAAGTGCTTCACAGAAGTTTACAACGCAGACCCGTGAAAATAAAAAATCATTTTTCATTCCTCAAAAATTATGTTTTAGCAAGCAATTTTTTATTTTCACAAGGGTATCAGGAGAAATTAGACCCCAATAATTGTTGCCCAGTTTGTCCTGAGTATGCTGGTACCCCATATGTGGGGGTAAACCACTGTTTGGGCACACGTCGGGGCTCGGAAGGGAGGGAGCACCATTTGACTTTTTGAATGCAAGATTGACTGGAATCAATGGTGGCGCCATGTTGCGTTTGGAGACCCCTGATGTGCCGTAACAGTGGAAACCCCTCAATTCTAACTCCAACACTAACCCCAAGACACCCCTAACCCTAAATCCCAACTCTAGCCATAACCCTTATCACAACCCTAACCCCAACACACCCCTAACCCTAATTCCAACCCTAAGGCTATGTGCCCACGTTGCGGAATCGTGTGAGATTTTTCCGCACCATTTTTAAAAATCCGCAGGTAAAAGGCACTGCATTTTACCTGCGGATTTACCGCGGATTTCCAGTGTTTTTTGTGCGGATTTCACCTGTGGATTCCTATTGAGGAACAGGTGTAAAACGCTGCGGAATCCGCACAAAGAATTGATATAATGCGGAAAATACAACACAGTGTTTCCACGCAGTATTTTCCGCACCATGGGCACAGCGGATTTGGTTTTCCATAGGTTTACATGGTACTGTAAACCTGATGGAAAACTGCTACGAATCCGCAGCGGCCAATCCGCTGCGGATCCGCAGCCAAATCTGCTGCAGATCCGCAGCCAAATCCGCACCGTGTGCACAAAGCCTAATTCTAACACTAACCCTAGTTCTAACCCTAATTCTAGCCATAACCCAAACCCTAACCCTAAGACCAGGTTCACATTGAGCTAGCAGCAGCCCGTTCAGCACATACGCTAACGGGCTGCTGCTAGCGCAAGTGCCGACGTTTGCATCACACTAGTGCAGATAGAGCATCTGCTAGCTCTATCTGCGCTAGCAGTGACGGACCCGGAAATGCTGCAGCCCGCGTCTCCGGGTCCGTCACTCAATGGCGGCACATCACTAGCGTACACCCATTGTGGGCGTGCGCTAGTGATGCGTCCGACATTGCTGTCAATGGCGCCCGTAACGGACTATGTTACACCGCGTTTATGCTATGGTGTAACGTAGTCCATCTAACGGACTGCTTAGACACAGTGTGAACTAACCCTAACCCTAACCCTAACCCTAATGGGGCAAAGATTTTTGTCCCTACCTATGGGGGTGATAAAGGTAGGGGGGTATTATTTTTTTTTATTTTGATCGCTGTGATAGAACCTATCACAGCGATCAAAATGTACTTGTAACGAATCTGCCGGTCGGGCGCACTGCGCATGCGCCCGCCATTTTCCAAGATGGCGGTGCCCATGCAGCAGCCGGATGGACACCGGGAGGGACACGGGAGGTCGGTAAGTATGATGGGGGGATCAGACAGCGGGGGGGTCGGACAGCGGGGGATCGAACAGGAGGACAGAGGGGAGCGGAGGACATGAAATGACAGGACGGAGGACCGGATGGCTGGATTGTAATATTTCACCAATTTTCATTGGTGAAATATTACTATCGCTCTGATTGAAAGTGAAAGTGAAACGTCACTTTCAACAGCCAATCACAGCGATCGTAGCCACGGGGGGTGAAGCCACCCCTCCTGGGCTAACGTACAACTCCTCCTGTCCCGGCAGGCCGGGTGAAATTACAGTTAACCCTTTCACCCGGCCTACAGGAGCCCAATCCGGCCATGACGCATATGCTGCATCACAGGTCGGATTGGCACAGGTTTTCATGACGCATACGGTGCGTCAAAGGTCGGGAAGGGGTTAAAGAGGGTGGAAATAGAAGACTTAGCCGCCTTTTCCCAGATGATATGCCATCTTTGAAGTGAGAGCTCCCTCCCAGAATAGACTCCCATTTGCACATGTAGAAGTGCTTTATCTGCTGACCCTCCAAGGGAGACCACAAAATTTTATATATTTCCAAAATTAAACATTTGGTCGATGACTCTCTCCTGCAAATTCTCTCAAAGTCAGTCAGAAGGGAGACACTCGAGGAACCGAAAAGGGAAAGGGCAAAGTGTTTAATCTGTAAGCACTGATAAAATTCTTTAATAGTGATAGGACACTTAGACTTGACGTCATCAAATGTGAGAAGCTCCAGCGTGTCCCCGTCCACCAAATCCGCAAACATAAACAGACCCACAAAGGACCAAGGGTGGACCACTGTGTGTTCCAGGCAACTTGGCACTAATGGTTGAAATATGAATGAGATCATAGGCGAGTTAGGGCAGGCTAAAGCAAACCTCTTCCCACATGAGAGCCAGATCTCCCTCATGAACCGAATAGGGCCCAATAGAGGCTCTAGGATCACCACCGGCGTGTTTAACTATAGTAGTGATATAGGAGACACGAGAACACGCTTAGAATTCCGATGACGCTTGTCATTCCAAATGAACTTCATCATAGGTGCCTGGAAAGACATAAGCTCACTGATTGGAACCCTGACCGGCAAGGTCTTAAAAAATTAAAGCAATTTAGGAAGGAGAGACATTTTAAGAGAAGTAATCCGACCAATAAGTGAAAGCAGAGCGGTTTCCACTTGATCATCAACCTCTTTAAATCATTCAGAAGTGGTGGAAAATTGGAGCTGTATAAGTTTTCATAAGAGGAAGAAAGATTTATCCCAAGATATTTGATTGTCTGAGTTTTCCATCTGAATATAAAATTTTATTTTAAATGATCCAGAACATCAGGGGTAATGTTTAGTGGGAGGGCCTCTGTTTTTGAAGTGTTCAGCTTATTCTCTGAGAATTCCCCGTATTTTTAATAACATCCATTAAATTGAGTACCGTAATATGTAAATTGGTTAGGGTTAAAAGGAAGTAATCTGCAAATAAAGAGATCTTAAACATCTTGTCTCGAACCTCTACCCCTGATATATTTGGATTTTGGCCAATCATTATCACTAAAGGCTCTATGCACAAAACGTATAATAAAGGCGATAAAGGGCAGCCCTGGCGGGTCCCATTAGATATTTTAAATGGGGAGAAGTATTGAAGGGAAGCTTAGTAGATGCAGAAGGGGAGGTATACAATACTCTAATAGCTGTCATGAAAGGGCCCGAAAAGCAAAATACCTTCAGCATCTCAAATAAAAGGGACCAATTGAGGCGATCAAACGCCTTTACTGCATCTAAACTCAGTATAAGGGACTGTAATTTTGCTTTATTAGCAACATGAATTAGGTCTATCGCCCTCCTAGTGTTGTCCCCTCCCCCCCGTCGTTTAGGCACAAAACCCACCTGGTCCTTATTGATAAGTTGGGGGAGCCAGCTATTCTACCTATTGGCCAACAAAGAGTAAATATTTTAAAATCAGAGTTTAATAATGATATTGGGCGATAGTTTGAGCAATCTAAAGGATCCTTCCCTGGTTTTGGAACAAGAACCAAATAGTAGTGAGTTAGCGTATCCGGCATGGGGGAGCCCTCAAGAAAAGAGTTAAAGAGTGTGACCATATGGGGAGAAAGCTCCTCCGCAAAGGTTTTATATTACAGATATTTCAATTCATCTGGGCCCGGAGATTTACCCATGGGTAGGTCCTTCAGGATGTTTAGTACCTCCTCCTGAGACACACATTGGTTGAGAAATGATAGGGCCTCAGTAGGGAGAGTTGAAGCATTTAAGTTTGATAAAAAAAAGATGTAATATATCAATTCTATCAGAATTATTTGTAGGGGGAGTATCTTGTAAATTATATAATTTACTATAAAAATTATGGAATAATTCCAAGATTACAGTTTGGTTATAATAAATCTTGCCGTCAGGGCCTGAGGGTGAGAGTTCAGGGCTCTATCCTTCAGTAGCCTGGCCAAAAGTGTATAGGTTTTGTTCCCTTTTTTGTAATATTTTTGTTTAGATTACAGTAGAAGTTTTCCAACTTTATGCAGAGGTAGGTCCTTTAATTTGTTTCTAAGCGTCACAACTTTGTTTAAGGTTCTCACTGAAGTAGAGGATGCCAACTGACGTTCCTCACTTGATAATTGAGAAGATAATTTATCAGATTCAGCTTTAGCATTTCTATTTAATCTGGAACCCTCCCTGATACAGTATCCCATCATGACAGCCTTATGAACTTCCCACAGAACCGAAGGGCAAGTGTCCGAGCCCTCATTCAGATGGGAGAAATCAGTGAGATAGTTCAATAGAGTTTTCCGAATTACCGGATCCTTTATTAAAAACTCATTCAGGTTCCAGTGGCAAACTCTGGGATACAGATGAGTGGATCTAAGGTCTAGAACCACTGGAGCATGATCCGACCATGTAATATGACTCATCTCAGCCTTCGCCATCATCCTCAGTGTCAGGATATTTGCAAAAATATAATCAATTCTAGAATGGGTGCAATGAGGGTGAGAAGAAAAGGAAAAGGTCCTTTCTCTAGGATGGTCTATTCTCCACATGTCGAACACAGAGTTACGTAGGAAGTTAGGCCCACCTCTCAAAGAAGCTTCCAAAATGACATATCTACCCCCCGGATCAATGTGCGACCTGATCACCTGTAGGGGACAACCCGAAGAAACCAGGATGGCCACAACACCTCTCTTATTATTTTCTTAAGCTCTCTTAGGGCAAGCTTCCTCTTTCTAGGGGAGTTAAGTCCCTTGACATTTAGTGATATTGTATGCAACATTTGGAATTGCATAGTGTACTCACACACTTATGATCACCAGGAATCAGCATCACTCCCACCTCAATCGATATATAGAACCAGACCCTTTCCTCCAGAACATTCTGCAAGTGGAGACCCAGAGGTAGGAAACCAGATATTGGGAAGGGAGGAAACAATAGGTAAAGGGGAAGACAAGGACAACAAAGAACATAGAGAAAAAAACAATATTAGTGAATAAAACACCACATTTCCCAAAAGTGAGAAGCATGGCCCGTGGTTGACCTTGCAGAAAATGTCTAACCCACAAGGTTAAAGAACCCAGCAGCCACGGAAAAATTTTTTTCCGGGAGTTGTGGCCCAACACTCAAACATCAAATGGGAAAAGCAACAATAAAAAAACATTGATTTATCAAATGGCCAACCAAAGCTCCCCCAGGCACATAATTATGTTAAATTGCAGAACTCCCTCTTAAAGAGATTGAAAAGAGAAACGGCAATTAAACTTTTGCTAGATATTATAGAAATATGCCTGCATCGGCTAGTAGTTTTAAACAAACTTGAACAATTTACAAAATCAAGTTTTGGGGACTCTAAAAGAGAAGATGCAAAAAGCAGAGAGAAAAGAAAAAAGAAAAAATTATGTCGAGAAAATCAGTGGAGGCCCTAGTTTTTCCATTTCCCTCCTCCTCCACCCAGATGATCCTTCTTTTCTCTCTGAGACCAAACCGGAGGTGGAGGCGGACGCACAGGGAGAGATGTCCCAGTCAGAAATCTTAGGGACCTGGATATCCAGTTTCTCACAAAAGGAAGGCAGGTCCTCAAGGGAGCCGAAACACCATCTCTTCGAGCTATTAAGGCAAAGGGGAACCCCCACCTATAGGTAATTGTGAGATCCTTCAATATAGACAGCAAGGGCCGGAGGAATCTCCTCTTTTGTAAAGTTATGTGAGATAGGTCCTGAAAAAGTTGTACAACTGCGCTCTTCTTTGATCTGGCCTTCATCATAATCCTCTCCTTTATTTCAAAATCACATAGACAGCAAATAATGTCTCTTGGGAGAGGTGTAGCTTCTTTGGAAAGGAAAATCCTTCGAGAATCTTCACATTTTATGATGCCTTGAACACAGTTAAGGCACCACATGCCCGAGGCAGCAAAACAACCCCAAAATATGTTAGCCTCCATCATATTTGACTGTAACTACTGTGTTCTTTTATTTTTAGGCCTCATTCCATTTACAGTAAACAGTAGAATGTGTTTTACAAAAAAACTCGACAGTATGTTGGTCTCATCTATCAACAGGATGCCTGCTGACCCTCTAAAAAATGTCAGGGCCACCTGCTGGCCCTCCAAGTTTCACACTTTACACTATTAATACGAAAAAGAATATTTGCCCACCTCAGATCAATACATTTTATTGCAGTAGCAATATACGACTATGCAAAGCATAGTTGTCTGTTGCCCCTCCACAAATGCTTAGTGAGGGCTGCCTGATGACAACAGTAATAATAGTGAGGGCCAGCGAATGGCCCTGAAACCCCCCAGAACATTTTGGACTTTCAGAGTCCCTCCTTCATAAATTAAATAAGATGTATGTGATCATGTTTCATTTACCACATGGCCAGATAAGGTGTTAAAATGATAAAATTACATTTTCTGTTGAAGGCTTTTTTCACCATTAAATGCAATGCAAATGTGGAAAAATGCAGCAAAACACTATGTGTGAACACAGCCCAAGGTGTGGACGATCATTTTTTTCTCTTATTTATTTTGCCATTTATACAAGTTATTATCCTGGGAATAATGTTCCTTAACATTTTTTCCAGTCAAATTCATTTTAACTGCGATTTTGTATGTTTTATTGTCAGTCCGTATGAGTGACATGATAATACTCTGACAACATTGTTCCCAGTAGAAATCTGGGATTCACAGATGCTTCCAGGAGTCTTTTCCATGCTGTTCCCATGCTATTTCAACTGTTTCCATCATTTTTAGCAATTTTAAGACTTCCTCCAGACCTCCGAGTACCCAAACATTTTAGTGCTTGCTCATCACTAGTCTTCATACCTTTAAAATATTGAACTCCCACAAAGCTGAGTCAGTTGTGCCACATTGATAAGTGAAATTTTGCTTCTCTTGGGATAATGAGTCACTTCCTTGGTGAATTTGACTTTTTCACCCCGAGCACGCAGCATCCAAGTATTTACAATGTGTTGTCATTTTTTCAAATTATGCAAATTGTCTCTTCAGAGAGGAAGAGAACTAGAACTCTAGTGCCACCTATTGGAAGGTAGCAATCTTACAAGTCAATGTTGAGCCTTGTCACATGATTTAGGATAATGTTGTGAATTCTGTGGCAGAGCTCCCTCTTGTGGTCACAAGTGGTACTTCGGCTGATTCTCTCTGTGAGCTTCCGTTGGTGGAGGAAAGTGGTACTGCGGCTTCTGAGTTTCCTTCCTCAGGTGATATGGTGAAGTCGTTAGGTGCTGCTCTATTTAACTCCACCTAGTGCTTTGATCCTGGCCTCCAGTCAATGTTCTAGTATTGGACCTGTCTCCTCCCGGATTGTTCCTGTGGCCTGCTGCTCTGCATAGCTAAGTTATTCTTTGCTATTTGTTTGCTGTTTTTTTCTGTCCAGCTTGTCTATTTGTTTTTTCCTGCTTGCTGGAAGCTCTGGGACGCAGAGGGTGTACCTCCGTGCCGTTAGTTCGGTACGGAGGGTCTTTTTGCCCCCTTTTGCGTGGTTTTTGTAGGGTTTTGTGTTGACCGCAAAGTTACCTTTCCTATCCTCGCTCTGTTCAGAAAGTTGGGCCTCGTTTGCTAAATCTATTTCATCTCTACGTTTGTCTTTTCATCTTAACTCACAGTCATTATATGTGGGGGCTGCCTTTTCCTTTGGGGATGTTTCTCTGAGGCAAGGTAGGCTTATTTTCTATCTTCCTAGGTCCTCTAGGGAGCCGAAACACCATCTCTTCGAGCTATTAAAGCAAAGGGGAACCCCCACCTATAGGAAATTGTGAGATCCTTCAATATAGACAGCAAGGGCCGGAGGAATCTCCTCTTTTGTAAAGTTATGTGAGATAGGTCCTGAAAAAGTTGTACAACTGTGCTCTTCTTTGATCTGGCCTTCATCATAATCCTCTCCTTTATTTCAAAATCACATAGACAGCAAATAATGTCTCTTGGGAGAGGTGTAGCTCCTTTGGAAAGGAAAATCCTTCGAGAATCTTCACATTTTATGATGCCTTGAACACAGTTAAGGCACCACATGCCCGAGGCAGCAAAACAACCCCAAAATATGTTAGCCTCCATCATATTTGACTGTAACTACTGTGTTCTTTTATTTTTAGGCCTCATTCCATTTACAGTAAACAGTAGAATGTGTTTTACAAAAAAACTCGACAGTATGTTGGTCTCATCTATCAACAGGATGCCTGCTGACCCTCTAAAAAATGTCAGGGCCACCTGCTGGCCCTCCAAGTTTCACACTTTACACTATTAATACGAAAAAGAATATTTGCCCACCTCAGATCAATACATTTTATTGCAGTAGCAATATACGACTATGCAAAGCATAGTTGTCTGTTGCCCCTCCACAAATGCTTAGTGAGGGCTGCCTGATGACAACAGTAATAATAGTGAGGGCCAGCGAATGGCCCTGAAACCCCCCAGAACATTTTGGACTTTCAGAGTCCCTCCTTCATAAATTAAATAAGATGTATTTGATCATGTTTCATTTACCACATGGCCAGATAAGGTGTTAAAATGATAAAATTACATTTTCTGTTGAAGGCTTTTTTCACCATTAAATGCAATGCAAATGTGGAAAAATGCAGCAAAACACTATGTGTGAACACAGCCCAAGGTGTGGACGATCATTTTTTTCTCTTATTTATTTTGCCATTTATACAAGTTATTATCCTGGGAATAATGTTCCTTAACATTTTTTCCAGTCAAATTCATTTTAACTGCGATTTTGTATGTTTTATTGTCAGTCCGTATGAGTGACATGATAATACTCTGACAACATTGTTCCCAGTAGAAATCTGGGATTCACAGATGCTTCCAGGAGTCTTTTCTATGCTGTTCCCATGCTATTTCAACTGTTTCCATCATTTTTAGCAATTTTAAGACTTCCTCCAGACCTCCGAGTACCCAAACATTTTAGTGCTTGCTCATCACTAGTCTTCATACCTTTAAAATATTGAACTCCCACAAAGCTGAGTCAGTTGTGCCACATTGATAAGTGAAATTTTGCTTCTCTTGGGATAATGAGTCACTTCCTTGGTGAATTTGACTTTTTCACCCCGAGCACGCAGCATCCAAGTATTTACAATGTGTTGTCATTTTTTCAAATTATGCAAATTGTCTCTTCAGAGAGGAAGAGAACTAGAACTCTAGTGCCACCTATTGGAAGGTAGCAATCTTACAAGTCAATGTTGAGCCTTGTCACATGATTTAGGATAATGTTGTGAATTCTGTGGCAGAGCTCCCTCTTGTGGTCACAAGTGGTACTTCGGCTGATTCTCTCTGTGAGCTTCCGTTGGTGGAGGAAAGTGGTACTGCGGCTTCTGAGTTTCCTTCCTCAGGTGATATGGTGAAGTCATTAGGTGCTGCTCTATTTAACTCCACCTAGTGCTTTGATCCTGGCCTCCAGTCAATGTTCTAGTATTGGACCTGTCTCCTCCCAGATTGTTCCTGTGGCCTGCTGCTCTGCATAGCTAAGTTATTCTTTGCTATTTGTTTGCTGTTTTTTTCTGTCCAGCTTGTCTATTTGTTTTTTCCTGCTTGCTGGAAGCTCTGGGACGCAGAGGGTGTACCTCCGTGCCGTTAGTTCGGTACGGAGGGTCTTTTTGCCCCCTTTTGCGTGGTTTTTGTAGGGTTTTGTGTTGACCGCAAAGTTACCTTTCCTATCCTCGCTCTGTTCAGAAAGTTGGGCCTCGTTTGCTAAATCTATTTCATCTCTACGTTTGTCTTTTCATCTTAACTCACAGTCATTATATGTGGGGGCTGCCTTTTCCTTCGGGGATGTTTCTCTGAGGCAAGGTAGGCTTATTTTCTATCTTCAGGCTAGCTAGTTTCTCAGGCCGTGCCGAGTTGCATAGGGAGCGTTAGGCGCAATCCACGGCTGCCTTTAGTGTGGTTGGAGAGGATTAGGGATTGCGGTCAACAGAGTTCCCACGTCTCAGAGCTCGTTCTTGTTTTTTGGGTTATTGCCAGGTCACTGTATGTGCGCTGACCTCTATGTCCATTGTGGTACTGAATTACCTTTCATAACAGTACTGGAGGCCAAAAGTACTAATGATTCTCAATAGAGGGAAAAAAGAAGTTCTGAGACCATTTTTTTTTCTTTCCACTGTGTTTTGCCTTTTTTTTCCCCTAGACATTTGGGTAGTTCAGGACACAGGTGTGGACATGGATATTGAGGGTCTGTGCTCTTCATTGGATAATCTCGTTATAAATGTACAAAAGATTCAAGATTTGGTGGTTCAGAAGCCTATGTTAGAACCAAGAATTCCTATTCCTGATTTGTTTTATGGTGATAGAGCCAAGTTTGTGAATTTCAAAAATAATTGCAAACTGTTTCTGGCCTTGAAACCTCGCTCTTCTGGTGATCCAGTTCAACAAGTGAGAATTGTTATTTCTTTTTTGCGCGGCGATCCTCAGGACTGGGCATTTTCCCTTGCGCCAGGGGATCCTGCATTAAGTAATATTGATGCGTTTTTCCTGGCGCTCGGATTGCTGTTCGATGAGCCTAATTCAGTGGATCAGGCAGAGAAGAATTTGCTGGCTCTGTGTCAGGGTCAGGATGAGATAGAGGTATATTGTCAGAAATTTAGAAAGTGGTCCGTACTCACTCAATGGAATGAAGGTGTGCTCGCGGCTATTTTCAGAAGAGGTCTCTCTGAAGCCCTTAAGGATGTCATGGTGGGATTTCCTATGCCTGCTGGTCTGAATGACAGAAGTAGAAATAGACAGCGCTCCATCCAGGTGTATAGACCAAAAACCAGTGAATTTATTCAGCCATAATAGCAACGTTTCGACCCTAGTGGGTCTTTGTCAAGCATACAATACAGTGCCTGGGTTCGGCTTTAAATAGGGTGTATGCCACGCAGGGCACCAATCCCCATCAAGCCGCCCAATACCAAATAATCAATGTGAATATATATCAAAACAGACATCAAACTCCATGATATTAAAAGCCCCCAACCGCCCATATTAGCACAATACAGGACAGATGATTATTGTCCACCAGATCTTAGAAAACTGCAGTAATCATAACAGTGTATAAACAAACAAGTTCCGGCTTCAGTGTTGTCATGGTAGCGTCCTCCAATCGCCGTCCACATAATATAGCGTGTCCATGGAGAGAACCAATAGCTGTCCAGCTTCTTCTATCGTCATGACTCCTCTCAGCGCCAATCATTGTCGCCCATATATCCGAAGAACGTACCTCCCACCAATGTGGTAACTCCTAACACAGCCCAGAGTATGATGCGTCATCAATCAATGATCCCAAGTTGCTGATCGGCACACCGTACCGCATCGTCAGAGGCGCGCAGGCGCACCACCACCCGGTACTCCACATCGCATCACCAGAGGCGCGCAGGCGCACCACCGCCTAGAGCCGCCCCCGTCACAAGACTGCCACCCGAGCCAACCAGCGGCAGTGAGCGCCACACGCCCTCCACATGACGCGAACAGGAGCCCACAAGCACTGGTTGCCGAGCAACCCACCGACTCTAGCCGTAATTCCTGTAATATAACCATATCCCTACCGGACTAATGGTGTTACCATAGCTAAGGGAAAAGAAGGTGTTTACAATGGGGAAAGCTATAATATAGCATATATTAACCATCACAGGATGAAAATCCACCCATATCATACATGGACATAGTAAAGACATATATCGTGCCCACATTGCTATATCAATGTTAGTATGTTACAGATTATTAACCATATAGTGTAAAGGTACGGAAATTACAAAAATTATAAAACATTTTTTTTACAAAAACATACAAAAATATGGAAGACACACCCTTTTCGAATTATACCACAGTATATACATCTGCAACAGCCGAGGGACATAAGGAGGGAAAACGGACGTAAACCAACATCCTATGCATATCCCATATAACGCTTAATTGCAACCCATCCTCCTGACAGACGACTGTGGCACATACTACCTAAAAGAGAAAAAAACAAAAACATACCACAGTAAACTCCATATGCAGCAGTGGGGACATTAAAAACAACTACCGATGACAGTAGCTCTCAATCCTAGCAAACACAAGCATGTACATTAAAATCAATATTCAAACCTTTTGGTTGTAAAGACTCCAAGGTGTAGATCCACCGGAGTTCCTTAGTTTTGAGCATCTGTAACCTGTTCCCCCCTCTTCTCAATGCAGGGACACTATCAATCACCCTAAATCTAAGTTGATTAATTGAGTGCCTATTTTCCAAAAAATGCTTAGGAACTGGTAACTCTGTTAACCCTGTCCTCACTGTGCTTTTGTGCTTATTGATGCGAGCCCGCACCTCCATGGTTGTTTCACCCACATAAGTGAGTCCACATGGGCATACAATCATGTAAACGACAAAACTTGAAGAACAGGTGTACCGTTCCTTAAGAAAATTTTTTTTCCCGGTATGGGGATGATAAAAAAAAGTCTCCTTTCAACATATTATTACAACAGGAACAACCCAAACACGGGAAATTCCCGTGCTTAGCTGTCCTGAGGGTGCTTTGGATCAAATTCCTAGAGGTCCCAATATCAGATCTTACAAGTTTATCTTTAAAATTATGACCACGCCTAAACGACATCATGGGGTATGTCTCAAAACTAGGAATAGCCGGAAGGCCCCGCTGTAATAAAGTCCAGTGTTTCCTCAATACATTACCAATACGGTTACTTACTGCATTATATGTGGAGACAAAAGGGATTCTGCCACATGTCGAACTAGCCCGAATCGTATTCCGAATGCTCTCTCGAGAGCACTTAGCAGCCTTAGTTTTGTATCTAGCTACCTCATTTGCAGGGTAACCCCTTGCAATAAATTTTGCACACATCTCATCTAATCTCAAATCTACCCGGTTTTCATCAGACACAATCCTTCTCACTCGTAGCAACTGACTCCAAGGTAGGGAGCTAACCATTCTCCTTGGATGATTACTATCAAACGCCAGTAACCCATTCCCATCGGTCGCTTTAACAAAAATGTCTGTTCCAAGTTTGTCACCACATTTGTAAACAAGAGTGTCAAGGAATTGTATCTGCGTCTTTGACCAAGTTAGCGTAAATTGTAATTCGGGATATATCTGATTCAGGGTACTATGAAAATCCTCCAACTCCTCCGAGGACCCCTCCCAAACCAGAAAAATGTCATCTATATAACGCCACCAGGCTCTGACGTGGCGCCAGAGGGTGGAACTGTACACGAACTCGTCCTCGAGTACCGCCATCTAGATGTTAGCATAGGTGGGGGCCACTTTGGACCCCATGGCGGTACCCCTCAATTGCAAGAAAAAATCATCCCCAAACAGAAAAAATTTCCGCCTGAGGATGAATTCAAGCAATGTGAGGACGAGCCGTGCACACTCCGGGGCCACGTCAGAGCCTGTCAGCACATGTGAGACCGCCTCCAACCCTTTATCGTGTTCAATTGAAGTATATAGTGAAACCACATCAAAGGATGCCAAAATGGTGGCTTCTGAGATCATAATGTTATCAATTTTATTAAGAAAGTCACCTGTGTCCCGAATATAGGATCGCGCTGATGTAGCATATGGCCTTAATACCCGATCCAAAAAAATTGCAGTGTTGTTAAAGAGGGAGCCCCTCCCCGAGACAATAGGACGCCCCGGTGGATTAAACAAATCTTTGTGTATTTTTGGTAATATATACAACACTGGAATCACCGGAGCTTCAATCATCAAGTATTCGGCCAGCTTGTGGTCAATGAGTCCCGTGGCCAGGGAGTCACTGACCACAAGCTGTAGCTCTTTCTGAAAACGTAAAGAAGGATTACATGACAGTTTTTCATATACAGCCACATCATTCAGTTGTCTCAATACTTCTGCCCTATATTTCACACTGTCCATTACAACCACTGCTCCACCCTTATCGGCTGATTTTATTGTAATTAAAGTATTATCAGCCAAGGCTTTAAGTGTCTTTCTTTCAACAGCCGTCAGGTTATGGGTTGAAATCGATCTATAATCCCTCTTAACTTTATCAATATCCCTATGTACAAGATCGATATACGATTCTACAAAGTGGTTTTTGTTAGGCGGTTGAAAATTGCTCTTACAATATAAACCCACTCCTTTAAGGGAAAAACCTTCGTCCCGTACATCTGTGGTTGTACCAGGGAGTTCAGATCCTACAGATATATTTGATTTCTCAGAAAAATAAGTAGTCAACCTCAATCTTCTGAAAAATGCTTGTAGATCGACTTCCAACATAAACCAGTCAGGGTTACGTGAGGGGCAGAATGACAACCCCTTAGACAGTACCTTAATTTCAATATCAGACAAAGTCATAGATGATATATTAACTACCAATTTCTTACTGTCATCTAGTTGTCCTTCATGTTCCTTGTTCTCATTACGGTGTTCCGTCCCATCCGTTGATTCCGAGTTGTCCCTCCGTTTCTTATGCTTGCGGCCCCCTCTCCGGCCACGTCTCCGGGAGTGGTTTTGTCCACCTTCTCCTTTCCTAAAAAATGATGGTTAACCTTATTGGATCCTCCAGCATTAGAGTCATCTGTAGATTCCGAATCTGCAGTGGTGAAGCCAAAATTCGTTTGTTTTCTATCTTGGGGTCTTTTCCGTCTCCTGGAACCATTATATCTCCTATTGCCTGCATTAGTATGTGTATTGGGACCCATCTGCCAAGAGAAAACACGGCCCACCTTATAGTCCTCTGCATCCCGGAACCATTTGGTCCTTTTAGTGGTTTCGATACCACTCCTGAACTTCGTCAGGTTCTCCTCCATTTTGATTCTCAGAGGGCCCCAGTCTTGTGATGTTACCTGGGCCTTCACCTGATCTTCCAGTTCAGAAATATTCCTCTTGATGGTACTTATTTCAATTTTCAAAAATTCGATGTTCAGCAGCATCACATCAAATGCATATTTATTTGAAATAGATTCGAATCTCATGCAAAATTGTGTATTGTCCGGTAGCAGAGTAGGCCTAAGGACGTAACCCCCGTGGGATCCTCCGTACCTTATAATATTCAGACAAAGTCATAACATGTAGTTCACAGGAGATAAGTCTCCGTCTCTCATTCTCCAATTTTCTCCTTAGCATCTCAGTTGTTGGTCTACTGAGGAATGTAGTATCCATGCTTGTGCCAGCCAGGATCCGAGCCGCATCATCATCGGTATATGAAAACATGACGGCGTTCTCCAGCTCACCCACCTCTGGAATTGCAGATCCTTCCGCCATTGCGGTATACGGTGCACGTCAAACCAGGTTCCAATAGTACCACGAAACAAAAAAGTTGGCTGACAGCACTCATAGGTCGGAGCGCCCTTCCAGGTCCAGGGAACCCACTAGGACCATACGGTATACCAGAAGTAGAAATAGACAGCGCTCCATCCAGGTGTATAGACCAAAAAACAGTGAATTTATTCAGCCATAATAGCAACGTTTCGACCCTAGTGGGTCTTTGTCAAGCATACAATACAGTGCTTGGGTTCGGCTTTAAATAGGGTGTATGCCACGCGGGGCACCAATCCCCATCAAGCCGCCCAATACCAAATAATCAATGTGAATATATATCAAAACAGACATCAAACTCCATGATATTAAAAGCCCCCAACCGCCCATATTAGCACAATACAGGACAGATGATTATTGTCCACCAGATCTTAGAAAACTGCAGTAATCATAACAGTGTATAAACAAACAAGTTTCGGCTTCAGTGTTGTCATGGTAGCGTCCTCCAATCGCCATCCACATAATATAGCGTGTCCATGGAGAGAACCAATAGCTGTCCAGCTTCTTCTATCGTCATGACTCCTCTCAGCGCCAATCATTGTCGCCCATATATCCGAAGAACGTACCTCCCACCAATGTGGTAACTCCTAACACAGCCCAGAGTATGATACATCATCAATCAATGATCCCAATGATCACAATGATCATGTGCTGACAGGCTCTGACGTGGCCCCGGAGTGTGCACGGCTCGTCCTCACATTGCTTGAATTCATCCTCAGGCGGAATTTTTTTCTGTTTGGGGATGATTTTTTCTTGCAATTGAGGGGTACCGCCATGGGGTCCAATGTGGCCCCCACCTATGCTAACATCTACATGGCGGTACTCGAGGACGAGTTCGTGTACAGTTCCACCCTCTGGCGCCACGTCAGAGCCTGGTGGCGTTATATAGATGACATTTTTCTGGTTTGGGAGGGGTCCTCGGAGGAGTTGGAGGATTTTCATAGTACCCTGAATCAGATATATCCCGAATTACAATTTACGCTAACTTGGTCAAAGACGCAGATACAATTCCTTGACACTCTTGTTTACAAATGTGGTGACAAACTTGGAACAGACATTTTTGTTAAAGAGACCGATAGGAATGGGTTACTGGCGTTTGATAGTAATCATCCAAGGAGAATGGTTAGCTCCCTACCTTGGAGTCAGTTGCTACGAGTGAGAAGGATTGTGTCTGATGAAAACCGGGTAGATTTGAGATTAGATGAGATGTGTGCAAAATTTATTGCAAGGGGTTACCCTGCAAATGAGGTAGCTAGATACAAAACTAAGGCTGCTAAGTGCTCTCGAGAGAGCATTCGGAATACGATTCGGGCTAGTTCGACATGTGGCAGAATCCCTTTTGTCTCCACATATAATGCAGTAAGTAACCGTATTGGTAATGTATTGAGGAAACACTGGACTTTATTACAGCGGGGCCTTCCGGCTATTCCTAGTTTTGAGACATACCCCATGATGTCGTTTAGGCGTGGTCATAATTTTAAAGATAAACTTGTAAGATCTGATATTGGGACCTCTAGGAATTTGATCCAAAGCACCCTCAGGACAGCTAAGCACGGGAATTTCCCGTGTTTGGGTTGTTCCTGTTGTAATAATATGTTGAAAGGAGACCTTTTTTATCATCCCCATACCGGGAAAAAATTTTTCTTAAGGAACGGTACACCTGTTCTTCAAGTTTTGTCGTTTACATGATTGTATGCCCATGTGGACTCACTTATGTGGGTGAAACAACCATGGAGGTGCGGGCTCGCATCAATAAGCACAAAAGCACAGTGAGGACAGGGTTAACAGAGTTACCAGTTCCTAAGCATTTTTTGGAAAATAGGCACTCAATTAATCAACTTAGATTTAGGGTGATTGATAGTGTCCCTGCATTGAGAAGAGGGGGGAACAGGTTACAGATGCTCAAAACTAAGGAACTCCGGTGGATCTACACCTTGGAGTCTTTACAACCAAAAGGTTTGAATATTGATTTTAATGTACATGCTTGTGTTTGCTAGGATTGAGAGCTACTGTCATCGGTAGTTGTTTTTAATGTCCCCACTGCTGCATATGGAGTTTACTGTGGTATGTTTTTGTTTTTTTCTCTTTTAGGTAGTATGTGCCACAGTCGTCTGTCAGGAGGATGGGTTGCAATTAAGCGTTATATGGGATACGCATAGGATGTTGGTTTACGTCCGTTTTCCCTCCTTATGTCCCTCGGCTGTTGCAGATGTATATACTGTGGTATACTTCGAAAAAGGTGTGTCTTCCATATTTTTGTATGTTTTTGTAAAAAAAATGTTTTATAATTTTTGTAATTTCCGTACCTTTACACTATATGGTTAATAATCTGTAACATACTAACATTGATATAGCAATGTGGGCACGATATATGTCTTTACTATGTCCATGTATGATATGGGTGGATTTTCATCCTGTGATGGTTAATATATGCTATATTATAGCTTTCCCCATTGTAAACACCTTCTTTTCCCTTAACTATGGTAACACCATTAGTCCGGTAGGGATATGGTTATATTACAGGAGTTACGGCTAGTGTTGAGCATTCCGATACCGCAAGTATCAGGTATCGGCCGATATTTGCGGTATCGGAATTCCGATACCGAATTCCGATACTTCCCGCGTATGGGATACCGGAATCGGAAGTTCCCAGAATTCAAACTGAACGCAGCAGCCAATGAGGAATGAATGGAAGTGTGGGCACATCCTGTTTAGCATGGTGGGCATGTAAGTACTGGCAAGGCTGTGATTGGCTGCTGAAATGATGTCACTCTGCACTATAAAAAACGCTGCCGCCATTTTGTGCTCACTCTGCTGTGATTTCAGTTAGGGACAGGACGCTGTGTTCTAACTGAGGGCCAGTTGAGCTAGCTAATTGCTTTATTTTCCTTTCCAAAGGCTAATTTAGCAAAACGCTGTGTGTTCTTCACTGTTCACCTTGCTCTTGCCTTGCAGCGCTGTTTTAACAGCGTTCTGCAAGGTCTCTGTGTGTGTGTGTGTGTGCAGCTCACTCTGTAGTCTGTGTGCAGCCATATACCCGGTTGTATTCAGCTCAGGGGGGGTTCACACTGCCTCACACAGTTGTCCTTTTTTGCTCATAGTGCAGCCTGCTGCACATTTTTTCTCAAATTTCCTATTAGTGTTTTTCCACCCGTCTCCAGCTAAATTGTGGAAAAACACTACATAGGATAACCTGGGGGGGATTTTTTGGGCCTTGCAGCGCCGTTTACGGCTGTCTGCACGGTCTCCGTGTGAGCCCAGCTCGCCCTGTAGTCTGTGTGCAGCCATAGCCGGTTGGATTCAGCTCAGGGTTCGTTACTTGCTCATACCTTGAGAAAAATTTTCCTTTCTTTCAAATAGTGCAGCCTGTTTAAAAATTTTAAAAAAAATTCCCTATTAGTGTTTTTCCACCCGTCTCCAGCTAAATTGTGGAAAAACACTACATAGGATAACCTAGAGGGGGGTTTTTGGGCCTTGCAGCGCCGTTTACGGCTGTCTGCACGGTCTCCGTGTGAGCCCAGCTCGCCCTGTAGTCTGTGTGCAGCCATAGCCGGTTGGATTCAGCTCAGGGTTCGTTACTGGCTCATACCTTGAGAAAAATTTTCTTTTTTTACAAATAGTGCAGCCTGTTTAAAAAATTTTTAAAAAATTCCCTATTAGTGTTTTTCCACCCGTCTCCAGCTAAATTTTGGAAAAACACTACATAGGATAACCTAGAGGGGGGTTTTTGGGCCTTGCAGCGCCGTTTACGGCTGTCTGCACGGTCTCCGTGTGAGCCCAGCTCGCCCTGTAGTCTGTGTGCAGCCATAGCCGGTTGGATTCAGTTCAGGGTTCGTTACTGCCTCATACCTTGAGAAAAATTTTCCTTTTTTTCAAATAGTGCAGCCTGTTTAAAAATTAAAAAAAAAATTCCCTATTAGTGTTTTTCCACTCGTCTCCAGCTAAATAGTGGAAAAACACTACATAGGATAACCTAGAGGGGGTTTATTGGGCCTTGCAGCGCCGTTTACGGCTGTCTGCACGGTCTCTGTGTGAGCGCAGCTCGCCCTGTAGTCTGTGTGCAGCCATAGCCGGTTGGATTCAGCTCAGGGTGCGTTACTACCTCATACCTTGAAAAACAATTTCCTTTTTTTCAAATAGTGCAGCCTGTTTAAAATAAAAAAAAAAAAATTCCTATTAGTGTCTTTCCACCCGTCTCCAGCTAAATAGTGGAAAAACACTACATAGGATAACCTAGAGGAGGGTTTTTTGGCCTTGCAGCGCCGTTTACGGCTGTCTGCACGGTCTCCGTGTGATTTAAACTAGCTCTGTAGCCCGATCTGCACAAAAAAAAAGTAAAGTTCACCAAACACAACTTAACACTTGTGTAGGCCACATTTGAAAAATAATAAAGTTTAGTCCACACTTTACAACATTAGTGTTTCTTACACCTGTTAGGAGGAGCATTTCAGGAATAAGCACACTAAGGCCTTAGTACTTTTCTGCTTATCTTTATCTGTCAACCAAGATGAAGAGGGCAGGGAGTAAGGCACGTGGGCGTGGGCGCGGAGCAGGGAGAGGAGCAGGGAGAGGACGTGGTGATTCTGTGCCTGCTGCGGGCGCCGGTGACTCGTCGTCACTCAGTTTCAGCAGGGAACAGTCCTTCATGCGCAGCTTTGTCGGAGAGCGCCGTGCACCGCTGCTGCGTGAAGACCAAATTGAAGCCGTTGTCGGGTGGATGGCAGCTAACGCCTCGGCATCGACTTCAGTTAGTGCCACATCCTCTCAGGCACAGAGCACTGGAGAGCAGCCATCTGTCTCTTCACCACCTGCCAAAATGGCCAGGCAGTCAGAGAGCCCAGGACAGGAGCCGTCTCTACTTTTGTTCTCTGAATCTCTTTGCTTGGAAAAAGGGGGCCAGCCAAGCAGCATTGGAGAAATGGAAGAAGAGGCAGTGTGCAATGATGCCCAATAGCTTTTTCTCTCTGACTTTGAAGAGGCAGGTGGGCCAGTGCCTCCGGTGACCACAGCGCAGTACGCATCTGATGATGAAACTCAGGTGCCGCTTTCTGATGCGTACTGTGCTGCCGAGACTACCCTGGAGGAGCAGTTGGTGGCAGAGGGTAGTGGAGATGATGAGGTCCTTGACCCATCGTGGCATGAGGAACAGGAAGGTGGTGGGAGCAGCTCTGAGGAAGAGCTTCCCCTTACGGGCCAAAGAGGGAGAGGGAGGGGGAAGACTGCGGAGCCTGTAGCCTCCACTTTGGCACCCGTTAGGAGCCTGTCTCTTTCCAAAGCCAAAAAGGGCGCTCCCAAGACTTGCAGTGCCTGGTCCTTTTTTGACACAGTTGCAGATGACATTTGTTTTGTCAAATGCAAGCTGTGTCATCAGAAAGTAAAAAGAGGGAAAAATGTCAGCAACCTCAATACCACAAATATGTGGAAACATGTGCGGACCAGGCACGCGGTGGAGTTACAGAAACAGACTGAAGATGTAGGCCAACCAACAGCGGCAGCTACCACCTCTTCAGCTCGTGTTGCCTCTTCCTCCAGCTCACGCACAGCTGGTTTGGCTTCCTCCCAGGATCGCCATGGAAGAACCTCTGGCACTGTTGTCCAGAGACCTTGTGTAATTCCACCCACAGCACCACCTTCCCAGTCATCCTCACACTCCCAGTCTACTCTACAGCCATCGGTAGTACAGGCATGGGAGAAAAGGCGGGCATTCTTGGCCAACCACCCCCGAGCACAGGCTCTGAATGCAGGCATTGCCAAACTGTTGTCCCTGGAAATGCTCTCGTTCAGGCTGGTGGAGACTGACAGCTTCCGTGACTTGATGGCATTGGCAGTCCCACAGTACAAGGTGCCCAGCCGCTTTTACTTCAGCAGGCAGGCTGTCCCTGCCCTGCACAGGCATGTTGAGGCAAACATAAAACATGCGCTACTGAACGCCGTCAGTAGCAAGGTCCACCTCACCACCGATGCGTGGACCAGTCAGCATGGACAGGGGCGATATGTTTCCCTCACTGCCCATTGGGTTAATGTTGTTGAGCCAGGTACAGATCGTGCGAGTGGCGCAGGACGTGTCCTGCCCACTCCAAGGATTGCAGGAATCCAGTCTGTACGACTCCTCCTCTTACACCAGTTCCTCAGATTCCTCTCTGCAGGATCCGTCACAGTCCACCTCCACATGGACCCGTGAACGTTTACCTATGACCGACATGAGCACAGCCGTGGCCAAACGTCAGCAGGCCGTCTTGAAACTAGTTTCATTGGGGCATCGAAGCCACACAGCGCAGGAGCTCTGGAATGCCATCAAGCAGGAGAGCGATGTGTGGTTACTGCCAGCGAATCTCCAGCCAGGCATGGTAGTGTGTGACAATGGCCGAAATCTGGTGGCAGCTTTGGCCCTTGGCAACCTCACTCACATCCCATGTCTGGCACATGTGCTCAATTTGGTTGTGCAGAGTTTTCTGAGGGACTATCCGGATCTTGATGCCCTGCTGCACAAGGTCCGCCTAGAGTGTGCTCACTTGCGGCGTTCCAGCTTGGCCAGATCCCGCATTGCTGCTCTGCAGCGCCGATTCCGCCTTCCGGAACACCGCATCATATGTGACCTACCTACCCGGTGGAATTCCACGTTACATATGTTGGAGCGGTTGTGTGAGCAGCAGCAAGCAGTTATGGAGTACCAGCTGCATCAGGCGCAAAGAAGTCAGCGCCGATCAGACTTCACAACCACAGAGTGGGCCACTATGAAGGACGTCTGCCAGGTTTTGCGTCCTTTTGATTATTCCACGCGGATGGCAAGTGCAGATGATGCACTAGTCAGCATGACTGTCCCCCTTATCTGCCTGCTTCAGCAAACTTTGCAAGGGTTAAGGGATGATGTTGTGGAAGAGGTGGCGGATGAGGAGTCACCTTTTCCATCAGCTTCTGGAGAGTCAGCGCCACGTGGTTCCTCACAAAGGGGTACGCAGGGGCCAATTTGTGAGGAGGATGAGGAGGAGTCAATGGAGGAGGAAGAGCTCCGTCCAGAGGAGGGAGCGACACAATTGTCCAGTGGTCAGTGTGTACAGCGAGGGTGGGGTGATGACGAGCGGGTAGAGATCATGTCTCAAGCAGGGGACAGCGTTTCTGGGCCAGTTGGCACTCTGCAGCACATGGTGGATTTCATGCTGCAGTGCCTGAGAAACGACCGCCGCATCGACCACATTCTCAACATGCCTGATTATTGGGTGTTCACCCTCCTCGATCCTCGCTACCGGGACAACGTCCAAAACCTCATCCCTGCGTTGACCCGGGAGCGTACATTGCGGGAGTACCACGACACACTGGTGAATTCCATCATCTTCTCCTGTCCAACTGAGAGGAGTGCTGCTAGTGCTTTACAAAGCAGCTCAGTGCGTCGAGGCAGTGGGGGAGGCTCTGCCCAAAGAGAGAGCAGAAGCAGTGCCTCTGCCCAAGGCAAGCCCAGTATGGCACAACTCTGGCACACTTTTGTGTGCCCGCCCCAAATGTCTACACCATCACCGGCGGCCCCAGTCAGCAGGAGGCAACGGTTCCGTCAGATGGTGACAGACTACATGGCTTGCCCTCTTACTGTACTCCCTGACGGCTCTTCCCCGTTCAAGTTTTGGGTCTCTAAGCTGGATACATGGCCAGAGCTAAGCCAGTATGCATTGGAGGTGCTGGCTTGCCCTGCGGCTAGTGTCTTATCGGAACGTGTCTTTAGTGCCGCAGGTGGTGTACTAACAAACCGTCGCATGCGACTATCCTCCGATAACGTTGACCGGCTTACTTTCCTGAAAATGAACCAGGCCTGGATCTCGCAGGAATTTGCCACTCCTCTGCCTGATTAAGTAATTGGGTGTCATCCAGGTCTCCTGCTGTGTTCATCTTTCTACCACCTGAACTGCTATTCCTGGGCTCCAACACCGCCAGTTGCAGGCTGCACAGTCTAAACATACGACCCAGTGTTATTGGGTTTCAGTAACGTCAGCTGATCCCCAGCTGTGTAGCCGGCAATGTGTCCTGCGACCGCCACGCTGGCACAACAACCTAAATGTAAGGGAACCTGTCCCCCCCCCCCGTCGTTTGTTACTGAAAGAGCCATCTTGTGCAGCAGTAATGCTGCACAAGGAAAAGGTAGCTCTTTTTTTTTAGCTCCTTGCACACGCAGAACTTAACACTTATAAAATGTGTTCACTGATACCGTTATACTGTCCCGGAGCTGGGACTTTCCTTCGTAATGTGACGCAGCACAGCCGTCATTCCTACCCCCTTGGTGCCATGCGCTGCCTCCTCAGCGTTGTTTTAAGCTGTCACGGAGCCTGCGCTGTTCTGTTATCCCTTGGGCATGCCCTATTTGCGCTGCCTGTCTTCTGACATAATTTGGTGTCAGGCTGGCTGCGCCTGTGCGGCCGCGCTGCCCGAGATCCCGCCTCGCAGTGTCTTCTGATTGAGTCACACTGCGGGCCTGGGATCCATGGGCATGCGCAGTGCATATCTTCCCCTCGGGCTCTCGCTCATTTCCCTCCGCCTTCTTTAGACTGTGCGCCGTCAGCTGATCCCTAATAGCATGCCACGGCCGTGACACCGCACAGTCTGAAGAAGAGGGAAGGAGGGGAGTGAGAGTCGAGGATATGCACTGTGCATGCCCATGGTTCCAAGGCCCGCAGTGGGATTACGTTAGACGAGACTGCGAGGTGGGATCTGGAGCAGCGTGGACGCACAGGCACTGACAGCCTGACACCAAATTATGTCAGAAGACAGGCAGCGCTAATTGGGCATGGCCAAGGGCTAACAGAACAGCGCAGGCTCCGTGACAGCTTAAAACAACGCTGAGGAGGCAGCGCACGGCACCAAGGGGATAGGAATGACAGCTGTGCTGTGTCCCATTACGAAGGAAATTCGCACCTCCGGGATGGTTTAACGGTATAAGGGGACACATTTTTAGTGTTTACTTCGGTGTTTGCAAGGAGCATAATTAAAAGAACCACCTTTTCCTTTTGCATCCTTAGTGCTGCACAAGATGGCTCTTTCAGCTACAAACGTCTTGAGGGAGGGGTTAAAGATTCCCTTTCAACTTGCTCCAATCAGGCTTCGGCATACACTCTGTTCCTCTGCTCCTCCTGCTGTCCCTGGGCTCTAACACCGCCAGTTGGTGCCTGGAAGTGCTGTGTGCACAGTCAACAGTCGCTCCTCTGTTATTGGGGTTCAGTAACGTCAGCTGATCCCCAGCTGTGTGTGCGGCAATACCTCCAATCTGCTCCTCCTGCTGTCCCTGGGCTCTAACACCGCCAGTTGGTGCCTGGAAGTGCTGTGTGCACAGTCAACAGTCGCTCCTCTGATATTGGGGTTCAGTAACGTCAGCTGATCCCCAGCTGTGTGTGCGGCAATACCTCCAATCTGCTCCTCCTGCTGTCCCTGGGCTCTAACACCGCCAGTTGGTGCCTGGAAGTGCTGTGTGCACAGTCAACAGTCGCTCCTCTGTTATTGGGATTAAGTAACGTCAGCTGATCCCCAGCTGTGTATCCGGCAACGTGTCATGCGACCGCCACGCTGGCACAACTAAAATGTAAGGGGACCTGTCCCCCCCCCCCTAGGCGTTTGTTACTGAAAGAGCCACCATGTGCAGAACTAATACTGCACAAGGGAAAGGTCGCTCTTGAAATTATGCTCCTTGCAAACGCTGAACTACACATTCATGTAATGTGTCCCCTCACACCGTCCAACCGTCCCGGAGGTGTGACTTTCCTTTGTAATGTGACGCAGCACAGCCGTCATTGCTACCCCCTTGGCACCGTGCGCTGCCTCCTTAGTGTTGTTTGATTCCGTCATGGACCCTGCGCTGTTATGTTATCCCTTGGCCATGCACAGTTTGCGCTGCCCGTCCTCTGACATCATTTGTTGTCGTCCTGGCTGCGCCTGTGCGTCCACGCTGCCCGAAATCACACCTCGCAGTGTCGTCTAATGTGATCCCACAGTGGGCCTGGTATCCATGGCCATGCGCAGTGCATATACTAGCCTCTCACTCCCCTTCTTCACGCTTCTTCAGACTAGGCGGCGTCAGCTGATCCCTAATAGCATGCCACGGCCGTGACGCCGCACAGTCTGAAGAAGCAGGAAGGAGGTGAGTGAGAGGCGATGATATGCACTGCGCATGCCCATGGATCCCTGGCCCGCAGTGGGACTACATTAGATTACACTGCAAGGTTGGATCTCGGGCAGCTTGGACGCACAGGCACTGCCAGCCTGACACCTACATGATGTCAGAAGACGGGCACCGCTAACTGTGCATGGCCAAGGGATAACATTACAGCGCGGGCTCCGTGACAGAACCAAACAACGTTGAGGAGGTGGCGCCCGGCACCAAGGGGGTTGGAATGACGGCTGTGCTGTGTCACATTACAAAGGAAAGTCCCACTTCCGGGATGGTTTGACGGTGTGAGGGGACACATTATATGAGTGTGTACTTCAGCGTTTGCAAGGAGCATAATTTTCGGAGCCACCATTTTCCATGTGCAGTATTACTGCTGTACAAGATGGCTCTTTCAGCAACAAATGCCTGGGGGGGGGGGGGGTTAAAGGTTCCCTTTCAACTTGCTCCACTGCAGGCTTCGGCCTACACTCTGCTCCTCTTTGATTCCCTAGGTTTCAACACTGTCAGTTGCCACCTGGAAGTGTTGTCTACACAGAAAAAACACTAGGTGATGTGTCAGTGGGGTTCAGCACCGCCAGCTGTTCCCCTGCTGTGTAGTCGGCAACGTGTCCAGCACAAGCCACGCTGGCACAACAGAACAAAAGCTGCCACCAGTGCAGGCTTCGGCCTAGACTCTGCTCCTCTCCTCCTCCTGCTGACCCTGGGCTCAAACACCGCTAGTTTTTGCCCGGAAGTGCTAGCTGCACAGAGAAAAACACCAGCCAATGTGTTAGTGGCGTTCAGCACCGCCAGCTGTTCCCCTGCTGTGTAGCCGGCAACGTGACCTGCAAACGCCACGCAGGCACATGAACTGAAATTAAAGGGAACCTGGCCCCACCCCCCCAGGTGTTTCTATGTATAACAGCCACCTAGTACAGCAGTACTGCTGCATTTGTACAAGGTGGCTGTTTTTTTATCTTTGCCCACGTAGAATTAAACACGTAAAATATGTGTCTCATTACAGACCATTACAATGTCCCTGAGGTGTGACTTTACTTTTTAATGACACGCACCACCCCCCTTGGTAGCGCTGCCCGTCTTCTGACATCATTGGTTGGCTGCCTGTGCCTGTGCGTCCGCCCTGCCCGACACAACCCCCCTCGTTTCATATATTTTGGCTGCGAGGGTGTGATTGATGGGCATGTGCAGTGCATATGTTCGCCTGTCTTAACTCATCTCCTTCCGCCTTCTTCAGACTGTGCGGCCTCCTGGCCGTGGTAGGCGATAAGGGATCAGCTGAGGCCGCCCAGTCTGAAGCAGGTGTAAGGACATGTGTGAGCGGCAAACATATTTACTGCACAAGGCCACGAATCCCAGCCACGCAGTGTGATTTTTTGAAAACACACTGTGGGCCTGGGATTCATATCCATTGCTAACCGCAACGGCCAACATGAAATGAGGTGAGAAGACAGGCAACGCTCAGAGCGCATGGCCAAGAGATCACAATAGCGCAGACTCCTGTACAGCTAATACAACGCTCAGGAATCTGCGCCCACCACCTAGGTGTAAATTTTGACACCTGTGCTGCGTCTCCTTAAAAAGACAAGTCACGCCTCCACTACTGTTTGACAGTTTAATGGGCTAAATAGTGTACGTGTTTTATTCAGCGTGTGCAAGGAGCAAACTAAATAGAGCAACCTTTTACTTGTGCAGCATTAATGCTGCACAAGGTGTGGTTCTTCTACCTTGCAACACCTGAGGGCGGGTTAAAGGTTACCTTTGAAATTGGTTCAACTAGGCTTCGGCCTACACTCTGCTCCTCTCCTCCTCCTGCTGACCCTGGGCTCTAACACCGCTAGTTTTTGCCCGGAAATGCGAGCTTCACAGAGAAAAACACCCGCCAATGTGTTAGTGGGGTTCAGCACCGCCAGCTGTTCCCCTGCTGTGTAGCCGGCATCGTGTCCAGCACAAGCCACGCTGGCACAACCGACCAAAAGCTGCCACCAGTGCAGGCTTCGGCCTGCACTTTGCTCCTCTCCTCCTCCTGCTGACCCTGGGCTCATAACACCGCTAGTTTTTGCCCGGAATTGCTAGCTGCACAGAGAAAAACACCCGCCAATGTGTTAGTGGGGTTCAGCACCGCCAGCTGTTCCCCTGCTGTGTAGCCGGCATCGTGTCCAGCACAAGCCACGCTGGCACAACTAATCAAAAGCTGCCACCAGTGCAGGCTTCGGCCTACACTCTGCTCCTCTCCTCCTCCTGCTGACCCTGGGCTCTAACAACGCTAGTTTTTGCCCGGAATTGCTAGCTGCACAGAGAAAAACACCAGCCAATGTGTTAGTGGGGTTCAGCACCGCCAGCTGTTCCCCTGCTGTGTAGCTGGCAACGTGTCCTGCAAACGCCACGCAGGCACATGAACTGAAATTGAAGTGAGCCTGCCCCCCACCCCCAGGTGTTTCTATGTATAATAGCCACCTTGTACAGCACTACTGCTGCATTTGTTCAAGGTGGCTGACTTTTTCTCCTTGCCCACGTGGAACTCAACACGTACAAAATGTGTCTCATTGAGACCATTCAACTGTCCCTGAGGTGTGACTTTCCTTTCTAATGATACGCAGCACCACCCTTGGTAGCGCTGCCCGTCTTCTGACATCATTGGTTGGCTGCCTGTGCCTGTGCGTCCGCCCTGCCCAACACAACGCCCCTCGTTGTCTCATATATTTTGGCTGCGAGGGTGTTATTGATGGGCATGTGCAGTGCATATGTTCGCCTGTCTTAACTCATCTCCTTCCGCCTTCTTCAGACTATGCGGCCTCATGGCCGCGGCATGCGATAAGGGATCAGATGAGGCCGCCCAGTCTGAAGCAGGTGTAAGGACATGTGTGAGCGGCAAACATATTTACTGCACAAGGCCACGAATCCCAGCCACGCAGTGTGATTTTTTGAAAACACACTGATGGTCTGGGATTCATTTCCATCGCTAACCGCAACGGCCGACATGAAATGAGGTCAAAAGACAGGAAGCGCTCACAGCGCATGGCCAAGGGATAACAAGAGCGCAGACTCCTGTACAGCAAATAACAACGCTCAGGAAGCTGCGCCCATGCACCAAGGTGTTATTTTCGACACCTGGGCTGCTTTTCTTTAAAAAGACAAGTCACGCCTCCACTACTGTTTTACAGTAGAATGGGCTAAATAGTGTACATGTTTTATTCAGCGTGTGCAACGAGAAAAATTAAGACAGCAACCTTTTACTTGTGCAGCATTAATGCTGCACGAGGTGTGGCTCTTGTACCTTGCAACACCTGAGGGGGGTTAAAGGTTACCTTTGAAATTGGTTCAACTAGGCTTCGGCCTATACTCTGCTCCTCTCCTCCTCCTGCTGACCCTGGGCTTAAACACCGCTAGTTTTTGCCCGGAAGTGCTAGCTGCACAGAGAAAAACACCAGCCAATGTGTTAGTGGGGTTCAGCACCGCCAGCTGTTCCCCAGCTGTGTAGCCGGCAACGTGACCTGCAAACGCCACGCAGGCACAACAGAACAAAAGCTGCCACCAGTGCAGGCTTCGGCTTACACTCTGCTCCTCTCCTCCTCCTGCTGACCCTGGGCTCATAACACCTCCAGTTTTAGCCTGGAAGTGCTAGCTGCACAGAGAAAAATGTGTTAGTGGGATTCAGCAACGCCAGCTGTTCCCCTGCTGTGTAGCCGGCAACGTGACCTGCAAACGCCACGCAGGCACATGAACTGAAATTAAAGGGACCCTGCCACCCACCCCAAGGTGTTTCTATGTATAACAGCCACCTTGTACAGCAGTACTGCTGCATTTGTACAAGGTGGCTGACTTTGTCTACTTGCCCACGTTTAATTAAACACGTCAAAAATGTGTCTCATTACTTACATTATTTTGACTGCGAGGGTGTGATTGATGGGCACGAGCAGTGGATATCTTCGCCTGTCTTTACTCATCTCCTTCCGCCTTCTTCAGAATGTGCGGCCTCATGGCCGCGGCATGCGAGAAGGGATCAGATGAGGCCGCCCAGTCTGATGCAGGTGTAAGGACATGAGGGACAGGCGACAAAATTTACTGCGCAAGGTCACGAATCCCAGCTCTGCAGTGTGACTTTATTAAAAGACACTGCGGGTCTGGGTTTCATGGCCATCGCTAACCGCACCGGCCAACATGAAATGAGGTGAGAAGACAGGCATCGCTCACAGCGCATGGCCAAGGGATAACAAGAGCGCAGACTCCTGTACAGCAAATAACAACGCTCAGGAATCTGCGCCCAGCACCTAGGTGTAAATTTTGACACCTGTGCTGCATCTCCTTAAAAAGACAAGTCACGCCTCCACTACTGTTTGACAGTATAATGGGCTAAATAATGTACGTGTTTTATTCAGCGTGTGCAAGGAGAAAAATTAAGAGAGCAACCTTTTACTTGTGCAGCATTAATGCTGCACGAGGTGTGGCTCTTGTACCTTGCAACACCTGAGGGGGGTTAAAGGTTACCTTTGAAATTGGTTCAACTAGGCTTCGGCCTACACTCTGCTCCTCTCCTCCTCCTGCTGACCCTGGGCTCTAACACCGCCAGTTTTTGCCCGGACATGCGAGCTGCACAGAGAAAAACACCAGCCAATGTGTTAGTGGGGTTCAGCACCGCCAGCTGTTCCCCTGCTGTGTAGCCGGCATCGTGTCCAGCACAAGCCACGCTGGCACAACTGATCAAAAGCTGCCACCAGTGCAGGCTTCGGCCTACACTCTGCTCCTCTCCTCCTCCTGCTGACCCTGGGCTCTAACAACGCTAGTTTTTGCCCGGAATTGCTAGCTGCACAGAGAAAAACACCAGCCAATGTGTCAGTGGGGTTCAGCACCGTCAGCTGTTCCCCAGCTGTGTAGCCGGCAATGTGACCTGCAAACGCCACGCAGGCACATGAACTGAAATTAAAGGGACCCTGCCACCCACCCCAAGGTGTTTCTATGTATAACAGCCACCTTGTACAGCAGTACTGCTGCATTTGTACAAGGTGGCTGACTTTGTCTACTTGCCCACGTTTAATTAAACACGTCAAAAATGTGTCTCATTACAGACCATTACAATGTCCCTGAGGTGTGACTTTCCTTTTTAATGACACGCAGCACCCCCCTTGTTAGCGCTGCCCATCTTCTGACATCTTTGGTTGGCTGGCTGCGGCTGTGCGTCCGCCCTGCCTGAAACCACGCTCCTCGTTGTCTTACTTATTTTGACTGCGAGGGTGTGATTGATGGGCACGAGCACTGGATATCTTCGCCTGTCTTTACTCATCTCCTTCCGCCTTCTTCAGAATGTGCGGCCTCATGGCCGCGGCATGCGAGAAGGGATCAGATGAGGCCGCCCAGTCTAATGCAGGTGTAAGGACATGAGGGACAGGCGACAAAATTTACTGCGCAAGGTCACGAATCCCAGCTCTGCAGTGTGACTTTATTAAAAGACACTGCGGGTCTGGGTTTCATGGCCATCGCTAACCGCACCGGCCAACATGAAATGAGGTGAGAAGACAGGCATCGCTCACAGCGCATGGCCAAGGGATAACAAGAGCGCAGACTCCTGTACAGCAAATAACAACGCTCAGGAATCTGCGCCCAGCACCTAGGTGTAAATTTTGACACCTGTGCTGCATCTCCTTAAAAAGACAAGTCACGCCTCCACTACTGTTTGACAGTATAGTGGGCTAAATAGTGTACGTGTTTTATTCAGCGTGTGCAAGGAGCAAATTAAATAGAGCAACCTTTTACTTGTGCAGCATTAATGCTGCACAAGGTGTGGCTCTTGTACCTTGCAACACCTGAGGGGGGGTTAAAGGTAACCTTTGAAATTGGTTCAACTAGGCTTCGGCCTACACTCTGCTCCTCTCCTCCTCCTGCTGACCCTGGGCTCTAACACAGCCAGTTTTTGCCCGGACATGCGAGCTGCACAGAGAAAAACACCAGCCAATGTGACAGTGGGGTTCAGCACCGCCAGCTGTTCCCCAGCTGTGTAGTCGGCAACGTGACCTGCAAACGCCATGCAGGCACATGAACTGAAATTGAAGGGAGCCTGCCCCCCACCCCCAGGTGTTTCTATGTATAACAGCCACCTTGTTCAGCAGTCCTGCTGCATTTGTACAAGGTGGCTGACTTTTTCTCCTTGCCCACGTGGAACTCAACACGTACAAAATGTGTCTCATTGAGACCATTCCACTGTCCCTGAGGTGTGACTTTCCTTTCTAATGATACGCAGCACCCCCTTGGTAGCGCTTCCTGTCTTTTGACATCATGGTTAGCTGGCTGCGCCTGTGCATCCGCCCTGCGTGAAACAACGCCCCTCGTTGTCTTATTTATTTTGTCAGCGAGGGTGTGGTTTATGGGCACGAGCAGTGCATATGTTCGCCTGTCGTCACTCATCTCCTTCCGCCTTCTTCAGACTGTGCGGCCTCCTGGCCGCGGCATGCGAAAAGGGATCAGCAGAGGCCGCCCAGTCTGAAGCAGGTGTAAGGACGTGTGTGATCGTCGAAAATATTTACTGCTCAAGGCCACGAATCCCAGCACCGCAGTGTGACTTTATTAAAAGGCAGTGTGGGTCTGGGATTTATGGCCATCGTTAACCGCAGCGGCCAACATGAAATGAGGTCATAAGACGGGCAGCGCTAACAGGGCATTGCCAAGGGATAACACAAGAGCGCAGACTCCTGTACAGCAAAAAACAACGCTCAGGAAGCAGCGCCTAGCACAAAGGCGTTATTTGGGACACCTATGCTGGTCTCCTTAAAAATACAAGTCACGCCTCAACTACAGTTTGACTGTAGAATGGGCTAAATTGTGTACGTGTTGCATTCAGCGTGTGCAAGGAGAAAAATTAATAGAGCAACCTTTTCTTGTGCAGCATTAATGCTGCACAAGGTGTGGCTCTTGTACTTTGTAACACCTGAGGGGGGTTAAAGGTTACCTTTGAAATTGGTTCAACTAGGCTTCGGCCTACACTCTGCTCCTCTCCTCCTCCTGCTGACCCTGGGCTGTAACAACGCTAGTTTTTGCCCGGAAGTGCTAGCTGCACAGAGAAAAACACCAGCCAATGTGTTAGTGGGGTTCAGCACCGCCTGCTGTTCCCCCACTGTGTAGCCGGCAAAGTGTCCTGCAAACGCAACGCAGACACAAAGCTGACTCCAGTGCATGCTTCGGCCTACACTCTGCTACCCCTGCTTACCCTTTGCTCCAACACCGCTAGTTGGGGCTGTAGGAAGACAATGTTTGATAGGCAAAGCATCCGGGTTCCAGCACCGCCAGCTGGTTCTCGGCAGTGTTTTTGTCACAGGTACTCCCTCGTGCCAAACCTGGTTTCAGCACCGTCAGCTGTTTCCGGGTTGTGTCAAGTTCACTGAGACGCCTATGCTTGCCCCGTCGTGGTGCGGTCGGGTTAGCCAACTCCAGGGTGCCTCCAGTTTAGGAGCTTCCTATGTGGGCTGCGTGAACTGGTAGTCAAGGCTGGTTCTGTAGTGCCAGTAGGCCCAGCTCCCCCTGTAGGACTGTAGGGGTTCGGTAACTGCGGCTGCCTCGCGGCCTAGCTGTTCTCTCCTCTCCTGTGGGCCTTCGGGTCCACCTCCTGGTTCCAGCACCGTCAGCTGGTTCCGGGCCGAGCCTTTGGCTTAGGTGCCTCCTCCTGGGTATCCGAGTTCCGCCAACGTCAGGCGGTCCTTGGTAGTGCTTTTAAGCGCGGGCACCTACAGCTTAGTAACCGGGTTCCAGCACCGTCAGCTGGTCCTCGGTCGTGCCATTGGCTCTTGCACACTGGGGCAACGCATCTGGGTTCCAGCAACGCCAGCTGGTTCTCGGCAGTGTTCTTGTCACAGGTACTCCCTCGTGCCAAGCCTGGTTTCAGCACCGTCAGCTGTTTCCGGGTTGTGTCAAGTTCACTGAGACGCCTATGCTTGCCCCGTCGTGGTGCGGTCGGGTTAGCCAACTCCAGGGTGCCTCCAGTTTAGGAGCTTCCTATGTGGGCTGCGTGAACTGGTAGTCAAGGCTGGTTCTGTAGTGCCAGTAGGCCCAGCTCCCCCTGTAGGACTGTTGGGGTTCGGTAACTGCGGCTGCCTCGCGGCCTAGCTGTTCTCTCCTCTCCTGTGGGCCTTCGGGTCCACCTCCTGGTTCCAGCACCGTCAGCTGGTTCCGGGCCGGGCCTTTGGCTTAGGTGCCTCCTCCTGGGTATCCGAGTTCCGCCAACGTCAGGCGTTCCTTGGTAGTGCTTTTAAGCGCAGGCACCTACAGCTTAGTAACCGGGTTCCAGCACCGTCAGCTGGTCCTCGGTCGTGCCATTGGCTCTTGCACACTGGGGCAACGCATCTGGGTTCCAGCAACGCCAGCTGGTTCTCGGCAGTGTTCTTGTCACAGGTACTCCCTCGTGCCAAGCCTGGTTTCAGCACCGTCAGCTGTTTCCGGGTTGTGTCAAGTTCACTGAGACGCCTATGCTTGCCCCGTCGTGGTGCGGTCGGGTTAGCCAACTCCAGGGTGCCTCCAGTTTAGGAGCTTCCTATGTGGGCTGCGTGAACTGGTAGTCAAGGCTGGTTCTGTAGTGCCAGTAGGCCATCTCCCCCTGTAGGACTGTTGGGGTTCGGTAACTGCGGCTGCCTCGCGGCCTAGCTGTTCTCTCCTCTCATGTGGGCCTTCGGGTCCACCTCCTGGTTCCAGCACCGTCAGCTGGTTCCGGGTCGAGCCTTTGGCTTAGGTGCCTCCTCCTGGGTATCCGAGTTCCGCCAACGCCAGGCGGTCCTTGGTAGTGCTTTTAAGCGCGGGCACCTACAGCTTAGTAACCGGGTTCCAGCACCGCCAGCTGGTCCTCGGTGCCATTGGCTCTTGCACACTGGGGCAACGCATCTGGGTTCCAGCAACGCCAGCTGGTTCTCGGCAGTGTTTTTGACACAGGTACTCCCTCGTGCCAAGCCTGGTTTCAGCACCGTCAGCTGTTTCCGGGTTGTGTCAAGTTCACTGAGACGCCTATGCTTGCCCCGTCGTGGTGCGGTCGGGTTAGCCAACTCCAGGGTGCCTCCAGTTTAGGAGCTTCCTATGTGGGCTGCGTGAACTGGTAGTCAAGGCTGGTTCTGTAGTGCCAGTAGGCCCAGCTCCCCCTGTAGGACTGTTGGGGTTCGGTAACTGCGGCTGCCTCGCGGCCTAGCTGTTCTCTCTTCTCCTGTGGGCGTTCGGGTCCACCTCCTGGTTCCAGCACCGTCAGCTGGTTCCGGGCCGAGCCTTTGGCTTAGGTGCCTCCTCCTGAGTATCCGAGTTCCGCCAACGTCAGGCGGTCCTTGGTAGTGCTTTTAAGCGCGGGCACCTACAGCTTAGTAACCGGGTTCCAGCACCGTCAGCTGGTCCTCGGTCGTGCCATTGGCTCTTGCACACTGGGGCAACGCATCTGGGTTCCAGCAACGCCAGCTGGTTCTCGGCAGTGTTCTTGTCACAGGTACTCCCTCGTGCCAAGCCTGGTTTCAGAACCGTCAGCTGTTTCCGGGTTGTGTCAAGTTCACTGAGACGCCTATGCTTGCCCCGTCGTGGTGCGGTCGGGTTAGCCAACTCCAGGGTGCCTCCAGTTTAGGAGCTTCCTATGTGGGCTGCGTGAACTGGTAGTCAAGGCTGGTTCTGTAGTGCCAGTAGGCCCAGCTCCCCCTGTAGGACTGTTGGGGTTCGGTAACTGCGGCTGCCTCGCGGCCTAGCTGTTCTCTCCTCTCCTGTGGGCCTTCGGGTCCACCTCCTGGTTCCAGCACCGTCAGCTGGTTCCGGGCCGAGCCTTTGGCTTAGGTGCCTCCTCCTGGGTATCCGAGTTCCGCCAATGTCAGGCGGTCCTTGGTAGTGCTTTTAAGCGCGGGCACCTACAGCTTAGTAACCGGGTTCCAGCTCCGTCAGCTGGTCCTCGGTCGTGCCATTGGCTCTTGCACACTGGGGCAACGCATCTGGGTTCCAGCAACGCCAGCTGGTTCTCGGCAGTGTTCTTGTCACAGGTACTCCCTCGTGCCAAGCCTGGTTTCAGCACCGTCAGCTGTTTCTGGGTTGTGTCATGTTCACTGAGACGCCTATGCTTGCCCCGTCGTGGTGCGGTCGGGTTAGCCAACTCCAGGGTGCCTCCAGTTTAGGAGCTTCCTATGTGGGCTGCGTGAACTGGTAGTCAAGGCTGGTTCTGTAGTGCCAGTAGGCCCAGCTCCCCCTGTAGGACTGTTGGGGTTCGGTAACTGCGGCTGCCTCGCGGCCTAGCTGTTCTCTCCTCTCCTGTGGGCCTTCGGGTCCACCTCCTGGTTCCAGCACCGTCAGCTGGTTCCAGGCCGAGCCTTTGGCTTAGGTGCCTCCTCCTGGGTATCCGAGTTCCGCCAACGCCAGGCGGTCCTTGGTAGTGCTTTTAAGCGCGGGCACCTACAGCTTAGTAACCGGGTTCCAGAACCGCCAGCTGGTCCTCGGTGCCATTGGCTCTTGCACACTGGGGCAACGCATCTGGGTTCCAGCAACGCCAGCTGGTTCTCGGCAGTGTTTTTGACACAGGTACTCCCTCGTGCCAAGCCTGGTTTCAGCACCGTCAGCTGTTTCCGGGTTGTGTCAAGCTCACTGAGACGCCTATGCTTGCCCCGTCGTGGTGCTGTCGGGTTAGCCAACTCCAGGGTGCCTCCAGTTTAGGAGCTTCCTATGTGGGCTGCGTGAACTGGTAGTCAAGGCTGGTTCTGTAGTGCCAGTAGGCCCAGCTCCCCCTGTAGGACTGTTGGGGTTCGGTAACTGCGGCTGCCTCGCGGCCTAGCTGTTCTCTCCTCTCCTGTGGGCCTTCGGGTCCACCTCCTGGTTCCAGCACCGTCAGCTGGTTCCGGGCCGAGCCTTTGGCTTAGGTGCCTCCTCCTGGGTATCCGAGTTCCGCCAACGTCAGGCGGTCCTTGGTAGTGCTTTTAAGCGCGGGCACCTACAGCTTAGTAACCGGGTTCCAGCACCGTCAGCTGGTCCTCGGTCGTGCCATTGGCTCTTGCACACTGGGGCAACGCATCTGGGTTCCAGCAACGCCAGCTGGTTCTCGGCAGTGTTTTTGACACAGGTACTCCCTCGTGCCAAGCCTAGTTTCAGCACCGTCAGCTGTTTCCGGGTTGTGTCAAGCTCACTGAGACGCCTATGCTTGCCCCGTCGTGGTGCTGTCGGGTTAGCCAACTCCAGGGTGCCTCCAGTTTAGGAGCTTCCTATGTGGGCTGCGTGAACTGGTAGTCAAGGCTGGTTCTGTAGTGCCAGTAGGCCCAGCTCCCCCTGTAGGACTGTTGGGGTTCGGTAACTGCGGCTGCCTCGCGGCCTAGCTGTTCTCTCCTCTCCTGTGGGCCTTCAGGTCCACCACCTGGTTCCAGCACCGTCAGCTGGTTCTCGGCAGTGTCTTTTGCTCTTGTACCTTCTGCTCCCCATCCTGGTTCCAGTACCGTCAGCTGGTTCCGGGCAGAGCCTTTGGCTTAGGTGCCTCCTTCTGGGTATCCAAGTTCCACCAACGTCAGGTGGTCCTTGGTAGTGCTTTCAGGCACGGGTACCTCCTGCTTAGTAACCGGGTTCCAGTAACGTCAGCTGGTCCTCGGTAGTTCATTGGCTCTTGGACCTTCGGCTACCCATCCGGGTTCAAGTACCGTCAGCTGGTTCTCGGCAGTGTCTTTTGCTCTTGTACCTTCTGCTCCCCATCCTGGTTCCAGTACCGTCAGCTGGTTCCGGGCAGAGCCTTTGGCTTAGGTGTCTCCTTCTGGGTATCCGAGTTCCGCCAACGTCAGGCGGTCCTTGGTAGTGCTTTTTAGCACGGGTACCTCCTGCTTAGTAACCGGGTTCCAGTAACGTCAGCTGGTCCTCGGTAGTTCCATAGGCTCTTGAACCTTCGGGTAGCCATCCGAGTTCCAGTTCCATCAGCTGGTTCTTGGCATTTTCTCAGCCTTCTTGTACCTTCTGCTACATTTCCAAGTTGAAGACCCTAAAGTCGACGACCCGGAAGACCACCCCGATGACGACGACGACGACCCAGAAGACCACCCCGATGACGACGATGACGACGGCGGAGACGACGACGGCGGAGACGACGACGGCTGAGACGACGACGGCGGAGATGACGACACTGGAGACGACGACCCTGGAGACGACGACATGGAAGACCGAGAAGCAGAAGAACAAGAGGCTGCAGAACAAAGAGCAGAAGAACATTAAGCATAAGACTTAATATCAGAGCAAAAGATATTATCTAAATTATATGCAGAAGAAGACTAAGCAGTGTATGGGGGTGAGTCCGTTCCTCCTCGTGGTGCCCCTGGATAAAGCCTGATGCTGCAGGCCAAACTGAACGCGGACAAATGTAACTTTTGTGACTGGCAGAACGGAAGGTGTAATCTTCCAACTTTTATAGATAACAACTAAGGGAATGCCTGTCACAAATGAGAATATGATGAAGAAGTAGAATAGGAAGAATAATAACAGTTGAATAAAATGAATATGAAGAATGTATTAAAAAAAAAAAAAAAGGTAAAGGATGAAGAAGAAGATGAATAAGGTGAAGAAGAAGTTGATGTCAAAGATGCTGATGATGATGAAGATGAAAGTGTGGGAAAAGTAAAAAAAAAAGAAGGGGAAGGGCGTGGAATAGTGAAACATCAATATCTGACAAAATAAAAAAAAAATTGACATAGTCAATATCTTTGTCACTCCGAACGTCTTAAAAAAAACCAAAAAACATGCTATTCTATATGATTGGGATAAACCTCTATGACTTTAATGTCTCCGCCACCTCCCCAAATACATCCGGCATTATTCTTAGTTGTTTTCCTTCATGTAGAATGAACCTACAAGGCAAGAAAGGGTTTATTTTAATTCTGATATTTTGGTCCCATTGACTTGCATTGGGATCGGGTATCGGTATCGGCGATATCCGATATTTTTTGAATATCGGCCGATCCTATCCGATACCGATACTTTCCGATATCGAAAGGTACAGTATCGCTCAACACTAGTTACGGCTAGAGTCGGTGGGTTGCTCGGCAACCAGTGCTTGTGGGCTCCTGTTCGCGTCATGTGGAGGGCGTGTGGCGCTCACTGCCGCTGGTTGGCTCGGGTCGCAGTCTTGTGACGGGGGCGGCTCTAGGCGGTGGTGCGCCTGCGCGCCTCTGGTGATGCGATGTGGAGTACCGGGTGGTGGTGCGCCTGCGCGCCTCTGACGATGCGGTACGGTGTGCCGATCAGCAACTTGGGATCATTGATTGATGACGCATCATACTCTGGGCTGTGTTAGGAGTTACCACATTGGTGGGAGGTACGTTCTTCGGATATATGGGCGACAATGATTGGCGCTGAGAAGAGTCATGACGATAGAAGAAGCTGGACAGCTATTGGTTCTCTCCATGGACACGCTACATTATGTGGACGGCGATTGGAGGATGCTACCATGACAACACTGAAGCCGGAACTTGTTTGTTTATACACTGTTATGATTACTGCAGTTTTCTAAGATCTGGTGGACAATAATCATCTGTCCTGTATTGTGCTAATATGGGCGGTTGGGGGCTTTTAATATCATGGAGTTTGATGTCTGTTTTGATATATATTCACATTGATTATTTGGTATTGGGCGGCTTGATGGGGATTGGTGCCCTGCGTGGCATACACCCTATTTAAAGCCGAACCCAGGCACTGTATTGTATGCTTGACAAAGACCCACTAGGGTCGAAACGTTGCTATTATGGCTGAATAAATTCACTGGTTTTTGGTCTATACACCTGGATGGAGCGTTGTCTATTTCTACTTCTGGTATACCGTATGGTCCTAGTGGGTTCCCTGGACCTGGAAGGGCGCTCCGACCTATGAGTGCTGTCAGCCAACTTTTTTGTTTCGTGCTGGTCTGAATGAGTCTATGTCTTTGGCCATTCAGATCGGTCGACGCTTGCGCGAGTGTAATTCTGTGCACCATTTGGCGGTATTACCTGAGCTTAAACCTGAGCCTATGCAGTGCGATAGGAGTTTGACCAGAGTTGAACGGCAATAACACAGACGTCTGAATGGGCTGTGTTTCTACTGTGGTGATTCCACTCATGCTATCTCTGATTGTCCTAAGCGCACTAAGCGGTTCGCTAGGTCTGCCACCATTGGTACGGTACAGTCAAAATTTCTTCTGTCCGTTACCTTGATCTGCTCTTTGTCATCGTATTCTGTCATGGCATTTGTGGACTCAGGCGCTGCCCTGAATTCGATGGACTTGGAGTATGCTAGGCGTTGTGGGTTTTTCTTGGAGCCCTTGCAGTGTCCTATTCCATTGAGAGGAATTGATGCTACGCCTTTGGCCAAGAATAAGCCTCAGTACTGGACCCAGCTGACCATGTGCATGGCTCCTGCACATCAGGAGGTTATTCGCTTTCTGGTGTTGCATAATCTGCATGATGTGGTCGTGTTGGGGTTGCCATGGCTACAAGTCCATAATCCAGTATTAGATTGGAAATCCATGTCTGTGTCCAGCTGGGGTTGTCAGGGGGTACATGCTGATGTCCCATTTCTGACTATTTCGTCATCCACCCCTTCTGAGGTTCCTGAGTTCTTGTCTGATTACCGGGATTTATTTGATGAGCCCAAGTCTGATACCCTACCTCCGCATAGGGATTGTGATTGTGCTATCGATTTGATTCCTGGTAGTAAATTCCCAAAAGGTCGACTGTTTAATTTATCTGTGCCTGAGCACGCCGCTATGCGGAGTTATGTGAAGGAGTCTTTGGAGAAGGGGCATATTCGCCCGTCATCGTCGCCATTAGGAGCAGGGTTCTTTTTTGTAGCCAAGAAGGATGGTTCACTGAGACCTTGTATAGATTACCGCCTTCTAAATAAGATCACGGTTAAATTTCAGTACCCTTTGCCATTATTATCTGATTTGTTTGCTCGCATTAAGGGGGCTAGTTAGTTCACCAAGATAGATCTTCGTGGTGCGTATAATCTTGTGCGTATTAAGCGAGGCGATGAGTGGAAAACTGCATTTAATACGCCCGAGGGCCATTTTGAGTATCTAGTAATGCCATTCGGACTTGCCAGTGCTCCATCAGTGTTTCAGTCCTTTATGCATGACATCTTCCGAGAGTACCTGGATAAATTCCTGATTGTGTACTTAGATGACATTTTGATCTTCTCGGATGATTGGGAGTCTCATGTGAAGCAGGTCAGAACGGTGTTTCAGGTCCTGCGTGCTAATTCTTTGTTTGTGAAGGGATCAAAGTGTGTCTTTGGTGTCCAGAAGGTTTCATTTTTGGGGTTCATCTTTTCCCCTTCTACTATTGAGATGGACCCTGTTAAGGTCCAAGCCATCCATAATTGGACTCAGCCGACATCTCTGAAAAGTCTGCAAAAGTTCCTGGGCTTTGCTAATTTTTATCATCGCTTCATCTGCAATTTTTCTAGTATTGCTAAACCATTGACCGATTTGACCAAGAAAGGTGCTGATGTGGTCAATTGGTCTTCTGCTGCTGTGGAAGCTTTTCAAGAGTTGAAGCGTCGTTTTTCTTCTGCCCCTGTGTTGTGTCAGCCAGATGTTTCGCTTCCGTTCCAGGTCGAGGTTGATGCTTCTGAGATTGGAGCAGGGGCTGTTTTGTCGCAGAGAAGTTCTGATTGCTCGGTGATGAAACCATGCGCCTTCTTTTCCAGGAAGTTTTCGCCTGCTGAGCGAAATTATGATGTGGGCAATCGAGAGTTGCTGGCCATGAAGTGGGCATTCGAGGAGTGGCGTCTTTGGCTTGAAGGAGCTAAGCATCGCGTGGTGGTCTTGACTGATCATAAGAACTTGAATTGTCTCAAGTACGCCAAGCGGTTGAATCCTAGACAAGCTCGTTGGTCGTTGTTTTTTGCCCGTTTTGACTTTGTGATTTCATATCTTCCGGGCTCTAAAAATGTGAAGGCGGATGCTCTGTCTAGGAGTTTTGTGCCCGACTCTCCGGGTGTATCTGAGCCGGCGGGTATCCTCAAAGAGGGAGTAATTGTGTCTGCCATCTCCCCTGATTTGCGGCGGGTGCTGCAAAAATTTTAGGCTGATAAACCTGATCGTTGCCCAGCGGAGAAACTGTTTGTCCCTGATAGGTGGACGAATAAAGTTATCTCTGAGGTTCATTGTTCGGTGTTGGCTGGTCATCCTGGAATCTTTGGTACCAGAGATTTAGTGGCTAGATCCTTTTGGAAGCCATCTCTGTCGCGGTATGTGCGTACTTTTGTGCAGTCCTGTGGGATTTGTGCTCTGGCTAAGCTCTGCTGTTCTCATGCCAGTGGGTTGCTTTTGCCCTTGCCGGTCCCGAAGAGACCTTGGACACATATCTCTATGGATTTTATTTCAGATCTTCCCGTCTCTCAAAAGATGTCAGTCAATTGGGTGGTCTGTGATCGCTTCTCTAAGATGGTCCATTTGGTACCCTTGTCTAAATTGCCTTCCTCCTCTGATTTGGTGCCATTGTTTTTCCAGCATGTGGTTCGTTTACATGGCATTCCAGATAATATCGTTTCTGACAGAGGTTCCCAGTTTGTTTCGAGGTTTTGGCGAGCCTTTTGTGGTAGGATGGGCATTGACTTGTCTTTTTCCTCGGCTTTCCATCCTCAGACTAATGGCCAGACCGAACGAACCAATCAGACCTTGGAAACATATCTGAGATGCTTTGTTTCTGCTGATCAGGATGACTGGGTGTCCTTTTTGCCTTTGGCTGAGTTCGCCCTTAATAATCGGGCCAGCTCGGCTACCTTGGTTTCACCGTTTTTCTGCAACTCTGGGTTCCATCCTCGTTTCTCTTCAGGGCAGGTTGAGTCTTCGGACTGTCCTGGTGTGGATACTGTGGTGGACAGGTTGCAGCAGATTTGGACTCATGTAGTGGACAATTTGACCTTGTCCCAGGAGAAGGCTCAACGTTTCGCTAATCACAGACGCTGTGTGGGTCCCCGACTTCGGGTTGGGGACTTGGTTTGGTTATCTTCTCGTCATATTCCTATGAAGGTTTCTCTCCTAAGTTTAAACCTCGTTTTATTGGTCCGTATAGAATTTCTGAGGTTCTTAATCCTGTGTCTTTTTGTCTGACCCTTCCAGATTCTTTTTCCATACATAATGTATTCCATAGGTCATTGTTGCGGAGATACGTGGCACCCGTGGTTCCATCTGTTGATCCTCCTGCCCCGGTTTTGGTGGAGGGGGAGTTGGAGTATATTGTGGAGAAGATTTTGGATTCTCGTGTTTCTAGACGGAAACTCCAGTATCTGGTTAAGTGGAAGGGTTATGCTCAGGAAGATAATTCCTGGGTCTTTGCCTCTGATGTCCATGCTCCCGATCTTGTTCGTGCCTTTCATATGGCTCATCCTGGTCGTCCTGGGAGCTCTGGTGAGGGTTCGGTGACCCCTCCTCAAGGGGGGGGTACTGTTGTGAATTCTGTGGCAGAGCTCCCTCTTGTGGTCACAAGTGGTACTTCGGCTGATTCTCTCTGTGAGCTTCCGTTGGTGGAGGAAAGTGGTACTGCGGCTTCTGAGTTTCCTTCCTCAGGTGATATGGTGAAGTCGTTAGGTGCTGCTCTCTTTAACTCCACCTAGTGCTTTGATTCTGGCCTCCAGTCAATGTTCTAGTATTGTACCTGTCTCCTCCTGGATCGTTCCTGTGGCCTGCTGCTCTGCATAGCTAAGTTATTCTTTGCTATTTGTTTGCTGTTTTTTTCTGTCCAGCTTGTCTATTTGTTTTTTCCTGCTTGCTGGAAGCTCTGGGACGCAGAGGGTGTACCTCCGTGCCGTTAGTTCGGTACAGAGGGTCTTTTTGCCCCCTTTTGCGTGGTTTTTGTAGGGTTTTGTGTTGACCGCAAAGTTACCTTTCCTATCCTCGCTCTGTTCAGAAAGTTGGGCCTCGCTTTGCTAATTCTATTTCATCTCTACGTTTGTCTTTTCATCTTAACTCACAGTCATTATATGTGGGGGCTGCCTTTTCCTTTGGGGATATTTCTCTGAGGCAAGGTAGGCTTATTTTGTATCTTCAGGCTAGCTAGTTTCTCAGGCCGTGCCGAGTTGCATATGGAGCGTTAGGCGCAATCCACGGCTGCCTTTAGTGTGGTTGGAGAGGATTAGGGATTGCGGTCAACAGAGTTCCCACATGTCAGAGCTCGTTCTTGTTTTTTCGGTTATTGCCAGGTCACTGTATGTGCGCTGACCTCTATGTCCATTGTGGTACTGAATTACCTTTCATAACAGGATAATAGCCAAACCAGAATCTCAATTTGCAGACACTGTGTTTCGGGGTACTGCCCTTCATCAGTGCAAAGTGGAGATCTGGTTGGCTGTGTGAGAGGTGTCCGACCGATATCAAAGAAGTATCGTTTCTCCTTGCAGAGATTGACATGCTTGCTTAGCATGTCAATCTCTGCAAGGAGAAACAATACTTCTTGGTCGTTTTTTCAGAAACTCAACAGAAAGTTTTCAAATTCGCTATGATATTGTAAAATTAATCTTCCAAGTGAGACAAAACCTTCAAGATCAAGTAAGAGATTAATGGAAAGCCGGCACCCCTGCTGCTAGAAGCCTGAGTGTTGCCAATACATCATTTACCCCACTGCAAGCTTGGTACTTTACTTTTAGATTCGAGTGAAATGACATTTTGCCTATGCTCATACTTCAGTAAAAGACTATTAGCATTAATGTTTTAATGTGAGCAAAATTGTGCCTTTATACTTACATTTTAGTAAAATGTTGACAATGTAAGATTTAAAGCCAAATAAGAAGTTACTTATTTAGGCTTGCAAGCCTTTGATGCAAGCTGAACATTTGTTTAATTCCAAGATCTGAGCTGCTAATTCAGTAATGTTCCGGTAGCGGCACAGCCCTTCATAAAATCTCAGTTGGTGGCTGAATATTTTAAGAGGATCCTCTGGTTGTTTTGCAGCTTTTTCTCTATTTATTGGGTTCTGAACAATGGTCCTTCAGAGGCATGGCTAGGCCCCCATCTAAATACCATAGCTAGGCCCTTCATCTGCTGCAAAACTTCATATTCTCTGTCTAACGTAATGACATTATTGTAAAAGAGATCATTGGACCTTTTTATAACACTACATAGAATATTAGCCTCTGCATTGCTGAGTGTCAATAAAGACCACTATAAAAATGCCCCAATGGTCCTTGTTCCCCCTTATGTAGCTGCCCTAAATTCTATTACTGTGCTTCTGAGTATAAAAGTACAAGATTTTTATCTGTCAAACAGAATTATATAGGGTTAGAATAAATCATTATGTCCATCTGATAAACTCTTAGCTGCTTAGCTCTGGAGCCAAAAGAGATCTTGAATGGAGTCCGATGAAGTTTTTAGTGCTGAAGTTGGGATCTAATGATGGATTCTTGAGTGCTGAAAGTGGGGTCTGGAGTTGAGGCCTGGTGTAGAGTATTGAGTGCTGGTGTTGAGATCTGATGAAGTTCTGGGGTCTCAAAGTCTTAGGTGTTCAGGTGTAGGGTCTAATGAGGTTTTGCATGTGTGTATCCCCCTCTACTTCTCCTTGGTCAGTCCTCATCTGGAATACTGTGTCCACTAGTGGGCACCACATTTTAAAAAAAACATTGAAAAAGTGGAGCAAGTTCAGAGAAGACTTGCCAGGATGGAGAGTAGACTGCAAAGTATGTCCTATGAGGAATGGATAAAGGATCTGGGAATCTTTAGCTTGCAAAAAAGAAGGCTAAGAGGAGATTTAATAGTGGTCTACAAATATCTGAAGGTATGTCACAGTGTAGAGGGATCATCCTTATTCTCATTTGCACAGGGGCGCACGAGAAGCAATGGAATCAAACTGAAAAAGAGAAGATACAGATTAGATATTAGAAAAAAAAACTGACAGTGAGGGTCATCAATGAGTGGATCAGGCTGCCATGAGAGGTGGCGAGTAGGGTTGAGCGAAACGGGTCGAACATTTTCAAAAGTCGCCGACTTTTAACAAAGTCGGGTTTCATGAAACCCGATCCGACCCCTGTGCGGGGTCGGCCATGCGGTACGCGACTTTCGCGCCAAAGTCGCGTTTCAATGATGCGAAAAGCGCCATTTCTCAGCCAATGAAGGTAAACGCAGAGTGTGGGCAGCGTGATGACATAGGTCCTGGTCCCCACCATCTTAGAGAAGGGCATTGCAGTGATTGGCTTGCTGTCCGCGGCGTCACAGGGGCTATAAAGGGGCGTTCCCGCCGACCGCCATGTTACTGCTGCTGATCTGAGCCTAGGGAGAGGTTGCTGCCACTTCGTCAGAAGCAGGGATAGCGTTAGGCAGGGTCCATTAACCACCAAACCGCTTGTGCTGTAGCGATTTCCACTGCCCAACACCACCTTCGGTGTGCAGGGACAGTGGAAGCTACATTTTTTTTTTTTTTCCCCTCAGGCTCCCTGATAGCTGCATTGCTGTGTGTACGCCGCTGTGCAAACCAACTGCTTTTTTCAAAGCACATATCCTCTTGTTCCTTCCTTTCTGCACAGCTATCTTGTTTGTTTGTCCACACTTTTTATTTAATTTGTGCATCAGTCCACTCCTTATTGCTGCCTGCCATACCTGGCTGAGATTACTGCAGGGAGATAGTAATTGAAGGACAGTTCCTTTTTTTTTTTTTTTTTGTGGGAGATTAAGATTGGCATTTCTGCAAGAGTGCCATCCCTGTCTGTGTCATCTCTCACTCAGTGGGCCATAGAAAGCCTATTTATTTTTTTGCTTGATTTGGGTTCTAAAATCTACCTGAAAAAATCACTACATCAATCAGTGGGAGAAAAATATTGGCCTCAGGGCTTGTGTGCCACTCCTTACTCCTGTGTGTGCCATCTCTCAGTGGGCCATAGAAAGCCTATTTATTTTTTTGCTTGATTTGGGTTCCAAAATCTACCTGAAAAAATCAATAAATCAATCAGTGGGAGATTAATATTGGCCTTTGGGCTTGTGTGCCAGTCCTAAGCGTGCCATCTCTCTCTCTCAGATAGTGGGCGATAGAAAGCTTATTTATTATTTTTTTTATTGGGTTTATAAATTTTCCCTAGAAAAAAAAAAAAGTGGGAGATTAATATTGGCCTCTGGGCTTGTGTGCCAGTCCTGAGCGTGCCATCTCTCTCACAAATAGTGGGCCATAGAAAGCCTATTTATTTTTTTGGTTGATTTGGGTTCTAAATTCTACCTGAAAAAATCAATAAATCAATCAGTGGGAGATAAATATTGGCCTCTGGGCTTGTGTGCCACTCCTGACTCCTGTGTGCGTCATCTCTCACTCAGTGGGCCCTACAAAGCCTATTTTTTTTAATTTGTTTTCTAAATTCTCCCTGAAACAATCATTTTATTTTATTTTGTTTCTAAATTCTTCCTGAAAAATTCATTTTTTTTGTTTTTCTAAAGTCTCCCTGAAAAAAAAAAAAAAAATCAAATCAGTGGGAGATTAATATTGCCCTTTCTGCTTGTGTGCCAGTCTTGACTCCTGGGTGTGCCATCTCTCTCTCTCCAATTGTGGGCCATAGAAAGCCTATTAATTTTTTTGCTTGATTTGGGTTCCAAAATCTACCTGAAAAAATCACTAAATCAATCAGTGGGAGATAAATATTGGCCTCTGGGCTTGTGTGCCACTCCTGACTCCTGTGTGCGTCATCTCTCACTCAGTGGGCCCTACAAAGCCTATTTTTTTTTTATTTGTTTTCTAAATTCTCCCTGAAACAATCATTTTATTTTATTTTGTTTCTAAATTCTTCCTGAAAAATTCATTTATTTTTTTTTCTAAAGTCTCCCTGAAAAAAAAAAAAAAAAATCAAATCAGTGGGAGATTAATATTGCCCTTTCTGCTTGTGTGCCAGTCTTGACTCCTGGGTGTGCCATCTCTCTCTCTCCAATTGTGGGCCATAGAAAGCCTATTAATTTTTTTGCTTGATTTGGGTTCCAAAATCTACCTGAAAAAATCACTAAATCAATCAGTGGGAGATAAATATTGGCCTCTGGGCTTGTGTGCCACTCCTGACTCCTGTGTGCGTCCTCTCTCACTCACTGGGCCCTAGAAAGGCTATTTTATGTTTTATTTGTTTTCTAAATTCTCCCTGAAAAAATCATTTCATTTTATTTGGTTTATAAATTCTTCCTTAAAAAATCATTTTTTTTTTTTTTTCTAAAGTCTCCTTTTTAAAAAAAAAAAAACACAAATCAGTGGGAGATTAATATTTACATTTGCGCTTCAGTGACAGTCCTGCGTGTGTGGCATCTCTCTCATTTGTTGCCAACAACAACAGAGTGTGTAACATTGTGCCTGATTTTCGTTGTGGTCTCACCCACCTGTAAAGGGGTAGCTAAATCATACTGAAGTTATAGCTCACCGTGTAAGTTGTGTGACTGCAACAAATACCGTTAGTTTGGTAACGTTTTTAAAACAATGAGGAAGTCTGGTGGAAGAGGTCGTGGCCGGGGGCGTTCATTGTCAGCTGGTAATGAGGGTAGTGGTAGTGGTGGAGCATCAGGTGGTCGTGGGAAAAAAAATATTGCACCTAAGTCTGGAGCTGTGGAGCCAGGTTCGTCGTCTGGCTACACAAGGCCTCGAACGCTCCCTTTTCTGGGAGTAGGAAAACCGCTTTTAAAGCCGGAGCAGCAAGAGCAAGTTTTGGCTCATCTTGCTGACTCAGCCTCTAGCTCTTTTGCCTCCTCTCGTGAAACTGGTAAAAGTAAAAGCAGCGCGTCGTTAGTGGATGTTCACGGTCAGGGACAAGTCGCTTCCTTGTCCTCTTCAGCAAAAACAACAACAGAGAAGAATGCAGCAGGCGACACAACGGGTTACTCCATGGAGCTCTTTACACATACCGTCCCTGGCTTAGAAAGTGAAGCAGTTAACAGTCCATGCCCATTACAAGTTGAATCTGACATGGAGTGCACTGATGCACAGCCACAGCCAGACTACTATGCTGGTCCTTTGACTCAGACCACAACATTGCCCTCGCAGGGTGCTGATCAAGAATCAGACCCTGATGAGACTATGTTGCCCCATCACCAACGCTATACCACCGACCGACAAGGTGACACAGACGAAGTTGCACACGAGCTACAAGAAGAGGTAATAGATGACCCAGTTCTTGACCCCGATTGGCAGCCATTGGGGGAACAGGGTGCAGGCGGCAGCAGTTCTGAAGCGGAGGAGGAGGGGCCGCAGCAGGCATCAACATCGCAACAGGTTCCATCTGCCGGGCCCGTATCTTGCCCAAAACGCGTGGCAAAGTCAAAACCTGTTGGAGGACAGCGTGGCCATCCGGTTAAAGCTCAGTCTGCAATGCCTGAAAAGGTATCCGATGCTAGAAAGAGTGCAGTCTGGCATTTTTTTAAACAACATCCAATTGATCAGCGCAAAGTCATCTGTCAAAAATGTTCAACTACCTTAAGCAGAGGGCAGAATCTGAAAAGTCTCAATACAAGTTGCATGCATAGACATTTAACCACCATGCATTTGCAAGCTTGGACTAACTACCAAACGTCCCTTAAGGTTGTAGCACCCTCGGCCAATGAAGCTAGTCATCAACGCAACATCCCTTCCGGCAGTGTAGGGCCACCATTTTCTGCACCACCTGCAGTATCTGTGCAGGTTTCTTTGCCAGGCCAAAGAAGTCAGGGTCAGGGAATCACCAGTTTCGTAGTAGGAAACACTGCATCTAGGGCACCGGCGGCAACAATACCATCTCCCACCGTCTCTCAGTCTGCCATGTCCACCGGCACCCCCGCTAGTTCCACGATCTCCAGCTCTCCTGTCCAGCTCACCCTACATGAGACTATGGTTAGAAAAAGGAAGTACTTAGCCTCGCATCCGCGTACACAGGGTTTGAACGCCCACATAGCTAGACTAATCTCGTTAGAGATGATGCCCTACCGGTTAGTTGAAAGCGAAGCTTTCAAAGCCCTGATGGACTACGCTGTACCACGCTACGAGCTACCCAGTCGACACTTTTTTTCCAGAAAAGCCATCCCAGCCCTCCACCAGCATGTTAAAGAGTGCATCGTCCATGCACTCAGGCAATCTGTGAGCACAAAGGTGCACCTGACAACAGATGCATGGACCAGTAGGCATGGCCAGGGACGTTACGTGTCCATCACGGCACACTGGGTAAATGTGGTGGATGCAGGGTCCAGAGGGGACAGCAAGTTTGGGACAGTTCTGCCTAGCCCACGGTCTAGGAAACAGTTGGCTGTAGCCATTCGCACCCCCTCCTCCTCCTCGTCGTCCTCCTGCAGAAGCGAGACCTCGTCCACAGACCGCAGTCGCACAACCACTCCATCCGCAGCTGCCACTGTTGCACACCAGGTCTCCCATTATGGGGCAGCTACTGGCAAACGTCAGCAGGCTGTATTGGCTATGAAGTGTTTGGGCGACAACAGACACACCGCTGAAGTTCTGTCCGAGTTCTTGCAGAAAGAAACGCAGTCGTGGCTGGGCACTGTAGATCTTGAGGCAGGCAAGGTAGTGAGTGATAACGGAAGGAATTTCATGGCTGCCACCTCCATTTCCCAACTGAAACACATTCCTTGCCTGGCTCACACCTTAAATCTGGTGGTGCAGTGCTTCCTGAAAAGTTATCCGGGGTTATCCGACCTGCTCCTCAAAGTGCGTGGACTTTGCTCACATATCCGCCGTTCGCCCGTACACTCCAGCCGTATGCAGACCTATCAGCGTTCTTTGAACCTTCCCCAGCATCGCCTAATCATAGACGTTGCAACAAGGTGGAACTCAACACTGCACATGCTTCAGAGACTGTGTGAACAGAGGCGGGCTGTTATGTTTTTGTGGGAGGATACACATACACGGGTAGGCAGTAGGATGGCAGACATGGAGTTGTCAGGTGTGCAGTGGTTGAAGATTCAAGACATGTGTCAAGTCCTTCAGTGTTTTGAGGAATGCACACGGCTGGTTAGTGCAGACAACGCCATAATAAGCATGAGCATCCCCCTAATGCGTCTGCTGATGCAAAGTTTGACGCACATAAAGGATCAGGCGTCTGCAGCTGAGGAAGAGGAAAGCCTTGATGACAGTCAGCCATTGTCTGGCCAGGGCAGTGTACAGGACGAGGTAGCGGGGGAGGAGGAGGACGAGGAGGACGAGGAGGATGATGGGGATGATTATATTTTTAATGAGGAAGCTTTTCCGGGGCCAGTGGAAATTGTTGGCGCGGCAAGGCCGGGTTCTGGTTTTTGGAGGGACACAAGTGACGTGGATTTGCCTGAAACTGCCCCTCAACCAAGCATAACCACAGATTTGAGAACTGGAACTTTGGCCCACATGGCGGATTATGCCTTACGTATCCTCAAAAGGGACACACGCATAACAAAAATGATGAACGATGACGATTACTGGTTGGCCTGCCTCCTTGATCCTCGCTATAAAGGCAAATTGCAAAATATAATGCCACATGAGAACTTGGAACTAATATTAGCAACCAAACAATCAACTCTTGTTGACCGTTTGCTTCTGGCATTCCCTGCACACAGCGCCCGTGATCGTTCTAACACGAGCTGCAGGGGCCAGCAGACCAGAGGTGTTAGAGGGGCAGAAATCAGAAGTGTCGTTGGCCAGAGGGGTTTTCTGACCAGGTTGTGGAGTGATTTTGCTATGACCGCAGACAGGACAGGTACTGCAGCATCAATTCAAAGTGACAGGAGACAACATTTGTCCAGTATGGTTACTAACTATTTTTCATCCCTTATCGACGTTCTCCCTCAACCGTCATTCCCATTTGATTACTGGGCATCAAAATTAGACACCTGGCCAGAATTGGCAGAATATGCATTGCAGGAGCTTGCTTGCCCGGCAGCTAGTGTCCTATCAGAAAGAGTATTCAGTGCTGCAGGTTCAATACTAACAGAAAAAAGGACTCGTCTGGCTACCCAAAATGTAGATGATCTAACCTTCATTAAAATGAACCACAACTGGATTTCGAAATCTTTTGCCCCACCTTGCCCGGCTGACACCTAGCTTTCCTATGTAAAGGTCTTGCCTGTGGACTATTCTGAACGACTTTTCCAATCTCGTAATTTGCAGCACCTGATTGTCCAGCATCCGACATGTTAACACCTCCCTAAATGGCCAAAGTCCCCACACGGGGCCGTGGTATCGCCACTTGACGCCAGCACCCGTGAGAGTACTGTTTGTCTGAAGAGGTGGGTGTGCCCGCTTTTGGTCGACGGCACTGCCACTAGGTCCCTCATAGTACAATAAAGTGTCTGGCGGTGGTGGTGCGCACCCAACGTCAGACACACCGTTGTAATATGAGGGGCCCTGGGCCTGTACCGCCGGCCACAAGACAGTCCCCCCCTTCCCAGGTCAAACAGTGCTCTACCACTTGCAAAATTTTCTCTCACAGCTCCACCAATGTTTAGTCTATGCGCTGACATCCTTCAATGCCTGGCACTGTCAATACCATTGTATTGACATTTTTCATATGTTAGGCCTTCGAAGCCTGTCTGCGGTCCCTCCTTCCACTAGGCCTCCACTGACCTGTCTACTGCTGCCCGTGTTCCCCTGGAACCAATTTTAAATTGCCTACAGCCAGCCCAATTTATTATGTTAGGGCTTCGAAGCCTGTCTGCGGTCCCTCCTTCCACTAGGCCTCCACTGACCTGTCTACTGCTGCCCGGGTTCCCCTGGAACCAATTTTAAATTGCCTACAGCCAGCCCAATTTATTATGTTAGGGCTTCGAAGCCTGTCTGCGGTCCCTCCTTCCACTATGCCTCCACTGACCTGTCTACTGCTGCCCGGGTTCCCCTGGAACCAATTTTAAATTGCCTACAGCCCGCCCAATTTATTATGTTAGGGCTTTGAAGCCTGTCTGCGGTCCCTCCTTCCACTAGGCCTCCACTGACCTGTCTACTGCTGCCCGGGTTCCCCTGGAACCAATTTTAAATTGCCTACAGCCAGCCCAATTTATTATGTTAGGGCTTCGAAGCCTGTCTGCGGTCCCTCCTTCCACTAGGCCTCCACTGACCTGTCTACTGCCGCCCGTGTTCCCCTGGAACCAATTGTAAATTGCCTACAGCCAGGCCAATTTATTATGTTAGGGCTTCGAAGCCTGTCTGCGGTCCCTCCTTCCACTAGGCCTCCACTGACCTGTCTACTGCTGCCCGGGTTCCCCTGGAACCAATTTTAAATTGCCTACAGCCAGCCCAATTTATTATGTTAGGGCTTCGAAGCCTGTCTGCGGTCCCTCCTTCCACTAGGCCTCCACTGACCTGTCTACTGCTGCCCGGGTTCCCCTGGAACCAATTTTAAATTGCCTACAGCCCGCCCAATTTATTATGTTAGGGCTTCGAAGCCTGTCTGCGGTCCCTCCTTCCACTAGGCCTCCACTGACCTGTCTACTGCTGCCCGGGTTCCCCTGGAACCAATTTTAAATTGCCTACAGCCAGGCCAATTTATTATGTTAGGGCTTCGAAGCCTGTCTGCGGTCCCTCCTTCCACTAGGCCTCCACTGACCTGTCTACTGCCGCCCGTGTTCCCCTGGAACCAATTGTAAATTGCCTACAGCCAGGCCAATTTATTATGTTAGGGCTTCGAAGCCTGTCTGCGGTCCCTCCTTCCACTAGGCCTCCACTGACCTGTCTACTGCTGCCCGGGTTCCCCTGGAACCAATTTTAAATTGCCTACAGCCAGCCCAATTTATTATGTTAGGGCTTCGAAGCCTGTCTGCGGTCCCTCCTTCCACTAGGCCTCCACTGACCTGTCTACTGCTGCCCGGGTTCCCCTGGAACCAATTTTAAATTGCCTACAGCCAGCCCAATTTATTATGTTAGGGCTTCGAAGCCTGTCTGCAGTCCCTCCTTCCACTAGTCCTCCACTGACCTGTCTACTGCTGCCCGGGTTCCCCTGGAACCAATTTTAAATTGCCTACAGCCAGCCCAATTTATTATGTTAGGGCTTCGAAGCCTGTCTGCGGTCCCTCCTTCCACTAGGCCTCCACTGACCTGTCTACTGCTGCCCGGGTTCCCCTGGAACCAATTTTAAATTGCCTACAGCCAGCCCAATTTATTATGTTAGGGCTTCGAAGCCTGTCTGCGGTCCCTCCTTCCACTAGGCCTCCACTGACCTGTCTACTGCCGCCCGTTTTCCCCTGGAACCAATTGTAAATTGCCTACAGCCAGGCCAATTTATTATGTTAGGGCTTCGAAGCCTGTCTGCGGTCCCTCCTTCCACTAGGCCTCCACTGACCTGTCTACTGCTGCCCGTGTACTTCTTGAACCAACATCAGAAAATATAAAAATAAGTATTTTGCTTATAAAAAAGAACATACTGGAGAGATATCAAATGCAGACATTTTAACATTAAAAACAAACACATACAACAAAAATCTGGTACAGTACTAAAAATGGCCACCAGCTACAATAACTTTCTCCTGCAAGTAGTTAACTGAAAGTTTTTTTCAATTTAAAACACAGATATTGCATCCACCGAGTGTTGTCCTGTCGCGTCTTCTTTATATTATTGCCAAGAAGATGCAAAACAATGAAAATAATAAAATCATTATTTACCAAAAAAATAGAGTAAGTCAAAACCACATTGCAAATAAACATTCATTACAAATAAAGAAGCAGGGCGCGTCCGAGGGTGAGTATATACCTAATAAGAATATAATCACCCTCGGACGCGCCCTGCTTCTTTCCGACAGCCTTCCTTCCTAAGAATCAGCCCTTCCGTGGTGTAGAGAGAGGGTGTGTTACACTCCAAGGTGTTCCCCAGGTTGCCTTTCCTGAGCTTCGATCTTCATGCTCTCGTTTTGTAGTTGTCGGAAAGTAGGCTGCATTAGGCCTACAAAATGGGTATGGGGTGGAGAGAGATGGTGTGTTACACTCCAAGGTGTTCTCCAGGTTTCCTCGCCATTGCTTCGATCTTCCAACTCTCGTTTAGTAGTTGTAGAAAACTACACTGCATTAGGCCTACAAAATGGGTATCGGGTGGAGAGAGATGGTGTGTTACACTCCAAGGTGTTCCCCAGGTTGCCTTGCCATTGCTTCGGTCTTCCGACTCTCGTTTAGTAGTTGTAGAAAACTACACTGCATTAGGCCTACAAAATGGGTATCGGGTGGAGAGAGATGGTGTGTTACACTCCAAGGTGTTCTCCAGGTTTCCTCGCCATTGCTTCGATCTTCCGACTCTCGTTTAGTAGTTGTAGAAAACTACACTGCATTAGGCCTACAAAATGGGTATCGGGTGGAGAGAGATGGTGTGTTACACTCCAAGGTGTTCCCCAGGTTGCCTTGCCATTGCTTCGGTCTTCCGACTCTCGTTTAGTAGTTGTAGAAAACTACACAGCATAAGGCCTACAAAATGGGTATGGGGTGGAGAGAGATGGTGTGTTCCACTCCAAGGTGTTCTCCAGGTTGCCTTTCCTGAGCTTCTATCTTCAGGCTCTCGTTAAATTGTGGTTAAATGGAACAACTGCATTTGGCGTACTAGTTGGTTTGGGGCCTACTAACAGTGTCTGCCGCTCCTTGCTGTTCTCCTGGTTTCCTGTCCTGAAATTCCGTTTTCAGGCGCTCGTTAAGTAGTTGTTAATGTTAGACTGCATTTGGCCTACTAGTTGGGTTGGGGCCTACTATCGGTGTCTGCCACTCCTTGCTGTTCTCCTCCACTGAACAAAGCTGTGCCGCCTGTTTACTACGGTTGCCAATTTTGAACTGCATTTCGACTACTTACTGATTTGGGCCTACTCTCTGTGTCAGCCTCTCATTCCAGTTGTCCTCCACTGCAATGCCCCCTGGTTATTCCTGTGTTACCAATTTTGAACTGCATTTAGCCCACTTTATTATTTGGGCCTATATCTGTGTTTCCTCCTCATCCTGCCCATTGCCCAGCCAGTGATAGATGAGTCTGCTGGTACATTGACCCATAACGCAACATTCCCCGTGCACGCTACACAACAACATTGTGACCCTGCTGAAAGTCAGGTTGCTCTTCCCGCATACCATACCACCTTACACGGGGACAAAGAGGAAGGTGCAGATGAAAGTGCAGGTTCCTTCATCAGGTGGGGGGAGGAATACTAGTTGGCGACGTCACTGGCACAGGGCCTCTCATAGTACGCAAAAGTGTTGCTGCCGGTGGGAGGCGCCCCCGCCGTGCAAACACACCGCTGTACTTTGAGGGGCCCTGTGCCAGTGCCAATGCCAACGAGTGGGCCCCCCCTGCTTGCTCAGGTTCACAGCACTTGCAAAGTTGAAATACTTACCTCTCCCTGCTCCACTGCCGTGACGTGGTCCAGATTTCCTGGGCCCACTAATTACTTGAACCAGCCCTACCCACCACAACTTTAGCCAAATGACCCCCAATTTCAAATGCCTTCCAATTATTATAAGGTAAATTACGCTTGACAAGCTTCATTAAGAAGAATGGATGGTTTTGACATTAAAATGGGCACTCTAGGTGTTTTCCTGGCCCCCACTCACTGCCGACTATGCTGCCCCATTGACTTGCATTGGGTTTCGTGTTTCGGTCGATCCCGACTTTACGTCATAATCGGCCGATTTCACTCGACCCGACTTTTGAGATAGTCGGGTTTCGCAAAACCCGGCTCGACTCTAAAAAGGTCAAGGTCGCTCAACTCTAGTGGCGAGATCTCCTTCAATGAAAGTCTTCAAACAGAGGCTGGACAGATATCTGTCTGAGATTGTTTAGTGAATCCTGCATTGAGCAGGGGGTTGGACACGATGACCCTTGCGGTACCTTTCAACTCCAATTCTATGTTTCTGTAACACAGGTACACAGATGCAGTGACACAGACACGCAGTAGGAGGGTTAAACAATTATTTACTTTATCTACACTGGAATAACCTTGTAAGGTTCTCAGTATCTTTGCTATATCTGCTGCATTTTCTGTTATTGAAACCTAACTTTTCCGTCAGCCATTTTGCTTTGTCCTGCTGCAGCTACTTTGCCCTGAGTCAGTATGGAGTTTCTAGCTTCTATTTTTCCACCCTGTTCTCTGCCTCTTGCCTTTTTAACCAGTGTATACTGTTCAATCAGTGCTTCTGAATCATGCCTGCAGTTAACCTGTGACCTGCTCCTGGAAGTCTTGGACCTAATATTCCTTCCATCTCCTACTGTGAATCTCTGGGACACTTGTGGACACTGGAACTCTGCTGCATGCTAAACTACATTTGTAAGGGAAGTAACAGAGAGACTCTGAATCAGATTGTGCTTAATGTTGAACTTAACGTTTACTCTGACCTGCCGTGTTACCTGCCGTGTCTCCTGCCTGTGTACCTGCAATTGTGTAAAACCTTTTTCCCTGTGGCGTACTTGTATGCAGTAATACAAGCAAGTCATATCTAAACCTGTGTCTACTGTGTCTTCCTTGCAACCAAGCACAAGACTCTAAATAGACTGTGTACAATACATCACAAGATTCAGAAGCCAACTCTAAGGTCTGCTGTCGACTGTGTATCCGCTTATTCCTTCTGTGATGATAGTGGTTGTGACTTCTAACAACCATTTCAGATGAGCGCATTCCCTTCTTTTCAGCCAGGTGTGTTACCACAGGTAAGCACTATTGTGCGCCCTTGTTTCTCTTCCAGCATTTCTGCCTTAGAGGAATAATCACGAAAAAATCCGGCACTCGAAGAAAAATTCTTTTGAATATTTTTATTGAATCATATATCCCAGTATATTTCAATGTAACGTTTCGGTCATTTTGACCTTCATCAGACTAGGGTACAAAAAGATAAAACAAAAGAGAAACTCAATAATATAACAATAATATGCAATCCGATATGTACACAATCATAGGTATATACCAATTTTTTGTCTCAATATAACTATTAGTACATGTATATCTGCAGATCACACAAACGTCACTATTATAAAGAAAAATTCATTCATTTACATAGGAGCCCAATGTCACACGAGAGCTTTTCCATATTCATTTTAATAGAAAAAAACAAGAAAATCAAAAAAAATCAAAAAAACCAAGACATTTTTTGGGTGTTCAATACTTGTGAAATAATCCCCCACTTTATGAAAATATTCAAAAGTACTGTAAATATATATTAGAAATTACTTGAAATATATTATGACAAGAGATAGAAAAAACTCGCTTACCAGATAATTATGCAAGTTATGAGAAATACTGTGATTAGAGTGAGCCCAATACTCAGATAGAGGACTCCAAGGAAATACTGAAACAAAGGATCAAAATAAGAATATAATATAGACAGCCAAAATTGTTACCAGAAAAACTCCCTATTACGTTTAACTATATCTTACCACTACAAAATCCGTGAATGCATAGCCCGGCTGTGATAAGAGAAAACCCACATATACGGTAATTGACTCCAATGGGAGTGCTGAAACATAGAACGAAAAACAAAAATAAAAATAAAAATATAGCGCTTGCCAGCTGAAAAAGATGACCGCTGCATATAGCGTAAGCTTACCGCTAAAACGTCCGGTGGTAAATGACACAGCTGACCGCATGCAGAGCCCTGGGAGATCGCCTGCATACTAACTATAGGACCACACTCCCATTATAAGCTTACCCGCCCGGAAGTGACCTCTGTAAGAGGTGCCTGGAACGCTGTGAAACGCAGAAAGAATCGGCGCAACCGGAAATACGTCACCCGGTTGTGTCCGAGGTAAACACACCTCGGTGGAACGCAGTGGTGGAAAGCGGAAGTGCAATGTCCGTCCGAATCTATGCAGTGAGGATATTCAGCGCTGGAGCGTGCGGATCAGGTAAAGTATGATAAACAAGGAAGAAAGATGGCACGGTCAATTGGCTGCCTAAAAAATATAAGAAAAAGGAATGAATAAAGTATATACATACAAAACAAAGGTGGTCACTAATCATTACGTCAATATATTATAGAAAATTAACAGAGCCCTGTTTCAGGTGAGCGCATTCCCTTCTTTCCAGTCAGGTGTGTTACCACGGGTAAACACTAGTGTGCGCCTTTTGTTTTCTAGCACTTCTGCCTTAAAGGATCTGGGAAGATGGAGGCTCGCGTAAAGGACTTGTGTGGAATTACCGATACAATCCTTGCGGATATACAGGCTTTAAAGACCAGCTTTGCAAGTCTACAGGATCTAAACAATCACAATCTGCAAGTTTTTGGACAAAATACTCAGGATTTATGAGCCAAGATTGAGGCTCCGGAGGAACGAGTCCAGGCACAATCCCTACCTCCGGGTTCTGGGATTCCCAAGTTGCCCCCTTTTCGTTTTGGTGGTTAACGTGAAAAATTCAGGCGGTTTATTAACCAATGCAACCTTTTTTTTGCACATGCTTCGCAATTTACCTCGGAATGATCCAAAGTGCTTACTATAATCATGCTGCTCTCCAAAAAAGCTCTGATGTGGGCAAACCCCTTGATTGAGACTGAGGATGAATGTTTGAATAATCTGGATGCTTTCATTTCAGCCATGGGGCAGGTGTTTGATGACCCTAACCGAGTTGCGACAGCTGGAGCAGCCATGTTGACTTTGTGCCAAGGTAAGTGCTCAGTAGTCGAATATGCCTTGGATTTCAAGAGATGTCCCTTGATACCACTTGAGACAGTTCCGCCAAAAAATCTATCTTCCGGAAAGGGTTGACTCCTATGATTAAGGATGAACTTGCTTGTGCTGACCCTCCCACTGCGTTAGGTGACTTTATTAACTACTGCATCTGTATTGATGCCCGTCTAACTGAATACAGACAGGAGAGATGGTCTGAAACTAATCGCATTAACCATTTCCTACCTTTCTCCCCAGCTAGGGAACCTCTGAGCTGGATCACACGGGAACAAGAACCTGAACCCATGCAGGTGGACTCTTTGCAGAGACGGGTTAGTGATGCACGCAAAGAACATTGCCTAAAAGAAAATCTATGTTTCTATTGCGGTAAGACAGGGCACTTCATTATAAATTTCCCCAGCTGTTCTCGTAAGAATACTACAGCAGTCATTCACTGTGAGTGTTGCGAAAGGAGATCAGTCATGTCTGAACCTCAGGCCCCAGAAAAATCTGCAGCTATACATGTTGATTTCTCGGACTTAAACTCCATAATTTCAGATTCTGATGACTGTGTAAATGCGGCAGTTTTTCAAGTTTCCTCAGCAGTGTCCCAGCTGAACTGTAAGAAGAAGAATTCTCATTGCTTTCTTTCCATCAAGCTCTGGGTTGACTCGGTCTGGGTGTCTAGCTCTGCTATGATTGACTCAGGGGCAAGCGGTAATTTTATGGACATCTCCTTTGCCCAGAGACATGGGATACGTTCAGTGAAGAAGGCTACTCCTTTACAGATGGAGACTGTGGATGGTTCCCTGCTAAACTCTGGACCAGTGAATCAGTAAATGGAGCCTTTAAAGGTCCTTATGGGTAAAGCTCATCAGCAGAGGCTGTCTTTTATGCTCATCTCTTCTCCCCACTTCCCAATTATTCTAGAGCTACCATGGCTGCAGGCTCAGAACCCTGCAATTAACTGGGAGACCAAGAAGCTGCATTTTCCAGAGAAAAAGATGGGCCCAGAAGTTTCAGCTTGTTCGGTTCCTAAGAGATCCACGTCAGTCTCTGAAGTACCAGCTATATACTAGGAGTATGCAGGTGTATGTGACAAGAGGAACGCTGACCAGATTCCCCCCACCGTTCATACGATTATCCAATTGAATTATTGCCCAGAGCAGGAATACCCTTTGGTAAAATCTACCCTCTGGCAGGGCCCGAACTAAAGGGGTTGAAGGACTATATTGACGAAAATCTAGCCAAGGGCTTCATACGCCACTCTTCATCTCCTGCAGGTGCACCCATCTTCTTTGTGAAGAAAAAAGATGGCTCTCTTAGACCCTGCATAGATTATTGGAACTCAGTAAGGTTACTATTAGAAACCGTTATCCATTGCCATTGATCCCTGAGTTATTGGAGAGAGTACGGCATGCCAAGATTTTTTCTAAACTGGATCTCCGTGAGGCCTATAATATGGTCTGTATTAGACCTGGGGATAATAATAACAATAATAATAATAATAATGATAATTTTTATTTATATAACGGCAACTTATTCCGCAGCACTTTACAATTAAGCGGGGACATGTACAGACAATAAATTCTGTACAAGTTAAGACAATTTAAACAGTGACATTAGGGGCGAGGTCGCTGCTCGCAAGCTTACAATTACAAGGAAATGCGGGGACACAATAGGTGAAAAGTGATGATTCAGGTCTGGCAATTATAATAAATAGGGATTTTCATATAAAGCTGCATGATCCGGTCATCAGCCCGTGTGTTTAAGTGCAATAGTCAAGTATCAAGTGCAGTTATCGTGTGCATGGAGGGTGTGGAGACAGAAGAATAGTAGGGTGCCGATTCACATGCAGATAATATTTGGAAGGAGGGAACAGGACAAAGTTAGTTTACTGAATAGTTGATGTGGTAGGCTTGTTTGAAGAAATGGGTTTTTAAAGCGCGCTTGAATAGGTCGGGGCTAGGTATCAGTCTGATCGTCTGGGGAAGTGAATTCCAGAGAGTTGGCGCAGCACGAGAGAAGTCTTGGAGACGGAGGTGCGAGGTTCGGATTACGGGGGATGTTAGTCTTAGGTCATTTGTAGAACGGAGGGCATGTGTAGGGCGATAGACGGAGTTGAGAGAGGAGATATAAGGCGGTGCAGAACTGTGGAGAGCTTTGTGGGTGAGAGAGATGAGTTTATACTGGACCCTGTAGCGAATGGGTAGCCAGTGTAATGACTGGCACAAGATGGAGGCATCGGTGAAGCGGCTGGACAGAAATATGACCCTGGCTGCCGCATTCAAGATGGATTGGAGAGGAGAAAGTTTGGAAAGAGGGAGACCGATCAGAAGAGAGTTGCAGTAGTCCAGACGAGAATGAATAAGAGCGACAGTAAGAGTCTTAGCAGTTTCAAAGGTGAGAAAAGGTCAGATTCTGGAGATGTTTTTAAGATGCAGACAACAAGAGCGAGTGAGTGATCGGATATAGGGAGTAAAGGAAAGTTCGGTGCCGAATATGACCTCAAGACAGCGGGCATGCTGCTTGGGAGTTATGGTTGAACCCTGCAGGGTAATTTCGATGTTGGGTAGAGTGAGGTTAGTAGAAGGGAGAAACACAAGTAGTTCAGTTTTGGAGAGATTTAGTTTCAGATAGAGGGAGGACATGATGTTAGAGACAGCAGACAGACAATCCTTGGTATTTTGAATTAGAGTGGGGGTGATGTCAGGGGAAGAAGTGTATAATTGGGTGTCGTCAGCATAGAGATGGTACTGAAACCCAAATCTGCTGATTGTTTGTCCAATAGGGGCAGTGTATAGAGAGAAAAGGAGGGGGCCCAGGACTGAGCCCTGCGGAACCACAATAGTAAGGGGACGAGGAGAGGAAGAGGAGCCGGCAAAAGATACAGTGAAGGAGCGGTCAGAGAGGTAGGAGGAGAGCCAGGAAAGGGCTGTGTCCTTGAGGCCTATGGAGCGGAGCATAGTGAGAAGGAGCTGGTGATCTGCAGTATCAAATGCGGCAGATAGATCCAGGATAATCAGCAGAGAGCAATGACCTTTAGATTTAGCTGTTATTGGATCATTAGAGACTTTAGTGAGGGCAGTTTCAGTGGAGCGGAAACCAGATTGTAAGGGGTCAAGAAGAGAGTTATCTGAGAGATAACGGATTAGACAGGAGTGGACCAAGCGTTCCAGGAGTTTAGAGATGAAGGAAAGGTTAGAGACAGGTCTGTAGTTAGCCATGCAGTTCTGGTCCAGGGATGGCTTTTTAAGTAAAGGGGTAATGATGGCATGTTTAAATGAGGAGGGAAAGATACCTGAAGAAAGAGAGAGGTTAAATATTTTAGTCAGGTGAGTGGTGACCACTGGTGAGAGAGACTGCAGGAGAGGTGAAGGAATGGGGTCACTATTGCAGGTTGTAGGCCGAGCAGAAGTGAGGAGCTTGGAAACTTCTTCTTCTGAAACAGGCTCAAAGATGTCTAATGAGCTTGAGGTGCGGCAGGGAAGGGGATCCAGGCACTGAGGAGATTGGGCTGAGATATCCTGATGGATGTGGTTGATTTTTTCTAGGAAATAAGTTTCCAGATCCTCACCACTGAGATTGGAGATGAGGGCCTGTACTTTAGGTTTCAGGAGGGGGTTTAAGGTTTCAAAAAGTCGTTTTGGGTTGTTGGATAGTGAGGTGATGAGGGTGGTGAAGTAGGATTGTTTGGCCAGAGAAAGGGCAGAGTTATAGGTTTTGAGCATGAACTCATAGTGGATGAAGTCTTCTGCTAAGAGAGATTTTCCCCACTGCCGCTCTGCACACCTTGAGCAACGCTGAAGAAAGCGTGTTTGCATAGTGTGCCAGGGCTGCCATTGTCTGTGTGGGGTCTTTCTGCGTGTAGAAGGTGCTGCTTCATCCAGGGCATTCTTCAGTGTAATATTGAAGTGTAACAAAGTCTGGACAGGAGAGGGAGGAGATGGGGACTAAAGATGTGTGGAGGTTGTCCATAAGCTGCTGGGTATTAATCGTACGTGTATTCTGATAAGTGTGGTAAGTGGGGGTGTCCTGGGTGAGGAGACAATTCTTGACAGAGAATGAAAGAAGGTTGTGGTCCGAGAGCGGGAGAGAGGAGTTAGTAAAGTCGTGTAGTGATCTAGGACGGGAAAAAACCAGGTCCAGAGTATTCCCATCCTCATGCGTAGGAGAATTAGTAAACTGTGAGAGGTTGAATTAAGAAGTTAGAGAGAGAAGATGAGAGGCAGATTTGGAGAGGGGATCATTGATGGGGATGTTAAAATCTCCCATGATGAGGGTAGGGATGTCACAGGATAGAAAGTGAGTTAGCCAGGTGGCAAAGTGGTCTAGAAACAGGCGGGAGGAGCCAGGAGGGCGATAAACAACCGCCACCCGCAAGGAGAAGGGCTTAAAGAGTCTGACGGCGTGGACTTCAAAGGAAGGAAATGTAAGTGAGAGAACCGGGGGGGGGGGGGGGTTGACCTGGAAAGCACATTGTGATGAAAGGAGTAAACCATGAATGGAAGACTGCATTCAGGTCATGTTACAGACACTTTGAATATCTAGTTATGTCGTTCGGTCTGTGTAATGCCCCAGCCACTTTCCAACACTTAGTGAATGACATTTTCAGGTATCTTTTGGATACATTAGTGGTGATTTATCTGGATGATATTTTGATTTTATTCTAACTCCACAGAGGAACATCATGGACACGTAAGAATGGTCTTAGAATGCCTCAGACAGAACCATCTTTACATTGAACTTGAGAAGTGTGAATTCCATCGGACCAAAATTCAATTTCTGGGGTATGTAATGTCTACACAAGGCATCAGTATGGAAGGAAGTAAGACCCAAGCAATCTAGAATTAGCCAGTTCCTAAGAATGTGAAGGAAGTGCAGCGCTTCATCGGGTTTGCCAATTTCTACAGATGTTTTATAAGGAATTTTTCTGAGGTAATGTCACCTATCACACAACTTACCCGGAAAGAATCTAGCTTCATATGGACCCCTCAAGCCCAAGAAGCATTTTCCAGTCTGAAGGATAAATTCACCACAGCTCCTATCCTAGTGCATCCCAACCCTGTACTTGCTTTTATAATAGAAGTGGATGCCTCAGACTGTGCCATCGGAGTTATACTCTCCCAGAGAACAGGTGAGAAGAATGTCTTGCATCCCTGTTCTTTCTTTTCCCAGTAGTTATCTGCGGCTGAGAGGAACTATGATGTAGGCAATAGAGAATTGTTAGCTATTATTGCTGTATTCAAGGAATTGAGACACCTTCTTCATGGAGCTGCACAGCAAATAGTCGTCCTAACTGACCACCTCATCCTTGAATTTATAAGGTCGGCTAAGTGCCTGACACCTCGCCAGGCTCGTTGGAATCTTTTCTTAAACCAATTTAATTTTGTAATCTCTTACAGGTCAGGATCACGCAATGGAAAGGCGGATGCACTCTCTAGGATTCATTCAACGGAGACCAGTTCATCTTCTCCTCTTAAGACTATTCTTCCTGATTCTAGATTCCTGGGAGTGATTCATAACCAAGACCTACTTAAGGACATCAAGGAAGCATACCATTTGGATTCTTTGCTGGCACAACCTCCTAGGGACGTAAGTCTTGTCTATAAGAATGGTGTGTGGTTTCAGGGTCAACGCCTGTATAAACCTGAAACAGTCAGAGTGAGACTATTGCAACTCATACATGATTCTAAGATAGCTGGGCATGGAGGAGTTCTAAAGACACAGGAATTTCTCGTTTCTTTTGGTGGCCCACTTACAGAAAAGACGTTCTAGACTATGTCACTTCATTTGAAGTTTGTGAGAGATTCAAGACACCACGTTCCTCGCCAATGGGTCTATTGCAACCCCTACCCACCCCTTCCCGTCCATGGGGATCCATTTCCATGGATTTCATTGTTGAGTTGCTAACCTCTCAAGGGAAGAACACCATTCTAGTGGTGGTGGATCGGTTAACAAAGGCGGTTCATTTTATTCCCTGCGTCGGTTTACCCACTGCTAAACAGACATCCGATTTAATGATTCAAAATCTGTTTTGATTGCATGGAGTACCGGATGAGGTCATTTCTGATCGAGAAGTGCAAATCACTTCAAGGTTTTGGCAGAATTTCTGTGCCGCATTGGACATTAAAGTAAAGCTTTCTTCTGCTTTTCATTCCCAGACTAATGGACAAACAGAACGGACCGATCAGACCCTGGAACAGTATCTCCGCTGCTTTATCTGCCACCTACAAGATGATTGGGTGGACTTAGGCTACTTTCGCACTAGCGTCGTATGACACATGTCGCAATGCATCGTTTTGCAGAAAAAACGCATCCTGCAAAGTTGTTTGCAGGATGCGTTTTTTCTCCATAGGCTTGTATTAGCGGCACATTGTGACGCTTTGCCTCACGTCGCAACCGTCGGCTGCCCCCATTGTGCTGTGTTGACACAGGATGCGTCGGTATGTCGGCCCGATGCACTGCGACGGGCCTACGCTACTGTGAAAGTAGCCTTACTTCCACTGGCCGAGTTCTCCTATAATAACTCACAGAGTGCCTCTACTAAGCAGTCTCCTTTTTATGCCAAACTAGGTTATCACCCTAACATTCTTCCTCAATTCCCCATAGATACGCCCTTGCCAGCTGTGGCTGAAAGAATAGTAAACCTGCACCAGCTTTCAAGGTAGGAGACTTGGTCTGGCTATCAACTAAAAACCTTAAATTGAGAATCCCATCATCCAAATTGGGACATAAGTACATTGGACCCTATAAGATCAGTAAGATTGTGTTAGGGTTGGCGGAACGCACCAAATATATAGTTTATTAGATGGAATTGGTGCGTTCGCAACCCGGGATCCACCGTGCAGGAAAGTACCTGCTGCTAAGTAAGACGGACTATATGGCGGTACTATAAGTATACATACAAGGGTTAACTTCACCCTGCGTGAAGGAAGCGATCCTGTTGCGTCACAGGACCGCGGTACCGCACATAGAGCGCGAGCAATAAGTCAGCGAACACAACCCCAACTAGGATTGAAGTCCGATTAGACCACTGCTGGCACAACACCGCAACTGGGTGTGTAAGGAAACTATTGAAATAGTAAATAAAGGCACGAGAGTGCGTGCGGTGCCGCACTAACGGACGCCGCTAACCACCCAGGCTTGGGTAAGGAAAGCGCACGGCGCCGTACAGAGGGTCACAGCAACTAGATGCTGTTATGTGTGTTTTGTGCTGATTGCTAGTCGGGCGCTAAATAGCTACCATCATCCGCAAACAGACAACAACACTAGGGAGGGATAATTAGGAGCTTTCATCCTTCGACATACATCCATCTACACACACACATATATTTTCAAGACAATACTAGCGCATGGCTGTGCGGTCGTGCGCAGTTTATATAGTTGCAGCACAGGAAGCTGCTACTGAAGTTTTTGCCCTTTCAGGACCTTCCAGAAGGACCAATGGAAAGTGCTGCAGTACCTGAGCATGTTTTGCCCTTTCAGGACCTTCCAGGAAGACCAATGGAATGTACTGCAGCACCTGAGCATGTGACCGAACATGTGGCCCTCGACCTCCAATGGGAGATCCCGCCCTGGGCATGCTCAGTGTGAGTAAACAAGGACTTAGTCCCAGAGAGGCTCGCTCGCCGCAGATCAGTGCAGGGTACCATAGGAAAGCCAGAAAAGGCAGTAGTGACCCTATGCACCGAATCAGCCTCAGCGAGACGCTGGGAGCGACGTCTCCGCTGAGCAGAGCCCACTGCGGCCGATACCGAATGGGAGACCGCAGCAGACACGGATCGAGATTCCCCCTGTGCAGCAGAGGAAACTCGACTCCTAACATTACCCCCCCTCCTAGGCCCCCCCCCTCCTTGAGCCTCTCTATGCTCAAAAGCTGCAATAAGCAGCGGAGCTCGAATGTGCTCCACAGGCTTCCAGGTTCTATCCTCTGGGCCGTGACCCTTCCAGTCCACCAGATAAAATTTCTTGCCACGTACCACCTTGCACCCCACAATAGCATTCACCTCAAACTCATCCGTGGATGAACCCGATGTCCCAGCAGATGACTCAGAAAACCGGGACAAATGAACGGGCTTTAAGAGGGAAACGTGGAAAGTATCGGTGATACCAAGGCGTGGAGGAATAGCCAAACGGTAGACCACAGGGTTGACCTGTTCCAGAACCTTAAACGGACCAATGTAGCGAGGAGCAAACTTAGTGGACTCAACTCGCAGCCTGATGTTACGGGCGGAGAGCCACACTAAGTCGCCAGGAGCAAAGACCGGAGCGGGGCGCCGGTGTGTATCAGCTGAAACCCTCATTCTCTCCTTGGAGGCCCGGATGGCATCCTGTGTGCGGTCCCAGATGTCACGTGCCTCCACCGCCCAGTCTGCCACCCTAGAATCGGTGGATGACACGGGCATGGGCACAGGGACACGCGGATGCTGGCCGTAATTAAGGAGAAAAGGAGTTTGACCAGTGGAATCGGCTACGGCGTTGTTCAGGGCAAATTCCGCCCAAGGTAGCAAAGATGCCAGGTCATCCTGCCTAGCAGAGACGAAATGTCGCAAATATGTCACCAGAGTCTGGTTGGTTCTCTCCACCAACCCATTCGTCTCGGGATGGTATGCAGAGGAGAGATTTAACTCTATGCTGAGTAAACGGAAGATCACTCCAAAACCGAGATGCGAACTGGGGAGCCCGATCGCTGACAATCTTATCAGGCATACCATGCAATCGGAAAACGTGTTTAATGAACAACACCGCCAAGGCCCGTGCTGAGGGTAACGGAGGAAGCGGCACCAAATGTACCATCTTGGAGAAAAGGTCGGTGACAACCCAAATAATGGAGCAGCCACGCGACTTGGGTAGACCCACCACAAAGTCCATCCCGACCATCTCCCAGGGCCTGTCTGCCACCGGTAGAGGGTAAAGCAACCCAGCAGGCCGTTGCCAAGGAGACCGATTCTGGGCGCAAGAAACGCACGCCTGAATATAGTCCTTGACATCTTGGGCCATATGCGGCGACCAGTATGTTCTCGCCAGAAGCTCAGATGTCCTCTTGGTCCCAAAATGCCCACCCATTCTGGAGGAGTGAGCCCAAGAGAGAACCTCCGGTCGCAAGTTAGCTGGTACGAAAGTCTTGCCCGGGGGCACAGACTCTAGCGAAACCGGAGCTACAGTTCTCAGGCTCTCAGAAGGGACAATAAGCCGAGGCTCCTCCTCCGATGACACCACGGAGTGGGAGAGAGCGTCAGCACGAACGTTCTTCTCCCCGGAGAGGAAATGGAGAGTAAAATGGAACCGGGAGAAGAACAGGGACCATCTAGCCTGGCGAGAATTCAGCCGCTGGGCCGTTTGCAGATACACCAAGTTCTTGTGGTCAGTGAAGACTTGGAAGGGAAAGCGAGCTACCTCCAAGAGATGTCTCCACTCCGAAAAAGCCAACTTCATGGCCAGCAACTCCCTGTCCCTGATGGAATAATTCCTCTCCGCTGGTGTGAAGGTCTTGGAGAAGAAGAAGCAAGGATGCTTCCGACCTTGAGCATCCTTTTGGAAAAGGACTGCTCCAGCACCAACGGATGAGGCATCCACCTCCATTATAAATGGCTTATCAACATCGGGGCGATGTAGGATGGGAGCGCTAGCGAAGTGTGACTTGATCGAGAGAAAGGCTTTGGAGACCTCCTCTGACCACAACTTGGGATTTGCTCCCTTCTTGGTGAGGGCAACCAAGGGAGCTACCAAAGTTGAGAAGTGTGGAATGAACTGGCGATAATAATTAATGAACCCCATAAAGCGCTGCACCGCTTTAAGAGAATGGGGTTCCTGCCAGTCCATTACAGCCTGTAGCTTGGCAGGATCCATAGCCAAACCCTGGGCAGAGATGATATAACCAAGGAAAGGCAAGGACTCCTGCTCAAACACACACTTCTCCAACTTGGCGTAGAGGGAGTTTGCCCGTAAGAGGTCGAAGACTTTGCGAACATCTCTCCGATGGGAGTCAATATCTGGAGAGAAGATGAGAATAGCATCCAGATAGACTACGACCAAGGTGGTGAGCATATCCCGGAAGATGTCGTTCACAAAGTCTTGGAAAACGGCTGGGGCATTACAGAGCCCAAAGGGCATCACCAGGTATTCATAGTGCCCATCCCTGGTGTTAAAAGCCGTCTTCCATTCATCCCCCTCACGGATGCGAATCAGGTTGTAGGCACCCCGCAGATCTAACTTCGTAAATACCCTCGCTCCCCGTAGCCTATCAAACAGCTCAGATATCAGGGGTAAAGGGTACTTGTTCTTAACGGTGATGGCGTTAAGACCCCTGTAGTCTATGCATGGACGTAAGTCTCCAGTCTTCTTTTGTACGAAGAAGAACCCAGCCCCTGCCGGTGACACTGACTTCCTAATGAATCCTCTTGCCAGATTCTCTTGGATGTACTGAGACATTGCCTCCGTCTCCGGGAGAGATAACGGATAGACTCGACCCCGGGGAGGCTCAGCACGAGGCAAGAGGTCAATAGGACAGTCATAGGGGTGGTGAGGCGGAAGGGTCTCCGCAGCTCTTTTGGAGAACACGTCTGCATAGGGCCAATAGTGCTTGGGGAGAGAGGAAAGATCTGCGGGTACCTGTGTAGTAGCAACCTGAACGCACTCCCTCTGACATCTACCCTCGCAGGATTTACTCCATCCCAAAATTCTCCCAGAGGACCACTCAATATGAGGAGAATGGTAGCGAAGCCATGGTATCCCCAACAGGACCTCATCAATTCCCTCAGGAATGACTAATAGGGAGATTATCTCCTGATGTGATGGAGACACAGAAAGCGTGAAAGGAATGGTTTGGTGGGTAATCTGTGAGGGTAGTGTTGACCCATTTACCACTCGAACGGTCACAGGCTTGGCGAGCATCACCAAGGGTATTGCGTGACGCTGGGCAAAAGAGGAAGACATAAAATTACCCTCTGCCCCAGAATCCACGCATAGCTCGACCATAAGAGTGGATGGGCCTATGGTAATTGTCCCCTTGAAGGACAACTTTGAGGCAAACGTCGCCGTGTCTAGTGTACCTCCTCCAACTGCCACTAAACGCTGACGTTTCCTCGACCGCTGAGGACCCATGGAGGCAAGATGTCCTGACTGCCGGTAAACATGACGGACCTTATGTGCACGGGCGGACTAAGACTTGGATCCCGCTCGTGTCACCTCTAAGGCCTCATGTGACTCGGACGCCTGGACTGGAGATTCCAAAGGTTTGGCGAAGGTGGGAGCCAGCCGAAACCTCTGCCTACACTGGGCTCGCTCCAACCTTCGCTCGTGAAAACGAAGGTCTATGCGAGTAGATATGGCTATGAGCTCCTCCAGTGTGGCGGGAATCTCCCTAGTAGCCAAGGCGTCTTTCACATGGTCAGCCAGCCCCCTCCAAAATACGGGAATGAGGGTTTTATCTGACCATTCCAACTCAGACGCTAATGTCCGGAAGAGAACAGCAAAATGGCTGACCATGTTTGAACCCTGAGTCAAAGCCAGCAGCTGGAGCGCTGTATCATGGGTGACTTGAGCAGGGGCGGACACAAGCAGCAATGGGCCCCTGTGCAGGAAATACATTCGGGGCCCCCCTCATACATGTACACTGTATATAAAATACCTATAATAACATATGTGTATACACAGCAGTATACACACACATACTAGCCCTATACACAGACAGCAGTATACACACAGCAGAAATTACACACACTAGCCCTATATACACACACAGCACTGCAGTATACACACACATACTAGCCCTATATATATATACATACACACACACACACACAGCAGTATACACACACATACTAGCCCTATATATACACACACAGCAGTATACACACACATACTAGCCCTATATATACACACACACAGCAGTATACACACACATACTAGCCCTATATATATACACACACACAGCAGTATACACACACATACTAGCCCTATATATATACACACACACACACAGCAGTATACACACACATACTAGCCCTATATATACACACACAGCAGTATACACACACATACTAGCCCTATATATACACACACACACAGCAGTATACACACACATACTAGCCCTATATATACACACACACAGCAGTATACACACATACTAGCCCTATATATACACACACAGCATTATACACATACATACTAGCCCTATATATACTCACACACACAGCGGTATACACACACATACTAGCCCTATATATACACACACACACAGCAGTATACACACACATACTAGCCCTATATATACACACACACAGCAGTATACACACATACTAGCCCTATATATACACACACAGCATTATACACACACATACTAGCCCTATATATACACACACACACAGCAGTATACACACACATACTAGCCCTATATATAGACACACACACAGCAGTATACACACACATACTAGCCCTATATATACACACACAGCAGTATACACACTAGCCCTATATACACACACAACAGTATACACACATACTAACCCTATATATACACACACATAGCAGTATACACACAGCAGTATACACACACATATACTACCCCTATATATACACACAGCAGTATACACACATACTAGCCATATATATATATATATATGTATATATATATATATATATATATATATATATATATCTACTATATAATGCTGAATGTGTGTGTGTGTGTGTGTGTGTGTGTGTGTGTGTGTGTGTGTGTGTGTGTATGTCCGGGATTGGCATCTGCACCGTCGCAGCTACAGCCACAAAATTTTGCACAGTCACACGTCTGGACCCCGAGAGCGTCATAGGCTACGTTGTGAGGTGAAATTTTAACCCCGCGCTTTCAAATTCACCAAACAATTTTGCCCCTATCTACATAATGGGGAAAAAAGTGAAAGGAAAAGTGTTGGAAGCGTCGCAGCTACAGCAACAAAATTTTGCACAGTCACACGTCTGGACCCTGAGAGCGTCATGGGCTACGTTGTGAGGTGAAATTTTAACCCCACACTTTCCAATTCACCAAACAATTTTGCTCCTATCTACATAATGGGGAAAAAAGTGAAAGAAAAAGTGTTGGAGGCAAATTGACAGCTGCCAGATGTGAACAAGTGGGACTTAAAGAATGAGAGCGATGGCGCCAAAGAGTATATACCGTACAGTTGCTAAGGTAGGACCCCGACATGGGATACTCACCACACGGGGATATGAACACACACACAAAATGCGCCACACACTACCACGTGCTTGAACACATATACCACCCTCAGCACACATTTCACCACAAATACGCCAACCTCGCCACATAAAAGTCGGAACACAAAAGTCGCCGCTCAAAACTCACCACGCGCAAAACTCGCCACATGCAAAAAATAGGCTCACGCAAAACTCGCCACAAGTGCAAAATTCACCTCATGGAAAACTCGCCACACGCAAAACTTGCACATGCGGAAAAATTGCCATATGCACAAAATTTGCAACACATGCAAAAGTTGCCTCACACAAAACTTGCACATACTCAAAAGGCACCAGACATAAAACTCACCACGCGCAAAACTCGCCATGCGCAAAACTTGCTGCACACAACTTGCTACACTAACCTGTCACATGCAACTCGACACACAAAAAGTTGCTACACGCATGTTGCCACACAAAACTCATCTCACAAAAGTCGCTACATGCATGTCGCCACACACAACTCAACACACACAACTTGACAAACGAAACTCGCCCTAAAACACACACAAGTCTGGTATTAGCCTTCAAAAATAAAAATCTGTTTAATAAGCAGACAAACTACAAGAGCAACAAATGTACCATATAGGAAATACGGCAGCTGTCAGTCACATGACCTGTCTATTATGTGTATGTGTGAGCTAATATATACTGCCAGGGGGAGGGCTTCCTGTTGGCTAGGGATTTATCAGGCTGCCAATTTATCTTACAAATACTGAGGTAAAGATACTGAGCAAATAACGTGTTAACGAGGTCTAATACAGGAGATCACACAGGTATATACTATATACAGGGGAGATAACACACAGATATATACTATATACAGGAGAGATGACACACAGGTATATACTATATAAAGGAGGAGATGACATACAGGTACATACTATATACAGGAGGAGATGACATACAGGTATATACTATATACAGGAGGAGATGACACACAGGTATATACTATATACAGGAGCAGATTACCTACAGGTATATACTATATACAGGAGGAGATGACATACAGGTATATGCTATATATAGAAGATGACATACAGGTATATACTATATACAGGAGGAGATGACACACAGATATATACTATATACAGGGGAGATGACACACAGGTATATACTATATACAGGAGGAGATGACATACAGGTATATACTATATATAGAAGGAGATGACATAAAGGTATATACTATATATAGGAGGAGATGACATACAGGTATATACTATATATAGGAGGAGATGACATACAGGTATATACTATATACAGGGGAGATGACACACAGCAGGTATATACTATATACAGGGGAGATGACATACAGGTATATACTATATACAGGAGATGACATACAGGTGTATACTATATATAAGGGAGATGACAAACATGTATATACTGAGGTGAAAATGAGAGGTGTGAGGTGAAAATGAAAAGGTGTGAGTGCAAAATGAGAGGAGTGAGGGAAAATAGTGTAGTGATCGGAAAATGACAGCTGTGAGGTCGAAATGACAAGTGTTAGGCGGGAATGAGAGGAGTGAGGGAGAAAATTAAAGATGTGATTGGGAAAATGAGAGGCGTGATGGGAAAATAAGAGAAGTGACGTGCTATAACTAACCACAGATATTTACTATGCCCAGGCAACGCCGGGCTCTTCAGCTAGTATATATATATATATATATATATATATATACATACACACCAGCAATATATATATATATATATATATATACAGTGGGGCAAAAAAGTATTTAGTCAGTCAGCAATAGTGCAAGTTCCACCACTTAAAAAGATGAGAGGCGTCTGTAATTTACATCATAGGTAGACCTCAACTATGGGAGACAAACTGAGAAAAAAAAATCCAGAAAATCACATTGTCTGTTTTTTTATCATTTTTTTGGCATATTATGGTGGAAAATAAGTATTTGGTCAGAAACAAACAATCAAGATTTCTGTCTCTCACAGACCTGTAACTTCTTCTTTAAGAGTCTCCTCTTTCCTCCACTCATTACCTGTAGTAATGGCACCTGTTTAAACTTGTTATCAGTATAAAAGACACCTGTGCACACCCTGAAACAGTCTGACTCCAAACTCCACTATGGTGAAGACCAAAGAGCTGTCAAAGGACACCAGAAACAAAATTGTAGCCCTGCACCAGGCTGGGAAGACTGAATCTGCAATAGCCAACCAGCTTGGAGTGAAGAAATCAACAGTGGGAGCAATAATTAGAAAATGGAAGACATACAAGACCACTGATAATCTCCCTCGATCTGGGGCTCCACGCAAAATCCCACCCCGTGGGGTCCAAATGATCACAAGAACGGTGAGCAAAAATCCCAGAACCACGCGGGGGGACCTAGTGAATGAACTGCAGAGAGCTGGGACCAATGTAACAAGGCCTACCATAAGTAACACACTACGCCACCATGGACTCAGATCCTGCAGTGCCAGACATGTCCCACTGCTTAAGCCAGTACATGTCCGGGCCCGTCTGAAGTTTGCTAGAGAGCATTTGGATGATCCAGAGGAGTTTTGGGAGAATGTCCTATGGTCTGATGAAACCAAACTGGAACTGTTTGGTAGAAACACAACTTGTCGTGTTTGGAGGAAAAAGAATACTGAGTTGCATCCATCAAACACCATACCTACTGTAAAGCATGGTGGTGGAAACATCATGCTTTGGGGCTGTTTCTCCGCAAAGGGGCCAGGACGACTGATCAGGGTACATGAAAGAATGAATGGGGCCATGTATCGTGAGATTTTGAGTGCAAACCTCCTTCCATCAGCAAGGGCATTGAAGATGAAACGTGGCTGGGTCTTTCAACATGACAATGATTCAAAGCACACCGCCAGGGCAACGAAGGAGTGGCTTCGTAAGAAACATTTCAAGGTCCTGGAGTGGCCTAGCCAGTCTCCAGATCTCAACCCTATAGAAAACCTTTGGAGGGAGTTGAAAGTCCGTGCTGCCAAGCGAAAAGCCAAAAACATCACTGCTCTAGAGGAGATCTGCATGGAGGAATGGGCCAACATACCAACAACAGTGTGTGGCAACCTTGTGAAGACTTACAGAAAACGTTTGACCTCTGTCATTGCCAACAAAGGATATATTACAAAGTATTGAGATGAAATTTTGTTTCTGACCAAATACTTATTTTCCACCATAATATGCAAATAAAATGTTAAAAAAACAGACAATGTGATTTTCTGGAATTTTTTTTCTCAGTTTGTCTCCCATAGTTGAGGTCTACCTATGATGTAAATTACAGACGCCTCTCATCTTTTTAAGTGGTGGAACTTGCACTATTGCTGACTGACTAAATACTTTTTTGCCCCACTGTATATATATACAGGTCCTTCTAAAAAAATTAGCATATAGTGTTAAATTTCATTATTTACCATAATGTAATGATTACAATTAAACTTTCATATATTATAGATTCATTATCCACCAACTGAAATTTGTCAGGTCTTTTATTGTTTTAATACTGATGATTTTGGCATACAACTCCTGATAACCCAAAAAACCTGTCTCAATAAATTAGCATATCAAGAAAAGGTTCTCTAAACGACCTATTACCCTAATCTTCTGAATCAACTAATTAACTCTAAACACATGCAAAAGATACCTGAGGCTTTTATAAACTCCCTGCCTGGTTCATTACTCAAAACCCCCATCATGGGTAAGACTAGCGACCTGACAGATGTCAAGAAGGCCATCATTGACACCCTCAAGCAAGAGGGTAAGACCCAGAAAGAAATTTCTCAACAAATAGGCTGTTCCCAGAGTGCTGTATCAAGGCACCTCAATGGTAAGTCTGTTGGAAGGAAACAATGTGGCAGAAAACGCTGTACAACGAGAAGAGGAGACCGGACCCTGAGGAAGATTGTGGAGAAGGACCGATTCCAGACCTTGGGGAACCTGAGGAAGCAGTGGACTGAGTCTGGTGTGGAAACATCCAGAGCCACCGTGCACAGGCGTGTGCAGGAAATGGGCTACAGGTGCCGCATTCCCCAGGTAAAGCCACTTTTGAACCATAAACAGCGGCAGAGGCGCCTGACCTGGGCTACAGAGAAGCAGCACTGGACTGTTGCTAAGTGGTCCCAAGTACTTTTTTCTGATGAAAGCAAATTTTGCATGTCATTCGGAAATCAAGGTGCCAGAGTCTGGAGGAAGACTGGGGAGAAGGAAATGCCAAAATGCCTGAAGTCCAGTGTCAAGTACCCACAGTCAGTGATGGTGTGGGGTGCCATGTCAGCTGCTGGTGTTGGTCCACTGTGTTTCATCAAGGGCAGGGTCAATGCAGCTAGCTATCAGGAGATTTTGGAGCACTTCATGCTTCCATCGGCTGAAATGCTTTATGGAGATGAAGATTTCATTTTTCAGCACGACCTGGCACCTGCTCACAGTGCCAAAACCACTGGTAAATGGTTTACTGACCATGGTATTACTGTGCTCAATTGGCCTGCCAACTCTCCTGACCTGAACCCCATAGAGAATCTGTGGGATATTGTGAAGAGAAAGTTGAGAGACGCAAGACCCAACACTCTGGATGAGCTTAAGGCCGCTATTGAAGCATCCTGGGCCTCCATAACATCTCAGCAGTGTCACAGGCTGATTGCCTCCATGCCACGCCGCATTGAAGCAGTCATTTCTGCCAAAGGATTCCCGACCAAGTATTGAGTGCATAACTGAACATTATTATTTGTTGGTTTTTTTGTTTGTTATTAAAAAACACTTTTATTTGATTGGATGGGTGAAATATGCTAATTTATTGAGACAGGTTTTTTGGGTTATCAGGAGTTGTATGCCAAAATCATCAGTATTAAAACAATAAAAGACCTGACAAATTTCAGTTGGTGGATAATGAATCTATAATATATGAAAGTTTAATTGTAATCATTACATTATGGTAAATAATGAAATTTAACACTATATGCTAATTTTTTGAGAAGGACCTGTATATATATATATATATATATATATATATATATATACACAGCAGTATACACACACTAGCAATATATATACACACAGCAGTACACACACACTAGCAATATATATATACACACACAGCAGTACACACACACTAGCAATATATATATACACACACAGCAGTATACACACACACTCTATCAATATATATACACACACAACAGTATACACACTCACACACTAGCAATATATATACACACACAGCAGTACAGACACTAGCAATATATATACACAGCAGTATACACACACACACACACACTAGCTATAAATACACACACTAGCAATATATATACACGTGGCAGTATACACACACACACACCACACACACTAGCTATATATATACACACACTAGCAATATATATACACACAGCAGTATACACACTCACACACTAGCAATATATATACACACACAGCAGTACACACACACACTAGCTATATATACACACACACTAGCAATATATATATAAACACACAGCAGTACACAGACACACACACTAGCTATATATATACACACACTAGCAATATATATACACATAGCAGTATACACACACACACACACACACACTAGATAGATCAACATACATCACATGGAATATGTACAGTACCTACAGAGAGTGCAGTTGCAGGGAGCTGGTCAGGCCCAGGGGAAATGAGCAGGGGAGACATGGAGCCTGTCTAGACTGTCAGCACTCAGCCCTGCAGACTCCCGGCGGGCCAGGCCTTCTCCTATCTCCTACCTAGAGTAGTAATTCCTCCTCCCCTCCCCCTATTTTCACATGTATCCCAGTCCTGCCGATCACTGTCACTGAGGCTCTGGGAAGAATGTGTACCTGCACAGCAGGGAGTCAGAGACTCATCTTCAGTGACTCCCTCACTCGTCCTCTTCCAGCGTCTGCCGCCCCTCACCACACTGCACCAGTGACAGCCGGACAGCAGCGTAATGTATGCTAACAGGAGAGGTCAGGCAGGGGGCCGCTTTTGACCATCATATCACGTGTGCAGCAGAGCGGGCCCCCTGCTTCTCCTGTTATCAGTAATCCTGCCGCCGGCTGTCATTCACCGCCCTGCTTTCTCGGTCCCTCAGGGGCCCCCTCCCCCTCCGGCTCTGGGCCCCGGTGCAGTTGCACAGGTTGAACCGGCGGTATGTCCGCCCATAGACTTGAGGTCCTAAAAAGACCTGTTTCAGAGAGTCCAGAAACCGAAGAACACTCCGCACCACATGATCGTTGCGCTCCCACAGCGGCGTAGCCCACTCCAACGCTCTGTCTGACAAGAGGGAGATTATGAATCCCACCTTTGCCCGCTCAGTAGGGAAACGTGCAGCCAGGAGCTCGAGGTGTATACCACATTGGCTCACGAAACCCCTACAGGACTTACTGTCCCCAGAGTATCTCTCAGGCAAAGGAAGGTGAGATAGGGTCGGAACAGAGGTGGCAGTAGGTAAAGCTGCTGCAGCCACGCTAGCAGCCTGAACAGCTATTGCGGTAACATCCACCGCCCAGGTTGCACGCTCAAGAGACGCCAACCGGCCCTCCAGCAGCTGGATGTACCCCTGCAATCGCTGTTCATCCGCCATTACTTAGCCAGATCCTGGCGCTAGTATTCTGTTAGGGTTGGCGGAACGCACCAAATATATAGTTTATTAGATGGAATTGGTGCGTCCGCAACCCGGGATCCACCGTGCAGGAAAGTACCTGCTGCTAAGTAAGACGGACTATATGGCGGTACTATAAGTATACATACAAGGGTTAACTTCACCCTGCGTGAAGGAAGCGATCCTGTTGCGTCACAGGACTGCGGTACCGCACATAGAGCGCGAGCAATAAGTCAGCGAACACAACCCCAACTAGGATTGAAGTCCGATTAGACCACTGCTGGCACAACACCGCAACTGGGTGTGTAAGGAAACTATTGAAATAGTAAATAAAGGCACGAGAGTGCGTGCGGTGCCGCACTAACGGACGCCGCTAACCACCCAGGCTTGGGTAAGGAAAGCGCACGGCGCCGTACAGGCGGTCACAGCAACTAGACGCTGTTATGTGTGTTTTGTGCTGATGGCTAGTCGGGCGCTAGATAGCTACCATCATCCGCAAACAGACAACAACACTAGGGAGGGATACTTAGGAGCTTTCATCCTTCGACATACATCCATTTACACACACACATATATTTTCAAGACAATACTAGCGCATGGCCGTGCGGTCATGCGCAGTTTATATAGTTGCAGCACAGGAAGCTGCTACTGAAGTTTTTGCCCTTTCAGGACCTTCCAGAAGGACCAATGGAAAGTGCTGCAGTACCTGAGCATGTTTTGCCCTTTCAGGACCTTCCAGGAGGACCAATGGAATGTACTGCAGCACCTGAGCATGTGACCGAACATGTGGCCCTCGACCTCCAATGGGAGATCCCGCCCTGGGCATGCTCAGTGTGAGTAAACAAGGACTTAGTCCCAGAGAGGCTCGCTCGCCGCAGATCAGTGCAGGGTACCATAGGAAAGCCAGAAAAGGCAGTAGTGACCCTATGCACCGAATCAGCCTCAGCGAGACGCTGGGAGCGACGTCTCCGCTGAGCAGAGCCCACTGCGGCCGATACCGAATGGGAGACCGCAGCAGACACGGATCGAGATTCCCCCTGTGCAGCAGAGGAAACTCGACTCCTAACAGATTGTAAGTGCCGTTGCTTTTCGCCTTCAACTGCCTGGAACTATGAGAATTCACTCTGTCTTTCACATTGCCCTACTAAAGGCAGCAGTACCCAATACGTTTCCTGGACGTTCTTTTCCCCATCCTGATCCAGTGCTGATTGATGGTCAGGAGGAATTTGTGGTTGAGAAGATTCTGGATTCCAGATTATATAGGAATCAGCTACAATATCTGATTAAATGCAGGGCTGCCCAGTTGAGGACAACTCATGGGAACCGGTTAATAACATTAATGCTCCTTGCTTACTCCGCCAGTTCCATCAGAGGTACCCAGACAAGCCAGGTTTGAGGTCATCCAGAGGCTGTCCCTAATGGGGGAGTAATGTAAGGTTCTCAGTATCTTTGCTATATCTGCTGTTATTTTCTGTTATTGAAACCTAACTTTTCCATCAGCCATTTTGCTTTGTCCTTCTGCAGCTACTTTGCCCTGAGTCAGTATGAAGTTTCTAGCTTCTATGTTTCCACCCTGTTCTCTGCCTCTTGCCTTTTTAAGCAGCCTCAGCTGTTCAATCATTGTTTCTGAATCATGTCTGCAGTTAACCTGCAACCTGCTCCTGGAAGTGTTGGACCTAGTATTCCTTCCATCTCCTACTGTGGATCTCTGGGACACTGGTGGACACTGGAACTCTGCTGCATGCTAATCTACATTTGCAAGGGAAGTAACAGAGAGACTCTGAATCAGTTTGTGCTTAATGTTAAACTTAACGTTTACTCTGACCTGCCGTGTCACATGCCGTGTCTCCTGCCTGTGTACCTGCGATTGTGTGAAACCTGTTTCCCTGTGGCATACTTATATGCAGTACTACAAGCAAGTCATAACTAAACCTTTGTCTACTGTGTCTTCCTCGCACCCAAGCACAAGACTCTAAATAGACTGTGTACAATACATCGCAAACCTCCTGACAGGAAGAAAACATGGGAAATACCGGTAAAGATGCTGAGGGTTAAATAGGGTAACAGTTATTCAGAGTAGCAGTCTACCAGGTAAAGTTATCGTGACTTGGTGGTCCGTTTCTCTCTGAGTCCAATGGCTGTTTGTCTTCAGGCTTCCCTGCCTAACAAATGGTCCTACTTCTGGCGGCAGTGGATGCCACCGGTTTTGCCCAACTAGCTCCTAGTCTATTAAACTGCAGAGCCGAAGTGTGAAGCTCTGCACAAATCTCTACTCAGTTTGTGCTCCCCTGCATACTCACTGATAACTGAATGCACTCACCACGAGGTTTCACGTGGCGCTAGTCCCTTGGTATCCCTGATGGTGGCTGGATACCTGCACCATGCTGCTTCACTCGGCATCCATCTTTCTGTGTGCCCACTCGTACTTGTGAGTCTTTACTGCACCCGTCCTTGGACCTGTGCTCTGTGGCCAGGAGTCTTTCTCAACAAACTCCCGCTCGGCGTGCTCTGACCTGCATGCTCATCGATGCTCCCCGGGTTTTTACTGCACCCGACCCTTGTCACTGCCCCGCAACCTATCGCTGCTCACAGCACGGCGCAGAACCTCTATCACTCAGCCCTCTGGTGGGAAGCCCTTCTCTGTTCCCGCTCAAACCTCCTTATACTCTCCTGACTCACCACGTCCCCTCCCTGCAGGTCATGGGTCTCCTCCATCCTCAATTTCCTTCAACCCTCTAACAGGAGGCTCGGCCCCAGCAGTTTTGGACCCAGCACTTCAGCAACACTTGCAACCTGGTTCTCTCCTCTACACCCCCGCTCCTTTAGCTCACCATTCCACAGGGAAGAGCTCTTTGTGCCTTTTTATGTTCTTTGGGGGTGGGCCAGATACCCAGATTTTGCACCCATTTCTGCCTCTCTTGCTCTACATTTTGCCTAAGAAAATCGTTCTGCGCATATCACATGGGCAGGACACCAGCGTGAGCACACTGAGTACTTTGAGACACCTCTTGAATTTTCTCATCAGGACTACACGGAACTTTAGGTACCTCATGCAGAATTTTGACATCTGGCTCTCCTCCATGGCATTCAATGTCCTCCTCCACTAAGTCATCTGACTGGGCACTAGGTGTGAGCACTACCTCCACCTCTTCACTGGGGCTGCTGTCATCTTCAACTTCCTTGACGCACACCGGCTCCACCCAATTCACTTCCATGCTCCTGAGTACTGCAGACATCACACTGCAGGAAAACAACACCGTCTCCCTCACTTCTCGATGTCTGGCACCATGGCTCCACCTTGCTCTGAGAGAGGATCCCCTCTGTTCACCTTTTCATTCCTTCCAGGTCTCTGTCTGTCCTCTATGGTCACTCTGCAATGGGCGGATCTCCACTCTGTTCCTAGGGAGCGGGCTTTCCTGTCCAATGACCATCTCCTCCAGGTGCAGCATTCTCTCCAGTGGGCATGTCATTGTTGGCTGCCTCATGTAGGACAACTCATTGACATGTGTCCCATTTTTCCACAAGTCCAACACTCACTTCTGAGCCTGTCTGGTCTGCGCTTCGTTCGGTATCGCTGTCCGCTGGGAAAGGCATACCCTCTCTGCTGGATATAGGACATAGGATTAGTTTCTGAGGTTGCTTCTGGAGCTTTTCTTATGCTCCATATTTCTCATTTAATTTCTCTTATCTCCTGCTGTAAGTTACCCTTGAGTATGTGATTGGATTCAAGGTGGCAGCAAGGGCTTCTTTTATGCTCCATATTTCTACCCTAATTTCTCACATTTCCTGCTAAAATTTGAGGTCCCACTCCAGCTCTGCTGCGGACGGGGTAGGTACTTCATTGCATCGGACCATCCCTGCTAGGGCTGCCACCCACTGTTCCTGCTCTCGCACGCATGCCTCCACTTCTAAGAAGGTCATATGTGGGCTAGTGTGCAGGCGTTTTCGCAAAGCCTGCTTAAGCGGCGCGTCCGTAAGACCCGACACAAACTAATCTCTCAAGATCCTATCAGGGGGTCCCACTCCCATGGTCCCCACATCTTCCCTCTTAGCAATATGTGCAAGCAACTCCTATAATGCATTGATATACTGTGTCACCATCTCCCCGTCTCACTGAACACAGCCAAACAAATGCATTTGTGGCTCCCCAACATTAGTGGGGTCCCCATGCATGTCTTTCAGGTTCTGCACCACCTTATCTAGCGTATCCCACTACTGTGGAGGGTGAAATACAGATGTGCATTAAAAGGGTTAAACAATTATTTACTTTATCTACTCAGGAATAACCTCCTCACAGGAAGAAAAAAAGGGAAATACAGTGAAAGGGCTGAGGGTTAAGCAGGGTAACAGTTATTCAGAGTAGCTGTCTATTAGTTTCACTTATTGTGATTTGGTTGTCTGTTTCTCTCTCTAAGTCCAATTGCTGTTTGGCTGCCAGCTGAAGCCGGTACCGAGTCTTCAGGCTTCCCTCCTAACAAACGATTCTACTTCTGGTGGCAGTGGGAGGTCACCGGTTGTGCCCGCAGAGCCCCTAGTCCATTAAACTGTAGAGCTGAAGTCTGAAGCTCTGCACAAGTCTCTACTCTCTGTGTGCTCTCCTGCACACCTGTTGTGAATTCCGTTCTTGGGCTCCCTCCGGTGGTTGTAAATGGCACTTTTGTGAATTCTGCCCTTGGGCTCCCTCTGGTGGTTTTGAGTGGAACTGCCGCTCCTTGGGTTTAGCTTTAGCAGCTGCTTTCACTAATCGTCTCTCCTGGCTCTGCTATTTAACCTGGCTCTAGTCTTCAGCCTATGCCACTTGTCAATGTTTTATGGCTGGATTCACATCTCTGCTTGGATATTCCTGGTTTCCTGACCAGTTCTGCTAAGATAAGTTCTGGCTTTGCTCATTTCAATCCACATGTTATGGACTTATTGTTCTGTGCATTCTATTTTTGTCCAGCTTGTCATTATGGATTTTTTCTGTTAGCTGGAAGCTCTGGGAAGCAGATTTACCCTCCACACCTTTAGTCAGGTGTGGAGATTTTGTAAACTCTGTGTGGATTGTTTTGTAGTTTTTATACTGACTATCCTTTCCTGTCCAATCTATCAAGCTAGACTGGCCTCCTATGCTAAAATCTGATTTAATTTCTGTGTATGTTATTTTCCCCTCCTCTCACCATCAATATTTGTGGGGGGCTATCTTTCCTTTGGGTATTTTCTCTGAGGCAAGATAGGTTTCCTGTTTCCATCTTTAGGGGAAGTTAGATCTTAGGCTGTGCCGAGGGGTCTAGGGAGCGTCAGGTACAGCCCACGGCTATTTTTAGTTGCGCTGCTAGGTTCAGGGTCTGCGGTCAGTACAGATACCACCTCCTTCAGAGCTTGTCTCATGTTGTTCCTAAACCACCAGATCATAACAGTACAAGTGGCCAAAAATGAATTAAATGTATCTCAAAAGAAGGAAAAGAAAGTTCTGAACCGTTTTTTTTTCTGTGCTCTGGTTTGCCTCTTTTTTCCTCTTGATATCTGGGTGGTGCAGGATATATGCTCTGGCATGGATGTTCAGGGTTTGTTTTCTCGTGTGGATCAACTGGCTGCAAGAGTACAGAATATCCAGGACTATGTTGTCCAGACTCCGGCTTTAGAGCCCAGAATTCCTACTCCGGATTTGTTCTTTGGGGACAGATCCAAGTTTTTGAACTTTAAAAATAACTGCAAATTGTTTTTTGCTTTGAAACCCCGTTCTTCAGGTGATCCCATTCAGCAGGTGAAAATCATCATATCCTTGCTGCGTGGTGATCCGCAAGACTGGGCTTTTTCTCTTGAAACAGGGGATCCAGCATTATTGAATGTAGACGCATTTTTTCAAGCGCTCGGATTATTATATGACGAACCTAACTCTGTAGAGCATGCTGAGATAACACTGTTGGCCCTGTGTCAAGGTCAGGAAGCGGCAGAGTTATACTGCCAGAAATTTAGAAAATGGTCTGTGCTCACTAAATGGAATGAAGTGGCTCTGGCTGCTATTTTCAGAAAAGGTCTTTCTGAAACCCTTAAAGATGTTATGGTGGGCTTTCCTACGCCTGCCGGTTTGAGCGAATCTATGTCTCTAGCCATTCAGACTGATCGGCGTCTGCGCGAGCGCAAAGCTGTGCACCATATGGCAGTATCCTCTGAGCATAGTCCTAAACCTATGCAATGTGATAGGATTTTGACTAGAATAGAACGGCAGGAATTCAGCCGTCAGAATAGGCTGTGTTTTTACTGTGGTGATTTGGCTCATGTTATCTCTGATTGCCTTAAGCGTACTAAGAGAGTCGCTAGGTCTGTTACCATTAGTACTATACAGCCTAAATTTCTCTTATCTGTGACCCTGATTTGCTCATTGTCGTCCTTTTCTGTCATGGCATTTGTGGATTCAGGCGCTGCCCTGAACTTAATGGACTTAGAATTTGCCAGGCGCTGTGGTTTTTCCTTGCAGCCTTTGCAGAGCCCTATTCCTTTGAGGGGCATTGATGCTACACCCTTGGCCAAGGATAAACCTCAGTACTGGACACAGATGACTATGTACATGGCTCCTGCACATCAGGAAGATTGCCGTTTTCTGGTGTTGCATAACCTGCATGATGTTGTTGTGCTGGGATTTCCATGGTTACAGGAACATAATCCGGTGCTGGATTGGAAAACTATGTCTGTGACTAGTTGGGGATGTCAAGGGATACATAGTGACGTTCCTTTGATGTCAATTTCCTCTTCCCCCTCTTCTGAGGTCCCTGAGTTTTTGTCGGATTTCCAGGATGTATTTGATGAGCCCAAGTCCAGTTCCCTTCCTCCACATAGGGACTGTGGTTGTGCTATTAACTTGATTCCTGGTTGTAAGTTCCTTAAGGGGCCGACTTTTCAATCTGTCTGTGCCAGAGCATGCCGCCATGCGGAGCTATGTTAAGGAATCTTTGGAGAAAGGGCATATTCGGCCCTCTTCGTCACCATTGGGAGCGGGTTTCTTTTTTGTTGCTAAGAAGGATGGCTCCTTGAGACCCTGTATTGATTATCGTCTTCTTAAGATCACAGTCAAATTCCAATACCCCTTGCCTTTGCTTACTGATTTGTTTGCTCAGATTAAGGGGGCTAGTTGGTTTACTAAGATTGACCTCCGAGGGGCATATAATCTTGTTCGTATTAAACAGGGTGACGAATGGAAAACTGCATTTAATACGCCCGAAGGCCATTTTGAATACCTTGTGATGCCATTTGGGCTCTCTAATGCTCCATCTGTGTTCCAGTCTTTCATGCATGATATTTTCCGCAATTATCTTGATAAATTCATGGTCGTATATTTGGATGATATTTTGATTTTTTCCAATGATTGGGAGTCTCATGTGAAGCAGGTCAGGATGGTGTTCCAGATCCTTCGTGATAATGCTTTATTTGTGAAGGGGTCTAAGTGCCTATTCGGAGTTCAGAGGTCTCTTTTTTGGGTTTTGTTTTTTCTCCCTCGTCTATAGAAATGGATCCTGTTAAGGTCCAAGCTATTCATGACTGGATCCAACCCACATCTGTGAAGGGTCTTCAAAAATTTTTGGGCTTTGCTAATTTCTATCGCCGTTTCATTGCCAACTTTTCCAGTGTGGTTAAGCCCCTTACTGATTTGACGAAGAAAGGCGCTGATGTGACGAATTGGTCCTCTGAGGCTGTTGAGGCCTTTCAGGAGCTTAAACGCCGATTTACTTCTGCCCCTGTGTTGCATCAACCGGATGTTTCTCTTCCTTTTCAGGTTGAGGTCGACGCTTCTGAGATTGGGGCAGGGGCCGTCTTGTCTCAGAGGGAGTCTGATGGTTCTTTGATGAAACCGTGTGCTTTTTTTTCCAGAAAGTTTTTGCCTGCGGAACGCAATTATGATGTCGGCAATCGGGAGTTGTTGGCTATGAAGTGGGCGTTTGAGGAGTGGCGACATTGGCTTGAGGGAGCTAAACACCGTATTGTGGTCCTGACCGATCATAAGAATCTGATTTACCTCAATTCGGCCAAGCGGCTGAATCCTAGACAGGCTCGATGGTCCCTGTTTTTCTCCCGTTTTGATTTTGTGGTCTCGTATCTTCCGGGATCTAAGAATGTTAAGGCTGATGCCCTCTCTAGGAGTTTTTCACCTGATTCTCCTGGAGTCCTTGAGCCGGTTGGCATTCTTAAGGAGGGGGTGATTCTTTCTGCTATCTCCCCTGATTTGCGCCGGGTGTTTCAGGAATTTCAGGCTGATAGGCCTGACCGCTGTCCAGTGGGGAAGCTGTTTGTTCCTGATATATGGACAAGTAAGGTAATTTCTGAGGTTCATTGTTCAGTGTTGGCTGGTCATCCTGGGATTTTTGGTACCAGAGATTTGGTTGCTAGGTCCTTTTGGTGGCCTTCCTTGTCTCGCGATGTGCGTGCTTTTGTGCAGTCCTGTGGGACTTGCGCCCGGGCCAAGCCTTTCTGTTCCCGTGCTAGTGGGTTGCTTTTGCCTTTGCCGGTCCCTGAAAGGCCCTGGATGCATATTTCCATGGATTTTATTTCGGATCTTCCTGTTTCCCAGAAGATGTCTGTTATCTGGGTTGTTTGTGACCGGTTCTCTAAAATGGTCCATTTGGTACCTTTGCCTAAGTTGCCTTCCTCCTCAGATCTGGTTCCATTGTTTTTTCAGCATGTGGTTCGTTTGCATGGCATTACGGATAATATTGTGTCTGACAGAGGTTCTCAGTTTGTCTCTAGATTTTGGCAGGCCTTTTGTGCTAGGATGGGCATTGATTTGTCTTTTTCTTCGGCGTTTCATCCTCAGACTAATGAGCGAACTAATCAGACCTTGGAGACCTATTTGAGATGCTTTGTGTCTGCTGATCAGGATGATTGGGTGTCTTTCTTGCCATTGGCCGAGTTTGCCCTTAATAATCGGGCTAGTTCGGCTACTTTGGTTTCACCTTTCTTTTGTAATTTTGGTTTTCATCCTTGTTTTTCTTCTGGGCATGTTGAGCTTTCTGATTGTCCTGGTGTTGATTCTGTGGTGGACAGGCTGCAGCAGATTTGGACTCATGTTGTGGACAATTTGACGCTGTCTCAGGAAAGGGCTCAACGTTTTGCTAACCGCCGTCGGCGTGTTGGTCCCCAGCTTCGTGTGGGGGATTTGGTTTGGTTGTCTTCTCGTCATGTTCCTATGAAGGTTTCTTCTAAGTTTAAGCCTCGGTTTATTGGTCCTTATAAAATTTCTGAAATTATTAATCCGGTCTCTTTTTGTTTGGCTCTTCCAGCCTCTTTTGCCATTCATAATGTTTTCCATACATCTTTGTTGCGGAGATATGTGGTGCCCGTTGTTCCCTCGGTTGATCCTCCTGCCCCGGTGTTGGTTGAGGGAGAGTTGGAATATGAGGTTGAGAAGGTTTTGGATTCTCGTTTTTCGAGGCAGAGGCTCCAGTATTTTGTCAAGTGGAAGGGTTATGGCCAGGAGGATAATTCTTGGGTTGTTGCCTCCGATGTCCATGCTACCGATTTTGTTCGTGCTTTTCACTTGGCTCATCCTGATCGGCCTGGGGGCTCTGGTGAGGGTTCGGTGACCCCTCCTCAAGGGGGGTACTGTTGTGAATTCCGTTCTTGGGCTCCCTCCGGTGGTTGTAAATGGCACTTTTGTGAATTCTGCCCTTGGGCTCCCTCTGGTGGTTTTGAGTGGAACTGCTGCTCCTTGGGTTTAGCTTTAGCAGCTGCTTTCACTAATCGTCTCTCCTGGCTCTGCTATTTAACCTGGCTCTAGTCTTCAGCCTATGCCACTTGTCAATGTTTTATGGCTGGATTCACATCTATGCTTGGATACTCCTGGTTTCCTGACCAGTTCTGCTAAGATAAGTTCTGGCTTTGCTCATTTCAGTCCACATGTTGTGGACTTATTGTTCTGTGCATTCTATTTTTGTCCGGCTTGTCATTATGGATTTTTTCTGTTAGCTGGAAGCTCTGGGAAGCAGATTTACCCTCCACACCTTTAGTCAGGTGTGGAGATTTTGTAAACTCTGTGTGGATTGTTTTGTAGTTTTTATACTGACCGCACAGTATCCTTTCCTGTCCTATCAAGCTAGACTGGCCTCCTATGCTAAAATCTGATTTCATTTCTGTTATTTTCCCCTCCTCTCACCGTCAATATTTGTGGGGGCTATCTTTCCTTTGGGGATTTTCTCTGAGGCAAGATAGGTTTCCTGTTTCCATCTTTAGGGGAAGTTAGATCTTAGGCTGTGCCGAGGGGTCTAGGGAGCGTCAGGTACCCCCACGGCTATTTTTAGTTGCGCTGCTAGGTTCAGGGTCTGCGGTCAGTACAGATACCACCTCCTTCAGAGCTTGTCTCATGTTGTTCCTAAACCACCAGATCATAACACCCACCCACCACGAGGTTTCACTTGGCGCTCATTCCTCGGTATCCCCGCTGGTACCTGGATACCCGCACCGTGCTGTTTCACTCGGCACCTGTCTCTCTGTGTGCCCACTGGTACTTATGTGTCTTTACTGTCCCATCCTGGACCGCCGGGAGCCTTTTCCAACAAACTTCCGCTTGGTGTGCTGTGACCTGCACGCTCAGCGACGCTCCTCGTGTCCTTACTGCACCCGACCCTCATTACTGCCGCACCGCCCTTCTCTCTTCGCATGCATACCTCCTTATACTCTCCTTACTCACCACACCCCCTCTCTGCAGGTCATGGATCTCCTCCATACTGAATTTCCTTCCCCCCAGGAGGCTTGGCCCCAGCAGTTCCGGACCCGGCACTTCAGCAGCACTTGCAGCCTGGTTCTCTCCTCTACAATTCTATGAAATGGCAAACCTATATCCATGACTCTGATTCATAAAAACAATATTTCTAATGATGGACATGGACTTCATATCAAGGAAAGTGACTTTTGGCTTAAAATTTTATTGCATTTATTTCTGGAGTGATTTCTGAAAAGTAGAGTATGAACAAATATTGCAATAAATTGGCATATTCGATTATGTATCATAATTAATATACAATGAGAATAAGACAGCTCCACTGCACTTACCAAACACATGAAAAGTGAGTTATGACAGTAGGAACTACATGGTTGTGAGTTGTTCTGTGATTTCATTTTTCAGTCAAAACTGTAAACTTGATCTTTGACTTTTTAAGATGTTTGCGCCTTCTGTGCATTTCCCAGGAATTGTTCAGATTCTCCTTACTGTAACAGACCTTTCATATCTCATGTGGAGAACATTCCTTAACTTCACCACCCTTTCCGTGAAAGAATACTCATCCTTTCTGCAGATCCTCCCACCATTCAGCTCTATTGTTTGACCTCCTGCCCTTCTTTCTCTCCAATACCTCTGCACATAGTTTTTATAATTGGATGTTGCATTTATCATGTTGGGTGCCATGTTTTGCACTAGTATCTGAGCCTGTCTTTGTGTATATGTTTTTTTAATGACCTAAAGAAATTGAAGGTTGTTAAATGAGCTTGTAATATAGGATGTACTTGAGCATTATTGCTGATAAAGCTAAGTGGCAATGCCGGGTACCCAACCAAGCTGAGAGCAGTGGTGCAACTAGAGCTCAATGGGCCCCAGTGCAATATTTGGATCTGGGTCCCCCCCCCCACTTTACAGACCCGAACTGAACATTACAGAGCCAAACATCCACTGGTCCGTCCATCACTAATGGCCATTCCTGCTTAGGACTCCAATGTTAACCCCTTTCTGACATCGGGCGTGATGTCGGACACCCTCCCTCACCGCCGGAACCCTCATCTTTCCCGGCACATATCAGCTGTTTTGATCCACCCACGGCTATAAACCCGTTAAATGTCGCTGTCAAATGCTGACAGTGGCATTTAACATGCACTTCTGGCAATCGTGCCAGAAATCTGCCCATCGTTGACCCCGTCACGTGATCGCGAATCACCGATGGGTTGGCATGGCAACCTGAGGTCTCCTGCAAATCTCTATGGTTGTCACTGATGGATTGCTATGAGCGTCGTCCAGTGGTCGGCCCTCATAGCAAGTGAGGTATTCTGCTACATACAGATGGTCTGATCATCACCTGTATGCAGCAGAGCAAATCGGGTTATGTCAGCTTCTAGTCTCTCATGGAGACTATTGAAGCATGCTAAAAGTGAAAAAAGTTTTTAAAAATATGAAAAAATTAAAAAATATATAACAGTTAATCACCCCCCTTTAGCCCCATTCAAAATAAAACAATAAAAAAAACCATACACATATTTGGTATTGCCGCATTAAGAATCGCCCAATCTATCAATAAAAAAGGATTAACCTGATCGCTACACGGCGCAGCGATAAAAAAGTAAAAATGCCAGAATTACGTTTTTTGTTCTCCGTGACATTGCATTAAAATGCAATAACGGGCGATCAAAAGATCTTATCTGCACCAAAATGGCATCATTAAAAATGTCAGCTCAGGGCACAAAAAACAAGCCCTGACCTAACCCGAGAATACGAGACGCTACGGGTATCGGAAAATGGTTCAATTTTTTTTTAACAAAGTTTGGAATTTTTTTACCACTTAGATAAAAAAAGAACCTATACATGTTTGGTGTCTATGACGTTGTAATGACCTCAATATTCATAATGGCAGGTCAGTTTTAGCGTGATGTGAACATAGTAAAAAAGCATAACAAAAAACAACTGTGGGTTTGCACTTTTTTTTTTGCAATTTCTTCGCACTTTTTTTGCAATTTCATCGCACTTTGACTTTTTTCCTGTTTTCCAGTGCATGATCTGTTAAGATCATTGATGTTGTTCAAAAGTACAACTTGTCCCTCAAAAAACAAGTCCTCACATGGCCATATTGATGAAAAAATAAAAAAGTTATGGCTCTCGGAAGAAGGGGAGCAAAAAATGAAAACGCCAGACCGAAAATACCTCCTGTCATGAAGGGGTTAAAGTAAAGGCATGGCCATAATGATGCTGTTATACAGATTCAATAGTGCAAAAATATACATCCTGGTTGTTTTTTAATGAATGTTTGAAGTTTTGATGTAATAAGCTTTCGGTGCTTAGGGGCACGATTGTGGGTATAGGGTCTTTGGCTACTGCCCCGGCCCTCCACCTGCCTTTGGTGCCTATGTAACAGATCACTGATTTGTGAGTGACCTGCCTCATTTGGCTTGCCTTTTCATGGTAGTGTCGACCTCACCGTGTGCGGCACTTTCGCAGATTGATCTCCCGGTGGTGTTCAGTAATACTGTGCCGGTGGAGGCACCTACTCAGATTGAAATCTCAGCTCAGTTACATACTTTAGTGATTTAACTGAGCCACAATCTCAATCTGTGCATGGGCACCACTGGCATCATTTTACTTAAAATCACCATGAGATCAATCTGTGCCATCATCAATTATATGGTAGAATGTATCAGCTCTCAGATTAACTTTAAATTGCTCTATTTAGTTTGAAAATCCATCTCAAAATGGCTGAATAGTCCTTTATGAAAGTGTAACCTCAGTCTCTGCTGACCTAGCCTGATTGACCACTGCTCTGTGCCCCTCCTCACTGGTTGAGATGTATATAATTGAATGAATAAGTTCTCGTAGTCTTTAGCTGCACTAAAAATACTCTTGGTAACATCAGGATTATACCATACACCATTCTGATCAGGTGTTATTATTATTATTATTTATTGTTATAGCGCCATTTATTCCATGGCGCTTTACATGTGAGGAGGGGTATACATAATAATAACAAAGCAAAAAAAGTGGAAAATAAAACTTAACTTTTAATACACTAAAGTCAGTAAAAACCAGTCACCCAAGTGAACACATGAAATAGGGCCAAGTCTCAACCATATGAAATGGACTTTAGAGACTAATGAGCCCTAGACAGGATTAAAAGTTTCCGACTATGTATGCGGAATCAGTCTTTATGAGATAAGGTTTTAAAGAGGCTGTACAAAAATCATACAAGACAGCAACAATCCCTATGCACTCAGATGCATATAAGAACAATGGACAGTTATAAGCATGTACTGTGAGAGATGCTTACTGTAACTTTTAAACAAAGTAAAAGGAATGTTCTCACCAATTCCATAAGGCAGGCATCGTAGCACCGGGTATTCTTTTGTCAAATATATATCCGGGAAATGAAGAGATGACAATCCCTATGTCAATCCCTATAGGGCTACCGGTAAGCTATCCCCAAAGCTCCTGCCCTTACAAGGGCAGTCCACATCTACCCCTGTATACACATGCCCTGCACTCTCCCTATATTGTTGTCCCGACGCGTTTCTTCCAAGCTCAAGTCATCAGGGGACTTGCTTGTATGAGGAGATAATGCTATGTGCTAAAAAAGGAGGGACAAAAAGTCCTGCCACCCTCTATGCTGTCTCTGGGGTATACATAATAAAAACAAGTACAATAATCTTAAACAATACAAGTCATAACTGGTACAGGAGGAGAGAGGACCCTGCCCGCGAGGGCTCACAATCTACAAAGGATGGGTGAGAATACAGTAGGTGAGGATAGAGCTGGTCATGCAGCGGTTGATCTATTTAATAATGTAGGCAGTTTGTATTGTTAAAACTGAAGACCCACTCTCATCTATATAGAACATATACAGTATACCGTATATAAAGGTTGACATAATTGTACTTGATGTAATTTTGTTGATATTATTGAATACAGAAAACTAGAAAAGTTGCTGATCAGACAAAATTCGAATTCACCTGTAGTCATTCTCCAGTATATTAAACATAATATGTAAAAAATAAAAAATAAATTATCATTATCACTCAACTCCCGAGCCAATTGACTGCTTACCATCACCTGTTCAGTCCTCATTGCATCTTTTGATCCCCTCTGTGAGTGCTGAAATCTCCAGGCCTCTCACACTGAGCCATGACTTCCAGCTCTTATAAGGCCTGGAAAGGTTCTGCACAATTACGCAAAAGATCTAACATATTGAGGGGGTAAGGTGAACAGTAAGATTTTTCTTTATTTTTGTAACCTTTTCCTGAATTCACGCAGAAGGAGAATTGCAAAATTGTAAAAAAAAAGTGTTAATTTTTGTAAATTCAGTTCCACTAGAATTTTTTTGCTCATCTCTGCACAGGAAATTTCAATAACGTGCAAAACATTAGGCAAGTAATTGGCTCCATATAAGGTACTTGAGAATTATTCCCTTCCCACTTCATCCCAAACCTCGCCACAGTCATCATCCCAACTCTAACCCATCTCTTCAACATATCACTAACAACTGGTGTTTTCCCCTCAAGCTTTAAACATGCCTCAATCACACCTATCCTCAAAAAGCCCTCTTTTGACCCATCCTCTGTATCTAGCTATCGCCCTATGTCACTTCTCCCCTATGCCTCAAAACTACTGGAACAACACGTCCATCTTGAACTGTCCTCCCATCTATCTTCCTGCTCCCTTTTTGACCGCTTACAATAAGGCTTCCGGTCACAACACTCCACTGAAACTGCCCTAACTAAGGTCACCAATGACCTATTAACCACCAAGGGCAAGCGATACTACTCTATCCTCCTCCTCCTGGACCTGTCCTCTGCCTTTGACACAATGGACCATACCCTATTACTATAGACCCTCTCATCCCTTGGCATCACAGACTTGGCCCTATCCTGGATCTCGTCATACCTAACTGACCGAACATTCGGCGTCTCCCATTCACACACCACCTCCTCACTTCGCCCCCTATCTGTCGGAGTCCCACAAGGTTCAGTTCTAGGGCCCCTGCTCTTCTCCATTTACACTTTTGGCCTGGGACAGCTCATAGAATCTCACGGCTTTCAGTATCATCTCTATGCTAATGACACACAGATCTACATCTCTGGACCAGATATCACCACCCCACTAACCAGAATCCCTCAATGTCTATCCGCTATTTCACCCTTCTCTGCTAGATTTCTTAAACTTAACATGGACAAAACAGAATTCATTGTCTTTCCCCCATCTCACACGACCCCCCCAAAGAACTATCCATTACAGTAAACGGCTGCCCACTCTCCCCAGTCCCACAAGCTCGCTGTCTCGGGGTAATCCTTGACACTGATCTTTCCTTCAAACCGTATATCCAAGTCCTTTCCACTTCCTGCCGCCTTCAACTCAAAAATATTTCACGGATCCGTACATTCCTAAACCAAGAATCTGCAAAAACCCTAGTCCATGCCCTCATCATCTCCCACCTCGACTACTGTAACCTCCTGCTCTGTGGCCTCCCCTCGAACACTCTCGCACCCCTCCAATCTATTATAAACTCTGTTGCCCGACTAATCCACCTGTCCCCCCACTATTCCCCGGCATCTCCCCTCTGTCAATCCCTTCACTGGCTCCCCATTACCCAGAGACTCCAGTACAAAAGCCTAACCATGACATACAAGGCAATCCACAACCTGTCTCCTCCGTACATCTGTGACCTCGTCTCCCGGTACTTTCCTGCACGCAACCTCCGATCCTCACAAGATCTCCTTCTCTACTCCCCTCTTATCTCCTCTTCCCACAATCGCATACAAGATTTCTCTCGCGCATCACCCCTACTCTGGAACTCTCTACCACAGCACATCAGACTCTCACCTACATAATAATAATAATTTTTATTTATATAGCACCAACATATTCCGCAGCGCTTTACAAATTATAGAGGGGACTTGTACAGACAATAGACATTACAGCATAACAGAAATACAGTTCAAAATAGATACCAGGAGGAGTGAGGGCCCTGCTCGCAAGCTTACAAACTATGGGGAAAAGGGGAGACACGAGAGGTGGATGGTAACAATTGCTTTAGTTATTCGGACCAGCTATAGTGTAAGGCTCAGGTGTTCATGTAAAGCTGCATGAACCAGTTAACTGCCTAAGTAGGTAGCAGTACAGACACAGAGGGCTAATACTGCATAAAGTGTATGAGAACATGATGCGAGGAACCTTTTTTTTTTATTATAAATAGGCCACACAGGGATCGTTAGGTTAATGCATTGAGGCGGTAGGCCAGTCTGAACAAATGAGTTTTTAGGGCACGCTTAAAACTGTGGGGATTGGGGATTAATCATATTAACCTAGGTAGTGCATTCCAAAGAATCGGCGCATCACGTGTAAAGTCTTGGAGACGGGAGTGGGAGGTTCTGATTATTGAGGATGCTAACCTGAGGTCATTAGCGGAGCGGAGGGCACGGGTAGGGTGGTAGACTGATACCAGGGAGGAGATGTAGAGTGGTGCTGAGCCATGGAGTGCTTTGTGGATGAGGGTAGTAGTTTTGTACTGGATTCTGGAGTGGATGGGTAGCCAGTGTAATGACTGGCATAGGGTAGAGGCATCGGTGTAACGGTTGGTGAGGAATATGATCCTGGCTGCAGCATTCAGGACAGATTGGAGCGGGGAGAGTTTTGCAAGAGGGAGGCCGATTAGTAGAGAGTTACAATACCATCGAAACCTTCAAAAAGAAAGTGAAGACCTACCTCTTCAGGCAAGCCTACAACCTGCAGTAATCACTGATCGACCAAACCACTACACGACCAGCTCTATCCTCACCTACTGTATCCTCACCCATCCCTTGTAGATTGTGAGCCCTCGCGGGCAGGGTCCTCTCTCCTCCTGTACCAGTTGTGACTTGTATTGTTCAAGATTATTGTACCTGTTTTTATTATGTATACCCCTCCTCACTTGTAAAGCACCATGGAATAAATGGCGCTATAATAATAAATAATAATTATTATTATTATTCTTGTTTAAGAGTCCAAGCTAAAAAAAATATCAGTTACTTCTTAACCCAAATGTATTCTTCATTTTTCTCATCTCTGATTACATATAACCAATACTCATCTATGACCTGTACACTCTGTAACTTACTATCGAAATAAAAGTTCTGATTTATATGATATATTGATGCATATGTTGATTGTATAAAACTATGTTCCCATGATAAGTTTTTGGTGCTTTCTTGATGCTGTTTATTCAAAACCACAGCATCTTACACTTCTAGCAAAGTGGATGGGACTTATAGAAATCAAATGCCCACTGTGATTTTATTTTACTCAGCGTAAACTGACTTGCTGTGCATGTTTCCAATTCGCACCATGTTAATTTCTCTTGCTGGTATGCTAAGTTTTCCCCCAAAGACTTACATTAGATGTACATTCGCTTTAATTTAGTTTTCCAGCGGAAATGCATAAAATACGCATGTGATCTGCTCCGGAGTATATCAATAAAGTTTTGTCAAAGCTAAATTCCAAGAAGTATCAAAAACAAAGCAGTTTTAGTTAAAGTATGACACCAAAAAGAGAAAAAACGCGGAGCCAAAACCTAAAGATGCATGTTAAAAAAAAGTACACAAAATTGAAAGTAACCAATTTAAATAATAGGTGCAGAAATTCTGCACCATCAAAAACTCATTGTGGAACCTGTCTTAAAAACTTGACTAACCTTCTACTCTGGTTTGTCTTAGACATGACTCTAGACACCATGAACTGCAAAGACTATTAACACTATAGTCATAGATGAACAGTTAGTATAGAAAGGGGTAATCAGTAACTGACAATATATGTTCCATCCACTTTATATATATTGGATCGTGAGTAGTGTTGAGCATTCCGATACCGCAAGTATCGGGTATCGGCCAATATTTGCGGTATCGGAATTCCGATACCGAATTCCGATACTTCCCGCGTATCGGATACCGGAATCGGAAGTTCCCAGAATTCAAATTGAACGCAGCAGCCAATGAGGAATGAATGAAAGTGTGGGCACATCCTGTTTAGCATGGTGGGCATGTAAGTACTGGCAAGGCTGGGATTGGCTGCTGAAATGATGTCACTCTGCACTATAAAAAAGCGCTGCCGCCATTTTGCGCTCACTCTGCTGTGATTTCAGTTAGGGACAGGACGCTGTGTTCTAACTGAGGGCCAGTTGAGCTAGCTAATTGCTTTATTTTCCTTTCCAAAGGCTAATTTAGCAAAACGCTGTGTGTTCTTCACTGTTCACCTTGCTCTTGCCTTGCAGCGCTGTTTTAACAGCGTTCTGCAAGGTCTCTGTGTGTGTGTGTGTGTGCAGCTCACTCTGTAGTCTGTGTGCAGCCATATACCCGGTTGTATTCAGCTCAGGGGGGGTTCACACTGCCTCACACAGTTGTTCCTTTTTGCTCTTAGTGCAGCCTGCTGCACATTTTTTCTCAAATTTCCTATTAGTGTTTTTCCACCAGTCTCCAGCTCTATTGTGGAAAAACACTACATAGGATAACCTAGAGGGGGGTTTTAGGGCCTTGCAGCGCCGTTTACGGCTGTCTGCACGGTCTCCGTGTGAGCCCAGCTCGCCCTGCAGTCTGTGTGCAGCCATAGCCGGTTGGATTCAGCTCAGGGTTCGTTACTGGCTCATACCTTGAGAAAAATTTTCCTTTTTTTCAAATAGTGCAGCCTGTTTAAAATTTGAAAAAAAAAATTCCTATTAGTGTCTTTCCACTCGTATCCAGCTAAATAGTGGAAAAAACTATATAGGATAACCTAGAGGAGGGTTTTTTGGCCTTGCAGCGCCGTTTACGGCTGTCTGCACGGTCTCCGTGTGAGCCCAGCTCGCCCTGTAGTCTGTGTGCAGCCATAGCCGGTTGGATTCAGCTCAGGGTTCGTTACTGGCTCATACCTTGAGAAAAATTTTCCTTTTTTTCAAATAGTGCAGCCTGTTTAAAATTTGAAAAAAAAAATTCCTATTAGTGTCTTTCCACTCGTATCCAGCTAAATAGTGGAAAAAACTATATAGGATAACCTAGAGGAGGGTTTTTTGGCCTTGCAGCGCCGTTTACGGCTGTCTGCACGGTCTCCGTGTGAGCCCAGCTCGCCCTGTAGTCTGTGTGCAGCCATAGCCGGTTGGATTCAGCTCAGGGTTCGTTACTGGCTCATACCTTGAGAAAAATTTTCCTTTTTTTTCAAATAGTGCAGCCTGTTTAAAATTTGAAAAAAAAAAAATCCTATAAGTGTCTTTCCACTCGTATCCAGCTAAATAGTGGAAAAACACTATATAGGATAACCTAGAGGAGGGTTTTTTGGCCTTGCAGCGCCGTTTACGGCTGTCTGCACGGTCTCCGTGTGAGCCCAGCTCGCCCTGTAGTCTGTGTGCAGCCATAGGCGGTTGGATTCAGCTCAGGGTTCGTTACTGCCTCATACCTTGAAAAACAATTTCCTTTTTTTCAAATAGTGCAGCCAGTTTAAAATTTGAAAAAAAAAATTCCTATTAGTGTCTTTCCACTTGTATCCAGCTAAATAGTGGAAAAACACTATATAGGATAACCTAGAGGAGGGTTTTTTGGCCTTGCAGCGCCGTTTACGGCTGTCTGCACGGTCTCCGTGTGATTTAAACTAGCTCTGTAGCCCGATCTGCACCAAAAAAAAAGTTAAGTTCACCAAACACAACTTAACACTTGTGTAGGCCACATTTGAAAAATAATAAAGTTTAGTCCACAATTTACAACATTAGTGTTTCTTACACCTGTTAGGAGGAGCATTACAGGAATAAGCACACTAAGGCCTTAGTACTTTTCTGCTTATCTTTATATGTCAACCAAGATGAAGAGGGCAGGGAGTAAGGCACGTGGGCGTGGGCGCGGAGCAGGGAGAGGAGCAGGGAGAGGACGTGGTGATTCTGTGCCTGCTGCGGGCGCCGGTGACTCGTCGTCACTCAGTTTCAGCAGGGAACAGTCCTTCATGCGCAGCTTTGTCGGAGAGCGCCGTGCACCGCTGCTGCGTGAAGACCAAATTGAAGCCGTTGTCGGGTGGATGGCAGCTAACGCCTCGGCATCGACTTCAGTTAGTGCCACATCCTCTCAGGCACAGAGCACTGGAGAGCAGCCATCTGTCTCTTCACCACCTGCCAAATTGGCCAGGCAGTCAGAGAGCCCAGGACAGGAGCCGTCTCTACTTCTGTTCTCTGAATCTCTTGGCTTGGAAACAGGGGGCCAGCCAAGCAGCATTGGAGAAATGGAAGAAGAGGCAGTGTGCAGTGATGCCCAACAGCTTTTTCTCTCTGACTCTGAAGAGGCAGGTGGGCCAGTGCCTCCGGTGACCACAGCGCAGTACGCATCTGATGATGAAACTCAGGTGCCGCTTTCTCGTGCGTACTGTGCTGCTGAGACTACCCAGGAGGAGCAGTTGGTGGCAGAGGGTAGTGGAGATGATGAGGTCCTTGACCCATCGTGGCGTGAGGAACAGGAAGGTGGTGGGAGCAGCTCAGAGGAAGAGCTTCCTCTTACGGGCCAAAGAGGGAGAGGGAGGGGGAAGACTGCGGAGCCTGTAGCCTCCAATTTGGCACCCGTTAGGAGCCTGTCTCTTTCCAAAGCCAAAAAGGGCGCTCCCAAGACTTGCAGTGCCTGGTCCTTTTTTTGACACAGTTGCAGATGACATTTGTTTTGTCAAATGCAAGCTGTGTCATCATAAAGTAAAAAGAGGGAAAAATGTCAGCAACCTCAATACCACAAATATGTGGAAACATGTGCGGACCAGGCACGCGGTGGAGTTACAGAAACACACTGAAGATGTAGGCCAACCAACAGCGGCAGCTACCACCTCTTCAGCTCGTGTTGCCTCTTCCTCCAGCTCACGCACAGCTGGTTTGGCTTCCTCCCAGAGACCTTGTGTAATTCCACCCACAGCACCACCTTCCCAGTCATCCTCACACTCCCAGTCTACTCTACAGCCATCGGTAGTACAGGCATGGGAGAAAAGGCGGGCATTCTCGGCCAACCACCCCCGAGCACAGGCTCTGAATGCAGGCATTGCCAAACTGTTGTCCCTGGAAATGCTCTCGTTCAGGCTGGTGGAGACTGACAGCTTCCGTGACTTGATGGCATTGGCAGTCCCACAGTACAAGGTGCCCAGCCGCTTTTACTTCAGCAGGCAGGCTGTCCCTGCCCTGCACAGGCATGTTGAGGCAAACATAAAACATGCGCTACTGAACGCCGTCAGTAGCAAGGTCCACCTCACCACCGATGCGTGGACCAGTCAGCATGGACAGGGGCGATATGTTTCCCTCACTGCCCATTGGGTTAATGTTGTTGAGCCAGGTACAGATCGTGCGAGTGGCGCAGGACGTGTCCTGCCCACTCCAAGGATTGCAGGAATCCAGTCTGTACACATCGACTCCTCCTCTTACACCAGTTCCTCTGATTCCTCTCTGCAGGATCCGTCACAGTCCACCCCCACATGGACCCGTGAACATTTACCTATGACCGACATGAGCACAGCCGTGGCCAAACGTCAGCAGGCCGTCTTGAAACTAGTTTCATTGGGGCATCGAAGCCACACAGCGCAGGAGCTCTGGAATGCCATCAAGCAGGAGAGCGATGTGTGGTTACTGCCAGCGAATCTCCAGCCAGGCATGGTAGTGTGTGACAATGGCCGAAATCTGGTGGCAGCTTTGGCCCTTGGCAACCTCACTCACATCCCATGTCTGGCACATGTGCTCAATTTGGTTGTGCAGAGTTTTCTGAGGGACTATCCGGATCTTGATGCCCTGCTGCACAAGGTCCGCCTAGAGTGTGCTCACTTGCGGCGTTCCAGCTTGGCCAGATCCCGCATTGCTGCTCTGCAGCGCAGATTCCGCCTTCCGGAACACCGCATCATATGTGACCTACCTACCCGGTGGAATTCCACGTTACATATGTTGGAGCGGTTGTGGGAGCAGCAGCAAGCAGTTATGGAGTACCAGCTGCATCAGGCGCAAAGAAGTCGCAGTCAGCGCCGATCAGACTTCACAACCACAGAGTGGGTCACTCTGAAGGACGTCTGCCAGGTTTTGCGTCCTTTTGATTATTCCACGCGGATGGCAAGTGCAGATGATGCACTAGTCAGCATGACTGTCCCCCTTATCTGCCTGCTTCAGCAAACTTTGCAAGGGTTAAGGGATGATGTGGTGGAAGAGGTGGAGGATGAGGAGTCACCTTTTCCATCAGCTTCTGGAGAGTCAGCGCCACGTGGTTCCTCACAAAGGGGTACGCAGGGGCCAATTTGTGAGGAGGATGAGGAGGAGTCAATGGACGAGGAAGAGCTCCGTCCAGAGGAGGGAGCGACACAATTGTCCAGTGGTCAGTGTGTATAGCGAGGGTGGGGTGATGACGAGCGGGCAGAGATCATGTCTCAAGCAGGGGACAGCGTTTCTGGGCCGGTTGGCACTCTGCAGCACATGGTGGATTTTATGCTGCAGTGCCTGAGAAATGACCGCCGCATCGACCACATTCTCAACATGCCTGATTATTGGGTATTCACCCTCCTCGATCCTCGCTACCGGGACAACGTCCAAAACCTCATCCCTGCGTTGACCCGGGAGCGTAAATTGCGGGAGTACCACGACACACTGGTGAATTCCATCATCTTCTCCTGTCCAACTGAGAGGAGTGCTGCTAGTGCTTTACAAAGCAGCTCAGTGCGTCGAGGCAGTGGGGGAGGCTCTGCCCAAAGAGGGAGCAGAAGCAGTGCCTCTGACCAAGGCAAGCCGAGTATGGCACAACTCTGGCACACTTTTGTGTGCCCGCCGCAAATGTCTACACCATCACCGGCGGCTCCAGTCAGCAGGAGGCAACGGTTCCGTCAGATGGTGACAGACTACATGGCTTGCCCTCTTACTGTACTCCCTGACGGCTCTTCCCCGTTCAAGTTTTGGGTCTCTAAGCTGGATACATGGCCAGAGCTAAGCCAGTATGCATTGGAGGTGCTGGCTTGCCCTGCGGCTAGTGTCTTATCGGAACGTGTCTTTAGTGCCGCAGGTGGTGTACTAGCAGACCGTCGCATGCGACTATCCTCCGATAACGTTGACCGGCTTACTTTCCTGAAAATGAACCAGGCCTGGATCTCGCAGGAATTTGCCACTCCTCTGCCTGATTAATTAATTGGGTGTCATCCAGGTCTTCTGCTGTGTTCATCTTTCTACCACCTGAAATGCTATTCCTGGGCTCCAACACCGCCAGTTGCGGCTCAGAAGTGCAGGCTGCACAGTCAAAACATACGACCCAGTGTTATTGGGTTTCAGTAACGTCAGCTGATCCCCAGCTGTGTAGCCGGCAATGTGTCCTGCGACCGCTACGCTGGCACAACAACCTGAATGTAAGGGAACCTGCCCCCCCCCCGTCGTTTGTTACTGAAAGAGCCATCTTGTGCAGCAGTAATGCTGCACAAGGAAAAGGTAGCTATTTTTTTTGGGCTCCTTGCACACGCAGAACTTAACACTTATAAAATGTGTTCACTGATACCGTTATACCGTCCCAGAGCTGGGACTTTCCTTCGTAATGTGACGCAGCACAGCCGTCATTCCTACCCCCTTGGTGCCATGCGCTGCCTCCTCAGCGTTGTTTTAAGCTGTCACGGAGCCTGCGCTGTTCTGTTATTCCTTGGCCATGCTCTATTTGCGCTGCCTGTCTTCTGACATAATTTGGTGTCAGGCTGGCTGCGCCTGTGCGGCCGCGCTGCCATAGATCCCGCCTCGCAGTGTCTTCTGATTGAGTCACACTGCGGGCCTGGGATCCATGGGCATGCGCAGTGCATATCTTCCCCTCGGGCTCTCGCTTATTTCCCTCCGCCTTCTTTAGACTGTGCGCCGTCAGCTGATCCCTAATAGCATGCCACGGCCGTGACAACGCATAGTCTGAAGAAGAGGGAAGGAGGGGAGTGAGAGTCGAGGATATGCACTGTGCATGCCCATGGATCCAAGGCCCGCAGTGGGATTACGTTAGACGAGACTGCGAGGTGGGATCTGGAGCAGCGTGGACGCACAGGCACTGACAGCCTGACACCAAATTATGTCAGAAGACAGGCAGCGCTAATTGGGCATGGCCGAGGGATAACAGAACAGCGCAGGCTCCGTGACAGCTTAAAACAACGCTGAGGAGGCAGCACACGGCACCAAGGGGATAGGAATGACAGCTGTGCTGTGTCCCATTACGAAGGAAATTCGCACCTCCGGGACGGTTTAACGGTATAAGGGGACACATTTTTAGTGTTTACTTCTGTGTTTGCAAGGAGCATAATTAAAAGAGCAACCTTTTCCTTTTGCATCCTTAGCGCTGCACAAGATGGCTCTTTCAGCTACAAACGTCTTGGGGGGGGGGGGGGGGGTTAAAGGTTCCCTTTCAACTTGCTCCAATCAGGCTTTGGCCTACACTCTGTTCCTCTGCTCCTCCTGCTGTCCCTGGGCTCTAACACCGCCAGTTGGTGCCTGGAAGTGCTGTGTGCACAGTCAACAGTCGCTCCTCTGTTATTGGGGTTCAGTAACGTCAGCTGATCCCCAGCTGTGTATCCGGCAACGTGTCATGCGACCGCCACGCTGGCACAACTAAAATGTAAGGGGACCTGTCCCCCCCCCCCCCCCCCTAGGCGTTTGTTACTGAAAGAGCCACCATGTGCAGCACTAATACTGCACAAGGGAAAGGTCGCTCTTGAAATTATGCTCCTTGGAAACGCTGAACTACACACTCATGTAATGTGTCCCCTCACACCGTCCAACCGTCCCGGAGGTGGGACTTTCCTTTGTAATGTGACGCAGCACAGCCGTCATTGCTACCCCCTTGGCACCGTGCGCTGCCTCCTTAGCGTTGTTTGATTCCGTCATGGACCCTGCGCTGTTATGTTATCCCTTGGCCATGCACAGTTTGCGCTGCCCGTCCTCTGACATCATTTGTTGTCGTCCTGGCTGCGCCTGTGCGTCCACGCTGCCCGAAATCCCACCTCGCAGTGTCGTCTAATGTGATCCCACAGTGGGCCTGGTATCCATGGCCATGCGCAGTGCATATACTAGCCTCTCATTCCCCTTCTTCATGCTTCTTCAGACTAGGCGGCGTCAGCTGATCCCTAATAGCATGCCACGGCCGTGACGCCGCACAGTCTGAAGAAGCATGTAGGAGGTGAGTGAGAGGCGATGATATGCACTGCGCATGCCCATGGATCCCTGGCCAGCAGTGGGATTACATTTGATGACACTGCAAGGTTGGATCTCGGGCAGCTTTGACGCACAGGCACTGCCAGCCTGACACCTAAATGATGTCAGAAGACGGGCACCGCTAACTGTGCATGGCCAAGGGATAACATTACAGCGCGGGCTCCGTGACAGAACCAAACAACGTTGAGGAGGTGGCGCACGGCACCAAGGGGGTTGGAATGACGGCTGTGCTGTGTCACATTACAAAGGAAAGTCCCACTTCCGGGATGGTTTGACGGTGTGAGGGGACACATTATATGAGTGTGTACTTCAGCGTTTGCAAGGAGCATTATTTTCGGAGCCACCATTTTCCATGTGCAGTATTACTGCTGTACAAGATGGCTCTTTCAGCAACAAATGCCTGGGGGGGGGGGTTAAAGGTTCCCTTTACACTTGCTCCACTGCAGGCATCGGCCTACACTCTGCTCCTCTTTGATTCCCTGGGTTTCAACACTGTCAGTTGACACCTGGAAGTGTTGTCTACACAGAAAAAACACTAGGTGATGTGTCAGTGGGGTTCAGCACCGCCAGCTGTTCCCCTGCTGTGTAGTCGGCATCGTGTCCAGCACAAGCCACGCTGGCACAACCGACCAAAAGCTTCCACCAGTGCAGGCTTCGGCTTACACTTTGCTCCTCTCCTCCTCCTGCTGACCCTGGGCTCAAACACCGCTCGTTTTTGCCCGGAACTGCTAGCTGCACAGAGAAAAACACCAGCCAATGTGTTAGTGGGGTTCAGCAATGCCAGCTGTCCCCCTGCTGTGTAGCTGGCAACGTGTCCTGCAAACGCCACGCAGGCACATGAACTGAAATTGAAGGGAGCCTGGCCCCCTCTCCCCCAGGTGTTTCTATGTATAACAGCCACCTTGTACAGCAGTACTGCTGCATTTGTACAAGGTGGCTGACTTTTTATCCTTGCCCACGTGGAACTCAACACGTACAAAATGTGTCTCTTTGAGACCATTCCACTGTCCCTGAGGTGTGACTTTCCTTTCTAATGATACGCAGCACCCCCCTTGGTAGCGCTTCCCGTCTTCTGACATCATTGGTTGGCTAGTTGCGCCTGTGCGTCCGCCCTGCCTGAATAAAATGCTCCTCGTTGTCTTAATTATTTTGACTGCGAGGGTGTGATTGATGGGCACGAGCAGTTCATATCTTCGCCTGTCTTAACTCATCTCCTTCCGCCTTCTTCAGACTGTGCAGCCTCATGGCCGCGGCATGCGAGAAGGGATCAGCTGAGGCCACCCAGTCTGAAGCAGGTGTAAGGACATGTGTGAGCGGCAAACATATTTAGTGCACCAGGGCACGAATCCCAGCACCGCAGTGTGATTTTTTAAAAACACACTGTGGGTCTGGGATTCATGTCCACCGCTAACCGCAACGGCCAACATGAAATGAGGTCATAAGACAGGAAGCGCTCACAGCGCATGGCCAAAGGATCACAAGAGCGCAGACTCCTGTACAGCAACTAGCAACGCTCAGGAAGCTGCGCCCATGCAAAAAGGTGTTGTTTTCGACACCTGTGCTGCTTTTCTTTAAAAAGACAAGTCACGCCTCCACTACTGTTTAACAGTATAATGGGCTAAATAGTGTACGTGTTGCATTCAGCGTGTGCAAGTAGACAAATTAATAGAGCAACCTTTTACTTGTGCAGCATTAATGCTGCAGAAGGAGTGGCTCTTGTACTTTGTAACACCTGAGGGGGGGTTAAAGGTAACCTTTGAAATTGGTTCAACTAGGCTTCGGCCTACACTCTGCTCCTCTCCTCCTCCTGCTGACCCTGGGCTCTAACACCGCTAGTTTTTGCCCGGACATGCAATCTGCACAGAGAAAAACACCAGTCAATGTGTCAGTGGGGTTCAGCAACGCCAGCTGTTCCCCTGCTGTGTAGCTTGCAACGTGACCTGCAAACGCCACGCAGGCACATGAACTGAAATTGAAGGGAGCCTGCCCCCCACCCCCAGGTGTTTCTATGTATAACAGCCACCTTGTACAGCAGTACTGCTGCATTTGTACAAGGTGGCTGATGTTTTCTCCTTGCCCACGTGGAACTCAACACGTACAAAATGTGTCTCATTAGAGACCAATGCTAATGTCCCTGAGGTGTGACTTTCCTTTTTAATGACACGCAGCACCCCCATTGTTAGCGCTGCCCGTCTTCTGACATCATTGGTTGGCTGCCTGTGCCTGTGCGTCCGCCCTGCCCGACACAACGCCCCTCGTTGTCTCATATTTTGGATGCGAGGGTGTTATTGATGGGCATGTGCAGTGCATATGTTCGCCTGTTTTAAGTCACCTCCTTCCGCCTTCTTCAGACTGGGTGTCCTCATGGCCGCGGCATGCGATAAGGGATCAGATGAGGCCGCCCAGTCTGAAGCAGGTGTAAGGACATGTGTGAGCGGCAAACATATTTAGTGCACAAGGGCAAGAATCCCAGCACCGCAGTGTGATTTTTTAAAAAAACACTGTGGGTCTGGGATTCATGTCCACCGCTAACCGCAACGGCCAACATGAAATGAGGTCATAAGACAGGAAGCGCTCACAGCGCATAGCCAAGGGATCACAAGAGCGCAGACTCCTGTACAGCAACTAACAACGCTCAGGAAGCTGCGCCCATGCAAAAAGGTGTTATTTTCGACACCTGTGCTGCTTTTCTTTAAAAAGACAAGTCACGCCTCCACTACTGTTTAACAGTATAATGGGCTAAATAGTGTACGTGTTGCATTCAGCGTGTGCAAGTAGACAAATTAATAGAGCAACCTTTTACTTGGGCAGCATTAATGCTGCAGAAGGAGTGGCTCTTGTACTTTGTAACACCTGAGGGGGGGTTAAAGGTAACCTTTGAAATTGGTTCAACTAGGCTTCGGCCTACACTCTGCTCCTCTCCTCCTCCTGCTGACCCTGGGCTCTAACAACGCTAGTTTTTGCCCGGAAATGCTAGCTGCACAGAGAAAAACACCAGCCAATGTGTTAGTGGGGTTCAGCACCGCCAGCTGTTCCCCCGCTGTGTAGCCGGCATCGTGTCCAGCAAAAGCCACGCTGGCACAACCGACCAAAAGCTGCCACCAGTGCAGGCTTCGGCCTACACTTTGCTCCTCTCCTCCTCCTGCTGACCCTGGGCTCAAACACCGCTAGTTTTTGCCAGGAAATGCTAGCTGCACAGAGAAAAACACCAGCCAATGTGTCAGTGGGGTTCAGCAACGCCAGCTGTTCCCCTGCTGTGTAGCTTGCAACGTGACCTGCAAACGCCACGCAGGCACATGAACTGAAATTGAAGGGAGCCTGGCCCCCACCCCCAGGTGTTTCTATGTATAACAGCCACCTTGTACAGCAGTACTGCTGCATTTGTACAAGGTGGCTGATGTTTTCTCCTTGCCCATGTGGAACTCAACACGTACAAAATGTGTCTCTTTGAGACCATTCCACTGTCCCTGAGGTGTGACTTTCCTTTCTAATGATACGCAGCACCCCCCTTGGTAGCGCTTCCCGTCTTCTGACATCATTGGTTGGCTACTTGCGCCTGTTCGTCCGCCCTGCCTGAATAAAATGCTCCTCGTTGTCTTACTTATTTTGACTGCGAGGGTGTGATTGATGGGCACGAGCAGTGCATATCTTCGCCTGTCTTAACTCATCTCCTTCCGCCTTCTTCAGACTGTGCAGCCTCATGGCCGCGGCATGCGAGAAGGGATCAGCAGAGGCCGCCCAGTCTGAAGCAGGTGTAAGGACGTGTGTGAGCGGCCAAAATATTTACTGCTCAAGGCCACGAATCCCAGCACCGCAGTGTGGCTTTATGAAAAGACACTGTGGGTCTGGGATTTATGGCCATCGTTAACCGCACCGGCCAACATGAAATGATGTCATAAGATGGGCAGCGCTAACAGGGCATTGCCAAGGGATAACACAAGAGCGCAGACTCCTGTACAGCAAATAACGCTCAGGAAGCTGCGCCAAGCACCAAGGCGTTATTTTGGACACCTGTGCTGCGTCTCATCAAAAAACCAAGTCACGCATCCACTACAGTTTGACTGTAGAATGGGGTAAATTGTGTATGTCTTTCATTCAGCGTGTGCAAGTAGACAAATTAATAGAGCAACCTTTCACTTGTGCGGCATTAATACTGCACAAGGTGTGTCTCTTGTACTTTGTAACACCTGAGGGGGGGGTTAAAGGTTTCCTTTGAAATTGGTTCAACTAGGCTTCGGCCTACACTCTGCTCCTCTCCTCCTCCTCCTGCTTCAACACGGGCTCTAACATCGCTAGTTTTTGCCCGCAAGTGCTAGCTGCACAGAGAAAAACACACGCCATTGTGTTAGTGGGGTTCAGCAACGCCAGCTGTTCCCCCAGTGTGTAGCCGGCAAAGTGTCCTGCAAACGCAACGCAGACACAAAGCTGCCTCCAGTGCAGGCTTCGGCCTACACTCATCTCCCCCTGCTTACCCTTTGCTCCAACACCGCTAGTTGGGGCTCTAGGAAGACAATCTTTAATAGGCAAGGCAACGCATCTGGGTTCCAGCACCGCCAGCTGGTTCTCGGCAGTGTTCTTGTCACAGGTACTCCCTCGTGCCAAGCCTGGTTTCAGCACCGTCAGCTGTTTCCGGGTTGTGTCAAGCTCACTGAGACGCCTATGCTTGCCCCGTCGTGGTGCGGTCGAGTTAGCCAACTCCAGGGTGCCTCCAGTTTAGGAGCTTCCTATGTGGGCTGCGTGAACTGGTAGTCAAGGCTGGTTCTGTAGTGCCAGTAGGCCCAGCTCCCCCTGTAGGACTGTTGGGGTTCGGTAACTGCGGCTGCCTCGCGGCCTAGCTGTTCTCTCCTCTCCTGTGGACCTTCGGGTCCACCACCTGGTTCCAGCACCGTCAGCTGTTTCCGGGCCGAGCCTTTGGCTTAGGTGCCTCCTCCTGGGTATCCGAGTTCCGCCAACGCCAGGCGGTCCTTGGTAGTGCTTTTAAGCGCGGGCACCTACAGCTTAGTAACCGGGTTCCAGCACCGTCAGCTGGTCCTCGGTCGTGCCATTGGCTCTTGCACACTGGGGCAACGCATCCGGGTTCCAGCACCGCCAGCTGGTTCTCGGCAGTGTTCTTGTCACAGGTACTCCCTCGTGCCAAGCCTGGTTTCAGCACCGTCAGCTGTTTCCGGGTTGTGTCAACTTCACTGAGACGCCTATGCTTGCCCCGTCGTGGTGCGGTCGAGTTAGCCAACTCCAGGGTGCCTCCAGTTTAGGAGCTTCCTATGTGGGCTGCGTGAACTGGTAGTCAAGGCTGGTTCTGTAGTGCCAGTAGGCCCAGCTCCCCCTGTAGGACTGTTGGGGTTCGGTAACTGCGGCTGCCTCGCGGCCTAGCTGTTCTCTCCTCTCCTGTGGACCTTCGGGTCCACCACCTGGTTCCAGCACCGTCAGCTGGTTCCGGGCCGAGCCTTTGCCTTAGGTGCCTCCTCCTGGGTATCCGAGTTCCGTCCACCGCCAGGCGGTCCTTGGTAGTGCTTTTAAGCGCGGGCACCTACAGCTTAGTAACCGGGTTCCAGCACCGTCAGCTGGTCCTCGGTCGTGCCATTGGCTCTTGCACACTGGGGCAACGCATCCGGGTTCCAGCACCGCCAGCTGGTTCTCGGCAGTGTTCTTGTTACAGGTACTCCCTCGTGCCAAGCCTGGTTTCAGCACCGTCAGCTGTTTCCGGGTTGTGTCAAGCTCACTGAGACGCCTATGCTTGCCCCGTCGTGGTGCGGTCGAGTTAGCCAACTCCAGGGTGCCTCCAGTTTAGGAGCTTCCTATGTGGGCTGCGTGAACTGGTAGTCAAGGCTGGTTCTGTAGTGCCAGTAGGCCCAGCTCCCCCTGTAGGACTGTTGGGGTTCGGTAACTGCGGCTGCCTCGCGGCCTAGCTGTTCTCTCCTCTCCTGTGGACCTTCGGGTCCACCACCTGGTTCCAGCACCGTCAGCTGGTTCCGGGCCGAGCCTTTGGCTTAGGTGCCTCCTCCTGGGTATCCGAGTTCCGCCAACGCCAGGCGGTCCTTGGTAGTGCTTTTAAGCGCGGGCACCTACAGCTTAGTAACCGGGTTCCAGCACCGTCAACTGGTCCTCGGTCGTGCCATTGGCTCTTGCACACTGGGGCAACGCATCTGGGTTCCAGCACCGCCAGCTGGTTCTCGGCAGTGTTCTTGTCACAGGTACTCCCTCGTGCCAAGCCTGGTTTCAGCACCGTCAGCTGTTTCCGGGTTGTGTCAACTTCACTGAGACGCCTATGCTTGCCCCGTCGTGGTGCGGTCGAGTTAGCCAACTCCAGGGTGCCTCCAGTTTAGGAGCTTCCTATGTGGGCTGCGTGAACTGGTAGTCAAGGCTGGTTCTGTAGTGCCAGTAGGCCCAGCTCCCCCTGTAGGACTGTTGGGGTTCGGTAACTGCGGCTGCCTCGCGGCCTAGCTGTTCTCTCCTCTCCTGTGGACCTTCGGGTCCACCACCTGGTTCCAGCACCGTCAGCTGGTTCCGGGCCGAGCCTTTGGCTTAGGTGCCTCCTCCTGGGTATCCGAGTTCCGCCAACGCCAGGCGGTCCTTGGTAGTGCTTTTAAGCGCGGGCACCTACAGCTTAGTAACCGGGTTCCAGCACCGTCAGCTGGTCCTCGGTCGTGCCATTGGCTCTTGCACACTGGGGCAACGCATCCGGGTTCCAGCACCGCCAGCTGGTTCTCGGCAGTGTTCTTGTCACAGGTACTCCCTCGTGCCAAGCCTGGTTTCAGAACCGTCAGCTGTTTCCGGGTTGTGTCAACTTCACTGAGACGCCTATGCTTGCCCCGTCGTGGTGCGGTCGAGTTAGCCAACTCCAGGGTGCCTCCAGTTTAGGAGCTTCCTATGTGGGCTGCGTGAACTGGTAGTCAAGGCTGGTTCTGTAGTGCCAGTAGGCCCAGCTCCCCCTGTAGGACTGTTGGGGTTCGGTAACTGCGGCTGCCTCGCGGCCTAGCTGTTCTCTCCTCTCCTGTGGACCTTCGGGTCCACCACCTGGTTCCAGCACCGTCAGCTGGTTCCGGGCCGAGCCTTTGGCTTAGGTGCCTCCTCCTGGGTATCCGAGTTCCGCCAACGCCAGGCGGTCCTTGGTAGTGCTTTTAAGCGCGGGCACCTACAGCTTAGTAACCGGGTTCCAGCACCGTCAGCTGGTCCTCGGTCGTGCCATTGGCTCTTGCACACTGGGGCAACGCATCTGGGTTCCAGCACCGCCAGCTGGTTCTCGGCAGTGTTCTTGTCACAGGTACTCCCTCGTGCCAAGCCTGGTTTCAGCACCGTCAGCTGTTTCCGGGTTGTGTCAACTTCACTGAGACGCCTATGCTTGCCCCGTCGTGGTGCGGTCGAGTTAGCCAACTCCAGGGTGCCTCCAGTTTAGGAGCTTCCTATGTGGGCTGCGTGAACTGGTAGTCAAGGCTGGTTCTGTAGTGCCAGTAGGCCCAGCTCCCCCTGTAGGACTGTTGGGGTTCGGTAACTGCGGCTGCCTCGCGGCCTAGCTGTTCTCTCCTCTCCTGTGGACCTTCGGGTCCACCACCTGGTTCCAGCACCGTCAGCTGGTTCCGGGCCGAGCCTTTGGCTTAGGTGCCTCCTCCTGGGTATCCGAGTTCCGCCAACGCCAGGCGGTCCTTGGTAGTGCTTTTAAGCGCGGGCACCTACAGCTTAGTAACCGGGTTCCAGCACCGTCAGCTGGTCCTCGGTCGTGCCATTGGCTCTTGCACACTGGGGCAACGCATCCGGGTTCCAGCACCGCCAGCTGGTTCTCGGCAGTGTTCTTGTCACAGGTACTCCCTCGTGCCAAGCCTGGTTTCAGCACCGTCAGCTGTTTCCGGGTTGTGTAAACTTCACTGAGACGCCTATGCTTGCCCCGTCGTGGTGCGGTCGAGTTAGCCAACTCCAGGGTGCCTCCAGTTTAGGAGCTTCCTATGTGGGCTGCGTGAACTGGTAGTCAAGGCTGGTTCTGTAGTGCCAGTAGGCCCAGCTCCCCCTGTAGGACTGTTGGGGTTCGGTAACTGCGGCTGCCTCGCGGCCTAGCTGTTCTCTCCTCTCCTGTGGACCTTCGGGTCCACCACCTGGTTCCAGCACCGTCAGCTGGTTCCGGGCCGAGCCTTTGGCTTAGGTGCCTCCTCCTGGGTATCCGAGTTCCGCCAACGCCAGGCGGTCCTTGGTAGTGCTTTTAAGCGCGGGCACCTACAGCTTAGTAACCGGGTTCCAGCACCGTCAGCTGGTCCTCGGTCGTGCCATTGGCTCTTGCACACTGGGGCAACGCATCCGGGTTCCAGCACCGCCAGCTGGTTCTCGGCAGTGTTCTTGTTACAGGTACTCCCTCGTGCCAAGCCTGGTTTCAGCACCGTCAGCTGTTTCCGGGTTGTGTCAAGCTCACTGAGACGCCTATGCTTGCCCCGTCGTGGTGCGGTCGAGTTAGCCAACTCCAGGGTGCCTCCAGTTTAGGAGCTTCCTATGTGGGCTGCGTGAACTGGTAGTCAAGGCTGGTTCTGTAGTGCCAGTAGGCCCAGCTCCCCCTGTAGGACTGTTGGGGTTCGGTAACTGCGGCTGCCTCGCGGCCTAGCTGTTCTCTCCTCTCCTGTGGACCTTCGGGTCCACCACCTGGTTCCAGCACCGTCAGCTGGTTCCGGGCCGAGCCTTTGGCTTAGGTGCCTCCTCCTGGGTATCCGAGTTCCGCCAACGCCAGGCGGTCCTTGGTAGTGCTTTTAAGCGCGGGCACCTACAGCTTAGTAACCGGGTTCCAGCACCGTCAGCTGGTCCTCGGTCGTGCCATTGGCTCTTGCACACTGGGGCAACGCATCTGGGTTCCAGCACCGCCAGCTGGTTCTCGGCAGTGTTCTTGTCACAGGTACTCCCTCGTGCCAAGCCTGGTTTCAGCACCGTCAGCTGTTTCCGGGTTGTGTCAACTTCACTGAGACGCCTATGCTTGCCCCGTCGTGGTGCGGTCGAGTTAGCCAACTCCAGGGTGCCTCCAGTTTAGGAGCTTCCTATGTGGGCTGCGTGAACTGGTAGTCAAGGCTGGTTCTGTAGTGCCAGTAGGCCCAGCTCCCCCTGTAGGACTGTTGGGGTTCGGTAACTGCGGCTGCCTCGCGGCCTAGCTGTTCTCTCCTCTCCTGTGGACCTTCGGGTCCACCACCTGGTTCCAGCACCGTCAGCTGGTTCCGGGCCGAACCTTTGGCTTAGGTGCCTCCTCCTGGGTATCCGAGTTCCGCCAACGCCAGGCGGTCCTTGGTAGTGCTTTTAAGCGCGGGCACCTACAGCTTAGTAACCGGGTTCCAGCACCGTCAGCTGGTCCTCGGTCGTGCCATTGGCTCTTGCACACTGGGGCAACGCATCCGGGTTCCAGCACCGCCAGCTGGTTCTCGGCAGTGTTCTTGTCACAGGTACTCCCTCGTGCCAAGCCTGGTTTCAGAACCGTCAGCTGTTTCCGGGTTGTGTCAACTTCACTGAGACGCCTATGCTTGCCCCGTCGTGGTGCGGTCGAGTTAGCCAACTCCAGGGTGCCTCCAGTTTAGGAGCTTCCTATGTGGGCTGCGTGAACTGGTAGTCAAGGCTGGTTCTGTAGTGCCAGTAGGCCCAGCTCCCCCTGTAGGACTGTTGGGGTTCGGTAACTGCGGCTGCCTCGCGGCCTAGCTGTTCTCTCCTCTCCTGTGGACCTTCGGGTCCACCACCTGGTTCCAGCACCGTCAGCTGGTTCCGGGCCGAGCCTTTGGCTTAGGTGCCTCCTCCTGGGTATCCGAGTTCCGCCAACGCCAGGCGGTCCTTGGTAGTGCTTTTAAGCGCGGGCACCTACAGCTTAGTAACCGGGTTCCAGCACCGTCAGCTGGTCCTCGGTCGTGCCATTGGCTCTTGCACACTGGGGCAACGCATCTGGGTTCCAGCACCGCCAGCTGGTTCTCGGCAGTGTTCTTGTCACAGGTACTCCCTCGTGCCAAGCCTGGTTTCAGCACCGTCAGCTGTTTCCGGGTTGTGTCAACTTCACTGAGACGCCTATGCTTGCCCCGTCGTGGTGCGGTCGAGTTAGCCAACTCCAGGGTGCCTCCAGTTTAGGAGCTTCCTATGTGGGCTGCGTGAACTGGTAGTCAAGGCTGGTTCTGTAGTGCCAGTAGGCCCAGCTCCCCCTGTAGGACTGTTGGGGTTCGGTAACTGCGGCTGCCTCGCGGCCTAGCTGTTCTCTCCTCTCCTGTGGACCTTCGGGTCCACCACCTGGTTCCAGCACCGTCAGCTGGTTCCGGGCCGAGCCTTTGGCTTAGGTGCCTCCTCCTGGGTATCCGAGTTCCGCCAACGCCAGGCGGTCCTTGGTAGTGCTTTTAAGCGCGGGCACCTACAGCTTAGTAACCGGGTTCCAGCACCGTCAGCTGGTCCTCGGTCGTGCCATTGGCTCTTGCACACTGGGGCAACGCATCCGGGTTCCAGCACCGCCAGCTGGTTCTCGGCAGTGTTCTTGTCACAGGTACTCCCTCGTGCCAAGCCTGGTTTCAGCACCGTCAGCTGTTTCCGGGTTGTGTAAACTTCACTGAGACGCCTATGCTTGCCCCGTCGTGGTGCGGTCGAGTTAGCCAACTCCAGGGTGCCTCCAGTTTAGGAGCTTCCTATGTGGGCTGCGTGAACTGGTAGTCAAGGCTGGTTCTGTAGTGCCAGTAGGCCCAGCTCCCCTTGTAGGACTGTTGGGGTTCGGTAACTGCGGCTGCCTCGCGGCCTAGCTGTTCTCTCCTCTCCTGTGGACCTTCGGGTCCACCACCTGGTTCCAGCACCGTCAGCTGGTTCTAGGCAGTGTCTTTTGCTCTTGTACCTTCTGCTCCCCATCCTGTTTCCAGTAACGTCAGCTGGTTCCGGGCAGAGCCTTTGGCTTAGGTGCCTCCTTCTGGGTATCCAAGTTCCACCAACGTCAGGTGGTCCTTGGTAGTGCTTTCAGGCACGGGTACCTCCTGCTTAGTAACCGGGTTCCAGTAACGTCAGCTGGTCCTCGGTAGTTCCATTGGTTCTTGGACCTTCGGCTACCCATCCGGGTTCCAGTACCGTCAGCTGGTTCTCGGCAGTGTCTTTTGCTCTTGTACCTTCTGCTCCCCATCCTGGTTCCAGTAACGTCAGCTGGTTCCGGGCAGAGCCTTTGGCTTAGGTGCCTCCTTCTGGGTATCCGAGTTCCGCCAACGTCAGGCGGTCCTTGGTAGTGCTTTTTAGCACGGGTACCTCCTGATTAGTAACCGGGTTCCAGTAACGTCAGCTGGTCCTCGGTAGTTCCATAGGCTCTTGAACCTTCGGGTAGCCATCCGAGTTCCAGTTCCATCAGCTGGTTCTTGGCATTTTCTCAGCCTTCTTGTACCTTCTGCTACATTTCCAAGTTTAAGACCCTAAAGTCGACGACCCGGAAGACCACCCCGATGACGACGACGACGACGACCCGGAAGACCACCCCGATGACGACGACGACGACGGAGACGACGACGACGACGGCGGAGACGACGACGGCGGAGATGACGACACTGAAGACGACGACCCTGGAGACGACGACATGGAAGACCGAGAAGCAGAAGAACAAGAGGCTGCAGAACAAAGAGCAGAAGAACATTAAGCATAACACTTAATATCAGAGCAAAAGATATTATCTAAATTATATGCAGAAGAAGACTAAGCAGTGTATGGGGGTGAGTCCGTTCCTCCTCGTGGTGCCCCTGGATAAAGCCTGATGCTGCAGGCCAAACTGAACGCGGACAAATGTAACTTTTGCGACTGGCAGAACGGAAGGTGTAATCTTCCAACTTTTATAGATAACAACTACGGGAATGCCTGTCACAAATGAGAATATGATGAAGAAGTAGAATAGGAAGAATAATAACAGTGGAATAAAAAGAATATGTAGAATAGGAAGAATAATAATAGTTGAAGAAAATGAATATGAAGAATGTAATAAAAAAAAAAATAGGTAGAAGATGAAGAAGAAGATGAATAAGGTGAAGAAGTTGATGTCAAAGATGCTGATGATGATGAAGATGAAAGTGTGGGAAAAGGAAAAAAAAGAAGGGGAAGGTCGTGGAATAGTGAAACATCAATATCTGACAAAATAAAAAAAAATTTACATAGTCAATATCTTTTTCAATCCGAACGTCTTTAAAAAAAAAAAAAATCATGCTATTCTATTTGATTGCGCTAATCCTCATTGCCTTTAATGTCTCCGCCACCTCCCCCAACACATCCTACATTATTTTTAGTTGTTTTCCTTGATGTAGAATGAACCTACAAGGAAAGAAAGGGTTTATTTTAATTCCGATATTTTGGTCCCATTGACTTGCATTGGGATCGGGTATCGGTATCGGCGATATCCGATATTTTTTGAATATCGGCCGATCCAAACCGATACCGATACTTTCCGATATCGGAAGGTATCGCTCAACACTAATCGTGAGGGAACAACCAGAAAATTAATATTAATGACAGAACTACTACTGAACATCTATCTTCTCCCATAACCATTGCTTGCACATCTGGAGAAATACCTTACAGGTTATGAAAGAGCTGCTGAGCATGACATAATATCTTAGATAAGGTTGCCTAACTTCTCAATACTTGTCTATAACACAATTGCAAAATATACTTTATAAATAAAACTGAAAGGGATTACGGCCTGAACCAAGTCTCTGCAGACATAGTAAACAGCCAGTGTGCTGGTACTTAATTTGTTGCTTCCTCCCAGAGGTACAACTACTATCATACTTGTCTGTCATCACCTCAAAGGGGGCATCCTCTCCCTCAGCAATCAGACCAGCAGGAGGTAGCAGCCTTCCTTCCTCCTGGATCCTTCCTCAGCTGCTTATTAGCAACAACAAGTTTATACCAAGGCAGTGCCAAAACTACTGCATGCTCAGATATGTCCATGGCATTGTGTACTTTCCCTTAGAATTAGTAAGAAATGGGCAGAGGTTAGTTATAGTAAAGAAAAGTGTTAGTGTGAACTGCTCAGACTGAAACTGTCATGGCTGCACTGCAGGACTTGGCTGGCACGGCTGTACCTTTACATGTAATATGTGTAGTGCAGCTATGTCCTTGCTGTGCAGTGAGAAGGCAGTGACCCAACAAAAGTTCAAAATAAAGTCTTGTTTAATGTACAGCATACTCACAAACAGAAAAGCAAAACAGATCCTCTGGAACGCAGCTGGAAAAACAAAGATAGCCCGTGACCGGTTGCCATGGGCTACGTCACCGCCGTGTGCGCTGAGGGTACCAGGCTTCTTGGTTCACTTGGCCCTGTGTTGCCTCACACAGGTAATGCTCTGCAGGGCTGTCTGTTCTGCCTGCTTGCAATACCAAACTGACACACCCAAATCCCCCCTGCATGGTTTTTCTCTCAAACTGCAATCTGTGGCCATGGGACACTTGCAAGCCCCGGCCTAGATGAAACGGACCGGCCCCACTTTTTTCCTGCAGTCAGTTTCAAAAACAAAAACCAATACCAGCTTTTCCTGAACAATGCTCAGGCCAAATAGCTTGACCAGGTCCACGCTTATGCAGCGCCCCAGAGACCTGGTCGTTGCAGTATGACGCTCTGCCACTAAGGGGAGTGATGGTACGTCCGATGGCACTAAAGGAGTTCTCCAGACCAGGTATCACCAGAACACTTTACACTTCACACTCCGGCCACTAGGGGGAGCAAAAGGCTTTATTTATTGGGCCACTCCTCACACTGGTAAAACTAGGGGTCAGGGAGGAAGTTAGTCAGAAGCTGACTGGGTTGGATTCAGGCAACATCCCGTGGCAGGGGGTGTTGCAGGGAGAAGACACAGGGGGGTCCCTGTCAGGTGTGGGAACCTGGCAGGTGCCTAGCGAACAGAACAGAACGTAACGGAACCGCGCCTGCACACCCCGCAGCGGTATCCTAGAGAGAGACACGAAGGGAAGGATATTGCGGAACAGTGTAAACGAGATCAAGCACAAAGGAGTACCAGTAGGAGTCGTGCCATGAGACCGAGGCAACATCCTACTGAGGCGTGTAGCCGGTGGCCGGAACACCGCGGGAGTAACTGACTCTAGGCCTTACTCCGAACTCCGCAGGACAGTTAATTATAAGTTGGCTGTCTCACCTAAACACCTACGAAGACATAGGGGGCAACTGTGGGAGAGGGGCGTCTCTAGGGTCCCGGAAGAACTCCAAGCCTTCCCGTCATACAGGTGCGTCCTAGCCATAACATACCTGGGGGACGTTGAACTAGAAAGATCTGGAACCAAAAGAAAGAGAGAGCTGTAGAGAACGAACGAACGAGAACAGCAGTTGTGAGGACTATTCCGAATGCTCAGCAGGGTAGGACTACAACACAAACTGGCGCTAGTGGTAGGCAATGATTTCCATCTGCGAATGAAACTCTGGATGTGCCCATCGGACCGGCCGGTCTCAGATAGCCCTGTTAAGCATGCTCTGGATTGTGGATCCTGAATTCTTCAGTAAAGAGACTGCAACCCTGTGTCCTCGTTATTGACTGCACCTCACACCATTACCATCTACCTTACTGGGAAGCCCTGGGGACATACTTCACCTGTGGGAAGGTATACCATCCAGCTGCCATTCCATCACCCCAGCGGACCCCACAGCAGCGTCGGTCACCCTGACCGAACACCACAGGTGGCGTCACGAACCCTTGACAGACTGTACCACCTTTATTGGACGCCCCTTAGCAGGGTCGCGGACCGGGTCTAGCCCCCGTGACAGCCTCAGAACCAAACCAGAGAGGCCCGGTACCGAGAACTCGTGGCCCTGTGTCTGGGGGCGCTCCAACTTGGCGTCACGAACAGGATCCTACTTAAGCCTGAGAAGCAGGTCATGTGTGACTTGGAACTGTGATTGAAACGTGTTGGACTGTGATTTATTGCAAGGACTGTGTATTGCTATCTGCCGCAAGATTCCCGCCAAAACCGCCACCATTGCCGTGCCACGAGGAACGCAGGAGAAGAAGGAGGGCGTGCCATGGGAGGAGACTATCAAAGTGGCGCCAGAAGCGCTGACCGCCCCCTCCGATTACTGTCATGGGGGGATGATCTGCCCCAAAGCAGAGGAGAACCGCCCCCTTGGCTTGCAGTGGCGGAGACCAAGACAAGGAGGAGCCACACCCCCAGGAAATAAAGGAGCAGCGTGTGAGTGCCATTGCAGACCCTGGAGAGGGGATGATGACCAGCGGGTGCCTGAGCGATGAAGGAGCGATCCTGGCCTGTCCCCGTCCGCCGGAGGTAGACCGGAACTCGAATCTGCCGCAGCTGGAGGGCTCGGTTTTCTTGGAGCCGCGGGCGGAGGAGCCGAGTCAGCCTATCCCGAGCGTGGAGCCAGCCGATGTGAAGCAATGGAGATCGGAGCCGTCACTGAGGGCCGCAGCGGGAGAACAGCAGTCCGAGCTGCAGCCGACTCCAGCGTCACCATCAATGGAACCGATCAGCCTCGGTGGAACCACATCAGACGGAGGTATGGAAAATGCCCCTGCCCTCCTGATCGATCCAGCTCCCGTTACCACTCCCCATCCTGACAGCGACCGACTCCCTGCTCCTGAGCTGGTGGTTATAGCCCCTGGCACCATGGAGAAGCTGGTGCCTCCGCTACCGACAACTATGGGGATACCGCTGGATGAAAGCTCAGAGGGGGTGATCTTCCAATGGGACACCGAAAGGATGGGGCCAGACGGGACTAGACAGGAGGGCCTCAGCATCGCTGCGCTTACTTGGGAACAATATAAACAATGTCTAATTTTACACTGGAAAGACCGAAAAGAGACAGAACCAAGTGACCCACCGAAAGTACAAAGACCAAAGACAGAACGCATTAAAGGGAGTCCGGTAAAGCGGGGAACTGTGCTAGCCTTTCACCCGAAGCGGGGTTGGGGCTCTATAAAGGAACCGGGGATACCGACGGAAATCTTCTTTACTAGCTACAATGTGAAGGCCCCGCGCCGCGATAGAGGTGACGGGCAGCTGCTACACAGAGGAGACCAGGTGACGTACACCCGCCATCGGAATGCGCAAGGGTGGTGCGCTCGAAACATCTACCGATGCGAGCCGGTAATGGCGCCACCTGCTGTCCTGACTACAACTAACCCTGATTTGACGAACTCCACCCCTGTCACCACAGTGGGCATTATCGCCGCTACTGAACTTGCAACCAAAGCTGACATTCGGATCCAGACACCGGGTGACCTGGCCGCACCTGAGAGACAAACCCACGACACGGACACCGCATCAGGCGAAAACACGGAACCAGGGCTTCCATGGCCGAGAAGTGTTCGTTACCGATGGATGCCTTGCAACCTATTATAGAACTAAACCTCGAAGACCCGAATATGTAAATAGTTAACTGTTTCCTGCTTTTGCTGCTGCTTTAAACCTGTCCAGGGTTAGTTCTTAAAGGGGTCCCTTTGTTTACTCGGGATTCCTATTGTTTATAGTTCTTTTTCTACTTTTGCACAGAGTTATCATTGTTCCAAAGACTGCCGGATCATGGACGGTGAATGATTCAAAACTGTTTTTGTATATAGTTTGCACCTTCTTAAAGGTGCTCCCTACTGGTTTTACAAGCGAAAGAAGACTTTGCGAAGATAATGCTTCTGGACATGACGCAGAAGGTCTTGCTTTCAGTGGACTTGCAGACAGAGAGAGAGTCTGCACTACCTCCTAGAGACTTGGGTCCCTCTTAAAGGGAATGTTTACATGATTGCTTTAATAAAAGTTGAAACGTTAATAATGTTGCAATTTAGAAAGTTTGATAATGTTGATAAAGACTGAGGACAGGAAAGCTTGAAAGTGAACCCGTGGGGGTTAGAGAGAGAGTCCTCCTGAGAACTGTAGAAAGATGGTCGGCACAATGACAGTAGGCCCAGCCAAGGAGCTAGGCGGTCCTGCATTGGTGAAGTTGGAACGGAAAGAAAGTTGAATTGTTGTAATAGTATTGTATGGTAGGCCTTTAGTGGGTTCAGCTTATACGCCCTTAAAGGAAAAAGTTAAGTTATTGTTCAGAGGTTGCACTTGGTAGAATACCCGGCTGGGTACTGAGTGTTATTTATAGTCAACACGTTATTTAAAAATATTTAATTTTGTTTGTAACGTTCAAGTGTCCTCACCTCCCATAAAGGAAAGCATTGTTCTATTTACTTGTTTTAGCATTTCAAAATTTTGTATGTCTTTTGCTGCAATGTATTGTTGTTCTTCTTCCCAGTCCAGGAGTAATGGATTTAACCGGGGGGGGGGGGGAGTGCAGCGCCCCAGAGACCTGGTCGTTGCAGTATGACGCTCTGCCACTAAGGGGAGTGATTGTACGTCCGATGGCACTAAAGGAGTTCTCCTGACCAGGTATCACCAGAACACTTTACACTTCACACTCCGGCCACTAGGGGGAGCAAAAGGCTTTATTTTTTGGGCCACTCCTCACACTGGTAAAACTAGGGGTCGGGGAGGAAGTTAATCAGAAGCTGACTGTGTTGGATTCAGGCAACATCCCATGGCAGGGGGTGTTGCAGGGAGAAGACACAGGGGGGTCCCTGTCAGGCGTGGGAACCTGGCAGGTGCCTAGCGAACAGAACAGAACGTAACGGAACCGCGCCTGCACAACCCGCGGCGGTATCCAAGAGAGAGACACGAAGGGAAGGATATTGTGGAACAGTGTAAACGAGATCAAGCACAAAGGAGTACCAGTAGGAGTCGTGCCGTGAGACCGAGGCAACATCCTACTGAGGCGTGTAGCCGGTGGCCGGAACACCGCGGGAGTAACTGACTCTAGGCCTTACTCCGAACTCCGCCAGACAGTTAATTATAGGTTGGCTGTCTCACCTAAACACCTATGAAGACATAGGGGGCAACTGTGGGAGAGGGGCGTCTCTAGGGTCCCGGAAGATTTCCAGGCCTTCCCGTCATACGGGTGCGTCCTAGCCTTAACATACCTGGGGGACGTTGAACTAGAAAGATCTGGAACCAAAAGAAAGAGAGAGCTGTAGAGAACGAACGAGAACAGCAGTTGTGAGGACTATTCCGAATGCTCAGTGGGGTAGGACTACAACACAAACAGGTTCTAGTGGTAGGCAACGATTTCCATCTGCGAAGGAAACTCTGGATGTGCCCATCGGACCGGCCGGTCTCAGATAGCCCTGTTAAGCGTGCTCTGGATTGTGGATCCTGAAGTCTTCAGTAAAGAGGTGAAGAGACTTCAACCCTGTGTCCTCATTATCCAGCTGCCATTCCATCACCCCAGCGGACCACACAGCAGCGTCGGTCACCCTGACCGAACACCACAGGTGGCATCACGAACCCTTGACCACCTTTATTGGACGCCCCTTAGCAGGGTCGCGGACCGGGTCTAGCCACCGTGACAGCCTCAGAACCGAACCAGAGAGGCCCGGTACCGAGAACTCGTGGCCCTTTGTCTGGGGGCGCTCCACTTACTTTTATTTTGCCCTGTGACTCACAGGCATCCTGCTGTGACCACAAGGCACTCCAGTGGGTCTAATAGGACTCTGTCCGCATCCTGGGGGATACATATCAACTCTCGCGTATGACACCGGTCACTGCCTCTCCACTATGCTATAATTTTTCTCTGCCGGGGTCAGTTTCCTGCTCAAGTAGGTGACTGGATGCCCATCCCTGTTCACCTCTTGTGACAGCACCGCTCCTAGGCTTACATCTGAGTCATTGGTTTGCATGATAAAGGGTTTCTTGAAGTCAGGGCTGATGAGGACCGGCTGTACACACAAAGCTGACTTCAGGGACTGTAATGCTTCCTCTGCTTGAGGATTCCATCGGACCATCACTGTCTTCTTACCTTTTAACGAGTCTGTTAGGGGTGCTGATTTCCCAGCAAAATTTGGTCTAAATCGGCGGTACTACCCATTAATGCCAAGAAATGCCCTCGCCTGTTTGGTATTTAAGAGCTTGGGCAAGTTTTGAACGGCCTCAATCTTGTTTACTTCGGACTTGATAACCGTGTGGCCAATCACGTAACCAAAGTACAGGGCCTCCATAAGTCCTATCGTGCATTTCTTTGGGTTTGCTATTAACTACTCGATTCTGAGAGACTCCAGCACTGTGTTACGCCGCTGCCGTTGCCGCCTACACATACTCACCTGTCTTCGGCGTCCCGGCATGCCTCCTCTCCTGAGGCATCCTCCTCTCTGCGCTCGCTCCCGGCTTCTGTTGCTCGTTGGGTGCGCGTGCACGCCAGATTCAGCACCTCTAACCTTCCTGGTTGCGCTCCTTCCCTCCTCTCTTTCATCTGGAGGATCTTCACCCGGAAGTGCCTTGCTGCATTGGTATGTAAGCTGCTTCCGTCCGCCCCTCTGTGCCTGAAGATCTCTTGTGTTCTGCTAGTGCTCTTGGCCTCTCGTCTGTGCTGTATGCTCTTTTGTTTCTCGTTCTCCCTTTTCCTTCTGCCGTCCCTGTGTTACCAATTCTGTATCACCGCAGTCCTCCTGCTGTCCCTGTGTTACCAGTCCTGTGTTACCGCAGTACTCCTGCCGTCCCTGTGTTACCAGTCCTGTATCACCGCAGTCCTCCAGCCGTCCCTGTGTTACCAGTCCTGTATCATTGCAGTCCTGTGTTTCATCCGCTCCCGTCAGTCTGGTGCCTCTTTTGTTTCCTCCGGTCCCACGTAACCTTTTGTCTGTTCCATCTTGCTTCCCCAGCTTCCGTGGTGATAGTCCCTCATGGGCCTGCCCCTAACTCTCCCTGTATAGGGGGCGATCCACCTGGTCAGCTCGTCCGTGGGGGGATCGTCATCATGGTCCAGTGGGTCCACTTTCCATCTTTTCCCTAGTTTATCCTCACAGTATCTTCAGGCCATGGACTCCGCTGGGGTCTCCACCACTCAAAAAGAGTTGCTTTTTTGCATGAGAGCCAGACGAGAATCATGTCCTTCCTTAAAAATATGGAGTCTCGTCTCGCAGCTTTACAGTCTACTGACCCAAGCAACGCTTCACAGCTGGCAGCTTTTCAGCAGGAGCTTAGCCAACAACGGGACACTCAGTCTCATATTTTGAATTTTATGGCCTCTGTCGATAATAGACTTCTCTCCCTTCAGGGTGCTGCTTCAGCTCCAATCCAGGCCTCCGCTCTGCAGCCCTCGCCTTGTCTGGCCAAACTTCCTCGCTATATTCGAGATCCTAAATTTTGTCTGAAGGTTTCTCAATCACTGTCAGTTACACTGTGAGTTATCCCCGCTGCTATATGCCACGGACCGAGCTAAAGTAGCTTTTGTGGTTTCCCATTCGGAAGGCGAGGCTTTGGCCTGGGTTAACCCCCTCTGGGAGCGAAGTGATCCGGTGGTCTCTCAACTTAATCTCTTTTTAGATACCTTTCGCAAGGTTTTTGATGAACCCTGTCGTACTGAGTCTCTTTTCAACCTTCACCAGGGTACCCTTTCTGTGGCTCAGTACGTAAGGTAATATTAGTAATATATCTTATCTGGTTCAAGGGGATGGAGACAACATGAGCCTGTGCGATTTCAAATGCCAGGACTGAATTTTAGCCCCAGTCCGTACCTGTTGGGTGGAATAGTCCACTATGACCTGAATATGTTGATGGCCATAGGCAGATTTCACTCTGGGGCCTACCAGATCCATTTCGATCTGCTCAAATGGTATTTCTATGATGGGCAGAGGTACCAATGGACTCCGGTAGTTCGCAGAGGGTGAGAATAGTTGGCACTCTGGACACGTGTCACAGTTTCTTTGGACCTCCATGTGGACCCCAGGCCAAAAAAAATGCTGCAGAATGTGCTCCTGCATCTATTTGGCCCCCCGAAGTGCCCTCTTACCATATGGGTGTGAGCCAGGTCGAGTACCACCCGACAGTAGGGTTGGGCACCACCAGCTGTTCCACCACCCCATCACGGATTTTATCTACCCGGTACAACAACTCCTGGTGGATTGCATGCGAGGAAAAATTGATTTCAAACACCCGTTTTAGTGCCTGGGCCAGGGTGGGATCCTGGGGCTGAGCTGTCCCTAACTTACCAGGGGACACCTCCAGCTCAGGGATCCGTGGGATCTCCTCGACCTCTCCTGCCAATACCTCTAGGGGAAGCCTATCTGGGTTACACTCCGTCCCTATGTTGGCAATCCCTATGGCAGGTATCCCTGATCCCTGATGCGGGATCTTCAGGTTCCGCACCAGGAATAATATTTACCTTGGGAGGGTTTACCCCTCCCATAGGGACCAGAACAGGGGCAAGTCTCTTCCCAACACAGTATAGAAGAGTTTTTACCACTCCCACCACATGTCTTATTTCTCCACAAGAGGTGGAAAATGTAGCATCCATGGTCAAGTACTCTCGGAGTTTTCATCTATGCATACCACCCCCACTTTATGTCCATTGGGGTTGTCCCCGGCGACAAGAGACCCAAGAACCAGAGTCACTAAGCTCCACGAGTCCAAGAGAGCGTCCATCAAGTACCTGTTTCTAATCTATACTAGTACCTACAACAATACTAATTGTATTGCAATACGCTTTGCCCCACAGATTCCACTGAAATGGACACTGTATCCTTATATTCACTATACATCTCTTATGTGACTTAAAGCAGTCCTATAGGTTCCTCTCCTTATTACCCTTACCCTAACCTTTCCCTTTTGATAATATGAAGTGACTTGTCACATATGAAATTGATTAACTGTTTTTATAACATATGGGCTTTAATGTGATTTACTATTCTATGTTCCTCTCCCTAATGACCCATCATGATTGATTTTCATCTTGTTGGATGTATATTCTGTAGTATAGTGACCTATTTTATAGGTAGGGGATGCTGTATGGGCTTCTCAGAGTGCGCATGCAGGAATATGGAGGACATAGGAATGCATGACAATCGGAGATATAAGTGTGGTGATGAGTCAAAGTCCGGCATTAGTGTGAATGGCCAGTATGTTTGTCGCAGAGGGGGACACTCTGCGCTGTCAGTCTGAAGTTATGTTGTGGTCTGGGACCTGTAGTCCCACATGTAAATGTGTAGTTCTAATAGGGAGGCTGGCAGGGCTAGTTCTGAGAGATGGGAGGATCAAACTAGCCACACGCACTCCCATCTAGGGGAGTGGTTACAAGCATATAATGTGACAGAGGTCTGGTCACAGGGTTGCTGAGTGTGGACCTGAATGGTCAGTGCTGTAAGGTCCTGGAGAGCCCATGTGTTGGGAGTGTAGTCTCCCTGAAGAGCACATGGTGGGGGCTCTGGACCTCGCACCGACCAGACTGTGTAATGGATGGAGATCCATGTTGTACTGACCGGGGTCAGAGTGAGAATGTCTGAAGGATGCCTCTAAGGAAGAGAGGTATCCGAGAACATGTGCAGCGATGACAGGTAACGGATGGAGAACCGTGTTGTACTGATCGGGGTCAGAGTGAAAGAAAGGGAATGTCTGAAGGATGCCTCCAGTGAAGAGAGGTATCCGAGAACCATGGCGGCACCAACATATAACGGATGGAGATCCGTGTTGTAGTGACCGGGGTCAGAGTGAAAGAAACAGAGAGACATTGTGTGTGGGGCACCTCTGAGGCCAAGAGGTGTCCAGGAACACATGTAGGTTGCCAACGGGGGTTCCCTGAAAAATGCCCACAGGAAAATTGCACATAGGAAAATTGCCCACATGAAAAGTGCCCACAGGAAAAATGCCCACTGGAAAATTGCCCACACAGAAAATTGCCCACACAGAAAATTGCCCATATGTGATCAACTTGTGATTTACAACTGACCTAGTGCAAAACTGCAAACATGCTGAAGATCTGTGGTTTGTAGCAGTCTGTCATTATCAGCAATAGATAGATCTAGTCTGCTCTCATCTCTCACTGATTCTGCCTTACTTCTCTCACCAGCCCAGAACACTACAACCGCACAAAGCATGCAGAAACAGCAGCAGTATGATCTAGAGGAGCCATCACTGCTATCAGTACCCACAAAAGAATCACTGTATTATCTGTTGAGTTACATGGGACTGCAGGTCAGATCTAATACATTATCATTTCAGTGGGTGCCCACCAAAAGCAGGGTGCTTCTGGCAGAGATAGATGGTCCTGGAAGCCAAGAAGGCACCGCAGAAAGGTGAGATTTTGTCAGAATCTGTCAGAGGAGCGGAAGTGTCATAGCAGCACTGCTCTCCCATTGACTTCAGTGGTAGTGAATCTGGGGCCTGCACTTCCTTCCCTGTCCACTTATGACTACCAAGAGTAAGAGTGAACAGACCCTACCTATTTATGTATCATACACATATACTGCAGGTGCAGGTAGGCATAGGATGGAAGGAAATGCAGAGTGGATTTGAATAAGGGTCTCTAGGCCCAGACACACCACAATGAGAGTGGAATAAGGGTCTCTAGGCCCAGACACACCACAATGAGAGTGGAATTATTGTTAGCACAGTGGAATGACAAGAACAGAATCCGTACTCTGGGACTAGGGATGAGTGAACCGAACCTGTAGAACCTGGAGAGGTAAACTGGGCCCAGAGACCTTTGTTGAAATCCATTCTGCATTTTCTTTGCTGCCTGTGTTGTGCTGCATTGTATTTCAATGGAGTCCATGGAAGTCAAGGACAATCACCCGGCAGCTAATTATTTGCAGGTGTGCAATGATTGTTTAATAAACTTGTTATTGTTGTTATTAGACCTCCTTAATAAACTGTTCTTAATAAACTTGTCGGTAGTTTTTTATGTGGGCAATTTTCGCAGACATTCTTCTGAGCTGCAGAGCTTCTCACCTATAATTCTATACTATTCTCTGTTCTGCAGAGCTTCTCGCGTATACCTGCATACTATCCCCCTGTTCTACAGAGCATTTAACCTATAGATCTTTGCTATTCTCTGTCCTGCAGAGCAACTCACCTATAATTCTATATTCTTCTTCTGCCCTGCAGAGCATCTCATGTACACCTGCATACTATCCCCCTGTCCTGCAGAGCATTTAACCTATATCTCTTTGCTATTCTCTGTCCTGCAGAGCATCTCACCTATAATTCTATATTATTATTCTGCCCTGCAGAGCATCTCATGTATACCTGCATACTATCCCCCTGTCCTGCAGAGCATTTAACCTATATCTCTTTGCTATTCTCTGTCCTGCAGAGCATCTCACCTATAATTCTATATTATTATTCTGCCCTGCAGAGCATCTCATGTATACCTGCATACTATCCCCTGTCCTGCAGAGCATTTAACCTATATCTCTTTGCTATTCCCTGTCCTGCAGAGCATCTCACCTATAATTCTATATTATATATTCTTCTGCCCTGCAGAGCATCTCTCGTATACCTGCATACTATCCCCTGTCCTGCAGAGCATTTAACCTATATCTCTTTGCTATTCCCTGTCCTGCAGAGCATCTCACCTATAATTCTATATTATATATTCTTCTGCCCTGCAGAGCATCTCTCGTACACCTGCATACTATCCCCCTATCCTTATCATACCAAAAAACACCCTAACAATAATAGGTGAAATAGAGGCATAAACAAATATAATATATTTAAAACATGATACTTTTATTAGGCACAAAATATTTAAAACAAGACAAGGAAATTCAAAGAAAATACTGATGGGAAAAACACAAGGAAAAAGGAAATGGTCAAAACTGCATAACACTATAGCACCTTCCAGATATTTACATATATTTATGGGAACCAGCCCTATAAAAATAAAGTGGCATGTGCACACAAGATCTATTACTAGAAAAACCGCATCTCTGTATTAGAAGCAATACACAATGACTGCTTTATAGACAAACCTATATCATGTACACATACCGCTCAGTAAGGCAAATATATTCACCTCTATAATTCAATCTACAAAGTGCCTAGTGCTAAAATGTTGCAGTTATTAAAAAATCATTACCATGATAGTTTAAATACTCACAAAACAAAGTGTCAGTGTGCCTGCGCCGCCTAAAGTAAACTGAAGGTGCCTAGTGCAAAAAGTGACTCGCAGATGTAATCATAAGCAGTAGCAGCTGAGAATCTATTTTACTCACATATATGTGTGTCCTTTCCTGTGTGTCCATCAGTGACCCCGACAGCGCTGTTTCGCCATAATGGCTTCCTCAAATAGGGGCATGTATGTGCGCTGCATCGCCCCGTATATATATACCCCCACTCGCAGCTGCAAACAATATCGGCATACCCGGCTTGTTACTGCGCATGCGCCGGTAAACGAACCTCCCTCATAGAAAATAAAGTCTTCCTGGACTCCGCGCCTGGGACACAAGCGTGAGACGCTCTACGTCACCAATTGTGAGCGGAGTAGGAAGGCATAGGGGAGCTCTTATCTACGCATGCGCCCTCCAGGTGCAGAGATGGAACAGCGGTTTGGCAGATACTTAAAAGGTCAGCAATCTGGCATTGAGAATTACACCGCATTCAATATAAAGTTGTGAGCTTAAATAAGCCGCACCATGTGTGAACAGGTGACTATGCACCTATGCTGTGATATGTATAATAAAATATATAAACATATGCGGTGATATATATAAGATGCTAATAATATGTGCACATACAACTTGATATCAAATACAATAATATATTATGACCAATAAATAAATATTTTAAATCACTCATAACAAAATTAAAATTCAAATAAAAAATGCATCAAAATATACAAATAAATATATAAGTGTATACAGTACCCCATACATTAATACTAATAGTAAGAATAACAGTGCAATTATTATGGACCATAATGAAATTGTCCAGAATACTCAAAGCCAAAAAATTGCTGTACCCCCAACACTATAACACAAAATAAAAAATAAAAATTGGAAAAAATGAAAAAAAAGGGGGAGGGAAAAATACAGAACAAGAAAAGTTTAGAAAGGAATGGTCCCATATTCCATATAATGCTAATAACGAGAGCTTCCAATCCCAAGGATCCCAAGGTGCTCATAATCTTCAAAGTTCATAATTCGCTTTTCTTCAAGTGAAAATAGGAACAAGGACACATCCCATAACAGATCCTTAATAAACTAAGATAAAAATACCATGATTAAAAATGACAAAAGCAACACACAAACAAAAACAATATTAAAAACAGGATGAACAGGAAAATATTATTATAATATATCAATAGAGACCTCAATTTACAAGAATGCACATCACAGAAAGGCATTGAAACCTAAACTTTTATTGAGGCCTTGAGGGGCCATAGTCCCCAGTAGAAAAATCCACTTGCTTTCTCTCTGCGCTAGAATTTTGCCAATGTTTCCTCCTCTAAACCCCAGACATACTTGGTCTATAGCCTGAACTTTAAGGCCTGATGGATCACATTTATGATATAATCTAAAATTCCTTGGCAGCGTTTTAAGGGTACTGATGTCTTCACATATAGCTGATTTTTTAATATCCCTTATGTGTTCCCTTGTCCTCACCCTCAGCTCTCGTGTTGTTAAAGGGACACTGTCACCTGGATTTGGAGGGAACAATCTTCAGCCATGGAGGCGGGGTTTTTGGGTTTTTGATTCACCCTTTCCTTACCCGCTGGCTGCATGCTGGCTGCAATATTGGATTGAAGTTCATTCTCTGTCCTCCGTAGTTCATGCCTGCACAAGGTAATCTTGCCTTGCACAGGCGTGTACTATGGAGGACAGAAAATGAACTTCAATCCAATATTGCAGTCAGCATGCAGCCAGCGGGTAAGGAAAGGGTGAATCAAAACACCCAAACACCCCGCCTCCATGGCTGAAGATTGTTCCCTCCAAATCCAGGTGACAGTGTCCCTTTAAGCCTATGTAGATCTTGTTACATGGACAACGAGCGTGATACACAACTCCTTTTGACGTGCATGTCAAGGTCTTCCATATCTTGTAGACCTTAGTTCCATCATAGTTATCAAAAGAGGTACTTTTAAAATGATTATTGCACGCCTTACAGGAATTGCAAGGGAAAAAAACATTTAGTTCTACCCTTGTCTTTTTTGCAGGAATTTCTGAGTAATGGCTATGCACCAAAAAATCACCTAAATTCTTCGACCGTTTTGGCATCATCAGAGGATGACTCGGTAAAATTTTTCTCAAAATTGGCTCCGATAATAAGACCCCCTAGTGCTTTCACATAATAGACACCAATTCCGGCTATTGTTCATTGTATTCGGTGATAAACTTTACCTGATTGTTTGTCTCTGCCTCCTCTTTTTTCTTTTGGGTATACAAAAGATCTTTTCTAGAGCACCTTGATGCCTTTTTAAACCCTCTCTTTATTTGTCTATTACTGTATCCTCGATCTTTTAGGGTCTGTTTCCACGATCAGGAAACGCTGCGTGTCTGACGCTGCATAGAGCCGCAGCGTCAGACACGCAGCGTCCACATGTTACAGCATAGTGGAGGGGACTTAATGAAATCCCGTCTCCACTATGCATGGTAACACGCACGCGGCGGCCCTGCGACTCCGGACATGCTGCGCGTCTTTTCAGATCGCAGCATGTCCGTATATCTTGCGGCGACGCTGCGTCGCCGCAAGATATAGCACAGGGCCCTATGGTGGGGAGCGATGATGCCGGATGTGTGCTGTGAACACATCCGGCATCATCGCGTCCCAGAAAGGGGGCGGGGCTACCGCAGAGCAGTTAAGCCGCTCCGGCGATACCGCCGGCCATCCTGACCGTGGAAACATACCCTTAGTCTTCGGGTAAGGTCCTCCGCTTGAGTTTTTCCCATCAGTATTTTCTTTGAATTTCCTTGTCTTGTTTTAAATATTTTGTGTCTAATAAAAGTATCATGTTTTAAATATATTATATTTGCTTATGCCTCTTTTTCACCTATTATTGTTAGGGTGTTTTTTGGTATGATAAGTATAGTTGGAGGTGGTGAGTCCACTTTTGGATTTTGGTTATGTATCCCCCTGTCCTGCAGAGCATTTAACCTATATCTCTTTGCTATTCTCTGTCCTGCAGAGCATCTCACCTATAATTATTTATTATTCTTCTGCCCTGCAGAGCATCTCATGCATACATGCATATAATATCCCCCTGTCCTACAGAACATTTAACCTATAATTCAGCCTATGGGCAATTTTCTGTGGGCATTCTTCACCTTGCACCTCAAATGTCATGGATCTGAAACTTTGTGATGCTGCAATTGGCAATTTTCCATGTGGGCAATTTTCCGTGTGGGCAATTTTCTCTGTGGGCAACTTTCCATGTGGGCAATTTTACGTGTGGGCAATTTTCCGTGTGGGCAATTTTCCTGTGGGCATTTTTCCTGTGGGCAATTTTCCATGTGGGCAATTTTCCGTGTGGGCAATTTTCTCTGTGGGCAACTTTCCATGTGGGCAATTTTCCTGTGGGCATTTTTCCTGTGGGCAATTTTCCATGTGGGCAATTTTCCGTGTGGGCAATTTTCTCTGTGGGCAACTTTCCATGTGGGCAATTTTACGTGTGGGCAATTTTCCGTGTGGGCAATTTTCCTGTGGGCATTTTTCCTGTGGGCAATTTTCCTGTGGACATTTTTCCTGTGGTCAATTTTCCTGTGGGCATTTTTCCTGTGGGCATTTTTTTGGTCACCGCCAACGGGTGTTGGGAGTGCTGTCTCCCTGAAGAGCACATGGTGGGGGCTCTGCACCTCACACAGATCAGACTGTGTAATGGATGGAGATCCGTGTTGTACTGACCGGGGTCAGAGTGAGAATGTCTGAAGGATGCCTCTAAGGAAGAGAGGTATCCGAGAACCTGTGCAGCGATGACAGGTAACGGATGGAGATCCGTGTTGTACTGACCAGGGTCAGAGTGAAAAAAAGGGATTGTCTGAAGGATGACTGCAATGAAGAGAGGTATCCAAGAACCTGTGCGGCACCAACAGGTAATGGATGGAGATCAGTGTTGTATTGAAAGGGGTCAGAGTGAAAGAAAAAGAGACATTGTGTCTGGGGCACCTCTGAGGCCAAGAGGTGTCCAGGAACCCATGTAGATTGCCAACGGGTAATGGTCTGAAAACTGTGTGTTATGCTGATCGGGATCAGTGAGGTACTGTGATAAAGCTGAATATGTACAGACGATATGTTCATGCTGTTGTCAAGTGTCATGATCCCAATGGCAGGGGATCACTAAAGGACAAGCACAGATACAAACAAGCTCTAGGGCGATGGAACCTGAGCTGACCGCGACCCTGAACCTAACACACAAATAAAAGTAGCCGGGGAACGTGCCTACGATGCCTCCAGAGAAATACCCCACAGAAATAGCAGCCCCCCACATATAATGACGGTGAAATGAGAGGAAAGCACATACGCAGTATGAAAACAGTTTCAGCAAAATGAGGCCCGCTAAAGCTAGATAGCAGAGGATACAAAAGTGAACTGCGTGGTCAGTGAAAAACCCTTCAAAAAACCATCCTGAAATTACTTGAACTCATGTGCCAACTCATGGTACATGAGGAGCAATTTCAGCCCACTAGAGCAACCAGCAGCAATAATCACATATCTGCAGGCTGGACTAAAAAACCAAATAAAGCAAAACACCAAAACAGGAAAATCCAAACTTAGCTTGACCAGAAGGTTCTAGGAGCAGGGAGCAGAGGTAACAAGACACACTGGATACATTGATAACCGGCGAGGAAATGCCAGCAAAGCCAGGTTAAATAGGAAACTCCCATATCCTGATGGAACAGGCGGAACCCAGAGACCCAGGAAAGACAAGTCACCCAGTACCATCAGTAACCACCAGAGGGAGCCCAAAAACAGAACTCACAACAGTACCCCCCCCTTGAGGAGGGGTCACCGAACCCTCACGAGAACCACCAGGGCGACCAGGATGAGCCCTATGAAAAGCGCGAACCAAATCATCAGCATGAACATCCGAGGCAACCACCCAAGAATTATCCTCCTGACCATAACCCTTCCACTTGACCAAATACTGGAGTTTCCGTCTGGAAACACGAGAATCCAAGATCTTCTCCACAACATACTCCAATTCTCCCTCCACCAGCACTGGAGCAGGAGGCTCAAGCGAAGGAATAACAGGTACCTCATACTTCCGCAACAACGACCGATGGAACACATTATGAATAGCAAACGATGCCGGGAGATCCAAACGAAACGACACAGGGTTAAGAATTTCCAAGATCCTATAGGGACCGATGAACCGAGGCTTGAACTTAGGAGAAGAGACCTTCATAGGAACAAAACGAGAAGACAACCACACCAAGTCCCCAACAAGAAGTCGAGGACCCACGCGGCGACGGCGATTAGCAAACTGCTGAGCCTTCTCCTGGGACAACTTCAAATTGTCCACCACATGACTCCAAATCCGATGCAACCTAACCACCACCATGTCCACTCCAGGACAATCAGAAGGTTCCACCTGACCAGAGGAAAAACGAGGATGAAACCCCGAATTACAAAAGAAAGGAGAAACCAAGGTAGCAGAACTAGCCCGATTATTAAGGGCAAATTCGGCCAGCGGCAAAAAGGTAACCCAGTCATCCTGATCAGCAGAAACAAAACACCTTAAATAAGTTTCCAAGGTCTGATTAGTTCGTTCAGTCTGGCCATTCGTCTGAGGATGGAATGCAGACGAAAAGGACAAATCAATGCCCATCTTAGCACAGAACGTCCGCCAAAATCTAGACACAAACTGGGATCCCCTGTCAGAAACGATGTTCTCAGGAATCCCATGCAAACGAACCACATTCTGAAAAAACAGAGGGACCAACTCAGAGGAGGAAGGTAACTTAGGCAAGGGTACCAGATGAACCATTTTAGAAAAGCGATCACACACAACCCAGATGACGGACATTTTTTGAGAGACAGGGAGATCCGAAATAAAGTCCATGGAAATGTGCGTCCAAGGCCTCTTCGGGATAGGCAAAGGTGACAACAATCCACTGGCCCGAGAACAGCAAGGCTTAGCCCGAGCACAAACCTCACAAGACTGCACAAAAGAACGCACATCCCTCGACAAGGAAGGCCACCAAAAAGACCTGGCCACCAAGTCTCTAGTACCAAATATTCCAGGATGACCTGCCAACGCAGAAGAATGGACCTCGGAGATGACTCTACTGGTCCAATTATCCGGAACAAACAGTCTCTCAGGCGGACAACGATCAGGTTTACCCGCCTGAAACTCCTGCAAAGCACGTCGCAAGTCTGGGGAGACAGCAGACAAAATCACCCCATCCCTAAGGATACCAGAGGGCTCAGAATTTCCAAGGGAGTCAGGCACAAAACTCCTAGAAAGAGCATCCGCCTTCACATTCTTTGAACCTGGCAGGTATGAAACCACAAAATTGAAATGAGAGAAAAACAGTGACCAACGAGCCTGTCTAGGATTCAGACGCCTGGCAAACTCAAGGTAAATCAAATTCTTGTGATCAGTCAAGACCACCACACGATGTCTAGCACCCTCTAGCCAATGACGCCACTCCTCAAATGCCCACTTCATGGCCAAAAGTTCCCGATTACCAACATCATAATTCCGCTCAGCCGGCGAAAACTTTCTAGAAAAAAAACGCGCATGGCTTCATCACTGAGCCATCGGAGCTTCTCTGTGACAAAACCGCCCCCGCTCCAATCTCGGAAGCATCAACCTCAACCTGAAAAGGGAGCGAAACATCTGGCTGACGCAACACAGGAGCAGAAGAAAACCGGCGCTTAAGTTCCTGAAAGGCCTCCACAGCCGCAGGAGACCAATTAGCAACATCAGAACCCTTCTTAGTCAAATCCGTCAAAGGCTTAACAACACTAGAAAAATTAGTTATAAAACGACGATAGAAATTAGCAAAGCCCAAGAACTTCTGTAGACTCTTAAGAGATGTAGGCTGCGTCCAGTCACAAATAGCCTGAACCTTGACGGGATCCATCTCAATAGTAGAAGGGGAAAAAATATACCCCAAGAAAGAAATCTTCTGGACTCCAAAGAGACACTTTGAGCCTTTTACAAACAAGGAATTGGCCCGCAGGACCTGAAACACCTTCCTGACCTGCTGAACATGAGACTCCCAGTCATCAGAAAAAACCAAAATATCATCCAAATACACAATCATAAATTTATCCAGATATTCACGGAAAATATCGTGCATAAAGGACTGGAAGACTGAAGGAGCATTAGAAAGTCCGAAAGGCATTACCAAATACTCAAAATGGCCCTCAGGCGTATTAAATGCGGTTTTCCACTCATCACCTTGCTTTATTCGTATAAGATTATACGCACCCCGAAGATCAATCTTAGTGAACCATTTAGCCCCCTTAATGCGAGCAAACAAATCAGTCAACAATGGCAAAGGATACTGATATTTTACGGTAATCTTATTCAAAAGACGATAATCTATACAAGGCCTCAAGGAACCATCTTTTTTGGCCACGAAAAAAAAACCTGCTCCCAAAGGGGACAAAGATGGACGGATATGTCCCTTTTCCAAGGACTCCTTAACATAATCCCGCATAGCAGTATGCTCTGGCACTGACAGATTGAACAAACGACCTTTAGGAAATTTACTGCCTGGAATTAAATTTATAGCACAATCGCAATCCCTGTGAGGAGGAAGCGAACTGAGCTTAGGCTCCTCAAAAACATCCCGATAGTCAGACAAAAACACAGGAATCTCAGAAGGAGTAGATGAAGCGATAGAAATCGGAGGTGCATCATCATGAACCCCCTGACAACCCCAGCTTAACACAGACATCGATTTCCAGTCAAGGACTGGATTATGAGTTTGTAACCATGGCAGACCAAGAACTAGGACATCATGCAAATTATACAGTACCAGGAAGCGAATCACCTCCTGATGAACAGGAGTCATACGCATGGTCACTTGTGTCCAGTACTGAGGTATATTCATAGCCAAAGGTGTAGAGTCAATTCCCTTCAAAGGAATAGGGACTTCCAGAGGCTCCAGACTAAACCCACAGCGATTGGCAAATGACCAATCCATAAGACTCAGGGCAGCGCCTGAATCCACATAGGCATCGACGGAAATGGATGATAATGAACAAATCAGAGTCACAGACAGAATGAACTTAGACTGTAAAGTACTAATGGCAACAGACTTATCAACCTTTTTTGTGCGTTTAGAGCATGCTGATATAACATGAGCTGAATCACCACAATAAAAGCACAACCTTTTTTTCCGCCTATAATTTTGCCGTTCACTTCTGGACTGAATTTTATCACATTGCATTATCTCAGGTGACGGTTCAGACGACACCGCCAAATGGTGCACAGGTTTGCGCTCCCGTAAACGCCGATCAATCTGAATAGCCATAGTCATAGACTCATTCAGACCAGTAGGCGCAGGGAACCCCACCATAACATCTTTAATGGCCTCAGAAAGGCCATCTCTGAACCTTGCAGCCAGGGCGCACTCATTCCACTGAGTAAGCACCGACCACTTCCGAAATTTTTGACAATAAATTTCTGCTTCATCTTGCCCCTGAGAGAGGGCCAACAAAGCTTTTTCAGCCTGAATCTCTTGGTTAGGTTCCTCATAGAGCAAACCCAATGCCAGAAAAAACGCATCCGCATTAAGCAACGCAGGGTCCCCTGGTGCCAATGCAAATGCCCAATCCTGAGGGTCACCCCGCAGGAAAGATATAATAATCTTGACTTGCTGAGCAGGGTCTCCAGAGGAGCGAGATTTCAAAGAAAGAAACAACTTGCAATTGTTCCTAAAATTCAGAAAACGAGATCTATCTCCAGAAAAAAACTCTGGGACAGGAATTCTAGGTTCAGACATAGGAGCATGTACAACAAAATCCTGTATATTTTGAAGCTTAGCGGCAAGATTATTCAGGCTGGAAGCCAAACTCTGGACGTCCATGATAAACAGCTGGGATCAGAGCCATTCAAAGATTAAGAGGAGGAGGAAGTAGCCAGGCTGCAATAAGGCTAGGCAGCAAACTCTGAGGGAAAGAGGAAAAAAAAAAAAAAACTTCCTCAGACTACTTATCCTCCTACTTCAGCCAATACAATTAACACTTTGTGGGCCGGTTATACTGTCATGATCCCAATGGCAGGGGATCACTAAAGGACAAGCACAGATACAAACAAGCTCTAGGGCGATGGAACCTGAGCTGACCGCGACCCTGAACCTAACACACAAATAAAAGTAGCCGGGGAACGTGCCTACGATGCCTCCAGAGAAATACCCCACAGAAATAGCAGCCCCCCACATATAATGACGGTGAAATGAGAGGAAAGCACATACGCAGTATGAAAACAGTTTCAGCAAAATGAGGCCCGCTAAAGCTAGATAGCAGAGGATACAAAAGTGAACTGCGCGGTCAGTGAAAAACCCTTCAAAAAACCATCCTGAAATTACTTGAACTCATGTGCCAACTCATGGTACATGAGGAGCAATTTCAGCCCACTAGAGCAACCAGCAGCAATAATCACATATCTGCAGGCTGGACTAAAAAACCAAATAAAGCAAAACACCAAAACAGGAAAAATCCAAACTTAGCTTGACCAGAAGGTTCTAGGAGCAGGGAGCAGAGGTAACAAGACACACTGGATACATTGATAACCGGCGAGGAAATGCCAGCAAAGCCAGGTTAAATAGGAAACTCCCATATCCTGATGGAACAGGCGGAACCCAGAGACCCAGGAAAGACAAGTCACCCAGTACCATCAGTAACCACCAGAGGGAGCCCAAAAACAGAACTCACAACAGTACCCCCCCCTTGAGGAGGGGTCACCGAACCCTCACGAGAACCACCAGGGCGACCAGGATGAGCCCTATGAAAAGCGCGAACCAAATCATCAGCATGAACATCCGAGGCAACCACCCAAGAATTATCCTCCTGACCATAACCCTTCCACTTGACCAAATACTGGAGTTTCCGTCTGGAAACACGAGAATCCAAGATCTTCTCCACAACATACTCCAATTCTCCCTCCACCAGCACTGGAGCAGGAGGCTCAAGCGAAGGAATAACAGGTACCTCATACTTCCGCAACAACGACCGATGGAACACATTATGAATAGCAAACGATGCCGGGAGATCCAAACGAAACGACACAGGGTTAAGAATTTCCAAGATCCTATAGGGACCGATGAACCGAGGCTTGAACTTAGGAGAAGAGACCTTCATAGGAACAAAACGAGAAGACAACCACACCAAGTCCCCAACAAGAAGTCGAGGACCCACGCGGCGACGGCGATTAGCAAACTGCTGAGCCTTCTCCTGGGACAACTTCAAATTGTCCACCACATGACTCCAAATCCGATGCAACCTAACCACCACCATGTCCACTCCAGGACAATCAGAAGGTTCCACCTGACCAGAGGAAAAACGAGGATGAAACCCCGAATTACAAAAGAAAGGAGAAACCAAGGTAGCAGAACTAGCCCGATTATTAAGGGCAAATTCGGCCAGCGGCAAAAAGGTAACCCAGTCATCCTGATCAGCAGAAACAAAACACCTTAAATAAGTTTCCAAGGTCTGATTAGTTCGTTCAGTCTGGCCATTCGTCTGAGGATGGAATGCAGACGAAAAGGACAAATCAATGCCCATCTTAGCACAGAACGTCCGCCAAAATCTAGACACAAACTGGGATCCCCTGTCAGAAACGATGTTCTCAGGAATCCCATGCAAACGAACCACATTCTGAAAAAACAGAGGGACCAACTCAGAGGAGGAAGGTAACTTAGGCAAGGGTACCAGATGAACCATTTTAGAAAAGCGATCACACACAACCCAGATGACGGACATTTTTTGAGAGACAGGGAGATCCGAAATAAAGTCCATGGAAATGTGCGTCCAAGGCCTCTTCGGGATAGGCAAAGGTGACAACAATCCACTGGCCCGAGAACAGCAAGGCTTAGCCCGAGCACAAACCTCACAAGACTGCACAAAAGAACGCACATCCCTCGACAAGGAAGGCCACCAAAAAGACCTGGCCACCAAGTCTCTAGTACCAAATATTCCAGGATGACCTGCCAACGCAGAAGAATGGACCTCGGAGATGACTCTACTGGTCCAATTATCCGGAACAAACAGTCTCTCAGGCGGACAACGATCAGGTTTACCCGCCTGAAACTCCTGCAAAGCACGTCGCAAGTCTGGGGAGACAGCAGACAAAATCACCCCATCCCTAAGGATACCAGAGGGCTCAGAATTTCCAAGGGAGTCAGGCACAAAACTCCTAGAAAGAGCATCCGCCTTCACATTCTTTGAACCTGGCAGGTATGAAACCACAAAATTGAAACGAGAGAAAAACAGTGACCAACGAGCCTGTCTAGGATTCAGACGCCTGGCAAACTCAAGGTAAATCAAATTCTTGTGATCAGTCAAGACCACCACACGATGTCTAGCACCCTCTAGCCAATGACGCCACTCCTCAAATGCCCACTTCATGGCCAAAAGTTCCCGATTACCAACATCATAATTCCGCTCAGCCGGCGAAAACTTTCTAGAAAAAAAACGCGCATGGCTTCATCACTGAGCCATCGGAGCTTCTCTGTGACAAAACCGCCCCCGCTCCAATCTCGGAAGCATCAACCTCAACCTGAAAAGGGAGCGAAACATCTGGCTGACGCAACACAGGAGCAGAAGAAAACCGGCGCTTAAGTTCCTGAAAGGCCTCCACAGCCGCAGGAGACCAATTAGCAACATCAGAACCCTTCTTAGTCAAATCCGTCAAAGGCTTAACAACACTAGAAAAATTAGTTATAAAACGACGATAGAAATTAGCAAAGCCCAAGAACTTCTGTAGACTCTTAAGAGATGTAGGCTGCGTCCAGTCACAAATAGCCTGAACCTTGACGGGATCCATCTCAATAGTAGAAGGGGAAAAAATATACCCCAAGAAAGAAATCTTCTGGACTCCAAAGAGACACTTTGAGCCTTTTACAAACAAGGAATTGGCCCGCAGGACCTGAAACACCTTCCTGACCTGCTGAACATGAGACTCCCAGTCATCAGAAAAAACCAAAATATCATCCAAATACACAATCATAAATTTATCCAGATATTCACGGAAAATATCGTGCATAAAGGACTGGAAGACTGAAGGAGCATTAGAAAGTCCGAAAGGCATTACCAAATACTCAAAATGGCCCTCAGGCGTATTAAATGCGGTTTTCCACTCATCACCTTGCTTTATTCGTATAAGATTATACGCACCCCCAAGATCAATCTTAGTGAACCATTTAGCCCCCTTAATGCGAGCAAACAAATCAGTCAACAATGGCAAAGGATACTGATATTTTACGGTAATCTTATTCAAAAGACGATAATCTATACAAGGCCTCAAGGAACCATCTTTTTTGGCCACGAAAAAAAAACCTGCTCCCAAAGGGGACAAAGATGGACGGATATGTCCCTTTTCCAAGGACTCCTTAACATAATCCCGCATAGCAGTATGCTCTGGCACTGACAGATTGAACAAACGACCTTTAGGAAATTTACTGCCTGGAATTAAATTTATAGCACAATCGCAATCCCTGTGAGGAGGAAGCGAACTGAGCTTAGGCTCCTCAAAAACATCCCGATAGTCAGACAAAAACACAGGAATCTCAGAAGGAGTAGATGAAGCGATAGAAATCGGAGGTGCATCATCATGAACCCCCTGACAACCCCAGCTTAACACAGACATCGATTTCCAGTCAAGGACTGGATTATGAGTTTGTAACCATGGCAGACCAAGAACTAGGACATCATGCAAATTATACAGTACCAGGAAGCGAATCACCTCCTGATGAACAGGAGTCATACGCATGGTCACTTGTGTCCAGTACTGAGGTATATTCATAGCCAAAGGTGTAGAGTCAATTCCCTTCAAAGGAATAGGGACTTCCAGAGGCTCCAGACTAAACCCACAGCGATTGGCAAATGACCAATCCATAAGACTCAGGGCAGCGCCTGAATCCACATAGGCATCGACGGAAATGGATGATAATGAACAAATCAGAGTCACAGACAGAATGAACTTAGACTGTAAAGTACTAATGGCAACAGACTTATCAACCTTTTTTGTGCGTTTAGAGCATGCTGATATAACATGAGCTGAATCACCACAATAAAAGCACAACCTTTTTTTCCGCCTATAATTTTGCCGTTCACTTCTGGACTGAATTTTATCACATTGCATTATCTCAGGTGACGGTTCAGACGACACCGCCAAATGGTGCACAGGTTTGCGCTCCCGTAAACGCCGATCAATCTGAATAGCCATAGTCATAGACTCATTCAGACCAGTAGGCGCAGGGAACCCCACCATAACATCTTTAATGGCCTCAGAAAGGCCATCTCTGAACCTTGCAGCCAGGGCGCACTCATTCCACTGAGTAAGCACCGACCACTTCCGAAATTTTTGACAATAAATTTCTGCTTCATCTTGCCCCTGAGAGAGGGCCAACAAAGCTTTTTCAGCCTGAATCTCTTGGTTAGGTTCCTCATAGAGCAAACCCAATGCCAGAAAAAACGCATCCGCATTAAGCAACGCAGGGTCCCCTGGTGCCAATGCAAATGCCCAATCCTGAGGGTCACCCCGCAGGAAAGATATAATAATCTTGACTTGCTGAGCAGGGTCTCCAGAGGAGCGAGATTTCAAAGAAAGAAACAACTTGCAATTGTTCCTAAAATTCAGAAAACGAGATCTATCTCCAGAAAAAAACTCTGGGACAGGAATTCTAGGTTCAGACATAGGAGCATGTACAACAAAATCCTGTATATTTTGAAGCTTAGCGGCAAGATTATTCAGGCTGGAAGCCAAACTCTGGACGTCCATGATAAACAGCTGGGATCAGAGCCATTCAAAGATTAAGAGGAGGAGGAAGTAGCCAGGCTGCAATAAGGCTAGGCAGCAAACTCTGAGGGAAAGAGGAAAAAAAAAAAAAAACTTCCTCAGACTACTTATCCTCCTACTTCAGCCAATACAATTAACACTTTGTGGGCCGGTTATACTGTCATGATCCCAATGGCAGGGGATCACTAAAGGACAAGCACAGATACAAACAAGCTCTAGGGCGATGGAACCTGAGCTGACCGCGACCCTGAACCTAACACACAAATAAAAGTAGCCGGGGAACGTGCCTACGATGCCTCCAGAGAAATACCCCACAGAAATAGCAGCCCCCCACATATAATGACGGTGAAATGAGAGGAAAGCACATACGCAGTATGAAAACAGTTTCAGCAAAATGAGGCCCGCTAAAGCTAGATAGCAGAGGATACAAAAGTGAACTGCGCGGTCAGCGAAAAACCCTTAAAAAAAAACCATCCTGAAATTACTTGAACTCATGTGCCAACTCATGGTACATGAGGAGCAATTTCAGCCCACTAGAGCAACCAGCAGCAATAATCACATATCTGCAGGCTGGACTGAAAAACCAAATAAAGCAAAACACCAAAACAGGAAAATCCAAACTTAGCTTGACCAGAAGGTTCTAGGAGCAGGGAGCAGAGGTAACAAGACACACTGGATACATTGATAACCGGCGAGGAAATGCCAGCAAAGCCAGGTTAAATAGGAAACTCCCATATCCTGATGGAACAGGTGGAACCCAGAGACCCAGGAAAGACAAGTCACCCAGTACCATCAGTAACCACCAGAGGGAGCCCAAAAACAGAACTCACAACAGTCAAGTTCCTGAAGATGTTGTTTATGTGGATGTGAAATAAACTGTGTTTTGTAAGAAAACCGAGCCTGTATGCATTATCCTTGTGCCAAGCGAGTGTCCCCCAAGACCCGAAGTAAGGGAAACGCTACAATACTCTAGTTATTTTTTGTATTTTCTTTTTATCATAGTACACTGAGGAAGGTCTTATCGACCAAAATGTTTATTGTTTTTGTACCATTGTGGACTGCACTAACATTTTCTTCAAAGCATGCATTTGAGTGCCAGGTTAATTCTACCATATCAGGGTTTGGAACCCGACCTGAGCACCTCATCCAGTAGTGCCACGCTTTACTTCTATAAAAATTATATGGTATGACGGTAAGAGTCAAAAGTGTAAAATGCGTTTTGTAAAATCTTTAGGTGACATATTGATATTCTCACTAGTGAATATTTCAAGGTTGGATTATATGCCAACATTTCAATGAATTTCTTAAGGAAGTGGAATTTTTTTTTCAGGTTGGAAATGGGACATTTAGCAGAAACGTCAGAGTTTAGAGACATTGGTCCTGCATGCTCGACATTCCAGTGACCACCTTGCAACTCTTTGAAGAGTGGATCATTATCATCTTCTAAAGATTCACTACCAGTTTTTGACATCTTCGCCTATGATATGTCTGGGGCAGCTGGGAAGTAATCCTATGAATGCTTCTGTTGTAGGACTGTCTAAGAAATGATATTCTGCAGAGGCAACTTATGTTACTTTACTCAATTTAAGTAGATTTATCACTGCATTGTAAGGAAGGTAATACAGTTTCTAAAGAATCATTCCCTGTCTGCAACTGAAAGCATTTAATAAAGCTTCCTGTATTGAACGTCTGTTAAGTTAAAAAAAAACATATTTGATTATCATTTTCAGGGTAAGACTAAGGTACACTGGGAAAAAAAACATAACAATAGTTTGAATCCAGTTTACTGTCAATAAACCAATTATTTAAAAGTGTTTTCCAAGAAATACTAATACACCATACAAAATAGTCGCTATTGATTTTTAGTATGCGTGTCCTCCAATAAGTGGCGCTAGAATTAAAATCCTCGTCCTCTGTACAGGATCTTTAAACAAATAATACACCAATAAGGTGTTTGGGACTCTATTAATGCCAGTGATACTGATAAGATTGCTGCGCAAGTGGTCTGATTACCATTGAAATAAATGAAAATTGCAATAACTGTTGTTGGTCCTTCAATGATCCACTGATTGAAATATTCTGATATATCTGAACTAGCTATTGAACCCGTTCTACGCCCGAGTGGCGAGCATTTATATTGGTATATGGTCTCCATCCTGGTATGTGCTGCTCCATCCTGCGCCCCCATCCTGTCATGTGCTGCTCCATCCTGCGTCCCCATCCTGTCATGTGCTGCACCCATCCTGCATCCCCATCCTGTCATGTGCTGCTCCCATCCTGCGTCCCCTGTTGTGAATTCTGTGACAGAGCTCCCTCCTGTGGTCACAAGTGGTACTTCGGCTGATTCTCTCTATGAGCTTCCGTTGGTGGAGGAGAGTGGTACTGCGGCTTCTGAGTTTCCTTCCTCAGGTGATGTGGTGAAGTCGTTAGGTGCTGCTCTATTTAACTCCACCTAGTGCTTTTATCCTGGCCTCCAGTCAATGTTCTAGTATTGGACTTGCTTTCTCCTGGATCGTTCCTGTGGCGCCTGCTCTGCATAGCTAAGTTCGCTTTTTTTATTTTTGTTTGCTGTTTTTTTCTGTCCAGCTTGCTTATTTGGTTTTTCTTGCTTGCTGAAAGCTCTGGGACGCAGAGGGTGTACCTCCGTGCCGTTAGTCGGTACGGAGGGTCTTTTTGCCCCCTTTGCGTGGTTGTTTGTAGGGTTTTGTGTTGACCACAAAGTTACCTTTCCTATCCTCGCTCTGTTCAGAAAGTCGGGCCTCACTTTGCTAAATCTATTTCATCTCTACTCAGGACTGGGCATTTTCTCTTGCGCCAGGAGATCCTGCATTAAGTAATATTGATGCGTTTTTCCTGGCGCTCGGATTGCTGTACGATGAACCTAATTCAGTGGATCAGGCAGAGAAAAATTTGCTGGCTCTGTGTCAGGGTCAGGATGAGATAGAGGTATATTGTCAGAAATTTAGAAAGTGGTCCGTACTCACTCAATGGAATGAAGGTGCGCTCGCAGCTATTTTCAGAAAGGGTCTCTCTGAAGCCCTTAAGGATGTCATGGTGGGATTTCCTATGCCTGCTGGTCTGAATGAGTCTATGTCTTTGGCCATTCAGATCGGTCGACGCTTGCGTGAGCGTAAATCTGTGCACCATTTGGCGGTATTATCTGAGCATAAACCTGAGCCTATGCAGTGCGATAGGACTTTGACCAGAGTTGAACGGCAAGAACACAGACGTCAGAATGGGCTGTGTTTCTACTGTGGTGATTCCACTCATGCTATCTCTGATTGTCCTAAGCGCACTAAGCGGTTCGCTAGATCTGCCACCATTGGTACGGTACAGTCAAAATTTCTTTTGTCCGTTACCTTGATCTGCTCTTTGTCATCTTATTCTGTCATGGCATTTGTGGATTCAGGCGCTGCCCTGAATTTGATGGACTTGGAGTATGCTAGGCGTTGTGGGTTTTTCTTGGAGCCCTTGCAGTGTCCTATTCCATTGAGAGGAATTGATGCTACGCCTTTGGCCAGGAATAAGCCTCAGTACTGGACCCAGCTGACCATGTGCATGACTCCTGCACATCTGCATGATGTGGTCGTGTTAGGGTTGCCATGGCTACAAGTCCATAATCCAGTATTAGATTGGAAATCCATGTCTGTGTCCAGCTGGGGTTGTCAGGGGGTACATGGTGATGTCCCATTTCTGTCTATTTCATCATCCACCCCTTCTGAGGTCCCAGAGTTCTTGTCTGATTACCGGGATGTATTTGATGAGCCCAAGTCCGATACCCTACCTCCGCATAGGGATTGTGATTGTGCTATCGATTTGATTCCTGGTAGTAAATTCCCAAAAGGTTGACTGTTTAATTTATCTGTGCCTGAGCACGCCGCTATACGGAGTTACGTGAAGGAGTCCTTAGAGAAGGGGCATATTCGCCTGTCATCGTCGCCTTTAGGAGCGGGGTTCTTTTTTGTGGCCAAGAAGGATGGTTCGCTGAGACCTTGTATAGATTACCGCCTTCTAAATAAGATCACGGTTAAATTTCAGTACCCCTTGCCGCTGTTATCTGATTTGTTTGCTCGGATTAAGGGGGCTAGTTGGTTCACCAAGATAGATCTTCGTGGTGCGTATAATCTTGTGCGTATTAAGCGAGGCGATGAATGGAAAACTGCATTTAATACGCCCGAGGGCCACTTTGAGTACCTAGTAATGCCATTCGGACTTGCCAATGCTCCATCAGTGTTTCAGTCCTTTATGCATGACATCTTCCGAGAGTACCTGGATAAATTCCTGATTGTATACTTGGATGATATTTAGATCTTCTCGGATGATTGGGAGTCTCATGTGAAGCAGATCAGAACGGTGTTTCAGGTCCTGCGTGCTAATTCTTTGTTTGTGAAGGGATCAAAGTGTCTCTTTGGTGTTCAGAAGGTTTCATTTTTGGGGTTCATTTTTTCCCCTTCTACTATTGAGATGGACCCTGTTAAGGTCCAAGCCATTCATGATTGGACTCAGCCGACATCTCTGAAAAGTCTGCAAAAGTTCCTGGGCTTTGCTAATTTTTATCGTCGCTTCATCTGCAATTTTTCTAGCATTGCTAAACCATTGACCGATTTGACCAAGAAGGGTGCTGATGTGGTCAATTGGCCTTCTGCTGCTGTGGAAGCTTTTCAAGAGTTGAAGCGTCGTTTTTCTTCTGCCCCTGTGTTGTGTCAACCAGATGTTTTGCTTCCATTCCAGGTCGAGGTTGATGCTTCTGAGATTGGAGTAGGGGCTGTTTTGTCGCAGAGAAGTTCTGATTGCTCGGTGATAAAACCATGCGCTTTCTTTTCCAGGAAGTTTTCGCCTGCTGAGCGAAATTATGATGTTGGCAATCGAGAGTTGCTGGCCATGAAGTGGGCATTCGAGGAGTGGCGTCATTGGCTTGAAGGAGCTAAGCATCGCGTGGTGGTCTTGACTGATCATAAGAACTTGACTTATCTCGAGTCTGCCAAGCGGTTGAATCCTAGACAGGCTCGTTGGTCGCTGTTTTTTGCCTGTTTTGACTTTGTGGTTTCGTATCTTCCGGGCTCTAAAAGTGTGAAGGCGGATGCCCTGTCTAGGAGTTTTGTGCCCGACTCTCCGGGTTTGTCTGAGCCGGCGGGTATCCTCAAAGAGGGAGTAATTGTGTCTGCCATCTCCCTTGATTTGCGGCGAGTGCTGCAAAAATTTCTGGCTAATAAACCTGATCGTTGCCCAGCGGAGAAACTGTTTGTCCCTGATTGGTGGACGAATAAAGTTATCTCTGAGGTTCATTGTTCGGTGTTGGCTGGTCATCCTGGAATCTTTGGTACCAGAGAGTTAGCGGCTAGATCCTTTTGGTGGCCATCTCTGTCGCGGGATGTGCGTTCTTTTGTGCAGTCCTGTGGGATTTGTGCTCGGGCTAAGCCCTGCTGTTCTCGTGCCAGTGGGTTGCTTTTGCCCTTGCCGGTCCCGAAGAGGCCTTAGACACATATCTCTATGGATTTTATTTCAGATCTTCCCGTCTCTCAAAAAATGTCAGTCATTTGGGTGGTTTGTGATCGCTTCTCTAAGATGGTCCATTTGGTACCCTTGTCTAAATTACCTTCCTCCTCTGATTTGGTGCCATTGTTCTTCCAGCATGTGGTTCGTTTACATGGCATTCCAGAGAATATCGTTTCTGACAGAGGTTCCCAGTTTGTTTCGAGGTTTTGGCGAGCCTTTTGTGCTAGGATGGCCATTGACTTGTCTTTTTCCTCGGCTTTCCATCCTCAGACTAATGGCCAGACCGAACGAACCAATCAGACCTTGGAAACATATCTGAGATGCTTTGTTTCTGCTGATCAGGATGACTGGGTGTCCTTTTTGCCTTTGGCTGAGTTCGCCCTTAATAATCGGGCCAGCTCGGCTACCTTGGTTTCGCCGTTTTTCTGCAACTCTGGGTTCCATCCTCGTTTCTCTTCAGGACAGGTTGAGTCTTTGGACTGTCCTGGTGTGGATACTGTGGTGGACAGGTTGCAGCAGATTTGGACTCATGTAGTGGACAATTTGACCTTGTCCCAGGAGAAGGCTCAACGTTTCGCTAATCGCAGAAGCTGTGTGGATCCCCGACTTCGTGTTGGGGATTTGGTTTGGTTGTCTTCTCGTCATATTCCTATGAAGGTTTCCTCTCCTAAGTTTAAACCTCGTTTCATTGGTCCGTATAGGATTTCTGAGGTTCTTAATCCTGTGTCTTTTCGTTTGACCCTTCCAGATTCTTTTTCCATCCATAACGTATTCCATAGGTCATTGTTGCAGAGATACGTGGCACCTATGGTTCCATCTGTTGATCCTCCTGCCCCGATTTTGGTGGATGGGGAGTTGGAGTATATTGTGGAGAAAATTTTGGATTCTCGTGTTTCAAGACGGAAACTCCAGTATCTGGTTAAGTGGAAGGGTTATGCTCAGGAAGATAATTCCTGGGTCTTTGCCTCTGATGTCCATGCTCCCGATCTTGTTCGTGCCTTTCATGTGGCTCATCCTGGTCGTCCTGGGGGCTCTGGTGAGGGTTCGGTGACCCCTCCTCAAGGGGGGGGTACTGTTGTGAATTCTGTGGCAGAGCTCCCTCCTGTGGTCACAAGTGGTACTTCGGCTGATTCTCTCTATGAGCTTCCGTTGGTGGAGGAGAGTGGTACTGCGGCTTCTGAGTTTCCTTCCTCAGGTGATGTGGTGAAGTCATTAGGTGCTGCTCTATTTAACTCCACCTAGTGCTTTTATCCTGGCCTCCAGTCAATGTTCTAGTATTGGACTTGCTTCCTCCTGGATCGTTCCTGTGGCCTGCTGCTCTGCATAGCTATGTTCGCTTTTGTTATTTTTGTTTGCTGTTTTTTTCTGTCCAGCTTGCTTATTTGGTTTTTCTTGCTTGCTGGAAGCTCTGGGAAGCAGAGGGTGTACCTCCGTGCCGTTAGTCGGTACGGAGGGTCTTTTTGCCCCCTTTGCGTGGTTGTTTGTAGGGTTTTGTGTTGACAGCAAAGTTACCTTTCCTATCCTCGCTCTGTTCAGAAAGTCGGGCCTCACTTTGCTAATTCTATTTCATCTCTACGTTTGTCTTTTCATCTTAACTCACAGTCATTATATGTGGGGGCTGCCTTTTCCTTTGGGGTATTTCTCTGAGGCAAGGTAGGCTTATTTTCTATCTTCAGGCTAGCTAGTTTCTCAGGCTGTGCCGAGTTGCCTAGGGAGCGTTAGGCGCAATCCACGGCTGCCTCTAGTGTGGTTGGAGAGGATTAGGGATTGCGGTCAGCAGAGTTCCCACGTCTCAGAGCTCGTTCTATGTTTTTGGGTTATTGTCAGGTCACTGTATGTGCTCTGACCTCTATGTCCATTGTGGTACTGAATTACCTAATCATAACAGTCCCCATCCTGTCATGTGCTGCTCCCATCCTGCGCCCCCATTCTGACATGTGCTGCTCTCATCCTGCACCCCCATTCTGACATGTGCTGCACCCATCCTGCGCCTCCATTCTGACATGTGCTGCACCCATCCTGCGCCTCCATTCTGACATGTGCTGCACCCATCCTGCGCCTCCATTCTGTCATTTGCTGCTCTCATCCTGCGCCCCCATGCTGTCATGTGCTGCTCCCATCCTGCGCCCCCGTTCTGTCATGTGCTGCTTCCATCCTGCGCCCCCGTTCTGTCATGTGCTGCTGCCATCCTGGGCCCCCGTTCTGTCATGTGCTGCTCCCATCCTGCGCCCCCGTTCTGTCATGTGCTGCTCCCATCCTGCACCCCCGTTCTGTCATGTGCTGCCCTATTCTGTCATGTGCTGCTCCCATCCTGCGCCCCCATTCTGACATGTGCTGCACCCATCCTGCGCCTCCATTCTGACATGTGCTGCACCCATCCTGCGCCTCCATTCTGTCATTTGCTGCTCTCATCCTGCGCCCCCATCCTGTCATGTGCTGCTCCCATCCTGCGCCCTTGTTCTGTCATGTGCTGCTTCCATCCTGCACCCCCGTTCTGTCATGTGCTGCTGCCATCCTGCGCCCCCGTTCTGTCATGTGCTGCTGCCATCCTGCGCCCCCTTTCTGTCATGTGCTGCTCCCATCCTGCGCCTCCATTCTGACATGTGCTGCACCCATCCTGCGCCTCCATTCTGACATGTGCTGCACCCATCCTGCGCCTCCATTCTGTCATTTGCTGCTCTCATCCTGCGCCCCCATGCTGTCATGTGCTGCTCCCATCCTGCGCCCCCGTTCTGTCATGTGCTGCAGCCATCCTGGGCCCCCGTTCTGTCATGTGCTGCTCCCATCCTGCGCCCCCGTTCTGTCATGTGCTACTCCCATCCTGCACCCCCGTTCTGTCATGTGCTGCCCTATTCTGTCATGTGCTGCTCCCATCCTGCGCCTCCATTCTGACATGTGCTGCACCCATCCTGCGCCTCCATTCTGACATGTGCTGCACCCATCCTGCGCCTCCATTCTGTCATTTGCTGCTCTCATCCTGCGCCCCCATCCTGTCATGTGCTGCTCCCATCCTGCGCCCTTGTTCTGTCATGTGCTGCTTCCATCCTGCACCCCCGTTCTGTCATGTGCTGCTGCCATCCTGCGCCCCCGTTCTGTCATGTGCTGCTCCCATCCTGCGCCACCGTTCTTTAATTTGCTGCTCCCATCCATATGCCCCATACGCTGCTCCATAAAGGTTTATGGCCCCCATAAAATGCTTCATAGTATATGCCCCGTACACTGCTCCATAAAGGTTGATGGCCCCCATAAGACCCTCCTATTGTATGCCCCCGTACACTGCTCCATAAAGAAAGAGATCATGCTTAAAGCATGGTAAGGCCAAGAAACCATTCACAGCAGAGAGTGTAAATAATTAAAGATTTATTTATTACATGGTATACATCAATTTATAAAAAATATATATCAATATTAAAAACCACAAAAAATCATTTTATATCCATGTATGTAATGATCATATTAGTGCCCATACCTATCTGGCTGCCTAAGTTTATATTATATATGTATGTCCATACCCGTAAGGACCTATTATAAAAATGATAGTGCCAATAACACGGGATTTTATGCAATAGTGTATATAAAGACTCTTTATAAAAATAAAGTGCAACAATGTGCGTGCCAGAAAAATTAAGGTGCAATCAGTGAAAAAGGTGCCACTGCATAAAGTGCAAAAGACTATATGGGTAAAACCACCATAGATTAGATAACATATAAGATCACTTACTTTAGGGTATATAGGATAAGTAGACAGGTCGCCAAATAGCGTATGGGGCACCCCGACGTGCGTTTCGGACGCACAGCTCCTTCATCAGGGGGTGTATGTACCTATTAGTATCTGGCGGGTTTATATACTGCCATCATTGTGTGTGGCGCCTATGTCCGCAGCTAAAGTATACACGCCGCATGCGCGGCCTGGGTAACCCGGAAATCAAGAACAGCCACGTCATGTGACCGGACGCACAGGATGTACCTGGCATTGCCAAGGGCATAGAGATGCCGCAGCCCCGATCTCAAGGTCCCGGCGGCGCATGCGCACAACTAAAAGATGCAACATGAGCCTACAAAAATGAAACTATCTTTAACGATGGGACTATGTATGCATGATATAATTAAGGGGCAAAAACTAGTAAGTATAAGAAGGGAAATTACATGTTTTACACGATTGTCCACTATCTGAATTGGACAGCATGTCATGTGACCGTAACACTAGATCACCAATGTTGTTCCACACGTAAATTTAAAGTTTTTGCGTCACTACATATATTCATTATCTGCTGCAAAGCTATCTGTTCAAATATATACAGAAATAATAACGCCAACATTAAATCACATAGATCAAGAGGCAATATAACACAGAGATGGTAAGGTTATTATATATTACATGCCAATTTATATATATATGAAAATGAAAATGGGAAACAATTTGTAATGAAACATCTATAAAATTAATGGAACTACTAATACAGTACAATGTGAGGACTTGATTCTATCAATTCTCAATTGGATAAATTGGTGGATCAGTGGGTCAAGGAAATACAGGAGAAGCAAACCAGTAAACTACTGAGAGATCAGTGGGATCTCGCCAATGGAAAATTATACAGGTGGCGTATAATTCCAAACAAGGATGTGGTCCGTGAACGAACGATGTCTACAACATCAGACAGAACCAATGGTGATATTTCATGTGCCTCCTCTTCCGTCTCAACATCTGTTTCAACTAATTCTACTCCTAAACGAAAGCGGGAACCTCGGTATATGCCAGGAAAACGGAACTTTAGATTCTCCCCTGACAACTATAGAAACAATAATAAGGTAATTAATCTAAGTTCCCACTGTTTCTCCCAAACAGAAATTGATGTGTTAAACAAAGGTCTGATGTTCTGTCCAATAGCGAACTTTGACAAGTTTACTGCTGTCAAAGACTTACATCTATTCGCGAGAAAATAAATTTTTAAACGGCATTTCCATAATGAGGATCTAACTAGATTATTCCCTACAGAGACGGAACAGGAGGCACTGAATACCTTGGAGGAATTGGCACGAGAGCACAGTGAATCAGAAGAAGGTAAGATTCCAAATTCAATAAAGCCATGCTCACGTAGGTTTCCACCCTTGTCCACGTGTTCCACCCTTGAGATTTTCGTACAAACGGTGAGTAAAGAATTTGAAAAAATTCCCAAGTATCCGAATATGGAGAATCTAAATTATAAAGAAAGGAAAAGTCTGATAAAATTACAGGGGATGAGTGATATTTTAATAAAACCCGAAGACAAGGGTGGGAACATAGTGATTTGGCCAAAAGTGCTTTATGATGCAGAGGCATTCAGGCAATTAAGGGTCGAGGTCTGCTACAAAAAACTGACTTTTAATCCACTTGAGAAATTTCAGAAGGAACTCATGTTGATCCTTAAAGAGGCCAATGACAGTGGAGTAATAAATAGAGAATTATTTCAGGCTTTACAAGTTGATGAGCCAATAATATCAACACTATATTTATTGCCCAAAATCCATAAAAACCACACCACCAGGTAGACCTATCATATCGGGGTGTGGTAATTTTATGGAGAATTTTAATAAATTCATTGACTCTAAGTTGCAATCACTGGTTGAGGATCTGCCGTCGTTTGTAAAAGATACAAATTATTTTCTCAGGAAGGTGGATGGACTCCACGTTGACAGTGACACACTGTTGGTGTCTTGTGACGTGGAGTCACTCTACACTAACATACGACACAATGATGGATTACGGGCAATACAGTATTTTTTGGGTTCTTCCCTTGTATCAGCTAATATGGGGGAGTTGATTTTGAAGCTCTTGCAGTTCTCTCCATCACAATTTTTTTCTATTTAAGGGGTTCTTCTACCTACAGCTCCAGGGCACAGCTATGGGTGCTTCATTTGCACCTGCGTATGCAAATCTGTTCCTGGGGCTGTGGGAGAATGACCTCCTTATGTCTGACCTCATGTCATCAGTGGACCGCATCCCATTGTGGGTGCGCTTCATTGATGACATTTTCTTCATTTGGCAGGGGTCCAGAGAGTCACTTGAAACATTTATGTGCCAATTAAATCAAAACTCTTTAAATATCCACTTAACATACAAGTGTGACCCGGATCATATTGAGTTTTTGGATGTCAAGGTAATGAGAGGTAGTGATCATGTTCTTTGTACTGATGTATATCGTAAGCCTACATCAGTAAATTCATTTTTACACACCACATCTTCACACCCAAGGACCAGGATAGGGTCTATACCTATTGGCCAATTTCTGCGGTTAAGGAGGATATGTTCAAATGAAGAGGATTTTGAAAAACAGGCAGTAGATTTGAAGGAGAGATTCTGTGAGCAGGGATATAGTCGCCGATCCATTAAGAGGGCCTATAATAGGGCAAAACATACTACGCGGCATCAAGCCCTATACTCGGCCAAAATACCATCAACAACACAGCCGATTAAGTTTATTATCCAGTTTCACGGTCAGTCCGAATTAATGCGTCAACTTTTGACTAAGGCCTGGCCGATCCTCAAAAGTGACCCAATATTGTCACAATACATTGGTGAACGTCCTAATATCACATATAGGAGATCACGGAATATAGGTGATTCTCTGGTGAAAAGTCACTATGTGGGTGATCCTAGACCCTCTTTTCTAACCAAAATCAAACCAACAATGGGGTGCAGACCCTGCGGAAAGTGTGTGGCCTGCCCAAATATTATGAGGTCACAAACATTTAACAACGCAAAGGGTACGGTTACGTATAAAATCAAACACTCCATCACGTGTACATCTAGAGCGTTAATTTACTGTGCTCAGTGCCCTTGTTCCCTCATATATATAGGGATGACTACTCGTCAACTCAAAATTCGGACACGGGAACATGTCTTGGGGATCCAGGCAGCTAGGGATATTGAGGATGTAAATTTATTGAAAACATTACCTAAGCATTTTAAAAATACCACAACTGTGATGCCTCTCTTTTAAAAGTATTTGGTATTGATAAAATTGAACTCAACGAAAGGGGTGGAAAAATCAGTACACCGTTGGCCAAACTTGAAACCAAATGGATTTGGTTACTCGATACAGTCGCCCCTAAAGGCCGTAATGAGAATATAAGTTTTGCTCCATTTTTATGATACTTGTATCTGATATGCTTCTCTCTTTTTTGTGCGTAATTGTCTGAGTATTTATATATGTGTGTTTTTAATATTTTAATGTTTTATATATTTTATCTTTTTATACTCGTATCCGGTGATGATGTATCTGGTATACATAAGTATTAACTATTATATTTTTTTATGATAGGTTATTATATGATACTTACTGTTTACGGATCTGTGTGTTGCTGATTCGGTTGTTGGTCTTGGTGTCCTTTTGTGTGGATTCGGGTCCTTTGATTCTTTGGTGCTGTGGAGAGAATCAGGTGAACACATGGGCCATGTGTGGAGTGCATCGTGGATCTTCTCTGGACGTGGGCCCGGTTGTGGAGGAATTTTTCTTCCCTCTTTATGGATTTTTGTTATCTTTCTGATCTTTGTACCTATAAGAAAATTGGATATTTGAATATCTATATCACTAATTTTAAAATTATACATACGGTATTGTTTGTAATTTCAATGACCACATATCCTGACCATAGAATAGATATATATATATATATGCACCATTATTTGATGGAGCGTAAGCACATTTTTATAATCGTTATGTTCATAGTTCTATGATTAGGATATATTACAGAAAAATCTTTTTCTTATATTTTTTCACATATATTTTTTCATATTTTTTTTTTTCATTATATTTTTTCATTATTTTTTATATATGGATATGATTTATATCCTTCCTGTTTTATTATTTGATACATTATGATTTGAATGGCTGAATTTTGATATTTTGGCAGCAATTTTGATCACGCACACGGTGTTCTCATTTTATTTTTTAATTATTATTTTTTATTTTAATTTTCTTTTCTTCTGGACACATACAGTATATATATATATATATATATATATATATATATATATGATTTTTTTCATTATGTACAATATCGTCATTGATTTCATTTTCATATATATATATAAATTGGCATGTAATATATAATAACCTTACCATCTCTGTGTTATATTGCCTCTTGATCTATGTGATTTAATGTTGGCGTTATTATTTCTGTATATTTGAACAGATAGCTTTGCAGCAGATAATGAATATATGTAGTGACGCCAAAACTTTAAATTTATGTGCGGAACAACATTGGTGATCTAGTGTTACGGTCACATGACATGGTGTCCAATTCAGATAGTGGATGATCGTGTAAAACATGTAATTTCCCTTCTTATACTTACTAGTTTTTGCCCCTTATTTATATCATACATTCATAGTCCCATCGTTAAAGATAGTTTCATTTTTGTAGGCTCATGTCGCATCTTTTAGTTGTGCGCATGCGCCGCCGGGACCTTGAGATCGGGGCTGCGGCGTCTCTGTGCTCTTGGCAACGCCAGGTACATCCTGTGCGTCCGGTCACATGACGCGGCTTTTCTTGATTTCCGGGTTACCCAGGACGCGCATGCGCCGTGTATACTTTAGCTGCGGACATCGGTGCCACACACAATGATGGTAGTATATAAACCCCCCAGATACTTATAGGTACATACACCCCCTGATGAAGGAGCTGTGCGTCCGAAACGCGCGTCGGGGTGCCCCATACGCTATTTGGCGACCTGTCTACTTATCCTATATACCCTAAAGTAAGTGATCTTATATGTTATCTAATCTATGGTGGTTTTACCCATATAGTCATTTGCACTTTATGCAGTGGCACCTTTTTCACTGATTGCACCTTAATTTTTCTGGCACGCACATTGTTGCACTTTATTTTTAAAAAGAGTCTTTATATACACTATTGCATAAAATCCCATGTTATTGGCACTATCATTTTTATAATAGGTCCTTACGGGTATGGACATACATATATAATATATACTTAGGCAGCCAGATAGGTATGGGCACTAATATGATCATTACATACATGCATATAAAATGATTTTTTGTGGTTTTTAATATTGATATATATTTTTTATAAATTGATGTATACCATGTAATAAATAAATCTTTAATTATTCTCACTCTCTGCTGTGAATGGTTTCTTGGCCTTACCATGCTTTAAGCATGATCTCTTTCTGCTCTTTGTAGTGTTATACTACACTATTGACACATCTTGGGCATCCTGGGTATCTTGATTTTAGTATATATGATCTTATATTTGAATATTTATTAATTTTTATATGATACCTCGGTATAACTGGTGTGTCTAACTATCTGCTCCATAAAGGTTGATGGCCCCCATAAGATGCTCCATGGTATATGCCCCCGTACACTGCTCCATTATGGTTTATGGCCCCATAAGATGCTCCATAGTATATGCCCCCGTACACTGCTCCATTATGGTTTATGGCCCCATAAGATGCTCCATAGTATATGCCCCCGTACACTGCTCCATAAAGGTTTATGGCCTCCATAAGATGCTCCATAGTGTATGCCCTGTACGCTGTTCCATAAAGGTATATGGCCCCCATAAGATGCTCCATGGTATATGCCCCCGTACACTGCTCCATAAAGGTTGATGGCCCCCATAAGATGCTCCATGGTATATGCCCCCATATACTGCTCCATTATGGTTTATGGCCCCATAAGATGCTCCATAGTATATGCCCCCGTACACTGCTCCATAAAGGTTTATGGCCTCCATAAGATGCTCCATAGTATATGCCCTGTACGCTGTTCCATAAAGGTTTATGGCCCCCATAAGATGCTCCATGGTATATGCCCCCGTACACTGCTCCATTATGGTTTATGGCCCCCATAAGATGCATAAGATGCTCCTTAGTGTATGCCCCGTACGCTGTTCCATAAAGGTTTATGGCCCCCATAAGATGCTCCATACTATATGCCCCCGTACACTGCTCCATTATGGTTTTTGGCCCCATAAGATGCTCCATTTGGTTTATGGCCCCATAAGATGCTCCATTGTATATGTCCCGTATGCTGCTGCGATATATATACAGTGGGGCAAAAAAGTATTTAGTCAGTCAGCAATAGTGCAAGTTTCACCACTTAAAAAGATGAGAGGCGTCTGTAATTTACATCATAGGTAGACCTCAACTATGGGAGACAAACTGAGAAAAAAAAATCCAGAAAATCACATTGTCTGTTTTTTTAACATTTTATTTGCATATTATGGTGGAACATAAGTATTTGGTCAGAAACAAAATTTCATCTCAATACTTTGTAATATATCCTTTGTTGGCAATGACAGAGGTCAAACATTTTCTGTAAGTCTTCACAAGGTTGCCGCACACTGTTGTTGGTATGTTGGCCCATTCCTCTATGCAGATCTCCTCTAGAGCAGTGATGTTTTTGGCTTTTTGCTTGGCAACACGGACTTTCAACTCCCTCCAAAGGTTTTCTATAGGGTTGAGATCTGGAGACTGGCTAGGCCACTCCAGGACCTTGAAATGCTTCTTACGAAGCCACTCCTTCGTTGCCCTGGCGGTGTGCTTTGGATCATTGTCATGTTGAAAGACCCAGCCACGTTTCATCTTCAATGCCCTTGCTGATGGAAGGAGGTTTGCACTCAAAATCTCACGATACATGGCCCTATTCATTCTTTCATGTACCCGGATCAGTTGTCCTGGCCCCTTTGCAGAGAAACAGCCCCAAAGCATGATGTTTCCACCACCATGCTTTACAGTAGGTATGGTGTTTGATGGATGCAACTCAGTATTCGTTTTCCTCCAAACACGACAAGTTGTGTTTCTACCAAACAGTTCCAGTTTGGTTTCATCAGACCATAGGACATTCTCCCAAAACTCCTCTGGATCATCCAAATGCTCTCTAGCAAACTTCAGACGGGCCCGGACATGTACTGGCTTAAGCAGTGGGACACGTCTGGCACTGCAGGATCTGAGTCCATGGTGGCGTAGTGTGTTACTTATGGTAGGCCTTGTTACATTGGTCCCAGCTCTCTGCAGTTCATTCACTAGGTCCCCCCGCGTGGTTCTGGGATTTTTGCTCACCGTTCTTGTGATCATTCTGACCCCACGGGGTGGGATTTTGCGTGGAGCCCCAGATCGAGGGAGATTATCAGTGGTCTTGTATGTCTTCAATTTTCTAATTATTGCTCCCACTGTTGATTTCTTCACTCCAAGCTGGTTGGCTATTGCAGATTCACTCTTCCCAGCCTGGTGCAGGGCTACAATTTTGTTTCTGGTGTCCTTTGACAGCTCTTCGGTCTTCACCATAGTGGAGTTTGGAGTGAGACTGTTTGAGGGTGTGCACAGGTGTCTTTTTATATGGATAACAAGTTTAAACAGGTGCCATTACTACAGGTAATGAGTGGAGGAAAGAAGAGACTCTTAAAGAAGAAGTTACAGGTCTGTGAGAGCCAGAAATCTTGATTGTTTGTTTCTGACCAAATACTTATTTTCCACCATAATATGCAAAAAAAATGATAAAAAAACAGACAATGTGATTTTCTGGATTTTTTTTTCTCAGTTTGTCTCCCATAGTTGAGGTCTACCTATGATGTAAATTACAGACGCCTCTCATCTTTTTAAGTGGTGGAACTTGCACTATTGCTGACTGACTAAATACTTTTTTGCCCCACTGTATAACAAAAAAAAAAACATACTCACCTATCGTCGCTGGGGGGCCTGAGCAGGCGGGGACACCGGCGTGCTGTGGGGGTCAGGTGCCGGTATCGCTGCCAGCTCAGGCCCCCCAGCACGTACTATATTCACCTGGCCCCGTTCCACCGCTGCGCGCATTAAGCGCGTCATCGCGCCCTCTGAACTGAAGGTCACAGGCCGAGGACCGGGAAGATGGCGGCGCGCAGCGGTGGAACGGACCCAGGTGAATATAGCCGATACTCACCCTCCTGGCGGTCCCTGCTTCTCTGTTGGAGATCGCGGTGTGCGTTCAGTGTTAACGCTTACTGCGATCTCCTGGGAGCGTCACTCTGTGAGGCCCAGACTGCGCCGGCACTTGCGCTTGTGCAGTCTATAAAGGTTTCGGACAGAGTGACGCTCCCAGCGTTATATTATAGATGTTATAATGTCTCTCCCAGATGCATTTATGATAGTAAAGGGGATATCTTATCAGACAACTACCCTTTTCAAAAAGTAAACACTGGTCATTCAGTGTCAGGATTCTGTTAGGGTATGTTTCCACGGTCAGGAAACGCTGCGGATTGGACGCTGTGCACAGCCGCAGCATTCAATCCGCAGCGGCCAGATGTTACAGCATAGTGGATGGGATTTTATGAAATCCCATCTCCACTATGTGTTCAAAGACGCAGGTGGCAGACCTGCGTATACGCACATGCGGCGCGTCTTTAAAGACCACAGAATGTCTATTTATCTTGTGAGACGATTAGTCTCCCGAAGATAAATTACACAGTCTATGTATAGGATGTGGTGATTCCGCATGTGTTCAATGAACACATGCGGAATTACAGCACGTACAAAAGCTGGCAGCGCTTTGGGGAGGAGCTGTGTCCAAAGCACTGCATATACGTAAAGTGGAAACATACCCTTATCCTTCTACGGATTGACCACTATTGGCTGCTGTTATTCACTGTGCTAAATTGTGCTGCAATTCTACTCCTTATCACTGGAGGCAGTTATTGTGTTCTGCTCTCACCCTTTAGTAAGATGGCTGATGTTGAACTTACGGATGCTATTTTGTTTCCTGTTTGAGCCTATTTAAAGTCACATGGAACATATACTCATTCCTTGAGAATTGTGTCTATCCTTCTGTCTAGTTCCTGTCTCCATATCCTAGAACTAATTTACCCAGACAGTTCCCACTGCTCTCTGGATTGTTTCCTACAAGCTCCATTGCTACAACCAAGAACTCCAACTACATTTGCTGTTCCGGCTCGTGTTTCTTTGGCCATTGGATTCCAGCCATGTTCCACTAGTATTGTAAAAATGAACTGATAAACCTGCATCCCAAACCCTGAAGGGTAGTTTTATATGGACATAAGTGCGCTCAGACTGCTTGGGAATATTTTTTTGGGGGGTTCTGCATTACATTTCTCATTGGCAGTCCCGCCAAACACACACACACACACACCATATTTTAACATTAATAATTGGGACCTATTGGCCTTAAGTATACCCGCCCCCCCACACCGGCATAAAATTTAAAAAATGGTATGCTCACCCTTCTGTCTTTGGCTTTGCCTGGTAATTATTGGAGAAAGCTTTGTCCTCCCTATTGGTAACTTCATAAATCCTTGATGCAACAAGCTTCCAGCACTAATAAAAAAAAAAATCACTCAGAGTTACAAATAAAAATTACTCATACTAATCTTACTGATTCCTGCTGCTCCTTTTCTAGAGCTGCTCTGGAACCTTGCATTTTTCATGGTTCCCCTACCAACAAGGAGGGGAATGTAACTAGAGATGATCGAATTTGCTTGGAAAACATTTGCCAATCTCAAGTTTGGCACAAATGTAGCTCATTTGCATTAGTGTTTGTCTTCCCTATAATTTTTCCTCAAAGTCATATGAATTTGGGTGCAGTTTGGTAAATAATCGCGTTTCTACTAATGCTTTTGTTAGGACTTTGGCTAGGACAGTGGTGTTGTATGCTGAGCGGGGGGATGTGTATTATGAGGGAAGGGGGTGCGTGGGACATAAAAGGAGCAGCGGACAGTATTTTTTTTTCTTATAAATTAACTTAATGTGTGTAGAGACCGTCAGCCCATCAGGGAGAAGAGACCATCCACAATGTCCAGACACAAGGGCTTTTGTCATTGGTAGCCGAAGTCACATGTCCCTCTACATATAAAAAGTGGATATGTTGTTCTCAGTGTAACAGCACAGAGTGGCTAATCCTGCTACTAGTTGTCTTATAGTTTAGATAGATGCTGGAAGGTCGATTTCACACAGGGCAGGATCCTATCTAGATTGTGCCAATAGTGCTGTGCAGGCAGGAGTCCAGATTTTCTAATCCAAATCATTTGGGCAAATACTGTGTTGCAGTCAAGACTGAGGAGGTCACATTTACTAATTAAAATCATTTGGCTAATATTAGGGTTCAGGCATAAGTCCACATTTCCTAGTCAAAATCTTTTGGGATAATACACTGGTGTAGGCACCAGGCTTCATTTAATATTCCAAATCGTTTGGGTTAATTCTGTGGTCCCACCACCAGTCCACATTTCAGCACAGAAATGCTTTGTGCTAATTGTGAGGTCCCGCCATCAGTCCACACTTCAGCATATAAATCTTTTGTGCTAATTCTGTAGTTCAGCCACACAATTTCAGGCAATAAATACTGATTATTTATTTAGTGACAGGTGACTGACAGGTCTAGCCCTAGGGTTCTGAAACAGCTGGATGAAAGAGTGGAAGAGTACATCCAATGTGAGTGGGAAAAAGCAAGGTGGTGGAAGGGGAATAGGCTTTGAGTTCGAGGTGCATGTGGGGTACGTAATAATGTTACTGAAAGCTCTAATGAACAAACACTGGCTTGTCATATCCAAAGACAACCAACAACTTGTGTTATTGGACAGGCTACCCGACTCCCTTTTTTTGGCAGCTGCACAGCGGTACAGGTACACCTAATAAATTAGGGCTACAAAGAGCATGTGCTCTAGTGGATGACAAGCACTGCATCAATTGGCCTATCATCCTCTTCCTCCACCTTAACATTACACAGTACAGTCCTCAGAAGTGGTACCACAATTACCCTCGTTAATCCCCGTGTCACAACTGTTCAACCGCCCAACTGACCCAGACTATTAATAGCATAATTGCACAGCATGAATGCATTGGACAGGGCTTGGACCAGCATTTCTAGCTGAAACATTGAGCAGTAACAGATGATAGAGTGACAGGTGTAGGACTGGAGTTCTGAGAACCCTGTCAAATTCAGGGAACACATATGAAGGAGACCCAACTTGGAGCCCAAACATTTCCAAAAATTTGGGGCAGGCATCACTAACGTGGCATCAATTTCCCTAGAATATAAATGGTATAATGGGGCTCTGACACCCCTTCCATTACAGGCAAGCCACCAGATGGAGACTAGACATCATGTCTCCACATTTCAAAAAATTGTATGCAACATCAGCAGCAGTAGTAAAAGCAGGCACAGAAGCCAAGACAAAGGTGTCCCAGACTTTAATAGCGTGAGATCAATGCAGAACACTAAAAACTAAACCATCACCTAGTCTGCACAGTCTGCGACTGAGGTGCAAAAGTCATTGGAGATCCATGTCTTGTTCATTTTTATGAAAGTTAGGCGGTGTACACCTTCAGAGGACATCCAGATGCGTTTATCCGTCAGGATACAACCAGCGGCGCAGAAGACATGTTCTGAGAGAACACTGGATGCTGGGCATGACAAATCCTCCAAGGCATGACAGACGAGCTTAGGCCAGTCTTCTATTTCTGGAGAACAAAATGCAAAAGGGTTCAAACCCCCCTTGATGGCATTGATATTGACCTAAACATACTCCTGCACCATCCTCTCCTGTCGTTCACAACGTGTCAGACTTGTACTCTGCTCTGCTGAATCACGGGCTGGTGTAAAAAATGTATGAAATGACTCACAGAAATTTATTCTAAGGCTGGGTTCACATTGCGTTAATGGGAAAGCGCTAACGGACAGCGTTGCACGGCGAAATTAACGCCGTGCAACGCATCCGTTAGCGCGCCCATTCACAGCAATGGGAACGCGCAGCACTAGTGCGTGCCATGTTCGGCACGCGCTATGCGACGCGCCGGTGTTTCCTGGCGCGCCGCGGACGCTGCTTGCAGCGTCCGAGGCGCGCCCGTGGTCCGTTTCCCGCTCTCGCAGATCGGGGATCTGCGAGAGCGGGGACGTTACCGCGACCCCGGGACGCGGCCCCATTAAAAACATTGCGTTAGCGCAACCCGCTAGCGCTAGCGCTAAACGGGTTGCACTAACGCAATATGAACCTAGCTTTAGCTTACGCTGCTGCTGCTAATGTTTTTGCGTTGATGACTAGTGTTGAGCGATACCTTCCGATATTCGGAAATATCGGATTGGATCGGCCGATATTCAAAAAATATCGGATATCGCCGATACCGATACCCGATACCAATGCAAGTCAATGGGACAAAAATATCGGAATTAAAATAAACCCTTTCTCTCCTTGTAGGTTAATTCTACATGAAGGAAAACAACTAAGAATAATGTAGGATGTATTGGGGAGGTGGAAGAGACATTACATGCATAGAGGTTTAGACCAATCAAATGGAATAGCAGGAATTAATTATTTTTTTAAGACGTTCGGCGTTACAAAGATATTGACTATGTTAAGATTTTTTATATTTTGTCAGATATTTATGTTTCACTAATTCCATGCTCTTCACCTTCTTTTTTTACTTCTCCCACACTTTCTTCTTCATCATCCTCAGCAGCAGCATCTTTTTCATCAACTTCTTCTTCACCTTATTCATCTTCTTCTTAACCTTCTTCCTATTATTCTTTTTTTTACATTCTTCATATTCTTTTATTCAACTATTATTCTTCTTCATATTCTACTTCTTCATCTTCTTCATATTCCTCTTCATCATATTTTTATTTGTGACAGGCATTCCTGTAGTTGTTATCTATAAAAGTTTGAAGATTACACCTTCCGTTCTGCCTGTCACAAAAGCGTTACAACAGGAGTTGTCCGCGTTCAGTTTGGCCTGCAACAGCAGGCTTTTTCCAGGGGCACCACGAGGAGGAGGAACGGAGTCACCCCCATACACTGCTTAGTCTTCTTCTGCTTATAATTTAGATAATATCTTATGCTCTGATTTTTAGTCTTATGCTTAATGTTCTTCTGCTCTTTGTTCTGCAAGCTTCTTGTTCCTCTGCTTCTTGGTCTTCAGGGTCGTCATCTCCAGGGTCGTCGTCTCCGGGGTCGTCGTCTTCTTCGGGGTGGTCTTCAGGGTTATTGTCTTTGGGGTCATCATCTCCGGGGTCGTCATCTTCTTTGGGGTGGTCTTCAGGGTCTTCATCTTTAGGGTCTTGAACTTGGAAATGTAGCAGAAGGTACAAGAAGGCTGAGGAACTGCTGAGAACCAGCTGGCGGTACTGGAACCCGGATGGCTACCCGAAGGTCCAAGAGCCAATGGAACTACCGAGGACCAGCTGACATTACTGGAACCCGGTTACTAAGCAGGAGGTACCCGTGCCAGAAAGCACTACCAAGGACCACTTGACATTGGTGGAACTTGGATACCCAGAAGGAGTCACCTAAGCCAAAGGCTCTGCCCGGATCCAGCTGACGGTACTGGAACCAGGATGGGGAGCAGAAGGTACAAGAGCAAAAGACACTGCCGAGAACCATCTGACAGTACTGGAACCCGGATGGGTAGCAGAAGGTACAAGAGCCAATGGAACTACCGAGGACCAGCTGGCGTTACTGGAACCCGGTTACTAAGCAGGAGGTACCCATGCCAGAAAGCACTACCAAGGACCACCTGACGTTGGTGGAACTCGGATACCCAGAAGGAGGGACTAAAGCCAAAGGCTCTGCCCAGAACCAGCTGACGGTACTGTAACCAGGATGGGGAGCAGAAGGTACAAGAGCAAAAGACACTGCCGAGAACCAGCTGACGGTACTGGAACCCGGATGGGTAGCCGAAGGTACAAGAGCCAATGGATCTACCGAGGACCAGCTGACGGTACTGGAACCCGGTTACTAAGCAGGAGGTACCTGTGCCAGAAAGCACTACAAAGGACCACCAGACATTGGTGGAACTCGGATACCCAGAAGGAGGCACCTAAGCCAAAGGCTCTGCCCAGAAACAGCTGACGGTACTGGAACCAGGGGGACCTATTCAAGATTGTCTTCCTAAGAACCTGCTAATGGTGCTTGAACTCAGATAGGCAGCAGAAGGTCCACAGGAAAAAACAAAATTGCTGGGCCGCGAGCCGGCCGTAGTTACTGAAAACCCACAGTCCTACAGGGGGAGCTTTTCCTATTGGCAGCACGGAACCAGCCTTGATTGCCAGTTCCCGCAGCCAACATAGGAAGCACCTAAACTGCAGGCACCATAGACTCGGCTAACCCGACCATAACACGACAGGACAACGTATTGGAGGCAAAGTGACCTTGACACTACCTGGAAACAGCTGGCGTGTTGGAACCAGGCTGGGCAGAAGGGAGTACCCGTGCCACAGACACTGCCAAGAACCAGCTGACGGTACTGGAACCTGGATGGGTAGCAGAAGGTACAAGAGCCAATAGAACTACTGAGAACCAGCTGACAGTGCTGGAACCCGGTTACTAAGCAGGAGGTACCCGTGCCAGAAAGCACTACCAAGGACCACCAGACGTTGGTGGAACTCGGATACCCAGAAGGAGGCACCTAAGCCAAAGGCTCTGCCTGGAACCAGCTGACGGTACTGGAATCAGGGGGACCTATTCAAGATTGTCCTCCTAAGAACCAGCTAATGGTGCTGGAACTCAGATAGTCAGCAGAAGGTCCACAAGAAAAAAAAATTGCTAGGCCACGAGTCGGCCGTAGTTACCGAAAACCCACAGTCCTACAGGGGGAGCTTGTCCTATTGGCACTATGGAACCAGCCTTGATTGCCAGTTCCCGCAGCCAACATAGGAAGCACCTAAACTGCAGGCACCATACAGTTGGCTAACCCGACCGCAACCCAACAGGACAACGTATTGGAGGCAAAGTGACCTTGACACTACCCGGAAACAGCTGGCATGCTGGAACCAGGCTAGGCAGGAGGGAGTACCCGTGCCAAAGACACTTCTGTGCAGCAACTGGCGGTGTTGGAGCCCAGGGATTACATGAGAAACAGAGTCTAGGCTGAGGCCTAATTGGAGCAAGTTGAAAGGGAACCTTTAACCCCCCCAGGCGTTTGTAACTAAAAAAGCCACCATGTACAGCACTAATGCTGCACAAGGAAAAGTTGGCTCTTTTACTTATGCTCCTTGCACACGCCGAAGTTAACACTTATAAAATGTGTCCCCTCATACCGTGAAACCGTCCCAGAGGTGGGACTTTCCTTCTTAATGAGATGCTGCACAGCCATCATTCATAACCCCTTGGCGCCGGGCGCCGCCTCCTCAGCGTTGTTTGAATCTGTCCTGGAGCCTCAATGTTATGTTATCCCTTGGGCATGTGCAGTTAGCGCTGCCCGTCTTCTGACATCATTTGTTGTCAGACTGACTGCGCCTGTGCGGCCGTGCTGCACCCGAGATCCCGCCCCGCAGTGTCTTCTGATTTAGTAACCCTGCGGGGCTGGAATTCATGGGCATGCGCAGAGCATATCTTCACCTCTCACTCATCTCCTTACGCCTTCTTCAGACTGTGTGGCGTCAGCAGATCCCTAAGCACATGCCACAGTGATTAGGGATCAGCTGACGGCGCCAAGTCTGAAGAAGGTAGAAGGAGATGAGTGAGAGGCGAAGATATGCACTGCGCATGCCGATGAATCCCAGCCCCGCAGTGTGAATAAATCAGAAGACATTGCGGGGCGGGATCTCGGGCAGCGCGATCACACAGGCGCAGTCAGCCTGACATCAAATGATGTCAGAAGATGGGCAGCGCTAACTGCGCATGGCCAAGGGATAACATAACAGTGCAGGCTCTGGGACAGATTCAAACAATGCTCAGGAGGCGGCGCACGGCGCCAAGGGGGTATGAATGACGGCTGTGCCATGTCTGATTAGTAAGGAAAGTTTCACGGTATGAGGGGGCACATTTTATAAGTGTTTAGTTCAGCATGTGCAAGGAGCATAGCTAAAAGAGCCACCTTGTCCAAATGCAGCATTAGTGCTGCACAAGGTGGCTCTTTCAGTTACAAATGCATGGGGGGGACAGGCTCCCTTTAATTTCTGTAGTAGCGTGAGTGTGGAGGGAGCAGGAGAAATTGCCAAATACACAGCTGGGGATCAGCTGACGTTACTGAACCCCAATAACAGAGGAGCAACTGTTGACTGTGCAGACAGCACTTCCGGGCAGCAACTGGCGGTGTTGGGGCCCAGGGTCAATGCTAGAAACTGAGTGGAGAACTTGCCGCACACACAGCAGCGGAGCAGCTGGCATTACTGAACCCCAATAACAGAGGAGCAACTGTTGACTGTGCAGACAGCACTTCCGGGCAGCAACTGGCGGTGTTGGAGCCCAGGTTAAATGCTAGAAACTGAGTGGAGAACTTGCCGCAAACACAGCAGGGGAGCAGCTGGCGTTACTGAATTCCAATTACAGAGGAGCAACTGTTGACTGTGCAGACAGCACTTCCGGGCAGCAACTGGCGGTGTTGGAGCCCAGGCTCAATGCTAGAAGCAGAGTGTAGGCCAAGGCCTAATTGGATATCCGAAGTAGTGTGAGTGTGGAGGTAGCAGGAGCAATTGCCATATACACAGCTGGGGATCAGCTGACGTTGCTGAAACCCAATAACACTGGGTCATGTGTTGACTGTGCAGATGGCACTTCCGAGCAGCAACTGGTGGTGTTGGAGCCCAAGGTCAATCAAGGTGTAGGCTGAGGCCTAATTGGAGCAAGTTTAATATCCGAAGTAGTGTGAGTGTGGAGGTAGCAGGAGCAATTGCCGGATACACAGCTGGGGATCAGCGGACATTACTGAAATGAAATAACACTGGGTCATGTGTTGACTGTGCAGACGGCACTTCTGAGCAGCAACTGGTGGTGTTGTAGCTCAGGGATTACAGTTCAGGTGGTAGAAACATGAAAACAACAGGAGACCTGGATACTGTTGCCAACCAATTATTTAATCTGGAAGAGGAGTGGCAAATTCCTGCGAGATCCAAGCCTTGTTCATTTTCAGAAAGCCGGTCAACGTTATCGGAGGATAGTCGCTTGCGACGGTCTGTTAGTACACCACCTGCAGCACTAAAGACGTGTTCCGATAATACACTTGCAGCATGGCAAGCCAGCACCTCCAATGCATACTGGCTAAGCTCTGGTCATGTATCCAGCTTAGAGTCCCAAAACTTGAAGGGGGAAGAGCTGGCTGGGAGTACACTGAGAGGGCAAGACATGTTGTCTGTCACCATCTGACGGAAACGTTGCCTCCTGCTGAATTGTGGCGGGCAAACAAAACTTTGCCATAGTTGGGCCATACTGGTCTTGCCTTGTGCTGAGGCACTGCTTCTGCTCCCTATTTGTGCAGAGCTTCCTCCACTGCCTCGACACAGCTGCTTTGTAAACCACTAGCAGCACAGCTTTAGGTTGGACTGGAGAAGATGATGGAATGCACCAGTGTGTCTTGGCACTCCCACATATTACGCTCCCGGTTCAACAGTGTTATGAGGCTTTGTACATTGTCCCGGTAGCGAGGATCTAGCAGGGTGTACACCCAATAATCAGCCGTGTGCTGAGAATGTGGGCGAAAGCGGCGGTCATTTCTCAGGCACTGCAGCATGAAATCAACCATGTGCTGCAGACTGCCAACTGGCCAAGAAACGCTGTCCCCTGCTTGAGGCGTGATGTCTGCCTGCTCTGCATCACCCCACCCTCGCTCTACATACTGGCTACTGGAGCATTGTGTACCTCCCTCCTCTGGACAGATGTCTTCCTCCTCCATTGACTCCTCCTCATCCTCCTCACAAAGTGTCCCCTGCATAGGCCTTTGTGAGGAACCACGTTGCGCAGACTGTCCAGAAGCAGATGGCATTGTGACTCCTCATCCTCCATCTCTTCCACAACCTCATCCCTTAGCGCTTGAAGTCTTTTTTCAATATATGAATTCAGCAGGAAAAAAGAAAGAAACCAGAACGTATCGTTCCTAATCACGTCTGACCACTTTTAACTAACAACCCAGCATAGCTAGCCACTAGACTCTAAAACTTAACATTTAATATGTATACCTCTAAAATTATGTGTACTTTAAAAACAATTTGGTGCTCATGTTTAAACGTGCACTAGACAAGAAAAATGGCATGATCTCACCCAATTGCTGTCTCTCTTCTTGTTATAGATTCTTCTGCTTATTGAGAGCACGGCTGGGACGGAGACCAATAGACCTTTTCCAATGGGGGGGAGAAAAAAAAAATATATATAGGTAGGTGGGGGGGAAGGGTTTGAAGCTATCTTCCCTGTCGTGCCCCGTGTATAAGACTCCCGCCCTAACAAGGGCAGTCCCCAAGTTTGAGCCTACTTAGTGAAGCCCTTTAGTTAGTATAACCACCCTGGATGATATGTCCTCTTTCTCTTCCCAACGCGTTTCCCTCCCCGTTACGGGGGTTCATCAGGGGAATAAAATGTCCAGGTTAAATGTCCAGGTTAGTGGAGGTATTCTGCAGTGGCAGACATAACCTCATTCAGCGGCGTCCTCCATGTGAGGATAAGGCAGTCCCTCTCTTGTCCAATCTGGTTATCATTAAATAAGGGAGAGGGAGGCACCTAGATTCCAATCTGTCATCACTTCCTTTCAACTTGTCTCAATCATACACTTAGTTCAAATGTTTCAAACCTATCAAAAAGATCTAATATTGCATTCAGAATAGTTTTTCCAGTACTTTAAGCGATCTATAAATACTCTTTAATTGGTTTCAAGGCCCTTTTTACCATTGAGCGTCCCTCAATAACACCTCTGTGCAATGGTGCATTTGCGCTCATACACTTAGTTCAAATGTTTCAACACCTATCAAAATGATCTGATATTGTGTTCAGAATAGTGTTAGGAATACTCTTTAATTGGTTTCAAGGCCTTTTTACCATTGAGCGTCCCTCAATAACACCTCTGTGCAATGGTGCATTTGCGCTAATATACTTAGTTCAAATGTTTCAACACCTATCAAAAAAATCTGATATTGTGTTCAGAATAGTGTTAGGAATACTCTTTAATTGGTTTCAAGGCCCTTTTTACCACTGAGCGTCCCTCAATAACACCTCTGTGCAATGGTGCATTTGCGCTCATACACTTAGTTCAGATGTTTCAACACCTATCAAAAAGATCTGATATTGTGTTCAGAATAGTGTTAGGAATACTCTTTAATTGGTTTCAAGGCCCTTTTTAACATTGAGCGTCCCTCAATAACACCTCTGTGCAATGGTGCATTTGCGCTAATACACTTAGTTCAAATGTTTCAACACCTATCAAAAAGATCTGATATTGTGTTCAGAATAGTTTATCCGGTATTTTAAATGGTTTCAAGGCCCTTTTTACCATTGAGCGTCCCTCAATAACAACTCTGTGCAATAGTGCATCTGCGCATGTTCCCTTAAGCCGGCGGCTCCTTAATCCTATCCTGGATATCCCAGGCTATTGCATTATCTTTGCGCTCTTAGGGCAACTTGGTACATGTTCCTATTGTACTTTATCTGTCACCAATGTCCCCCGTTCCTTTTTATGTGCCTAGATATACACATCCGTGTATTAGAGCCACCGCGCGTACATACTCTTAGCCTATTCGGCTCCTCTATCACCTGACTTCAGGTCCTGGTCGCTGTTATCTGAATGCGCTTACCGGCGCATGCGCCCCTGAATTAATCAGCTAGTTTATGAGCGCAGTTCCTAGTTCGTCTTCTGCGCCGGCCATCTCTTGCGCCTGCGTTTTATCTTTTACCCTGTGACATTAAGACTCCTCAACAGGGAGAAAGGTACATAATTTGGGATCTATATGCGCTCTACATAGTACTTACTACGCTTTTAATTATTTAAGTAGACTGAGTCCCTACACTAGAGACACAGTAGAAGTCTCGGTATTCTGATTTCCCTACTCTGACATGCAATATCATTTTATAGTCATTTCTATATCATATTCATGTACCTCCCTTATCCCAAGTATACATATATACATGATCCTTTCACCTTGTAGCGTGGCTGTTCACACATTATCTATCAATGCCCCACATTAATGTTCACTAGTGTCATGGTGAAAGATACCCTTATAAGCTGCCAAATTGCAGCCAGGGTTTTCTTTTAATGGTTAATCATTTAACCTCTTACAAAGGTCATTTACCATGACCCAGTAAACACCCCCTCCCCCCACACACCAAGACACTTAATTTTATTTAGACGCTTATATGTTCACTGAGGATGGAGGAATTACAAAAAACAACTGAAATTCAGCTGTTCATTAAGCCCCGATGGCCATTGGGTATCCAGTCGATAAATCCACCGACATTCTCTTTGCAAGATTATTTTGTCATAATTTCCACCTCTTATTGGCGGTTTCACTCGGTCTATACCCATAAAGTTAACCATTTTGCTGTCACCGTCATGACAGCTGTTCACATGTTTCGCTAATGGTGTATCCCTGTTATTCCTTATGTCTCCCAAATGTTCCCCCACCCTCCGTCTAAATTCTCTGATTGTTTTTCCCACATATGATTTACCACAATTGCATGAGGCCTTATAAATTACCCCTGTTGTCTTACAGTTGATAAATTGTTCAATTGTAAATTTCTCTTTTGTGATGTCATTCTCAAAGTCCTTTCCTGGCCGTATGTGGTTACAAGCCACACATAGTCCACATCTGTAGCAACCCTTTGGTTTTTCTGGTAGCCATGTTGCCCCTCCTTTTGGTTTACTCAGATGACTGTGCACCAGTCTATCCTTAAGCGAACGACCCTTCTTATACGTGATTTGGGGTGTCTGTTGTGAGTTCTGTTTTTGGGCTCCCTCTGGTGGTTACTGATGGTACTGGGTGACTTGTCTTTCCTGGGTCTCTGGGTTCCACCTGTTCCATCAGGATATGGGAGTTTCCTATTTAACCTGGCTTTGCTGGCATTTCCTGGCCGGTTATCAATGTATCCAGTGTGTCTTGTTACCTCTGCTCCCTGCTCCTAGAACCTTCTGGTCAAGCTAAGTTTGGATTTTCCTGTTTTGGTGTTTTGCTTTATTTGGTTTTTAGTCCAGCCTGCAGATATTTGTTTCTTTGCTGCTGGTTGCTCTAGTGGGCTGAAATTGCTCCTCATGTACCATGAGTTGGCACATGAGTTCAAGTAATTTCAGGATGGTTTTTTGAAGGGTTTTTCGCTGACCGCGCAGATCACTTTTGTATCCTCTGCTATCTAGCTTTAGCGGGCCTCATTTTGCTGAAACTGTTTTCATACTGCGTATGTGCTTTCCTCTCATTTCACCGTCATTATATGTGGGGGGCTGCTATTTCTGTGGGGTGTTTCTCTGGAGGCAAGAGAGGTCTGTGTTTCTTCTAATAGGGGAAGTTAGATCTTCGGCTGGAGCGAGACGTCTAGGATCATCGTAGGCACGTTCCCCGGCTACTTTTATTTGTGTGTTAGGTTCAGGGTCGCGGTCAGCTCAGGTTCCATCGCCCTAGAGCTTGTTTGTATCTGTGCTTGTCCTTTAGTGATCCCCTGCCATTGGGATCATGACAGTATAACCGGCCAACGAAGTGTTAATTGTATTGGCTGAAGTAGGAGGATAAGTAGTCTGAGGAAGTTTTTTTTTTTTCCTCTTTCCCTCAGAGTTTGCTGCCTAGCCTTATTGCAGCGTGGCTACTTCCTCCTCCTCTTAATCTTTGAATGGCTCTGATCCCAGCTGTTTATCATGGACGTCCAGAGTTTGGCTTCCAGCCTGAATAATCTTGCCGCTAAGGTTCAAAATATACAGGATTTGTTGTACATGCTCCTATGTCTGAACCTAGAATTCCTGTCCCAGAGTTTTTTTTCTGGAGATAGATCTCGTTTTCTGAATTTTAGGAACAATTGCAAGTTGTTTCTTTCTTTGAAATCTCGCTCCTCTGGAGACCCTGCTCAGCAAGTCAAGATAATTATATCTTTCCTGCGGGGTGACCCTCAGGATTGGGCATTTGCATTGGCACCAGGGGACCCTGCATTGCTTAATGCGGATGCGTTTTTTCTGGCATTGGGTTTGCTCTATGAGGAACCTACCCAAGAGATTCAGGCTGAAAAAGCTTTGTTGGCTCTCTCTCAGGGGCTAGATGAAGCAGAAATATATTGTCAGAAATTTCGGAAGTGGTCGGTGCTTACTCAGTGGAATGAGTGCGCCCTGGCTGCAAAGTTCAGAGATGGCCTTTCTGAGGCCATTAACCCCTTTCTGCCATTAGACGTACTATTGCGTCCATGTGGGGTGGGCTTTACTTCCCAAGGACGCAATAGTACGTCATATGCGATCGGCAGCGCTCACGGGGGGAGCGCCGCCGATCGCGGCCGGGTGTCAGCTGTTTATCGCAGCTGACATCCGGCACTATGTGCCAGGAGCGGTCACGGACCGCCCCCGGCACATTAACCCCCGGCACACCGCGATCAAAGATGATCGCGATGTGCCGGCGGTGCAGGGAAGCACCGCGCAGGGAGGGGGCTCCCTGCGGGCTTCCCTGAGCCCCCCGCAGCAACGCGATGTGATCGCGTTGCTGCGAGGGTCTCACCTCCCTCCCTGCTCCCTCCAGCCCCGGATCCAAGATGGCCGCGGATCCGGGTCCTGCAGGGAGGGAGGTGGCTTCACAGAGCCTGCTCAGAGCAGGCACTGTGAAGGCTGCAGCGCTGCATGTCAGATCAGTGATCTGACAGAGTGCTGTGCAAACTGTCAGATCACTGATCTGTGATGTCCCCCCCTGGGACAAAGTAAAAAAGTAAAAAAAAAAAATTTCAAATGTGTAAAAAAAAATAAAAAAAAATATTCCAAAATAATGAAAAAAAAAAAATAAAAATATTATTCCCATAAATACATTTCTTTATCTAAATAAAAAAAAAAACAATAAAAGTACACATATTTAGTATCGCCGCGTCTGTAACGGCCCGACCTATAAAACTGGCCCACTAGTTAACCCCTTCAGTAAACACCGTAAGAAAAAAAAAAAAAAAAACGAGGCAAAAAACAACAATTTATTATCATACCGCCGAACAAAAAGTGGAATAACACGCGATCAAAAAGACAGATATAACTAACCATGGTACCGCTGAAAACGTCATCTTGTCCCGCAAAAAACGAGCCACCATACAGCATCATCAGCAAAAAAATAAAAAAGTTATAGTCCTGAGAATAAAGCGATGCAAAAATAATTATTTTTTCTATAATATAGTTTTTATCGTATAAAAGCGCCAAAACATAAAAAAATGATATAAATGAGGTGTCGCTGTAATCGTACTGACCCGAAGAATAAAACTGCTTCATCAATTTTACCAAACGCGGAACGGTATAAACGCCTCCCCCAAAAGAAATTCATGAATAGCTGGTTTTTGGTCATTCTGCCTCACAAAAATCGGAATAAAAAGCGATCAAAAAATGTCACGTGCCCGAAAATGTTACCAATAAAAACATCAACTCGTCCCGCAAAAAACAAGACCTCACATGACTCTGTGGACCAAAATATAGAAAAATTATAGCTCTCAAAATGTGGTAACGCAAAAAATATTTTTTGCAATAAAAAGCGTCTTTCAGTGTGTGACGGCTGCCAATCATAAAAATCCGCTAAAAAACCCGCTATAAAAGTAAATCAAACCCCCCTTCATCACCCCCTTAGTTAGGGAAAAATTAAAAAAATGTATTTATTTCCATTTTCCCATTAGGGTTAGGGCTAGGGCTAGGGCTAGGGTTAGGGCTAGGGTTATGGCTAGGGTTAGGGCTAGGGTTAGGGTTAGGGCTAGGGTTAGGGCTAGGGTTAGGGTTAGGGCTAGGGTTAGGGCTAGGGCTAGGGCTAGGGTTAGGGCTAGGGTTAGGGCTAGGGTTAGGATTAGGGTTAGGGCTAGGGCTACAGTTTGGGTTGGGGCTAAAGTTACAGTTAGGGTTTAGATTACATTTACGGTTGGGAATAGGGTTGGGATTAGGGTTAGGGGTGTGTCAGGGTTAGAGATGTGGTTAGGGTTACTGTTGGGATTAGGGTTAGGGCTGTGTTTGGATTAGGGTTTCAGTTATAATTGTGGGGTTTCCACTGTTTAGGCACATCAGGGGCTCTCCAAACGCGACATGGCGTCCGATCTCAATTCCAGCCAATTCTGCGTTGAAAAAGTAAAACAGTGCTTCTTCCCTTCCGAGCTCTCCCGTGTGCCCAAACAGGGGTTTACCCCAACATATGGGGTATCAGCGTACTCAGGACAAATAGGACAACAACTTTTGGGGTCCAATTTCTCCTGCTACCCTTGGGAAAATACAAAACTCGGGGCTAAAACATATTTTTTGTGGGAAAAAAAAAGATTTTTTATTTTCACATCTCTGCGTTATAAACTGTATTGAAACACTTGGGGGTTCAAAGTTCTCACAACACATCTAGATTAGTTCCCTGGGGGGTCTAGTTTCCAATATGGGGTCACTTGTGGGGGGTTTCTACTGTTTAGGTACATTAGGGGTTCTGCAAACGCAATATGACGTCTGCAGACCATTCCATCTAAGTCTGCATTCCAAATGGCGCTCCTTCCCTTCCGAGCTCTGCCATGCGCTCAAACGTTGGTTTCCCCCAACATACGGGGTATCAGCGTACTCAGGACAAATTGGACAACAACTTTTGGGGTCGAATTTCTCCTCTTACCCTCGGGAAAATACAAAACTGGGGGCTAAAAAATAATTTTGGGGGGAAAGATTTTTTTTTTTAATTTTCACGGCTCTGCGTTACAAACTGTAGTGAAACACTTGGGGGTTCAAAGCTATCACAACACATCTAGATGAGTTCCTTAGGGGGTCTAGTTTCCAAAATGGTGTCACTTGTGGGAGGTTTCTACTGTTTAGGTACATTAGGGGCTCTGCAAATGCAATGTGACACCTGCAGACCATTCCATCTAAGTCTGCATTCAAATGGCACTCCTTCCCTTCTGAGCCCTCCCATGTGCCCAAACAGTGGTTCCCCCCACATATGGTGTATCATCGCACTCAGGACAAATTGGGCAACAAATTTTGGGGTCCAATTTCTCCTGTTACCCTCAGGAAAATACAAAACTGGGGGCTAAAAAAATAATTTTTGTGGGAAAAAAATTTTGTTTTATTTTTACGGCTCTGCATTATAAACTTCTGTGAAGCACTTGGTGGGTCAAAGTGCTCACCACACCTCTAGATAAGTTCCTTAGGGGGTCTACTTTCCAAAATGGTGTCATTTGTGGGGGGTTTCAATGTTTAGGCACATCAGTGGCTCTTCAAACGCAACATGGCGTCCCATCTCAATTCCTGTCAATTTTGCTTTGAAAAGTCAAACGGCGCTCCTTCCCTTCCGAGCTCTCCCATCCACCCAAACAGTGGTTTACCCCCACATATGGGGTATCAGCGTACTCAGGACAAATTGTACAACAACTTTTGGGGTCCAATTTCTTCTCTTACCCTTGGGAAAATAAAAAATTGGGGGCAAAAAGATAATTTTTGTGAAAAAATATGATTTTTTATTTTTACGGTTCTACATTATAAACTTCTGTGAAGCACTTGTAGGGTCAAAGTGCTCACCACACCTCTAGATAAGTTCCTTAGGGGGTCTACTTTCCAAAATGGTGTCACTTGTGGGGGGGTTTCAATGTTTAGCCACATCAGGGGCTCTCCAAACGAAACATGGCGTCCCATCTCAATTCCAGTCAATTTTGCATTGAAAAGTCAAATGGCACTCCTTCGCTTCCGAGCTCTGCCATGCGCCCAAACAGTGGTTTAACCCCACATGTGGGGTATTGGCATACTCAGGACAAATTGTACAACAATGTTTGGGGTCCATTTTCTCCTGTTACCCTTGGTAAAATAAAACAAATTGGAGCTGAATTAAATTTTTTGTGAAAAAAAGTTAAATGTTCATTTTTATTTAAACATTCAAAAAATTCCTGTGAAGCACCAGAAGGGTTAATAAACTTCTTGAATATGGTTTTGAGCACCTTGAGGGGTGTAGTTTTTAGAATGGTGTCACACTTGGGTATTTTCTATCATATAGACCCCTCAAAATGACTTCAAATGAGATGTGGTCCCTAAAATAAAATGGTGTTGTAGAAATGAGAAATTGCTGGTCAACTTTTAACCCTTATAACTCCCTAACAAAAAAAAATTTTGGTTCCAAAATTGTGCTGATGTAAAGTAGACATGTGGGAAATGTTACTTATTAAGTATTTTGTGTGACATATCTCTGTGATTTAATTGCATAAAAATTCAAAGTTGGAAAATTGCGAAATTTTCTAAATTTTCGCCAAATTTCCATTTTTTTCACAAATAAACGCAGGTACTATCAAATAATTTTTACCATTGTCATGAAGTACAATATGTCACGAGAAAACAATGTCAGAATCACCAGGATCCATTGAAGCGTTCCAGAGTTATAACCTCATAAAGGGACAGTGGTCAGAATTGTAAAAATTGGCCCGGTCATTAACGTGCAAACCACCCTTGGGGGTAAAGGGGTTAAAGATGTTATGGTGGGGTTCCCTGCGCCTACTGGTCTGAATGAGTCTATGACTATGGCTATTCAGATTGATCGGCGTTTACGGGAGCGCAAACCTGTGCATCATTTGGCGGTGTCGTCTGAACCGTCACCTGAGATAATGCAATGTGATAGAATTCAGTCCAGAAGTGAACGGCAAAATTATAGGCGGAAAAAAAGGTTGTGCTTTTATTGTGGTGATTCAGCTCATGTTATATCAGCATGCTCTAAACGCACAAAAAAAGGTTGATAAGTCTGTTGCCATTAGTACTTTACAGTCTAAGTTCATTCTGTCTGTGACTCTGATTTGTTCATTATCATCCATTTCCGTTGATGCCTATGTGGATTCAGGCGCTGCCCTGAGTCTTATGGATTGGTCATTTGCTAATCGCTGTGGGTTTAGTCTGGAGCCTCTGGAAGTCCCTATTCCTTTGAAGGGAATTGACTCTACACCTTTGGCTATGAATAAACCTCAGTACTGGACACAAGTGACCATGCGTATGACTCCTGTTCATCAGTAGGTGATTCGCTTCCTGGTACTGTATAATTTGCATGATGTCCTAGTGCTTGGTCTGCCATGGTTACAAACTCATAATCCAGTCCTTGACTGGAAATCGATGTCTGTGTTAAGCTGGGGTTGTCAGGGGGTTCATGATGATGCACCTCTGATTTCTATCGCTTCATCTACTCCTTCTGAGATTCCTGTGTTTTTGTCTGACTATCGGGATGTTTTTGAGGAGCCTAAGCTCAGTTCGCTTCCTCCTCACAGGGATTGCGATTGTGCTATAAATTTAATTCCAGGCAGTAAATTTCCTAAAGGTTGTTTGTTCAATCTGTCAGTGCCAGAGCATACTGCTATGCGGGATTATGTTAAGGAGTCCTTGGAAAAGGGACATATCCGTCCATCTTTGTCCCCTTTGGGAGCAGGTTTTTTTTTCGTGGCCAAAAAAGATGGTTCCTTGAGGCCTTGTATAGATTATCGTCTTTTGAATAAGATTACCGTAAAATATCAGTATCCTTTGCCATTGTTGACTGATTTGTTTGCTCGCATTAAGGGGGCTAAATGGTTCACTAAGATTGATCTTCGGGGTGCGTATAATCTTATACGAATAAAGCAAGGTGATGAGTGGAAAACCGCATTTAATACGCCTGAGGGCCATTTTGAGTATTTGGTAATGCCTTTCGGACTTTCTAATGCTCCTTCAGTCTTCCAGTCCTTTATGCACGATATTTTCCGTGAATATCTGGATAAATTTATGATTGTGTATTTGGATGATATTTTGGTTTTTTCTGATGACTGGGAGTCTCATGTTCAGCAGGTCAGGAAGGTGTTTCAGGTCCTGCGGGCCAATTCCTTGTTTGTAAAAGGCTCAAAGTGTCTCTTTGGAGTCCAGAAGATTTCTTTCTTGGGGTATATTTTTTCCCCTTCTACTATTGAGATGGATCCCGTCAAGGTTCAGGCTATTTGTGACTGGACGCAGCCTACATCTCTTAAGAGTCTACAGAAGTTCTTGGGCTTTGCTAATTTCTATCGTCATTTTATAACTAATTTTTCTAGTGTTGTTAAGCCTTTGACGGATTTGACTAAGAAGGGTGCTGATGTTGCTAATTGGTCTCCTGCGGCTGTGGAGGCCTTTCAGGAACTTAAGCGCCGGTTTTCTTCTGCTCCTGTGTTGCGTCAGCCAGATGTTTCGCTCCCTTTTCAGGTTGAGGTTGATGCTTCCGAGATTGGAGCGGGGGCGGTTTTGTCACAGAGAAGCTCCGATGGCTCAGTGATGAAGCCATGCGCGTTTTTTTCTAGAAAGTTTTCGCCGGCTGAGCGGAATTATGATGTTGGTAATCGGGAACTTTTGGCCATGAAGTGGGCATTTGAGGAGTGGCGTCATTGGCTAGAGGGTGCTAGACATCGTGTGGTGGTCTTGACTGATCACAAGAATTTGATTTACCTTGAGTCTGCCAGGCGTCTGAATCCTAGACAGGCTTGTTGGTCACTGTTTTTCTCTCGTTTCAATTTTGTGGTTTCATACCTGCCAGGTTCAAAGAATGTGAAGGCGGATGCTCTTTCTAGGAGCTTTGTGCCTGACTCTCTTGGAAATTCTGAGCCCTCTGGTATCCTTAGGGATGGGGTGATTTTGTCTGCTGTCTCCCCAGACTTGCGACGTGCTTTGCAGGAGTTTCAGGTGGGTAAACCTGATCGTTGTCCGCCTGAGAGACTGTTTGTTCCGGATAATTGGACCAGTAGAGTCATCTCCGAGGTCCATGCTTCTGCGTTGGCAGGTCTTCCTGGAATATTTGGTACTAGAGACTTGGTGGCCAGGTCTTTTTGGTGGCCTTCCTTGTCGAGGGATGTGCGTTCTTTTGTGCAGTCTTGTGAGGTTTGTGCTCGGGCTAAGCCTTGCTGTTCTCGGGCCAGTGGATTGTTGTCACCTTTGCCTATCCCGAAGAGGCCTTGGACGCACATTTCCATGGACTTTATTTCGGATCTCCCTGTCTCTCAAAAAATGTCCATCATCTGGGTTGTGTGTGATCGCTTTTCTAAAATGGTTCATCTGGTACCCTTGCCTAAGTTGCCTTCCTCCTCTGAGTTGGTCCCTCTGTTTTTTCAGAATGTGGTTCGTTTGCATGGGATTCCTGAGAACATCGTTTCTGACAGGGGATCCCAGTTTGTGTCTAGATTTTGGCGGACGTTCTGTGCTAAGATGGGCATTGATTTGTCCTTTTCGTCTGCATTCCATCCTCAGACGAATGGCCAGACGGAACGAACTAATCAGACCTTGGAAACTTATTTAAGGTGTTTTGTTTCTGCTGATCAGGATGACTGGGTTACCTTTTTGCCGCTGGCCGAGTTTGCCCTTAATAATCGGGCTAGTTCTGCTACCTTGGTTTCTCCTTTCTTTTGTAATTCGGGGTTTCATCCTCGTTTTTCCTCTGGTCAGGTGGAACCTTCTGATTGTCCTGGAGAGGACATGGTGGTGGATAGGTTGCATCGGATTTGGAGTCATGTGGTGGACAATTTGAAGTTGTCCCAGGAGAAGGCTCAGCAGTTTGCTAATCGCCGTCGCCGCGTGGGTCCTCGACTTCTTGTTGGGGACTTGGTGTGGTTGTCTTCTCGTTTTGTTCCTATGAAGGTCTCTTCTCCTAAGTTCAAGCCTCGGTTCATCGGTCCCTATAGGATCTTGGAAATTCTTAACCCTGTGTCGTTTCGTTTGGATCTCCCGGCATCGTTTGCTATTCATAATGTGTTCCATCGGTCGTTGTTGCGGAGGTATGAGGTACCTGTTGTTCCTTCGCTTGAGCCTCCTGCTCCAGTGCTGGTGGAGGGAGAATTGGAGTATGTTGTGGAGAAGATCTTGGATTCTCGTGTTTCCAGACGGAAACTCCAGTATTTGGTCAAGTGGAAGGGTTATGGTCAGGAGGATAATTCTTGGGTGGTTGCCTCGGATGTTCATGCTGATGATTTGGTTCGCGCTTTTCATAGGGCTCATCCTGGTCGCCCTGGTGGTTCTCGTGAGGGTTCGGTGACCCCTCCTCAAGGGGGGGGTACTGTTGTGAGTTCTGTTTTTGGGCTCCCTCTGGTGGTTACTGATGGTACTGTGTGACTTGTCTTTCCTGGGTCTCTGGGTTCCACCTGTTCCATCAGGATATGGGAGTTTCCTATTTAACCTGGCTTTGCTGGCATTTCCTGGCCGGTTATCAATGTATCCAGTGTGTCTTGTTACCTCTGCTCCCTGCTCCTAGAACCTTCTGGTCAAGCTAAGTTTGGATTTTCCTGTTTTGGTGTTTTGCTTTATTTGGTTTTTAGTCCAGCCTGCAGATATTTGTTTCTTTTTTGCTGGTTGCTCTAGTGGGCTGAAATTGCTCCTCATGTACCATGAGTTGGCACATGAGTTCAAGTAATTTCAGGATGGTTTTTTGAAGGGTTTTTCGCTGACCGCGCAGATCACTTTTGTATCCTCTGCTATCTAGCTTTAGCGGGCCTCATTTTGCTGAAACTGTTTTCATACTGCGTATGTGCTTTCCTCTCATTTCACCGTCATTATATGTGGGGGGCTGCTATTTCTGTGGGGTGTTTCTCTGGAGGCAAGAGAGGTCTGTGTTTCTTCTAATAGGGGAAGTTAGATCTTCGGCTGGAGCGAGACGTCTAGGATCATCGTAGGCACGTTCCCCGGCTACTTTTATTTGTGTGTTAGGTTCAGGGTCGCGGTCAGCTCAGGTTCCATCGCCCTAGAGCTTGTTTGTATCTGTGCTTGTCCTTTAGTGATCCCCTGCCATTGGGATCATGACAGGTGTCGTTCCTATGACCTTAGCCAGTTGTTGGTCCATTTGGAGAACATTCCAGTGTCTTTTTAAGACCTCTCGTACCGCTGATGCCCCATTATCAAAAGTGGTAATAAAGCGAATGATATTTTGGTTCTCTTCACCTCTAACCTTAGTTTTAAGTAGATTCTCCCTTGGTTGTGCTTGTGCATATTGGAATGACTCCCTTAAGATTCTGTCCGGGTATCCCCTTCTCTGAAACCTCTCTCTCAGGTCATTTGCCCAGTGTTGGAAGTCATTTATCTGAGCAATTCCGTTTCATCCCCTCCCTTATTTAATGATAACCAGATTGGACAAGAGAGGGACTGCCTTATCCTCACATGGAGGACGCCGCTGAATGAGGTTATGTCTGCCACTGCAGAATACTTCCACTAACCTGGACATTTAACCTGGACATTTTATTCCCCTGATGAACCCCCGTAACGGGGAGGGAAACGCGTTGGGAAGAGAAAGAGGACATATCATCCAGGGTGGTTATACTAACTAAAGGGCTTCACTAAGTAGGCTCAAACTTGGGGACTGCCCTTGTTAGGGCGGGAGTCTTATACACGGGGCACGACAGGGAAGATAGCTTCAGACCCTTCCCCCCCACCTACCTATATATATATATATTTTTTTTCTCCCCCCCCATTGGAAAAGGTCTATTGGTCTCCGTCCCATGCCGTGCTCTCAATAAGCACAAGAATCTATAACAAGAAGAGAGACAGCAATTGGGTGAGATCATGCCATTTTTCTTGTCTAGTGCACGTTTAAACATGAGCACCAAATTGTTTTTAAAGTACACATAATTTTAGAGGTATACATATTAAATGTTAAGTTTTAGAGTCTAGTGGCTGGCTATGCTGGGTTGTCAGTCTTTTTTCAAGCAGGCAGATAAGGGGGACAGTCATGCTGACTAGTGCATCATCTGCACTCGCCATCCGTGTGGAATCATCAAATGCACACAAAACCTGGCAGATGTCCTTCATAGTGGCCCACTCAGTGGTTGTGAAGTCTGAACGGCGTGCAGTGCGACTTTTTTGCGCCTGATGCAGCTGGTACTCCATTACTGCTGGCTGCTGCTCACACAATCGCTCTAACATATGTAATGTTGAATTCCACCTGGTGGGTAGGTCACATGTGATGCGATGTTCTGGAAGGCGGAATCGGCACTGCAGAGCTGCAATGCGCAATCTTGCCATGCTGGAATTCCGCAAGTGAGCACACTCTAGGCGGACCTTGTGCAGCAGTGCATCAAGATCCGGATAGTCCCTCAAAAAACTCTGCACGACTAAGTTGAGCACATGTGCCAGACATGGGATGTGAGTGAGGTTGCCTAGGCCCAGAGCTGCCACCAGATTTCGGCCATTGTCACACACTACCATTCCTGGCTGGAGATTCGCTGGCACAAACCACACATCGCTCTCCTGCTTGATGCCATTCCAGAGCACCTGCGCTGTGTGGCTTTGATTCCCCAAAGAAATTTATTTCAACATGGCCTGTTGACGTTTGGCCACGGCTTTGCTCATATCGGTCGTAACAGGTAAGCGTTCACGGGTCCATGTGGAGGTGGACTGTGACGGCTTCTGCAGCGATGATTCAGAGGAACTAAAGTATGGGGAGGAGTCAATGTGTACAGACTGGATTCCTGCAATCCTTGGAGTTGGCAGAACACGTACAGTGCCACTCGCAAGATCTGTACCCGGCTCCACAACATTTACCCAATGAGCAGTGAGGGAAAGGTATCGTCCCTGTCCATGGTGACTGGTCCACGCATCGGTGGTGAGGTGGACCTTGCTACTGACGGCGTTTAGTAGCGCATGTTTAATGTTTCCCTACACATGCTTTTGCAGGGCCGGGATGGCTTGCCTGCTGAAATAAAAGCGGCTGGGCACGTTGTATTGTGGGACTGCCAATGCCATCAAGTTACGGAAGGTGTCAGTCTCCACCAGCCTGAATGACAGCATTTCAAGGGACAGAAGTTTTGCAATGCCAGCATTCAGAGCCTGTGCTCGGGAGTGGTTTGCCAAGAATGGCCACCTTTTCTCCCATGCCTGTGCTACCAATGGCTGTAGACTGGGCTGGGAGTGTGAGGATGACAGGGAACGTGGTGCTGTGGGTGGAATTACACTGGGTCTCTGTACAACAGTGCCAGAAGGTCTTCCATGGCGATCCTGTGAGGAAGCCGAACCAGCTGTGTGTGAGCTGGAGGAAGAGGTTACAACACGAGCTGAAGAGGTGGTAGGTGCTGCTGTAGGTTGGCCTAGGTCTTCAGTGTGTTTTTGTAACTCCACCACGTGCTTGGTCCGCACATGTTTCCACATATTTGTGGTATTGAGGTTGCTGACACTTTTCCCTCTTTTGACTTTCTGATTACACAGCTTACATTTGACAAAGCAAATGTCATCTGCAACTGTGTCAAAAAAGGACCAGGCACTGTAAGTCTTGGGAGCACCCGTTTTGGCATTTGGAAGAGGCATGCTCCTAATGGGTGCCGAAGTGGAGGCTACAGGCAATGCAGTCTTCCCCCTCCCTCTCACTCTTTGGGCCATTCAGGAAATCTCTTCCTCAGAGCTGCTCCCACTACCTTCCTGTACCTCAAGCCATGATGGGTCAAGGACCTCATCATCTACACTACCCTCTTCCAACTGCTTCTCCTGAATAGTCTCGGCAGCACAGTACGCACCAGAAAGTGGCACCTGAGTCTCATCATCAGATGCGTACTGAGGTGTGATGACCGGAGGCACTGGCCCACCCGCCTCTTCAGATTCAGAGAGACAAAGCTGTTGAACATCACTGCATACTACCTCTTCAGATTCTACAATGCTGCTTGGCTGGCCCCCTCTTTCCAAGCAAAGAGATTCAGAGAACAGAAGTAGAGATGGCTCCTGTACTGGGCTCTCTGACTGCCTGGGCAAATTGGCAGGTGGTGAAGAGACAGATGGTTGCTCTTCGGTGCTCTGTGCCTGAGAGGATGTGGCACTAATTAAAGTCGATGCGTTAGCTGCCATCCATCCGACAATGGCTTCAATTTGTTCGTCCCGCAGCAGCGGAGTACAGCGAGCTCCTACAAAGCTGCGCTTGAAGGACTGTTCCCTGCTAAAACTGGGTGATGATGAGTCACCGGTGCCCGCAGCAGGCACAGAATTCCCACGCCCTCTCCCTGCTCCACCTCCACGTCCACGACCACGTGCCTTACTCCCTGCCTTCTTCATCTTGGTAGACTGATAAAGATAGGCAGAAAAGCACTAAGTGCTAATGTGGCCTACACAACTGTAAAGTGTAGTGTTTGGTGAACTTTATTAACATTTTGTTTTTTTCACAGAACAGACTACAGTGTGAGCTGAACTCACACAGAGACCTTGCAGACAGCCATCAACGGCGCTGCAAGGCCAAAAAAAGCTCCTCTATGTACTCCTATATTGTGTTTTCCCACAATCTAGCAGGATATGGATGGAAAACCACTAATAGGATAAATCAGGACAAAATGTGCAGCAGGCAGCACTAATTGAAAAAAGGGACAATGGAACAATATGAGGCAGTGACGCACACTGAGCTGTCTACAACCGGCTGTGGCTGCAGAACAGACTACAGAGTGAGCTGCACTCACACAGAGACATTGCAGACAGCCGTGAATGGCGCTGCAAGGCCTAAAAAAGCTCCTCTATGTACTCCTATATTGTGTTTTTCCACAATCTAGCAGAATACGGATGGAAACCCACAAATAGGATAAATCAGGACAAAATGTGCAGCAGGCAGCACTAATTGAAAAAAGGACAATGAAACAGTATGAGGCAGTAACGCACCAGAGTGAGTTGCACGCACACACACAGAGACCTTGCAGACATCCGTGAACAGCACTGCAAGGCAAAAACAAAGTTCTCACACAGCGGTTGCTAAATTAGCCTGGGTAAAGCACAATGAGGCAAATCGCTATCTCAAACTGACCCTCAGTCAGAACAACAGCGTCCTGTCCCTAACTGAATTCACAGCTGAGTGAACCCAAAATGGCGGCGGCAAATTTTATAGTGCATCATGACATCATTTCAGCAGCCAATCACAGCCATGCCAGTAGTTACATGACTAACATGCATAACAGGATGTGCCCACATTTCTTAGGATTCCTCATTGGCTGAATTAAATGAAACTGGCTCATTGAATTATGGGAACTTCCGATTCTGATATCCGATATTGAGAAAGTATCATAACTCAGTATCGGAATTCCGATACCACGAATATCGGCCGATACCCGATATTTGCAGTGTCGGAATGCTCAACACTATTGATAACTCAATGTTCCCAGGGTTTAAACTTTATAACTGCGATGCATGCTGTGTGCCTGTCTGCTGTCAGGGGGAGAAACACTCTTAAGTATTGTCAATACTCCAGCATGAGCACTCGCTCTTTTAGGTGGGAAACCATCTGGCAAAATTTTATCTTGTGCTGTAGATCGAACAGACTGGCAACCCAGTAGTCAGCACCATTTCACATCAGGTTGTGGATGTGAGCCTTGGCACCTTTGTGAGTTTTCCCTAGCGTAGGGCCACCAAAAGATTTGCACTATTATTGCACACAGGTTCAGTGTAGACAGCCATTGCTCAGGTTCGGCCTGGATATCTGTCCACAACTCTTGAGCTGTATTATTGTGCTCTCCAATCTATATATAAAGCTGAGTGTATATATGTGTGTATTATGTGTGTGTATGTATCAAGCCACGCCCACTCTGCACAGCCACACTCACTCCACATGCAAAAGCCCCATCCACACGGCCCACGTTGTTAGCACACACGTGGGGAGACACATTCACCTCGAAAGCCACCCTGCAAAACTCACCAGCCGCTGCAAGCTATAATCAGGGCCACTGCCTTCAGAGTATCAATGCGCGGCAGGCACAGGCCACATCTGGCTCTATCGTGTCTAGAATGGAGTTGCTCCTGTGAGACATGACGTCAAGGGAAAGGGAGGAGCCTAGGTGAAAATGAGATGAGTGAGAGTAAAATGAGAGAAGTGAGGGTAAAATGAAATGAGTGAGGGGAAAATGAGAGGTGTGAGGTGAAAATGAAGAGGTGTGAGAGGAAAATGAGAGGAGTGAGGGGAAAATTGTGGAATTATCGGAAAATAACAGGTGTGAGGTCAAAAGGACAGGTCAGGGGAGAAATGATAAGATTGAGGGGGAAAATGAGAGATGTGAGGGGGAAAATGAGAGGCGTGATTGGAAAATAGGAGAAGTGAGGTGCTGCTGCAGTATGAGGCTATGTATTGAGAAGAGTGAGGCGCTGCAGGTGGAAGCTGTGTATAAGGCCACATTCACATGTTCAGTATGTGGTCAGTATTTTACCTCAGTATTTATATGCCAAAACCACGAGTGGGAGAAAAATACTGAAGTGGTAATGTGTTTCTAATATACTAATACTATCAATACTTGGGTAATCATTTAGTTAATATGTGTTGCAAATCTGTAGTGTTGAATATATGATGTGAAATGTTTGTATGTGCAATATAATCATTATAATTTGTTATAACTAACCACATTTAGTTACTATGCCCGGGCAACGCCAGGCTCTTCAGCTAATGCATATTAAAACATATACTTATTGCAGTGAACCCTGGTTGCGCAATACGGAAGTGGGGAGAATTCTATCTGCACTGCTGGAACATGTGTCTCATTAAGGGAGATGATAAATGAGGAGATGGAGTTGGCAGAAGCAGCGGAGGATGTGTTAGATACAGAGGTTTGTCCCGTAAACCTTGGGGATTCCAAGAGTTGGTATCTAGTGGTTTAGTTCACTATCCCTCTGTGTGTAGTGGTTTAGTTATCCAACCCTAGGTGTTTACTGGACAACAGTGGTTGGAGAACTAAACATATAGGGTTGGATAACTAAACCACTAGGCACCAGAAGATGGAGAACTAAACTACTCGACAACATGGGTTGGAGAACTAAACTGCTCGTTTAGTTCTCCATCTTGTGGTGTGTAGTGGTTTAGTTCTCCTTCCAAAAGCACGCTGCAAGCTGCAAGTCCAGGACTTGTGGACCAGACCTTTCCACGCCTGCCCTCATAGTCACCCAGTGCCCAGTCACTGAGATGCCCTTGACCATGTTTAATCATTCAGATGTCAGTGGTGAAATGCACACTGGCAAACAGATTTTTTCAAGGAATGGGGGATGGTGAATGCAACATGTTGGTGTAGCGCAGACACAGCTTTCTTAGAGAAGTAATGGTGACTGGGCAACTGGCACTGGGGGACTGCAATGAGCATCAGCTTTTGGAAAGCATCTGTATACACCAGGCTGAAAAGCTGCATTTTAGTGACCAACAGATTGGAGATGATAAAGTTAAAGCTCTTAAGTTTGGCAAGTATCGGAGGAAACCATCTTTTACGTGACCACAAATGTGGGACCGAGGGCTGGCTGCTGTGCTGAAAGAGGGTGGAGTACAGTGAACATGACAAACTGCTGTACTGCGATTGAGGTGAAGGAGATGTTACTGTGGATTAAGAAAGATGAGATGTGCTTGGTGTCTGAGATCTGTCAAAAACAGTAGGCATGTCCACTTTCATAACAGCAAACAAACTCTCACTCACCCCAACTGTAGTGGATAAACAAGTGGAGGTTCTGCAGCAGCAGATGCGGTTGATGGGGCTGCAGGTGGTTGGGCGCTAGGCAAGAGATTCCCAGACTAACGCATGTTGATCACGCATGTGCCGGTTCATGCATGTCATAGCCAAATTATTAGATTTTTTTGCCTCAACTATCTCTCCTTTTACAAAGGTGACAGATAACTTGAGTTGGGTCATCCTTTGCAGTCTCAAAAAAGGTCCAGGTTAAGCAACCCTTACCGCTCATGCAATCAGCAGATTTGTGCCCGCTGCTGGCCACAGCAAGAGTTGTGGCTGAGAATGCAGTGCTTGTCGTGGTTGAAAAATTTCATGTCTGTGCAGCAAGCCACAACGTAACCTCGTTTTCCTCTTCCTCCACCTCCTCTGCTGAGCTACTCAGCTGCTTACCTCTGGGTTCACAACAAGTGGGACTTATAACCTTATCGTACTCTGTTCTCCCACTGCTCTCCCTGAGAGTCACCCTCCTCCTCTTCCTGCCCTGACAGCACGATACAGTCTGTGTGCACCTCTGGTCTCTGAGTCTCACCTCCACCCCCCAAGAATTAACATCTGGTGACGAGGGACTGGATTCTGCTTGAACCCTACTTCGTCTGGACCTATATCAAAATGAAAACATTTACCCCTGGATTCACCTACCCTGATGAAGCTGCCTTTGTGAGCAGCGATACGCGTGAGGTTCTTACTTCACGGCCCCCTTTCTTTACCATCTGGAGTTTTACGCTGTTCCACCCATGGCTCCCTCTTTTAAGCTGAAATTTGGTGACAATATCTTGCCATTTATAGCCGTTTAAAGCTACCATAATGCTCTCCTTAGCAAAACCTCATTTTAGGTATTAGGCTACTCATTGGGAGGTTCCCTCCTTTTCTTGAGAAGGATTTAGAAATCAGGCAGGACTCTTGGACCTATTGTTATATATATTCATAAAGGTTGCCTCGACCAATCAGTGATGGGCACAGTCTGCCGCGAATTCGCCTCGACCAATCAGCGACGGGCACAGTATCGACGTAGATGTCATAATGGTTGCCATGGCGGCGATGATGTCATAATGGTTGCCTCGACCAATCAGCGACGGGCACAGTCTGCCGCGAATTCTGGAATCATCATTGTCCACATACTATGGGGACATGCATATTCTAGAATACCCGATGCGTTAGAATCGGGCCACAATCTAGTATATATATATATATATATATATATATATATATATATATATATATATATATATATATATATATATATATATATATATATATATATATATATATATATATACATACAGTGGGGCAAAAAAGTATTTAGTCAGTCAGCAATATTGCAAGTTCCACCACTTAAAAAGATGAGAGGCGTCTGTAATTTACATCATAGGTAGACCTCAACTATGGGAGAGAAACTGAGAAAAAAAAATCCAGAAAATCACATTGTCTGTTTTTTTAACAATTTATTTGCATATTATGGTGGAAAATAAGTATTTGGTCAGAAACAAACAATCAAGATTTCTGGCTCTCACAGACCTGTAACTTCTTCTTTAAGAGTCTCCTCTTTCCTCCACTCATTACCTGTAGTAATGGCACCTGTTTAAACTTGTTATCAGTATAAAAAGACACCTGTGCACACCCTCAAACAGTCTGACTCCAAACTCCACTATGGTGAAGACCAAAGAGCTGTCAAAGGACACCAGAAACAAAATTGTAGCCCTGCACCAGGCTGGGAAGACTGAATCTGCAATAGCCAACCAGCTTGGAGTGAAGAAATCAACAGTGGGAGCAATAATTAGAAAATGGAAGACATACAAGACCACTGATAATCTCCCTCGATCTGGGGCTCCACGCAAAATCCCACCCCGTGGGGTCAGAATGATCACAAGAACGGTGAGCAATAATCCCCGAACCACGCGGGGGGACCTAGTGAATGAACTGCAGAGAGCTGGGACCAATGTAACAAGGTCTACCATAAGTAACACACTACGCCACCATGGACTCAGATCCTGCAGTGCCAGACGTGTCCCACTGCTTAAGCCAGTACATGTCCGGGCCCGTCTGAAGTTTGCTAGAGAGCATTTGGATGATCCAGAGGAGATTTGGGAGAATGTCCTATGGTCTGATGAAACCAAACTGGAACTGTTTGGTAGAAACACAACTTGTCGTGTTTGGAGGAAAAAGAATACTGAGTTGCATCCATCAAACACCATACCTACTGTAAAGCATGGTGGTGGAAACATCATGCTTTGGGGCTGTCTCTCTGCAAAGGGGCCAGGACGACTGATCCGGGTATATGAAAAAATGAATGGGGCCATGTATCATGAGATTTTGAGTGCAAACTTCCTTCCATCAGCAAGGGCATTGAAGATGAAACGTGGCTGGGTCTTTCAACATGACAATGATCCAAAGCACACCGCCAGGGCAACGAAGGAGTGGCTTCGTAAGAAGCATTTCAAGGTCCTGCAGTGGCCTAGCCAGTCTCCAGATCTCAACCCTATAGAAAACCTTTGGAGGGAGTTGAAAGTCCGTGTTGCCAAGCGAAAAGCCAAAAACATCACTGCTCTAGAGGAGATCTGCATGGAGGAATGGGCCAACATACCAACAACAGTGTGTGGCAACCTTGTGAAGACTTACAGAAAACGTTTGTCCTCTGTCATTGCCAACAAAGGATATATTACAAAGTATTGAGATGAAATTGTGTTTCTGACCAAATACTTATTTTCCACCATAATATGCAAATAAATTGTTAAAAAAACAGACAATGTGATTTTCTGGATTTTTTTTCTCAGTTTGTCTCCCATAGTTGAGGTCTACCTATGATGTAAATTACAGACGCCTCTCATCTTTTTAAGTGGTGGAACTTGCACTATTGCTGACTGACTAAATACTTTTTTGCCCCACTGTATATATATATATATATATTCTCTTTGTAAATCCCTTTTTCATATAGTCACTGGCAATGATATAACATATATGTCTTTCCAATTCCAGCTTTGTTGTGGGACGTATATTTATGCATAGTTTATTCAGCCTATTTAAGGTTTTTTTGATTATATATTAAGGATTGTTGTGGTGCATATTGCATATGCTGTGGGGTTGGTTCTCCAAATTTGTGGTTTCATTTGTATACTTGGACCTCTTGATAGGTACAGCAAGTCCTATTTGTATATATGGGGGTGAAGTTCATTTGGTTGTGTGCTGTATTTTAAATGTTTTTAAATTGATTGCTCAGGGTTAGTGTTGAGCGATACCTTCCGATATCCAGAAGTATCAGTATCAGATTGGACCGGCCGATTTCCAAAAAATATCGGATATCGCCGATACCGATACCCGATACCAATGCAAGTCAATGGGACACAAATATCGGAATGTAAATAAGCCCTTTCTGTCCTTCTACATCCTGTTCCAGAGGGGAACAAGTGTGGGCGGTGCGTGGGCGAACACTGTGTGTCTATGTGTGCGGGCGGGGTCTGTGCGGGCCAACTGGGGGTCTGTGCGGGCCTCTCGGGGGTCTGTGCGTGCCTGCCGGGGGTCTGTGTGTGCCTGCCAGGGGTCTGTGCGGGCCTGCCAGGACTCTGTGTGGCATGCCAGGGCTCTGTGCGGTGTGCCGGGGGTCTGTGCGGTGTGCTGGGGCTCTGTGCGTGTGTGCCGGGGCTCTGTGCGGCGTGCCGGGGCTCTGTGCGGCGTGCTGGGGCTCTGTGCGGCATGCTGGGGCTCTGTGTGGCGTGTCGGGGCTCTGTGCAGGCTGTCAGGGCTCTGTGTGGCGTGCCGGGGCTCTGTGGGGGCTGCCGGGGCTACAAGTCCCATCGGACGATACCTCCTACAGTGACAGTGATTGACACCTTAGCCAATGATGGTACAGTAGTAGTTCTATCATCCGGCTAATGTGTTGAATTAAAAAAAAAAGCATACATGCTACATACATATTACATATATACTACATACATACTACATACAGTACATTCATACATTACATAAAATACATACATACAGACATACAGTACATTAAACATAGAGTACATACTCACTATTACTTGTCACTTTGTTCCCTGAAGCCAGTGTCATCTGTAAAAAAATATGAAAATAACAAACAACCAATATACTCCCTGTCGACAGAAATCCACGAGTGTCCCACGTCGATCTCCCGTAGAGAACGGCAGCATCAGCTAATGCGACCGCTCTCCAGGGGCTCCAGGAACACAATGACGGGAGGAAGGTATCCTTCCGCACTGTATTCCTCCGTCACTGTAAAAAAAAAAGTCCCTAGTCTCACTTTTGGCATTGCTGTGTGAGAAATTTTCCCACGCAGCAATTGCCATAGGGTGAGACTTTGAAATATAGTAACCTCAGTGATGCACTGCAGGAGCCATTGTCTCCTGTCAGTGTGTCACTGAGGGTCCTATAGAGCAGTGACATCACCCAATGTCACTGTTCTATAGGGGAGATCGTCGTGGGATACTTATCATTAATTGGACTACGGCGGACAGGTAGTATGCGGTTTATTATATAACATTTTTGCAGGCGCTGAAGTATGGTAAGTATGGTTAAATGAAGAATATTAAAATACTTTTTTCCTAATGTGTGTGTGTGTGTTTTATTAACCCTTTATTACTATTGGATTAATAATGGATAGGCGTCTTATTGACGCCTCTCCGTTATTAACCCGGCTTAATGTCACCTTTCAATAGCAAGGTGACATTAACCCCTTATTACCCCATATCCCACCGCTACATGGGAGTGGGAAGAGAGGGGCCAAGTCCCGGAATTGGCGCATCTTACAGATGCGCCATTTCTAGGGCGGCTGCGGACTGGTATTTGTAGCTGGGGGGGCCAATATCCATGGCCCTTCTCTAGGCTATGAATATCAGCCCATAGCTGTCTGTGTAGCCTTTTTGGCTATAAAATATAGGGGACCCCATGTCATTTTTTTGGGGGGTCCCCCTATTTTAATAGCCAGTAAAAGCTATGCAGAAAGCTGCGGGCTGATGTTCATAGCAGGCTACAGATATTGGCCTCCGGCCGTTGGCTTTCCCCCTCTGGGGCAGAAAATTGCGTGGGAGCCCACAACGTTTTTTTCCGTTTTTTTTTAAATTCAACGCACATTAAGGCCTCTTTCACACTTGTGTCGGTACGGGTCCATCGCTATGCGTCGTGCCGACGTACCGACGCATGTTGAGAAATTTGTGCATGATGTGGGCAGCGGATGCAGTTTTTCAACGCATCCGCTGCCCATTCTGAAGTCCAGGGAGGAGGGGGCAGAGTTTCGGCCGCGCATGCATTGTAGAAAATGGCGGACGCGATGGACAAAAAAAACTTCACTTGAACGTTTTTTCGTGCCGATGGTCTGCCTAAACACAACGGATCCGTTGCATGATGGACTTCCTGCCAACTACATCTCAAAAATATTTCCTGGATCCGTACATTCCTTAATCAATAATCTGCAAAAACCCTAGTGCATGCACTCATCATCTCCTGACTCAACTACTGCAAGTTCCCATGTTGTGCCCTTCTTTTTAACAGTCTCTCAACCTTACAATCTATCCTAAACTCTGCTGTCTGACTAATCCACCTATCCCCCCACTATCCCCTGACCTCTCCTTTGTGTCAGTCCCTACCCAGAAGCTCCAGTTCAAAACCATAAGCATGGCATACAAAGCCATCTACAACCTGTCTCCATAAATCTGTGACTTAGTCTCCCATTAGATACCTGCACGCATCCTCCGATCCTCACAATACCTTCTCTACTCCCCTCTTATCTCGTCTTCCCACAATCGCATACTAGATTTCTCCCATACATCACCTCTACTCTGGAACTCTCTACCCCAATATATCATACTCTCGAATACCATGGGAACCTTCAAAAAGAACCTGAAGAACCACCTCTTTCCACAAGCCAACAACCTACAGTAACCATCGTTCCACCATACCACTGCACAAGCAGCTCTACCCTCACCTATTGTATCCTCCCCTATCCCTAGTATACTGTGAGCCCTCACGGGCAGGGTACTCTCTCCTCCAGTACTAGTCATGACTTCTATTGTTTAAGATTATTGTATTTGTTTTTATTACGTTTACCCCTTTTCACATGTAAAGCGCCATGGAATAAATGTTGCTATTAGATATGGGTGAACTGTAACAGTAAAGATTAACAGGGGAATCCACGCAGTTTTTTTTTAATTATTTTTTTACAGCATAGGCGTCGGCTGATAAATACTTCCATTAGCCCACGTCTGCTCACACTGTTACTAGCAGCAGCAGGTGTAGGCTGATGGGAGCAGTAGTCCCATGAGCTAACGCCAAACTTTTTAACTCCGATCACAGCCGCGGGCTCACGCTGTCATTTTACAGCTTGGGAGCGGCGGCTGTCTGACTGGCGGTAATGATTTTACTGCTGCTCAGAAGCCGTGTTTGCTGCACTGTTATGCACATGACAACATGACAAACACCAGATGTTTGGGCCCCCCATTCAAGTGAATGGGTCCGGGTACTGTTCTGGTACACAAACCAAAACTTTTTTTTAACTGTTCAACTGAAACCGAACATCCATGGGTCCACCCATCTCTAAATGCTATAACAATAAATAATAATGACAATAATAATAATAATAATACTGATGTGTGGCTGTTAAAGAAAGGAAGTTGAGGAACCTGTCCAGTTACAGATGTTGTCAAAAAGCTGTGCAATTATACCATTTATACTCTGGGGAAATTGGTGTGTAGCAATAATTTTTTGAAATTACTCCAAGTTGGGTCTCCTTCATGTGGGTTGCCTGTAGCAGTAGGGCTCCCAGTCCAGCAGGCCAGCACTTACTTTCAGTCAACTACCTGTGTTACTATCCTTAAATGTTTCTAACAATAGTAGTCGATGAAGCTGATGTTTGTGGCACCTGAGTGTGGCTGAGCATAAAAGCAGTTTGAGCTGTTGAATGAGGTATCAGGGCTCCCAGCAAAGCAGGCTTGCACTGGTCCCTCACCTACCTTGTCTGAATTTAAACTAAAATTAAAAACTATAAATGCTGTCACAGACCCTGACACCTCATGCATGGCCCATGGCTGACTGCGGCTGTGCCATTATCAAACTTCTACTGTGGGTCAATTGATGCCACTTTTCCTCTAGTCTGCCCCTAATTTTTTTTAAATATTTGGACTCCAAATTGGGTCTCCTTCATGTGTGTTGCCTTAATTAGGCAGTGCTCTCAGAGCACCAGACCAACACCTGTCACTCATCCACCTGTTACCGATCAGTGTTTCAGCTAGAAATGCGGGTCCAAGCCCTCTCCAATTGATCCATGCTGTGCAATTATACTATTTGTACTCAGGGTCAATAGATGCCACTTTTCCTTCTGTCTTCCCCTAATTTGAGCTGTTTGTGAAGCATTTTGCCCACCTGTTGTCTATTCTAGCCTCCCATTGAATTCAATGGGGTTTGAGTATGTTCGACGCACATCGATGCCAATATGAACCTTGAAAGGTTGGCTCATCTCTAAATGTGACCACTGCAGCTAGTCACTATCTGCATCCAGAAGCAACAAATCAGCACTATGGCCAAAGATCAGCTGCAGCAGTCACATTTCCATTTGAAGGACAGAATGTACAAAAATGGATTCTGTACTTCCTGCTCTTCCTTTGCAGTTTCCAGGAGTAGTCCTTCTGCTATCATACAGCTTCCAAGGCAGAGCTGGTAAATATGTGTTTTATAAAATGCACAGAATGTCTGATTCATAAAAACAACCTGTCTAAATGTTATATGAAACAAAACGGCGAGACATTCTTTATAGGCAGCACTCAGGTGTCACACACTGTCCATTCATATGAATATAAGTTATCAAAGTGAGGTTATTCAGCACCAGCTCTAATTATATTAGAACATTTTTCTTGTCCCATACTTGGAAGAACACAGTCAGGTACAGCGCTTCTAGGTGGTGCACATCTAAGCGGTCAGATACAGCATTATGGTAAAGAGAAAATTGCATGGGTCTGACATCCGATTTGGACCCATAGAAGCACCCTGACAGTGTGAAATGGCCATCATCCTGCTCCATCTCTCTGCACACTCTCTGCCTGCCATCGTGTTTGTTTTTCTAACGGACTAAAAAATACTTATCTAGCAGAGCATGGTGAGTGCCATTTTCTCTTCTATACTATAATTTCTAGTAATAGTGATATTCATATGATCGTATGTATGGACATAGTTTTCCTTAGCAAAATCAGTTTATTGCAGATTCGGGGAGACAGGCATTTAACAATCAGCTGATCACAATGATAGCTTTAATCTGGGAGCAACATAATATTAAAGTAAAATTCGAAATGTAGCCCGATTTTGACTAATAATAATCACTTAAAAATTTATGAGTGAACAATCATTTGAAAAGGCTGATAGTCTACCATTTCATACCAAAATGTGATTGGTCAGTTCAGTTTTTTTTACTGTTCCTGGCTACAAATAAAATAGTAAGGAATGATTGGCCAACTATGAAGAAACATTTGTCTACTGGCCTCCATAATCTTCCAATTGAGTCTGGCGTCTTAAAAGTCAAATAGTTTATATTAATAACCCAACAGATGATTGATCACTGTCAGTAGTATTCTGGCTGTCCATAGTCATATGTGTGTGGCCAGCTTTAGGAGAGTTTTCTTCAAACAACAGATCCGTATTGATCATCAAACTCATTCTTTGTCTTGGTTTTGAACAATCTGTTTTCTAAGGAAAAACTAGTATAAAAGAAAATGTAAAATGAGCTGAACTTGACTAAAGTATACATTTTTTGCAATTACTTCTGATCTTCTCCAGGCTGTATCTCAAAGCCCATGCATCATGAATTGACCTCAGTTACGTGAATAAAGCCTAGAAAGAAGAAACTAGCCTGATGCAAAACCTGTTGTTGAAAACAAAGCAATATTCAGTAGGAATATTAAAACAACTAGCTGAACTCAACTTCTAAAAATGTTCTTGAAAAAAAAAATCCATTGGCATGAAATTAACCAAATCATAAATTACTGTAATAATTTTGGAGATATTTATACAGTAGTGGGATAAGATTTGGCAGGAATATGGAACTGCATGATACATATGTTAATGAAATTAAAAAAAATATCCCTTCTGGAATAGTAAAATTGCTCAAAATTTGTTAGAGGAGACACTTTGTTGATAAAAACTTTTAGTATATGATAATGAGGTTTGGCAAGGATTCATCTAGTACATATCTGCCAGTAACCACATTTTTTTTTTGTTTGGGTAGCTATATTATTCTTGCACAATGGGAAGTCAATGTGATGCTATACAGCTGTCCAGCTTTGATGTTCAGTTGTATACATGGCTTGGAATCAAGATCCCACAAGTGGATCGATCCTACAGCCAAAGAGTCTGTAAATCATCTCCATCTATCATTCAGTTATCATGTCATTTTCTCAGTTTTGGAGAAGAAAACCATCTCCCCAAAGACCAGAATCTCAAGGTTAGAACTCAAAATAAAAAATAAAAAAAACCATGAAGAAATCATAGATATGTCATAACATATCACATGTGGATTATCAGCTGCTATATTTTCCAAGGACACATGGTAATATTTAAACTGAAGTCAGTGTTTAGGAGTAGGTATAAATTTATATCTAGTTATTGAGCCACCTAGGCTTTGTTTCATTGCAAGCCTACTGATGAGTTGTCACATCCACATCCAAAGATAATACAAGCTCCTACTGTTAACTACAAAAATATCTATTTGATTATATTGGCGCATAGCTGATTGGCGATTGGAGCCACTGGTAATGCTGTTGGCAGATATTGATCGTTACATTATTTGATGATCTATGATTTAGATTTAGCAGACATTCAAGTATTATTGTCTGTTTAGCTCAAGTTTTCAAGTCTATTTGTAAAGTTAAATAATTTCCAAGGCTCACTGTTTACAGGACATTTTATTCTTGTTGGTTTGGCAATGTTGGGCTCTCACGTTCTTGTAGTCTTTTTCAAGACGAACTTGCATTTAATTTATGATGTTTTTGAATATTGTGGAACCAATTATGACCATCAGAAGTCAACATAAAGGACATCTAGTCAGACCTTTTACTGTGACACATTAAGCTTTTCAGAATATTCTAAAGCTGTGATCTAATATATAAAGCTGAATGTTCTCCTCTTCTCACAGGTATGCACTGACTTTCCCCAGCTCTCCCTGGCTCCTGAATGTCTCTGTATATTGCATTGATTTTCCTTCCATGGTATGCACTGACTTTCCCCAGCTCTCCCTGGCTCCTGAATGTCTCTGTATATTGCATTGATTTTTCTATGCTTCCCCTGGATCTGAGTGTCTTGGTGCAGCACATATAATCATTTTTAGTATGCTTTCTTACCTATCAGCTTGTTTCCATGACCTGTTTTCTTGTCTCTCATTGTGTTATTCTGGCATCTCTTTGAGTGGTCAGTCCAACCCCTCCCTCTCTTTATGACCTCTGCCTAAAGGTACCTACACACTGAACGATATTGCTAGCGATCCGTGACGTTGCAGCGTCCTGGCTAGCAATATCGTCAGTTTGACAAGCAGCAGCGATCAGGATAATGCTGTGATGTCGTTGGTCACTGCAGAAAGTCCAGAACTTTGTTTCGTCGCTGGACTCCCTGCAGACATCGCTGAATCGGCGTGTGTGATGCCGATTCAGCGATGTCTTCACTGGTAACCAGGGTAAACATCGGGTTACTAAGCGCAGGGCCGCGCTTAGTAACCCGATGTTTACCCTGGTTACCAGCGTAAAAGTTAAAAAAACAAAAACTACATACTTACCCTCCGCTGTCTGTCCCCGGCGCTGTGCTTTCCTGCACTGGCTGTGATCGCCGGCCAGCCAGAAAGCACAGCGGTGACGTCACCGCTGTGCTTTCCGGCCGCTGTGCTTACACAGTGCAGAGAAGCAGAACGCCGGGGGACAGACAGTGGAAGGTAAGTATGTAGTGTTTGTTTTTTCTAACTTTTACGCTGGTAACCAGGGTAAACATCGGGTTACTAAGTGCGGCCCTGCGCTTAGTAACCCGATGTTTACCCTGGTTACCGGCATCGTTGGTCGCTGGAGAGCTGTCTGTGTGACAGCTCTCCAGCGACCAAACAGCGACGCTGCAGCGATCGACATCGTTGTCGGTATTGCTGCAGCGTCGCTCAGTGTGAAGGTACCTTAACTCTATGCATCTGGTCTCCCATACCCATCCACCTCCTCATTCACACCTGATTGTCCTTAACTGGGGATATATTCACATGCAGGAGTCTGCTACAGACGCAGTCTGCTGCATTCATCTTTTAACTTCCATCTTTTAAATTACATCTTTTTAATTATGAATTTGAATTAGACTGAATTGGACTGGAATTGACTGGAAGGTAACAGAATACCAACCACTACAATGTTTCGGTTTCTTTTCTCTTTCACCCCCATACTACTTTCCTTCTTACAATCTCTTGCAATCCCTTCACCTAGTAAGGAACTAGTTATTTCTTCCTCCATCCTCCCCAGCCATCTCACCTTCTCCTCAGAACTGTTCCTCCACATACAATCCTTTTTCTCCAGACACACACGGCCGCATCATGTCCTATCCTGCTCCCACCTTCTAATGCTCTGTCTGCTACTCCTCATTGCTGGTGACATATCCCCAAATCCTGGCCCTCCACAACACATCCCCACACTCTCATTTCTAACCCCCTGCCACGATCCTCCGCACGTTTTCCCAACCATGACAACCTCATACCCATTCATACAGCCCCCACTCCCCCGGTCCACTTACCTGGAGCACTATGGAACGCACGCTCTGTCTGCAACAAACTGCCATTTATCCATGACCTCTTCATCACCAACAAACTCTCCTTCCTCGGCCTCACTGAAACCTGGCTCACCCCCTCTGACTCGGCCTCTGCAGATGCGCTCTCCTATGGCGGATTCCACCTCTCTCACACCCCTCGCCCCAGGTGGAGGAGTTGGCTTGCTCCTGTCCGACACCTGCTTCTTCACTCCAATCCTGCTAACACCCTCCACTTCTCTTCCCTCATTTGAGGTGCACTCTGTCCGCATCTATTCCCCCTCCAACCTCCAGCTGGCTGTCATCTACCGCCCCCCAGAACTAGCCATCTTCACCTTTCTCGACCACTTCACCATCTAGCTAGTTCATTTCCTCTCTGTTGACATCCTTACTATCATCATGGGTGATTTCAATATCCCCATTGACACTTCCACCTCAGCTGCCTCTAAACTTTTATCACTGACTGCCTCCTTTGGCCTCACTCAATGGTCCTCTGAGGCCACTCACAAAGATGGCCACACGCTGGACCTCATCTTCACCCTCCTCTGCTCCCTTACTAATCTCATTAACACACCTCTCCCCCTGTCTGACCACAACCTACTGACATTCTCTTCCCTCTCCTCTCCTAATGTGCAACCCCCACTCCACAAACTCTCTCGCAGAAATCTCAAACATCTCAACTTACAATCACTCTCAGAGTCCCTTCTCCCTCTCACAGACATAGCTTTCCTTCATGACACAGATGCTGCTGCCACTTTTTATAACACCACAATAACAGCAACACTGGATTCGGCCGCCCCGCTCATGCATAGCAAAACTCGTACACTCAACAGGCAGACCTGGCTGACCAGCCTGACCAAAGAATTGAGATGGGCTTCCAGAATTGCTGAGCGGAGATGGAAGCAATCCCACTCTGCCGACCACTTCACTGCATACAAGCAGTCCCTTGCCAGCTTCAAGTCTGCGCTCACTGCCGCAAAACAAACTTACTTCTCATCTCTCATATCCTCCCTGTCTCACAACCCTAAACAGCTTTTCAACACTTTTAATTCTCTACTCCGTCCCCCCACATTTCTGCTGAAGACATAGTAACATAGTAACATAGTAACATAGTTAGTAAGGCCGAAAAAAGACATTTGTCCATCCAGTTCAGCCTATATTCCATCATAATAAATACCCAGATCTACGTCCTTCTACAGAACCTAATAATTGTATGATACAATATTGTTCTGCTCCAGGAAGACATCCAGGCCTCTCTTGAACCCCTCGACTGAGACTTTGCCTCTTTCTTTAAACAGAAGATCGATACGATCAGAGAAAGCTTTGGCCCACAGCGCCTCCTGCCCCTCTTAGCTGCTCAACCCTGCTCCTCCAAAACCAGCTTCTCCACCATGACAGAAGATCAGCTCTCCACCCTCCTGTCAAGATCACACCTCAACACCTGCACACTCGACCCCCTCCCATCCCACCTCATCCCTAACCTTTCCACGGTCTTCATCCCAACCCTAACGCACCTCTTCAACCTTTCACTCACAACAAGTGTCTTCCCCTCATCCTTCAAGCATGCCAAGATCACACCCATCCTCAAAAAGCCCTCCCTCGACCCATCCTCTGTGTCTAGCTATCGCCCAATATCTCTTCTCCCTTATGCCTCCAAATTGCTGGAGCAACACGTCCATCTTGAACTGTCCTCCCACCTCTCCTCCTGCTCCCTCTTTGATCGGTTACAATCTGGCTTCCGTTCCCATCACTCGACTGAAACTGCCCTAACTAAAGTCACCAATGACCTCCTAACCGCCAGGAGCAAGCAACACTACTCTGTCCTCCTTCTCCTGGACCTGTCTTCTGCCTTTGACACTGTGGGCCACTCCCTTCTGCTACAAATCCTCTCATCTCTTGGCATCACAGACTTGGCCTTTTCCTGGATCTCATCATATCTGACAGACCGAACATTCAGTGTCTCCCTCCCCCACACCACCTCCTCACTTCGCCCCTTGTCAGTCGGTGTTCCTCAAGGCTCTGTTCTAGGACCCCTACTCTTCTCCATCTACACTTTCGGCCTGGTACAGCTCATAGAATCCCACGGTATGCAGTACCATCTTTACGCTGATGACACGCAGATCTACCTATGCGGACCTGACCTCACCTCCTTACTTACCAAAATCCTGCACTGTCTGTCTGCTATTTCAGCCTTCTTTTCTGCTCGCTTTCTACAACTGAACATGGACAAAACAGAATTCATCATCTTTCCCCCATCTCACTCTACCCCTCCATGAGACCTATCCATCAATGTCAATGGCTGCTCACTTTCCCTAGTCCCACACGCCCGGTGTCTCGGGGTGATCCTTGACTCTGCCCTCTCTTTCAAGCCACATATCCAAGCCCTTGCCTCCTCCTGCCTTCTCAAACTCAAAAATATTTCCCGGATCTGTGCTTTCCTTGACCGCGACACCGCAAAAATGCTATTGCATGCCCTTATCTCCCGCCTCGACTTCTGCAACTTCCTACTTTCTTGACTCCCCTCTAGCACTCTGGAACCACTCCAATGCATCCTACACTCTGCAGTGATCCTGAACTTACTGATCCGCCGCACAACCTGCCCTACCCTCTTCTAGTGTTTCATCACCCATCCCCTGCAGACTGTGAGCCCTCGCGGGCAGGGTCCTCCCTCCTAATGTACTTGTGTACCTTGTTACAGTATTTGCTCATGTTTAATGTATTTGACTATATTTGCCCTGTATTCACATGTAAAGCGCCATGGAATAAATGGCACAATAAAAATGTATAATAATAATAATGTGTGTACGTGTGTATGTGTGGGATTGGCATCTGCACCGTCGCAGCTACAGCCACAAAATTTTACACAGTCACACGTCTGGACCCCGAGAGCGTCATAGGCTATGTTGTGAGGTGAAATTTTAACCCCACGCGTTCCAATTCACTAAACAATTTTGCCCCTATATACATAATGGGCAAAAAGTGAAAGGAAAAGTGTTGGAGGCAAATTAACAGCTGCCAGATGTGAACAATGGTGACTTAAAGAGTGAGAGTGATGGCGCCAAAGAGTATATACCGTACAGTTGCTAAGGTGGGGCCCCGACATGGGATACTCACCACACATGGGGATATGAACACACACACAATGTGCCACACACTACCACGTGCTTGAACACATATACCACCCTCAGCACTCATTTCACCACACATACACCAACCTCGCCACATAAAAGTCGAAACACAAAAGTCGCTGCTCAAAACTCGCCACGCGCAAAACTCGCCACATGCAAAACTAGGCTCACGCAAAACTCGCCACACGTGCAAAACTCACATTATGGAAAACTCGCCACACGCAAAACTTGCACACGTAGAAAAATTGCCACATGCACAAAAGTTGCAACACATGCAAAAGTTGCCTCACACATAACTTGTACATACTCAAAACGCACCACAGGTAAAACTCGCCACGTGCAAAACTCACCATGCGCAAAACTTGCTGCACACAACTTTCTACACTAACGTGTCACATGCAACTCGACACACAAAAAGTTGCTGTACGCATGGCGCCACACAAAACTCATCTCACAAAAGTCGCTACATGCATGTCGCCACATGCAACTCAACACACACAACTTGACACATGAAACTCGCCCTAAAACACACACAAGTCTGGTATTATCCTTCAAAAATAAAAATCTGATTAATAAGCAGACAAACTACAAGAGCAACAAATGTACCATATAGGAAATACGGCAGCTGTTAGTCACATGACCTGTCTATTATGTGTATGTGTGAGCTATTACTGCCAGGGGGGAGGGCTTCCTGTTGGCTGGGGATTTATCAGGCTGCCAATTTAGCTTACAAATACTAAGGTAAAAATACTGAGCAAATAACGTGTGAATGCGGTCTAATACAGGAGGAGATGACATACAGGTATATACTATATACAGGGGAGATGACACACAGATGTATACTATATACAGGAGGAGATGACACACAGGTATATACTATATACAGGGGAGATGACACACGTATATACTATATACAGGAGGAGATGACACACAGATATATACTATATACAGGAGCAGATGACACACAGGTATATACAGTAGGAGATGACACACAGCTATATACTATATACAGGAGGAGATGACACACAGGTATATACTATATACAGGAGCAGATGACACAGGTATATACTATATACAGGAGATGACTTACAGGTATATACTATATACAGGAGGAGATGACACACGTATATACTATATACAGGAGGAGATGACATATAGGTACATTGTTCTGTTGAAAAATAAATGATGGTACAACTAAACTCAAACCGGATGGAATAGCATGCCGCTGCAAGATGCTGTGGTAGCCATGCTGGTTCAGTATGCCTTCAATTTTGAAAAAATCCCCAACAGTGTCACCAGCAAAGCACCCCCACACCATCACACACCATCACACCTTCTCCTCCATGTTTCACGGTGGGAACCAGGCATGTAAAGTCCATCCGTTCACCTTTTCTGCGTCGCACAAAGACACGGTGGTTGGAACCAAAGATCTCAAATTTGGACTCATCAGACCAAAGCACAGATTTCCACTGGTCTAATGTCCATTCCTTGTGTTCTTTAGCCCAAACAAGTCTTTTCTGCTTGTTGCCTGTCCTTAGCAGTGGTTTCCTAGAAGCTATTTTACCGTGAATGTCTGCTGCACAAAGTCTCCTCTTAAGAGTCGTTGTAGAGATGTTGTAGAGATGTGTCTGCTGCTAGAACTCTGTGTGGCATTGACCTGGTCTCTAATCTGAGCTACTGTTAACCTGCGATTTCTGAGGCTGGTGACTTGGATAAACATAACCTCAGAAGCAGAGGTGACTCTTGGTCTTCCTTTCCTGGGGCGGTCCTCATGTGAGCCAGTTTATTTGTAGCGCTTGATGGTTTTTGCCACTGCACTTGGGGACACTTTCATAGTTTTCCCAATTTTTCGGACTGACTGATCTTCATTTCTTAAAGTAATGATGGCCACTTGTTTGCTTTACTTAGCTGCTTTTTTCTTGGCATAATACAAATTCTAACAGTCGATTCAGTAGGACTATCAGCTGTGTATCCACCAGACTTCTGCACAACACAACTGATGCTCCCAACACCATTTATAAGGCAAGAAATCCCACTTATTAAACCTGACAGGGCACACCTGTGAATTGAAAACCATTCCCGGTGACTACCTCTTGAAGCTCATCAAGAGAATGCCAAGAGTGTGCAAGGCAGTCATCAAAGCAAAAGGTGGCTACTTTGAAGAACCTAGAATATGAGACATAATTTCAGTTGTTTAACACTTTTTTGTTAAGTATATAACTCCACATGTGCTAATTCATAGTTTTGATGCCTTCTGTTAGGTGTCAAGTTCCCGCCTCTGCACAGGGGGAATCTCGAACCATCTCTGCTGTGGTCTCCCATTCTTCTCCAGCTGCAGTGGAGTCTGCTCAGCAGAGACATCAGTCCCAGCATCTTGCTCAGTCTCACTCTGTGCATAGGGTTGCTGCTGCTTTTCCAGCTTCTGCCATTGAAGCCAGTGCTGGGCAGCGGCGAGCAGATGCTTCTGAGACTAAGTCCCACTTTTCACACACTGAGCATGCCCGGGGCAAGATCTCTCAGTGGAGATCTAGGGTCTCATGCTCAGGTACTGCAGTGACTTCCATTGGTCCTTCTCACGGAAGGTCCTGTAGGTACTAGAACTAAGTTCTGCTTTGCACACTGAGCATGCCCAGGGCAAGATCTCTCAGTGGAGATCTAGGGTCACATGCTCAGGTACTGCAGCAATTCCATTGGTCCTTCTTTTGAAAGGTCCTATACGTGCTGCAGCTATTTAAGGCTCGCATGGCCGCACAGCCATGCGCTAGTGTACATTTGTAAACGTGTGTGTGTTGTGAGTGAAAGTCGCTCTTTAACCCCTTAATGACAGCCAATACGTCTTTTTACTGACCTGAGATATAAGAGAATAGCCTCCCCATACAGATGACAATCCAGCAGCTGTCAGCTGTACGCTATAGCTGACAACTTGCTGTATCAGCCACGATCAGTGTTGGCACCGTACATATCTGTTTAACCCCTTAGATGCTGCTGTCAATAGTGACTACATCATTATAAATGGTTAACAGAGTGTGGGGGCTTCCTCTTTATCCCAATTTGTGCCCTCAGATCAGGATTGTGTGGTCCTGATGTTTGCGATGGCAATTCATGACCAAATAGCGGCCTTAGAGTCTGTCGGCTGTTGTAACCTGTTCAGAAGTTACCGACATTTAGGTGGTAAAAATACACATTTTCATTTCTGTCATACCACTTTGCATTAATTCCTGTAAAGCACCTGAAGGGTTAATAAACTACCTGACAGCAGTTTTCAATATGTCAGGGGGTGCTGTTTTTAAAGTGGTATCACGTTTGGGGGTTTCCCAATATACGAGACCCCTAAAGTCAATTCAAACCTGGATAGTTCCCTAAAAAAATAAATGTTGTAAATTTCCTTGAAAAAATTAAAAATTGCTGCTACATTTTTAAACCTCCTAAAATGCTAACAAAATAAAAGAACATTTTACAAATGGTGCTGATGTAAAGCCGACATGAGGGAAATGTTATTTATTAATGGTTTGCTGTGGTATGACCATCTGGATTAAAGGGATAATCATTCAAACTTTGAAAATTGCAAATTTTTTAACATTTTTCTCAAATTTTTTATATTTTGTATAAATAAACACAAAACATATTGACCTAAATTTACCATTATCATAAAGTATAATGTGTCACGAAAAAACAATCTCAAAATCACTGGGATTTGTTGAAGCGTTGCAGAGTTATTACTACATAAATTGACACTGGTGAGATTTCAAAAATTTGGCTCCGTCACTAAGGGGTTAAATAACCCTCCCTATTGGATGACTGTTCGTGGAAGGTGTATGATTGCTATCTAGCGCCTGACTTATCCAACAGCACGTTACACATTAATACAGCGTCTAGTTGCTGTGTCAGCCAGTGCGGCGCCATGCGCTTTCACAGCGCTGTCCTGACCCAAGCCAGGGTGGTTAGTGGCGTCCGCCTGTGCGGCACCGAACGCACTCTCGTGCATTCCTTTGTTATTATTTTGGTTACGCTGACACCCCAGTTGCGGTGTCGACCGCAAGTAGTCTACACAGACTCAGATCCCAAGTCTTAGGACTGAGCTTGGAGACTCCTTGCTTGTGCCCTTGTGTGCGGTACCGCGGCCCTGTGACTTAACAGGGTTTGCTTCCTTCACACAGGGTGAAGTTAGCCCGTGTGTATTCACATTGTACCGCCATATAGTCCGTCATTACTTGGCAGCAGGTTCCATCTCTGCACGGTGGACCCTGGGCTGCGAACGCACCTTATTCTACCTATCTTATTATTTGGTGCGTTCCGCTAGCCCTAACATTACACTAGCGCCAGGGTCTGGCTAGTAATGACGGACAAACAGCAACCCTGGCAGTACATCCAGCAGCTGGAGGGTAGGTTGGCAGCTCTCAAGCGCACAACTTCAGCTGTGGATGTAACCGCAGTTGCTGTTCAAGCTGCTAGCGTGGCTGCAGCAACCTTGTCCACTGCCAACCCTTTTACCGACTCTATCACGCCTCCCGCTGCCAGAAAAATTTTCTGGTGATAGTAAGTCTTGTAGGGGTTTCGTGAGTCAGTACTCTATACATCTCGAGCTTCTGGCCTCTCGTTTCCCTATAGAGCGGGCAAAGGTGGGGTTTATTGTGTCTCTCCTGTCAGACAGGGCGTTAGAGTGGGCTGCGCCGCTGTGGCATGCATAGACTACAGGGGTCTTAACGCCATCACCGTTAAGAATAAGTATCCTTTGCCCTTGATATTTGAGCTCTTTGATAGGCCTCAGGGAGCAAGGGTATTTACTAAATTAGATCTGCGGGGTGCTTACAACCTGATTCGCATCCGTGAGGTGGACGAATGGAAAACGGCTTTTAACACCAGGTATGGGCACTATGAATATCTGGTGATGCCCTTCAGGCTCTGTAATGCCCCAGCCGTTTTCCAAGACTTTGTGAATGACATCTTCCGGGATATGCTCTCCATCTCGGTCGTAGTCTATCTGGATGATATTCTCATCTACTCTCCAGATATTGACTCCCACCGGAGAGATGTTTGCAAAGTCTTCGACCTCCTATGGGCAAACTCCCTCTACGCCAAGTTGGAGAAGAGTATGTTCGAGCAGGAGTCCTTACCATTCCTAGGCTATATCATCTCCGCCCAGGGATTGGCTATGGATCCTGCCAAACTACAGGCTGTGATGGACTGACAGGAACCCCATTCTCTTAAAGCGGTGCAGCGCTTTAAGGGGTTCATTATTATTATCGCCAGTTCATTCCGCACTTCTCAACTTTGGTAGCTCCCTTGGTTGCCCTCACCAAGAAGGGGGCAAATCTCAAATTGTGGTCTGAGGAGGTCTCCTAGGCCTTTAACTCCATAAAGTCACATTTCGCTAGCACTCCCATCCTACATCGCCCCGATGTAGATAAGTCATTTATCATGGAGGTGGATGCCTCATCTGTTGGTGCTGGAGCACTCCTCTTCCAAAAGTATGCTCAAGGTCGGAAGCATCCTTGCTTCTTCTTTTCTAAGACCTTTTCACCAGCAGAGAGGAATTATTCCATCGGGGACAGGGAGTTGCTAGCTATGAAGCCATTCGGGCCTCCAAGGAGAGAATGAGGTCCTCCGCCGATGCTCATCGGTGCCCTGCTCCGACCTTTGTTCCTGGTGACTTAGTGTGGCTCTCCGCCTGTAACATAAGGCTGCATGTTGAGTCCACTAACTTTGCACCTCGCTACTTGGATCCCTTCAAGGTCCTCAAACAGGTTAACCCTGTGGTCTACCATCTGGCCCTTCCTCCACGCCTGGGTATCACCGACACCTTTCTTGTATCCCTCTTGAAACCCGTATACATGTCCCGGTTTTCTGAGTCATCTGCCGGGACATCGGGTTCGTCTACGGACGATTACGAGGTGAATGCTACTTTGGGGTGCAAGGTGGTACGTGGTAAAAAATTCTATTTGGTGGATTGGAAGAGTTATTGTTGTGAATTCCGCTCTTGGGCTCCCTCCGGTGGTTGTAAGTGGCACTTTTGTGAGTTCTGCTCTTGGGCTCCTTCTTGAGGTTTCTAGTGGTATGGCAGCTCCTTGGAGTTAGCTGTCATCAGCTGCTTCCACCTATCGTCTCTTCTGCTCTGCTCGGCTGTTTAAGTCTGGCTCTATCTTCAGCCAGTGCCACTTGTAAATGGTTCCTGGTTGGATTCACATCTCTTTGGAGTTCCCTGTTATCCTGACCAGTTCAGCTAAGCTAAGTTTTTGCTTGCCCTTTTCTGTCCATAGATTGTGGACTTATCCATTCTGTGCTTTCTATGTTTGTCCAGCTTATCAGTGTGAATTAATTCTGTCTTGCTGGAAGCTCTGGGAGGCAGATTTGCTCTCCACACCTTTAGTCAGGTGTGGAGATTTTTTGTAAACTCTGCGTGGATTTTTGTAGTGTTTAATACTGACCGCACAGTATTCCATCCTGTCCTATCTATTTAGTTAGACTGGCCTCCTGTGCTCATCCTGGTTTCATTCTGTGTATGTCTTTTCCCTCTCCACTCACAGTCATTATTTGTGGGGGGCTAATCTATCCTTTGAGGATTTTCTCTGAGGCAGGATAGCTTTCCTGCTTCTATCTTTAGGGGTAGTTAGCTCTTAGGCTGTGACGAGATGCCTAGGGAGAGTTAGGAGCATTCCACGGCTACTTCTAGTGTTGTGTTGAGCTTAGGGACTGCGGTCAGTACAGTTACCACTTCCTTCATAGCTCGTTCCATGTTGCTCCTAGACCACCGTATCATAACAGGTTATGGCCCAGAGGACAGGTCCTGGGAGCCTACTGAACACATTTGAGCTCCACAGCTTATTGCTGCCTTCGAGCGTAACGAGGTCCAAGGAGGGGGGGCCCTGGGGGGTGTAATGTTAGGTGTCGAGTTCCCGCCTCTGCACAGGGGGAATCTCGAACCATCTCTGCTGCGGTCTCCCATTCTTCTCCAGCCGCAGTGGAGTCTGCTCAGCGGAGACGTCGGTCCCAGCGTCTTGTTCAGTCTCACTCTGTGCATAGGGTTGCTGCTGCTTTTCCTGCTTCTGCCATTGAAGCCAGTGCTGGGCAGCGGCGAGCAGATGCTTCTGAGACTAAGTCCCACTTTGCACACGCAGCATGCCCGGGGCAAGATCTCTCAGTGGAGATCTAGGGTCACATGCTCAGGTACTGCAGCGACTTCCATTGGTCCTTCTCACGGAAGGTCCTGTAGGTACTAGAACTAAGTTCTGCTTTGCAAACTGAGCATGCCCAGGGCAAGATCTCTCAGTGGAGATCTAAGGTCACATGCTCAGGTACTGCAGCAATTCCATTGGTCCTTCTTTTGAAAGGTCCTATACGTGCTGCAACTATTTAAGGCTCGCATGGCACTAGTGTACATTTGTAAATGTGTGTGTTGTGAGTGAAAGTCGCTCTTTAAATAACCCTCCCTATTGGATGACTGTTCGCGGAAGGTGTATGATTGCTATCTAGCGCCCGACTTATCCAACAGCACATTACACATTAATACAGTGTCTACTTGCTGTGTCGGCCAGTGCGGCGCCGTGCGCTTTCACAGCGCTTTCCTGACCCAAGCCAGGGTGGTTAGTGGCATCTGCCAGTGCGGCACCGCACGCACTCTCGTGCATTCCTTTGTTATTATTTTGGTTACGCTGACACCCCAGTTGCGGTGTCGACCGCAAGTAGTCTGCACAGACTCAGATCCCAAGTCTTAGGACTGAGCTCGGAGACTCCTTGCTTGTTCTCTTGTGTGCGGTACCGCGGCCCTGTGACTTAACAGGGTTCGCTTCATCACACAGGGTGAAGTAAACCCATGTGTATTCACATTGTACCGCCATATAGTCCGTCATTACTTGGCAGCAGGTTCCATCTCTGCACGGTGGACCCCGGGCTGCGAACGCACCTTATTCTACCTATCTTATTATTTGGTGCGTTCCGCTAGCCCTAACACCTTCAGTGTGAATGTACAATTTTCATAGTCATGAAAATACAGAAAAATCTTTAAATGAGAAGGTGTCCAAACTTTTGGTCTGTACTGTATATACTATATAAAAGAGGAGAGGACACATAGGTATATAGAGGAGGAGATGACATACAGCAGGTATATACTATATACAGGGGAGATGACATACAGGTATATAGCATATACAGAAGAGATGACATACAGGTATATGCTATATACAGGAGGAGATGACACATAGGTATATACAATATACAGGAGGAGATGACATACAGCAGGTATATATTATTTACAGGGGAGATGACATACAGGTATATACTATATACAGGAAATGACATACAGTGTATATATATATATATATATATATATATATATATATAGGAGATGACAAACATGTATAGTCTGAGGGGAAAATGAGAGGTGTGAGGTGAAAATGAGGGGTGCGAGGTGAAAATGAAAAGGGGAAAATGAGAGGTGTGAGTGCAAAATGAGAGGAGTGAGGGAAAATAGTGGAGTGATTGGAAAATGACAGATGTGAGGTCGAAATGACAAGTATTAGGGGGGAATGAGAGGAGTGAGGGGGAAAATAAGAGGAGTGAGGGGGAAAATGAGAGGTGTAAGGGAGAAAATGAGAGATGTGAGGGGGAAAATGAGAGGCGTGATGGGAAAATAAGAGAAGTGAGGTGCTATAACTAACCACAGATATTTACTATGCCCAGGCAAGGCCGGGCTCTTCAGCTAGTTTTGATATATAAATCTATATGCATGTTGATGGCAGGGTTGCCAAACTGAGTTTATATTTTTGTCTGGACAGAGCAGCAAAAAAATAAAAAGATAAAAACTGCTCCTAGACAACACATTTTCAATTGACTTTATGTGATACAGTAGAAAAAGTAAGTACACCCTCTGTGAATTATATAATTGTATTATTTTGTTCATCAGCAAGTGTGACCCCCTTTAATAAAAGCAGAGTTTTGGGCAGTATGGTGGTATGGAGCATTTAGGCATGTATCAGCACAATGCCAAGGAGGAAAGACGTATGTATGATCTTGGGGAAGCTTTAAGGCCATTTACAAACAAAAATTCCATCACTACAATGAGAAAGATTATTATATGGCATGATAATTTTAAAATTTTCAGACAGCTGTCAATCTACACAGGAGGGAATGTCCCAAAAAGTTCACCCATTTGTCAGTGCAATGCTGAGAAAAATTGCAACAGCTCAGATTCTGAGGTCCTTAGTTAGTATGTTAAATTGGCAAGTTCAGGACAGTACAGTAAAAAAAAAGTTGAACATGCATGTTTGGAGGGGTTCCTAGGAGAAATTATTTTCTTTCTAAAAAGAACATGTCATCACGACTAAAATTTGCAAATTTGCATGTCCTATACAACGTTTGGAAAAATCTAAACATATTAGCAGGTCAGCACAAATACAAGTGCTTCTCACTAAAATAGAATATCATCAAAAAGTTAATTTATTTCAGTTCTTCAATACACAAAGTGAAACTCATACATAATATAGAGTTATTACAAACAGAGTGATTTATTTCAAGTGTTTATTTCTGCTAATGTTGATTATGGCTTACAGTCAATGAAAACCAAAAAGTCATTATTTCAGTAAATTAGAATAATTAACAAAAAAAGCCTGCAAAGGCTTCCTAAGTGTTTAAAAAGGTCCCTTAGGCTACTTTCACAAATCTGGCTTTTTGTTTCAGGCACAATCCGGCAATCTTTGAAAAAAACGTATCCTTTTTTTTTACGCTGGAATTGTTTTTCTTTTTCCATAGAGTTGTATTAGCGCCGGATTGTGCCTGATGGCCAGACGTTTCATCCGTTTTTTCCGGATCCTTCCAAATAGTCGTTTCCGGCGGACGGAGAAAACGTCCAATGCAAAGTGTTTTGTGCGGCAGAAAAAAACGCACACTGACGGAATCGGCCAAAAACACATGAAACGGAGAGGTGAAACACTGAATACGGCGCCCGGATCCGGTTTTCAAAGCATTTTCCATCATGCAGATTTTCCTCTCTGTCTCTCTCCCCCCGGAACCAGGAAGTCAAAAAATCCATCCTCCCCAATCATGAGGAAAACTGCTGATAGGAAATATGTCCAGAAGGCAGTCATTGACACACTCAACAAAGAGGATAAGCCACAAAAGGTCATTGCTAAAGAAGTTGGCTGTTCGCAGAGTGCTGTATCCAAGCATATTAATGAAAAGTTGAGTGGAAGGAAAAAGTGTGGTAGAAAAAGTTGCACAAGCAAGCAGGATAACCGCAGCTTTGAAAGGATTGTTAAGAAAAGGCCATTCAAAAATTTGGGTGAGATTCACAAGGAGTGGACTGCTGCTGGAGTCAGTGCATCAAGAGCCACCACAGAAAGACCTATCCAGGACATGGGATACAAGTGTCGCATACCTCCTGTCAAGCCACTCATGACCAATAGACAACTCTAGAGGTGTCTTACCTGGGCCAAGGACAAAAAAAACTTGACTGTTGCTCAGTGGTCCAAAGTATTGTTTTCAGATGAAAGTAGATTTTGCATTTCATTTGGAAATCAAGGTCCCAGGGTCTGGAGGAAGAGTGGAGAGGCCACAATCCAAGCTGCTTGAGGTCTAGTGTGAAGTTTCCACAATCAGTGATGTCTTGGGGAGCCTTGTCATATGCTGATTTAGGTCCACTGTGTTTTACCAAGAACAAAGTCAGCGCAACCCTCCAACAGGAAATTTTAGAGCACTTCATTCTTCTATCTGCCAACAAGCTTTTTAAAAATGGAAATTTAATTCTCCAGGAGGACTTGGCACCTGTGTACACTGCCAAAATATCAATACCTGGTTTAAAAACAACAGTATCACTGTGCTTGCTTGTCCACCAAACTCACCTGACCTTAACCCCATAGAGAATCTATGGAGTATTGTCAAGAGGAAGATGAGAGACACCAGAACCAATAATGTAGATGAGCTGAAGGCTGCTATCAAAGCAACCTGGGCTTCCATAATACCTCAGCAGTGCCACAGTCTGATCGCTTTCGTGCCATGCTGCATTGGTGCAGTAACTGATGCAAAAGGAGCCCCGACCAAGTTTTGAGTGCATTCACTGAACATACATTTCAGTAGACCAACATTTTGGATTTTAAAATAATTTTTCAAGCTGGTATTATAAAGTATTTTAATTTACTGAGATAACATTTGGGTTTTCATTGGCTGTAAACCATAATCATCAACATTAACAGAAATAAACACTTGAAGTAGAGCACTCTGTTTGTAATGACTCTTTATAATATATGAGTTTCACTTTTTATATTGAAGAACTGAAATAAATTAACTTTTTGATATTCTAATTTAGTGAGAAGCACTTGTACCACATGCAAATTGTCAAGCATGATGGTGGGTGGTAATGATTTGGGCTAGTTTTGCATCCACAGAACCTGGACACTTAGGCTGCTGTCACACTAGCAGTATTTGGTCAGTATTTTACCTCCGTATTTGTAAGCCAAAACCAGGAGTGGGTGATAAATACAGAAGTGGTGCATATGTTTCTATTATACTTTTCCTCTAATTGTTCCACTCCTGGTTTTGGCTTCCAAATACTGATGTAAAATACTGACCGAATACTGCTAGTGTGACGGCACCCTTACAGTCGTTGAGTTGACCAAAAGCTCCTCAGTATACCAAAATATTCTACAGTCAAATGTGTACTACCTATCCAAAATCTAAAGCCTGGTCTAAATTGTGTCATGCAACTGGACAATGGTCAATGGCAAAATGGCTGAAAAGGAATCAAGGTGTTGCTTGACCAAGTCAAAATTCAGACCTCAATGTGATTGAAATGCTGTTATGGGACCTGTGTATACACGAATGTCCACAAACTTAAAATGGTGGTTAAAATATAATATTGATTTTCATGTTAAATGTCACTCTATTTATTTTAAAAATATAATAGCTTTTTCTAATGCCTTTCCTTCTCTAACTGCTTTAATTTATTGTTTACCTGTTTCTGCTTTGATGATACTTTCTTTGAGAATCCCCAATGTCTGCTAGGAATCTCAAACGGGTCACTGCCACAGCCTCTGCCCCACCCTGAAACGAAGCATTGTCAGTGAAGTCAGTTTTGGGTGCTAGTCTAGCCCTGCTGCACTAAGCATGTGTCTGTGGTCCATTTCAATGTATGCTCAACATGTGCTTCCCTTTCCTTTTCAGTACACTGGAACAGTGCACACCCTCGCCAGCTTTAATTAGAAGTGACTAGGGTTGAGTGAAACGGATCATTCATTTTCAAAAGTCACCGACTTTTGGCAAAGTCCGCGCTTGGCGCCATTTTTTCAGCCAATGAAGGAGCGAGGGGCAGAGTGATGACATAGGTCTTAGGGGCGTGGACGCCTATCGTCATCTTGTCGCTTGTGCGCTGTAGCGATTTGAAATGTGTAACACCAGCTTTTCTGTTCAGGGACGGAGGAGAGAGAGAGAGAGAGATAGATAGAGAGAGAGAGAGAGAGAAAAAAAAATCCCATTGACTTTGCATTGGGTTTCGTGTTTCGGTCGATCCCCGACTTTTCGCCATAATCGGCCGATTTCACTCGACTCGACTTTAGAGATAGTCGGGTTTCGCGAAACCTGACTCGACCCTAAAAAAGTAAAAGTCGCTCAACCCTAGAAGTGACGAGCCAACAAATGAGCCAGCAACAAACACTGCAAGGAGATAAACTAGCAAGCAGAGATTAGCCCCGCCCCTGAACTTGACATTTGAAATAGAATAACTATTGTATTAAAATAGAGTGATATTTAGTAAAAAAATCAATATTAGTTTCGGACCACCCATTTAACCCCTTAAGGACTGAACCACTTGACAAGGCCTCATTTTTAAAATCTGACCAATGTAATTTTATGAGCTCATGCATTCTATGGATCCCAGTGATTCTGATATTATTTTCCCATGACCTATTTTACTTCACAATAGTGGAAATTTTTTTTTATATACCTTGCGTTTATTTGTTAAAATATCAGAAAATTTGGAGAAATTTGTAACAATTTCACAATATTCAAGCTTTTAATTCTTATACATTAGAGAGGCATGTTACACAACATAGTCAATAAATAAGATTTTCCACCTGTCTACTTTACATCAGAGATAAAAAAAAGGGGGTAAAGCCTGGATTTAAACGGCGCTGCTTAATGATTCAAGGTCCAAATATTTAGCCATTAGATAGTAGATTTATTCAGGACACCACAGTACTACTTTACATCAGAGCAATTTTTGAAACAAAATTTTTATAGGGAGTTTGAAGGGGTAAAGGTTGAGAAGCAATTCCTAATTTACCAAAAAGTTTGCCTCTTCTCTGAACATAATGTTCTGTTTAAACTGAGGGTCTTGTTCCAATTTTTGTTTTGCCCATTCTGCAAATTCAGCACGTCAATCTGGCATCAGTCAAATATCCCTTTGGCGGATATTAGCTACTCACAAATGGCACCCTTACAAAATCCAGCTGCTGCAGCATCTCAATGAAGATGACCCAGATCAGCACGCTAAATTTGCAAAAAACAAAAATTGGAACAGGACCCTCAGTTTACACAGAACATTATGTTCAGTGATGAGGCAAACTCTTTTGGGTGGGCCATTTATATGGATACACCTAAATAACGTGAATGGTGACAGTTTTCTTGCGTAGGGTGTCTTGGATTGAAATTTGCTGCAATGACCCGGTTACTATGTTCACCAGATATCAACACAATTTCTATCCACTCCTCACGTGTTATCCTCTGCGACATGTCAATGGCTGTAAAAAAGAGAAACTTGTAAATAACTCATGAAAGAATAAAGTTACATTAAAACTAAGCACACCATTGTTTTTCTTGTGAAATTCTCAATAAGTTTGATGTGTCACATGACCCTCTTCCCATTGGAAAAAGTAAAGTTGGATCCAAAATATTCAACTTCAAAATGGCCACCATGGTCACCACCCATCTTGAAAAGTTTTCCCCTTCCATATACTAATGTGCCACAAACAGGAAGTTATCACCAATCATTCCCGTTTTATTTAGGTGTATCCATATACATGGCCCACCCTGTATTTTTGGGACAAAGTGCAAATCTCAGAAGAGGAAAAGCGCCATATTGGAGTTCAGATTTTGTAGTTTGAGAGTGCCATGTCACATTAGCAGAACCCCTGGAGGTGTCATAAGAGCAGAGACCCCCCCATAAGTTATGTGATTTAACAAACTACACCTCTAAATGAATTCATCTTTAGGGTGCAAAAAATATTTAGAATTGAGAGTCCACTGAGGACTCTCAATTCTAAATATTTTTCTATCCACTAGCTAACACGGTACCAAGATAAATATCTTTCCTGTATCTTTCAGGTGCAATGAGCATGTTGACACCACATGTGCCTCACAGAAATTTATACCATTGGCACGGTGATAAATGAATAATTGCATTTTTATCACTAAAATGATGCCCCAAATTTTTAATTTTTATAAGGGCTTAAAAATGGACCTCTCTGCTGTGCTATTTCTCCTGATTGTACCAATACCCTACATGTAATTGGGAACTACTTTTCAGGCACAGTACAAAGCTTAGAAGAGAAACAGCGCCATACTATAGTGCTGATTTTACTCTCATGATTTGCAGGTGCCACGACCCACCGGAAAAGGTCTGCGGTGCCAGAATAGCAGAACCCCCCAATAAGTGGCATCAATTTATAAAACTACACCTCAATGAATTCATCTAGGGCTGCAATGATCATGTTGACACCATCATCATCAAAACAAATCTTGCCAAGTCAGATAAGGTGATTTTCTGGATTTGTTTTCTTATTTTGACTCTAATAGTTGTGGTCTGCCTATGATGTCAATTACAGACCTCTCTCATCTTTTTAAGTGGGAGAACTTGCAGAATTTTGAAACAGAGGTTGAGCGTCAAGCACTAGCTACTTTGGAAGATTTACTGAGGGAATAGCAACCCAGTCATAGAGGTATGTTCCCACAGTCAGTGATGCTGCGATCATCGACTTTGAAAGTGAGAGTGAGAGAGTGTGAGAACACAAACATGCCCCATTTATGTTCGGAATCCCCAGTTACCACGACATGGTCCCAGTCTATATGATTAATCTGTTCCCTTATTTTGTTGAAATCAGCTTTCCTAAAGTTCCAGGTTTTTTTTGCATTTCTCCTATGTTGAAAGGTTTTATTAAATAAAACTTGCCATATTATGGTTGCTGCATCCCAAATGCTACCTGACCTGTAGATCTGAAATTGTATTTGGTCTATTTGAAAGGACAAAATACAGCAAATTATTTCCCCTGGTTGGTTCATCTACCAATAGATACCAAGAGATAATGGTCTTGAACTGCGAATAAGAACTTGCAGCTTTTAACACCACCCTAAGATTCTTTCCCTATTGAATGTCAAGATAGTTAAAATCCCCCATAATAAGGACCCTATTTTTATTTGCTAAAGCATTTCATCTGCTACCTGCTCAGCTATACCAGGAAGCTTTCCACTATTTACATCTCCATGTACATTTATCCATAATGACTCTTTATTGTTGCAGCTCCCCCCAATATAGTTGAGCACAAGTCATGGCTTTTGCCCAGCCAGGTTTCTGTAATATCCACCACATCGGAATCTATGGCTGACATACGAGTCCCCAATTCATTATTTTTTTTGCAAGACTTCTTGCATTTGCCAGCAGACATTTAATACTATTAGCGCATTAAACCTACTCACCTCCCTACTTTCTTTGCATGACCCATCCCTCATTCCTCGTTTACCCAGACTGTCTCACTGTCTACTCTATATATTCCCTCATTTGCTAAACTAACCTCCCTCCCTACAGATTCTAGTTTAAAAGCTCCTCCTGCCGTTTGACCACGTATTCTCCCACCATAGCTGCACACTCCACACTGAGGTGCAGCCCATTCCTACTGTAGAGAAGTCGGTCCAGTTTTCCACGAACCCAAACCCTTCCTTCCTGGACCAATTTCTAAGCTACTTATTTATCTCACTAAACTTTGCTATTTTTCTAGTGACGCTCATGGCACTGGCAGTATTTTTGAAAACACCACCTTGAAGGTCCTGGACTTCAGCTTCTCTCCTAGTTCAGTGTATCGTTTATACCCGAGTATAAGCCGAGATTTTCAGCCCATTTTTGGGGGCTAAAAATCCCCCTTTCGGCTTATACTCGAGTTATACGCAGGGGTCGGCAGGGGAGGGGGAGCGGGGGCTATCTAATTATACTTACCTACTCCTGGTGCGGTCCCTGCACGTCCCTGCTTCTTCCAGCGCTGCATATTCTTCCTGTACTGAGCGGTCACATGGTACCGCTCGTTACAGTAATGAATATGCGGCTCCACCTCCCATAGGGGTGGAGCCACATATTCATTACTGTAATGAGCGGTAACGGTGACCGCTCAGTACAGGAAGAATATGCAGCGCCGGGAGAAGCAGGGACTGCACCACGCCATGAGCAGGTAAGTATAAAGGGAGCGGGAGCGCAGCGCTGCGCGATATTTACCTCTCCTCGTTCCGGTACGGCTCCGTCATCAGCGTCCTCTGGCTGTGATGCTCAGGTCAGAGGGCGCGGTGACGTTGTCAGTGCGCGCCCTCTGCTGAACATCAGTGCTGAGGATGGAGCTGCACCTGAACGAGGAGCAGGTAAAAGTGCCGGGGGCCTGAGCGACGGAGAGGTGAGTATGTGATTTTTTTTTTATCGCAGCCACAGCATATGGGGCAAGTGACTGTATGGAGCATCTGTATGTGGCCATAATGATTGTGCAGTACTATAAGGGGCAGTGTCTGTATGGTGCATCTGTATGGGGCCATAACGATTGTGCAGCACTATAAGGGGCAGTGTCTGAATGGAGAATCTGTATGGGGCCATAACGATTGTGCAGTACTATAAGGGGCAGTGTCTGTATGGAGCATCTGTATGGGGCCATAACGATTGTGCAGCACTATAAGGGGCAGTGGCTGTATGGAGCATCTGTATGGGGCCATAACGATTGTGCAGCACTATAAGGGGCAAGTGTCTGTATGAAGCATCTTTTGGGGCCCTTATTACCCTTTATGCAGGATTATATGGGGCATATTTTAATATGGAGCAGTTAATGGGGCCCATCAAACTTTATGGAGCATTATATGGGCTCCTGATTCAATATGGATATTCAAAAACACTTAACCTACTGATGTCTCAATTAATTTTACTTTTATTGGTATCTATTTTTACTTTTGACATTTACCGGTAGCTGCTGCATTTTCCACCCTAGGCTCATACTCGAGTCATTAAGTTTTCCCAGTTTTTTGTGGCAAAATTAGGGGGGTCGGCTTATACTCGAATCGGCTTATACTCGAGTATATACGGTAATTATATTTAAGGACTTACCACCTCACTCTAACTCTGTCATTGGTACCAATGTGTACCATGACTGCTAGGTGTTCCCAAGCCGCATCAGCAATCTGTCTCTGATTCACAATATGCCGAACCCGAACACCAAGCAGACAACACACTGTTCAGTATTCACGGTCTTGGTGGCAGATGACTCTGTCTTCTTAATTATAGAGTCCCCTACCACAATCTGTCAACCTTTGCTATACTTCTATTTCTCTCCTTCCTACAGGATTCATTTTCCTGGTTGCTAGGAGCAACATCCTGTTGTAGTGATTCTAGTCCTGGGCTTGTATTCCTAATATCAGCAAAACAGGCAAATTTACTAGGTTGTACCAGATCAGGACTAGACCTGCTAACATTTTCCCCCTACCCCTTTTTTAAACTGTTACCGAACTACCTTCTTCCTGGTCCTGATCTTCACCACATCCACCCTACCCCCCAGCAATGTCATGCTCAGTGAGCTCTAAACTCCTCTCCAGGTTTACAATGCTCCTGAGTATTGCAAGCTGCATTTCCAGATCCATTACCTGGGCTTCAAAACATGTAACTCCATGAAATCAAGCGCAAATCTATTCACCCTCAAACTGACTATTCAAGAAATGCGTACACTCAAGATGCACAACTGGTATCATTGTCCATGGAGCACATATTAATCCATTGCCGACCTGTGATGCCACGTAGGCGTCATGAAAGTCGGTGCCAATCCGTCCTGTGACGCCTATGTGGCATCATGGAGGGATTGCGTCCCTGCAGATTGGGTGAAAGGGTTAACTCCAAATTCACCCGACCTGCAGAGACAGGGGGAGTGGTACTTCAGCCCAGGGGGGTGGCTTTGAAATTTGGTGAAATAATACAATCCAGCCATGGCCGATGCTGCAATATCACCGGCCATGGCTGGAGCCCCCGATCTGCACTCACCACTGACTAACAGCAGTGATCTGCCACCACTGTTAGTCTTTACTCCCCTCCGTTATGTCCTCCGCTGCTTTCCTTTCCCCTCTTTCCAGTCCGGCGCCCCCCCGCTGTCCGATCCCACCCCCCTGTACCTCTGGAATCCCGGGGTCCCTCTCGGTGTCCGTCCAGCATCTAGGATGGGCACCGCCGGCAGATTCGTTCATTCATTTTGATCACTGTGATAGGTTCTATTACAGTGATCAAAATAAAAAAAATAGTAAATAGCCCCCCCCCCCCCTGTATCACCCCCAAAGGTAGGGAACATCATAAAATTAAGAAAATATATTTATTTTTATTTTTCCACTAGGGTTAGGCTTAGAACTAAGGTTAGGGTTAGAACGATTTTGGGGTCCACAACATGTTCGCAATTTGGAGAAGAAGCAGCTTCTCAAAAAGCTGCACAAAAATTATACTGTTGCATTGAAATCAGCAAAAAGTATTTCTTAAATTGGTAGCAGCAAGTGTTTATAGTGTTTGTATTTGCCCCATCTGTTCCTTTCTGTTTGGAGAACAACCAAGACTAAGTGAGGGCAGGTGCGTTTGACCTACGTATTTTTCAAAAATGGTGCGGAAAAATCCACACACGAATCTGCAACGTGGGCACATAGCCTTAGGGTGAGGGTTGGAGTTAGAGTTAGGGTTGGGGTTGGAATTAGGGATAAGATTAGGGTTGCAGTGTGTTGGGGTTAGGGTTAGGCTTGTGGTTAGGGTTATGGTTAGGGTTGGGATTAGGGTTAGGGGTGTGTTGGGGTTAGTGTTTGAGATAGAATTGAGGGGTTTCCACTGTTTAGGCACATCAGTGGGTCACAAACGACATGGCGCCACCATTGATTCCAGCCAATCTTGCGTTCAAAAAGTCAAATGGTTCTCCCTCCCTTCCGAGCCCCGACGTGTGCCCAAACAGTGGTTTACTCAAACATATGGGGCATAAACGTACTCAGCAAAAATTGCACAATAAATTTGGGGGGCTAATTTCTCCTGTTACCCTTGGAAAAATATAAAAATTGGGGGCTAAAAAATTTTTTGGGGAAAAAATGATTTTTTACTTTCACGGCTCTGCGTTATAAACTTCTGTGAAGCACTTGGAGGTTCAAAGTGCTCACCACACATCTAGATAAGTTACTTGAAGGGGTCTAGTTTCCAAAATGGGGTCACTTGTGGGGGTTTCTACTGTTTAGGCACATCAGGGGCTCTGCATAAGCAATGTGACGCCCGCTGACCATTCCATCAAAGTCTGCATTTCAAAACGTCACTACTTCCCTTCCGAGCCCCGACGTGTGCCCAAACAGTGGTTTCCCCCCACATATGGGGTATCAGCATACTCAGGAAACACTGGACAACAACTTTTGTGGTCCAATTTCTCCTGTTACCCTTGACAAAATTAAAAATTGCTGACTAAAAAATCATTTTTGAGGAAAAAAAAAAAGATTTTTTATTTTCACGGCTCTGCGTTATAAACTTCTGTGAAGCACTTGGGGGTAAAAAGTGCTCACCACACATCTAGATAAGTTCCTTGGGAGGTCTAGTTTCCAAAATGGGGTCACTTGTGGCGGAGTTCCAATCTTTATGCACACAGTGGCTCTCCAAATGGGACATGGTGTCCATTAACGATTGGAGCAAATTTTTCATTCAAAAACTCAAATGGTGCTCCTTCCCTTCCAAGCCTTGCCGTGTGCCCAAACAGTAGTTTACCTCCACATATAAGGTATCAGTGTACTCAGGAGAAATTGCCCAACAAATTTTAGGATTTATCCTGTTGCCCATGTGAAAATGAAAAATTGAGGCTAAAAAATTTTTTTGTGAAAAAAAGTACTTTTTCATTTTTACAGATCAATTTGTGAAGCACCTGAGGGTTCAAAGTGTTCACTATGCATCTAGATAAGTTCCTTGAGGGATCTAATTTCCAAAATGGGGTCACTTGTGGGAGAGCACCAATCTTTAGGCACACATGGGCTCTCCAAACTCGACATGGTGTCTTCTAAAAATTGCAGCCAATTTTTACTTCAAAAAATCAAATGGCGCTTCTTCCCTTCCGAGCCTTGCCGTGTGCTCAAACAGTGGTTCTTCCCAAATATGGGGTATCAGCGTACTCAGGACAAATTGGACAACAACTTTCTTAGTTCACTTTCTCCTTTTACCCTTGGGAAAATAGAAAAATAGTTGCTAAAAGATCATTTTTGTGACTAAAAAGTTAAATGTTCATTTTTTCCTTCCATGTTGCTTCTGCTGCTGTGAAAGACCTGAAGGGTTAATAAACTTCTTGAATGTGGTTTTAAGCACCTTGAGGGGTGCAGTTTTTAGAATGGTGTCACTTTTGGGTATTTTCAGCCATACAGACCCCTCAAACTGTAACAATGAGAAATCGCTGGTCAAATTTTAACCCTTATAACTTCCTAGCAAAAAAATGTTGTTACCAAAATTGTGCTGATGTAAAGTAGACATATGGGAAATGTTATTTATTAACTATTTTGTGTCACATAACTCTCTGGTTTAACAGAATAAAAATTAAAAATTTGAAAATTGAAAAAAATTTCAATTTTTTTTCTAAATTTCCATTTTTTTCACAAATAAACGCAAAAATTATCGACCTAAATTTGCCACTATCATGAAGCCCAATATTTCACGAAAAAAGCATTCTCAGAATCGCTAGGATCCGTTGAAGCGTTCCTGAATTAATGTCAAAATAGGCTGGGTCATGAAGGGGATAAATGGAGATAAGCAATACAAATAAAACTGAAAGCAAGGGAAAACACCAAACTATGCTCTTATGTTAAATTATGATACTGTATTTAACTATGCACTTATCTGCAGCCCCGTGCTTAAAATGCAGCTCCAGCTTCGCTCACTTGCCCTCACTTAGGTTACTTTCACATTTCCGTCGGTACGGGGCCGTCGCAAACCGTTGGCCCGATGTACCGACAGACGTTGTGCTAAATTTAGCACAATGTGGGCAGCGGATGCAGTGTCACAACGCATCCGCTGCCCATTGTGATGAGCGGGGAGGAGGGGGCGGAGTTCCAGCCACGCACGCGCGGTCGGAAATGGCGGACACGTCGCACAAATAAACGTTACATTGAACTTTTTTGTGATGACGGTCCGCCAATTACCGACGCATCCAGTGCACGACGTATGGAACGTGTGTCCATACGCCGCGATGCGTCGGTAATGCAAGTCTATGTGCAAAAAACGCATCCTGCGGGCAACTTTGCAGGATACGTTTTTTTACACAGAACGATGCATTGCGACATCTTGTAAAAGACGGAAGTGTGAATGTAGCCTAAAGGTACCTTCACACTCAGCGACGCTGCAGCGATACCGACAACGATTTTGATCGCTGCAGCTTCGCTGTTTGGTCGCTGGAGAGCTGTCACACAGACAGCTCTCCAGCGACCAACGATCCCGAAGTCCCCGGGTAACCAGGGTAAACATCAGGTTACTAAGCGCAGGGCCGCGCTTAGTAACCCGATGTTTACCCTGGTTACCAGCGTAAAAGTAAAAAAACAAACATTACATACTTACCTACCGCTGTCTGTCCCCGGCGCTCAGCTTCTCTGCACTCCTCCTGCACTGGCTGTGAGCACAGCGGCCGGAAAGCAGAGCGGTGACGTCACCACTCTGCTTTCCGGCTGACCGACGCTCACAGCCAGTGCAGGAGGAGTGCAGAGAAGCACAGCGCCAGGGACAGACAGCGGTAGGTAAATATGTAGTGTTTGTTTTTTTACTTTTACGCTGGTAACCAGGGTAAACATCGGGTTACTAAGCGCGGCCCTGCGCAGTGAAGACATCGCTGGATCGGTGTCACACACGCCGATTCAGTGATGTCAGCAGGAGATCCAGCGACGAAATAAAGTTCTGGACTTTCCTCAGCGACCAACGATCTCCCAGCAGGGGCCTGATCGTTGGTCGCTGTCACACATAACGATTTCCTTAACGATATCGTTGCTACGTCACAAAAAGCAACGATATCATTATGTGTGAAGGTACCTTAAGTCTGGTTGCTCTCCAAACAGAAAGGAACAGATGGGGAAAATACAAACACTATAAACACTTGCTGCTACCAATTTAAGAAATACTTTTTGCTGATTTCAATACAACAGTATAATTTTTGTCCGGCTTTTTAAGAAGCTGCTTCTTCTCCAAATTGCGAACATGTTGTGGACCCCAAAATAGGAATATTTTGGAAGATTTGTTAAAATGTTGTACCTTCATTTATCAAACAATAGATCTTTTGATATTCCTCAAGGAAAATGTTTGGATCACTGTGTGCAAAAAAAAAAAAAATATCTTCTTCAAATTCACACCTTTTGTCTAAACATTAGCAAAGTAAACAAAAAGGGATAATTTTTGGAACCTTTTTTTTTTACATCTTAAGGCCCCATCACATTAAGCGACGCTGCAGCGATACCGACAATGATCCGGATCGCTGCAGCGTCGCTGTTTGGTCGCTGGAGAGCTGTCACACAGACAGCTCTCCAGCGACCAACGATCCCGAAGTCCTCGGGTAACCAGGGTAAACATCGGGTAACTAAGCCCAGGGCCGCGCTTAGTAACCCGATGTTTACCCTGGTTACCAGCGTAAAAGTAAAAAAAAAACAAACACTACATACTTACCTACCGCTGTCTGTCCCCGGCGCTGTGCTCTGCACTCCTCCTGTACTGGCTGTGAGCACAGCGGCCGGAAAGCAGAGCGGTGACGTCACCGCTCTGCTTTCCGGCTGACCGACGCTCACAGCCAGTACAGGAGGAGTGCAGAGAAGCACAGCACCGGGGACAGACAGCGGTAGGTAAGTATGTAGTGTTTGTTTTTTTTTACTTTTACGCTGGTAACCAGGGTAAACATCGGGTTACTAAGCGCGGCCCTGTGCTTAGTTACCCGATGTTTACCCTGGTTACCAGTGAAGACATCGCTGGATCGGTGTCACACACGCCGATCCAGCGATGTCCACGGGAGAACAAGCGACGAAATAAAGTTCTGGACTTTGTTCAGCGACCAACGATCTCCCAGCAGGGGCCTGATCGTTGGTCGCTGTCACACATAACGATTTCCTTAACCCCTTCATGACCCAGCCTATTTTGACCTTAAAGACCTTGCCGTTTTTTGCAATTCTGACCAGTGTCCCTTTATGAGGTAATAACTCAGGAACGCTTCAATGGATCCTAACGGTTCTGAGATTGTTTTTTCGTGACATATTGGGCTTCATGGTAGTGGTAAATTTAGGTCAATAAATTCTGTGTTTATTTGTGATAAAAACGGAAATTTGGCGAAAATTTTGAAAATTTCGCAATTTTCACATTTTTAATTTTTATTCTGTTAAACCAGAGAGTTATGTGACACAAAATAGTTAATAAATAACATTTCCCACATGTCTACTTTACATTAGCACAATTTTGGAAACAAAATTTTTTTTTGCTAGGAAGTTATAAGGGTTAAAATTTGACCAGCGATTTCTCATTTTTACAACGAAATTTACAAAACCATTTTTTTTAGGGACCACCTCACATTTGAAGTCAGTTTGAGGGGTCTATATGGCTGAAAATACCCAAAAGTGACACCATTCTAAAAACTGCACCCCTCAAGGTGCACAAAACCACATTCAAGAAGTTTATTAACCCTTCAGGTGCTTCACAGCAGCAGAAGCAACATGGAAGGAAAAAATTAACATTTAACTTTTTAGTCACAAAAATGATTTTTCAGCAACAATTTTTTTATTTTCCCAATGGTAAAAGGAGAAACTGAACCACGAAAGTTGTTGTCCAATTTGTCCTGAGTACGCTGATAACTCATATGTGGGGGTAAACCACTGTTTGGGCGCACGGCAGGGCTTGGAAGGGAAGGAGTGCCATTTGACTTTTTGAATGAAAAATTGGCTGCACTCTTTAGCGGACACCATGTCACGTTTGGAGAGCCCCCGTGTGCCTAAAAATTGGAGCTCCCCCACAAGTGACCACATTTTGGAAACTAGACGCCCCAAGGAACTTATCTACATGCATAGTGAGCCCTTTAAACCCCCAGGTGCTTCACAAATTGATCCGTAAAAATGAAAAAGTACTTTTTTTTCACAAAAAAATTCTTTTAGCCTCAATTTTTTCATTTTCACATGGACAACAGGATAAAATGGATCCTAAAATTTGTTGGGCAATTTCTCCTGAGTACATTGATACCTCACATGTGGAGGTAAACCACTGTTTGGGCACATGGTAAGGCTCGGAAGGGAAGGAGCGCCATTTGACTTTTTGAATGAAAAATTATCTCCATCGTTAGCGGACACCATGTCGCATTTGGAGAGACCCTGTGTGCCTAAACATTGGAGCTACCCCACAAGTGACCCCATTTTGGAAACTGGACCCCCCAAGGAACTTATCTAGATGCCTAGTGAGCACTTTAAACCCTCAGGTGCTTCACAAATTGATCCGTAAAAATGAAAAAGTACTTTTTTTTCACAAAAAATTTATTTTCGCCTCAATTTTTTCATTTTCACATGGGCAATAGGATAAAATGGATCCTAAAATTTGTTGGGCAATTTCTCCCGAGTACACTGATACCTCATATGTGGGGGTAAACCACTGTTTGGGCACACGGCAGGGCTTGGAAGGGAAGGCGCGCCTTTTGACTTTTTGAATGGAAAATTAGCTCCAATTGTTAGCGGACACCATGTCGCGTTTTGGAGAGCCCCTGTGTGCCTATGCATTGGAGCTCCCCCACAAGTGACCCCATTTTGGAAACTAGACCCCCCAAGGAACTTATCTAGATGCATACTGAGCACTTTAAACCCCCAGGTGCTTCACAGAAGTTTATAATGCAGAGCCATGAAAATAAAAAATAATTTTTCTTTTCTCAAAAATGATTTTTTAGCCTGGAATTTCCTATTTTGCCATTGGTAATAGGAGAAATTGGACCACAAATGTTATTGTCCAGTTTGTCCTGAGTACGCAGATACCCCATATGTGGGGGTAAACCACTGTTTGGGCGCACGGCAGGGCTCAGAAGGGAAGGCACGCCATTTGGCTTTTTAAATGGAAAATTAGCTCCAATCATTAGCGGACACCATGTCGCGTTTGGAGAGCCCCTGTGTGCCTAAACATTGGAGATCCCCCACAAATGACCCCATTTTGGAAACTAGACCCCCAAAGGAACTAATCTAGATGTGTGGTGAGCACTTTGAACCCTCAAGTGCTTCACAGAAGTTTATAACGCAGAGCCATGAAAATTTAAAAAAAAAATTCTTTTCTCAAAAATGATTTTTTAGCCCGCTTTTTTTTATTTTCCCAAGGGTAACAGGAGAAATTTGACCCCAAAAGTTGTTGTCCATTTTCTCCTGAGTACGCTGATACCCCATATGTGGGGGTAAACCACTGTTTAGGCACATGCTGGGGCTCGGAAGTGAAGTAGTGACGTTTTGAAATGCAGACTTTGATGGAATGCTCTGCGGGCGTCACGTTGCGTTTGCAGAGCCCCTGATGTGGCTAAACAGTAGAAACCCCCCACAAGTGACCCCATTTTGGAAACTAGACCCCGAAACGAACTTATCTAGATGTGAGGTGAGCACTTTGAACCCCCAAGTGCTTCACAGAAGTTCATAACACAGAGCAGTGAAAATAATAAATACGTTTTCTTTCCTCAAAAATAATTATTTAGCCCAGAATTTTTTATTTTCCCAAGGGTTACAGGAGAAATTGGACCACAAAAGTTGTTGTCCAGTTTGTCCTGAGTACGCTGATACCCCATGTGTGGGGGTAAACCACTGTTTGGGCACACGTCGGGGCTCAGAAGGGAAGTAGTGACTTTTGAAATGCAGACTTTGATGGAATGGTCTGCGGGCGTCACGTTGCGTTTGCAGAGCCCCTGGTGTGCCTAAACAGTAGAAACCCCCCACAAGTGACCCCATTTTGGAAACTAGACCCCCAAAGGAACTTATCTAGATATGTGGTGAGCACTTTCAACCCCCAAGTGCTTTACAGAAGTTTATAACACAGAGCCGTGAAAATAATAAATACGTTTTCTTTCCTCAAAAATAATTATTTAGCCCAGAATTTTTTATTTTCCCAAGGGTTACAGGAGAAATTGGACCACAAAAGTTGTTGTCCAGTTTGTCCTGAGTACGCTGATACCCCATGTGTGGGGGTAAACCACTGTTTGGGCACACGTCGGGGCTCCGAAGGGAAGTAGTGACTTTTGAAATGCAGACTTTGATGGAATGGTCTGCGGGCGTCACGTTGCGTTTGCAGAGCCCCTGGTGTGCCTAAACAGTAGAAACCCCCCACAAGTGACCCCATTTTGGAAACTAGACCCCCAAAGGAACTTATCTAGATATGTGGTGAGCACTTTCAACCCCCAAGTGCTTTACAGAAGTTTATAACACAGAGCCGTGAAAATAATAAATACGTTTTCTTTCCTCAAAAATAATTATTTAGCCCAGAATTTTTTATTTTCCCAAGGGTTACAGGAGAAATTGGACCACAAAAGTTGTTGTCCAGTTTCTCCTGAGTACGCTGATACCCCATGTGTGGGGGTAAACCACTGTTTGGGCACACGTCGGGGCTCAGAAGGGAAGTAGTGACTTTTGAAATGCAGACTTTGATGGAATGGTCTGCGGACGTCACATTGCATTTGCAGAGCCCCTGATGTGCCTAAACAGTAGAAACCCCCCACAAGTGACCCCATTTTGGAAACTAGACCCCGCATGGAACTTATCTAGATATGTGGTGAGCACTTTGAACTCCCAAGTGTTTCACAGACGTTTACAACGCAGAGCCGTGAAAATAAAAAATAATTTTTCTTTCCTCAAAAATGATGTCTTAGCAAGCATTTTTTTATTTTCACAAGGGTAACAGGAGAAATTGGACCCCAGTAATTGTTGCGCAGTTTGTCCTGAGTATGCTGGTACCCCATATGTGGGGGTAAACCACTGTTTGGGCGCACGTCGGGGCTCGGAATTGAGGGAGCACCATTTGACTTTATGAATACAAGATTGGCTGGAATCAATGGTGGCGCCATGTTGCGTTTGGAGACCCCTGATGTGCCTAAACAGTGGAAACCCCTCAATTCTACCTCCAACACTAACCCCAACACACCCCTAACCCTAATCCCAACTGTAGCCATAACAGTAATCACACCCCTAACCACAACCCTAATTCCAACCCTAACCCTAAGGCTATGTGCCCACGTTGCGGATTCGTGTGAGATTTTTCAGCATCATTTTTGAAAAATCCGCAGGTAAAGGGCACTGCGTTTTACCTGCGGATTTACCGTGGATTTCCAGTGTTTTTTGTGCGGATTTCACCTGTGGATTCCTATTGAGGAACAGGTGTAAAACGCCGCGGAATCCGCACAAAGAATTGACATGCTGCGGAAAATACAACGCAGCATTTCCGCGTGGTATTTTCCGCACCATGGGCACAGCGGATTTGGTTTTCCATATGTTTACATGGAACTGCAAACCTAATGGAACACTGCTGCGAATCCGCAGCGGCCAATCCGCTGCAGATCCGCAGCAAAATCTGCACCGTGTGCACATAGCCTAATTCTAAAGGTATGTGCACACGCTGCGGAAAACGCTGCAGATCCGCAGCAGTTTCCCATGAGTTTACAGTTCAATGTAAACCTATGGGAAACAAAAATCGCTGTACACATGCTGCGGAAAAACTGCACGGAAACGCAGGGGTTTACATTCCGCAGCATGTCACTTCTTTCTGCGGATTCCGCAGCGGTTTTACAACTGCTGCAATAGAAAATTGCATTTGTAAAACCGCAGTGAAATGCGCAGAAAAACCGCAGTAAATCCGCGATAAATCCACAGCGGTTTAGCACTGCGGATTTATCAAATCCGCAGCGGAAAAATCCGCAGAGGAACAGAATACGTGTGCACATACCGAAACCCTACCCTTAACCCTAACCCTACCCCTAACCCTAACCCTACCCCTAACCCTAACCCTAGCCCTAACCCTAACCCTAGCCCTAACCCTACCCCTAACCCTACCCCTAACCCTAACCCTATTCTAACCTTAGTGTAAAAAAAAAAAAAATTCTTTATTTTTTTTATTGTCCCTACCTATGGGGGTGACAAAGGGGGGGGGGGGGGTCATTTACTATTTTTTTTTTTTTTGATCACTGAGATAGGTTATATCTCAGTGATCAAAACTCACTTTGGAACGAATCTGCCGGCCGGCAGATTCGGCAGGCGCACTGCACATGCGCCCGCCATTTTGGAAGATGGCGGCGCCCAGGGAAGAAGACGGACGGATCCCGGGAGGTAAGTATAAGGGGGGGGGAGATCAGGGCACGGGGGGAGCGTCGGAGCACGGGGGGGTGGATCGGAGCACGGGGGGGTGGATAGGAACACGGGGGGGTGGATTGGAGCACGGGGTGGGGGATCGCTGTGCAGGGGGGTGGATCGGAGCACGGGGGGGGAATCGGAACACGGGGTGATCGCTGTGCGGGGGGGGTGATCGGAGTGCGGGGGGGTATGATCGGAGCACGGGGGGTGTGATTGGAGCACGGGGGGAGCGGACAGGAGGACGGGGGAGCAGAGCACAGGATGGAGGGGAGCGGACCACAGATCGGGGGGCTGGGGGGGCGATCGGTGGGGTGGGGTGGGTGCACATAAGTGTTTCCAGCCATGGCCGATGATATTGCAGCATCGGCCATGGCTGGATTGTAATGTTTCACCATTTTTTTAGGTGAAATATTACAAATCGCTCTGATTGGCAGTTTCACTTTCAACAGCCAATCAGAGTGATCGTAGCCACGGGGGGTGAAGCCACCCCCCCTGGGCTAAACTACCACTCCCCCTGTCCCTGCAGGCCGGGTGAAATGGGAGTTAACCCTTTCACCCGATCTGCAGGGACGCGATCTTTCTGTGACACAGCATATGCGTCACAGGTCGGATTGGCACCGACTTTCATGACGCATACGCTGTGTCACAGGTCGGGAAGGGTTTAACGATATCGTTGCTACGTCACAAAAAGCAACGATATCGTTAATGATATCGTTATGTGTGAAGGTACCTTTAAGGCTAAATTCCTATGGTGGGTATTTGGTGCTTTTTCTGGTTTCTTCTTTGTATATATTTGGTATGCTAACTTTTTAGTAATCTTTGTTTTAGAAACTTTCTGCTTACTCATGTTTGATAAAACTTTATTGATAAAGACATATGCAGAAACAAAACAAAAATGCTTATGCCATTTTCAATTAAAGGATTTTCCACATTCAATAAAATTCTTTGGGAAAAATCTGCAAGTAAAAGGCATATGTATCATCAGAAAATTTGACATGCCACAGATTTCTGTAAATGTTACGTTTACCTCTCTAATACCATGTTTGCATTAAAGAGCTTAAAACTAAAATGCAATACTTGAGAATTGCTCCAAATTTGGGGGAAATTTTTAAAGAAGCTGGTGATTTGAATTTCAATTTATACATTCATCCGTAAAAAAAAATTTACAGTATGAGATGCAAAATGTTGCTGATATTTTTCCATTTTTACTGTTAAAATTTCCTTTAAGATTTGTTCTAACCCTATGCCTAGGACATAGTTTGTTCTGAGTAAGGAATGTCTCATGTTTTGAAGTTGTAACTGATAAATCATGATCGATGGCATAAAAAGCCTGGGATCTCTGTGAATTTCTTGGTTTTATCTAATTTATATGTGAGAAAAATCATTTGGAAAGTATTCCAGTAACAGAAAAGAATGTATGCGAGTAACGAGATCATACTGTCTTCAGCAGCATGACTCATTCCCACTTGTGGAAACAAGTAAGAGTTCAGTGAGTCTACATCTATATTCCCTCAGTTTTGTCCCACTAAATGTATACAAATTAAAAAGTAGTTATCCTACTAAATAGTGAAAAAAAACGCATGGCAAGAAAGAGTTTTTCACTACATTTTAAACCTTGCACAAGAGAAGGGACAGTTACAAAATTATCACTCCAACTGACAAATCAGTGGCTAATTATATGGGACATCACTTCTGGGTTTGATGGAAACCATTGAAGCAATGGACGATTGTAGAGATACAGTAATGTGTCTTTATTTGATACATGTTCCTTGACTCTGGCAGTAGTGAAAACTCTTTAAAATAAGACCTATTTATAATATTGAAGGGCAGCTGTCACTTCCATTAAAATTAAAAGAATAGTACTCAGTAGTGATGAGCGAGCACTAAAATGGTTGGGTGCTCGTTGATCGGGTCGAGCACATTGGAATACCCGGGTACTCGACCCGAGCAACGAGCCCAATGTAAGTCAATGGGAAAACCGAGTATTTCTACTCTGTCTGAAAATGATGGAAACATTGCTCAAATGACAAAGGAACATCATGGGGATCACCCCTGGAAGCATTTGTGACTCCTAGGTCACAGCTGTAAGCAATGTTGTCAGAGTTTCAAGCCATTTTTACAGGTGCACCAAAAAATCATACAAAAAACTAAACCAAACTGGATTTTGCTGGGAAATATGTTAAGGTACATCCTTTCTAGGGTAATGACTTGTATGTAAGGCAAAATAATTAACCCCAGACCAAAATGTTCCTCCACCACTTTGGCTATGTTCACACGCAGCATTTTGATGCATTTTCAACTTTAACATTGCTTTCAACCAATACAAATGCATTCACTGGGAAATGTCATTGTAACCTTTAACAACCCTAGCTGGCCATGTGGTGTGTGACATATAAGGAGACACATCTTGTTTCATTTTTGAAGGAGGGACTCTTAAAGTCACATAGGTTATTTTTAGAGTGGCATCAGGTGGCATTAATATTCTTAAAGAGCCATTATTAAACAATGGGTCTCCTATGCTGTTATTGCCTATGCTGTGAGTAGCTAGGCTGCCAAGAATTACAACGCACCCCAATACCCCTTTCACGATAGGTACAGGAGGGCCTCCTGAAAAAATGTTGCATTGAATGCAAGGCCTGCCCTGCTATCAAGTCATATGCACCCCAATAAGCCTTTGAACCCAGATACTGGATGGCCACAGGAAAAACCCACTTCAGTCTTCAGTTGGCCCTATCATACAGTTTCCTTATGCAATGAATGCAAGGGCCGCCTTGACCCAAACTTAGAAGGAGAGGAAAAGACTTATAGCCTACGACCTACATTGCGCCACCCTTGGAGAATACCATCGACAAGGGAAGATACCACGAGGCCTGCGGTGCAACCTCCGACCAACGTTATTCTCTGACAACGACCAATATTGCACTACCTTTCAAAAAATACTCAACAAGTGTTCGTTCGATATCATTTTACTAACTATTGAATATTTACAGGAAGCTATAAAAGAGACAGAAGAAAAAATCGTAACCATCGAAACACAGCTTACCTCTACCCTCACCAATTCAGAATTCAACACCTTAAAGAACAAGGTAGATTCCATCCTATCGACACACCAAAAGACCTTGGAAGAAAGGAAACGGACTAAATTTCAAAGAGACACCGAGGATTATCTGACAAACAGAGTGTATCGATGGGACGAAACAACCAACAGGCGACCTCACCCAAGATCACGCCGCCCGGCAGGAAGATTTGCAGCTTCCGGGGACTCCTCACCGGCTGGGGGATCCTCCCCTGGCTCTGGAAGCGACGTCGGTGGGACTTCAACAACAAGAGTGCCTTTTTTAGGCCCAAGTGGTCGCCATCCAGGAGGTCGAGAAGGAAAGGACCGAGAACGCCAGATGACTCTTCGCTCACAGGTAGGGGTCCAAACCTGGTAGTAAATATTTCTGACTACTCTCTTTCCCCTCTTGAACTTAGGGTGTTGAATAAGGGTCTGTCATTCTGCCCTACTCCCAGATGGGATTCCTTTCAGTTAGAGAAGGATTTACAAAGCTTCTACCGCAGTATACGACTTAAAGTGCACTTTGAGGACAACCCACTCTTCACTAGCAACACACTAGGGACAGTACCAGACAGGGACGGAGGACCACTAATTACACTAGATCAATTAGGATTAAGGAACCCCAGTAAGTTCATGCCTCCCAAAACTAATCATGCTGTAGAGACCTTTATTTCTCTCCTAGACAGAGATATTAAAGAAACCATCCTGGACCAACGTTTAGGCTTCCTCCCGGTCCGACATAATCTAACACCCCTTGAAAAACAAGCACTTGCTTCACTTAAGGACAATAGCCACATTGTAATTAAACCTGCGGATAAAGGTGGGGCCACCGTAGTGATGAACAAAAATCAATATGTAGCTGAGATTAGGAGACAACTAGCAGATACCACCACGTATAAGCAAATCCAATCAGATCCAGTCTATAATATTCGGAGAAAAATTGACACCATTTTGAACAAACACTCACAACTACAAACCATTGATGCCAAAACCAAAACATTCCTGACAAACGACCACCCAGTTACTCCAGTTTTATACATTCTTCCTAAAATTCATAAAAACTTACAGAATCCCCCTGGACGCCCCATCGTGGCATCCACGGACTCCATCCTCAATCCGGTATCCATTTATTTGGAAAAGATACTCACGCCATATACCCACAAAACCAAATCCTTTATCCTTGACACAAGCGACTTCCTCAGAAAAATTCAGGACATCAACATAGTTCCAACTAATAGCATCTTGTGTACCTTAGATGTCAACAGTTTATATACATCAATCACACACGACACAGGGATAGAGGCGGTCTCCCTAACTTTATCTGAGGCGGGAGTGGACACACGTTCACAAGATCTTTGTCTTGAGTTACTCAACTTGGTACTCAGAGAAAATTATTTTCTCTTTGAGGATGACTTCTATGTTCAAATATGCGGAACCGCCATGGGTTCAAATGTAGCGCCCGCATATGCAAACCTTTATATGGATCGCTTTGAAAGAGACTTCATCTATCCCGATACACGATTCCAGCAGTATGCTCTTCTATGGTATCGTTACATAGATGACATTTTCTGCATCTGGCAAGGCGACCATACTTCCCTAAATGCTTTCTTTAACACTATAAATGAAATCCGACCAGAGCTCAAATTTTCTATTTCACATCACACAGATGTCATCACATTTTTGGACACGAAAGTTTGTAAGGATGTCGATGGTTCCCTTACCACTGATATCTATACCAAACCTACAGATAGGAATAACCTCCTACAATACAGCAGTTGTCACCCAAAATCTACCAGAAACAGTCTTCCGAGATCCCAATTTAAGAGAGTTTCCAGAATTGTGTCAAACCCCACCGTTAGACAATCCAGACTACACGAAATGTCCAAAAAGTTTGAAGACAGAGAATATCCAGGTACACTCCTGAAGACAGAGATGACCAAAGTTTTATCTGAAATAGATCCCACACCAACTTCGCTGCCAAAACCATCTAGGTTACCCTTCGTCCACGGCCACCATCCATCTATGCAGAGGGTTCACAATTTAATCCACAAACAATGGCCCCTTCTTTCGAAAGCATATCCCGGTATAGCGATCTTCAAAAATCCCCCTTTGATGTGCTTACGCAGACCACCAAATATAAAGGACAGACTTGTTAGGGCCGATGTGGGATCTTCAAAACAAACTGTAACCCGTACACTTAGTGGCCAGACGAGGAGGGGCACATTTCCTTGTTTGAATTGCACATGTTGCTCTAACATAATCAAAGGGAGTGAAGTGGTCCATCCTCGTACGGGGAAATCATACCCTATCAGGGAATATCATACCTGCGAATCAAACTATGTTGTATATATCATCAAATGCCCATGTGGCCTACTGTATGTGGGCGAGACCATTCAGGCAATCAGGGATCGAATCACAAGCCATAAATCTACGATTAGATGCGAAAAAACCTGGTTGCCCCTGCCGGCTCATTTCAAAGAGGCCCGACACAACATATCCCAACTACGATTCCAGGTCCTTGAAAAGGTTCGTAGACCGAGACGGGGTGGTAATCATATCCAGCTGTTGAAACAGCGTGAAACGTACTGGATCTATACGTTGGATACACTCAGCCCGAGAGGCCTCAACCGTGAAATTGACTGGCTAACATAATGCATTTTTTTCCCCCTAGACCCACTGAATAGTCGCACGCAACCACTCGGCAATCCTCTTTGTGGAGTTGGTAAGATTCCCCACTTTAGTGCAGATTTTGTCTAAGTTTCCTTCCGTTTTCTTACTTTTTCCTCTAAGTTTCCTTTATAATTTCTTTTTGTGTCTATGGTTTGGACTCCTACTCATATATAGTTGTGTCATGTAGTATCACCACAGAGACTTTGCGTTTCTTTGTTTTTTGTTTTTTGACATTTTGCCTGTTTTTTGACATTTTGCCTGCATTTCCTGGTATGCCATATCCTTGTATGAATGTGCATTTCAAGATATATGCATTAGGTTAATTTCTGGTTACTCCTTACACACCAGATCACTGTAAGTAGGGGTAACAGCTCCAACATCAGTTTATTTTCTCATTACGTTTGTTTCCCCATACATCAATATATCTTACCATCCTATACACTCTTGATTCTTCCTCCAGACCTATAGGACATTATTACACTCATATCCTACGTAGTTATCACACCTAACCAGATATACACATTATAGGGCATCAGGTCATTTCATCTGACCACCGCAGATTACGCTCTCCCTACTCCCTTGGTCTATTAGAACGCCATCACAGATGCGCACACGCCGGCATCCACAGCACCCTGTGCGAGTCGGTACGCTTTCCCATTTGCGCACGCGCCGGCGTCTGGTGCACTTCCGCTATCCCATTTGCGCACGCGCCGGCTCTCACGGCGCTCCCGAGGCTCCTCCGTCCCACCATTCCATATGCGCACGCGCCGGCGTCTGGTGCACTTCCGGCCACAAGCCCCAGCAGCGCTCTATATTTGAGCGCTTATCTTATGCAGGACGCATTCCCTCACTACGCCGGCCACTAGCTTGGACACGGATGTGTCAGCACCGGCTGGTTCCTTGGGATCCCTGACGCCTACGCCAGCACCTTAATAGACACGGCTGTGTCACTGCCTAAACGCTAATCTTAGAGGGCATTTTCCACCTGGGATCTCCCACCCCTGCTCCTGACACCGCTGTATCAGCTGTGCACCACTACGCCTAACCGGACGTATGTTTCTACTACCAGATAAGTATTCCCATTTCTTTTTAGTCCTCTAACTTGTTATCTAATGCCACATATCTTTTATTCTCAGCTAGTGCCACACATACGGGCATCTTACCCTATGGAGCTCTTATCATATTAGCCTACTCTCGGACTACACACTGTAGCCTATATATCCACAGGTCAGGTGCCTTTCCTTTTTTATAAGCTATAGCAGCATATCACTACTAGGACGTATCCTCATTATTATATTCTCCTATAGGCTCCTGGCACCCGACTGGAATATCCATTTACTTTATTTGTTCCAAAAGACATTGTCCAACCCTGAATACACGGGTATCTATGATAATTACAGGGTACGTTTATGCTCTCTTCCATATTCCCCCACACTCTATACCAGATCCATAATGTACTACCAGACTCACATTTACTTATATACTTTTTACCCTCCATTCCCACTAGGACTTAACCTCTTATCAGTACCACATTTGCGACACCCTGAACTGAGACTTACTCTGCATACTAGGTGGGCCACCCTCATTTGCCGTGTCACCTTTTCATAGCATGTCTATAGCATGATTTATCTAGATATACTATAGTTTCTCAGGCCATTGTCTGGCCCTCTAGACTATTTTCTTAATTATCCATAATGTAGTTGTATGCACTATTACATGTGGGCATATCCTTGTCATTATATAAACAACCCCCCCCCCCCCTTTTTCCGATCTTCTTGTTTATATACACCCCTTGGTGCATCATTTTTTACTCCCCTTTCTTTAGTATACTTCGTTACATGGTCTTACAGAGTCATCACTCTGTACATGATTATCATCGAAACCTCGAGTTGTATATCTTGTATATATTGTACAGTACATATCTTTATTGTGTTTTTGTATATACTATATTGTAAATAGTTGTATCTCTATGTTTTTTGCAGCGACGTTGTGACCAAGGCTATGTATTGGCCGAAACGTCAAAATTTACCAGTCGCTTTATCTTGAAATCACTATAAATAAACTTTCACTTTCAAGCATATCCTTCTTTGAACGTGTGCAGTGATCTCTATATCCATTGACCCAAACTTGCACACACTCCAATCCCACCTTGGAAGAAACATGGAGGAGGCCCTCCTAAAAAACTGTCCCATTACAAAGGAGCAGATCTCCTAGACTCGTAATGCCCATGCACTTACAAACATTTCTCCATGGGGGGTACATATTTTTAAACATTTTTTATGGGGATAATATACACCCTTGCCAAAAACTTGACTGGCTGTAGCAGCACAAAACACATTAACCTTGGTGATCTAGTGGCAGTGGATGATGAAATGTGGAGGAAGGCCTCATTAAAAACTAGGCCCAATTTACCACCTTCATGACCTTGGGATTTTCCATTTTTTTGTGTTCTTTTTTCACTCCCCTCCTTCCCAGAGCCATAACTTTTGTATTTTTCCATCAATATGGCCATGTGAGGGCTTATTTTTTTGTGAAATGAGTTGTATGTTTAAAGGACCTCATTGGTGTTAGCATGTCGTGTACTAGAAAACGGGAAAAAAATTCCAAGTGCGGTGAAATTGCAAAAAAAGTGCAATCCCACACTTGTTTTTTGTTTGGCTTTTTTACTAGGTTCATTAAATGCTAAAACTGACCTGTCATTATGATTCTCCATGTCATTACGAGTTCATAGACACCAAACATGTCTAGGTTCTCTTTTATCTAAGTGGTGAAAAAAAATTCCAAAGTTTGCTAAAGAATAACAAAAAAATTGCGCCATTTTCCGATATCCGTAGCGTCTCCATTTTTCTTGGTCTAGGGTCAGTTGAGTGCTTATTTTTTGCGTTCCAAGCTGACATTTTTATTGATACCACTTTCGTGCAGATATGTTCTTTTGATCACCCGTTATTGCATTTTAATGCAATGTCGCGGCGACCAAAAAAAAGTAATTCTGGCCTTTCTAATTCTTTTCCTGCTACGTTGTTTAGCGATCAGGTTAAAGCTTTTTTCAATTGATAGATCGGGCAATTCTGAATGTGGCGATACTAAATATTTGTAGGTTTGATTTTTTTTTATTGTTTTATTTTGAATGGGGCGAAGGGGGGGGTAATTAAAACTTTTATATTTTTTTTATTTTTTTCACATTTTTTAACTTTTTTTTTACTTTTGCCATGCTTCAATTACCCCATGGAGGGTACATTTAAAAAAAATATTTTATGGGCATCATAGACATCCTTGCCAAAAATTGGACTGGCTGTAGCAGCACAGAACACGTTAGCCCTGGTGACCTAGTGAATAAAGGAAGTGGATCCACCTATGAAAGAAAATAACAAAAGGGGGGGGGCAAACACAGGTTCATAGATATGAAGCCAGAATGTGTCCAATGAGATATGTTGGTCCCTAGCAACAGCTCAGAGACAGGGATATAAATTAAAATATAATATAACAGTATTGCAATATTTTTATATTGGAGAGGTATACATTAGGGCATAAGAGGATGGTCCAAAGATAGGAAAAATGGAAAATATAAGAATAAATGGGAAGAATATACATACATCTCCTTTTTATGACATTTCCCCCTGGGGGAGTAACATTTGCTTTGGTTTCAAATTAGTAACGGGCATCATAAAAACACCCTTGCACAAACTTTTTGTGACTTTTGCATCACGGAATATGTTCACCCTGGTGTTCTAGTGGTTGTAGAGGATGAGGATAAAGAGGAGGATAACATCAAACAGACCAAATCAGGAAGCGAATACCCATGTGTGGTTGTGAAAAGGTGCATGAGAATACACCTCCCCAAAAAGCAAAAGTATCGGTGGTGTACAGAAGTCTTGCCCAATCAAGCCCTTGTTCATTTTTATTATAAGAGTCAGCCTGTCAGCTTTTTCAGTTGACAGGCGGATGCGCTTATCTGTCATAATTCCACCAGAGGCACTAAAAAACTCGCTCTGACAGAACACTAGCAGCAGGACAGGCCAGGACCTTCATGGCACAGAGAGCCAGTTCATGCCACGTGTCCAGCTTGGATACCCAATAATTAAAAGGCACAGAGAAATCCCGGTGGGCGTTTGCACGATCTGCATGGTACTCCCTCAGCATCTTCCCCAACATTGCACTTTTTGTGACAGCACCCCTTTCACCTGTACAAACACAATAGGAGGGTCTGAGAAAACTGTCCCAGAACTTTGTCATTGTTCCCCTGCCTGAGCTGGATTGTACTTCTGTCTCTCTCGCTTGGACTCCTTGGTTGTACAACAAATTCTGACGGCTGCTGCCAGCGTTCTCAGATGGGAATTTTTTAAGTAATTCTGCTACAAGTGTCCTCTGGTACTGCAACATTTTAGTACACCTGTCTGCCTCTAGAAGAAAAGATTGAAGGTTCTCCTTGTAGTGTGGGTCTAGAAGTGTCACCAACCAGTAATGAGCGTCACCAAAAATTTTAATAATGCAAGGGTCACGGAAAACGCATAGTCAGCCATGCATGCCAGACTGCTAACAGACAAGACTTCTGTGTCCTCACCAACAAAACGACTGACCATGCTGTCCTTCTCCTCCTCATCCTCCTCATCCTCCCTGTCTTCAGACAATCCATACTGAACAGACGGTGTGACAGTTGTGCTTGTAGTACCATCTATAGTGCATGAAAGTAGCTCCTGTTCTTCCTCCTCCTCTTCCTCATTGTCTAACAATCCACGTTAGAACGACATGAGGCTGGGCTGAGTGTAATCACCCTGTATGGTTCCTTGCTCCATGTCCTCATGCTCTGCCTGCAATGCATCCTCTTTAATTGTTAGCAGAGAGGTTTTCAGAATGCAGAAAAGTGGGATGGTGACACTAATTATGGTGTCATCACCGCTCACCATCTTGGTGCAGTCCTCAAAGTTTTGGAGGATGGTAGATATGTCCGACATCCATGTCCACTCCTGAGGTCTTATGTGTGGAGTCTCACCTGAATATCAACGGTCTTGTTGATGCTGATAGTCAACAACTGTCCTCTTCTGCTCACAAATCCTTTCCAACGTATGCAGTGTAGAGTCCCAGTGCGTGGGGACATCACACACCAGTCGGTGAGCCGGAAGCTGCAAACGCTGCTGAAGCACAGCAAGGATGGCTGTAGCTGTAGCTGGCTTTCTAAAATGGGCATACAGATGGCGTACTTTTACTTGCAGATCTGGCAGCTCTGGGTAGCTTTTCAGAAAACGTTGAACCACGAGGTTTAGCACATGGGCCAGGCAAGGTACGTGTGTGAGCTCACTTTGCCTCAGAGCCGCCACCAGGTTCCGGCCATTGTCACACACGACCATGCCTGGCTGTAGGTTCAGCGGTGTCATCCAAATATCTGACTGCTCTTTCAGCACTGTCCACAACTCTTCAGCATTGTGTGGCTTGTCACCTAAGCAGATTAGCTTCAGCACAACCTGTTTCCACTTGGCTGAGGCAGTGCTGTAGTGCTTCCTGCTTCTGACTGATGTATTCATTTCAGAGATGGAGGCTGAAGAGGAGGAGGAGGTGGTGCAGGAGCTGTCGACTGTTGCAGCAATCCTGATTGATGTAGGGCTCGCAATTATCGGTGTTGGGAGGATGTGTTCCATCCCAAGGTCCGACTGGGTCCCAGCTTCCACTATGTTAACCCCGTGTGCCATCAGTGAGATGTACCATCCCTGTTGTGAATTCTGTGGCAGAGCTCCCTCCTGTGGTCACATGTGGTACTTCGGCTGGTTCTCTCTGTGAGCTTCCGTTGGTGGAGGAAAGTGGTACTGCGGCTTCTGAGTTTCCTTCCTCAGGTGCTGTGGTGAAGTCGTTAGGTGCTGCTCTATTTAACTCCACCTAGTGCTTTGATCCTGGCCTCCAGTCAATGTTCTAGTATTGGACCTGTCTCCTCCTGGATCGTTCCTGTGGCCTGCTGCTCTGCATAGCTAAGTTATTCTTTGCTATTTGTTTGCTGTTTTTTTCTGTCCAGCTTGTCTATTTGTTTTTTCCTGCTTGCTGGAAGCTCTGGGACGCAGAGGATGTACCTCCGTGCCGTTAGTTCGGTACGGAGGGTCTTTTTGCCCCCTTTGCGTGGTTTTTGTAGGGTTTTGTGTTGACCGCAAAGTTACCTTTCCTATCCTCACTATGTTCAGAAAGTTGGGCCTCACTTTGCTAAATCTATTTCATCTCTACATTTGTCTTTTCATCTTAACTCACAGTCATATGTGGGGGCTGCCTTTTCCTTTGGGGTATTTCTCTGAGGCAAGGTAGGCTTATTTTCTATCTTCAGGCTAGCTAGTTTCTCAGGCCGTGCCGAGTTGCATAGGGAGCGTTAGGCGCAATCCACGGCTGCCTTTAGTGTGGTTTGAGAGGATTAGGGATTGCGGTCAACAGAGTTCCCACGTCTCAGAGCTCGTTCTTGTATTTGGGGTTATTGCCAGGTCACTGTATGTGCGCTGACCTATATGTCCATTGTGGTACTGAATTACCTTTCATAACAGTACTGGAGGCCCAAAGTACTAATGATTCCCAATAGAGGGAAAAAAGAAGTTCTGAGACCATTTTTTTTTCTTTGCACTGTGTTTTGCCTTTTTTTCCCCTAGACATTTGGGTGGTTCAGGACACAGGTGTAGCAATGGACATTAAAGGTCTGTCTTCATGTGTGGATCAGCTCACGGCAAGAGTACAAAGTATTCAAGACTTTGTGGTTCAGAATTCTATGTTAGAACCGAGAATTCCTATTCCTGATTTGTTTTTTGGAGATAGAACTAAATTTCTGAGTTTCAAAAATAATTGTAAACTATTTCTGGCTTTGAAACCTCGCTCCTCTGGTGACCCAGTTCAACAAGTTAGGATCGTTATTTCTTTTTTGCGTGGCGACCCTCAGGACTGGGCATTTTCTCTTGCGTCAGGAGATGCTGCATTAAGTAATATCGATGCATTTTTCCTGGCGCTCAGATTGCTGTACGATGAGCCTAATTCTGTGGATCAGGCAGAGAAGAATTTGCTGGCTCTGTGTCAGGGTCAGGATGAAATAGAGGTATATTGTCAGAAATTTAGAAAGTGGTCCGTATTCACTCAGTGGAATGAAGGTGCGCTCGCAGCTATTTTCAGAAAAGGTCTCTCTGAAGCCCTTAAGGATGTCATGGTGGGATTTCCTATGCCTGCTGGTTTGAATGAGTCTATGTCTTTGGCCATTCAGATCGGTCGACGCTTGCGCGAGCGTAAATCTGTGCACCATTTGGCGGTATTACCTGAGCTTAAACCTGAGCCTATGCAGTGCGATAGGACTTTGACCAGAGTTGAACAGCAAGAACACAGACGTCTGAATGGGCTGTGTTTCTACTGTGGTGATTCCACTCATGCTATCTCTGATTGTCCTAAGCGCACTAAGTGGTTCACTAGGTCTGCCACCATTGGTACGATACAGTCAAAATTTCTTCTGTCTGTTACCTTGATCTGCTCTTTGTCATCATATTCTGTCATGGCATTTGTGGACTCAGGCGCTGCTCTGAATTTGATGGACTTGGAGTATGCTAGGCGCTGTGGGTTTTTCTTGGAGCCCTTGCAGTGTCCTATTCCATTGAGAGGAATTGATGCTACGCCTTTGGCCAAGAATAAGCCTCAGTACTGGACCCAGCTGACCATGTGCATGGCTCCTGCACATCAGGAGGTTATTCGCTTTCTGGTGTTGCATAATCTGCATGATGTGGTCGTGTTGGGGTTGCCATGGCTACAAGTTCATAATCCAGTATTAGATTGGAAATCCATGTCTGTGTCCAGCTGGGGTTGTCAGGGGGTACATGGTGATGTCCCATTTCTGACTATTTCGTCATCCACCCCTTCTGAGGTTCCTGAGTTCTTGTCTGATTACCGGGATTTATTTGATGAGCCCAAGTCCGATACCCTACCTCCGCATAGGGATTGTGATTGTGCTATCGATTTGATTCCTGGTAGTAAATTCCCAAAAGGTCGACTGTTTAATTTATCTGTGCCTGAGCACGCCGCTATGCGGAGTTATGTGAAGGAGTCTTTAGAGAAGGGGCATATTCGCCCATCATCGTCGCCATTAGGAGCAGGGTTCTTTTTTGTAGCCAAGAAGGATGGTTCACTGAGACCTTGTATAGATTACCGCCTTCTAAATAAGATCACGGTTAAATTTCAGTACCCCTTGCCATTGTTATCTGATTTGTTTGCTCGGATTAAGGGGGCTAGTTGGTTCACCAAGAGAGATCTTCGTGGTGCGTATAATCTTGTGCGTATTAAGCGAGGCGATGAGTGGAAAACTGCATTCAATACGCCCGAGGGCCATTTTTAGTATCTAGTAATGCCATTCGGACTTGCCAATGCTCCATCAGTGTTTCAGTCTTTTATGCATGACATCTTCCGAGAGCACCTGGATAAATTCCTGATTGTGTACTTAGATGACATTTTGATCTTCTCGGATGATTGGGAGTCTCATGTGAAGCAGGTCAGAACAATGTTTCAGGTCCTGCGTGCTAATTCTTTGTTTGTGAAGGGATCAAAGAGTCTCTTTGGTTTTCAGAAGGTTTCATTTTTGGGGTTCATCTTTTCCCCTAATACTTTGGAGATGGACCCTGTTAAGGTCCAAGCCATCCATAATTGGACTCAGCCGACATCTCTGAAAAGTCTGCAAAAGTTCCTGGGCTTTGCTAATTTTTATCGTCGCTTCATCTGCAATTTTTCTAGTATTGCTAAACCATTGACCGATTTGACCAAGAAAGGTGCTGATTTGGTCAATTGGTCTTCTGCTGCGGTGGAAGCTTTTCAAGAGTTGAAGCGTCGTTTTTCTTCTGCCCCTGTGTTGTGTCAACCAGATGTTTCGCTTCCGTTCCAGGTCGAGGTTGATGCTTCTGAGATTGGAGCAGGGGCTGTTTTGTCGCAGAGAAGTTCTGATTGCTCGGTGATGAAACCATGCGCCTTCTTTTCCAGGAAGTTTTCGCCTGCTGAGCGAAATTATGATGTGGGCAATCGAGAGTTGCTGGCCATGAAGTGGGCATTCGAGGAGTGGCGTCATTGGCTTGAAGGAGCTAAGCATCGCGTGGTGGTCTTGACTGATCATAAGAACTTGACTTATCTCGAGTCCGCCAAGCGGTTGAATCCTAGACAAGCTCGTTGGTCGTTGTTTTTTGCCCGTTTTGACTTTGTGATTTCATACCTTCCGGGCTCTAAAAATGTGAAGGCGGATGCTCTGTCTAGGAGTTTTGTACCCGACTCTCCGGGTGTATCTGAGCCGGTGGGTATCCTCAAAGAGGGAGTAATTGTGTCTGCCATCTCCCCTGATTTGCGGCGGGTGCTGCAAAAATTTCAGGCTAATAAACCTGATCGTTGCCCAACGGAGAAACTGTTTGTCCCTGATAGGTGGACGAATAAAGTTATCTCTGAGGTTCATTGTTCGGTGTTGGCTGGTCATCCTGGAATCTTTGGTACCAGAGAGTTAGTGGCTAGATCCTTTTGGTGGCCATCTCTGTTGCGGGATGTGTGTACTTTTGTGCAGTCCTGTGGGATTTGTGCTCGGGCTAAGCCCTGCTGTTCTCGTGCCAGTGGGTTGCTTTTGCCCTTGCCGGTCCCGAAGAGGCCTTGGACACATATCTCTATGGATTTTATTTCAGATCTTCCCGTCTCTCAAAAGATGTCAGTCATTTGGGTGGTCTGTGATCGCTTCTCTAAGATGGTCCATTTGGTACCCTTGTCTAAATTGCCTTCCTCCTCTGATTTGGTGCCATTGTTTTTTCCAGCATGTGGTTCGTTTACATGGCATTCCAGAGAATATCGTTTCTGACAGAGCTTCCCAGTTTGTTTCGAGGTTTTGGCGAGCCTTTTGTGGTAGGATGGGCATTGACTTGTCTTTTTCCTCGGCTTTCCATCCTCAGACTAATGGCCAGACCGAACGAACCAATCAGACCTTGGAAACATATCTGAGATGCTTTGTTTCTGCTGATCAGGATGACTGGGTGTCCTTTTTGCCTTTGGCTGAGTTCGCCCTTAATAATCGGGCCAGCTCGGCTACCTTGGTTTCACCGTTTTTCTGCAACTCTGGGTTCCATCCTCGTTTCTCTTCAGGGCAGGTTGAGTCTTCGGACTGTCCTGGTGTGGATACTGTGGTGGACAGGTTGCAGCAGATTTGGACTCATATAGTGGACAATTTGACTTTGTCCCAGGAGAAGGCTCAACGTTTCGCTAATCGCAGACGCTGTGTGGGTGCCCGACTTCGGGTTGGGGACTTGGTTTGGTTATCTTCTCATCATATTCCTATGAAGGTTTCCTCTCCTAAGTTTAAACCTCGTTTTATTGGTCCGTATAGGATTTCTGAGGTTCTTAATCCTGTGTCTTTTCGTCTGACCCTTCCAGATTCTTTTTCCATACATAACGTATTCCATAGGTCATTGTTGCGGAGATACGTGGCACCTATGGTTCCATTTGTTGATCCTCGTGCCCCGGTTTTGGTGGAGGGGGAGTTGGAGTATATTGTGGAGAAGATTTTGGATTCTCGTGTTTCAAGGCGGAAACTCCAGTATCTGGTTAAGTGGAAGGGTTATGCTCAGGAAGATAATTCCTGGGTCTTTGCCTCTGATGTCCATGCTCCCGATCTTGTTCGTGCCTTTCATATGGCTCATCCTGGTCGTCCTGGGAGCTCTGGTGAGCGTTCGGTGACCCCTCCTCAAGGGGGGGGGGGGTACTGTTGTGAATTCTGTGGCAGAGCTCCCTTCTGTGGTCACAAGTGGTACTTCGGCTGGTTCTCTCTGTGAGCTTCCGTTAGTGGAGGAAAGTGGTACTGCGGCTTCTGAGTTTCCTTCCTCAGGTGATGTGGTGAAGTCGTTAGGTGCTGCTCTATTTAACTCCACCTAGTGCTTTGATCCTGGCCTCCAGTCAATGTTCTAGTATTGGACCTGTTTCCTCCTGGATCGTTCCTGTGGCCTGCTGCTCTGCACAGCTAAGTTCCTCTTTGCTATTTGTTTGCTGTTTTTTTCTGTCCAGCTTGTCAATTTGTTTTTTACTGCTTGCTGGAAGCTCTGGGACGCAGAGGGTGTACCTCCGTGCCGTTAGTTCGGTACGGAGGGTCTTTTTGCCCCCTTTGCGTGGTTTTTGTAGGGTTTTGTGTTGACCACAAAGTTACCTTTCCTATCCTCGCTCTGTTCAGAAAGTTGGGCCTCACTTTGCTAAATCTATTTCATCTCTACGTTTGTCTTTTCATCTTAACTCGCAGTCATTATATGTGGGGGCTGCCTTTTCCTTTGGAGTATTTCTCTGAGGCAAGGTAGGCTTATTTTCTATCTTCAGGCTAGCTAGTTTCTCAGGCCGTGCCGAGTTGCATAGAGAGCGTTAGGCGCAATCCACCGCTGCCTTTAGTGTGGTTTGAGAGGATTAGGGATTGCGGTCAACAGAGTTCCCACGTCTCAGAGCTCGTTCTTGTTTTTTGGGTTATTGCCAGGTCACTGTATGTGCGCTGACCTCTATGTCCATTGTGGTACTGAATTACCTTTCATAACACTGTGGCCTGTGGGGCATTGGCTGGGTATTTCCACTTGAGTTCCAATGACTGGGGTATAGACAACTGAAGACTGGACTGGGACAAGGACGTGGACGGGCTTAATGATGGTGCTGGTTGACTGTGGGCAACAACAGGTGCTGGGCCCGAGGCATCTTTCACAGGCATGGTGAACTGGGGATTAGCTTGTATGCAAAACAGTGAAAGAAGCAGTGGTGTCACTTGCAGACAGTATTTTTGGAGTCTGGAGTTCGGCCCAGAAAGTTGTGTGCTTTGCTGCCTTTTGCCTTATCATGATGATGGTGGTCAGGCTGGTAGTTTTTCTACCCCTGCTGATGCTGGCATGGCAGGTGCTGCTAATGGCCTGTTTGGGGTTCTCGGCAGAGTTTTTAAAAAATAACCAGACTCAGGCAGATCTAACAGTTGGAATGGCAGCTTCTTTCATGTTTTTGTAACGGGGATCGGATGCACGTCTTTTGTCAGGCAATATCAGGAAATATCCAATATGTAGTCAAAAAGTTTTGATTGGACAAATGTCAGGGCTCGGACAGTAAAGGGCCCAATGAGACAAATTTGGCTTTATTTGAAATAGATTGTAATATTTGCAGATCCTGTGCAGTTGATAAGCAACATAAATCCCCATAAATGACATTTTTGTAAATTGTACCCTCTGTACCCTCTCTGGATAGTAACACAGATAGTTTACTCCAAGGAAGTGGAGGCCTGACGGTCTTGGAAGCCTACTGCTACAGGTAACACACATGAAGGAGAATCAACCAGGAGTCTACACATTTACAAAAAATAGTGGCAGACACCAACAAAGTGACATAAATTGCAAAAGAATAGAACTAGTATAGCAGGGACCAACACCTCTTCCATTACATCCAACCAAGCAGATGGAGACTGTAACAGGCAAGGTGGTGGAATCACGGTTCGGTATCTATCTGAAAGCCTGGAAGGGGTGTAACTAGGTGGCCTGCCAAATCCCTAATCGGACAAGTGGCAGTAGGTGAAAACTGCGACCCAAGAGACACAAAGAGGTGGCACCAGGTTCTACTCTATGGCTGACCTACAGAAGGTGGAAGCTAACCCCCTACAGTGGGTAAGATGCTACAGCCCAAAGGAGGGAGGAAAAATGCAGGCAGGCACTGTAGGGATTCTGAAACCATAGGTGCAGATGAGAATGGCTGAAGAACAGAAAAGCACTGGCAGGTGACGTCTGGACCAGGTGTTAGACAGATGGGCACTGGCAGGTGTGGTTTGGACCAGCTGATGGACAGAAGAGCACAGACAGGTATAAGCAGACGGGCACAGACAGGTAAGAGCAGATGGGTACAGGGTAGACAAGCAGACAGGCAGACCTGGGGAACCTGACAACTAGCAAGCATGCAAGGCAAACTAACAACGTAGCTCAGGCACCTCAATATTGGAGGAGAAGCCTTAAATAGAAGGTGTTGCCCAGTTATAGGCTGGAAATACCTTAGGCTGGTGCAGGCGGTCCTTTTAAGAGGGAGCGCAAGCGCGCATGTGCCCTCCAAGCATAGTTTCCGGTTCTACAACTGAACCTTGGTGTGAGTGAGAGACACTGAATGTCCTGTATGTTAGGTACGAGGACATTCAACAAAGGGCCAAGTTTGAAATGTCAACAGACCAGAAAGTCGGAAGTAAGAGAGAATGGTCCACTGCGTAAAAGGAAGATGCCAAGTCCAGGAGAACGACGAGGACAAAACTTGTGTCGCTTTCATTTGGCGGTTTGCAGCTCGTTGGTTACTTTAGTCAGGGCAGTTTCAGTGAAATGGTGCGGTCTGAGGCCAGATTGTAAGTGGTCAAAGAGGGAGCAAGAGGAGAGGTGGGAGGACAGTTCAAAATGAACATGTTGCTTCAGTAGTTTGAAGGCATAGGGGAGATATGGGGCAATAGGTAGACACAGAGGATGGGTCAAGGGTGGGCTTTTTAAGGATGCGTGTAATCGAGGTATGTTTCAATCAGAAAGGAATACACCAGCTGTTAGAGACAGGTTGAAGACGGTTTAGACTTGTGATGAAGATTGGGGTAAAGTTTGGAATGAGGTGGGATGTTATTGTGTCAAGATTACAGGTGGTGAGGCAAAGACTTCAGCTGAGATGAGAGAGAGGGAGGGGGAGCTGGTGGATACAGGAGAGAATTGAAAGTACTGAATAGGTGTTTAGGGTTGTGAGACAGGTGTGATATGAGGGATGAGAAGTCAGTTTGTTTTGCTGCAGTGAGCAATTGCGCAGCATTTTTACAACTTCTGTTACTGGACAGTCAACTTCACTCCCTTTCTTTGGCAACCATACAGTGGTGCGCTCTGTAGATGAGGGACAGAAAGAACATGTGCTCCAGTAGATGGGAAGCACTGCATCAAGTGGCCTCTGCTCCTCTTCCTCCATTTTAACATCACACAGTACAGTCTTCAGTGGTGGAACCCCAATTATCCTTTTTTTCCCCACATCACAACTCTGCAAGTGCCCAACTGACTGTTGTGAACCACAGATGGCTGAGTCTCCACATCTTTGTACACATTGTATGCCATGGTCATAGGAGGTGTAGTCTAAAGAGTCACAGCGTCAAGAGGAGGAAATCATCTGCACCGATGGCTAAATTTTTTCTCAGTTTGATCCATGGCTGGACGAAGCTGGGTCTGAGCATAAACCAAACCGTTGTCAGCAAACGTTAACGCCATTGGATGAAAGTTAACAATTCGTGACAAGGCTCAGATAATTGACGCATCCACGGACTGTACTGTGCTGTCAAAGGTGGTAGAAAAGGAGGGTGACTATCAGGGCAAGGAGTGAGAGAACAGAGAGGATGACGATGAGGCAGTAGATCACACTTTGTGTAAACCCAGAGGCATGTAGCAGAGTAGCTCAGCAAAAGAATAGTAAGTCGAGGATGTTACATGGAGACAGAGTTATGGAACAACCACCACCAATGCATCCTGAGCCCCAACTCTGGCAGTGGACAGCAGTGTTCAGGGTTTTGCAATTACCTATCTTGGGTCTTTTTTCAGACCCGAAAAAATCTAAAAAACTACGTTAGCTGTCAACTTTTAAAAAAAGTAAAGTAAAAAAAATGAAATAATTTCAGTGCTACATGTAGGAACTGGCACATGCAGGATCAACATGCATTAATCTGGGAATGTCACTCTGCTAAATTGCAGACTAGTGGACCTTACCAACTACCATCCACCCCTTTAACCGCATCTTCTGATTCTTCTTTCTCCCTCATCCTGGCATGTATTGTCACACAGGTCTCTGGCCGAAGAATGTCCACTTGCTTACCCCCTACAGTTGGGGTGACTGACAGTTTGTTAGCTGATATGGAATTGAACATGCCTGCAGTTTTTGACTGACCTTACATACCAAACACAGCCCATCTTTCTCAATCCACCGTAACATCTCCGCCTGCACCTCTCACAATTCTGTAGCTTGTTGTGTTCACCCTACTCCACACTGTGTCAGCACAGCAGCAAACCCTCCTTTGTGCAGTTATTCTCATGTAAAAGTTTCTTTCCTCCTATACATGGCAAAGCTAACAACTTAAACTTCACCATCTTCAATCTACTACTAACTATTACCTTTATTTGCATATCGCAAATACATTCCACATAGCTTTACAAGTCAACAGTTCATATAGAACAGACAAACATTACCAATATTAAGACGGTCATACAATTAAAGCAAAAATAATGATGACTCTGCTCTTCAAAGCTTACAATCTACAATGAGGTGAGGGTGACAGCAATTACATGTGCTTATTTACAATGATGGTACAACCATCTTGAGAAAATGGGGGTTGAAAAAGGTTGCATGAGCCTTTTAGGTACGATTGAGTTTGATGGCGAATTATGCTCAGAGAAGTAGAGAATAAGCGATATACAGTATATGAAAAGGACTTTGATTAGGGAACGTGATAGGCTGACCTAAACAGATATGTTTTTAGGGAGCACCTAAAAATTTCTAAGTTGTGGTTGAGGTCTAAGGGGCAACGTTTCTCCTTATGGAGAGTGAGATAACAGCTCTGGCTTGTCAAGGTAAGGAGGCTTATTCCCCATGCAATGCTCCTCTGGGAAATATAATATGCAAATTGCCTCTTCAGAGAAAAAAGAAGGACCTAAACTCTATTGCGCCACCTGTTGGAAGTAGCGATCCTACAAGTCACAATTAACCCTTTAACGAGTCATGCAATATGACTTAGGATAAAAGCCAAATCAGTATCTCAATTCACAGACACTGTGTTTCGGGCTGTTGGCCCTCGTCAGAGCGAAGCATGAGAAATAATTTGGCTAGATGAGAGGCTTTGGACTGGAGTCTAAGGGGCAACGTTTCTCCTTATGGAGAGTGACATACCAGCTCTGGCTTGTCAAGGTAAGGAGGCTTATTCACTGTGCAATGCTCCTCTGGGAAATATAATATGAAAATTACCTCTTCAGAGAAAAAAAGGACTTAAACTCTGTAGCACCACCTGTTAGAAGTAGCGATCCTACAAGTCACAATCAACCCTTTAACGAGTCATGCAATATGACTTAGGATAAAAGCCAAATCAGTATCTCAATTCGTAGTCACAGTGTTTTGGGCTGTTGGCTCTCGTCAGTGCGAAGTACTGAAGAGACAATTTGCATATTATAAGTTGTGGTTATACTCCTAATTTCATGGGGGACAAAGGGTAAGAGGTGAGTCATCTAGGTAGGAAATTGACCTGAGCTGAACAAAGTCAAGATCAGGGGTATTACTGTCTTTGTAATACTGTGGATCATCAGCTCCTCCTCACTATGCTCCGCTCCATCGGCCTCAAGGACACCGTTCTCTCCTGGTTCTCCTCCTATCTCTCTGACCGATCCTTCACTGTATGTTTTGCTGGTTCCTCCTCCTCTCACCTTCCCCTTACTGTTGGGGTTCCTCAAGGATCAGTCCTAGGCCCCCTCCTCTTCTCTTTGTATACTGCCCCTATTGGACAAATAATCAGTAGATTTGGGTTCCAGTACCATCTCTATGCTGACGACACCCAATTATACACTTCTTCTCCTGTTGTCACGCCGACCTTTTTAGAAAACACCAGTGATTGTCTTACCGCTGTCTCTAACATCATGTCCTCCCTCTATTTGAAACTGAACCTGTCAAAAACTGAACTCCTCGTGTTCTCTCCCTCTACTAACCTACCTATGCCTGACATTGCCATCTCCGTGTGCGGTTCCACCATTACTCCAAAGCAACATGCCCGCTGCCTTGGGGTCATCCTTGATTCTGACCTTTCATTCACCCCCCACATCCGATCACTGGCTCGCTCTTCTTACCTGCATCTCAAAAACATTTCTAGAATTCGCCCTTTTCTTACTTTCGACTCTGCAAAAACTCTTACTGTTTCACTTATTCATTCTCGTCTGGACTATTGTAACTCTCTACTAATCGGCCTCCCTCTTACCAAACTTTCCCCGCTCCAATCTGTCCTGAATGCTGCTGCCAGGATCATATTCCTCACCAACCGTTACACCAATGCCTCTACCTTGTGCCAGTCATTACACTGGCTACCCATCCACTCCAGAATCCAGTACAAAACTACTACCCTCATCCACAAAGCACTCCATGGCTCAGCACCACCCTACATCTCCTCTCTGGTCTCAGTCTACCACCCTACCCGTGCCCTCCGCTCCGCTAATGACCTCAGGTTAGCATCCTCAATAATCAGAACCTCCCACTCCCGTCTCCAAGACTTTACACGTGCTGCGCCGATTCTTTGGAATGCACTACCTAGGTTAATACGATTAATCCCCAATCCCCACAGGTTTAAGCGTACCCTAAAAACTCATTTGTTCAGACTGGCCTACCGCCTCAATGCATTAACCTAACGATCCCTGTGTGGCCTATATAAAAAACAAAAAACAAAACAATCAGGTTCCTCGCATCATGTTCTCATTCACTTTATGCAGTTAATAGCCCTCTGTGTCTGTACTGCTACATACTTAGGCAGTTAACTGGTTCATGCAGCTTTACATGAACACCTGAGCCTTACACTATGGCTGGTCCGAATAACTAAAGCAATTGTTATCATCCACCTCTCGTGTCTCCCCTTTTCCTCATAGTTTGTAAGCTTGCGAGCAGGGCCCTCATTCCTCCTGGTATTTATTTTGAACTGTGATTTCTGTTATGCTGTAATGTTTATTGTCTGTACAAGTCCCCTCTATAATTTGTAAAGCGCTGCGGAATATGTTGGCGCTATATAAATAAAAATTATTATTATTATATTATTTGTGTGTCTCAGAGTTTGAAAGTTGTGAGAGGCCACGAGAATTTGCTAGAGATAGAAGCTGGGATGCAGTTGGGGAGCTGGGCCTGTTGAAGTCTCCCAGGATAAGGGTTGTCAATTCAGAGGACATGAAGTCTGGCATCAATACATAAAAGTGGTCAAGAAAGTGGATGGGTGAGCCTTGGGGCCGGTATATGACTGCAACTCTAAGGGAGAGGGGATGGAACACCCTGATGATGTGAACCTCAAAAGAAGAATGGCATCCAATCAGCCTGTATTTATTTATTGTGTTAAAAACAGGATTGTTGTTGGCAGCGAAGAGTGTAGGGTTATCGTGGAGTTAGCAGTGATCGTACGGCGAGATATACACATATTCCATGTGTTCTAATCTGGACGTGGATATGCCGTACACTCACTATTACTTTTCTGAGAACTAATTATTGTAAACAGCCTTTGGCTTCCTCAGATGATTCACCGTCCAATTGTGTCATTGTCTGGACAATAGGGGCCAGCTGAGAGCTATTCGCTACAAAGATCACAGTGCTTGTTTCTGTTTGACTCATGGCCTGTTATTTCTGTGATCATTGCATGGCCACTCCAATCTGTTGGCCACAGAAATGCAGCCTTTCTGCCTTGTGGATAAAGATGGTTTCCAAAAGTTGATGGCTGTCACAGTTCCCCAGTACCAGTTGCCCAGTGACCATTACTTCTCTAAGAAAGATCTGCCTGTCCTATAGCAACAAGTCGCAGCCAACATCACCCATTCCCTGAAAAATTCTATGTCTACCACAGTGCATTTCAACAATGACACCTGGGCGAGCAAGCATGGACAGGGGAGTTACATCTCCATAACTGGGCACTGTATGACTCTGGTGGCTATGGAGGCAGTCGGGGAAGGGGCTGCTCCACAAGTCTTGCAATCCCCAAGACTTGCAAGGCGCTTGGGGATGGAGAAATAAACTATTACACACCACAAGATGGATAACTAAACTTCTAGACAACAGGGGTTGGAGAACTAAACTACTAAACAGCTAGGGTTGTAGAACTAAACCACTACACACCATTCAATAGATAACTAAACTTATAGACAACAAGGGTTGGATAACTAAACTACTAAACAGCTTGGGTTGGAGAACTAACTAGTACACACCAAGGGATAGAGAACTAAAGCAGTAGACACCAAGGTGTCACTAAACACCATGTCTTGGAATCCCCAGGGCTTGAGGAACAAACCTCTGTATGAAACTGTTCCTGCAGTGCTTCTGCCTCCTCCACCTCCTCTAGGGCCTCCACCTGTGCTCTCAAAGTCTGCCTTAATTAAACACACATTCCAACACTGCAGAGAAAATCCTTCTCCTACCCCTGTACTGCGCAGCCAGGATTCACCGTAATAAGGCAGTGTTTATATTAATATGCCTTGGAGATCGCAGTCATACATATCAACAGTTCTGGACAGCTATACTTGCTGAGTTTGAGCAATGGCTGTCTACACTCAACCTGGAGACAAGGAAGGCTGTGTGCGATAAAGGTGCAAACTTGGTGGCGGCCCTATGCCACGCCATCCTTACACACGTGCCTTGCATGGCTTGCATCCTCAAATTGATGGTACAGCAATTCCTTCGCCAGTGTCCCAGCCTGGATGCGCTGCTGCAGAAACCACTGACATGTTGACTTCCATAATAGCATTTCAATTGGTATAGAGATCTTTCGGACTACATGTTAACTGGTTGATATCCAATATGACCACACCGTGGAATTGAACTCTGCACATGTTACAGCAACTCTGGCAGCAGCGCTGAGACCTGGTGCAGCATGACATGTTTCATAGCCTGGCACAACGCAGTATGTATGTGGTGCAATTCACACTTGCATACTGGATACAGATGAAGGACCTCTGTGCCCTTCTGCATGTTTTCTTAATGGCTACTACGATGGTTAGCGGTGATGATGTCATCATCAGCATCCCTATTACTGCCATCTACATGCTGGAGCACACTGTAAATAGTGTGGGTGAGCAGGTGTTTGTGGTGGTCCTGGGGGAAGAGGAGGAAGCGGAGGAGGATACGTTTGGGGTTAACAATATCTATAAGTTCAAGTCTGTTGTCTCACAGACATTTGCCATGAGTGGAACAAATGGAGAAGTACCATGAAAAGGACAAGAAGGAAGAGGTCATGGACGCGCAACAGTAAGGAGATGAAGATGATAATAATTCCCTCTATGTTGTCCGTGGTTGTGAGGAGAGGATGGAGGAAGAAAGCTTCAGTGTTATCCTGCCACAACACACTGTGGAGTTTGACCTAAAAAAAGAGACCGACTCATAAGCGCCTTTTTACAGCACTCTCTGCAACATGATTGTTACCCGTATAGTTATGATTCCAAATAGTGCTGACTACTTGGTTGCCAGTGTGTTCTATCCACAATACAAAAATAAATTTTGCCAGTTGCTTGCCCCTCTAGAAAAGGACTGCCCATGCTGCAGTATTAAAATATGCTGGAAGACAATCATGACAGTGTTTTTCCTCAACACAGCAGTGAGGCACACAATTTGCATTGCAGTGATAGCCTTCCAACCACAGAAACGTTCAGTTGTCAACGGAAAAATATTAGCAGCCTTGCAGATTTGTATGTTCTACCTGTGTTTGTGAGGTTTTATTCCCAGTAATAATTTTTGTACCCGTGCTACAAAGACATACACATGGTAAATTTAGATTGTGAGTCCCAATGATGACAGTGCCAGTAATGTCTATAAATGTCTGTAAACCAAATGTTGAATTATTGTCGCTATATAAGTGTTATAACCCCCCCCCAAAAAAATTGAAAGTGATGCTCAGCCTCACTCAGGTGGCAAACATATCAGTTTTGTAGATTACTATTGTCAGAATAATGTAAGGATAGCAACACGGGTAGTTGACTAAAAGACAGTGGAAGACTGCTGGTATTGGAGGCCTACTGCTACAGGCAACACACACGAAGGAGACCCAATGCGGAATCTGCACATTTCCGAAAATGTATTTGCATAAACCAACAAATTGACATCAATTTCACCACAATAGAAATAGTCTAATAGGGACCGACATGTCTTACACTACACCCAATACAGCAGATGGACACCCAACCAGGAGTGTTCACATTTAAAAAAATTAGTGGCAGACACCAACAAACAAAGTAGCATCAATTTTAACACAGTAAAAATTTTATAATAGGGACCCACAGGTCTTCCACTAGCCCGACCCAGCAGATGGACACCCAAGCAGGACTGTTCACATTTCCACAAATTAGTGTTAACATTTCCAGCAGCAACAGCAGGCACATAAGCCCCACTAAAGATATCAGAGACTGCAATTACATGAGAACAATACAGCACACTAAAAAGTAAAACATTCAGAAACAGAAGTTGGCAGTTGTCTTTGGATAGGACATCAGGTTAGTGATTCACTAGTGCTTTCAGAAACACTAACACCTACCCCACATACACCACGAACACCAAGCAACTAAAAATTAGATTTTTTACTCTGCACAGCCTCTGCACACATCTAAATTTCAGTGGCACAAAAATAGAAAGTGAAATATGGCGTAATGAATCACGTTACTGACAGAAGAAAGAATTGTTTCAGTGTGGATGAGGCCTGTATGACAAAGAAGATCTGCTCCAAAAAATTTCAAAGGGAAATGTCCCCTACTGTATGACATTAGTATCAGATTTTTATTTTGGTGAGGATGAGGCCTATATATCATTGACTACAGGTTCCAAACAATTTGTATGAGAGATGTCCCCTACTGTATTACATTAATAACAATAATTTTGGGGAGCCTGTCGATGAGGCCTGTGTAACATAGACTAGATGCTCAAAACAATTTCAAACTGAGATCTCCCCTCCTGAATCACGTTAGTAATGTAGAAGATGCTCGTCAGAAGATAGGTGTAACAGATGCGTTTCTCAAGCTGGGCATAAAAGATGGCCTTGAGAAATTGTATTACAAAGATGCACATAATCTAGAAGATAGGCTGAAAATAATTTCAAACTCAGATCTCCCCTTCTGCATCATTTTAAAAACACACAAAAAAATAATTTTAGAGTGGATGAGGCCTGTATAATCTAGAAGATTGTCTGTGACCTTGGAGCACCCTATTCTTTACAGTTGCTGCTGGTAATGTGCAGGTTTGCCATAGAAATATGTCCAACGTGTCAATACTAGTGATGAGCAAGCATGCTCGCCACTACTCATTACTCACCCGAGCATCTTACTGCTCAAGATGCTCTAAGCTCGCCAAGTATTTCCAGGGTTGCTCGGCGGGAGCTCGGGTACCCGACCTGCATGTTTGGCGCTCTTTAGAGAGCTAATGAACATGCAGGGATTGTCTGCCACACACTGTAATGCCGCAGCCATGTTGGTTGTGGCAGTACAGTGATTGGCTGGCCACACAGCATCATCAGGTCTATATCAGACCTGGTGCTGCCATGCTTGTCACAGTCTACTATGGAATCAGGCAGTGTAGGAAGAATTGCTGCTGAGCTAGGGAGAGATTTGCTTAGTTCCTACTTAGTGTGGGTATACTATATATTATACACATAGCCATCTCAACTAACAGTCCTTCTGAGGACTAATAAAGCTGCATAGATATCAGTGCTAGGCAGGCAGGCAGTGTATGTGGCAGACTGCAGTGCATATAGCAAGAGGGTCCATTCCAGTTCATTCTGCTGCTGCTATTATAGATATTTTGTGACATAGCCCCAGGTATAAGGGCCAGGAATATTTTTTTACAGGCCAGCTATTAAAAACTGTGGTTTGTCCATCACGCTGATCAGAAATAAAAAGTGTCGAAATTCGGCTATTTCTGGGCTCCCTTTAAATTTTGTTACAGTGTGTTAGCAAAGATATTGAAACAGTTAACTGTTAAAAATCCGTAGTTACCTACAGGCCAGCTATTTAAACCTGTGGTTTGTCCGTCACACACGGATCACAGATAAAAAGTGCACTCCAAATTCTGACATTTCTGTCTTCCCTTTAAATTTTGTTGCAGTGTATCAGCGAAGTTATTGAAACAGTTTGCTGATAAAAATAGTTACCTACAGGCCAGCTATTTAAACTGTGGTTTGTCCGTCACATACGGATCAGAGATAAAAAGTGCTCATGAAATTCTGCAATTTCTGGCCTCCCTTAAAATTTTATTGCACTGTGTTAGCAAAGTTATTGAAACAGTTTGCTGGCAAAAATAGTTACCTACAGGTCAGCTATATAACACTGTGGTTTGTCTGTCACATGGATCACATATACGTTTGCTCCAAATTCAGCCATTTGTAGTGAATGTGGAAAATATTGTCCTCCATTTAAAATGGGCAAGGCGTGTGGCAAGGGACAGGGAATGGGATGTGATGGTGATGGTGCATGCAGAGGCTGAGGCCGTGGCCATGGGCAAGCTGAAATTGTGCCACAACAAACACCCACATCTTCTCGCCTGACCTTCTTGTACGAATTACTAGGGGACCACAGCACACCACTATTGATCCCAGAGCAGTGTCAAAAGGTTGTTGATTGGATAGTGAATAATGCTTCCAGTCACTTAGCCAGCACCACCACCACCCTGTCTTTCACACAGTCAAGTCTCAGTAGCCGTGAGTCTGGACCGCATATTCCTCGCCCTGATCCTTCTTTCTCCCACCATGGTGAGTGCCAGGAGACAACTGATCCCACAATTGGACACTCCGAAGAGCTGCTCACTTTTCCATTTATAGATTCAGACCTCTCCCCCGGTCCACTTGAAGTGGGGCAAGAGGAGATCGCATGTAGCAATACCCAAATATTTGAGCAGCCACGGTCACACAAAGCCGATGGTGGGAAAGTGTCACAAGAGGTGGATGATGATGAGACACAATTGCCAGAAAGTAAAGAGGAGGACCAGGTTGTGGAAGTGGAAGAAGAGCTGGTGGATGATATAGTAACTGACCGAATCTGGCAGGAGGACATACAAAGCGAAGACAGCAGCACACAGTTGGAGGGAGGTGTAGCACCCCAATAGGCAGGAAGAAGTGTTGTGGCCGCAGACAGAATGCGGTCAAACGCTCTCCGTAACACCAACAAGAAAAAAGTTGCCAATCCAACTGTTAGGTCTTCCCGAGTCCTGGTTGTTTTTTAAAGACTCTGTCATTATCCCCAAAAAGGCCATTTTCACCACCTGCCAGGCTTGCATCAGTAGAGGTAGCAAATCTACCAGCCTGACCACCATATGGCAGCAAAGCACCCGACTTTGTGGGCCAAACCCCAGGGTCCAGGAACAGTGTCTGCGGGTGACACCACTGCTTCTTCTGCTGTTGTGCGTGCAAGCCAATCCCCTGTCCATGGTGCATGCGAAGATGCTTCCTGGCCTGCACCTGTCATTGCACACACTTAACTAGCACCATCAGCAAGAAAATCTATGTCCTTGTCCCAGCGCAGCGTTCAGTTGTCCGTACCCCAGTCCTTGGAATGCAAGCGCAAATATGCAGCCAACGACCCAATGGCCACACTACTCTTACAAGGAGTGCAAAGTTTGGGAAGGTGCTGAGGGAGTACCTTGCTGACCGTACCAACATCCTCCGTGATTCCTCTGTACCTTATAATTATTGGGTATCCAAGCTGGACACGTGGCATGAACAGGCTCTCTACGCCTTGGAGGTCCTGCCCTGCCGCTAGCATTTAAGCACATCCACGTGTCAAGGGACAGGGAAATGGACATGATGGTGATGGTGCATGCAGAAGCTGAGGCCGTGGCCATTGGCAAGCTGAAATTGTGCCACAACAAACACTCACATCTTCTCGCCTGACCTTCTTGTACGAATTACTAGGGGACTGCAGCACACCACTATTGAACCCAGAGCAGTGTCAAAAGGTTGTTGATTGGATAGCAGATAATGTTTCCAATCACTTTGCCACCACCAAGACAACCCTGTCTTCCACACATTCAAGTCTCAGTAGCTGTGAGTCTGGACCGTATATTCCTCACACTTATCCTCCTTCCTCCCACCATGCCAAGTGCCTGGAGACAACTGATCCCACACTTGGACACTCCAAAGAGCTGCTTACTTTTCCATTTAAAGATTCGGACCTCTCGCCTGGTCCACTTGAAGCGGGGCAAGAGATCACCCCAAAAAGGCCATTTGCACCACCTGCCAGACGTGCATCAGTAGAGGTAGCAAAACTACCAGCCTGACCACTATCAGCATGATCAGGCACATGGCAGCAAAGCACCCGACTTTGTGGGCCAAACCCCAGGGTCCAGGAACAGTGTCTGCGGGTGACAACACTGCTTCTTCTGCTGTTGTGTGTGCAAGCCAATCACCTGTCGATGGTGCATGCGAAGATGCCTCCTGACCTACACCTGTCATTGCACACACTTAACTAACACCATCAGCAAGCACATCCACGTCTTTGTCCCAGTGCATTGTTCAGTTGTCCATACCCCAGTCCTTGGAATGCAAGCGCAAATATGCAGCCAACGACCCATTGGCCACACTACTCTTACAAGGAGTGCAAAGTTTAGGAAGGTGCTGAGGGAGTACCTTGCTGACCGTACCAACATCCTCTGTGATTCCTCTGTACCTTATAATTATTGGGTACCCAAGCTGGACACATGGCATGAACAGGCTCTTTAGGCCTTGGAGGTCCTGCCCTGTCACTAGCGTTTAAACGCATCCACCTGTCAACTGAAAATGCTGATAGGCTAACTCTTATAAAAATGAACAAAGGCTGGATTGGGCCAGACTTCTCAACACTACCGAATGATAGCAACGTAACATAAAATCAAATCCAGTGTCTTTTTTTGGGAGGTCTATTCCCATGCACCTTTTCACACCCACACATGGGTATATGCTTCCTGATATGGCTATTTGCTGTTGTCCTCCTCCTTCTCCTCTTCCTCATCCTCCAAACACTATGAAAGACCCACTTCCTAATAATGGGAACATTTTTTCATAAGGCCCTCCTCTACATCTCTTCAAAGGGGCATTGGAATGCCTCCAAATTTTTTGTCAGCGGTTGCTTCACTGCATAAGCAAACAGTATGGGAGACCCACTTCCTAATACACCCCAGGAAGCCGGTTGTTACAGTGGTCTTGCCTTCCTCACGGGGAGGGTGATGCCATGCCTGGAAGTGACAAGGATCCCTTTAACAGGTAACACGTACGCACAGCACTGTTCTGACTCCAGGCCAGAAGGGGGAGACCCGGATTCAGGGTAATTCCCTATATATTCTGACTGGAGGAGGAGGAAGAGTTAGGAGTTCAGTCAAGAAGAGAGCTTGAGCCATGCAGATACGAGGTTCTGCAGCTCCTAACAGGAGTCATTCAGATTGTAAGAGACTGTGAGGGGAGAAGAGGTGAAGGAGAGGAAAGATACTGGGAATGGAGCTGCGAGTGGGTTCACTCCAGAATCAGGGCAGAAACCGGAGGCCGGAATTCCGAGGTTGTGGGGGTAACTGTATGCCCCACAGCAGAAACCAGCGGGCAGGAGATTCCAAATATCCTGGCCACCATTAACACCTGAAGGCATAGCAGCAGATAGAGCCCAGAGTCACAACGAGAAGAAACACCTGTAAGATGTTGCCTGCCATGCGGGTGGTGTCCACTTAAAAGGGACAGAGAGAAAGAGAGAATCTTGTATGAAGTCTCAGATAGCACAGTAAGGAAGGCTTCCAACCCCACCTGGCTAAGGGGATACTGAATCGCTTTCAGGCTACCCTGACCTTACCATCACCTGTGATCCGTACCCTGGACTGTGGCTGCATACTACCAGTAAACGCTAAAGAGACTGCAACCTTGTGTCCTTTAATTCTTTCTTGCACTTCACCATGTATTATCTTTACCAACCACAGCGGGAGCCCTGGGGACTAAGTTCTACCTGTGGAGAACTAGACCATCTCTGCTGCAATACCATCATCCCCAAAGGACCCCTTTCAGCAGCGTCGGCCACCCCTGGCTGAGTACTACAGGTAGCATCACGAACATACTACATTAACTTTATTCCCATTGCCATTAACCCCTTTTTACTGGACGCCCAGGGTCACTGACGGGTCACTGCCACTGTGACTACCCCTTAGTGACCACCAGACCCGGCCCGAGTATCCCACAGACCTTGCGGCACTCCACAAACAGTATGGGAGACCGACTTCCTTATAATGGGAACATTGTTTTCAGGAGGCCCTCCTGTACATCTCTTCAAAGGGGTATTGGGGTGCGACTAAATTTTGGGAAGGTCTTGCATTTACTGCATAGGCAAACAGTATGGGAGAACTGCTTCCTAATAATGAGATCATTGTTTTCAGGAGGCCCTCCTGTATGTCTCTTCAAAGGGGTATTATAATATATCCAAATTTTTGGCAGCTCTTGCATTCACTGCATAGGCAAATGTAACACCCCAGGAATCCGGTTGTTACAGTGGTCTTGCCTTCTTCATGGGAAGGGTGATGCCATGCCTGGAACTGACAAGATTCCCTTTAACAGGTAACATGTACACACAACACTGTTCTGACTCCAGGCCAGAAGGGGGAGACCCGGATTCCGGGCAGCTTCCCTATATATTCTGGCTGGAAGAAGAGTTAGGAGTTCAGTCAAGAGAAGAGCTTAAGCCGTGCAGACACGAGGTTCTGCAGCTCCTGACAGAAGTCTTGCAGATTGTAAGAGACTGTGAGGGGAATAGAGGTGAAGGAGAGGAAGGATACTGGGATTGGAGCTGCGAGTGGGTTCACTCCAGAATAAGCACAGAAACCGGAGGCCGGAATTCCAAGTTTGCGAGAATAACTGTATGCCCCACAGCAGAAACCAGCGGCAGGGGATTCCAAATCTCCTGGCCACCATTAACACCTGAAGGCACAGCAGCAGATAGAGCCCAGAGTCACTATGAGAAGAAACACCTGTAAAACCGCTCGAGTTGCCTGCCATGCGGGTAGTGTACATTTAAAAAGGGACAGAGAGAAAGAGAGGACCTTGTATGAAGTCTCAGACAGCAAGGAACTTAAACCACAGCGCAGTAAGGAAGGCTTTCAACCCCACCTGGATAATGGGATTCTGAATCGTTTACAGGCTGCCCTGACCTTACCATCACCTGTGATCCATACCCTGGACTGTGGCTGCATACTACCAGTAAAAGGTAAAGAGACTGCAACCTTGTGTGCTCCAATTGTTTCATGCACTTCACTGTCTATTATATTTACCAACCACACCGGGAGCCCTGGGGACTAAGTTCTACCTGTGGGGACCTAGACCATCTCTGCTGCAATACCATCATTCCCAAAGGACCCCTTTAAGCAGCGTCGGCCACCCCTGGCCGAGTACTGTAGGTGACGTCACGAAAATACTACATTAGACTTTTCCTCCCATTGCCATTAACCCCTTTTACTGGACGCCCAGGGCCACTGACGGGTCACTGCCACCGTGACTACCCCTTTCGTGACCACTGGACCCAGCCCGAGTAACCCACAGTCCTAGTGGGCGCTCCACAAACAGTATGGGAGACCCAATTCCTAATTATGGGAACATTGTTTTCAGGAGGCCCTCCTGTACGTCTCTTCAAGGGGATATTATGGTGCGTCCAAATTTTTGGCAGCCCTTGCATCCACTGCATAGGCAAACAGGATGAGAGACCCACTTCCTAATAATGGGAACATTGTTTTCAGGAGGCCTTCTTGTATGTCTCTTCAAATGGGTATTAGGGTGCCTCTAAGTTATGGGCAGGCCTTGCATTCACTGTATAGGCAAACAGGATGGGAGAACCACTTCCTAATAATGGGAACAATGTTTTCAGGAGGACCTCCTGTACTTCTCGTCAAAGGGGTATTGGGGTGCATCTAAATTTTGGGCAGGCCTTGCCTTCACATCATAGGCAAATAGCATGAAAGAACCACTTCCTAATAACGGGAACATTGTTTTCAGGAGGCTCTTCTGTACGTCTCCTCAAAGGGGCATTGGGGTGCGACTAAACTTTTGGCAGCTCTTGCATTCACTGCATAGGCAAACAGTATGGGAGACCCACTTCCTAATGATGAGAACATTGTTTTCAGGAGGCCCTCTTGTACGTCTCTTCAAAGCGGTATTGGGGTGCGTCTAAATTTTGGACAGGCCTTGCATTCACTGCATAGGCAAATAGTATGGGAGGACCACTTCCTAATAACGGGAACATTGATTTCAGGAGGCCCTCCTGTATTTCTCTTCAAAGGGGTATTATGGTTCTTCCAAGTTTTTGGCACCTCTTGCATTCACTGCATAGGCAAACAGTATTGGAGAACTACTTCGTAATAATGGGAGCATTGTTTTCAGGAGGCCCTCCTGTACATCTCTTCAAATGGGTATTGGGGTGCGTCTAAATTATGGGCAGGTCATGCATTCACAGCATAGGCAAACAGTATGGGAGGACCACTTCCTAATAATGGAAACATTGTTTTCAGGAAGCCCTGCTGTATGTCTCTTTAAAGGGGTATTATGGTGCATCCAAATTTTTGCCACCTCTTGCATTCACTGCATAGGCAAACAATATGGGAGACCCACTTCCTAATAATGGCAACATTTTTTCAGGAGGCCCTCCTGTACGTCTCTTCAAAGGGGTATTGGGGTGCATCTAAATTTTGGGCAGGCCTTGCATTCACTGCATAGGCAAAAAGTACTGTAGACCCACTTCCTAATAATGGGAATATTTTTTCATGAGGCCCTCCTGCATGTCTCATCAAAGGGGTATTGGGGTGCATCCAAATTTTTGACAGCCATTTCATTCACAGCATAGGTAAATACTTTGGGAGACCCACTTCGTAATAATGGAAACATTGTTTTCAGGAGGCCCTCCTGTACATCTCTTCAAAGGGGTATTGGGGTGCATCAAAATTTTGGGCAGCCCTGCCACTCACTGCAAAGGCAAACACTATGAAAGACCCACTTCCTAATAATGGGAACATTGTTTTCAGGAGGCCCTCCTGTACGTCTCTTCAAAGAGGTATTGGAGTGCGTCCTAATTTTTGGCAGCACTGCTACTCACTGCATACGTAATAACAGTTTAGGAGACCCACTGTTTAATAATGGGAACAACAAAGTATAGCCGGCTGATAGCTCTCTAAGAATAGTGAGGGCTGACTGCTGGCCCTTTAAGAATAGTAAAGGCCACCTGATGGCCCTATAAAAATAGGCTTTGTGATTTTCAGAGTCCCTCCTTCATAAATGAAGCAGGATGTGTCTGATGATGTGTCACACACCACATGGCCAGATAAAGGTGTAAAATGTTATGACATTTCGCAGTGAATGCATTTGTCTTGGTTGAAAGCGATGCTAAAGTTGAAAAATGCATAAAAAACGCTACGTTTTAACATAGCCCAAAGTGTGGAGGAGCATTTTTGTTTCCGGTTATTTATTTTGCCTTATATACAAGTCATTACACTGGAAAGAATGTTCCTTAACATATTTCCCAGGAAAATCCATTTTGGTTTCGTTTTTGTATGTTTTATTGTGAGTCTGTAAAAGTGGCGTAAGACTCTGACAACAATATTAACAGCAGTGACCTGGGAGTCAGAAATGCTTCCAGGGGTCTTCCCAATGCTGTTACCATTTCATTTGAGCACTGTTCCCATCGATTTCTGCAATTTGTAGCCCCTCTGCAGACCGCCAGAGGGGCCGCCGGAAAAATACTCGAGTTTCTCATAGATTTACATTGGACCAGGTATGGACTGGGGCTGAAATTCAGCCCTGGCATTTGAAATTACACAGGCCCCTGCTGTCCCCATCCCCAAGCATTAGATGGGATATATTACTAATATTACCCTGGATAGAGGAAAGCAAGATTTACTACAAGACCATTATTTCTAATGATAACTGTGGCCTGGTGGGGTTAGTGACTGAGTCAGCGACTTTGTCCTCCATTACAACTCTTAACAGTATGGGTGTCTTGGGAACACAGATTCTGTTAACAACGCAGCAGACAAGGCAACCCACAACCAGACAGGCCCTTCTGGCATTTGCCAGAATTGCCAGATGGCCAGTCCGGCCCAGCATTGGACTCATTGCTCAGGTCGAGCACCCGAGCATTCCAATTTGCTCAACCCGAGCAACGAGCACCCAAGCATTTTAGTGCTCGCCCATCACTACCAACCAACAATTACAGGAAATGGTTAGATTTAGTTATTGCTGCACCAGATACTGAAACCAAAGTATCACATACTTTTGCCTTAACACAGACATGTGATATTGAATCATTTTCTTTACTTAAAAAAATTAACAAGTATCACACATGATCCAATAGGTTTAACTCATTTGTTTCATTTACTTTATTTTAGTGTAGGACTTATGTGAAATATGGAAAGTTCTAAATGCTTCACAAACTTTCAAGCACCACTGTACATGGGAGTGTGGGAATGTAAAATTAAAAGACATTTTCTCACTAGAAGCTTCATGGTGCAGCAGAAATCAAGATCCCCTCTTTTTTATCTGACAGGGGTCTTTTGTGTGATATTCTTCTTGGTAGCACATCTACTTCAAGGTTCCACTTGCTTCACCACACATAGAACCACTGTTGATACAAAGTAGCATTAGTGTCACTGTCATCATCTCATCATCTGGAACCAGATAAGCCATTCTCTGCTGGCATTTTTGCCAACAAAACTGAGAACAATCTTGAAAACTGTCAGGAGATGAGCAGATTCCTTGAAGCTTAAACCACACAGTCTTCTACCAACAGTAATGCCACCCTCAGAATCACTCAGCTCACATTTCATCCTCATGTTGATGTCTCGTTGGCTTCTGTGCGAGAACTTTCACTAGGGGACCATGGCTGCCATCATCTGTCATGTATAGCTAATTCATGGATGCAGCATGCATCCACAGGGAACTATGTATTATACTTTGTCCGGATGGATAGAATATGTAAACATAAACTCCCCCATGTACCGTCAGTCAAGTTCCACAAAATCAGCCCAGTGATAACTATGACTCTATTGCAAAGTTACAACAAGATTTATTCTAATAGTATATGTTAAAACTAATAAAATTTACCCTCTCTCTCCAAATAAATGATTGTCTGAGATGTAAGTGGACATGGCCTATACAGAAAGGGTTAATGCAGGTTGACACTAGAAATAAAAGGATGAGCAGAAGGGAAAAGAGAAAACATTCGTGATGTTGACTTTAATGCTCCTTTGTGGGATAAATCCTGCACCTCACTAACAAATGGTTGTGTTAGGCGGAAGCCAATGTTGTTTTTGCTAGTTACATGGGAGCAACCTGTCATGAAGATATAGAGGGCAAACACAGCTCCCTGCGGAGACAGTGAGTGACAGCGGCAGCTGCAGAGTGGGTCTGAGTGAAGTGGACCAGGCCTTCTCACTACCAGGGAATGCCGCCCTCCCCCCTATCCTTTGACTTGTGTGCTCCCACACTGCTTTATCACCTTGCAGGACTACAAAATGAAATGCAAAGAAAATAGCTAACCCTTTCATGTACATGTTGGCAGCCTCCAGAACATTTATTCCCAGCATTCCTAGTCATAAAATAAAAATATAAAAATGATACACAATTTGACATTTTTCAATTTTTTTATCTTGTTTTTTGTTCTTTTCTTTGTATTATTTTTTCCAATTAGCACAATTTTTTTCTGCATGTTTGATATTTTTTTTGATCACTAAAAGTTAACTACCGTACATGTTAAATTAGTAAGTTTTGTCCAATAGCTATTACTCCAATGTCTCCTAAAGACATGCTAAGTGTGTAAAGCAGGGGTTGGGGGGAACCTTTTTCCGGCCGGGGGCCATTTGGAAATTTCTATCATCATTCAGGGGCCACATAAAAATGATCAAAGTTCAATGTAATAAATAATTAGGAGCATAATTAGAGGGCTCACCGTATCTCCAAACATTAAAAAGTTTTTATTGAATTCTGATTAAAATTGTGAATACATCAAAAAACATCATCACCAAACCAACCAAAAACAGCACCACAGGGAGGTGCTTGACCCTGTACTGACCTGAAATGACAGAAAAAAGACTGGCACATCCAAACTAGTGTGAGTAGGTGCATACCAGGAGCAGCTACCTCCATATATAATATACAAGAAAAGGTTGCACTCTATCGTGCCAAAACGCGTCAAATATGAAATACATGAAATATGAATTGCAAACTTGCTTTTTGAAAATTAGGAAAAAAAAAAAAAAAAAAAATTTTTGAGATACTCACCCTCGGACGCACCCTGGTTCTAACCCACAGCCTTCCTTCCTAAGAATCAGCGCTTGAAGGACCTTTCGATGACGTCGCGGCTTGTGATTGGTCGCGTGATGCCCATGTGACCGCTCACGCGACCAAACACAAGCCGCGACGTCATCGAAAGGTCCTTGAGGCGCTCATTCTTAGGAAGGAAGGCTCCGGTTACAACCAGGGCGCGTCCGAGGGTGAGTATAGCAATATTTTTTATTTTTATTCTTTATTTTACACATTAATATGGATCGCAGGTCCTGAAGGAGAGTTTCCTCTCCTTCAGACCCTGGGAACCATTAGAAACCCAATGCACTGCATTGGGTTTCGTGTTTCGGCCGACCCCGACCCCGACTTTTCTATAGGATCGGCCGATTTCACTCGACCCGACTTTTGAAATAGTCGGGTTTCGTGAAATCTGACCCGATCCTATAAAAACAAAAGTCGCTCAACCCTATTGTACAGTGAACAGGTGTATAGTGTCAGTGTACAGGTAACACACTGACTCACCAGTGACGTCTCTAGCTGAAGTCCCTTATCTATGCTTTTCTTTTTCATGCAGCGCAGACCACCATAATTTCTTCCAGCCAGGACTCGTCTCTGCATAAAATAACACATAGTTACCTAGAGCCCTGTTTCCAGAGCACATTCTCCACTTTTTTCCTTTCTTCTACACTACACATCTGAATACAGATGTGAACCCACCATAAATATATAATTGGTTATTATGCAATCTACCTTACCAAGCATAAATTAAGATTCACCACTGTGCCCCCACCAACTATAAATAGCAATTCTCCCCACCTAATATATACATTAATTAGCCCCTGTACTCTTCCCCTAATTCATTACTAGTCACTGCATCCTCAACGTCCCTCACTATGTGCCTCCCGCTCCCGCTTCATTAAATTTACATGCCCCTTACGCCCCAATTCATTGGCATGTCTTCTCACTCTTCCACCCCCACCCTCTATTCATTATCAACTGCTCTCCCCTCACATTCAATACACCATTTACTGCCACCACCCTGCAAATTCATAATTTGCTCTCCCCAGGTACTCATTTGCTCTCCCCATCCCTCATCTTCAATTCAATTGCTGTCCCCGTCCCTCAGTTCATCATTTGCAGTCCCCCTCAGTTCATAATTCGCTGTCTTCCTCTCCCTCTCTTCATCATTTCCAGTCCCCCTTCCCGCTCACTTCATTATTTGCAGTCCCCTATTCTCCCCCCCACTTCATCATGTGCAGTCCCCTTTTTTTCATGTGCAGTCCCCTCCCTCATATCATCCTTTGCAGCCCCCTCCATCATTTGCAGCCCCCTCTATCATCATTTGCAAATTGCAGCACCCCCTCCATCATTTGAAGCCCCCTTTTCATCATTGGCAGCCCCACTTTCATCATTTGCAGCACCCTCTCCATCATTTGCAGCACCCCCTCCATCATTGGCAGCCCCCTTTCATCATTTGCAGCCCCTCCATCATTTACAACCCCCCTTTCATCATTTGCGGTCCCCTTTATAATTTGCAGCCCCCTCCACCATTTGCAGAACCCCTTCCGTCATTGGATTTGCAGCAGCAACCCCTCTATAATTTGCAGCTCCCGGTCCATCATTTGTAGCACCCCCTCCATCATTTGCAGCTCCCCTTCTATCATTTGCAGCACCCTCTCCATAATTTGCAACACCCCCTCCATCATTGGCAGCCCCCTTTCATCATTTGTAGTACCCCCTTCATCATTTGTAGCACCTCCTCCATTATTGGCAGCCACCCTCCATAATTTTCAGCAGCACCCCCTCTATAATTTGCAACACCCCGTCCATCATTTGTAGCACCCCCTCCATCATTTGAAGCACCCTTCCATCATTTTCAGCACCCTCTCCATTATTTGCAGTATCCCCTCCATCATTGGCAGCCCCCCATCCATCATTGACAGCCCCTTCCATCATTTGCGGCACCCCCTCCATAATTTGCAGCACCCCTCCATCATTTACAGCTGCCCTCCATCATTTGCAGCCCCCCTCCATCATTTGCACCCCCTCCTCACTCATTTAATTCATTTTATAAAGAAAAGAAATTGTTTTTCATACTTACTTCACAAGCAATCCCCAGCAAGAGCAGCTCCTCTTCTTGTCACGGTAGACGCTATACCTGGAAGTAGCCCATACATTGTATCATTTTCAGCAGTGAATCAGCTAGACTATATGGGCTGCTGAGAGGACCTGACAGAAGCCCATACATTCTAGCACATTCACTACTGAGACATCTAGAATGTAAGGGCTGTAGTCAGGACCTGCAAGCAGCCCATACATTCTAGTTACAAGCATGTTACCTGACCAGATGTCCAGAGAGGGTGGAGGAAGTCGGAGCTGGCAGCCGTCAAGGTATTAGACGGCCATGCACACAGCTCAGAGAAAGCTCCCGGCCCCGGTGCTGACCTGTGCACCTGGGGGAGCGGTGTGGGGGGCTTTTGCCTCCCTGCCATCTGGCCCAGCCCACCCCTGATGCTCCCTATCTGTCCCATCAAAGTATCTCCCTTAATTCAGTGATACTGCAACCAATAGGTCATAAAAACTCCTCTGAACAATATTCAAATAACCAATGTAAAAAAAAACAATACAAAAGGACTAACAGGTGCCTCTCAATGCTACACTACAACGCGTTTCCCCTCTTCCAAGGTTCATCAGGAGTATGATGTCAAGCAAAGAGTACTTATCTTTATGTTGTCATTCAGAAAGAGTAGTAGAAATTCACCGCACACTCTTGTTTGTCAGTTTGCAAGCGTGTTTTCACAATTTTATTCCAAAGATAGTCTCAAACAGATAAATAAACCACAAGCAGTGCAGTGATATACTTCATATAAAACCCAATGTTTCGACCCTCCAGGGTCTTAGTCATGGGGTTACTGGAGAGAATAAGAAAACACTGAATACTATATACAATATATACATAATTTACAAAGGGATACTAGGTAGCAAATTGAGCCTGATAGCATAAATGATGACGGTTACTAACATAGAAAGATGCATCGAACAGAGATAGGGCAACCAGTAATAGTTGGTGTAAACGTAGAACATGACATAGCACAATGTAGTAGCGATCCATGACTTTAGAGTGACATAAAATAAGACAAGCATATATTACCTTGGTTATTGTAGCCAGAGTAGAGGGTAAAGAATGTGGAAAGGGACCCTTGGTGTTTAGGTGCCCGAGACTGCAATGAATAAAGGGGATGTTACAGGAAAAGTAAAGATATAAGCAAAAGAACTAGCCTTGGAACGTAGATGGCTATGTGTACGCAATACGTGTAATGACTAGCTAGTATAGTAAAAGAAGGGGGGGGGGAAGGCATAGTAGTGGTTTAATGATGATGCCATACCCAGTAAAATAGTGTAATATTATGAGCAAAAATGGCATGACTGTGGTCTCCTAGAGATGTTGTCTGATATAATAATGCTGCAAAATGTTGCAGCAGGAGTAGGTGGTTGTGGCATAAAAAATTGACCGGTATATCCGCTGCCTAATGTAGTGGGGAGCTACAATTAAGAGTCTATCAGGACATTGTAAGGAGCTAATAAATAGTAGCAATAGGGTACAATGCTGCAGAATGTTGTAGCCAGAGTAGGTGGTTGTGGCACAAGGAACTGACAGGTATACCCGCTGTCTAATGTAGTGGGGAGCTGCACTTAGGAGTCAGGGAGCTGCACTAAAGGGTCTATGGGGGCGCCGTAGTAAGGTAAAGCAATGAAGCAAAGTTTACCTGCTTGTTGCGTGGTGTAGGTTTATGGAGAGGCACATCCGCGCCCTGCTCAGTGTGCGGTTGTTTGGCATGTGCTGGGAAGGTGCTGCGGCGTTTAAATGCTGTGCCCCATATCGCTGGACCGGAAGTGCGTCACCGAGACCGGAAGTGGCGTGTCGCTGTTGTAAAGGGTGCACTGTGCATGCTTGGTAATTAAACCATAGCGACGGTTGTTATGGAGGCAAGGGGAGGGGCAGTAGAAGCGGCTGTGGGTTAAATAATGGCGATGCAGAGAACTAGAAATGTGGGCATGGCTAAACGGGCATAAGGAAACTGATGTAGAGGGGTAATGTAGGTGTGCACAATATGGATGCTATTATAACAAAGGCAGAGAGTATGTGTGTGGGGGATGGCCCTGTAGTATGGTACAGTTGTGGGGCATATGTAGACACACAGGAACGGTCTGGAAGTTGTTAAGATAGTATGGCTAGCTATAATAGATTGGATGGAAGAACTCACCTAATGACATTCGTATTTAGCGATTCTGCAAAATAAATGGTAAAATTAGTAAAGTCATATTAGCCAATTAATCTCTCTATTAAGACCTTTGGGAGCCAGGGTGTTTAGATTTATGAATCCAGTAAGTTTCTCTGGTTTTCAGTAGTCTAATGTGGTTACCCCCTCTCCTAGGTCTAGGTACATGTTCAATGACCTGGTATTTGAGTTGTGCCGTGTGTTTCAATTTAATGAAGTGGTCTGGTATGGGAAGCCAGGTCTTGCCACAACGAATGGTCAATTTGTGGCTAGCAATTCTGTCCCTGATGTGTTGGGTTGTTTCTCCAATGTATAAGAGGCCGCAGGGACATTTTATTAGGTACACCATGAAGTTGGAGTTGCAGGTATGGTATCCCCGGATGGGGTAGGATTTTCCCGTTCTGGGGTGAGTGAAATTGTCCGATTCTATCACATTGGAGCATGAGGCACAGCTCAGACAGGCACAAAGACCATGTAACAGTCGATGTTGGGGACAATCTCCCTCTGGTGTGATGCCACGCATCCAAGAGGAAATGCCAAGCTTATATAATTTCTTACACACCCACCTGTACCCATTCATTGTCAGCATGCGTGTCACCACTACTGTATGTTCCACCGGCAGAAAAGGAAATCAGTGCGGTGCACTCTGAATAGACAGCCTGTCCGGAACTAATAGATCCGGTGAATAGTTCTCTCATAACTAACATGCGTCCAATGAATAACAATCTAGTTCCGTCCCATAGCGGCATGCATGTCACCACTGTGTTCCACCGGCAGGAAAGGAAATCAGTGTATTGCACTCTGAATAGACGGCCTAATAACAATAATAAAGATGGCCGTACGTTCCACCGTTTAGATTAGTACATCACATGATGGGAACTCAGTCAGAGTTACCTCAGTTCTTAAAGATGACTGCCTATCCAACTGCTGGAAAGGCAGTGCGCAGGACCGTACCTCAGTATGTATAAGCAGATATCGCGCTGCCTTCCACCACAGCACATTTGGAACACAAACATAATAAACAGTGGATTCTATGTCACCTAGATGACGGGCATGATGATTCACATGTTGTCAATCTCGGATCACAATTAATATTCTGATGCCAGAAAGATATATTTTATTCTCAATAAGCATAATGTATTCTCAAAAAAATATTACAGGTTGCCTTATCGATACAATATATAGTGTGAAATCACCCCTTATCAGGAAGAAAGAAATATATATAACAATCCCCTTAATAGGGGAAGATAATCACCACCGTGGTCCATTAGGACTGATAAAGTGGTAAGGCCAAAACCAAATGGGTTGCAGTATGTAGAGAATGGCATAGAGCCTAGAGAAATGCATTTGTTCAATTAAGCCATTTGGTGAGACAGTGTCCAACCTGTGGATCCACCTCAATTCCTTATCAAGATTTTTTTATTCCAATCCCCTCGTCGGATTGACTGAGATACCACCTCAATTCAATACTGCAGAAGGAAAAAGAGCCCAGGTCTCCCCATGTACTTCCCTGATGTGCCTAGATATTGGGGTATCTCTTGCATGGCGAATGTCACCAAGATGATCTCCAATGCGTCTACTAAATTCCCTCTTGGTCTTACTCACAAATCTAAGAGGGCAAGTGTACCTAAAGAGGTAGAAAACCCCAGATATCTTGCAATTTGTGAAATGCCTATTCTTGAATATCCTAGCATTGATCGTGCTACAAAATTGCTTACCAACTTCAATGTAATTGCAAAAGGAACATCTACCACATCTGAACATGCCAACCTTCCTCCTATCCAACATGTACCCTTATTCTGGGGAGGCACAAAACTGCTATGGCAATACAAAATAGAGACAAAAGCAGCAACAATCCGTTTACCGTGTCATAAAAACCTAAGTCCTTTATTTAAGAAACATTTTCAAGAACAAGGTTTTTGAGGGCAGGTGGAATGCAGGTATGCAGGCAAAAGAACAGGACTATGGTCGTTTCGCATTTAACACGCTTCCACGGGTCCAGAAAACTGCTATGGACCAACTGATCATCAATTGATCTACCTCTCCTATATGTGATGGCTGGTAAGGCAGGGAGAAGATCACAAATTTCACTGTCTGCTTTCAATATGTTCCAGTATTTACCAATGATGCCCCTTACTTCGGTGGAGCATCTATCAAAATTGCTGATAATTCTCAGGCCTTCATCAGTATTTCTTTTTTTAGGCTGTAGGAGACTGGATCTAGTACAAGTTTCACTTGTTGGAATGCCTCCCTGAGGGCATCCTTAAGGTAACCTCTATTCAGGAACCTGTCCCTAAGATCCTTAGCTTGTGTATAGTAGACAGAGGCCTTCGAACAATTTTTGACCCTAAGGTGCTGCCCTTTGGGAATACCTTTACGTTGATTCAGGGGATGATGGCTACCCCAGCTCAATAAGCTGTTGATGGCAGTCTGTTTTCTATAAATCTTAGTCTTCAAATGACCAGTATCGTCCTTCCTGATATGTAAGTCCAGAAAATTGATAGAACTGTATTTCTGCAGTGAATCTCAAGCCCATTTCATTCTGATTCAGATCCTGGACAAACCTGACAAAGGAGAGGACGTCACCTGTCCAAAAAAATCAAGATATCATCGATATAGCGACCCCAGAGTATAATAAGGGGGCATCACCAGGCGGTTTTGTCCTCACCATATATGATGGTGTCTTCCCGCCAGTCCAGGAGCAGGTTAGCATAGGTGGGTGCGCAAGGGCTACCCATAGCTGTGCCCCTGAGCTGGTGATAATAGACTCCATCAAAAAGGAAGTAATTGTGTTTTAAAATGTATTGTAATAATTTACAGATGAATACACTATGTGAATTGAATTGCATACCTCGAGATCTTAGAAAATATTCAACTGCTTGTATACCCGCCTGGTGGGGAATGCTGCTATATAAAGCCTCTACATCATTGGAGGCTAAAAAGGTGTTATCATCAAGGGTGACAACCTCTATCTTCAGCAAGAGGTCCGAGGTGTCTCTTACATAGGAGGGAAGCGCAGTGACCAATTCCCGAAGCACTCTGTCTATATAATTACCACAATTTTTGGAGATGGAATCATTCCCAGAGACAATAGGACATCCCTTCAATGAAGAGAGACCTTTATGCACCTTTGGAAGGGCATAAAAAACAGGCATTGTCCGTGTTTTCTGTAACATAAAATCCTTCTCATTTTTCATGATGATACGTCTATTTAAGGCTGAATTAAGTGTTAAGGCAAGATCGGAATTGAAATAATCTGTGGGGTCCTTTCGTAGTATCCCATGTGTGGATTTGTCTAAGAGGATCCTCTGACACATATCCCTGTCAGTTGAATGATTCATAATAACTATATTTCCCCCTTGTTGGATGATTTAAAAACTAGCTCTCTCCTTGATGATAGATCATCCAAGGTCTTCCTTTCCATTAAAGATAGATTGGAATGGCCCCTCTGTCCACTAGAGCTTATTTTTCTCAATTCGGTAGTCACAAGTTTAGTAAATATGTCAATACTGTTGTTATTCGACAAAAGGGGCATTCTTGTCCTGGAGGGTTAGAGGTCAGTAAATGGTCCCAGGCCTTCTGGTCTCTGCCACTCTTTAAGCCAATCGGCCAATGTTCTAACATCAGTCAAATCCTCTATATCTATCCTCAGGGCATCACACTGAGCCCGATCATGCTGCTTAAAGAACTTTATCCATTTTAATTTTCCAGCAAAGAGATTAATATCTTTTATCCAATTGAACTCATCATATTTACTTGTCGGTACAAATTAAAGACCCCTGGTCAATGCAGATTTATCCCAATCAGTCACAGGATAGGACGATAAGTTGATAATCATATTTACATCCAGCTTTTATGTCAATATATGGCATTTACGACCTGTTCCCTTAGAAGATATGGGCCCCAGGTCTCCTCTCTAAAAAATGATTGGAGGAGGAGGGATATGAGGATGTACCAGGGCAGTAGCTTGCATCCCCCCTGCCCACACCAAACCTCCTTTTCCAGGATCTCATCCATCTCTCTCTTTGTGGTTTATTATCTCTATTTAGATTATTAGTCCTAGCTGGCTCACCCCTATCACTATCTTCTTCTGTCAGAAGAAGATATGTATCACAATGTGACTGTCCTGGTGTGACACAACCTGGCAGGTGGTCGGTCACAAAATGGCGAAACACACAAGGGTACACCGGGGACATTTTAACAATGGTGGGCCCTGTCGGTAGGGAACAGGGAATGGGCACCTCCTGCACTCACCTGAGGCTGTGCCCTGATCTTGCTACCATCCCTATATGGGTTCTTTCAACCCGTCGCTGACCAGGATACCTAGTCCCTCACTTGCCCTGCTCTAATCCCTTTGTAGGGAACTGGCAGGTGAGAGCACTGGTCCCACCTCTGCACTAATACAACACTGGTAAAGTGACAAACAACAAAGGGACAAAGAAACAATAACGCCACACTTAGCTTTCTCTGCTGCAATGCACTGCACAGCAGAGTAAGGCACCAGGAATGAGTATTCAGCTGTAGAACAACAGCACTAAGCAAGCTCCTATTCCAGCAAGGTTGGGATCCAAAGGACCTGTATAACCAACAGTCAGCTGATGCACCAGGTGACCTTTTAAAGGAAGGTAGGAGTGGTCACCACCCACATCAGCAGAACAAGCTGCAATGCAATTACACCAGCGGCCACCGGGGAAAAACTGCATTAACCCCTGATGACCTGAAAGGAAAAAAGGTTTTAATCTGAAGAAAACCAAATCTGCTACAGATCCAAACATGGATCATGACAATATGTCTGTATTTGTTGTCGAACACGTGTTAGTATCCTCAACTAAGTGATTGAATACCTTGTTCAACTTTATTGATATTATCATTTAATTCTGTCAATCTCTTATCAGTCTTCACCAAAGTTAATTTCTCCTCATTCAGGAGGATTTGCATAAGTCTCAGGGAATTATCCACAAGCTCTCTGCGCCACAACTGGAGGAGTTCTGGAGATCTGCTTCTGGGTGCTGGCGTAATATTAATTCGTTGTCCCCGAGGGATAATTTTATCCTTAATATAATTTTCTAGGTACTGGACCTCCCACCACGATTTGATGTTGTCCCTGTAGCAACTGTTCAGCTCGTGGAATAGCTCCCTCAGATCTGATGATTTTGTTGAATCACCCGCATTGGTGCGTTGATTAAATGCATCCCTAGCATCTAAGAACCAAGTCTTACGATTAATGGGACCTGTAAGGAAACCTGCCATAAGTGCTTCTAATTCAAAATTAGTTCACAGTTCAATGGAATAAATAATTAGTAGCATAATTAGAGGGCTCACCATTTCTCCTAACATTAAAAAGTCTTTATTGAATTCTGATTAAAATTGTGAGTACATCAAAAAACACCATCGCCAAACCAACCAAAAACGGCACCACAGGGAGGTGCCTGATCATGTACTGACCTGAGTTATCCTACCTACCAGCGGAGGTTGGTACCCTAGAACCTGCACACTGGCGCCCCCGCCCGTTCGATGACGGCTCGTCATACTAGCCCTATGAGGCCCTGGATTGGCAGGGGAGGGAAGAATTGGAGGGTAAAGGAAAAGGCTACTGTACATCGCATAGGAGACACAGGGAATGTTGTATATACATCACACAGGAGATGCTGGGACTGCTGTATATACATCACATAGGAGACACTGGGACTGCTGTACATCACTGACCCCAATAAAGAAGAAGCTAACGTGAAACGTGCCTCGGGGAGCCTTCTGCAGCCTGGTTATGTATTATTTAGGACTTTTTCTCTCCTCTTTGTCACTATTTAATAATTGAAAAGCACAATGCACCTTAAACTTGTGTACTGCGCTGTTTATACTCTGGTACAAATACTACATGGAATAGGCATGCACTGAAAACAGCACTATTATTATGTGAATGGTGCACAAGGTTTTGCATGAGGAGTGTGCCTTTTAGTTCTTTGGTTCTCTCACTACTATGTGATTCATCTTGCTTTGTTGGAAATTATTTGATGAATAGATTAGCACAAATGGCTTACTGACCCTCCTTTAATGTAATTAAATCACTTGAATTTATTGCTTTAAGAAGTCTTGTGATGTAGGGAGTCATTACTTATTGGAAAATCCTATGTTTACGTACTGACGTCGAACTTTACAAGCACTAACCGCATGAACATTTTATTTTCAAAAATTGGATTTTATTAATGTTGGTTCCTCCTCTGTCCTAACTTAGCAACCAACTTATCTAAAAAAAAAAATATATTGTACACATATATTTTGGCAAGAATATTCCTGTGTTTGCAGATCCATTTGGTGTATACCCACCGAAAAATATATAAAAAAATTAAAGTGTTTGTGCTACAGTGTTTAATAAAGATTCTTGTAATTTTTAACTTACTTGGCATCTGCTTCCTATGTATTTAAAGGTAGTATTTAATTAGGAAGTGCCATTAATGGCTAGGCCAACTTTTGTTTATCTTGATCACATAGGAGGAGCTGGGACTGCTATATATACATCACATAGGAGACACTGGGACTGCTGTACATACATAACATAGGAAACATTGAGACTGCTGTATATGCATCACAGGAGACTCTGGGGTCATATAAATTACAGGAGGGGCTGGGGGGGCATAGACATCACAGGAGATGCTGGGACATATTCATCAACGCGGAGATTGGGGGAAATAGCCATCACTGAGGGGCTATATACATCACTAGGAAGCACAGACCGCACTGGTGGTATATGTGTCCCTGGGGGGAATATACCTCACCGGTGGGGTCTCATACATCACTGGGGGCTATGTACAGCACTGGAGGCTATATACAGCACAGGTGGGGGATATACAGCACTGGGAGGATATAAAGTACTCGGGGGGATATACAGCACTTTTGGGGTAAATGCAGCACTGGGGAATATACACATCACTTGGGGGCACATAAAGCCCTGGGGCACAGAGATCACAGGTGGACAGGTAGCTATTTGGCACAGAGATCACAAGGGTCACATAGCTGGGGCCATAGAGATCACGGTGGGGGCACAAAGATCACAGAGTGGAACATACCTGGGAGGCACAGAGATCACAGGGGGGCATATAGTTGAGGGGCATAAAGTTCACATGGGGGCACATAGCTGGGGGGTAAGAGATCACGGGGTCACAGATCACCAGCAGACCGGCACAGAGCTGCTGGCACAGAGATCCCTGGGAAGGCACAAAGCTGCCTGCACAGAGATCGCTCTGGACTCTCTAGCAGCACAGTAGCTCCTCTTCCAGGATAGGAGCGCATTAAGTGCTAACCCCGCCCACCACAGCGCTAACCCCGCCCACCCAGTTGATGTAATCATTCAGGTGCAGGCAGGTAGGGATCTGTAATGAACGCTGCATGCCGTGCACTTGGGGGTTAAAGGGCCGACAGCCAGCAGGATACGGCTGCCGCCCAAGCATTGCGGAGTCTGGTGACCTGCCTGCGGGTCGCATGAAAAGTCACCATGGGCCCGATGGGCCGGAGGTTCCCTAACCCTGGTGTAAAGTGACTGAGGGCTGTAGCCATGGATGAGCTGCTGCTCCATAACGCCCTTACACTTTACAGGAAAATCGTGTCCTAGTCTCCATGTGCTGTTAGTTGTCGGGTGCATCACACTCATTTGTAGGTTGCAAGCCTCTGCTGTCTCCAGGCCTCCATCTTCAGGAGTCACCGCACATAAGTCAGGGGACACGTAGTTTGTTTTAATAACTGAAAATTTACTGGATAGTTCAAGTTCAGCAGAATGTAACATGCAGTATTGGACACAACACTTCTCATGCTTTGTTTCCTTAACACAGTACATTTACAGCATTACTATCCATTTCTCCTGGACTATCTCTACGTTTACTGGCTCTTTCCCATCCAGCTTTGCAGTGCAACCAGGATCTGTTACCTTGCCTTAAAGTGGTTTCACATCCAATTTCTTATGTACGCAAGAGGATAAGGCACTCTTCGTAGTACCTGTCCTTGAGCTTCAGACACTGCAGGAATGTCCTCAAAAGATCCTTGCAAGGCCTCCCACTGCCCCGACCGATAGATGCTTCTCCACGACAACTCAAACTTGACCTTGGTTACTGTACCTCCCTTTCAGAGCCTCAGGAAGTAGTTCTCTTTTACTGAGGCGTGCCCCTCTTACCATGGGCTAGTGCCAACTTTAAACATGACAGTCCCTACTATGTCTAACTGGTAAGATAACCCTCACAACACTATGTATTATATCACTTATTATATCACTTATCTTTATGCTTCACATGACACAACATATGTATAAAATGCATGACATAATTTACATTTTGGGATTCTTGTTTTCATGGGCATGAATGTGACAGTACAGTCCACCACTCTTACAAGTGTACGTGTAAATATTTTTAAAGAAGTGAATAGGCTGCTGCTGGGGAACAAGGGATGAAAATCTAAAATGCATCCTGTTTTCTCCTTCCGTCAGATGCCATGGGACAGTTTCCATGTTCTTCAGATCTGATGGCAATTATCTAATGTGTAAAAGCAGTTTAAAGATGCTGCAACTTTAAGGGGCTTAACAAAAATGTGATGACTATCACAAAGCCCCCTTACTGTGCTCAATGTAGAAAAATCAAAATGTTATACATGTTATTAGAACCTGCCAGCATGCTTTTTCCATGTAATCTTAGAGCAGCATGAATTAGGTGATGATGGCCTTACTCCAATGATATCACTTACTAGGCTGTGTATTTTGTTTCAATAAAATTGGTGTTTTATCAGAAGGAGATTATCACAACAGGACTAGGCGTCTGGTACTTCCTAGTCAACTACACTGTATAACCCCACCTCCACCACTGATTAGCAGCTTTTGTCACTCTACAGTGTACAAAAAAGCTGTCAATCCAGTCAGTGGTATCGACAGGGCTGCCACTAGGAATTTTAGGGCCCCATACTGGCAAAATTTTGGGGGCCCCCTTGAGACTGCGCTCAGGCTCCACCCCTCGCACTCTCCACAGCCCCACTGCTCTCTCTTGAAAAAACTCCACTTTTCACCAATCACACATTAACAGGTCCCATCACCAGATCACTTATATATCCAGCAGCTTTTGTTTTGGCCAAAAAAAATTTTAAACCGCCACCACAATAAGGTAGACTTTTTTGGCACAGCACTACTCTACTCTATCCTATTGATCATTTGTTAAAATATCCAATACAAATTTGGGATATTTTTATTTCAATTTTTAAAATGACCAATAATATCACATACAAGGGACAAATACCACAGCACCATGACCAGACACCATATTACCACCACATAGTGACCTATATACCACAAACAAGGAACAAATACCGCAACACCATGTCCAGACCACATATTACCACCAGTGATGGAATAATATCACATACAAGGAACAAATACCACCACACCATGACCAGACCACATATTGCCACCACATAGTGACCAGATAACAGCACATACAAGGAACAAATACCGCCATACCATGGCTGGACAACATATTACCACCACATAGTGACTGAATACTACAATACTGATCATTAATTAAAAAAAAAATACTAATTTCACCATAAATGCCATTATACACAGGAGATCAGTACTTAGTTTGCTGTGTCTGTGTACAGGTAATACAGTAATTACCTGTGACATTATGCACAGGAGCTCTGTATATAGTGTACAGTGTACAGGTAATACAGTGATCACCAGTGACTTTATACACAGGAGCTCTGTATACAGTATCATTGTACAGGTAATATAGTGATCAACAATGACACGAGCGCTGTATATATTGTACAAGTTATACAGTGATCAATTATAGAGAAAAAGAAAATGACCAACGGCTTCACAGGAGCACCAAGCTGGTGTTAGCGGTGTTTAAAATGGAAGATAAGCTGCAGCTCTAGCCGGATGCCTCGCAAGAGAATAAAACAAGAAGGGACAAAAAAACGGTCATAGGAGCGCATGCACGATGGTTAGCTGATATAAAATCTTCATTTATTAGTTGCCACAACACATTTCAACGGAATAGTTCTGTCTCCCTCAGGTAGTAGTTATAACTGCCACCTAAGGAAGACGGAGCAATTCCATTGAAACACGTTGAGGAAACTAATACATGAAGATGTTATATCAGCTCACCGTCTCGCATGCGCTCCTATGACCGTTTTTTTGTCCCTTGTATACAGTGATTAATGACATTAAACACAAGAGCTCTGCATATAGTGCCAGTGTGAAGGTAAAACAGTGATCACTGGTGACATTGTACACAGGACCACTGTATATAGTATACAGTGTATAGTGTCAGTGTACAGGTAACACACTGACTCACCAGTGACATCTCTAAGTAAAGTCCTTCTTCTTTGCTTTTCATCTTCATCCAGCACAGACCGTCATCACTTCTTCCAGCCAGGGCTCGTCTCCACAGGAAACAACACAGTTATCTAGAGCACCCTTGCAGAACACATTAATTTTTTCCCAATTTCTACACTAAACCAGATGAAGACAAAAAAGGGGACATAGTGTCGCTCTGCACAGTAAAAGGACCGCCCCCCATTTAAAACAGTATCCTCAAAAAATAAAATAAATTCATGACTGCAGTAATAATATCCTTTAATTAGCCCCTATGATAATAATAATATCCCACATCCTGGCCCCCGTGTGTCTCATTCCTAGCTCCAGCCGTATGTTCTCCCATCCTGGCTCCATACGTTCTCCCATCCTGCCCTCATCAGTATCCATTCTGCCCCCATGTTATGTCCTGTGATCCTGCCCTATATGTCCCGTGATCCTGCCCTATCTGTCTCCATTGTATTCATCCTGCACCATGTATCCCCATCCTGCCCCATTATCCTGCACCATGTGTCTCCATCCTGCCCCATGATCCTGTCCCATCTGTCTCCCTCCTGCCCCATGATCCTGCCCCATCTGTCTCCATCCTGCCCCATGATCCTGCCCATCTATCTCAATCCTGCCCAATGATTCTGCCCCATCTGTCTCCATCCTGCCCCATGATCCTGCCCCATCTGTCTCCATCCTGCCCCATAAACTGGCCCCGTGTCTCCATCTGCCCCTTGTGTCTCCATCATGCCCTCTGTGTCTCCATTCTTGCCCCTGTGTCTCCATTCTTTCCCCTGTGTCTCCATTCTTTCCCCTGTGTCTCCATTCTTCCCCTGTGTCTCCATTCTTGCCCCTGTGTCTCTGTTCTTGCCCCCTGTGTCTCCATTCTTGCCCCTGTGTCTCCATTCTTCCCCCTGTGCCTCCATTCTTGCCCCCTGTGCCTCCATTCTTGCCCCGTGTCTCCATTCTTGCCCCGTATCTCCATTCTTGCCCCCTGTGTCTCCATTCTTGCCCCCTGTGTCTCCATTCTTGCCCCCTGTGTCTTCATTCTTCCCCCTGTGTCTTCATTCTTCCCCCTGTTCCTCCATTCTTGCCCCCTGTGTCTCCATTCTTGCCCCCTGTGTCTCCATTCTTGCCCCCTGTGTCTATATACTTGCCCCCTGTGTCTCCATTCTTGCCCGTTTCTCCATTCTTGCCCCCTGTGTCTCCATTCTTGCCCCGTGTCTCCATTCTTACCCCCTGTGTCTTCATTCTTCCCCCTGTGTCTTCATTCTTCCCCCTGTGTCTTCATTCTTCCCCCTGTTCCTCCATTCTTGCCCACTGTGTCTCCATTCTTGCCCCCTGTGTCTCCATTCTTTCCCCCTGTGTCTCCATTCTTGCCCCCTATGTCTTAATTCTTGCCCCGTGTCTCCATTCTTGCCCCGTTTCTCCATTCTTGCCCCTGTGTCTCCATTCTTCCCCCTGTGTCTTCATTCTTCCCCCTGTTCCTCCATTCTTGCCCCCTGTGTCTCCATTCTTTCCCCCTGTGTCTCCATTCTTGCCCCCTGTGTCTTCATTCTTCCCCCTGTTCCTCAATTCTTGCCCCTGTGTCTCCATTCTTTCCCCCTGTGTCTCCATTCTTGCCCCCTATGTCTTCATTCTTGCCCCGTGTCTCCATTCTTGCCCCCTGTGTCTCCATTCTTTCCCCTGTGTCTCCATTCTTCCCCCTGTGTCTTCATTCTTCCCCCTGTTCCTCCATTCTTGCCCCCTGTGTCTCCATTCTTTCCCCCTGTGTCTCCATTCTTGCCCCCTGTGTCTTCATTCTTCCCCCTGTTCCTCCATTCTTGCCCCTGTGTCTCCATTCTTTCCCCCTGTGTCTCCATTCTTGCCCCCTATGTCTTCATTCTTGCCCCGTGTCTCCATTCTTGCCCCCTGTGTCTCCATTCTTGCCCCCTGTGTCTCCATTCATGCCCCCTGTGTCTTCATTCTTCCCCCTGTGCCTCCATTCTTGCCCCTGTGTCTCCATTCTTCCCCCTGTGTCTTCATTCTTCCCCCTGTTCCTCCATTCTTGCCCCCTGTGTCTCCATTCTTTCCCCCTGTGTCTCCATTCTTGCCCCCTGTGTCTTCATTCTTCCCCCTGTTCCTCCATTCTTGCCCCTGTGTCTCCATTCTTTCCCCCTGTGTCTCCATTCTTGCCCCCTATGTCTTCATTCTTGCCCCGTGTCTCCATTCTTGTCCCCTGTGTCTCCATTCTTGCCCCCTGTGTCTCCATTCTTGCCCCCTGTGTCTTCATTCTTCCCCCTGTGCCTCCATTCTTGCCCCTTGTGTCTCCATTCTTGCCCCCTGTGCCTGCATTCTTGCCCCCTGTGTCTCCATTCTTGCCCCCTGTGTCTCCATTCTTGCCCCCTGTGTCTCCATTCTTCCCCCTGTGTCTCCATTCTTCCCCTTGTGTTTCCCATCCTGCCCCATGTCTCCATCCTTCCCCCCTGCTGCTTTCAATAAAAATAAAAAAACCTTTCTCCATACCTTGCCATACTCCTGCTGCAAAGTTCCCTCCACACAGTTCAAGTGCGCACTCGCCAGCAAATGACAATGATGTCATACGCCGGCAACGTGCGCGCTGACGTCAGCTGACAGTCTCCGATTGTCTGACAGCTTTTAACTATTGCCATGCGGGCCCAGGCCCACATGGCAATAGATTTTAACTGAACCTGCATCTTGGACGTAGGTTCAGTTTCTGCATCGTAAGAATCCTGCTGCTGGGGCCCGATGACCAGAAGAGATGGGGCCTGATGCGGGCCCCCTCTGGTCATCGGGCCCCTTACGCTAGTCAGGGCAGTAATTCCCCAATGGTGGCCCTGGGTATGGATGGGGTTATACAGAGCTCATCATTCAGAGCACTGCTAGATCCGCAGCACAAAAAACAGTGAATGAATCAAAATCAGAGTCTCGACTACATCATACTGCTCTCAGATTGCATAGCAAATCCTGGTTGCAGATTCACTTTAAATACTATAAATATTGTTTCCATCATCACACCTGCTGCTTTTCTTGCTCATAGTGGTGAAATGATGTCTAATGAGATGTGACATTACATGATGATGCCAGCCAACTATAGCATAGCCATGTAGCATTTGCTTGATTCATACTGCACTGACTTTCCCCATGGTATATTATTGACATTTATAAAATGTGTTCTTTTGACATCATTTATGGTCATCTTGGCTAAAAAGCATTCATCTCCGATATTAGCTATATTAGTTAACTACTGTAAAGCCTAGAAGTTCTCCAAAGAGTTTTAATAGGAAAGGAGTTTACAACCATGGGGTCAACTCCCAAGGGTTGGCCTTCTGTCTACATAGCACTAAGACCTGAAGACTGAAGATCATGTTCCCCTGTCTTCAAAGGATGTACGAGATAAGCTTCGTGAGCATCATTTCGATAGACTTCCAACCACAGCTCAAGTAAACACTACTTTATGTTGAACTTGTTGTGTACATCATATACCCAAAATATTTTTTTTTCTGTTGTTTCCTGAAATATAACATAATAATAACATTAAAGCCAACTTTTTATTCACACATCATCCATTCATGGACATTGTGTTCATATCTATACTCACTTTAGGTCCAACTTTTTTTAAAACTAAAATACTGTACAATGTGTAATTATGACTGATCCAAAAAGTTATATTTTGCTTAAAACTTTGTATTTAGTCGAAGCATTTTTACAAGTGACCGTATGGTCATAAATCAAGTCTAACCTGACTTCATTCCATATTTCTTAAGGCAGCCAATTTCCAAGCCATGCCAAAAAGACACAGGACTAAGGAATGGTGGTGAACAGGATGTCCAGGACAAGTCATACACTATTCCCCACATAATAAGACCAGTCTTCTGTGTTTTGTTTTCAGTGCTTAAACCGCGCTCTATAAAGTCAACAAGTCAAAGTGTTAGCCGAGTAGTAACTTTCACTGAGCAAATAGATGGATTAGCATCGAGTTATTTAAGGGAAACCAAAGTGTATATTTTGTTGAGTGGAAAGTATATGATGAAAGTGCCCTGCGATTGTTAGTTTTTCTTGTGGTTTTAAGGCTCCTGTTCACAATCACACCTCATAATCCATTCTTATTTTACCTAAGAAAACGGTATGGGGCATAAAGCATCTAAATATAGAACACAGCCGTATATTCTCGAAAAATGATGTGGACTGTAATTTTTGACATTTTAATTACGGCTAATAACTAAACCATGAGCAAGTTTTCATGTGATGTCATCTTGGTATTTTGAGAGTAGGAACAAATGAATTAAAGGGGTTTTCTAGGAGTATATAAATAGCGCTGTCCTAGACATGCTCTAGCTATATCCCATAATCACCATTACTTCATGGAGGGGGACTGTTACTTATCTCTTGCTGACAGAAATGGGATATATCCATTAGTGTCTATACATTAATACAGCAGACATGTTTGGTCATATATAATGCTCTCCTTTTCCTCTAAAACTGCCACTCCAGACTTCAACATGTTAACATGGACTGAGGTAAAGCAGTTGTCCATAGGAGCCATCACGATCAAAGATCTCACCACCAAAGAGAAATAAAAGCTGGAAGCCATTAGGCGACTTTTCCACTTATAAATAAATTATACATTTTTCCATTGTACTATCTTATCAGTGCCCAATTTCATCAAGAAACACTGCCGTAGATGTATTTTTGTTGTATAAATAATACACAAAATTATTTATTTTGGTTAATGAGATGCTGCTATTCTATCCATAAAGACCGATGTAGGATGAGTTTCCAATTAGTGTCTGACCAGATTGATAAAAAGTGACAAATACTATGAATGAATATAGCAGCGAAAAACTTGGTGGAGTTTTTTTTATGTTTAACCAGACCGGATCATGATACTTAGAACATTAAATACAAGCATTCATCTTTTATTGTCACTCTTCGACACGGGTAAGTCCAGCAGATGACACAGCATACAGATATGACAGGATGGAAAAGGGAGAGGAAGGCCCTAACGGTAGGGAGCTAGGGAAAGGACACCTTCTGATACCAACCTGAGCTTGTCCCTAAGCTCCCTTAATGCCCTATGCGGGTCCTTCCAACCGCCACCATCACGTGCCTAGTCTCTGACTGTCACCTCAATGTACCCTGGCTAGTGCACTGGCCAGCCAGGACACCAGCCTCAACACTGGAGATGGTAATAATACAGGGGAAGTGACAAACACTGGACAGACAAAGCTAAAGGAATAAATAACCAGCTTCAGGCTCTGATGCTAAGCTCAAAAGCAGCATAGAAAATGGCACCAGGAGTCCAAACTCTCACAGCAGCAGCAACACCACCGACAAAAGAGAGCTCCTCACTCCAAGCTGGTATGCATAGAACAACACTATTACCAGCGATCAGCTGATGGGTCATGTGACTATTTAAAGGAATGTGGGAGTGATCACCAACCAACATCAGCTGAGCAGTCTAAAAGAATCTGCCAGCAATAGACTGACATTAACTCTTGCTAGACCAAAAGGAAAAAAAAATTTATAGCAGAACCGGAGCTGCCACGAATCCCATAATGAATCATAACACTTACACTCGTGATACTTTTGGTGTTTCAAAATTTCTAATATGGTCATTGTGTTTGCATCTGAACACAGTGAAATTTAGACAACTTGTGATCTATAAATGGCACAATCCTAAGCCTGGGTTCAGAGGGGAACATTTCATGGTCCACATTGACCGCAGATCTCCCAACTCAAATTTACAGCCTCATATGTGCCTATTAAACTGTAAGTTCTGATTATGAGGCCCACGGCCAGTCTGGGTACTGTGGCCCATGTATGGACCATGAAATAAGCTCCTCTGAACTTGTCCAAAGTCAAAATCTTTAATTCTCATTGAATGGTATAACAATTGGCTGGCCTTTTTATTACAACCATGTTTATTTTATAAAGGGGTTATCCCATGAACAAAGCACACTTTAATCAATTGATCTTGAAATAAAAATACGCTCCATAATTGTATGAGTAAAATAAAAATGTTGCTGTGCTGAGATAATCTTATAAATGTGCCCCTGCTGTGTACTGTGTAATGGCCGTGTCTGACCGTGCAGGAACATGGTTCAATCATACCACAGGGCAGGGGGAAGAGTATACAGACAATACAGTAGGGGATCTCAGCTGATTCTTTTTGTGAGGTAAAACATTTCCCTGTCTATTTAAAAACTTGTCTTACATCAAATAAAGAATCATCTGTGACCCCGTGCTGTTCTGTCTGTGCACTCTTTTGCTTCCCACCTGCCCAGGAGCTGTGGTATATCCAAACATGTTCCTGTATGGTCAGACACAGCCATTACACAGTGGAACATTTATAAGATTATCTCAGGACAGAAACATTTTTGATTAACACATTCATTTGTGGAATTTATTTAATTTAATATTAATAATTTATTTTTAATAAAAGATCTATTAATTAAAGTGTACTTTGTTATTGGGAAATAAGTTTTCCATACTTTCCAACACTGTGAAGAAAATAAACACATCCCTACCACAGTTAACTTCCCAACTAAGGTATATATTTTGGTATTCAATACATAATATACCACAGTACACCAATAACAATGAGCTGAAGGAAACATTAGCAATCTGTCGTGAAAAAGTGCCGGCCTAGAAGCCACAGTGGAAGGCTGCTCAGTCCATAGTTGGTCCTTGCCTTATATTGGCACCGGCCGTGCTCTTCATGTTGTGAATCTAGAACTCCTGACAGTCACCTGACAGCCACATGTTGGAAAATGCTGGAAGCACTGTTCCTTCTAAGCTGTCAGCTTTGGAAATTATAGAGTTAAAAGGTCTAAGCATTGCAGACAGATTCTGGCAGTCATTGTGCTAATTAATCCTCATCAATATGTTTTAACTATTTCAGTTGCAAAGCGCACAGCTTCAAGGGAACAGTGACTTGGAGTTGTAGCTTCACAACAGCTGGACTACCAGAGGTTGTTGACCCTTGTCCCACACAGATGGCTATTCATCGGAATAACTGCATGCAATACTCCATTTCTCCCCTAGCGGCTGTAATGAGCAACCAATGCAGTTTTTCATTTTAGGTTTGGTGGGTCAGGGACGCTGACCATTCCACTAGATCACATAATAAAGGGTTGTCTGTAGTGAGGTAATCCTTATAGGCCACATTCCCACTATCGGTATTTGGCCAGTATTTTACCTCAGTATTTGTAAGCCAAAACCAGGAGTGGAACAATCAGAGGAAAAGTATAATAGAAACATATGCACCACTTCTGTATTTATCACCCACTCCTGGTTTTGGCTTACAAATACTGAGGTAAAATACTGACCAAATACTGAACGTGTGAACGTGGCCTTAGGCAGTGTTCTACAAGTTAGTACCCAAGGAGGAGATGCTTTAGGCTATGTGCACACGTCCAGATTTTATGCGGAAATTTCCTGAGCAAAACCGGAGATTTTCCGCATAAAATCCACACGCTTTTCTCGCATTTTACTTGCGATTTTGTCGCGCTTTTTGCAAGTTTTTTTTGCGTGGATTTTTCGTGTTTTTTTTTCCGGAGCTTCCCAATTCAATAACGTAGTGGGAAATCCGCAAAAAATCCGCAAAATTAATAAACAAGCTGCGTATTTTTCCGCATGCGTTTTTTTTTTTTTTGCGGAAAAATCCACAACATGTGCACAAAAATTGCGGAATTCATTGGAAATGATGGGATGCACAATGTATGCGTTTTTTATGCGTTTTTGCTGCGGAATACCGCCGAAACAACCCGCAAAAAGCGCGAAAAATCCACGAATAATCCGGAACGTGTGCACATACCCTTAATGACAGTAGTGTGGCCCTCTGGCCCATAGGGCCCCTTCACCCCCCGCACTGCTCACATAACACGTCCCTTTCCAGCACCGATATCTGTTGACAATCAATTGCATAACTCAAGTTTTCCAATGTGAACAGTGCTTCTTTCTTTCTCTGTTTTTTTGGGGAAATCTCTGGAGCGTTTCCCCTCCTTTCCTTTCAATGAGCCGTAAATAATGTACCTACATTTGAGTGTCCAGAAAATGATCTGTATTCTAAGGTCCTGCAAAACTTTAAACAATATATAACAATAATTTACTACTCGCATGGGCAGAAAGGAGAGAAGAATTCCAGGTATGAGATGCCTTGAAAGAAAAGCCTCCTCGCTGGATATTAAAGTAACCTAGACATTACCTACCACCGTTTTTCTAGTAATTACAGAATTTCCTCTCCAGACATCCTGCATATAAGACAAAGTAGGAAGTATACACTCAGGAATAAGCTCCAGTGCACATATTTTGGAACTAGCATATATCAATAAAGTAATTCATACAGGCAGACATCTGGAGTTATTCTACCATTATGGACAAATAACAAGCATATTCTGTCATTAGCCTGTAATAAGATAAATAGTGAGGTTTGCCATTCGCCTGTAATAGGGATTTTCTGGGTATATGCAATTTTTAAGCTAAGTACTGACATGTTGCAGGAAGTTATCCCTTCAAATTTGATGAAGTTGTGGACAAATTGCAATAGGATATGCTGTACTGGTCAATGCACACCTACTATGGCTGTGTGACTGTTACTTAATTTACCGTAATAGAGCCCCAGGGATCAAGGTCATTTTAAAGGGCAAAGTGATTTAAAATGCACAGTTATGTCCCCGGTATATCACAGATATATATCGGACCAGGATTCAGCTATATGTAGCTAGTACTGTTATATAGCTCGAGGTAAGCCTTTTTTTAAATGATTATTTTAAATGATTATTTCCCCCTTAAGAACAAAGCCATTGTTTATGACTTACTAGAAATAATAAGAAATAATAATAAGAAATGTCACACATATTTTAAAAAATAATATTCTAATACACTTTTTTTGGACATGACAACTTTAGTACTGATTTCTGATGTCTATACAGAGCCAACATATCCCACGGAGCTTTAAAAAAGTTCACTTGCTGTCATCACTAAGGCTCACAAACACAAAGAGTACAGCTAGCTATGGGATCTGTCAGCAGGTGTTTGCTACGTAATCTTAGAGAAGCAAAATGTAGGGACAGAGACACTGATTCCAAAGATGTCACTTGTTCAGCAGTTTATTGTAGTTTTGGTGCAATCAGTTTATTTTCAGCAAAAGATTATCACTGCAGGACTAGGTGTCATGTGCCTGGCAGTCCAGCTAATCTGTGTAGCCCCACCCACACCACTGGTTGGCAGCTTACTGTCAATATACACAGCATTCATATCACTACTACACCTATAGCAAAGAAAACAGGGATTTTAGCAAAACTTCACCAACCAGTAAAGAAAGGGGTACATTGGTGGAATAAGGCTCTCTGTCCCTACATTATTCTGCTCTCAGATTACATTAAAAAAAATCAGACAGATTGCCATTGACAGTCTTTGACAATACAATGATAGCAAGCACATAACTATGATGAATTAATACAGAAAATATAATGCAAAGTGATATAAATGAAATATTTTTTATTATATACTTCATTTTCTGAATACCAAATACCACTTCAACAAGCAAAGAATTGTTTTTCTTTTTCTTGCATTTCTGCAACAATAACTTTTTTAAAACGTGTTTTATGAAGGACGATTTTTAGACTTTTTTAGACTTATTTTGGGATAATAAATAAGTAGCCTTACATTACCTGTTTGTAAATCACATAATAGAAATACTTTTGATGTTTATTAGCTTATCTAGTGCTGTTGAGTGGTGCGTTGCTGTCCCTTCAGTGTAGCACATGACCCGTAATAAGACTTGCCAAACTATTCAGTGTCCTACGTGTGGTCCAGAAGTCACAAATTGAGGGTGATGAAACAATTTCCGGTCCACTCATAGGATGCCATTGCCGACTAGTTAAGTCTGAATGTGGATCATGTAGTACATTGGATGGACCAAAGTGGGCCGCTTAACACCAGTAAGGCTATGTGCCCACGTTGTGGAATAGGGTGCAGATTTTTCTGCACCTTTTTTGTAAAATCTACAGGTAAAACGCAGTGCGTTTTACCTGCGGATTTTGTGCAGATTCCACCTGCGATTTTACACCTACGGATTCCTATTGAGGAGCAGGTGTAAACCGCTGCGGAATCCGCACAAAGAATTCACATGTTGCGGAGAATACAACACGTTTCCGCGCGGTATTTTCCGCACCTTGGGCACAGGGGATTTTGTTTTCCATAGGTTTACATGGTACTGTAAACCGCATGGAAAACAGCTGCGAATCTGCAGCGGCCAATCCGCTGCGGATCCGCAGCAAAATCCGCAACGTGTGCACATACCCTAAGAGAGCAAAGAAAAATCACTAGTATTACCATTATGTGCAATGCAATAAAAGATCTTCGGTGCAGCTTTAAGTTGATGTTTCAGTTACCTTATTTTTAAAAAAATATAAAATATATATTAAGAGCTAGGTTTTTGTATAACAATTATAATAATGATAACCATTTTCTTCAGTTATTTATATATTTTTGGTAATCATGCTACTATTATTCTGCATTATTTCTGGGCGGTCATGGGAGTCTTTAAAAGGCAGCAGATTAGCGATATAAAACCGATTGCCCAGGTGGTCAGAATATGGAGGCTGGCAACAGTTCGACGTAGACCCCACTTTAGGCCGGTTTCACACGTCAGTGGCTCCGGTACGTGTTGTGACTAGTGTTGAGCATTCCGATACCGCAAGTATCGGGTATCGGCCGATACTTGCGGTATCGGAATTCCGATACCGAGATCCGATACTTTTGTGATATCGGGTATCGGTATCGGATCAATAGGGATGTGTAAAATAAAGAATTAAAATAAAAAATATTGATATGCTCACCTCTCCGGCGGCCCCTGGACATCATGCTGCTAACCGGGAGGCTTCTTTGTTTAACCCCTTCAAGACCCAGCCTATTTTGACCTTAAAGACCTTGCCGTTTTTTGCAATTCTGACCAGTGTCCCTTTATGAGGTAATAACTCAGGAACGCTTCAACGGATCCTAGCGGTTCTGAGATTGTTTTTTCGTGACATATTGGGCTTCATGTTAGTGGTAAATTTAGGTCAATAAATTCTGCATTTATTTGTGATAAACACGGAAATTTGGCGAAAATTTTGAAAATTTCGCAATTTTCACATTTTGAATTTTTATTCTGTTAAACCAGAGAGATATGTGACACAAAATAGTTAATAAATAACATTTCCCACATGTTTACTTTACATCAGCACAATTTTGGAAACAAAATTTTTTTTTGTTAGGAAGTTATAAGGGTTAAAATTCGACCAGCGATTTGTCATTTTTACAACGAAATTTACAAAACCATTTTTTTTAGGGACCACCTCACATTTGAAGTCAGTTTGAGGGGTCTATATGGCTGAAAATACCCAAAAGTGACACCATTCTAAAAACTGCACCCCTCAAGGTGCTCAAAACCACATTCAAGAAGTTTATTAACCCTTCAGGTGCTTCACAGCAGCAGAAGCAACATGGAAGGAAAAAATGAACATTTAACTTTTTAGTCACAAAAATTATCTTTTAGCAACAATTTTTTTATTTTCCCAATGGTAAAAGGAGAAACTGAACCACGAACGTTGTTGTCCAATTTGTCCTGAGTACGCTGATACCTCATATGTGGGGGTAAACCACTGTTTTGGCGCACGGCAGGGCTTGGAAGGGAAGGAGCGCCATTTGACTTTTTGAATCAAAAATTGGCTCCACTCTTTAGCGGACACCATGTCACGTTTGGAGAGCCCCCGTGTGCCTAAAAATTGGAGCTCCCCCACAAGTGACCCCATTTTGGAAACTAGACGCCCCAAGGAACTTATCTAGATGCATAGTGAGCACTTTGAACCCCCAGGTGCTTCACAAATTGATCCGTAAAAATGAAAAAGTACTTTTTTTTCACAAAAAAATTCTTTTAGCCTCAATTTTTTCATTTTCACATGGGCAACAGGATAAAATGGATCCTAAAATGTGTTGGGCAATTTCTCCTGAGTACACCAATACCTCACATGTGGAGGTAAACCACTGTTTGGGCACATGGTAAGGCTCGGAAGGGAAGGAGCGCCATTTGACTTTTTGAATGAAAAATTATTTCCATCGTTAGCGGACACCATGTCGCGTTTGGATAGCTCCTGTGTGCCTAAACATTGGCGCTCCCCCACAAGTGACCCCATTTTGGAAACTAGACCCCCCAAGGAACTAATTTAGATGCCTAGTGAGCATTTTAAACCCTCAGGTGCTTCACAAATTGATCTGTAAAAATGAAAAAGTAATTTTTTTTCACAAAAAAATTCTTTTCGCCTCAATTTTCTCATTTTCACATGGGCAGTAGGATAAAATGGATCATAAAATTTGTTGGGCAATTTCTCCCGAGTACGCCGATACCTCATATGTGGGGGTAAACCACTGTTTGGGCACTCGGCAGGGCTCGGAAGAGAAGGCGTGCCATTTGACTTTTTGAATGGAAAATTAGCTCCAATTGTTAGCGGACACCATGTCGCGTTTGGAGAGCCCCTGTGTGCCTAAACATTGGAGCTCCCCCACAAGTGACCCCATTTTGGAAACTAGACCCCCTAAGGAACTTATCTAGATGCATATTGAGCACTTTAAACCCCCAGGTGCTTCACAGAAGTTTATAACGCAGAGCCATGAAAATAAAAAATAATTTTTCTTTCCTCAAAAATGATTTTTTAGCCTGGAATTTCCTATTTTGCCAAGGATAATAGGAGAAATTGGACCCCAAATATTGTTGTCCAGTTTGTCCTGAGTACGCTGATACCCCATATGTGGGGGTAAACCACTGTTTGGGCGCACGGCAGGGCTCGGAAGGGATGGCACGCCATTTGGCTTTTTAAATGGAAAATTAGCTCCAATCATTAGCGGACACCATGTCACGTTTGGAGAGCCCCTGTGTGCCTAAACATTGGAGATCCCCCAGAAATGACACCATTTTAGAAACTAGACCCCCAAAGGAACTAATCTAGATGTGTGGTGAGGACTTTGAACCCCCAAGTGCTTCACAGAAGTTTATAACGCAGAGCCATGAAAATAAAAAAAAAAATTATTTTCTCAAAAATGATCTTTTAGCCTGCAATTTTTTATTTTCCCAAGGGTAACAGGAGAAATTTGACCCCAAAAGTTGTTGTCCAGTTTCTCCTGAGTACGCTGATACCCCATATGTGGGGGTAAACCACTGTTTGGGCACATGCCGGGGCTCGGAAGTGAAGTAGTGACGTTTTGAAATGCAGACTTTGATGGAATGCTCTGTGGGCGTCACGTTGCGTTTGCAGAGCCCCTGATGTGGCTTAACAGTAGAAACCCCCCACAAGTGACCCCATTTTGGAAACTAGACCCCCAAAGGAACTTATCTAGATGTGTGGTGAGCACTTTGAACCCCCAAGTGCTTCATAGAAGTTTATAATGCAGAGCCGTGAAAATAATAAATACGTTTTCTTTCCTCAAAAATAATTATTTAGCCCAGAATTTTTTAATTTTCCCAAGGGTAACAGGAGAAATTTGACCCCAATATTTGTTGTCCAGTTTCTCCTGAGTACGGTGATACCCCATATGTGGGGGTAAACTACTGTTTGGGCACATGCCGGGGCTTGGAATTGAAGTAGTGACGTTTTGAAATGCAGACTTTGATGGAATGCTCTGCGGGCGTCACGTTGCGTTTGCAGAGCCCCTGATGTGCCTAAACAGTAGAAACCCCCCACAAGTGACCCCATTTTGGAAACTAGACCCTGAAAGGAACTTATCTAGATGTGTGGTGAGCACTTTGAACCCCCAAGTGCTTCATAGACGTTTACAACGCAGAGCCGTGAAAATAAAAAATCATTTTTCTTTCCTCAAAAATTATGTTTTAGCAAGCATTTTTTTAGATTCACAAGGGTAACAGGAGAAATTGGACCCCAGTAATTGTTGCGCAGTTTGTCCTGAGTATGCTGGTACCCCATATGTGGGGGTAAACCACTGTTTGGGCACACGTCAGGGCTCGGAAGTGAGGGAGCACCATTTGACTTTTTGAATACGAGATTGGCTGGAATCAATGGTGGCGCCATGTTGCGTTTGGAGACCCCTGATGTGCCTAAACAGTGGTAACCCCTCAATTCTACCTCCAACACTAACCCCAACACACCCCTAACCCTAATCCCAACTGTAGCCATAACCCTAATCACAGCCCTAACCGCAACACACCCCTAACCACAACCCTAACCCCAACACACCCCTAACCATAACCACAACCCTAATTCCAACCCTAACCCTAAGGCTATGTGCCCACGTTGCGGATTCGTGTGAGATATTTCCGCACCATTTTTGAAAAATCTGCAGGTAAAAGGCACTGTGTTTTACCTGCGGATTTTCCGCGGATTTCCAGTGTTTTTTGTGCGGATTTCACCTGCGGATTCCTATTGAGGAACAGGTGTAAAACGCTGCGGAATCCGCACAAAGAATTGACATGCTGCGGAAAATACAACGCAGCGTTCCCGCGCGGTATTTTCCGCACCATGGGCACAGCGGATTTGGTTTTTCATATGTTTACATGGTACTGTAAACCTGATGGAACACTGCTGCGAATCCGCAGCCAAATCCGCACCGTGTGCACATAGCCTAATTCTAAAGGTATGTGCACACGCTGCGGAAAACGCTGCAGATCCGCAGCAGTTTCCCATGAGTTTACAGTTCAATGTAAACCTATGGGAAACAAAAATCGCTGTACACATGCTGCGGAAAAACTGCACGGAAACGCAGCGGTTTACATTCCGCAGCATGTCACTTCTTTGTGCGGATTCCGCAGCGGTTTTACAACTGCTCCAATAGAAAATCGCAATTGTAAAACCGCAGTGAAATGCGCAGAAAAAAACGTGGTAAATCCGCCATAAATCCGCAGCGGTTTAGCACTGCGGATTTATCAAATCCGCAGCGGAAAAATCCGCAGAGGACCAGAATACGTGTGCACATTCCTAACCCTAACCCTAGCCCTAGCCCTAACCCTACCCCTAACCCTACCCCTAGCCCTACCCCTAACCCTACCCCTAACCCTACCCCTAACCCTAACCCTACCCCTAACCCTAACCCTACCCCTAACCCTAACCCTAACCCTACCCCTAACCCTAACCCTACCCCTACCCCTAACCCTATTCTAACAGTGGAAAAAAAAAAATTTCTTTATTTTTTTATTGTCCCTACCTATGGGGGTGACAAAGGGGGGGGTCATTTATTATTTTTTTTATTTTGATCACTGAGATAGATTATATCTCAGTGATCAAAATGCACTTTGGAACGAATCTGCCGGCCGGCAGATTCGGCGGGCGCACTGCGCATGCGCCCGCCATTTTGGAAGATGGCGGCGCCCGGGAGAAGAAGGACGGGACCACGGCTGGATCGGTAAGTATGATAGGGTGGGGGGGGACCACGGGGGGGGGGGATCGGAGCACGGGGGGGGGAATCGGAGCGCGGGAGGGGTGGAACGGAGCGCGGGGGGCGTGGAACGGAGCACGGGGGGGCTGGAATGGAGCACGGGGGGGTGGATCGGAGTGCAGGGGGGGTGATTGGAGCACGGGGGGGTGATTGGAGCACGGGGGGAGCGGGCACGAGCACGGGGGGGGAGCGGAGCACAGGACGGAGGGGAGCCGGAGCAGTGTACCGGCCAGATCGGGGGGGTGGGGGGGCGATCGGAGGGGTGGGGTGGGGGCACACTAGTATTTCCAGCCATGGCCGATGATATTTCAGCATCGGCCATGGCTGGATTGTAATATTTCACCCGTTATAATGGGTGAAATATTACAAATCGCTCTGATTGGCAGTTTCACTTTCAACAGCCAATCAGAGCGATCGTAGCCACGAGGGGGTGAAGCCACCCCCCCTGGGCTAAACTACCACTCCCCCTGTCCCTGCAGATCGGGTGAAATGGGAGTTAACCCTTTCACCCGATCTGCAGGGACGCGATCTTTCCATGACGCCGCATAGGCGTCATGGGTCGGAATGGCACCGACTTTCATGACGCCTACGTGGCGTCATGGGTCGGGAAGGGGTTAAAATGCGCGCCTTTAGGACCTGGGAATGACGTCCCGGGTTCTGATTGGTCGCGTGCCGCCCATGTGACCGGCACGCGACCAATCAGAAGCCGTGACGTCATTCCCAGGTCCTCAATTCCTAGAATTAGGAGTTTTTGTGAATGAGAATGACGTCGCGGCTTCTGATTGGTCGCGTGCTGGTCACATGGGCGGCACGCGACCAATCAGAACCCGGGACGTCATTCCCAGGTCCTAAAGGCGCACATTTTAAACAAAGAAGCCTCCCAGTTAGCAGCATGATGTCCAGGGGCCGCCGGAGAGGTGAGCATATCAATATTTTTTATTTTAATTCTTTATTTTACACATCCCTATGGATCCCAGGGCCTGAAGGAGAGTTTCCTCTCCTTCAGACCCTGGGAACCATGAGAATACCTTCCGATACTTGATGTCCCATTGACTTGTATTGGTATCGGATATCGGTATCGGCGATATCCGATATTTTTCGGGTATCGGCCGATACTATCCGATACCAATACTTTCAAGTATCGGACGGTATCGCTCAACACTAGTTGTGACAGTTTCCTCATGTATCGGAGACACTGACACATGTAGACACATTAAAATGAATGCGTCTCTGCAGATGGCAGAATGTTTTCACGGACCGTGTGCAAAACACGGAGACATGTCAGTGTTCGTGGGAGCGCACGGATCACACGGACCTATACAAGTCAATGGGTCCGTGTAAACACGTACCGCACACGGATGCTGTCCGTGTGCTGTCCGTGTGCTTTTTTAAAGTCATAGGGTTAAAATTGAAACTAATTGTTTCAATACATGGACACACGGACAACATACGGACGCTAAACATGGACACACGGATATCACACGAATCCCACACGAATGTACCACGTGAGCACACGGACACATGGACGCCGATAACTCCGGTACCGTGTTCTCCAGTACCGGAAGTATCTGGACATGTGAGACTGGCCTAAGAGATTAAACTACCAGGAAAAGTGTTTTTAGAGTATGTGACTGTGAAAATACTCTAAACTGTGCCATTTTTTGGAAAATTACTGATAATCTAAAAGTATATTGATGTGCTCTAATGGGTTATTTATTAGTTACTTGCATTAAGGAGGTAAAATGATTTTTTACTTGTGGCAGAAGAAGACGACCTGAATTTTTTGTGTTTTTTTTTTTACTATGCTTTTATGAACTAAAAATAATAGCTAAAAAGAAAACATCACCAGTGATAACTATTTATAACAGGATACAAATATATTATAGGAGATGTAGAGTTAATAAAAGGCAACATTGTAACCAAATGTATAATGTAAGCAGAAATATTTTGGAATGGCACTTCTTCAGATTTTCTTCTACCGCAAAATTAAGTCATGTTTTTCTTTTTAAACATTGTAAAGACATTTATTATCATACGACCCTGTGTACTATACGGATAGGATCTGAGGCTTCCTATAGGCATGTGGCAATATTGCAAATTTGTTTTCATCGGAGCCGTGAGAAGCAATTGCATGGTGCCAGTGGGTAACCATGAAAGCTAGCCCTCCTCACTACCATCCTTGTCTTCCCCTGAAGCTCGACTATAGGATAACCTTCAAATGAGACAGGGACTTTCACTATATATTACTAAATTGCAGAATATAGTACAAGAGATCAGACAATCGCGAGTCTCCTAAGAATATTAAAAATTAAAGTTCAAACTAAAAAACACATTTTTCAAAAATTAGAAAAGTTTAAATCACCCCCCTCTTTTCATCCATTAAAAATTATAATGAAAAATGTTTGGAGGGGGCATTTATAAGTCTGATTTATCAAAATATAAAATGAACCCAATCATCAGTCAACACCATAACGAGAAAAAAAAAAAAAAAATGTAGGAATGTCAACTTTTTTGCCATTTCTCCTTCCGTAAAAAAAAAAGCAAAATGTTGTATCTATCGCAAATTGGTAGCTGCAAATCTGTCAGCTTGTCACACAGAAACTAAGTCCTCGTACAGCTCAATTAATGAAAAAATAAAAATGTTACCGGTCTTGGAATATGGTGGCACAAACCAAATTTTATTTTTGTACAAAACTTTATTTATTTTTTATTTTTTTCACTTAAATGGAAATAAAAATCGACACAGGTTTGGCATTACTTTAATTACGACACTGACGACTGACCTAGAGAATCATGATTCAGTATAGTTTTTAGCATGCAAGTCGCAAAAATAAACCCCTATAAACAAAGGCAGAATTTCATTTCAATTTTTCACAATGTCCCAACCATTGGAATTTTTCTTTTGTTTTATGGTAAAATGAATGGTGTCATTTAAAACCAGAAGCCCTCATATGGCTAGGTCTATAGAAAAATGAAAAAGTTCTGCCACTTGGAAAAAAGTGGAGAAAAAAAAAATTAGAGTGCAAAAACAAAAATTATCTGCAGAGTCAAGGGGTTAAAGGAACAGCATGCCTAAAACGTATCCTATCCCCATTTACTATACAGTTGAAGGCATGCATGCTTTTTCCTTCCTTTTATCAATCAGTATAACTTATAGTATATTACCAAGCCCAGAAAAATGTCTGCCACATTTACATGACTTCATCTCACATATGTGCAGGTCTCTAACATTTTTCGCATGTGTAAATGAGATTCACAGCTCTTCTTATAAGCTGCTCTTACTTATGTGATAACTTTAGCAGCCCTCTAAATTGTGAATAAATCGTACTTTGGTCAGTTATATGCTGCTTCTTCGTGGATGTGTATATCTATGAATATGAGACAATTAGAATCCGTCTATCCACATAGAACTATACCGAAGTGTCTAGACAGTGTAATCATCGGCCCATAGTCATAACATTGGGTTAGCTGTACTGTTCACTTACTGCAGCAGGTAGCCCTGTGATTAAACTACGTCTGACTATATATGTACAGTAGTTACATTAGTAAAGCATTCCTATATTGCATATGTCTAAGACACATAATACTTTTTCGGCTCATACACCGGGCAAAATCCTCCGAGTGTCATCGTTATAAGCGTGTCTAATCATTTAACGTCATCTAGATTAAGGCTCTTCGCACATTAGTAACATGGCTCCAGTTTTCAATGAAGCCACGACACCTATGTTTTCTTTAAAACCGATCCCAAACTATTCTTAGCAATCCCATAGGGTCTGTCAGGTTCCCGTTGGGATTCTGGTGTTACAGACTGCACTGCTGCGTACGACAGAGCTTAAGAGAAGGTAAAGTAGTCCTGCGAGTTTGTGCTACTTTTAGTTTCTGTATATCTCACAAGCATACTGGTATGAGAGCGGGCAGTTCAAAACAAATGCATATAAAAAGGAATAAAAAATATGAATATATTTGCTGAAACAATAACCATTTTAGAATACACTAGCAGCGGTGATAGATTAAGAATATGGTTAACAAAGATGTCTTTATACAGGTACAGGAAAGATATATATCTTGGTACCGTGTTAGCCAGTAGATAGAAAACTATTTAGAATTGACTCTCAATTCAAAATATTTATGCAGGTAGTAATTCCTGAAATAAAGCTAGGGGTCGTGCACACAGCACTGTTATATGCAGTTATGTAATATGGGTCTATGAAGCCTGGGCAGCACGGTGGCTCAGTGGTTAGCACAGCAGCCTTGCAGCACTGAGGTCCTGGGTCCAAATCCCACCAAGGACAACATCTGCAAGGAGTTTGTATATTCTCCCTTTGTTCGCGTGGGTTTCCTCCAAATACTCCGGTTTCCTCCCACATTCCAAAGACATACTGATAGGGCATTTAGTCTGAGCCCCATTGGGGACAGTGATGCATGTAAAGCGCTGTGGAATATAATAGCGCTATATAAGCAAAGAATAATAAATACGTATGCCTATGTCTTTTGTAATACCCAATCTGATGGAGTATATGAATATGAATCCTATTTCTTACCTCTACTTCTTCCTCCTGCTGTGATTACATTTCTCTGTTCTTCTGCTTGGTCTTATAGGCCTTTTTAGGCAGCTGGATGCTATCTGAGCTTTCAAGTACTTAGCATCCACACCATTACTTTTCATGCTAGGCCATGTATATGTTTTATTGTGTGTCTTCTGACCAACTAAGCTATACTTTGCACTTTGGGCCCTGTTACATCCTCACAATGAGTCTCAAGGCCAACACAGTTCTTCTGCAAAGCTTGGCTCTGTTATACCGCCAAAGTGATTCTCCTGAGTCTTGACCAACACAGATCCGATGCAATCCGATGCTACATCACCAGAATGACTTTCCTGATTAGTCCAGATTTCTTGCAATGCTTGATTCTTCTACATTGTAGGAGAGTGACTGAGTCTCCTAACCAACTCAACTATGCTACATGAATTGGCTCTGCTGCCACTGTGTGTACTTGACCAATTCAACTTCACATCGCTGGTCTCTGCTGCATTGCTTTACTTTGCTGAACACTGAGCGACTTGACATGTCCAGCACTACTGCATTGCTTGGGTCTGCTACATTTTTCCACTCAGTGATTGAATGAAAATTGAGTGATGGCTTCAAACAGAATCAACTATATAACAACTACTGTATTTTTTTAATTATAACTTTAAGACGCACCTTTTTTCCCCCAAATTTGGGGGAAAATGGGGGTGCATCTTACAGTCCGAATGTAGGTTACCAGCCTCAGTGGAGTGGGGTCCTGGGGTCACTGCTGTAGGAATCTTCTCGCAGATTGATGATCTCATCTCCCAAGATCTTGGCTCCCGAGATCTCAAGTACACATTTGCTGCCACCAGTGGCCATTTTCCTGGAGTCCACCACATTGAAAAGTATAGAAAGTGCGGGAGCTCAGGGCTTTCACAAAATGTTGGCGGAACCTCTTTACCTCCGAACACCACCTTCTAGAAGCTTGAGGCCAACAGCATCGCTGCACTTCTACCTATGTCAAACACCACCTCTTACCAGCCTGGGGCCCACATCATCTCCTGCCTCTGCCGCTGCCAGCTTCCTGCAGCAGCGACCCTGCCACCCTGTACCCCACTCTATGTAGAATATTAAAATATATATAAAATCTATACATTATTTTAATACAATTGAAAAAGTAATCTCATAGCAAAATTATAGCAGTAAGGTTCTTCTTTTATTAACCAGCTCCGGATTTTCTTTCCTTTTTTTTAGTGGTGCTGATGAGATTTTGGCTTGACCTTGCTGTGACACAGATTTGACCTTGTTTTCTTGTTTTAACAATACTTTTTTGTATGTTTGTGTAATGGCTAGGGATGATTGAATAGACCAGCTGATGCTACACAACAGACATTTTGGAAAATGTAAGTCAGCGACATCATAAAGACAAGTCCCCAAGTGAAACTAAACAAAAACAAGACGAGTTTACACCAGATAAATAAACATGAAAGTAGTACATTAAACTGAAGCTGGATGATGACATAACCGCATGTCATAAGGTGTAGAGGTAACCCAAAAGCCCCTCTGCATCCCTGACGATATCTGTGTTATAAATGGCATACTGTAGGTGGGGCCCTATTACAGATATTTCATTGGGGCCCATTAGATTCAAGTCACGCCTGTCTCTAATCCTAATTTACAGATAATACATTTTTTACATAAGACATTTTGGGATTTATTTTAGTCCCATTTAACATGATGGATCAGTTCATTCCTTTTTCTGAATCATTATGTTCTTTTTTATCACTGTCCCACAGATTTTTGTGGGATTTGTGCTTACTGATACTCCCTGAGTCATTCTTACTCATTGGAGGTCATAGAAATGATATCATGCTAAACCACAGCTGTCTCTACAAAAACCTGTGAAAAGACTTTTTTTTAACTTGCTTCTTATTATACATAATATTATGACTACATAACAGTATCCATTACTGAGGATGATTCTTAGAATAAATCTACATTTTATATATTTGGGTTAATGTGGTGAACAATTATAAAATCGGCACACACTAGCAAATTAGGTGCAACTCTTGTCAGACTACACCTTCTTTTTATGCCACGCAGAGGTGTAACTAGGGGTTCAGCTCAGGGCAGGGCAAAACAACTGAGTGGTCCCCTAACCGGTAACCCTAATTACAACTATGGTGGCGGACTTTAATAATACAGTAGGTATAAGTAACCTCAGCAGATAACCGCACTGTTACTAACAACAAATCTCTACACAAAGACCAATACCGATGTTAACGCCATACGGTGACATATAGTGCTAGGCGTCAGTCCTGGAGACCATATGAGAATTATGGTACAGTTGTAGATGGTGACGTACAGATGACGTTTTTTCTGTCGGAGTCACTCACTCCTCCTGTCTTTTCCATCTGGCCCAGAAAAACATGACAACTTCTGCCATGACTCATCTGCAGAGATTATATCAAAGACACATGACTCTGGTATTATCGAAGGCGCTCTATGGGAAAGAGGGAAATACCTCCTACTCACCACCGTTCCTTGCCCCTACCTTTCCGTCCCAACCCGACCACTCGACCACCATTTTCCCCAATTAAAGACAGAGACGGATATTTCTTTGGAATTGTGTAGGCCACAGCAGCCTTTTTATTAAACAAACAACAGTTAACAATGAATGTAAAAGTATAACATTTCAAAACTAGGAGAAGTCCTTGGAGCCCACAAAAATCTGGTGATTTAACCATACCGTGAACATAACTTAAAACAATATTTAACTCCCAGCCATTGTAACCCTGGCTCGGGAGCACCAAAAACCCCACAAGAGGGTTCACTGTTCACGGTAATAAACTGGAGATCCGACCACCCCTGCCATAACTCCCCACCACCATTCACCAGATCCGAAACATATTAAACTCCAAAACAGAGGAGCCATATACCGATGGACCCCCCAAACCAATTTCCACCAACTCCAAGGACTCCCCCCAGCTGCCACAACGAGAGGCCTTTGAACACCTTAAAGGCCCGAGACCCCACCCGACCGAAAAGCTATGGCCCTTTCAATGCCCTCCTGCAACCCGAGAGCCCAAAAATCCATTCCCACAGCATTCAAATGAACGTCGTCCGCCAACCAATACTCCCCTTTTCCTGATTCCAATTCGAAATGTCTAACCGCCACGCCCCCATTCCTAGACACAAAGGCGGACACCGCCCTATTAACCTTTATGCGGGCCTTATCGATTTTTTCCAAAGACCGCATGTGCTTCCACCGTTTTCGCGGCACGATTTCCGACCAAACAACACTCAAACCCGGGTACAAAACCCATAATCGCAAACAATCCTGCTTTATGTCTCTAACCAACTCCTGAAAAGGTCGGACCCCCAAGTCATTACCCCCAACATGCAAAACCAAAACGTCCAGGGCTCGATCCAAGCTCACGCTGTTATGGATCTCCCGCAACACTTGATTCTAGGCCATTCCCCGAAAACCGAGCCACCGGATTACTGCCACACTTTGGTCAAAGCCAAGCTGCCTGCCCTCTGTCCGAACATCGGCATGCAGAACTCCCCAATGCACGTACGAGTGTCCGAGAATCCACACCAATAAAGCCTGGTGACCTGGAAAACAAAACACAAACTCAACAAATGTCACCAACTCAAGAAAAACCACTCCAGCAAGACCTATAAAACCCCCTCGACCACCCCCTGTGGCCGCACATAACTCCGAAAGCGGTTAGAGCACCACCTGCCAATCCTGCGAATAGCGGAAGCCCCCAACCCCCCAATTGACGCCTCGGTCACGGCTCCTATCCGAAAAGAGTGAGGGGCAAAACAAGCCCCATCCAAACCCAGCAAAGCAATAGCCTTTTTGAAAACCACCGTGAACTGGTAGCGGGACAGGCAGGAACCGTCTTGATGACATAACAAAGACCGATCGCGCCTAGGCTGAAGGCCCCAAAAACTGTTAAGGCAAGAGACCGGACACATAATAGAACCCGTGACTGAACCCAAAACAATTCTGCTACCCCGGCCTTCCTGATCCGACTTTGAACGCCGCAACCATAGTTCCACCCGACCCTCAGCCTACAACACATCCCTGGCCAACAAGCCTCCCGTCCCCTTTCTGCTAGGTGCCACCAACTCACCCACTCTAAAAGCCCCAAAAAAGGCCAATGAAAAGGCCAGCCAAAACAAGCAAAGCTCAAAAACCGAGAAACACAATGATGACAACACCTCGCCCAACTTTTCTAAAACGTTGAAGGAAACCGGCCACCTCGAATCCATTCTTCCAGGCCGCCGCCTGAAACCTTTTACAGCCCTCTGCACCAAAAAGAACTTGGTGATATCATCCTGACCCTGCAATTTGCAACCAAATGCCAAAGCCGCCATGACTCTTGACACCTTAGAAGACGACCATCCAACCGATGCCCCCCGACTTAACCATGACAACAAGATCCCCACCTGATCCTGTTGGCTCAACCCACGAGATGCCGCCACTAACAAATCCTCCCACTCGCGCCAAATTGTCTGATAAGCCTCCCAAGTTCTAGGAGCCAAAGATGCCTTAATAAACACCTCAGCATCCCGGATACCACTAACCAAAGTTCCGGAGGGCACTCCAACCCGACCATCTCCGCCTCCGGGGCCAACGACCGAAAACGATCAAACTGTAAACGAAAAAGAGAGTCAGCGATGGAATTATGAACTCCCGGCACATGCGACGCTGTGACATGCACGTTCAGGGTCAAACACAACAACACCAACTGCCATAACACGCACACCACTGGAGGCGATAATGCGGACAAACTGTTAATCGCGCAAACCTCCCCCATGTTATCGCAGTGAAACCGAACTCGCCTGTTCAGAAAAAACCCTTGCCACAAATGCACCGTTACCAGAATGGGAAAATTCTCCAAAAGCGCAATGTTACGAACCAAACCAGAAGAAATCCAACTCGCTGGCCATTTTGACGCACACCATTGCCCCTGAAAGTACGCTCCAAAACCCGAACCTCTGGCAGCGTCGGTAAATAACTCCAAAGACTCATTGTCAATCACGCCCTCGATAAACAAAGACCTGCCGTTATAAGTCTTCAAGAACTCACTCCAAACCGCCAAATCCTCCTTGTGCTCAGCCGATAACCACACGAAATGATGAGGAGCCTTAACTCTCGCCATGGCGCTAGCCAACCTCCTAGAAAAACTCGGTCCATCAGCATGACTCGACAAGCGAAATTAAGTTTACCAAGCAGTGATTGCAACTCTCGCAAAGGCAACTTGCGCAGGAGACCAGCCCGCCCAACATCTTCCCATCGGCCCGCCACTTTGTCCTTGGGCAACCGAAACTCCCACCGAACAGTATCAATGACGAATCCCGATGCCTAAAAAACACAAACACGTACTCGGGCCCTCCGTCTTACCAGGGGCCAGGGGAACGCCGAAACGAAAAGCCACAAATTCAATTGCGCTCAAAATCCTGGAACAACAGTCAGACCCCGCCGGGCCGACCCACAAAAATCGTCTAAGTAGTGCAGAACCGAATCACAACCAGAAACATCCCACACCGCCCATTCCAAAAAGGAACTAAAAGCCTCAAACAGGGCACAAGATAACGAACAACCCATGGGCAAACATCTTTCGACAAAAAAATCGATCCTCCCAAAAACAACCAAGAAGTCTAACGCTAGATGGATGAACCGGCAACAATCGGAAAGCGGATTCTATGTCCGTCTTGGCAAGAAGGGCGCTTTTTACGCATTTTTGCACCCAAACCACTGCCTTGTCAAACGATGCGTAAACCACCGAACACAACTCGGGATCAATGCCGTCGTTCACCGACCTACCCTTGGGGTACAACAGGTGCTGAATCAGGTGAAATTTTCCCGCCTCCTTCTTAGGGGCTACCCCCAGGGGGGAAACGACTAAATCCTCAAACGGAGCTTGTTCAAATGGGCCCGCCATGCGGCCCAGCGCCACCTCCTTGCGTAACTTCTCCGAATCCACCTCAGCATACAACAAAGCTGAACGCAAATTTATCTTAACAAAAGGAACCGCAAATGAAGGGGCCGGAATAACAAAACCTTCCATAAAACCTGACAACAACAAGGACGCCTTTTCCCTATCCGGGTATCTATTTAGATAAGGGGCTATCCTTTCCACCTTCACCGGAGTCTCCCCCATGGGAATTATCTGAACCTGATTTTGCCTTGCTCTTCTTAAAACATTTTGCAGCTCCGTGGGAGGAACCACTGCAGTGGGAGCACAAATGCTTAAACTTACAATTGACTCCAAATTTGCACTGTCCCTCATTAAATTGCCAGCAGACGCCCAACTTCTGTCCGCCTGCCTGACCCGCGTTACCTGAGGTACCCGCTGCACCAGACTGTGAACCATGGCTAGAACCCCCCCCCCCCCCCCCCCTTGAAAGTGATGGCCGAACTTGTACTGCGCCATTACCTGCAACCAGAGACCAATATCTTTCTGGTCCCACCTAATGGCCGGCAGAACCGCTTTTCTCTGTCTGAACTGCTCGTCGTACCTAAGCCACGCCTGACCGCCATACACCCTGTGAGCCTCGCTGATAGAATCCATGTAACAAAATAACCCCGAGCAATTCTCGGGAGCCTTCTCGCCAATGACACTGGCCAGGATGGCGAAAGCCTGAAGCCAATTAGCAAAAGTCTGGGGAATCAAACGCCAACGTCGTTTTTCTTCCTCCTCCTTTTTCGTATCCTCCTTCTTCCCCTTATCAAGGTTAAATTTTTCTAGCGGAAGCAGCGAAAAAATTTCCACATACTCATCCTTACTTATCTTTTGCTTCACCACTTTCTTAAGATGCGCCCCCAACGGGCCCTCAAAACACACGTATAGCTCGCCGTACGCCCTATCATCTAAGTGGATCCTGCACTCTTTCTCCTTCTCAGTTTGCACAGAAACGTAAACCGGATCCATGACCTCAGCCTGCACCGCTGCTGCACTAACATGTCTGCGCTGCAAGCCTGACCAAGCACCCAAAATTCCCTGCGGACCCACATCACGATCCAATCTAGCTAGTAGGCTCTGCATGCTAGTCAAAAGCTCCCAAACCCCTGCCGCTTCACCGTCGCCTGCCACCCCTGCCGCAGCTACACCACTAACCGCCCCCTGCCCACCACTAACCGCAGGCGAACACGCATCAGAAAGACAAAAACTAGACACCGACGCATACTCACCAGGCTGCAAGGGATCTGTGGTCCCTCCAGCCGGAGTGCTAGTATCCGGACGTCCGCGGACTGCCCAATCTGCCACCGACCCGTCCACCGTTGTACCCTGGAGCTGCCCGTCAGACCCGCTGTTCCAGAATGTCGCCGACACATGGGGCACAGGATTCGGACTCCAGGCATCAGGGGATGATGCTGTCTGGGCTGGTGAGGATCCATTGTGCTGCCCGATGCCAGCCGCGCTCCCGGCCGCCGCAGAAGGCTGTCCACACCACAGCCCTGGAGCAGGGGGCCCCCCTGCCGCCGCTGAAAGGGCTGGCCCGGCACAGTCCAGCCTCGGGCCGCCCAACCCTCTGCCATCCACCGATCCTCTGGACCCAGCTGCAGCTGCCGAGGCAGGCCGCACGACAGGCACATCACCGCCGCGGCCTCCCGATGCTCTAGGCCCCAGACGCTGCACAGCGCGCCTAGGCTCCGCCCCCACCACACCACGAGGTGAGGGCCTCGCAACCGCCGCTGTGCCCCGCCCGGCCATCGGATTCCCCCAGGCAGGGGCCTGCTCGTCGCTGCCCTTACCGTCGCCCGGCCTGGAGGGTCCCAGGAGGGGCTCCTGCACCTGCGGGGGGCACGTGGCCCGGAATCCGGCGACAGCCGCTCGGGGGGCCGTGACCGCCGAGCTCTCCGCTCCAGAGGGGGGACCGCTGACAAGGATCGGCCACCGCTGCCATCCACCAGGTGAGCCACCTGTGCCTCCAACCATCCAGGAGAGCGAGAAGCTGCAGCCGCCCTCAGGCTCTCTAGGACAGCATCCACGCCGGCCATGCTTCACGGAGAGGTGAGCGGGAACTGACCGGCCCCCGCCCCCTGACTCCTCTCTACCCCTCCAACCACTAACCCCCCACCTAATTAGCCTATTCCGCCCAACCCCCTCCTCTCCAACCCATTGTCACGCTGGCCTTCGCTTAGGCCATGGGGGGAGGGGACGGCTCGCTCCGGGCTGTCCTTTTGACTTCTCACATTTCCAGTGTCGTCCCCATCTAATCGCAACCTGCACAAACTCCTTATTCCGCTGATATCCCAATACTGAGCCATTGCTGCCGTATTTGTCCCTATTACTGCACCTACTACAATAACAGTGCTCCTCTTAGGGCCCCGCATAATACTGCTCACTATTGTGCCAATTGCATAGTAATAATGCTCATGCCCTCTACATGGTAAAACTAACACCTAGAAACTATTAATGCCCTGTGCAAATGCCCTAGAAAACAGTGTCCACAAAATGTTAATGCCCCCTGTGCTGCTTTGACAGTCACACTACTCTGAGTGGCCCACTAATGCTTCTTAAATGCCAACTTAACATTTAATATTGTCCTCAGAATTTCAACAGGTACAGTTATAATAGCCCATGAGTCCTCAGCATTAGGGATGTGAACATGCGGGCATATACTGTAACTGTTAAAGCAAGAAAAAAATGGCTAAAAAAGCCGCAGCCAGCTCACCAACCAGACCATCAGATGTGGAGCACGAGAGTTCGTCCTGACCCGGACTCCAAGCAGCAGCAAATCAATCATGTGGTTACTTCAGCTCCAATAGAATGGTAAAATTCTTTATTTATTCAACGTAGTCATAAAACAGGATAATCCTTACAGATAGCGGACAAAAATAAGTGATTGCACAAGCTATGGCAACGCATTTCGATCTCTACGGATCTTACTCATGTCTATATGAACTCAGAAATGGTTGCTATACATATAGAATCCATAGACCTATCACAAACAAACACTATTCGCCGCATGACTGACTCGGAAGGTCCTGAAAGCACATAAATAACAAAATCCAAACACATATATATAAAACAGCACACACATTTAAATAAATGCAAAATGCAAACATGTCAGAACTACCTATTGCCATAATCAGCAATAATGGTATAGTATTTTGTTCCTTTTGTTCATGCCCGCGGGGAAGCGAGTGTTCAGACTATACATCCAAAATGCCTCTCTAGTGAGCAGGCGTCTTTTCACATCACCCTCGCGGCTTTGTGGAAAAACTCTCTCAATGCCATGTACTCTCAAAGATGCGGTATCTCCATTATGCATCGTGCCAAAGTGTTTGGATACCATTGAAATATTCCTATTAATCATGTTACAATTTTTAGCGTCCCTCATATTTTCCGTGATGCGTGTTTTTAATTTTCTTGTCGTACAGCCTATGTATGAAAGTTGACAGGTCACACAGTCTATTTTGTAAATCACATTTTTGTTTTGACAATTGATGAAACTATTTATTTTGTAACTTTTTGTTTTTTTGGAATTTTGAAAGGTATTGCCCACATATGAGTGTGCACAGGTACTGCATGCCAAAGTGCCGCATTTAAAGAAACCCTTACATTCAAGCCAGGTATTGGATTTTTTCTTTAGTCACAAATGAATTTGGAGCAACTAAGTCCCCAATAGTTTGTGCCCTTCTTGCTACCACTTTAACCCCATCATTTAGGATGTTCATAAGCATGTAATCCTCATATAAAATTGGGTAACCTTCTATTAATGATTTTTTTAATGTGGTTAAATTGGGAACTAAACTGTAAATATGTATGGGGTTTATCACTTAATTTCTTTTTTGTGAATCCACTAATCGTATTTGTAACCAGCAGATCTTCTCTGCGTTTTTTATCCACTATGTTTGTGGCTCTATTTATCAACCAATTAGGGTATCTGCGGGCTTTTAATTTTTTCTTGAGTTCAGCAAACTCCTTCAATTTATCCTCCTCCCTGCTGCAATTTCGTTTCAGCCTAGTAAATTCCCTCACAGGTATGGATTTTATTGTGTGGGCTGGGTGGCTACTTGCTGCATGAAGAATCGTATTCCCACTAATAGGCTTCACATATGTTTTACTAGCTATAGGTTCGTCAGCTATGCCATATAAATTTAGATCAAGAAAGGAGATGTTATTTTGATCATAGACATAGGTAAATTTTATACCAAAATCATTTGTATTGATGTAATCAACAAATCCCGGTATGGTAGACACATCGCCCCCCCCAAATTCTGAGGGTGTCATCGATGTATCTGCCATACCAGGAGATGTGATCAACAAAAGGATTGTCTGGTGAATATATGTATTGTTGTTCCCAATGAGCCATAGTTAAATTGGCTAAGGACGGTGAATATTTGGCCCCCTGTTGTGAATTCTGTGGTCAAGCTCCCTCCTGTGGTCATGAGTGGTACTTCGGCTGGTTCTGTCCATGGGCTTCCTCTGGTGGATGTGAATGGGGCTGCAGCTTCTGAGTTTCCTTCCTCAGGTGACGAGGTTAAGTCGTTAGGTGCTGCTCTATTTAACTCCACCTAGTTCTTTGCTCCTTGCCTCCAGTCAATGTTCCAGTATTGGTCTTGCTCTCTCCTGGATCGTTCTTGTGGCCTGTCTTCCCTGCATAAGCTAAGTTCTGCTTGTGTTTCTTTGTTTGCTATTTTTTGTCCAGCTTGTTATTTTGGTTTGTCTTGCTTGCTGGAAGCTCTGGGACGCAGAGGAAGCACCTCCGTACCGTTAGTCGGTGCGGAGGGTCTTTTTGCGCCCTCTGCGTGGTTGTTTGTAGGTTTTTGTGCTGACCGCAAAGCTATCTTTCCTATCCTCGGTCTATTCAGTAAGTCGGGCCTCACTTTGCTAAAATCTATTTCATCTCTGTGTTTGTATTTTCATCTTTACTCACAGTCATTATATGTGGGGGGCTGCCTTTTCCTTTGGGGAATTTCTCGGAGGCAAGGTAGGCTTATTTTTCTATCTTCAGGGCTAGCTAGTTTCTTAGGCTGTGCCGAGGCGCTTAGGTCTGGTCAGGAGCGCTCCACGGCTACTTCTAGTGTGGTGTGATAGGATTAGGGATTGCAGTCAGCAGAGTTCCCACGTCTCAGAGCTCGTCCTATGTTATTAGTAACTATCAGGTCATTTTCTGTGCTCTTAACCACCAGGTCCATTGTGGTTCCAAATCACCAGTTCATAACAGTACTGGAGGACCAAAGTACTAATGCTTCTCAATAGAGGGAAAAGAGAAGTTCTGAGACCATTTTTTTTTCTCTGCACTGTGTTTTGTCTTTCTTTTCCCCTAGACATTTGGGTGGTTCAGGACATAGGTGTAGTGATGGACATTAAAGGTCTGTCTTCTTGTGTGGATCATCTCACTGCAAGAGTACAAAATATTCAAGACTTTGTGGTTCAGAATTCTATGTTAGAACCTAGAATTCCTATTCCTGATTTGTTTTCTGGAGATAGAGCTAAGTTTCTGAGTTTCAAAAATAATTGTAAACTGTTTCTGGCTTTGAAACCCCGCTCCTCTGGTAACCCAGTTCAACAAGTGAAGATCATTATTTCTTTATTACGTGGTGACCCTCAAGACTGGGCATTTTCCCTTGCGCCAAGAGATCCTGCATTATGTGATATTGATGCGTTTTTTTTTGGTGCTCGGATTGCTCTATGATGAACCTAATTCAGTGGATCAGGCAGAGAAAATCTTGCTGGCTCTGTGTCAGGGTCAGGATGAGGTAGAGATATATTGTCAGAAGTTTAGGAAGTGGTCTGTGCTCACTCAATGGAATGAATGTGCTCTGGCAGCAATTTTCAGAAAGGGTCTCTCTGAAGCCCTTAAGGATGTCATGGTGGGATTTCCTATGCCTGCTGGTCTGAATGAGTCTATGTCTTTGGCCATTCAGATCGATCGACGCTTACGTGAGCGTAAAACTGTGCACCATTTGGCGGTATTATTATCTGAGCATAAACCTGAGCCTATGCAATGTGATAGGACTTTGACCAGAGATGAACGGCAAGAACACAGACGTCGGAATGTGCTGTGTTTTTACTGTGGTGATTCCACTCATGCTATCTCCGATTGTCCTAAGCGCACCAGGCGTTTCGCTAGGTCTGCCACCATTGGTACGGTACAGTCGAAATTTCTTTTGTCCGTTACTTTGATCTGCTCTTTGTCCTCCTATTCTGTCATGGCATTTGTGGATTCAGGCGCTGCCCTGAATTTGATGGACTTGGAGTTTGCTAGGCGCTGTGGGTTTTTCTTGGAGCCCTTGCAGTATCCTATTCCATTGAGAGGAATTGATGCTACGCCTTTGGCCAAGAATAAGCCTCAGTACTGGACCCAACTGACCATGTGCATGGCTCCTGTGCATCAGGAGGATATTCGCTTTTTGGTGTTGCATAATCTGCACGATGTGGTCGTGTTGGGGTTGCCATGGCTACAGGTCCATAACCCAGTATTGGATTGGAAATCTATGTCTGTGTCCAGCTGGGGTTGTCAGGGGGTACATGGTGATGTTCCATTTCTGTCTATTTCATCATCCACCCCTTCTGAGGTCCCAGAGTTCTTGTCGGATTACCGGGATGTATTTGATGAGCCCAAATCCAGTGCCCTACCTCCGCATAGGGATTGCGATTGTGCTATCTATTTGATTCCTGGTAGTAAATTTCCTAAAGGTCGACTGTTTAATTTGTATGTGCTTGAGCACGCCGCTATGCGGAGTTATGTAAAGGAATCCTTGGAGAAGAGTCATATTCGCCCGTCGTCGTCGCCATTGGGAGTGGGGTTCTTTTTTGTGGCCAAGAAGGATGGTTCGTTGAGACCTTGTATTGATTACCGCCTTCTTAATAAAATCACAGTCAAATTTCAGTATCCCTTGCCGCTGCTGTCTGATTTGTTTGCTCGGATTAAGGGGGCTAGTTGGTTCACCAAGATAGATCTTCGTGGTGCGTATATTCTTGTGCGTATTAAACAGGGCGATGAATGGAAAACAGCATTTAATACGCCCGAGGGCCATTTTGAGTACCTGGTTATGCCATTCGGGCTTTCCAATGCTCCATCAGTATTTCAGTCCTTTATGCATGACATCTTCCGAGAGTACCTGGATAAATTCCTGATTGTATACTTGGATGATATTTTGGTCTTCTCGGATGATTGGGAGTCTCACGTGAAGCAGGTTAGAATGGTGTTCCAGGTCCTGCGTGCGAATTCTTTGTTTGTGAAGGGGTCAAAGTGTCTCTTTGGTGTTCAGAAGGTTTCATTTTTGGGTTTCATTTTTTCCCCTTCAACTATCGAGATGGACCCTGTTAAAGTTCAGGCCATTTATGATTGCACTCAGCCGACATCTCTGAAGAGTCTGCAAAAGTTCCTGAGATTTGCTAATTTTTATCGTCGCTTCATCAATAATTTTTCTAGTATTGCTAAACCGTTGACTGATTTAACCAAGAAGGGTGCTGATGTGGTCAATTGGTCTTCTGCTGCTGTGGAAGCTTTTCAGGAGTTGAAGTGTCGTTTTTCTTCTGCCCCTGTGTTGTGCCAGCTAGATGTTTCGCTCCCGTTCCAGGTCGAGGTTGATGCTTCTGAGATTGGAGCAGGGGCTGTTTTGTCGCAAAGAAGTTCTGATGGCTCGGTGATGAAACCATGTGCCTTCTTTTCCAGGAAGTTTTCGCCTGCTGAGCGTAATTATGATGTTGGCAATCGAGAGTTGCTGGCCATGAAGTGGGCATTCGAGGAGTGGCGTCATTGGCATGAAGGAGCTAAGCATCGCGTGGTGGTCTTGACTGATCACAAGAATTTGACCTATCTCGAGTCTGCCAAACGGTTGAATCCTAGACAGGCTCGTTGGTCGCTGTTTTTCTCCCGTTTTGACTTTGTGGTTTCGTACCTTCCGGGCTCTAAGAATGTGAAGGCGGATGCCCTGTCTAGGAGTTTTGTGCCCGACTCTCCGGGTTTGCCTAAGCTGGCGGGTATTCTCAAAGAGGAGGTAATTTTGTCTGCCATCTCCCCTGATTTGCGGCGGGTGCTGCAAAAATTTCAGGCTAATAGACCTGACCGTTGCCCAGCGGAGAAACTGTTTGTCCCTGATAAATGGACGAGTAGAGTTATCTCTGAGGTTCATTGTTCGGTGTTGGCTGGTCATCCTGGAATCTTTGGTACCAGAGATTTGGTGGCTAGATCCTTTTGGTGGCCGTCTCTGTCGCGGGATGTGCGTTCGTTTGTGCAGTCCTGTGGGACTTGTGCTCGGGCTAAGCCCTGCTGTTCTCGTGCCAGTGGGTTGCTTTTGCCCTTGCCGGTCCCGAAGAGGCCCTGGACACATATCTCTATGGATTTTATTTCGGATCTCCCTGTCTCTCAAAAGATGTCGGTCATTTGGGTGGTTTGTGATCGCTTCTCTAAGATGGTCCATTTGGTACCCTTGTCTAAATTGCCTTCCTCCTCTGATTTGGTGCCATTGTTTTTCCAGCATGTTTACATGGCATTCCGGAGAACATCGTTTCTGACAGAGGTTCCCAGTTTGTTTCGAGGTTTTGGCGAGCCTTTTGTGCTAGGATGGGCATTGATTTGTCTTTTTCCTCGGCTTTCCATCCTCAGACAAATGGCCAAACTGAACGAACCAATCAGACCTTGGAAACATATCTGAGATGCTTTGTTTCTGCTTATCAGGATGATTGGGTGTCCTTTTTGCCTTTGGCTGAGTTCGCCCTTAATAATCGGGCCAGCTCGGCTACTTTGGTTTCGCCGTTTTTCTGCAATTCTGGTTTCCATCCTCGTTTCTCTTCAGGGCAGGTTGAGTCTTCGGACTGTCCTGGTGTGGATACTGTGGTGGATTTGGACTCATGTAGTGGACAAATTGACATTGTCCCAGGAGAAGGCTCAATGCTTCGCTAACCGCAGGCGCTGTGTGAGTCCCCGACTTCGTGTTGGGGATTTGGTTTGGTTGTCGTCTCGTTTTATTCCTATGAAAGTTTCCTCTCCTAAATTTAACCCTCGTTTCATTGGTCCGTATAGGATTTCTGAGGTTCTTAATCCTGTGTCGTTACGTTTGACCCTTCCAGCTTCTTTTTCCATCCATAATGTATTCCATAGGTCATTGTTGCGGAGATACGTGGCAACTGTGGTTCCATCTGTTGATCCTCCTGCCCCAATTTTGGTTGAGGGGGAGTTGGAGTATGTGGTGGAGAAGATTTTGGATTCTCGTATTTCGAGACGGAAACTCCAGTACCTGGTTAAGTGGAAGGGTTATGGTCAGGAAGATAATTCCTGGGTCGTTGCCTCTGATGTTCATGCTGCCGATCTGGTTCGTGCCTTTCATTTGGCCCATCCTGGTCGGCCTGGGGGCTCTGGTGAGGGTTCGGTGACCCCTCCTCAAGGGGGGGTACTGTTGTGAATTCTGTGGTCAAGCTCCCTCCTGTGGTCATGAGTGGTACTTCGGCTGGTTCTGTCCATGGGCTTCCTCTGGTGGATGTGAGTGGGGCTGCGGCTTCTGAGTTTCCTTCCTCAGGTGACGAGGTTAAGTTGTTAGGTGCTGCTCTATTTAACTCCACCTAGTTCTTTGCTCCTTGCCTCCAGTCAATGTTCCAGTATTGGTCTTGCTCTCTCCTGGATCGTTCTTGTGGCCTGTCTTCCCTGCATAAGCTAAGTTCTGCTTGTGTTTCTTTGTTTGCTATTTTTTGTCCAGCTTGTTATTTTGGTTTGTCTTGCTTGCTGGAAGCTCTGGGACGCAGAGGAAGCACCTCCGTACCGTTAGTCGGTGCGGAGGGTCTTTTTGCGCCCTCTGCATGGTTGTTTGTAGGTTTTTGTGCTGACCGCAAAGCTATCTTTCATATCCTCGGTCTATTCAGTAAGTCGGGCCTCACTTTGCTAAAATCTATTTCATCTCTGTGTTTGTATTTTCATCTTTACTCACAGTCATTATATGTGGGGGGCTGCCTTTTCCTTTGGGGAATTTCTCGGAGGCAAGGTAGGCTTATTTTTCTATCTTCAGACCTAGGTCTGGTCAGGAGCGCTCCACGGCTACTTCTAGTGTGGTGTGATAGGATTAGGGATTGCGGTCAGCAGAGTTCCCACGTCTCAGAGCTCGTCCTATGTTATTAGTAACTATCAGGTCATTTTCTGTGCTCTTAACCACCAGGTCCATTGTGGTTCTAAATCACCAGTTCATAACAGCCCCCATAGTTCCTGACTTTTGAACATATATTTCATCCCCAAATGAAAAAACATTATGCCTCATGAGAAAAAATATAACCTGCAAAGCAAAATCAATTAAATCCTGTGAGTATTGACCATAGTCCGTTAGATGGAATTGTAATGCTCTCATTGATACATCATGAGGTATATTTGTGTACAAAGACACAACGTCACAACTAAGCCAGGCATAATTTTGTTTCCATGTCCAGTTTGTAAGTATTTTCAACACCTCTCTTGAATCTTTGATGTACCCCGGCATTTTCATGACTATAGGTTGCAACAATGAGTCAACCCACTCGCACAGATGTTCTGACATTGATCCGATGCCGGACACTATGGGACGCATTGCTGGAAAACCATCACCCTTGTGTATGTTTGGCAACCCGTACATGATAGGTAATTTTGGAGATTGTACAAACAAGTAATCAGCCTGTCTCTTATTAATGACTGCCAGATTCAAACCTTCTTCAATAATTTTTACAATCTCCTCATTGAATTCTTTGGTTGGATTTCTTCCCAGTTTTTCATATGTGGTTGTGTCAGATAACAATTCACACATTTTGTTCCTGTAGTCTTTTTCATTCATAACAATAATGGTACAACCCTTATCACTTTTTTTGATTGTGATGTTTTTTAACTGTTTCAGTTCTTCCAATGTTTTCCATTGTTGCTGGGATAGATTTTTACGAGTTTTTTTATTATTCCAACCTTCCTGCAGCGTTTTTAAATCTTTTTCAATGAGTTCTTGAAACCTATCCATGCATTCAACTCTTGTTTGTAAGGGATAAAAATAGGGATTTTTTGTTTTAAATTTCTCCGAAATGTTCAGTGATCCTTCCGGTAGCTCCCCCTGTTGTTCTCTCGATTGTGTCAGCAAACAGTTTAGAGCAATTTGTTCTTTAAAGTCTAAATTTTCAAATTCATTTTTTTCCAATACCAAATTATGTGTATGTATTGATGTCTCTTCCGGAAAAAAATGTTTTTTAATAGTGAGATCTCTCACAAATTTAGTTGACACAAATGGGTTTGAATGGCTATTAAAGGTAACATCCTCACCTGTGTCTCTTTGCTTGTAATCACTGTGGGGGCATAGAAGCTGAGTGAGTTTCTGGGATCTAGACAGACTCTTGCATCTTTCATCCAGCCACTGATGTTTCTGGATTGTAAGTCATGGGGAAGGCAAAATAATTGTCAACGCATCTATGGGAAAAGGTAGTTGAACTGTATAAATCAGGAAAGAGATACAAATAGATATCCAAGGAATTTATGATGCCAGTCAGCTGCATTCAAACTGCAATTAACAAATGGAAAATCAGGGGCTCTGTAAAAACAAAACCACGGTCATTTAGACCAACAAAAATTTCATCCACAACTGCCAGGAAAATTTTTCAGGATTCAAAGAAAAACCCACAAATAACACCAGCTGAAATACTGGACTCTCTGAAAACTAGCAATGTGGCTGTTTCAAGATGCACAATAAGAAGGCACTTGAAGAAAAATGAGCTTTATGGTCGAGTTGCCAGAAAAAAGCTATTATTGCTCAAATGCCACAAATAGTGTTGAGCATTCCGATACTGCAAATATCGGGTATCGGCCGATACTTGCTGTATCGGAATTCCGATACCGAGTTCCGATATTTTTGTGATATCGGAAATCGGTATTGGAGTGTGCGGTGCGTATGGTTCCAAGGGTCTGGAGGAGAGGAAACTCTCCTTCAGGCCCTGGGATCCATATTAATGTAAAAAATAAAGAATAAAAATAAAAAATATGGCTATACTCACCCCTCCAAAGGACCCTGGCTGTCACCGCTGCAAGCGTCCGCCTCCGTTCCTGAGAATGTAGTGAGTGAAGGACCTTCGATGACGTTGCGGTCAGGTGAGCGGTCACGTGAGCAGTCAGGTGACCAACCGCGACGTAATCGAAGGTCCTTCACTCACTGCAATTCTCAGGAACGGAGGCGGACGTTTGCAGCGGTGACGGCCAGGGTCCTTCGGAGGGGTGAGTATAGCCATATCTTTTATTTTTATTCTTTATTTTTTACATTAATATGGATCCCAGGGCCTGAAGGAGAGTTTCCTCTCCTTCAGACTCTGGGAACCATCGAGGATACATTCCGATATTTGTGTCCAATTGACTTGTATTGGTATCAGGTATCGGTATCGGCGAGATCCGATATTTTGCCGGTATCGGCCAATACCATCTGATACTTTCAAATATCGGAAGGTATCGCTCAACACTAGCCACAAAGTATCTTGCCTACAATACGCAAAATAGCACGGAGACAAGCCTCAACATTTCTGGTACAAGGTAATTTGGAGTGATGAGAAAATTGAACTTTTTGGCTACAGCCATAAACGTTACATTTGGAGAGAGGTCAACAAGGCCTATGATGAAAGGAACACCATTCCTACTGTAAAGCACAGAGGTGGATCGCTAATGTTTTGGGGAAATGTGAGCTACAAAGGCACAGGAAACTTGGTCAAAGTTGAAGGAAAGATGAATGCAGCACGTTATCAGTAAATACTGGAGGCAAATTTGCAATCATCAGCCCAGAATCTGCGCATGCGACGTACTAGGACGTTCCAACATGACAACGATTCAAAACACAAGGCCAAGTTGACCAGTCATTTCATACAGCAAAACAAAGTGAAGGTTCTGGAGTGGCCATCTCAGTCTCCTGACCTCAATATCATTGAGCCACTCTGGGGAGATCTCAAGCGCACAGTTCATGCTACAGAGCCCAGGAATTTACAGGAACTGGAGGCTCTTTGCCAAGAAGAGTGGGCTGCCCATCTGAGAAAGTAAAGAGCCTCATCCACTAAAGACTTCAAGGTGTCATTGATGAAAGAGGGGGCAATGCACGATATCGAGAAATGGGGTATGTGAACTGTAACATACCAGAATGCTGTAACAGGGTTAAAAGATGTTGGCCATACTTCATATGGGGAAAACCTGATGACAGGTTTCCCTTAACAACTTTATATATATAATTAGCCTCTTAGGCTACTTTCACACTGGCATTTTTTTAATACGTCGCAATGCGTCATTTAGAGGAAAAAACGCATCCTGCAAAGTTGTTTGCCCCATAGAGTTACATTACCGACGCATTGCGACGTATTGACACACGTCGCAACCGTCTTGGGATGGTTGCGCCGTGTTGTGGCGGACCGACGGGAGCAAAAAACGTTAAATGTAATGTTTTTTGCAGCCGACGGACCTCTTTTTCCGACCGCGCATGCGTGGCCGGAACTCCGCCCCCACTTCCCCGCACCTCACAATGGGGCAGCAGATGCGCCGGAGAAATGCATCTGCTGCGCCCGTTGTGCGGCACAACAAACGCTAGCGTCGGAATCTCGGCCCGATGCAATGCGACGGGCCGAATACGACGCTAGTGTGAAAGTAGCCTTATTATGAAATTATTAAAAGGGTTGTCGTGTCTAAAACTACAAGTCTGCAAGTCGCTCTATGTGAATGCAGATTTATGAATTCTCTCATTGTGCTTATTATGTGCTGTGAGGATTTGCCATTGCTGGGAGCAGGAAGGCACGTGACTATAAGTATATGATATGCATACTCATAACCACATTTCTTCTTGACAGTTTCAAGCCTCACTCAATACATGAGCATTAAGCAAGGCCATGCCCACCCTGCGGTACGTGACCAGGAGTATGTATAGCACATACTTGTAGTGCCCTCTCCCGGCAATGGCAAATTCTCACAGCATGAACTTAACGCGATGTGAGGATTCACAAGTCTGCAGTCACATAGAGCGACTTGTAGTTTTAGACAGGACAACCCCTTTAAACACAGTGCCACTCATGCCATAGTGACTGTATTGGGGTTTATTATACTAACAGGCTAAGGATTATAATAAAAACATAGTTGTATATATAAGCTCACTACCTCCCCATCTTCTTCCTCTCCAGACATGAGATTGCATATAATCTCATAATACGAAGCATTATAGTAGACACAAAAGAGCACAGTAAAACCGAAAACATTCAGTTGAAGAAAAATCACTATATTCAGCAAGTGCTAGTAAAAAGATGTAAAAAGCAGGGCTCATACAGGTAATATAGAGATGATCAGGTTTTTAATCAGGTTTTTAAATACATCAGATAGGGATTGCATACATCAGTTAGGACTGCTCTATATGGGTTTACCTTGACGTTTGGTGGAGCAGCTTAGTATACATTTTTTGTAAAAAAAATGTATCAACCAAATACCCTGTTTTTACATCTTTTTACTAGCACTTGCTGATTACTGTGATTTTTCTTCAACTGAGTGTTTTTGGTTTTACTGTGCTATTTTGTGTCTTCAAGTTTCTTGGTGGTGTGTGAACATGTCCCTACAGACTTGTTCACTGTGCAAGTAGCCCTTGTGTTTCAAAAAGTAACTGCAGTGCGCAGGCGCCGGGCCTCTGACCTTTCCGGCGCCTGCGCACTGCAGTACTATCTTCTGCCCTCAAGAGGGCAGAGCAAAGTACGCCTGCGCCGGAGCCGTGGCTGAAGATCAGAAGAGGACGTCTTGTAATGAAGATGGGAGGCGCCGCAGCGGACCAGAGACGCCCATCCGACCTGACCAGCAGCGGGACCGCCCCTGGGTGAGTATAAAATAACGTCTTTTTCTCCTTTTTCAGGTAACATCAGGGGCTTATCTACAGCATTACAGAATGCTGCAGATAAGCCCCTGATGCCGGTGGGCTTACCTCACCCGCGATTTTCGGGGTGACAGGTTCCCTTTAAAACAGGTTTTTTTGCCCAGGCATCAGACGTGAGTGTGCAGAATATTCTGGCTTTTTTTGGTACTATAGTATTTTTTGGAGTGTCTTACAACATTTTTGGACACCATTTTGCTGACCAAAAAATCTTTATCTGGCCCAAAAATATTTAGCTAGAGTTCTTATATTTATCATTGTACGCCACACGCATCGCATATCATTGCAGTAAATATTTTACAATTTTAGTACTCCAATTTTTTTTTTTGTGTCATAGCCTACTTATTGACACAATTTTTGTGGGCCCCAAAAAAATCAAGGCCACATTTTGAATAGTCTGTTATCTCCGTCAGATGCCCGGTCTATTTGTGGTCTCCAAATACTTGCTTTTCAGGCATACATTCCACTTTTTTGTCTGTCTGATACCGCCGGTCTATATAGTATTTTGGGGTTAAAAAAATTTAAACAACTCCAGGCCACATATTGAAACAGTGTTATCTCAGTCAGACACCCGGTCTATCTGTGGTCTGCAAACACTTGCTTTTCAGGCATACATTCCACTTTTTGGGCTGTCTTCTACACTTGGTCAATACAGTATTTTGGGGTTAATTTATTTATTTTTTTTAAACTCCAGGCCACATATTGAAACAGTCTATTATCTTCATCAGACGCCCGATCTATCTGTGGTCTCCAAATACTTGCTTTTCAGGTATACATTCCACTTTTTGGCGCTGTGTTAGCCTACTTCGTGACAGTAATTTTCTTTTAAAAAAGGCCACATATTGAACATTGTGGTTTCTCTGTCAGACGCTTCCTCTATCTGTGGGTTAAAAATTGTTGCATTTTGAATGCTCCTTTGAACTGGTTTTGGTGTGTCTTACCTTAGTTATTAATAACATTTGTTATTATTTGTTATTTTGTTATTATAAACAAAATAAAAAAATTACCAACATTCCATTGAATTAAATGTGTGTTTTTTTGGCACACTGATCACATATAAGTTTTCTCAAAATTAATCCATTTGTATTGAACTTTTAAAATATTTCTGTAGCCCATTTAAAATGGGCAAGGCAAAGGGCAAGGGATAAGGAAATGGACGTGATGCTGATGGTACATGCAGAGGACGAGGCCGTGGCCAGGCTGAACGTGGGCCACAACAAAGACCCACATCTTCTCGCCCGACTTTCCTGTCCCAGTTTCTAGGTGACCGCAGCACACCACTACTGAAGCCAGAGCAGTGTGAAATGGTTGTTGGTTGGATAGCTGATAATGCTTCCAGTCACTTTGCCACCACATCTTTCACATGGTCAAGTTTGAGTAGCCGTGAATGTGGACCGCATATTACTTACCCTAATCCTCCTCCCTCCCACCATGCTGAGTGCTCTGAGATAACTGATCCAATACTTGGACACGCCGAAGAACTGTTCTCTTTTCCCTTTAAAGATTCCGGACTCTTTGCCAGTCAACTTGAAATGGGGCAAGATGAAATTGCATGTAGCGATGCTCAAAGATTTGAGCAGCCAGGTTCACACGAAGGCGATGGTGGGAAAGTGTCACATGAGGTAGACGATGATGAGATGCAATTGCCAGAAAGTCAGAAGGAGGAGCAGGGTGCAGATGTGCAAGATGAAGTGGTGGATGACATAGTAACTGACCCAACCTGGCAGGAGGACATGCTGAGTGAGCATGGCAGCACACATGGGGAAGGAGGCATAGCACCCCAAAAGGCAGGAAGAAGCAGTGTGGTGGCTGCAGACAGAAGGCGTGCATACGTTCCCCATAACACCAACATGATGGAAGATGCCATTCCATCTGTTAGATATTCCCGAGTCTGGCTATTTTTTAAAGTCTCTGACGATAACCCTAAACAGGCCATTTGCAGCACCTGCCATGCCAGCATCTGGAGGAGTAACAAAACTACCAGCCTGACTACCACCAGCATGATCAAGCACATAGCAGCAAAGTACCCAACTTTGTGGGTCGAACCCCAGGCTCCAGGAACACTGTCTGCAGGTGACGCCATTGCTTCTTCCACTGTTTTGCGTACAAGCCAATCCCCAGTCCACGGTGCATGCAAAGATGCCTCGTGCCCTGCACCTGTTGTTGCCCACAGTCAGCTAGCACCATCATCAAGCCCATCCACGTCCTTGTCCAAGTGCAGCATTCAGTTGTCTATACCCCAGTCATTGAAATGCAAGCAGAAATATGCAGCCAACGCCCCTCAGGCCACAGTACTAAATTCTCACATTTCTCCTTTGCTTGCGCTCGAAATGTTGCCTTTTAGGCTTGGTGAGATGGATGATTTCTGCAACCTGATGGCAGCTGCCATCCCATGGTACTTGGTCCCCAGTGGGCACCATTTCTCCCGGTGTGCCGTACCGGCATTACAACAGCATGTGTCCCACAATATAACCCATGCCCTAAACAATGCTGTCACTGGCAAAGTCCATCTAACCACGGACACGTGGACAAGTGCTTGTGGGCAGGGATGGTACATCTCACTGACGGCACAATGGGTTAACATAGTGGAAGCCGGGACCCAGTCGGACCTTGCGATGCAATACAAGCTCCCGACACCGAGGATTGCAGGCCCTACCTCAATCAGGGTTGCCCCCACAGTCTACAGCTCCTGCACCTCCTCCTCGTCTTCTGCCTCCATATCTGAAATGAACACATCAGTCAGAAGCTGGAAGCACTGCAACACTGCCTCAGCCAAGCGACAACAGGATGTGCTGAAGCTAACCTGCTTCCAGCGGTGATGATGACTTAATTAGCATCACCATCTAGCTTCTCTGCATTCTGAAAACCTCCCTGCTCACAACTAAAGAGGATCCATTGCAGGCGGAGCATGAGGACATGGAGCAAGGAACCATACAGGGTGATTACACACAGCCCAGCCTCATGTCATCCCAAAGTGGATTGGTAGATAATGAGGAAGAGGAGGAGGAAGACTAGGAGCTACTTTCATGCGCTACAGATGGTACTACAAGCACAGCTGTCATACCGTGTGTTCAGCTTGGAAGGCCTGAGGACAGGGAGGAGGAGAGGGATGAGGAGGAGGAGGACAGCATGGTCAGTTGTCCTGTTGGTGAGGACACGGAAGTCTTTCCTGTTAGCAGTCTGGCATGCATAGCTGACTTTATATTGCGCTGCATTTCCCATTACCCTCGCATTATTAAAATTTTTGGTCACAGTCATTACTGGTTGGTGACACTTCTAGACCCATGCTACAAGGAGGACTTTCAAACTCTTCTTCCAGAGGCAGACAGGTGTACTAAAATGATGCAGTACCAGAGGGCTCTTGTAGTGGAATTACTAAAAAAATTCCTATCTGGGAACCCTGGCAGCAGACGTCAGAGTTTGTTGTACAACCAAGGAGAACAGGCAAGCGACACATTAGAACAATCCTGCACAGGCAGGGGAACAATGGCAAAGGTCTGGGACAGTTTTCTCAGACCCTCCCATCGCGCCGGCACAGAGGCAAGGGGTGCTGTTACAAGAAGTGCAATGTTTGGGAAGATGCTGAGGGAGTACCTTGCTGATTGTACAAATGTCCTCCGTGATTCCTCTGTGCCTTTTAATAATTGGGTATCCAAGCTGGACACGAGGCATGAACTGTCTCTCTTTGCCTTGGAGGTCCTGGCCAGCCCTGCTGCTAGTGTTCTGCCAGAGCAGGTTTTTAGTGCTGCTGGCAGAATTATAACTGATAAGCGCATCTGCCTGTCAACTGAAAATGCTGACAGGCTTTTTGACAGAGTACTCCCACAGAGACGAGTGCTGTGCACACACAAAGGCTTTTGAGATGAGAAATACAAGAAATACAAAATTCACAACATGATGCAACTAGTTTAACACAACAAGAAGAGCATTTACGTCTGTACAATTTAAACATTGACAAATCCCCAACCCAGATGGCATTCATCCATGGATGCTGAGGGAATAGAGCTCAATAATTGACAGACCACTGTATCTCATATTCTTAGACTCTCTTGTAACAGGGATGGTGCCACAGGATTGGAGGATGGCTCACATGGTACCAATATTTAAGAAAGGTAAGAAGGTGGATATGTGCAACTATAGTCCGGTAAGTCTGACATCAGCAGTGTGCAAAATTTTTAAGAGCATTATAAGAGATGGCCTGCAGAAATATATTGCAGAGAATAATATATTAACAGACAACCAGCATCTATTCATGAAGAGTAGGGATGAGCGAAACAGGTCGGCCATTTTCAGAAGTCGCCGACTTTTGGCAAAGTCGGGTTTCATGAAACCCGACCCGACCCCTGTGTGGGGTCGGCCATGAGGTCGGCGATCTTCTGAATCTGGTATCGGAATTCCGATACCGAGTTCCGATATGTTTGCAATATCGGAAATCGGTATCGGAATCCATATTTAAGTGTAAAATAAAGAAATAAAATAAAAAATATTGCTATACTTACCCTCTGACGCGCCCTGGTACTAACCGGCAGCCTTCCTTCCTTAGAATCAGCGCGTGAAGGGCCTTAGATGACGTCGCGGCTTGTGAGGAGGTGAGTGCAAATCTGGATGTAGGTAATGCAGCTGATGTGATTTATCTGTACTTTGCAAAGGCATTTGATACTGTTCCACATAACAGAATTATACTTAAGCTACAGAAGCATGGACTGGGGGAAACTATATGCAGATTGGTAATCAATTGGCTAAATGACTGGAAACAAAGAGTTGTCATAAATGGTACGTTCTCTAAATGGGATATAGTCAGCTGTGGTGTACCACAGGGATCTGTGCTAGGACCGATTCTTTTTAACCTCTTTATTAATAACCTTGTGGATGAGATTGAGAGTAAAGAGTCAGTCTTTGCTGATGATGTGAGGGGAGCCAGAGCCATAGTCATGGCTGATATATATTGCTCAATCATGCCCTGTTACCCCGTCACATGAATACAATTGTTATGTTTGCTAATGACAGGTGTTATGAAGGCAATCCAGAAACACAGTGTGCTTAGCAATCAGAGCGCACACAGTGATCTGACAAATACCCAAAAATACAAGAACGAGCTCTGAGACGTGGAAACTCTGTAGACTGCACACCTGATCCTATCCTAAACACAACTAAAAGCGGCTGTGGATTGCGCCTAACAACTACCTAGGCAACTCGGCACAGCCTAAGAAACTAGCTAGCCTGAAGATAGAAAAATAGGCCTGACTTGCCCCAGAGAAATTCCCCAAAGGAAAAGGCAGCCCCCCACATATAATGACTGTGAGTAAGATGAAAAGACAAAACGTAGGGATGAAATAGATTCAGCAAAGTGGGGCCCGATATTCTAGGACAGAGCGAGGACAGTAAAGCGAACTTTGCAGTCTACAAAAAACCCTAAAGCAAAACCACGCAAAGGGGCAAAAAAAACCACCGTGCCGAACTAACGGCACGGCGGTACACCCTTTGCGTCTCAGAGCTTCCAGCAAAACAAAAGACAAGCTGGACAGAAAAAAAGCAACAAAAAAAAAAAGCAAAAAGCACTTAGCTATACAGAGCAGCAGGTCACAGGAACAATCAGGAGAAGCTCAGATCCAACACTGAAACATTGACAAGGAGCAAGGATAGCAGCATCAGGCGGAGTTAAGTAATGAAGCAGTCAACGAGCTCACCAGAACACCTGAGGGAGGAAGCTCAGAAGCTGCAGTACCACTTGTGACCACAGGAGTGAATTCAGCCACAGAATTCACAACAGTACCCCCCCCTTGAGGAGGGGTCACCGAACCCTCACCAGAGCCCCCAGGCCGACCAGGATGAGCCGCATGAAAGGCACGAACAAGATCGGAAGCATGAACATCAGAGGCAAAAACCCAGGAATTATCTTCCTGAGCATAACCCTTCCATTTAACCAGATACTGGAGTTTCCGTCTAGAAACACGAGAATCCAAAATCTTCTCCACAATATACTCCAATTCCCCCTCCACCAAAACCGGGGCAGGAGGCTCAACAGATGGAACCATAGGTGCCACGTATCTCCGCAACAACGACCTATGGAATACATTATGTATGGAAAAGGAGTCTGGGAGGGTCAAACGAAAAGACACAGGATTGAGAACCTCAGAAATCCTATACGGACCAATAAAACGAGGTTTAAATTTAGGAGAGGAAACCTTCATAGGAATATGACGAGAAGATAACCAAACCAGATCCCCAACACGAAGTCGGAGACCCACACGGCGTCTGCGATTAGCGAAAAGTTGAGCCTTCTCCTGGGACAAGATCAAATTGTCCACTACCTGAGTCCAGATCTGCTGCAACCTATCCACCACAGAATCCACACCAGGACAGTCCGAAGACTCAACCTGTCCTGAAGAAAAACGAGGATGGAACCCAGAATTGCAAAAAAAAGGAGAAACCAAGGTAGCCGAGCTGGCCCGATTATTAAGGGCGAACTCAGCCAACGGCAAAAAGGACACCCAATCATCCTGGTCTGCAGAAACAAAACATCTCAGATATGTTTCCAAGGTCTGATTGGTTCGTTCGGTCTGGCCATTAGTCTGAGGATGGAAAGCCGAGGAAAAGGATAGGTCAATGCCCATCCTACCACAAAAGGCTCGCCAGAACCTTGAAACAAACTGGGAACCTCTGTCAGAAACAATATTCTCAGGAATGCCATGCAACCGAACCACATGCTGAAAGAACAAAGGTACCAAATCAGAGGAGGAAGGCAATTTAGCCAAGGGCACCAGATGGACCATTTTAGAAAAGCGATCACAGACCACCCAAATGACTGACATCTTTTGAGAAACGGGAAGGTCAGAAATGAAATCCATCGAAATATGTGTCCAAGGCCTCTTTGGGACCGGCAAGGGCAAAAGCAACCCACTGGCACGAGAACAGCAGGGCTTAGCCCTAGCACAAATCCCACAGGACTGCACAAAAGTACGTACATCCCGTGACAGAGATGGCCACCAGAAGGATCTAGCCACTAACTCTCTGGTACCAAAGATTCCAGGATGACCAGCCAACACCGAACAATGAAGTTCAGAGATAAGTTTATTAGTCCACCTATCAGGGACGAACAGTTTCTCTGCTGGACAACGATCAGGTTTATTCGCCTGAAATTTTTGCAACACCCGCCGCAAATCAGGAGAGATGGCAGACACAATGACTCCTTCCTTGAGGATACCCGCTGGCTCAGATAAACCCGGAGAGTCGGGCACAAAACTCCTAGACAGAGCATCCGCCTTCACATTTTTAGAGCCCGAAAGGTACGAAATCACAAAGTCGAAGCGGGCAAAAAATAACGACCAACGGGCCTGTCTAGGATTCAAGCGCTTGGCAGACTCGAGATAAGTCAAGTTCTTATGATCAGTCAATACCACCACGCGATGCTTAGCTCCTTCAAGCCAATGACGCCACTCCTCGAATGCCCACTTCATGGCCAGCAACTCTCGATTGCCCACATCATAATTACGCTCAGCGGGCGAAAACTTCCTGGAAAAGAAAGCACATGGTTTCATCACTGAGCAATCAGAACCTCTCTGTGACAAAACCGCCCCTGCTCCAATCTCAGAAGCATCAACCTCGACCTGGAATGGAAGAGAAACATCTGGCTGACACAACACAGGGGCAGAACAAAAACGACGCTTCAACTCCTGAAAAGCTTCCACAGCAGCAGAAGACCAATTAACCAAATCAGCACCCTTCTTGGTCAAATCGGTCAATGGTTTGGCAATGCTAGAAAAATTACAGATGAAGCGACGATAAAAATTAGCAAAGCCCAGGAACTTTTGCAGACTTTTCAGAGATGTCGGCTGAATCCAATCCTGGATGGCTTGGACCTTAACTGGATCCATCTCGATAGTAGAAGGGATAAAGATGAACCCCAAAAATGAAACTTTCTGCACACCGAAGAGACACTTTGATCCCTTCACAAACAAAGAGTTAGCACGCAGGACCTGAAAAACCATTCTGACCTGCTTCACATGAGACTCCCAATCATCTGAGAAGATCAAAATGTCATCCAAGTAAACAATCAGGAATTTATCCAGATACTCACGGAAGATGTCATGCATAAAAGACTGAAACACAGATGGAGCATTGGCAAGTCTGAACGGCATCACTAGATACTCAAAATGACCCTCGGGCGTATTGAATGCAGTTTTCCATTCATCTCCTTGCCTGATTCTCACCAGATTATACGCACCACGAAGATCTATCTTAGTGAACCAACTAGCCCCCTTAATCCGAGCAAACAAGTCAGATAACAATGGCAAGGGATACTGAAATTTAACAGTGATCTTATTAAGAAGGCGGAAATCAAAACACGGTCTCAGCAAACCATCCTTCTTGGCTACAAAGAAGAACCCTGTTCCCAGTGGTGATGACGATGGGCGAATATGTCCCTTCTCCAGGGATTCCTTCACATAACTGCGCATAGCGGCGTGTTCGGGCACGGATAAATTAAATAATCGACCTTTAGGGAATTTACTACCAGGAATCAAATTGATAGCACAATCACAATCCCTATGCGGAGGTAGAGCATCGGACTTGGGCTCTTCAAATACATCCTGATAATCAGACAAGAACTCTGGGACCTCAGAAGGGGTGGATGACGAAATCGACAAAAATGGAACATCACCATGTACCCCCTGACAACCACAGCTGGATACCGACATGGTATTCCAATCCAATACTGGATTATGGGTTTGTAGCCATGGCAACCCCAACACGACCACATCATGCAGATTATGCAACACCAGAAAGCGAATTACTTCCTGATGTGCAGGAGCCATGCACATGGTCAGCTGGGCCCAGTATTGAGGTTTATTCTTGGCCAAAGGTGTAGCATCAATTCCTCTCAATGGAATAGGACACCGCAAAGGCTCCAAGAAAAACCCACAACGTTTAGCATAATCCAAATCCATCAGATTCAGGGCAGCGCCCGAATCCACAAACGCCATGACAGAAAACGACGACAAAGAGCATATCAAGGTAATGGACAGAAGGAATTTGGACTGTACAGTACCAATGACGGCAGACCTAGCGGACCGCTTAGTGCGCTTAGGACAATCAGAAATAGCATGAGTGGAATCACCACAGTAGAAACACAGACCATTCAGACGTCTGTATTCCTGCCGTTCAACTCTAGTCATAGTCCTATCGCACTGCATAGGATCTGGTTTAACCTCAGGCAGTACCGCCAAATGGTGCACAGATTTACGCTCGCGCAAGCGTCGACCGATCTGAATGGCCAAAGACAAAGACTCATTCAAACCAGCAGGCATAGGAAATCCCACCATGATATCCTTAAGAGCCTCAGAGAGACCCTTTCTGAACAAAGCTGCCAGCGCAGATTCATTCCACTGAGTGAGTACTGACCATTTCCTAAATTTCTGACAATATACTTCTATATCATCCTGACCCTGGCACAAAGCCAGCAAATTTTTCTCAGCCTGATCCACTGAATTAGGCTCATCGTACAGCAATCCGAGCGCCAGGAAAAACGCATCGACACTACTCAATGCAGGGTCTCCTGGCGCAAGAGAAAATGCCCAGTCTTGAGGGTCGCCGCGCAAAAAAGAAATAATAATCAAAACCTGTTGAATAGGATTACCAGAAGAATGAGGTTTCAAGGCCAGAAATAGCTTACAATTATTTTTGAAACTTAGAAACTTAGTTCTATCTCCAAAAAACAAATCAGGAATAGGAATTCTTGGTTCTAACATAGATTTCTGATCAATAGTATCTTGAATTTTTTGTACATTTATAACGAGATTATCCATTGAAGAGCACAGACCCTGAATATCCATGTCCACACCTGTGTCCAGAATCACCCAAATGTCTAGGGGAAAAAAAAAAAAAGTGAACACAGAGAAGAAAAAAAAAAAAAAAATGATGTCAGAACTTTTTCTTTCCCTCTATTGAGAATCATTAGTTTTGGCTCCTTGTACTGTTATGTTTGCTAATGACAGGTGTTATGAAGGCAATCCAGAAACACAGTGTGCTTAGCGATCAGAGCGCACACAGTGATCTGACAAATACCCAAAAATACAAGAACGAGCTCTGAGACGTGGAAACTCTGTAGACTGCACACCTGATCCTATCCTAAACACAACTAAAAGCGGCTGTGGATTGCGCCTAACAACTACCTAGGCAACTCGGCACAGCCTAAGAAACTAGCTAGCCTGAAGATAGAAAAATAGGCCTGACTTGCCCCAGAGAAATTCCCCAAAGGAAAAGGCAGCCCCCCACATATAATGACTGTGAGTAAGATGAAAAGACAAAACGTAGGGATGAAATAGATTCAGCAAAGTGGGGCCCGATATTCTAGGACAGAGCGAGGACAGTAAAGCGAACTTTGCAGTCTACAAAAAACCCTAAAGCAAAACCACGCAAAGGGGCAAAAAAAACCACCGTGCCGAACTAACGGCACGGCGGTACACCCTTTGCGTCTCAGAGCTTCCAGCAAAACAAAAGACAAGCTGGACAGAAAAAAAGCAACAAAAAAAAAAGCAAAAAGCACTTAGCTATACAGAGCAGCAGGTCACAGGAACAATCAGGAGAAGCTCAGATCCAACACTGAAACATTGACAAGGAGCAAGGATAGCAGCATCAGGTGGAGTTAAGTAATGAAGCAGTCAACGAGCTCACCAGAACACCTGAGGGAGGAAGCTCAGAAGCTGCAGTACCACTTGTGACCACAGGAGTGAATTCAGCCACAGAATTCACAACATACAATGTCCCCTTTACAGCATACCTTCTGCTCCACCTTCTGCACCGTCAGGGTTCCATCGTGGCTGCTGAAGTTATGTTGCTGGTATTGTTACGTATAAAGAGACAGAGTCCAAGTTCAACTTAAAACAGGCAACTTTACTGGCTTCTTTCCTCAGTACGTCCAAATCCATTACAGCATCGACATAGAGTTCTACACAGCTTCTTTCCTTCTCTTTCCCTGTGCTCTCCCTCATGTACTTTAACATACACCCGAGTCGTGTCATGTCCAGGACCGCAGCGTCCTCCCTATCCTGCTTCACTACTTTTAGGAGTTCCCTTGTCTGTTTCACCCCAGACATAAGGGCATCTGCCCACATAGGTGACTTCAACATCCCCATTGACACTTACCTCTCAGTTGCCACTAAACTTCTATCTCTCACTTCCTTCTTCGGCCTCACTTAATGGTCTTCTGCAGCCACTCACAAAGATGGTCACACACTGGACCTCATCTTCACCCGCCTCTGCTCCCTATCTAACCTCTCTAACTCACCTCTTCCTCTTTCTGACCACAATCTACTCACATTCTCTTCCCTCTCCACTCCTTGTCTACAATCCCCACCCCACAAACTTGCACACCCTTGCAGAAATCTTAAACACCTCAATCTACACTCACTTTCTGAATCCCTCCTCCCTCTCACAGACATAAGTTCCCTACACAATGTGGATGATGCTGCCGCGCTATATAACACCACAAAAGCTGTAGCTTTGGAATCTCTTGCCCCTCTCACAGCTCGCAATATCAACAGACAGCCCTGGCACACCAGCCTGACCAAAGAACTGAGGCGAGCTTCCAGGGCTGCTGAGCGCAGATGGAAAAGATCCCACTCCAACGAGCACTTCATCGCATTCAAACAGTCCCTCACTACTTTCAAGACCACACTCGCCACAGCAAAACAAACCTACTTCTCATCTCTCATATCCTCCCTGTCTCACAACCCTAAACGGTTATTCAACACCTTCAATTCTCTCCTCTGTCCCCCAGCACCTCCTCCCTCCCCACTCATCTCAGCTGAAGACTTTTCCTAATTTTTCAGGCAGAAGATTGAGAACATCGGAGACAGTTTTAGTGGACAAACCCCAGAGCACTTCCTCCCAACTACCCAGCCCTCCACATCCAACACCAACATCTCCACCATTATTGACTCTCCACTCTACTCTCAAGATCGCATCTCACCACCTGTGCACTTGACCCGATCCCATCCCATTTCATGCCAAACCTCGCCACAGACTTCATCCCAACCCTAACCTGTTGTGAATTCTGTGGCTGAATTCACTCCTGTGGTCACAAGTGGTACTGCAGCTTCTGAGTTTCCTCCCTCAGGTGTTCTGGTGAGCTCGTTAACTGCTTCATTACTTAACTCCGCCTGATGCTGTTATCCTTGCTCCTTGTCAATGTTTCAGTGTTGGATCTGAGCTTCTCCTGATTGTTCCTGTGACCTGCTGCTCTGTATAGCTAAGTGCTTTTTGCTTTTTTGTTGCTTTTTTTCTGTCCAGCTTGTCTTTTGTTTTGCTGGAAGCTCTGAGACGCAAAGGGTGTACCGCCGTGCCGTTAGTTCGGCACGGTGGTTTTTTTTTTGCCCCCTTTGCGTGGTTTTGCTTTAGGGTTTTTTGTAGACTGCAAAGTTCGCTTTACTGTCCTCGCTCTGTCCTAGAATATCGGGCCCCACTTTGCTGAATCTATTTCATCCCTACGTTTTGTCTTTTCATCTTACTCACAGTCATTATATGTGGGGGGCTGCCTTTTCCTTTGGGGAATTTCTCTGGGGCAAGTCAGGCCTATTTTTCTATCTTCAGGCTAGCTAGTTTCTTAGGCTGTGCCGAGTTGCCTAGGTAGTTGTTAGGCGCAATCCACAGCCGCTTTTAGTTGTGTTTAGGATAGGATCAGGTGTGCAGTCTACAGAGTTTCCACGTCTCAGAGCTCGTTCTTGTATTTTTGGGTATTTGTCAGATCACTGTGTGCGCTCTGATCGCTAAGCACACTGTGTTTCTGGATTGCCTTCATAACACCTGTCATTAGCAAACATAACAGTACAAGGAGCCAAACTAATGATTCTCAATAGAGGGAAAGAAAAAGTTCTGACATCATTTTTTTTTTTTTTTTCTCTTCTGCTCTGTGTTCACTTTTTTTTTTCCCCTAGACATTTGGGTGATTCTGGACACAGGTGTGGACATGGATATTCAGGGTCTGTGCTCTTCTATGGATAATCTCGTTATAAATGTACAAAAAATTCAAGATACTATTGATCAGAAATCTATGTTAGAACCAAGAATTCCTATTCCTGATTTGTTTTTTGGAGATAGAACTAAGTTTCTAAGTTTCAAAAATAATTGTAAGCTATTTCTGGCCTTGAAACCTCATTCTTCTGGTAATCCTATTCAACAGGTTTTGATTATTATTTTTTTTTTGCGCGGCGACCCTCAAGACTGGGCATTTTCTCTTGCGCCAGGAGACCCTGCATTGAGTAGTGTCGATGCGTTTTTCCTGGCGCTCGGATTGCTGTACGATGAGCCTAATTCAGTGGATCAGGCTGAGAAAAATTTGCTGGCTTTGTGCCAGGGTCAGGATGATATAGAAGTATATTGTCAGAAATTTAGGAAATGGTCAGTACTCACTCAGTGGAATGAATCTGCGCTGGCAGCTTTGTTCAGAAAGGGTCTCTCTGAGGCTCTTAAGGATGTCATGGTGGGATTTCCTATGCCTGCTGGTTTGAATGAGTCTTTGTCTTTGGCCATTCAGATCGGTCGACGCTTGCGCGAGCGTAAATCTGTGCACCATTTGGCGGTACTGCCTGAGGTTAAACCTGAGCCTATGCAGTGCGATAGGACTATGACTAGAGTTGAACGGCAGGAATACAGACGTCTGAATGGTCTGTGTTTCTACTGTGGTGATTCCACTCATGCTATTTCTGATTGTCCTAAGCGCACTAAGCGGTCCGCTAGGTCTGCCGTCATTGGTACTGTACAGTCCAAATTCCTTCTGTCCATTACCTTGATATGCTCTTTGTTGTCGTTTTCTGTCATGGCGTTTGTGGATTCGGGCGCTGCCCTGAATCTGATGGATTTGGATTATGCTAAACGTTGTGGGTTTTTCTTGGAGCCTTTGCGGTGTCCTATTCCATTGAGAGGAATTGATGCTACACCTTTGGCCAAGAATAAACATCAATACTGGGCCCAGCTGACCATGTGCATGGCTCCTGCACATCAGGAAGTTATTCGCTTTCTGGTGTTGCATAATCTGCATGATGTGGTCGTTTTGGGGTTGCCATGGCTACAAACCCATAATCCAGTATTGGATTGGAATTCCATGTCGGTATCCAGCTGGGGTTGTCAGGGGGTACATGGTGATGTTCCATTTTTGTCAATTTCGTCATCCACCCCTTCTGAGGTCCCAGAGTTCTTGTCTGATTATCAGGATGTATTTGAAGAGCCCAAGTCCGATGCTCTACCTCCGCATAGGGATTGTGATTGTGCTATCAATTTGATTCCTGGTAGTAAATTCCCTAAAGGTCGATTATTTAATTTATCCGTGCCCGAACACGCCGCTATGCGCAGTTATGTGAAGGAATCCCTGGAGAAGGGACATATTCGCCCATCGTCATCACCACTGGGAGCAGGGTTCTTCTTTGTAGCCAAGAAGGATGGATCGCTGAGACCGTGTATTGATTACCGCCTTCTTAATAAGATCACTGTTAAATTTCAGTATCTCTTGCCATTGTTATCTAACTTGTTTGCTCGGATTAAGGGGGCTAGTTGGTTCACTAAGATAGATCTTCGTGGTGCGTATAATCTGGTGAGAATCAGGCAAGGAGATGAATGGAAAACTGCATTCAATACGCCCGAGGGTCATTTTGAGTATCTAGTGATGCCATTCGGACTTGCCAATGCTCCATCTGTGTTTCAGTCTTTTATGCATGACATCTTCCGTGAGTATCTGGATAAATTCCTGATTGTTTACTTGGATGACATTTTGATCTTCTCAGATGATTGGGAACAGGAACACATGGGCTACTTGCACAGTGAACAAGTCTGTATGATCATGTTCACACACCACCAAGAAACCTGAAGACACAAAAGAGAATAGTAAAACCAAAAACACTCAGTTTGAAAAAATGTTGCAGTAATCCGCAAGTGCTAGTAAAAGATGTAAAAAACAGGGTATTTGGTAGATACGTTTTTTGCAAAAAATGTATACTAAGCTGCTCTACCAATCTTCACGGTATACCCTTATCAGAGCAGTCCTAACTAATGTATGCAATCCCTATCTGATGTATTTAAAAACCTGATCATCTGTATATAACCTGTGTGAACAGGGTTCAGAGAGGAAAAATCCATGTGTGCATACAGGGTAGAACAGCTTTTGTGCAGATAGCCCAAGAGGAGTGGTGGAACTCCCCAGTCTTGTAGACACAAGAGAACAATTATGGAAACAGGAACACATGGGCTACTTGCACAGTGAACAAGTCTGTATGATCATGTTCACACACCACCAAGAAACCTGAAGACACAAAAGAGAATAGTAAAACCAAAAACACTCAGTTTGAAAAAATGTTGCAGTAATCCGCAAGTGCTAGTAAACGATGTAAAAAACAGGGTATTTGGTTGATACGTTTTTTGCAAAAAATGTATACTAAGCTGCTCTACCAATCTTCACGGTATACCCTTATCAGAGCAGTCCTAACTAATGTATGCAATCCCTATCTGATGTATTTAAAAACCTGATCATCTGTATATAACCTGTGTGAACAGGGTTCAGAGAGGAAAAATCCATGTGTGCATACAGGGTAGAACAGCTTTTGTGCAGATAGCCCAAGAGGAGTGGTGGAACTCCCCAGTCTTGTAGACACAAGAGAACAATTATGGAAACAGGAACACATGGGCTACTTGCACAGTGAACAAGTCTGTATGATCATGTTCACACACCACCAAGAAACCTGAAGACACAAAAGAGAATAGTAAAACCAAAAACACTCAGTTTGAAAAAATGTTGCAGTAATCCGCAAGTGCTAGTAAAAGATGTAAAAAACAGGGTATTTGGTTGATACGTTTTTTGCAAAAAATGTATACTAAGCTGCTCTACCAATCTTCACGGTATACCCTTATCAGAGCAGTCCTAACTAATGTATGCAATCCCTATCTGATGTATTTAAAAACCTGATCATCTGTATATAACCTGTGTGAACAGGGTTCAGAGAGGAAAAATCCATGTGTGCATACAGGGTAGAACAGCTTTTGTGCAGATAGCCCAAGAGGAGTGGTGGAACTCCCCAGTCTTGTAGACACAAGAGAACAATTATGGAAACAGGAACACATGGGCTACTTGCACAGTGAACAAGTCTGTATGATCATGTTCACACACCACCAAGAAACCTGAAGACACAAAAGAGAATAGTAAAACCAAAAACACTCAGTTTGAAAAAATGTTGCAGTAATCCGCAAGTGCTAGTAAAAGATGTAAAAAACAGAGTATTTGGTTGATACGTTTTTTGCAAAAAATGTATACTAAGCTGCTCTACCAATCTTCACGGTATACCCTCATCAGAGCAGTCCTAACTAATGTATGCAATCCCTATCTGATGTATTTAAAAACCTGATCATCTGTATATAACCTGTGTGAACAGGGTTCAGAGAGGAAAAATCCATGTGTGCATACAGGGTAGAACAGCTTTTGTGCAGATAGCCCAAGAGGAGTGGTGGAACTCCCCAGTCTTGTAGACACAAGAGAACAATTATGGAAACAGGAACACATGGGCTACTTGCACAGTGAACGAGTCTGTATGATCATGTTCACACACCACCAAGAAACCTGAAGACACAAAAGAGAATAGTAAAACCAAAAACACTCAGTTTGAAAAAATGTTGCAGTAATCCGCAAGTGCTAGTAAAAGATGTAAAAAACAGGGTATTTGGTTGATACGTTTTTTGCAAAAAATGTATACTAAGCTGCTCTACCAATCTTCACGGTATACCCTTATCAGAGCAGTCCTAACTAATGTATGCAATCCCTATCTGATGTATTTAAAAACCTGATCATCTGTATATAACCTGTGTGAACAGGGTTCAGAGAGGAAAAATCCATGTGTGCATACAGGGTAGAACAGCTTTTGTGCAGATAGCCCAAGAGGAGTGGTGGAACTCCCCAGTCTTGTAGACACAAGAGAACAATTATGGAAACAGGAACACATGGGCTACTTGCACAGTGAACAAGTCTGTATGATCATGTTCACACACCACCAAGAAACCTGAAGACACAAAAGAGAATAGTAAAACCAAAAACACTCAGTTTGAAAAAATGTTGCAGTAATCCGCAAGTGCTAGTAAAAGATGTAAAAAACAGGGTATTTGGTTGATACGTTTTTTGCAAAAAATGTATACTAAGCTGCTCTACCAATCTTCACGGTATACCCTTATCAGAGCAGTCCTAACTAATGTATGCAATCCCTATCTGATGTATTTAAAAACCTGATCATCTGTATATAACCTGTGTGAACAGGGTTCAGAGAGGAAAAATCCATGTGTGCATACAGGGTAGAACAGCTTTTGTGCAGATAGCCCAAGAGGAGTGGTGGAACTCCCCAGTCTTGTAGACACAAGAGAACAATTATGGAAACAGGAACACATGGGCTACTTGCACAGTGAACAAGTCTGTATGATCATGTTCACACACCACCAAGAAACCTGAAGACACAAAAGAGAATAGTAAAACCAAAAACACTCAGTTTGAAAAAATGTTGCAGTAATCCGCAAGTGCTAGTAAAAGATGTAAAAAACAGGGTATTTGGTTGATACGTTTTTTGCAAAAAATGTATACTAAGCTGCTCTACCAATCTTCACGGTATACCCTTATCAGAGCAGTCCTAACTAATGTATGCAATCCCTATCTGATGTATTTAAAAACCTGATCATCTGTATATAACCTGTGTGAACAGGGTTCAGAGAGGAAAAATCCATGTGTGCATACAGGGTAGAACAGCTTTTGTGCAGATAGCCCAAGAGGAGTGGTGGAACTCCCCAGTCTTGTAGACACAAGAGAACAATTATGGAAACAGGAACACATGGGCTACTTGCACAGTGAACAAGTCTGTATGATCATGTTCACACACCACCAAGAAACCTGAAGACACAAAAGAGAATAGTAAAACCAAAAACACTCAGTTTGAAAAAATGTTGCAGTAATCCGCAAGTGCTAGTAAAAGATGTAAAAAACAGGGTATTTGGTTGATACGTTTTTTGCAAAAAATGTATACTAAGCTGCTCTACCAATCTTCACGGTATACCCTCATCAGAGCAGTCCTAACTAATGTATGCAATCCCTATCTGATGTATTTAAAAACCTGATCATCTGTATATAACCTGTGTGAACAGGGTTCAGAGAGGAAAAATCCATGTGTGCATACAGGGTAGAACAGCTTTTGTGCAGATTGCCCAAGAGGAGTGGTGGAACTCCCCAGTCTTGTAGACACAAGAGAACAATTATGGAAACAGGAACACATGGGCTACTTGCACAGTGAACGAGTCTGTATGATCATGTTCACACACCACCAAGAAACCTGAAGACACAAAAGAGAATAGTAAAACCAAAAACACTCAGTTTGAAAAAATGTTGCAGTAATCCGCAAGTGCTAGTAAAAGATGTAAAAAACAGGGTATTTGGTTGATACGTTTTTTGCAAAAAATGTATACTAAGCTGCTCTACCAATCTTCACGGTATACCCTTATCAGAGCAGTCCTAACTAATGTATGCAATCCCTATCTGATGTATTTAAAAACCTGATCATCTGTATATAACCTGTGTGAACAGGGTTCAGAGAGGAAAAATCCATGTGTGCATACAGGGTAGAACAGCTTTTGTGCAGATAGCCCAAGAGGAGTGGTGGAACTCCCCAGTCTTGTAGACACAAGAGAACAATTATGGAAACAGGAACACATGGGCTACTTGCACAGTGAACAAGTCTGTATGATCATGTTCACACACCACCAAGAAACCTGAAGACACAAAAGAGAATAGTAAAACCAAAAACACTCAGTTTGAAAAAATGTTGCAGTAATCCGCAAGTGCTAGTAAAAGATGTAAAAAACAGGGTATTTGGTTGATACGTTTTTTGCAAAAAATGTATACTAAGCTGCTCTACCAATCTTCACGGTATACCCTTATCAGAGCAGTCCTAACTAATGTATGCAATCCCTATCTGATGTATTTAAAAACCTGATCATCTGTATATAACCTGTGTGAACAGGGTTCAGAGAGGAAAAATCCATGTGTGCATACAGGGTAGAACAGCTTTTGTGCAGATAGCCCAAGAGGAGTGGTGGAACTCCCCAGTCTTGTAGACACAAGAGAACAATTATGGAAACAGGAACACATGGGCTACTTGCACAGTGAACAAGTCTGTATGATCATGTTCACACACCACCAAGAAACCTGAAGACACAAAAGAGAATAGTAAAACCAAAAACACTCAGTTTGAAAAAATGTTGCAGTAATCCGCAAGTGCTAGTAAAAGATGTAAAAAACAGGGTATTTGGTTGATACGTTTTTTGCAAAAAATGTATACTAAGCTGCTCTACCAATCTTCACGGTATACCCTTATCAGAGCAGTCCTAACTAATGTATGCAATCCCTATCTGATGTATTTAAAAACCTGATCATCTGTATATAACCTGTGTGAACAGGGTTCACAGAGGAATTGTTCTCTTGTGTCTACAAGACTGGGGAGTTCCACCACTCCTCTTGGGCTATCTGCACAAAAGCTGTTCTACCCTGTATGCACACATGGATTTTTCCTCTCTGAACCCTGTTCACACAGGTTATATACAGATGATCAGGTTTTTAAATACATCAGATAGGGATTGCATACATTAGTTAGGACTGCTCTGATAAGGGTATACCGTGAAGATTGGTAGAGCAGCTTAGTATACATTTTTTGCAAAAAACGTATCAACCAAATACCCTGTTTTTTACATCTTTTGCTAGCACTTGCGGATTACTGCAACATTTTTTCAAACTAAGTGTTTTTGGTTTTACTATTCTCTTTTGTGTCTTCAGATGATTGGGAGTCTCATGTGAAGCAGGTCAGAATGGTTTTTCAGGTCCTGCGTGCTAACTCTTTGTTTGTAAAGGGATCAAAGTGTCTCTTCGGTGTGCAGAAAGTTTCATTTTTGGGGTTCATCTTTACCCCTTCTACTATCGAGATGGATCCAGTTAAGGTCCAAGCCATCCAGGATTGGATTCAGCCGACATCTCTGAAAAGTCTGCAAAAGTTCCTGGGCTTTGCTAATTTTTATCGTCGCTTCATCTGTAATTTTTCTAGCATTGCCAAACCATTGACCGATTTGACCAAGAAGGGTGCTGATTTGGTTAATTGGTCTTCTGCTGCTGTGGAAGCTTTTCAGGAGTTGAAGCGTCGTTTTTGTTCTGCCCCTGTGTTGTGTCAGCCAGATGTTTCTCTTCCGTTCCAGGTCGAGGTTGATGCTTCTGAGATTGGAGCAGGGGCGGTTTTGTCACAGAGAGGTTCTGATTGCTCAGTGATGAAACCATGTGCTTTCTTTTCCAGGAAGTTTTCGCCCTCTGAGCGTAATTATGATGTGGGCAATCGAGAGTTGCTGGCCATGAAGTGGGCATTCGAGGAGTGGCGTCATTGGCTTGAAGGAGCTAAGCATCGCGTGGTGGTATTGACTGATCATAAGAACTTGACTTATCTCGAGTCTGCCAAGCGCTTGAATCCTAGACAGGCCCGTTGGTCGTTATTTTTTGCCCGCTTCGACTTTGTGATTTCGTACCTTCCGGGCTCTAAAAATGTGAAGGCGGATGCTCTGTCTAGGAGTTTTGTGCCCGACTCTCCGGGTTTATCTGAGCCAGCGGGTATCCTCAAGGAAGGAGTCATTGTGTCTGCCATCTCCCCTGATTTGCGGCGGGTGCTGCAAAAATTTCAGGCGAATAAACCTGATCGTTGTCCAGCAGAGAAACTGTTCGTCCCTGATAGGTGGACTAATAAACTTATCTCTGAACTTCATTGTTCGGTGTTGGCTGGTCATCCTGGAATCTTTGGTACCAGAGAGTTAGTGGCTAGATCCTTCTGGTGGCCATCTCTGTCACGGGATGTACGTACTTTTGTGCAGTCCTGTGGGATTTGTGCTAGGGCTAAGCCCTGCTGTTCTCGTGCCAGTGGGTTGCTTTTGCCCTTGCCGGTCCCAAAGAGGCCTTGGACACATATTTCCATGGATTTCATTTCTGACCTTCCCGTTTCTCAAAAGATGTCAGTCATTTGGGTGGTCTGTGATCGCTTTTCTAAAATGGTCCATCTGGTGCCCTTGGCTAAATTGCCTTCCTCCTCTGATTTGGTACCTTTGTTCTTTCAGCATGTGGTTCGGTTGCATGGCATTCCTGAGAATATTGTTTCTGACAGAGGTTCCCAGTTTGTTTCAAGGTTTTGGCGAGCCTTTTGTGGTAGGATGGGCATTGACCTATCCTTTTCCTCGGCTTTCCATCCTCAAACTAATGGCCAGACCGAACGAACCAATCAGACCTTGGAAACATATCTGAGATGTTTTGTTTCTGCAGACCAGGATGATTGGGTGTCCTTTTTGCCGTTGGCTGAGTTCGCCCTTAATAATCGGGCCAGCTCGGCTACCTTGGTTTCTGCATTTTTTTGCAATTCTGGGTTCCATCCTCGTTTCTCTTCAGGACAGGTTGAGTCTTCGGACTGTCCTGGTGTGGATTCTGTGGTGGATAGGTTGCAGCAGATCTGGACTCAGGTAGTGGACAATTTGATCTTGTCCCAGGAGAAAGCTCAACTTTTCGCTAATCGCAGACGCCGTGTGGGTCCCCGACTTCGTGTTGGGGATCTGGTTTGGTTATCTTCTCATCATATTCCTATGAAGGTTTCCTCTCCTAAATTTAAACCTCGTTTTATTGGTCCGTATAGGATTTCTGAGGTTCTCAATCCTGTGTCTTTTCGTTTGACCCTCCCAGACTCCTTTTCCATACATAATGTATTCATAGGTCGTTGTTGCGGAGATACGTGGCACCTATGGTTCCATCTGTTGAGCCTCCTGCCCCGGTTTTGGTGGAGGGGGAATTGGAGTATATTGTGGAGAAGATTTTGGATTCTCGTGTTTCTAGACGGAAACTCCAGTATCTGGTTAAATGGAAGGGTTATGCTCAGGAAGATAATTCCTGGGTTTTTGCCTCTGATGTTCATGCTTCCGATCTTGTTCGTGCCTTTCATGCGGCTCATCCTGGTCGGCCTGGGGGCTCTGGTGAGGGTTCGGTGACCCCTCCTCAAGGGGGGGGTACTGTTGTGAATTCTGTGGCTGAATTCACTCCTGTGGTCACAAGTGGTACTGCAGCTTCTGAGTTTCCTCCCTCAGGTGTTCTGGTGAGCTCGTTAACTGCTTCATTACTTAACTCCGCCTGATGCTGTTATCCTTGCTCCTTGTCAATGTTTCAGTGTTGGATCTGAGCTTCTCCTGATTGTTCCTGTGACCTGCTGCTCTGTATAGCTAAGTGCTTTTTGCACCGTTAGTTCGGCACGGTGGGTTTTTTTTTGCCCCCTTTGCGTGGTTTTGCTTTAGGGTTTTTTGTAGACTGCAAAGTTCGCTTTACTGTCCTCGCTCTGTCCTAGAATATCGGGCCCCACTTTGCTGAATCTATTTCATCCCTACGTTTTGTCTTTTCATCTTACTCACAGTCATTATATGTGGGGGGCTGCCTTTTCCTTTGGGGAATTTCTCTGGGGCAAGTCAGGCCTATTTTTCTATCTTCAGGCTAGCTAGTTTCTTAGGCTGTGCCGAGTTGCCTAGGTAGTTGTTAGGCGCAATCCACAGCCGCTTTTAGTTGTGTTTAGGATAGGATCAGGTGTGCAGTCTACAGAGTTTCCACGTCTCAGAGCTCGTTCTTGTATTTTTGGGTATTTGTCAGATCACTGTGTGCGCTCTGATCGCTAAGCACACTGTGTTTCTGGATTGCCTTCATAACACCTGTCATTAGCAAACATAACACTAACCCATCTCTTCAACCTATCACTAACAACTGGTGTTTTCCCCTCAAGCTTCAAACATGCCTTAATCACACCTATCCTCAAAAAGCGCTCTCTTGACTCATCCTCTGTATCTAGCTATTGCCATGTATATCACTTCTCCCCTATGCATCAAAACTACTGGAACAACACGTCCATCTTGTACTGTCCTCCCATCTATCTTCCTGCTCCCTCTTCGACTGCTTACAATCAGGCTTCCGGTAACACCACTCCACTGAAACTGCCATAGCTAAGGTCACCAATGACCTATTAACCGCCAAGAGCAAGTGACACTACTCTATCCTCCTCCTCCTGGACCTGTCCTCTGCCTTTGACACAGTGGACCATTTCCTGTTGCTGTGGACCCTCTCATCCCTTGGCATCACAGACTTGGCCCTATCCTGGATCTCGTCATATCTAACTGACCAGACATTCAGCGCCTCCCACTCACACACCACCTCCTCACCTTGCCCCCTATCTGTCGGAGTCCCGCAAGGTTCAGTTCTAGGGCCCCTGCTCTTCCCCATCTACACCTTTGGCCTGGGACAGCTCATAGAATCTCACGGCTTTCAGTTTCATCTCTATGCTGACGATACACAGATTTACATATCTGGACAAGATATCACCACCCTACTAACCAGAATTTCTCAATGTCTGTCCGCTATTTCATCCTTCTTCTCCGCTAGATTTCTAAAACTTAACATGGACAAAACAGAATTCATCGTACTTCCCCCATCTCACGTGACCCCCCAACGAACCTATCCATTACAGTAAACGGCTGCCCACTCTCCCCAGTCCCACAAGCTCACTGTCTTGGGGTAATCCTTGACACTGATCTCTCCTTCAAACCACATATCCAAGCCCTTTCCACTTCCTGATGCCTTCAACTCAAAAATATTTCACGGATTCGTACATTCCTAAACCAAGAATCTGCAAAAACCCTAGTCCATGCCCTCATCATCTCCCTCCTCGACTACTGTAACCTCCTGCTCTGTGGCCTCCCCTCTAATACTCTCGCACTCCTCCAATCCACGTCCACACCCCAATTAAAGAAGCTACGGTGAAACGGCGCTCGTCGGGCGTGGGAGAATAGTATTGGCACTCCACATACAGAGCACGGCACTCTTACATTTACATCTGCACCGCAGGTAATTAACCCATTATACGGAATCTCTTCCCTTTCTCTGGCACTACTCTTTTTTGGCGTATGTAGTGGTTTCACTTACCAGTCTATTAACAACTGGATGTTGTATTGCTGAGCATATACTCCATACTTACCTCCCCTATTGGGAATAATAAATGAATGGGATTTTTTGATTTATCTTCTGCATGTGCATATATATGATTTATGTGCCTTTGTTTAATTTTGATTATATCACAATCTGGCTAATTATACTCTATTAGCCTGGTGGATTTGTGCTGTGCTATCTCCCTCCTTAGTCTGGTGGTTTCACCCCCCTTTTGTGTCTTTATGTAAAACTGATTCTTATTTTAAATATTTATAAATAAACACACAATTTTTAATATCATTCCTTCTTCACTTCCTTCCTTTTATGGTATTCCATATCTGAATATGTATTTGTTGTATTATTGAAGTGACTTCTGCCGCAATTAATTAGGATTATGGGAATAACACAGAAACAGTTGCAGATGACACAGACAGAGGCTTTTTGGCACAGTACTCCCACAAAGATGTGTGCATATTACACACACAGAGGCTTTTAGACACAGTACTCCCGTAGAGATGGTTGCAGAGTACACACACAATGATATTTTTGCATAGTACTTCCACAGAACGTGTGCACAGTACAAACACAGAGGCTGTCTGGCACGGTACTCCTACAGAGATGAGTGTTGAGTACTACACACACAGAGGTTTTGTGGCACAGTACTCCTACATTGACGGGTGCAGAGTACAAACATAGAGCTTGACACTGTCCCTACTTGAGCTGCGTCCAGTCCCTATGCTAATCAGAGCAGAATGGTGACGACATCAATAATCCGACATTTATACTGGCTGGGTCACATGGTACTTGTTGATTGGCTGCGCTGCAGCGCCGGCACCGAACATAGAACAGTGAAACAGACTTCCGCAAAAAGTCTGTGTTCGTAGTTCAGCTTTACAGTTTGGGTTTGCTCATCCCTAGCCATAATCAATTTGGCAAGACAATCAATGAAAATGTTGAGATACCCCCTTAACACTTCTTTTTCCAAAACTCTCAAGTACATTAGAGAAAAAGATTTTAAATTATGTACATCACTGAAAAATATGGCGAACATTACTTATATTACTTTTCTATCCCTGAAGCTTCTGCAGCCTGTTACTAAGTTTTAATCTATACTTGAAGTTAATATGCTGTGTAGACAGGATTAGTGTTGAGCATTCCGATACCGCAAGTATCGGGTATCGGCCGATACTTGCGGTATCGGAATTTCCGATACCGAGATCCGATACTTTTGTGATATCGGGTATCGGTATCGGATCAATAGGGATGTGTAAAATAAAGAATTAAAATAAAAAATAGTGATATATTCACCTCTCCGGCGGCCCCTGGACATCACGCTGCTAACCGGCAGGCTTCTTTGTTTAAAATGCGCACCTTTAGGACCTGCGAATGACGTCCCGGCTTCTGATTGGGGACGTGCCGCCCATGTGACCGGCACACGACCAATCAGAAGCCGCGACGTCATTCTCATTCACAAAAACTCCTAATTCTAGGAATTAAGGACCTGCGAATGACGTCGCGGCTTCTGATTGGTCGCGTGGCGGTCACATGGGCGGCACGCGACCAATCAGAAGCCGGGACGTCATTCGCAGGTCCTAAAGGCGCGCATTTTAAACAAAGAAGCTTCCCGGTTAGCAGCGTGATGTCCAGGGGCCGCCGGAGAGGTGAGCATATCAATATTTTTTATTTTAATTCTTCATTTTACACATCCCTATGGATCCCAGGGCCTGAAGGAGAGTTTCCTCTCCTTCAGACCCTGGGAACCATGAGACTACCTTCCGATACTTGATGTCCCATTGACTTGTATTGGTATCGGATATCGGTATCGGTGATATCCGATATTTTTCGGGTATCGGCCGATACTATCCGATACCGATACTTTCAAGTATCGGACGGTATCGCTCAACACTAGACAGGATATAACCTGCTCACCATTATACTAGATAAGGCTGCAGGCTTTAAAGTAAATGATGGGCTCCGAAGGCCAAGCAGAAGACAACACTATTTGGAGCCTAATCACTTACATTTACAGCCTATATTTAAATGTGGCCATACATACTAGAAAGCTGTCATTTCCCACAACTGGGGAATCATTCAGTATTATTTTATCACTGTATTTTTGTTTATTATACTGCTATGCAATCAGGTTTGCCTTTTTTTAGAAAATTGTCCTGCATCTCTCACGGTAGCCGAGCTCTGATGTACGTGACCCCTCCCTTCTTACAATTGTGTCTGGGCTTGTCATCCATCTTCAGCTGATGTTCATATCTATGAGCTTGAAAATAAAGCTTCTTCTGGAATCTTCATACATGCCTTTGCAGTCGAATTAAGCTATTTGATGGAATCACTTTGTGTGAGTACTGGTTCAATACAGACATCTATAGAAACACTATCTCGAGAGCCGTACAACAGCAGCCTTGCTATGGAACCAGAATAATAGATGTATGCCAAACTTTAATTTGTCTGGCAGCTATCGCTCCTGACTCCTCCATACACAGGAACCCATGGCCTCCTTTTTTTTTCAAGAGAGCCACTGCTAGAATATTTCTGACAGCGGCTTTTCTTCTGCCAAACAAAAGCAAGAGGTGGTTGAATTCAAACCTGTCCTTTTGTCCCCTGTCATTTGTTGGGAGGCACCCATACAAATTAGATGCCAAAATCAGGGTGCACAAGGACATTTATTTTAGATTAAACCTTAGAGATGATGTGTCATAATAACAAAAAAGTTACTGTCATAAAGTAGGTGAGCAGGTTCTGTATCTATGGACAGTGAACCTACCTGTCCAACACTTTCCAGAGGATATGCTTTGTTTGTGAGGTTGTTAAAAATGTCAATCACCCATTTTATGTTTTTCTCACTATAACTCTTTCTGGTCTGTAGCCTTATTCTTCCTGTAAAAAATACCAGTATTTTAATGCAACCAACTAAAGTTATCTAAGTCCATATGAATATGTCGAAAACAAATCTGCCAAGGCAATTAGGTCCTATTATAAACAGAAGCCACAACTCCAGTGTGCGCTTAGCCTGATGTAACCTCTGATGCGTGCCATCAAAAGACCTCACTTAACTGCATGATTCTCTCAGATCTAGTGCATTATAGAATTATATCAAAATCTGTCATTCCCCTGTAAATTGAACATTTCTCATACAAATGGCCCGGTAAACCACAAAGACCAGAATGAAATATTACAGGCATTTTACAAATCGATCACTAGATAGTTACACAGCTAGGATATAAATCACAATTTATAAATAAATATATATATATATATATATATATATATATATATATATATATATATATATATATATACACAGTTATGTGATAAGGTGTTTGCCCCTCCTGATTTCCTATTCCTTTGGATGGGTGTCACACTTAAATGTTTCAGATCACCAAACAGATTTAAATATTAGACAAAGATAACACAAGTAAAAACGAAATGCAGTTTTAAATTAAGATCTTTATTATTAAGGGAGAACAGGGCCATGTGTGAAAAAGTAATTACCCCCTAAGCCTAATAACGGGTTGGGCCGCTCTTAGCAGCAACAACTGTAATCAAGCATTTGCGATAACTGCCAATAAGTCTTTTACAACGCTACGGAGGAATTTTGGCCCACTCATCTTTACAGAATTATTTTCATTCAGCCACATTGGAGGGATTCTGAGCATGAACTATCTTTTTAAGGTCGTGCCACAATATCTCAACCAGATTAAGGGCAGAACTTTGACTAGGTCATTCCAAAGTCTTAATTTTCCTCTATTAAGCCATTCAGTGGTGGACTTGCTGGTGTGTTTTGGATCATTGTCTAGATAGTTACACAGCTAGTAAATAAATCACAGTATATATATATATATATATATATATATATATATATATACTAGATTGTGGCCCGATTCTAACGCATCGGGTATTCTAGAATATGCATGTCCCCGTAGTATATGGACAATGATGATTCCAGAATTCGCGGCAGACTGTGCCCGTCGCTGATTGGTCGAGGCAACCTTTATGACATCATCGTCGCCATGGCAACCATTATGACATCTACGTCGATACTGTGCCCGTCGCTGAATCAGAAACATGGGATTTCTACGTCCTTTATGACATCATCGTAGCTGTGCCCGTTGCTGATTGGTCGAGGCCTGGCGGCCTCGACCAGAGACGCGTGATGTCTACGTTCTTTATGACATCATCGTCGCTGTGCCCGTCGCTGATTGGTCGAGGCCTGGCGGCCTCGACCAATCAGAGACGTGGGATTTCTACGTTGATGCTGTGCCCATCGCTGATTGGTCGAGGCCTGGCGGCCTCGACCAATCAGAGACGCGGGATTTCCAGGACAGACAGACAGACAGACAGAAAGACAGACAGACAGACGGAAAAACCCTTAGACAATTATATATATAGATATATGTGTGTAATTTGGGTGAAAAAGGTAAATGTTTCAGATTCCCCAAATAAATTTAAATATTAGACAAAGATAACATAAGTAAACACAATATGCAGTTTTTAAATGACTATCTTTATTATTAAGGGGAAAAGAAATACAAACCTACAGCGACTTGCGTGAAAAAGTGATTGCCCGAAATTTAAAACATAAATTAACTGTGGTTTATCACATCTTTGGGAAACCAAGTTCAAATTCAATATCCACATGCAGGCCTGATTACTGCCACCCCTGTTGCTAGGAGTCGAGTTCCCGCCGCTGCTCAGGGGGAATCTCGAGCCGTGTCTGCTGCGGTCTCCCATTCTGCATCAGCCGCAGTGGAGCCTGCTCAGCAGAGATGTCGGTCCCAGCGTCTCACTCAGCCTGATACTGTGCAAAGGTTACTGCTGCCTTTTCAGGCTCTGCTATTGTACCCTGCACTGGTCTGCGGCGAGCAGGCTTTTCTGGGACTAAGTCCTGCTTTGCACACACTGAGCATGCTTAAGGTAAGATCTTTCAGTGGAGGTTTAGGGTCACATGCTCAGGTACTGCAGCGACTTCCATTGGTCCTCCAGGAAGGCCCTGTACCTGATCAAGTTCTGTGGCAGCCTTCCATCGGTCCTTCTTGGAAGGTCCTGTACATGCTGCAGCTATAAAAGGTTCGCATGGCCACACGGCCATGCGCTAGTATCACCTCATGTCATGAGCTTATTAATTGTGGTTGCGCCTGTATGTGTGTGTTTAGGGACCCGGCTGAAATAAGCCCCTAGAATACCGGCACCTCCGGTGAGGAGTATTGCATGTATGTATTCAGGGACCCAGCTGAAATAAGCCCCTAGAATACCGGCTCCTCTGGTGAGGACTGTTTGTATGCTTTTCTGGGTGAGTGACCACTGACTGCCTCCAGCTCAGCAGTTAGCTGTGTTCCCCTGTGACGCTAACAGGGCACAGCATCTTATTTCTAGCGACTCTGTGGAGTTAACAGAGTTCGCTTATACCGCCATATAGCGCCGCCATTTGCCAGCAGCACGTTCCTCTCCTGTACGGTGGACCCCGGGTTGCGAACGCACCTATTTATACATATATATATACTCGGTGCGTTCCGCCAACCCTAACACCCTGTTCTCAATCAAGATCAATAAATCACTTACACTAGGACCTGCCTGAAAAAAATGAAGTACACCAAAAGATCCTGAAAAGATAGACATCATACCGCAATGCAGAGAAATTCTGTAACAAAAGAGATACAAAGTAATTGAGATCTATCAGTCTGTAAAATGTTATAAAGCCATTTCTAAAGCTTTGGGACTTCAGCAAACTACAGTGAGAGCCATTATCCACATATGGTGAAAACATGGAACAATGGTGAACCTTCCCAGGAGTGGTCAGCCGACCAATATTTCCTCAAGAGTGAAGTGACAACTCATTCAAGAGGTCACAAAAGACCCACATCAACATCCAAAGAACTGCAGGCCTCACTTGCCTCAGTTAAAGTCAGTGTTCATGACTCATCATAAGAAATAGACTGGGCAAAAATTGCTTGCATGGCAGAGTTCTAAGACAAAAGCACTGCTGAGAAATAAAGACTAGTCCCAGTCTTGCCATAAAACATCTTGATGATCCCCAAGACTTTTGGGAGAATCCTCTGTGGATTGATGAGTCAAAAGTTGAACTTTTTGGAAGGTGTATTTCCCATTACATCTGGAAATAGCACAACATTTCAGAAAACGGACATCATGCCAACAGTAAAATATGGTGGTGGTAGTGTGATTGCCTGGAGCTGTTTTTCTGTTTCAGAAGCTGGAAGACTTGCTGTGTTAAATGATACCATGAATTCTGCTGTCTAACAAAAAATCATGAAGGATAATATCCGGCTATTTGTTCATGACCTCAAGCTGAAGCGCTCTTGGTTTATGCAGCAGGACAACAAACCATGACACACCAGCAAGTCCACCTCTGAATGGCTTAATAAAATAAAATGAAGACTTTGGAGTGACCTAGTCCAAGTCCTTACCTTAATCCAGTTGAAATGCTGTAGCACGATCTTAAAAAGGCGGTTCATGCTTGGAAACCCTCCAATGTGGCTGAATTACACCAATTATGTAAAGATGAGTGGGCAAAAATTCTTTTAGAGCCTTGTAAAAGACTAATTGCCAGTCTTTGATTGCAGATGTCGCTGCTAAGAGTGGCCAAATCAGTTATAAGTAGTGTTGAGCATTCCGATACCGCAAGTATCGGGTATCGGCCGATATTTGCGGTATCGGATTTTCGATACCGAATTCCGATACTTCCCGCGTATCGGATTCCGGAATCGGAAGTTCCCAGAATTCAAACTGCACGCAGCAGCCAATGAGGAATGATTGGAAGTGTGGGCACATCCTGTTTAGCATGGTGGGCATGTAAGTACTGGCAAGGCTGTGATTGGCTGCTGAAATGATGTCACTCTGCACTATAAAAAACGCTGCCGCCATTTTGCGCTCACTCTGCTGTGATTTCAGTTAGGGACAGGACACTGTGTTCTAACTGAGGGCCAGTTGAGCTAGCTAATTGCTTTATTTTCCTTTCCAAAGGCTAATTTAGCAAAACGCTGTGTGTTCTTCACTGTTCACCTTGCTCTTGCCTTGCAGCGCTGTTTTAACAGCGTTCTGCAAGGTCTCTGTGTGTGTGTGTGTGTGCAGCTCACTCTGTAGTCTGTGTGCAGCCATATACCCGGTTGTATTCAGCTCAGGGGGGGTTCACACTGCCTCACACAGTTGTCCTTTTTTGCTCATAGTGCAGCCTGCTGCACATTTTTTCTCAAATTTCCTATTAGTGTTTTTCCACCCGTCTCCAGCTAAATTGTGGAAAAACACTACATAGGATAACCTAGAGGGGGGTTTTTGGGCCTTGCAGCACCGTTTACGGCTGTCTGCACGGTCTCCGTGTGAGCCCAGCTCGCCCTGTAGTCTGTGTGCAGCCATAGCCGGTTGGATTCAGCTCAGGGTTCGTTACTGGCTCATACCTTGAGAAAAATTTTCCTTTTTTTCAAATAGTGCAGCCTGTTTAAAAATTTAAAAAAAAATTCCCTATTAGTGTTTTTCCACCCGTCTCCAGCTAAATAGTGGAAAAACACTACATAGGATAACCTAGAGGGGGTTTATTGGGCCTTGCAGCGCCGTTTACGGCTGTCTGCACGGTCTCTGTGTGAGCGCAGCTCGCCCTGTAGTCTGTGTGCAGCTCTAGCCGGTTGGATTCAGCTCAGGGTGCGTTACTGCCTCATACCTTGAAAAACAATTTCCTTTTTTTTCAAATAGTGCAGCCTGTTTAAAATTTTAAAAAAAATCCTATTAGTGTCTTTCCACCCGTCTCCAGCTAAATAGTGGAAAAATACTACATAGGATAACCTAGAGGAGGGTTTTTTGGCCTTGCAGCGCCGTTTACGGCTGTTTGCACGGTCTCTGTGTGAGCGCAGCTCGCCCTGTAGTCTGTGTGCAGCTATAGCCGGTTGGATTCAGCTCAGGGTGCGTTACTGCCTCATACCTTGAAAAACAATTTCCTTTTTTTCAAATAGTGCAGCCTGTTTAAAATTTAAAAAAAAAAATTCCTATTAGTGTCTTTCCACCCGTCTCCAGCTAAATAGTGGAAAAACACTACATAGGATAACCTAGAGGAGGGTTTTTTGGCCTTGCAGCGCCGTTTACGGCTGTCTGCACGGTCTCCGTGTGATTTAAACTAGCTCTGTAGCCCGATATGCACAAAAAAAAGTAAAGTTCACCAAACACAACTTAACACTTGTGTAGGCCACATTTGAAAAATAATAAAGTTTAGTCCACACTTTACAACATTAGTGTTTCTTACACCTGTTAGGAGGAGCATTTCAGGAATAAGCACGCTAAGGCCTTAGTACTTTTCTGCTTATCTTTATCTGTCAACCAAGATGAAGAGGGCAGGGAGTAAGGCACGTGGGCGTGGGCGCGGAGCAGGGAGAGGAGCAGGGAGAGGACATGGTGATTCTGTGCCTGCTGCGGGCGCCGGTGACTCGTCGTCACTCAGTTTCAGCAGGGAATAGTCCTTCATGCGCAGCTTTGTCGGAGAGCGCCGTGCACCGCTGCTGCGTGAAGACCAAATTGAAGCCGTTGTCGGGTGGATGGCAGCTAACGCCTCGGCATCGACTTCAGTTAGTGCCACATCCTCTCAGGCACAGAGCACTGGAGAGCAGCCATCTGTCTCTTCACCACCTGCCAAATTGGCCAGGCAGTCAGAGAGCCCAGGACAGGAGCCGTCTCTACTTCTGTTCTCTGAATCTCTTGGCTTGGAAACAGGGGGCCAGCCAAGCAGCATTGGAGAAATGGAAGAAGAGGCAGTGTGCAGTGATGCCCAACAGCTTTTTCTCTCTGACTCTGAAGAGGCAGGTGGGCCAGTGCCTCCGGTGACCACAGCGCAGTACGCATCTGATGATGAAACTCAGGTGCCGCTTTCTGATGCGTACTGTGCTGCCGAGACTACCCAGGAGGAGCAGTTGGTGGCAGAGGGTAGTGGAGATGATGAGGTCCTTGACCCATCGTGGCGTGAGGAACAGGAAGGTGGTGGGAGCAGCTCTGAGGAAGAGCTTCCCCTTACGGGCCAAAGAGGGAGAGGGAGGGGGAAGACTGCGGAGCCTGTAGCCTCCACTTTGGCACCCGTTAGGAGCCTGTCTCTTTCCAAAGCCAAAAAGGGCGCTCCCAAGACTTGCAGTGCCTGGTCCTTTTTTGACACAGTTGCAGATGACATTTGTTTTGTCAAATGCAAGCTGTGTCATCAGAAAGTAAAAAGAGGTAAAAGTGTCAGCAACCTCAATACCACAAATATGTGGAAACATGTGCGGACCAGGCACGCGGTGGAGTTACAGAAACACAGTGAAGACGTAGGCCAACCAACAGCGGCAGCTACCACCTCTTCATCTCGTGTTGCCTCTTCCTCCACTGTTGTCCAGAGACCTAGTGTAATTCCACCCACAGCACCACCTTCCCAGTCATCCTCACACTCCCAGTCTACTCTACAGCCATCGGTAGTACAGGCATGGGAGAAAAGGTGGGCATTCTCGGCCAACCACCCCCGAGCACAGGCTCTGAATGCAGGCATTGCCAAACTGTTGTCCCTGGAAATGCTCTCGTTCAGGCTGGTGGAGACTGACCGCTTCCGTGACTTGATGGCATTGGCAGTCCCACAGTACAAGGTGCCCAGCCGCTTTTACTTCAGCAGGCAGGCTGTCCCTGCCCTGCACAGGCATGTTGAGGCAAACATAAAACATGCGCTACTGAACGCCGTCAGTAGCAAGGTCCACCTCACCACCGATGCGTGGACCAGTCAGCATGGACAGGGGCGATATGTTTCCCTCACTGCCCATTGGGTTAATGTTGTTGAGCCAGGTACAGATCGTGCGAGTGGCGCAGGACGTGTCCTGCCCACTCCAAGGATTGCAGGAATCCAGTCTGTACGCATCGACTCCTCCTCTTACACCAGTTCCTCAGATTCCTCTCTGCAGGATCCGTCACAGTCCACCTCCACATGGACCCGTGAACGTTTACCTATGACCGACATGAGCACAGCCGTGGCCAAACGTCAGCAGGCCGTCTTGAAACTAGTTTCATTGGGGCATCGAAGCCACACAGCGCAGGAGCTCTGGAATGCCATCAAGCAGGAGAGCGATGTGTGGTTACTGCCAGCGAATCTCCAGCCAGGCATGGTAGTGTGTGACAATGGCCGAAATCTGGTGGCAGCTTTGGCCCTTGGCAACCTCACTCACATCCCATGTCTGGCACATGTGCTCAATTTGGTTGTGCAGAGTTTTCTGAGGGACTATCCGGATCTTGATGCCCTGCTGCACAAGGTCCGCCTAGAGTGTGCTCACTTGCGGCGTTCCAGCTTGGCCAGATCCCGCATTGCTGCTCTGCAGCGCCGATTCCGCCTTCCGGAACACCGCATCATATGTGACCTACCTACCCGGTGGAATTCCACGTTACATATGTTGGAGCGGTTGTGTGAGCAGCAGCAAGCAGTTATGGAGTACCAGCTGCATCAGGCGCAAAGAAGTCGCAGTCAGCGCCGATCAGACTTCACAACCACAGAGTGGGCCACTATGAAGGACGTCTGCCAGGTTTTGCGTCCTTTTGATTATTCCACGCGGATGGCAAGTGCAGATGAAGCACTAGTCAGCATGACTGTCCCCCTTATCTGCCTGCTTCAGCAAACTTTGCAAGGGTTAAGGGATGATGTTGTGGAAGAGGTGGAGGATGAGGAGTCACCTTTTCCATCAGCTTCTGGAGAGTCAGCGCCACGTGGTTCCTCACAAAGGGGTACGCAGGGGCCAATTTGTGAGGAGGATGAGGAGGAGTCAATGGAGGAGGAAGAGCTCCGTCTAGTGGAGGGAGCGACACAATTGTCCAGTGGTCAGTGTGTACAGCGAGGGTGGGGTGATGACGAGCGGGCAGAGATCATGTCTCAAGCAGGGGACAGCGTTTCTGGGCCAGTTGGCACTCTGCAGCACATGGTGGATTTCATGCTGCAGTGCCTGAGAAACGACCGCCGCATCAACCACATTCTCAACATGCCTGATTATTGGGTGTTCACCCTCCTCGATCCTCGCTACCGGGACAACGTCCAAAACCTCATCCCTGCGTTGACCCGGGAGCGTAAATTGCGGGAGTACCACGACACACTGGTGAATTCCATCATCTTCTCCTGTCCAACTGAGAGGAGTGCTGCTAGTGCTTTACAAAGCAGCTCAGTGCGTCGAGGCAGTGGGGGAGGCTCTGCCCAAAGAGGGAGCAGAAGCAGTGCCTCTGCCCAAGGCAAGCCCAGTATGGCACAACTCTGGCACACTTTTGTGTGCCCGCCCCAAATGTCTACACCATCACCGGCGGCTCCAGTCAGCAGGAGGCAACGGTTCCGTCAGATGGTGACAGACTACATGGCTTGCCCTCTTACTGTACTCCCAGACGGCTCTTCCCCGTTCAAGTTTTGGGTCTCTAAGCTGGATACATGGCCAGAGCTAAGCCAGTATGCATTGGAGGTGCTGGCTTGCCCTGCGGCTAGTGTCTTATCGGAACGTGTCTTTAGTGCCGCAGGTGGTGTACTAACAGACCGTCGCATGCGACTATCCTCCGATAACGTTGACCGGCTTACTTTCCTGAAAATGAACCAGGCCTGGATCTCGCAGGAATTTGCCACTCCTCTGCCTGATTAAGTAATTGGGTGTCATCCAGGTCTCCTGCTGTGTTCATCTTTCTACCACCTGAACTGCTATTCCTGGGCTCCAACACCGCCAGTTGCGGCTCAGAAGTGCAGGCTGCACAGTAAAAACATACGACCCAGTGTTATTGGGTTTCAGTAACGTCAGCTGATCCCCAGCTGTGTAGCCGGCAATGTGTCCTGCGACCGCCACGCTGGCACAACAACCTAAATGTAAGGGAACCTGTCCCCCCCCCCCCCCGTCGTTTGTTACTGAAAGAGCCATCTTGTGCAGCAGTAATGCTGCACAAGGAAAAGGTAGCTCTTTTTTTTTAGCTCCTTGCACACGCAGAACTTAACACTTATAAAATGTGTTCACTGATACCGTTATACTGTCCCGGAGCTGGGACTTTCCTTCGCAATGTGACGCAGCACAGCCGTCATTCCTACCCCCTTGGTGCCATGCGCTGCCTCCTCAGCATTGTTTTAAGCTGTCACGGAGCCTGCGCTGTTCTGTTATCCCTTGGGCATGCCCTATTTGCGCTGCCTGTCTTCTGACATAATTTGGTGTCAGGCTGGCTGCGCCTGTGCGGCCGCGCTGCCCGAGATCCCGCCTCGCTGTGTCTTCTGATTGAGTCACACTGCGGGCCTGGGATCCATGGCCATGCGCAGTGCATATCTTCCCCTCGGGCTCTCGCTCATTTCCCTCCGCCTTCTTTAGACTGTGCGCCGTCAGCTGATCCCTAATAGCATGCCACGGCCGTGACACCGCACAGTCTGAAGAAGAGGGAAGGAGGGGAGTGAGAGTCGAGGATATGCACTGTGCATGTCCATGGTTCCAAGGCCCGCAGTGGGATTACGTTGGACGAGACTGCGAGGTGGGATCTGGAGCAGCGTGGACGCACAGGCAGTAACAGCCTGACACCAAATTATGTCAGTAGACAGGCAGCGCTAATTGGGCATGGCCAAGGGCTAACAGAACAGCGCAGGCTCCGTGACAGCTTAAAACAACGCTGAGGAGGCAGCGCACGGCACCAAGGGGATAGGAATGTCAGCTGTGCTGTGTCCCATTACGAAGGAAATTCGCACCTCCGGGACGGTTTAACGGTATAAGGGGACACTTTTTAGTGTTTACTTCGGTGTTTGCAAGGAGCATAATTAAAAGAACCACCTTTTCCTTTTGCATCGTTAGTGATGCACAAGATGGCTCTTTCAGCTACAAACGTCTTGGGGGGGGGGTTAAAGGTTCCCTTTCAACTTGCTACAATCAGGCTTCGGCCTACACTCTGTTCCTCTGCTCCTCCTGCTGTCCCTGGGCTCTAACACCGCCAGTTGGTGCCTGGAAGTGCTGTGTGCACAGTCAACAGTCGCTCCTCTGTTATTGGGGTTCAGTAACGTCAGCTGATCCCCAGCTGTGTGTGCGGCAATACCTCCAATCTGCTCCTCCTGCTGTCCCTGGGCTCTAACACCGCCAGTTGGTGCCTGGAAGTGCTGTGTGCACAGTCAACAGTCGCTCCTCTGTTATTGGGGTTCAGTAACGTCAGCTGATCCCCAGCTGTGTGTGCGGCAATACCTCTAATCTGCTCCTCCTGCTGTCCCTGGGCTCTAACACCGCCAGTTGGTGCCTGGAAGTGCTGTGTGCACAGTCAACAGTCGCTCCTCTGTTATTGGGGTTCAGTAACGTCAGCTGATCCCCAGCTGTGTATCCGGCAACGTGTCATGCGACCGCCACGCTGGCACAACTAAACTGTAAGGGGACCTGTCCCCCCCCCCCCCCCTAGGCGTTTGTTACTGAAAGAGCCACCATGTGCAGCACTAATACTGCACAAGGGAAAGGTCGCTCTTGAAATTATGCTCCTTGCAAACGCTGAACTACACACTCATGTAATGTGTCCCCTCACACCGTCCAACCGTCCCGGAGGTGGGACTTTCCTTTGTAATGTGACGCAGCACAGCCGTCATTGCTACCCCCTTGGCACCGTGCGCTGCCTCCTTAGCGTTGTTTGATTCCGTCATGGACCCTGCGCTGTTATGTTATCCCTTGGCCATGCACAGTTTGCGCTGCCCGTCCTCTGACATCATTTGTTGTCGTCCTGGCTGCGCCTGTGCGTCCACGCTGCCCGAAATCACACCTCGCAGTGTCGTCTAATGTGATCCCACAGTGGGCCTGGTATCCATGGCCATGCGCAGTGCATCTACTAGCCTCTCACTCCCCTTCTTCACGCTTCTTCAGACTAGGCGGCGTCAGCTGATCCCTAATAGCATGCCACGGCCGTGACGCCGCACAGTCTGAAGAAGCAGGAAGGAGGTGAGTGAGAGGCGATGATATGCACTGCGCATGCCCATGGATCCCTGGCCCGCAGTGGGACTACATTAGATGACACTGCAAGGTTTGATCTCGGGCAGCTTGGACGCACAGGCACTGCCAGCCTGACACCTACATGATGTCAGAAGACGGCCACCGCTAACTGTGCATGGCCAAGGGATAACATTACAGCGCGGGCTCCGTGACAGAACCAAACAACGTTGAGGAGGTGGCGCCCGGCACCAAGGGGGTTGGAATGACGGCTGTGCTGTGTCACATTACAAAGGAAAGTCCCACTTCCAGGATGGTTTGACGGTGTGAGGGGACACATTATATGAGTGTGTACTTCAGCGTTTGCAAGGAGCATAATTTTCGGAGCCACCATTTTCCATGTGCAGTATTACTGCTGTACAAGATGGCTCTTTCAGCAACAAATGCCTGGGGGGGGGGGGTTAAAGGTTCCCTTTCAACTTGCTCCACTGCAGGCTTCGGCCTACACTCTGCTCCTCTTTGATTCCCTGGGTTTCAACACTGTCAGTTGCCACCTGGAAGTGTTGTCTACACAGAAAAAACACTAGGTGATGTGTCAGTGGGGTTCAGCACCGCCAGCTGTTCCCCTGCTGTGTAGTCGGCAACGTGTCCAGCACAAGCCACGCTGGCACAACAGAACAAAAGCTGCCACCAGTGCAGGCTTCGGCCTACACTCTGCTCCTCTCCTCCTCCTGCTGACCCTGGGCTCAAACACCGCTAGTTTTTGCCCGGAAGTGCTAGCTGCACAGAGAAAAACACCAGCCAATGTGTTAGTGGGGTTCAGCAACGCCAGCTGTTCCCTGCTGTGTAGCCGGCAACGTGACCTGCAAACGCCACGCAGGCACATGAACTGAAATTAAAGGGAACCTGGCCCCACCCCCCCAGGTGTTTCTATGTATAACAGCCACCTAGTACAGCAGTACTGCTGCATTTGTACAAGGTGGCTGACTTTTTCTCCTTGCCCACGTTGAACTCAACACGTACAAAATGTGTCTCATTGAGACCATTCCACTGTCCCTGAGGTGTGACTTTCCTTTCTAATGATACGCAGCACCCCCCTTGGTAGCGTTTCCCGTCTTTTGTCATCATGGTTAGCTGGCTGCGCCTGTGCATCCGCCCTGCTAGAAACAACGCCCCTCGTTGTCATATTTATTTTGTCAGCGAGGGTGTGGTTTATGGGCACGAGCAGTGCATATGTTCGCCTGTCTTAACTCATCTCCTTCCGCCTTATTCAGACTGTGCTGCCTCCTGGCCGTGGTAGGCGATAAGGGATCAGCTGAGGCCGCCCAGTCTGAAGCAGGTGTAAGGACATGTGTGAGCGGCAAACCTATTTACTGCACAAGGCCACGAATCCCAGCCACGCAGTGTGATTTTTTGAAAACACACTGTGGGTCTGGGATTCATGTCCATCGCTAACCGCAACGGCCGACATGAAATGAGGTCAGAAGACAGGAAGCGCTCACAGCGCATGGCCAAGGGATCACAATAGCGCAGACTCCTGTACAGCAAATAACAACGCTCAGGAATCTGCGCCCAGCAGCTAGGTGTAAATTTTGACACCTGTGCTGCATCTCCTTAAAAAGACAAGTCACGCCTCCACTACTGTTTGACAGTATAGTGGGCTAAATAGTGTACGTGTTTTATTCAGCGTGTGCAAGGAGCAAATTAAATAGAGCAACCTTTTACTTGTGCAGCATTAATGCTGCACAAGGTGTGGCTCTTGTACCTTGCAACACCTGAGGGGGGGTTAAAGGTAACCTTTGAAATTGGTTCAACTAGGCTTCGGCCTACACTCTGCTCCTCTCCTGCTGACCCTGGGCTCAAACACTGCTAGTTTTTGCCCGGAACTGCTAGCTGCACAGAGAAAAACACCAGTCAATGTGTTAGTGGGGTTCAGCACCGCAAGCTGTTCCCCTGCTGTGTAGTCGGCATCGTGTCCAGCACAAGCCACGCTGGCACAACTGACCAAAAGCTGCCACCAGTGCAGGCTTCGGCCTACACTCTGCTCCTCTCCTCCTCCTGCTGACCCTGGGCTCAAACACCTCCAGTTTCTGCCCGGAAGTGCTAGCTGCACAGAGAAAAACACCAGCCAATGTGTTAGTGGGGTTCAGCACCGCCAGCTGTTCCCCTGCTGTGTAGCTTGCATCGTGTCCAGCACAAGCCACGCTGGCACAACTGACCAAAAGCTGCCACCAGTGCAGGCTTCGGCCTACACTCTGCTCCTCTCCTCCTCCTGCTGACCCTGGGCTCTAACACCGCCAGTTTTTGCCCGGACATGCGAGCTGCACAGAGAAAAACACCAGTCAATGTGTCAGTGGGGTTCAGCAACGCCAGCTGTTCCCCTGCTGTGTAGCTTGCAACGTGACCTGCAAACGCCACGCAGGCACATGAACTGAAATTGAAGGGAGCCTGCCCCCCACCCCCAGGTGTTTCTATGTATAACAGCCACCTTGTACAGCAGTACTGCTGCATTTGTACAAGGTGGCTGACTTTTTCTCCTTGCCCACGTGGAACTCAACACGTACAAAATGTGTCTCATTGAGACCATTCCACTGTCCCTGAGGTGTGACTTTCCTTTCTAATGATACGCAGCACCACCCTTGTTTGCGCTGCCCGTCTTTTGACATCATTGGTTAGCTGGCTGCGCCTGTGCGTCTGCCCTGCTCGAAACAACGCCCATCGGTGTCTTATTTTTTTAGACAGCGAGGGTGTGATTGATGGGCATGTGCAGTGCATATGTTTGCCTGTGTTCACTCATCTCCTTCCGCCTTCTTCAGACTGGGTGTCCTCATGGCCGCGGCAGGCGATAAGAGATCAGATGAGGCCGCCCAGTCTGAAGCAGGTGTAAGGACATGTGTGAGCGGCAAACCTATTTACTGCACAAGGCCACGAATCCCAGCCACGCAGTGTGATTTTTTGAAAACACACTGTGGGTCTGGGATTCATGTCCATCGCTAACCGCAACGGCCGACATGAAATGAGGTCAGAAGACAGGAAGCGCTCAGTCACAGCGCATGGCCAAGGGATCACAATAGCGCAGACTCCTGTACAGCAAATAACAACGCTCAGGAATCGGCGCCCAGCAGCTAGGTGTAAATTTTGACACCTGTGCTGCATCTCCTTAAAAAGACAAGTCACGCCTCCACTACTGTTTGACAGTATAGTGGGCTAAATAGTGTACGTGTTTTATTCAGCGTGTGCAAGGAGCAAATTAAATAGAGCAACCTTTTACTTGTGCAGCATTAATGCTGCACAAGGTGTGGCTCTTGTACCTTGCAACACCTGAGGGGGGGGTTAAAGGTAACCTTTGAAATTGGTTTAACTAGGCTTCGGCCTACACTCTGCTCCTCTCCTGCTGACCCTGGGCTCAAACACCGCTAGTTTTTGCCCGGAACTGCTAGCTGCACAGAGAAAAACACCAGTCAATGTGTTAGTGGGGTTCAGCACCGTCAGCTGTTCCCCCGCTGTGTAGCCTGCATCGTGTCCAGCACAAGCCACGCTGGCACAACTGACCAAAAGCTGCCACCAGTGCAGGCTTCGGCCTACACTCTGCTCCTCTCCTCCTCCTGCTGACCCTGGGCTCAAACACCTCCAGTTTCTGCCCGGAAGTGCTAGCTGCACAGAGAAAAACACCAGCCAATGTGTTAGTGGGGTTCAGCACCGCCAGCTGTTCCCCTGCTGTGTAGCCGGCATCGTGTCCAGCACAAGCCACGCTGGCACAACCGACCAAAAGCTGCCACCAGTGCAGGCTTCGGCCTACACTCTGCTCCTCTCCTCCTCCTGCTGACCCTGGGCTCAAACACCGCTAGTTTTTGTCCGGAAGTGCTAGCTGCACAGAGAAAAACACCAGCCAATGTGTTAGTGGGGTTCAGCACCGCCAGCTGTTCCCCTGCTGTGTAGCCGGCAACGTGTCCTGCAAACGCCACGCAGGCACATGAACTGAAATTGAAGGGAGCCTGCCCCCCACCCCCAGGTGTTTCTATGTATAACAGCCACCTTGTACAGCAGTACTGCTGCATTTGTACAAGGTGGCTGACTTTTTTCTCCTTGCCCACGTGGAACTCAACACGTACAAAATGTGTCTCATTAGAGACCATTCCACTGTCCCTGAGGTGTGACTTTCCTTTCCAGTGACACGCAGCACCCCCATTGTTAGCGCTGCCCGTCTTCTGACATCATTGGTTGGCTGGCTGTGCCTGTGCGTCCGCCCTGCCCGACACAACGCCCCTCGTTGTCTCATATATTTTGACTGCGAGGGTGTGATTGATGGGCACGAGCAGTGCATATGTTCCCCTGTCTTCACTCCCCTCCTTCCGCCTTCTTCTGACTGTGCGGCCTCATGGCCGCGGCATGCGATAAGGGATCAGCTGAGGCCGCCCAGTCTGAAGCAGGTGTAAGGACATGTGTGAGCGGCGAACATATTTACTGCACAAGGCCACGAATCCCAGCACCGCAGTGTGACTTTAGGAAAAGGCACTGTGGGTCTGGGATTTATGGCCATCGTTAACCGCACCGGCCAACATGAAATGAGGTCATGAGACGGCCTGCACTAACAGGGTATTGCCAAGGGATAACACAAGAGCGCAGTTTCCTGTACTGCTAATAACAACGGTAAGGAATCTGCGCCCAGCACCTAGGTGTAAATTTGTACACCTGTGCTGCGTCTCCTTAAAAAGACAAGTCACGCCTCCACTACTGTTTGACAGTATAATGGGCTAAATAGTGTACGTGTTTTATTCAGCGTGTGCAAGGAGCAAAATTAAGAGAGCAACCTTTGACTTGTGCATCATTAATGCAGTTCAAGGTGTGGCTCTTGTACCTTGCAACACCTGAGGGGGGGTTAAAGGTTACCTTTGAAATTGGTTCAACTAGGCTTCGGCCTACACTCTGCTCCTCTCCTCCTCCTGCTGACCCTGGGCTATAACACAGCCAGTTGTAGCCTGGAAGTGCTAGCTGCACAGAGAAAAACACCAGCCAATGTGTTAGTGGGGTTCAGCACCGCCAGCTGTTCCCCTGCTGTGTAGCCGGCATCATGTCCAGCACAAGCCACGCTGGCACAACCGACCAAAAGCTGCCACCAGTGCAGGCTTCGGCCTACACTCTGCTCCTCTCCTCCTCCTGCTGACCCTGGGCTCAAACACCGCTAGTTTTTGCCTGGAAGTGCTAGCTGCACAGAGAAAAACACCAGCCAATGTGTTAGTGGGGTTCAGCACCGCCAGCTGTTCCCCTGCTGTGTAGCCGGCAACGTGTCCTGCAAACGCCACGCAGGCACATGAACTGAAATTGAAGGGAGCCTGCCCCCCACCCCCAGGTGTTTCTATGTATAACAGCCACCTTGTACAGCAGTACTGCTGCATTTGTACAAGGTAGCTGACTTTTTTCTCCTTGCCCACGTGGAACTCAACACGTACAAAATGTGTCTCATTAGAGACCATTCCACTGTCCCTGAGGTGTGACTTTCCTTTCTAATGACACGCAGCACCCCCATTGTTAGCGCTGCCCGTCTTCTGACATCATTGGTTGGCTGGCTGTGCCTGTGCGTCCGCCCTGCCCGACACAACGCCCCTCGTTGTCTCATATATTTTGACTGCGAGGGTGTGATTGATGGGCACGAGCAGTGCATATGTTCCCCTGTCTTCACTCCCCTCCTTCCGCCTTCTTCTGACTGTGCGGCCTCATGGCCGCGGCATGCGATAAGGGATCAGCTGAGGCCGCCCAGTCTGAAGCAGGTGTAAGGACATGTGTGAGCGGCGAACATATTTACTGCACAAGGCCACGAATCCCAGCACCGCAGTGTGACTTTAGGAAAAGGCACTGTGGGTCTGGGATTTATGGCCATCGTTAACCGCACCGGCCAACATGAAATGAGGTCATGAGACGGCCTGCACTAACAGGGTATTGCCAAGGGATAACACAAGAGCGCAGTTTCCTGTACTGCAAATAACAACGGTAAGGAATCTGCGCCCAGCACCTAGGTGTAAATTTGTACACCTGTGCTGCGTCTCCTTAAAAAGACAAGTCACGCCTCCACTACTGTTTGACAGTATAATGGGCTAAATAGTGTACGTGTTTTATTCAGCGTGTGCAAGGAGCAAAATTAAGAGAGCAACCTTTGACTTGTGCATCATTAATGCAGTTCAAGGTGTGGCTCTTGTACCTTGCAACACCTGAGGGGGGGTTAAAGGTTACCTTTGAAATTGGTTCAACTAGGCTTCGGCCTACACTCTGCTCCTCTCCTCCTCCTGCTGACCCTGGGCTATAACACAGCCAGTTGTAGCCTGGAAGTGCTAGCTGCACAGAGAAAAACACCAGCCAATGTGTTAGTGGGGTTCAGCACCGCCAGCTGTTCCCCTGCTGTGTAGTCGGCATCGTGTCCAGCACAAGCCACGCTGGCACAACTGACCAAAAGCTGCCACCAGTGCAGGCTTCGGCCTACACTCTGCTCCTCTCCTCCTCCTGCTGACCCTGGGCTCAAACACCGCTAGTTTTTGCCCGGAAGTGCTAGCTGCACAGAGAAAAACACCAGCCAATGTGTTAGTGGGGTTCAGCACCGCCAGCTGTTCCCCTGCTGTGTAGCCAGCAACGTGTCCTGCAAACGCCACGCAGGCACATGAACTGAAATTGAAGGGAGCCTGCCCCCCACCCCCAGGTGTTTCTATGTATAACAGCCACCTTGTACAGCAGTACTGCTGCATTTGTACAAGGTGGCTGACTTTTTTCTCCTTGCCCACGTGGAACTCAACACGTACAAAATGTGTCTCATTAGAGACCATTCCACTGTCCCTGAGGTGTGACTTTCCTTTCTAATGACACGCAGCACCCCCATTGTTAGCGCTGCCCGTCTTCTGACATCATTGGTTGGCTGGCTGTGCCTGTGCGTCCGCCCTGCCCGACACAACGCCCCTCGTTGTCTAATATATTTTGACTGCGAGGGTGTGATTGATGGGCACGAGCAGTGCATATGTTCCCCTGTCTTCACTCCCCTCCTTCCGCCTTCTTCTGACTGTGCGGCCTCATGGCCGCGGCATGCGATAAGGGATCAGCTGAGGCTGCCCAGTCTGAAGCAGGTGTAAGGACATGTGTGAGCGGCGAACATATTTACTGCACAAGGCCACGAATCCCAGCACCGCAGTGTGACTTTAGGAAAAGGCACTGTGGGTCTGGGATTTATGGCCATCGTTAACCGCACCGGCCAACATGAAATGAGGTCATAAGACGGGCAGCTCTAACAGGGCATTGCCAAGGGATAACACAAGAGTGCTGACTCCTGTACAGCAAATAACAACGCTCAGGAAGCTGCGCCAAGCACCAAGGCATTATTTGGAACACCTGTGCTGCGTCTCCTTAAAAAGCCAAGTCACGCATCCACTACAGTTTGACTGTAGAATGGGCAAAATTGTGTACGTCTTTCATTCAGCGTGTGCAAGTAGACAAATTAATAGAGCAACCTTTTACTTGTGCAGCATTAATACTGCACAAGGTGTGTCTCTTGTACTTTGTAACACCTGAGGGGGGGTTAAAGGTTTCCTTTGAAATTGGTTCAACTAGGCTTCGGCCTACACTCTGCTCCTCTCCTCCTCCTCCTCCTGCTTCACCACGGGCTCTAACATCGCTAGTTTTTGCCCGCAAGTGCTAGCTGCACAGAGAAAAACACCCGCCATTGTGTTAGTGGGATTCAGCAACGCCAGCTGTTCCCACACTGTGTAGCCGGCAAAGTGTCCTGCAAACGCAACGCTGACACAAAGCTGCCTCCAGTGCAGGCTTCGGCCTACACTCTGCTCCCCCTGCTTACCCTTTGCTCCAGCACCGCTAGTTGGGGCTCTAGGAAGACAATCTTTAATAGGCAACGCATCTGGGTTCCAGCACCGCCAGCTGGTTCTCGGCAGTGTTTTTGTCACAGGTACTCCCTCGTGCCAAGCCTGGTTTCAGCACCGTCAGCTGTTTCCGGGTTGTGTCAAGCTCACTGAGACGCCTATGCTTGCCCCGTCGTGGTGCGGTCGGGTTAGCCAACTCCAGGGTGCCTCCAGTTTAGGAGCTTCCTATGTGGGCTGCGTGAACTGGTAGTCAAGGCTGGTTCTGTAGTGCCAGTAGGCCCAGCTCCCCCTGTAGGACTGTTGGGGTTCGGTAACTGCGGCTGCCTCGCGGCCTAGCTGTTCTCTCCTCTCCTGTGGGCCTTCGGGTCCACCACCTGGTTCCAGCACCGTCAGCTGGTTCCAGGCCGAGCCTTTGGCTTAGGTGCCTCCTCCTGGATATCCGAGTTCCGCCAACGTCAGGCGGTCCTTGGTAGTGCTTTTAAGCGCGGGCACCTACAGCTTAGTTACCGGGTTCCAGCACCGCCAGCTGGTCCTCGGTCGTGCCATTGGCTCTTGCACACTGGGGCAAACGCATCTGGGTTCCAGCACCGCCAGCTGGTTCTCGGCAGTGTTCTTGACACAGGTACTCCCTCGTGCCAAGCCTGGTTTCAGCACCGTCAGCTGTTTCCGGGTTGTGTCAAGCTCACTGAGACGCCTATGCTTGCCCCGTCGTGGTGCGGTCGGGTTAGCCAACTCCAGGGTGCCTCCAGTTTAGGAGCTTCCTATGTGGGCTGCGTGAACTGGTAGTCAAGGCTGGTTCTGTAGTGCCAGTAGGCCCAGCTCCCCCTGTAGGACTGTTGGGTTCGGTAACTGCGGCTGCCTCGCGGCCTAGCTGTTCTCTCCTCTCCTGTGGGCCTTCGGGTCCACCACCTGGTTCCAGCACCGTCAGCTGGTTCCAGGCCGAGCCTTTGGCTTAGGTGCCTCCTCCTGGGTATCCGAGTTCCGCCAACGTCAGGCGGTCCTTGGTAGTGCTTTTAAGCGCGGGCACCTACAGCTTAGTAACCGGGTTCCAGCACCGCCAGCTGGTCCTCGGTCGTGCCATTGGCTCTTGCACACTGGGGCAACGCATCTGGGTTCCAGCAACGCCAGCTGGTTCTCGGCAGTGTTCTTGTCACAGGTACTCCCTCGTGCCAAGCCTGGCTTCAGCACCGTCAGCTGTTTCCGGGTTGTGTCAAGTTCACTGAGACGCCTATGCTTGCCCGTCGTGTTGCGGTCGGGTTAGCCAACTCCAGGGTGCCTCCAGTTTAGGAGCTTGCTATGTGGGCTGCGTGAACTGGTAGTCAAGGCTGGTTCTGTAGTGCCAGTAGGCCCAGCTCCCCCTGTAGGACTGTTGGGGTTTGGTAACTGCGGCTGCCTCGCGGCCTAGCTGTTCTCTCCTCTCCTGTGGGCCTTCGGGTCCACCTCCTGGTTCCAGCACCGTCAGCTGGTTCCGGGCCGAGCCTTTGGCTTAGGTGCCTCCTCCTGGGTATCCGAGTTCCGCCAACGTCAGGCGGTCCTTGGTAGTGCTTTTAAGCGCGGGCCCCTACAGCTTAGTAACCGGGTTCAAGCACCGTCAGCTGGTCCTCGGTCGTGCCATTGGCTCTTGCACACTGGGGCAACGCATCTGGGTTCCAGCAACGCCAGCTGGTTCTCGGCAGTGTTTTTGACACAGGTACTCCCTCATGCCAAGCCTGGTTTCAGCACCGTCAGCTGTTTCCGGGTTGTGTCAAGTTCACTGAGACGCCTATGCTTGCCCCGTCGTGGTGCGGTCGGGTTAGCCAACTCCAGGGTGCCTCCAGTTTAGGAGCTTCCTATGTGGGCTGCGTGAACTGGTTGTCAAGGCTGGTTCTGTAGTGCCAGTAGGCCCAGCTCCCCCTGTAGGACTGTTGGGTTCGGTAACTGCGGCTGCCTCGCGGCCTAGCTGTTCTCTCCTCTCCTGTGGGCCTTCGGGTCCACCTCCTGGTTCCAGCACCGTCAGCTGGTTCCAGGCCGAGCCTTTGGCTTAGGTGCCTCCTCCTGGGTATCCGAGTTCCGCCAACGTCAGGCGGTCCTTGGTAGTGCTTTTAAGCGCGGGCCCCTACAGCTTAGTAACCGGGTTCCAGCACCGTCAGCTGGTCCTCGGTCGTGCCATTGGCTCTTGCACACTGGGGCAACGCATCTGGGTTCCAGCAACGCCAGCTGGTTCTCGGCAGTGTTTTTGACACAGGTACTCCCTCATGCCAAGCCTGGTTTCAGCACCGTCAGCTGTTTCCGGGTTGTGTCAAGTTCACTGAGACGCCTATGCTTGCCCCGTCGTGGTGCGGTCGGGTTAGCCAACTCCAGGGTGCCTCCAGTTTAGGAGCTTCCTATGTGGGCTGCGTGAACTGGTTGTCAAGGCTGGTTCTGTAGTGCCAGTAGGCCCAGCTCCCCCTGTAGGACTGTTGGGTTCGGTAACTGCGGCTGCCTCGCGGCCTAGCTGTTCTCTCCTCTCCTGTGGGCCTTCGGGTCCACCTCCTGGTTCCAGCACCGTCAGCTGGTTCCAGGCCGAGCCTTTGGCTTAGGTGCCTCCTCCTGGGTATCCGAGTTCCGCCAACATCAGGCGGTCCTTGGTAGTGCTTTTAAGCGCGGGCACCAACAGCTTAGTAACCGGGTTCCAGCACCGTCAGCTGGTCCTCGGTCGTGCCATTGGCTCTTGCACACTGGGGCAACGCATTTGGGTTCCAGCAACGCCAGCTGGTTCTCGGCAGTGTTTTTGACACAGGTACTCCCTCGTGCCAAGCCTGGTTTCAGCACCGTCAGCTGTTTCCGGGTTGTGTCAAGCTCACTGAGACGCCTATGCTTGCCCCGTCGTGGTGCGGTCGGGTTAGCCAACTCCAGGGTGCCTCCAGTTTAGGAGCTTCCTATGTGGGCTGCGTGAACTGGTAGTCAAGGCTGGTTCTGTAGTGCCAGTAGGCCCAGCTCCCCCTGTAGGACTGTTGGGGTTCGGTAACTGCGGCTGCCTCGCGGCCTAGCTGTTCTCTCCTCTCCTGTGGGCCTTCAGGTCCACCACCTGGTTCCAGCACCGTCAGCTGGTTCTCGGCAGTGTCTTTTGCTCTTGTACCTTCTGCTCCCCATCCTGGTTCCAGTACCGTCAGCTGGTTCCGGGCAGAGCCTTTGGCTTAGGTGCCTCCTTCTGGGTATCCAAGTTCCACCAACGTCAGGTGGTCCTTGGTAGTGCTTTCAGGCACGGGTACCTCCTGCTTAGTAACCGGGTTCCAGTAACGTCAGCTGGTCCTCGGTAGTTCCATTGGCTCTTGGACCTTCGGCTACCCATCCGGGTTCCAGTACCGTCAGCTGGTTCTCGGCAGTGTCTTTTGCTCTTGTACCTTCTGCTCCCCATCCTGGTTCCAGTACCGTCAGCTGGTTCCGGGCAGAGCCTTTGGCTTAGGTGCCTCCTTCTGGGTATCCGAGTTCCGCCAACGTCAGGCGGTCCTTGGTAGTGCTTTTTAGCACGGGTACCTCCTGCTTAGTAACCGGGTTCCAGTAACGTCAGCTGGTCCTCGGTAGTTCCATAGGCTCTTGAACCTTCGGGTAGCCATCCGAGTTCCAGTTCCATCAGCTGGTTCTTGGCATTTTCTCAGCCTTCTTGTACCTTCTGCTACATTTCCAAGTTGAAGACCCTAAAGTCGACGACCCGGAAGACCACCCCGATGCCGACGACGACGACCCGGAAGACCACCCCGATGACGACGACGACGACGGCGGAGACGACGACGGCTGAGACGACGACGGCGGAGATGACGACACTGGAGACGACGACCCTGGAGACGACGACATGGAAGACCGAGAAGCAGAAGAACAAGAGGCTGCAGAACAAAGAGCAGAAGAACATTAAGCATAAGACTTAATATCAGAGCAAAATATATTATCTAAATTATATGCAGAAGAAGACTAAGCAGTGTATGGGGGTGAGTCCGTTCCTCCTCGTGGTGCCCCTGGATAAAGCCTGATGCTGCAGGCCAAACTGAACGCGGACAAATGTAACTTTTGTGACTGGCAGAACGGAAGGTGTAATCTTCCAACTTTTATAGATAACAACTACGGGAATGCCTGTCACAAATGAGAATATGATGAAGAAGTAGAATAGGAAGAATAATAACAGTGGAATAAAAAGAATATGTAGAATAGGAAGAATAATAATAGTTGAATAAAATGAATATGAAGAATGTAATAAAAAAAAAAAAAAAAAGGTAAAGGATGAAGAAGGAGATGAATAAGGTGAAGAAGAAGTTGATGTCAAAGATGCTGATGATGATGAAGATGAAAGTGTGGGAAAAGAAAAAAAAAAAAAGAAAAAAAAGAAGGGGAAGGGCGTGGAATAGTGAAACATCAATATCTGACAAAATAAAATAAAAAATTTACATAGTCAATATCTTTGTCACTCCGAACGTCTTAAAAAAAACAAAAAAAACATGCTATTCTATTTGATTGGGATAAACCTCTATGACTTTAATGTCTCCGCCACCTCCCCAAATACATCCGGCATTATTCTTAGTTGTTTTCCTTCATGTAGAATGAACCTACAAGGCAAGAAAGGGTTTATTTTAATTCCGATATTTTGGTCCCATTGACTTGCATTGGGATCGGGTATCGGCATCGGCGATATCCGATATTTTTTGAATATCGGCCGATCCAATCCGATACCGATACTTTCCGATATCGGAAGGTATCGCTCAACACTAGTTATAAGGCTAAAGAGGAAATTACTTTTTCACACAGGACCTTCATTTAAAAGCTGCATTTTGTGTTTTTTGTGTTATATTTGACTAATATTTACATTTGTTTGGTAATCTGAAACATTTAAGTGTGACAAACATTTAAAAGAATAGGAAATCAGGAAGGTGGATAATGCTTTTTCACATAACTGTATATATCTATAATATAACGCTGGGAGCGTCACTCTGTCCGAAGCCTTTATAGACTGCGCAAGCGCAAGCGCCGGCGCAGTCTGGGCCTCACAGAGCGACGCTCCCGGGAGATCGCGGTGTGCGTTCACACTGAACGCACACCACGATCTCCACCACAGAAGCATGGACCGCCAGGAGGGTGAGTATCGGCCTATATTCACCTGTCCCCGTTCCATCGCTGAGCGGCGCCATCTTCCTGGTCTTCGGCCTGTGACCTTCAGTTCAGAGGGCGCGATGACGCGCTTAATGCGCGCCGGCGCCGCCCTCTGACTGAACAGTTACAGCCAGGAGACCGGGAAGATGGCGGCGCTCAGCGATGGAACGCCGGACAGGTGAGTATAGTAAGTGCTGGGGGGGCCTGAGCTGGCGGCGATACCGGCACCTGACCCCCACAGCGCGCCGGTGTCCCCGCCTGCTCAGGCCCTCCAGCACTCGGCGCCGAGCGGGTCAGAGGCAGTATGGGGACGCAGGATGGAGCAGCACATAAGGATGGGGACGCAGGATGGAGCAGCACATAAGGATGGGGACGCAGGATGGAGCAGCACATAAGGATGGGGACGCAGGATGGAGCAGCACATAACAGTATGGGGACGCAGGATGGAGCAGCACATAAGGATGGGGACGCAGGATGGAGCAGCACATAAGGATGGGGACGCAGGATGGAGCAGCACATAAGGATGGGGACGCAGGATGGAGCAGCACATAAGGATGGGGACGCAGGATGGAGCAGCACATAAGGATGGGGACGCAGGATGGAGCAGCACATAACAGGATGGGGACGCAGGATGGAGCAGCACATAACAGGATGGGGACGCAGGAAGGAGCAGCACATAAGGATGGGGACGCAGGATGGGAGCAGCACATAAGGATGGGGACGCAGGATGGAGCAGCACATAACAGGATGGGGACGCAGGATGGAGCAGCACATAAGAATGGGGACGCAGGATGGGAGCAGCACATAAGGATGGGGACGCAGGATGGAGCAGCACATAAGGATGGGGACGCAGGATGCAGCATGAACATAAGGATGGGGACGCAGGATGCAGCATGAACATAAGGATGGGGACGCAGGATGCAGCATGAACATAAGGATGGGGACGCAGGATGCAGCAGCACATAAGGATGGGGACGCAGGATGCAGCATGAACATAAGGATGGGGACGCAGGATAGGAGCAGCACATAAGGATGGGGACGCAGGATGCAGCAGCACATAAGGATGGGGACGCAGGATGCAGCATGAACATAAGGATGGGGACGCAGGATGGGAGCAGCACATAAGGATGGGGACGCAGGATGCAGCAGCACATAAGGATGGGGACGCAGGATGGAGCAGCACATAAGGATGGGGACGCAGGATGCAGCATGAACATAAGGATGGGGACTCAGGATGCAGCATGAACATAAGGATGGGGACGCAGGATGCAGCAGCACATAAGGATGGGGACGCAGGATGCAGCAGTACATAAAGATGGGGAAGCAGGATGCAGCAGCACATAAGGATGGGGACGCAGGATGCAGCAGCACATAAGGATGGGGACGCAGGATGCAGCATGAACATAAGGATGGGGACGCAGGATGCAGCAGCACATAAGGATGGGGACGCAGGATGCAGCAGCACATAAGGATGGGGACGCAGGATGCAGCAGCACATAAGGATGGGGACGCAGGATGCAGCAGCACATAAGGATGGGGACGCAGGATGCAGCATGAACATAAGGATGGGGACGCAGGATGCAGCAGCACAAAAGGATGGGGACGCAGGATGCAGCAGTACATAAGGATGGGGACGCAGGATGGAGCAGCACATAAGGATGGGGACGCAGGATGCAGCAGCACATAAGGATGGGGACGCAGGATGCAGCAGCACATAAGGATGGGGATGCAGGATGCAGCAGCACATAAGGATGGGGACGCAGGATGCAGCAGCACATAAGGATGGGGACGCAGGATGGAGCAGCACATAAGGATGGGGACGCAGGATGGGAGCAGCACATAAGGATGGGGACGCAGGATGCAGCAGCACATAAGGATGGGGACGCAGGATGCAGCAGCACATAAGGATGGGGACGCAGGATGGAGCAGCGCATGACAGGATGGGGACGCATGATGGAGCAGCGCATGACAGGATGGGGACGCAGGATGGAGCAGCACATGACAGGATGGGGACGCAGGATGGGAGCAGCGCGTCACAGGATGGGAGCAGCGCATCACAGGATGGGGACGCAGGATGGGAGCAGCGCATGACAGGATGGGGACGCAGGATGGGAGCAGCGCATGACAGGAAGGGGAACGCAGGATGGAGCAGCACATGACAGGATGGGGACGCACGATGGAGCAGCGCATGACAGGATGGGGACGCAGGATGGAGCAGCACATGACAGGATGGGGACGCAGGATGGAGCAGCGCATGACAGGATGGGGACGCAGGATGGAGCAGCACATACCAGGATGGAGACAATATACCATTATAAATGCTCGCCACCTGGGCGTAGAACGGGTTCAATAGCTAGTACACAATATATACACACAAAGCAGTCTTACTATAGATAAGAAAGCACTTTAGAATGCAATCTGTATCTACTTAAAAGAAAGAAAACACCCCAAATTCTATTTATATAGATCCTTGTGCAAATATTCTTTGTATTTATAATTTTCCTTAATAGAAACCTCCTGGAGATTTTGACAATAAAATATATGATGGATCTTAGCAAGAATTTGTCTGGTGGAAAATAAGAAAAAACTGGACCAGCTGAGTGGCAATGACTCCTTACATAAATTCCTGTAACTATTGTATCATCACTTTGCTGAACTCATGACTATGAATCATGAATTATGATGGTAACAATTCATATCTTAATGTTCCTGGAGGTTTTTTGGGACAAGGAGGGTCATAAATTTTGAAACAAATTATTTACCCTTATTTGAACCTTGGGATGTTATTGATTTTCCTGTATGTCAGAGTGCATTAAATAATACACTAACATGACTAAATACGATACACCGCTTCTGTAGGACGGACACCTTATTAATAACAATAGAAAATTTAGGGCTCATGTAGACTTCAATTTTTCTCTTATGAGTGCTATCTGTGCTTTTCTCGTGTAGCTCTCATGCCTGTAATAATGAATGGGACCGTTCATATTTCCGTGATTTTTTGCAGGCTGAGCAGTCTGTGCAAAATCACTAAGACATGTCTGATATTGATCCAAGTGTCAGATCAAAATCAGGAATAGAAATATACTGTATGTGTCTGTAAGCAGGTGTGGAAATGCAAGGATTGCAGAACAATGCTGTATAACAATATTATTTAATTTTTAACAAAAGGGTGAAGATGATCTTCTCGCAGGGAGTTAATAAACAGTAAACAGGGATCAAGGGAAGTAAATAGTTAATGCAACAGTCTGATAGTTACATAAGGAAGAAAAGCAACCGCACTGACCAATCTTCAGTGCAGGAATTTCTTTATTGCATGGTTATCTTCACGGCAGGGGGGTGTTTACACAAAAGGAGTGTGGAAGCTAAATGACGGCCGTTTCGCGCTGCTACGGCGCTTCAACGGGTTTATGAGTGGATGGACGTGATGCCCGGAGTTATATGCAAGAAGAGCACACCTCCCTGCCCCACTCGGCCCACTGATGGTACAAATATATAAAAACATTTAAAAACAAAGATACTGAGTATAAATCACAACAGATTTCACTTTAACAATCATGGCTCATAGTACCAATAACATTATGTCTATTACCAATGATATTATCTTTATCCAATCCATCATATGTGAACCATTGGACGGCTATTTCTGGTATTCTGCCCTGAATGGATGCACCTGGTATTACATTCACCATACCTATTAATCACACACATTGCGGCATTGCTAGGTGAAAAGCTGAAAAAAGGGGAGGAAGAAAAAAATGGGAAGAAAAAGGGAGAGAAAGGAGGAGAAAGGATTTAACCTAAAACAAAACCAACTGTATATTTCACCAAATTTGTTTAAGGAGAAGACCACATAAATGCTCTGGATCATAAGAATATAGACATGTCTAATTTGTCATTTAAACCCGCGGGACCCATGTCTCCTGTTCGCATTATCCACTTGACTTCCCGTCTCAGTAACAAATTATGCAGATCCCCCCCTCTTTGAGGCGGAACAACTTTTTCTATCCCAGCGAAAGACATTGCTCTGGGGTCCCCTCCCTGTGCTTCCTGAATATGCCCAATAAGCCTGGGTACTCCTTTACCTGTTGTTATGGACCTAAAATGGTCTCTAAAGCATATATACAAGTGTCTGATAGTTTTACCTATATAAAACCGCCCACATGGGCAAAATATCGCATACACAACAAAATCTGTTTTACACGATATAAATTGCATAACTCTATGCTCGACAGGTCCTATATGCAAAATTGTATCTGTCAAATGGTACTTCCAAAATGAACAATGTCCACAGCGGTAATTCCCCTTAAAAGTATTTTTCTCAAGCCAGTTGTTAGGCCTATCTCCTGTAATACGGTTCTGAACTAGTATGTCTCTCAACCTGGTACTTCGCCTATTGGAGATTAAAGGTCCCCTGCCCACCATATCAGTTAAATATTTATCCCTATCTAAAAGATGCCAATTTTTCCGAATGGCTGTTCTTATGTTCTTATCCATTGGTCCATACTGAAAGCAAAATGTGAACCTTTTACCGTTCACACTTCGTGCACTACACGTATCCTCTGAATTATTCTCGCTCATTTTGTGTAATGCCTCCTGCCAGATTTTTTCTGGATATCCTCTATTCTTTAGTCTTTGGTTTAACTCACAACATTGTGAGACAAACCCCTCTTGTGTACTATTAATTCTTCTAGTTCTTAGAAGCTGACTATACAGCAGTGCACGCTTAGTATGATTCGTGTGATAGCTGTCAAAATGCATGATTGCATTGGTGGACACCGGCTTACGGTACAATGAGGTACAAATTTCACCTTCCTTTACACTCAAAGACACATCCAAAAAATCCAATTGTAATCCCCCAAAATTAGAGGTAAAGGACATCCCCATTGAATTAATGTTAAGGTAAGCGACAAATTGGGTAAAAGTTTCTTCTGGACCGTCCCACACAAAAACATATCATTGACATACCTAAGATATAATTTGATATGTTTTAAGAAAACGTTATTGGCAGAATAAACATATACCTCCTCGAAATGACCCAAATATAAATTTGTGAACGTGTATGCTGCCGGAGTCCCCATGGCTGTACCAACTGTCTGTAAATACCAGAGGTCCATAAAAGTAAATGCATTATGTGTCAAAATAAACCATAAGCTCTCACAAATAAATTCTACAAAATGTCGATCTCTATTCATTGTATTCAGAATCTGGCGTACAGAATCCACTCCCTCTTTCTGAGGGATTCGGGTGTATAGGTTAACAATGTCCACTGATGCTAGCATAAACCCTGATTAAACAATTCACTTGGCAATGTATGCCAAAAAGGAATTTGTATCTTTCGTGTACGAAGGAATACTAGTCAAAAGTGGTCGTAACAGCCAGTCCATATATTTCGAAAATGGTTCTGTAAGAGATCCCACACCAGACACGATAGGACGGCCCGGTGGGTCAATAACGGCTTTATGGATTTTAGGGACATGGTACCAGTGTGGCTTCATGGGGAACTCCGGCAGCAGCTTTTCCGCTTTACTTTGTGTAATAATGTTGGTTTCCACTGCTTTTCTCAGCAACGACCTCAACTCGCTTTTATATTTATGTGTGGGGTAACCTGGGAGTCTCATATATGTATTACCATCTGCCAATTGCCTATTGGCCTCTCTTATGTACATTTCCCTTGGGATCAATACCGTTGGGATCAAGGTATATGCCCCCCGTTTCTCCCGGTAACGTTACAGATTTATTTGAGACACAAGTAATAAAAGATGTTGAGGCGCTTATATACCAGCAAGCTCCATCTAACCTCACCCCCATCGAGAAGAAGGTGCTGAAAGAAATAGCAGGGTGGAGAGATACTATAGTGCGACCAGCGGACAAGGGGGGTAAAACGGTATTGATCCCAAGGGAAATGTACATAAGAGAGGCCAATAGGCAATTGGCAGATGGTAATACATATATGAGACTCCCAGGTGACCCCACACATAAATATAAAAGCGAGTTGAGGTCGTTGCTGAGAAAAGCAGACTGAGAATTTGGACTCATCAGACCAAAGCACAGATTTCCTCTGATCTAATGTCCATTCCTTGTGTTCTTTAGCCCAAACAAGTATCTTCTGCTTGTTGCCTGTCCTTAGCAGTGGTTTCCTAGCAGTATTTTACCGTGAAAGCTTGCTGCACAAAGTCTCCTCTTAACAGTTGTTGTAGAGATGTGTCTGCTGCTAGAACTCTGTGTGGCATTAACCTGGTCTCTAATCTGAGTTGCTGTTAACCTGTGATTTCTGAGGCTGGTGACTCGGATAAACTTATCCTCAGAAGCAGAGGTGACTCCTGGTCTTCCTTTCCTGGGGTGGTCCTCATGTGAGCTAGTTTCTTTGTAGCGCTTGATGGTTTTTGCCACTGCACTTGGGGACACTTTCAAAGTTTTCCCAATTTTTCAGACTGAATGACCTTCATTTCTTAAAGTAATGATGGCCACATACTTACCTGTTGCAACTGCAGCTCCTTGGGTCATGGAGTGCAGTCTAGTAGTTTCCCGTGATGGCTTCTCCTGCTTCTGGCTGTCTTTTCATCTTGCCTGGATCACTGATCCATGAAGCATGATGAATGCCGTAGCAGTGAGGCCTAATGTCTCCAGGCTGCTCATTGACATGACGTCACTCCTGCCCCATTCATCAGTCAATCCAGGGGGCAGGATGCCTCTCCTGTCATCAAGATACTGCTGAGCATGCGCAGTCCCATGATGAGATCAGGCAGAAGAAGAGGAAGCTGGGAAGAAGGAGAGGACTCGTGGTGGTCTCCAGATCCAGCATGGTGATTGCCAGCCCACATAGCCAGGAGAAGATCAGGCAAAGATGAGCAGAAGACCTCTAGGTAAGTAACAGGAGGGGAAGGCAGCATGCTTACCGCAACATGATTGCTGAAAGCATGCTGCCTTATTTTGCTGTTCGGCATGAGAATACCCCTTTAATGCAGGCTATGTATGGAAGCAGGGGTTTGTTGACTGACTACGGGGTTAATCCCACCGACCATCTCCGCAGAGCTGAGATATTGGCTTTGCTGAACTAAAGTGGTGGTTAACCAGCTTCTACAGAACCTCTTTTTCAGGTCTTCAGAAGGGGGTTTGGGGATTAGCCCTCACAGAACACTCTGCCAATATACCAAAGAATGGAGCAGCAGATAAAAGTGGTATTCTCACTTCAGGATCCCTTTTTCTATTGATGCCCATTCTTCAGATTAGGTCAAGAATAGTTGTATTTTGCATAGGGTCCAGTGGTATTCTGCATTGAACCAGTTGTTTATCAGCAACTTACAGCACCAACGACAATGACAAGTAACTGGAAGCTGCAGCCATAGCTCTCCATGATTTCAGTGAGATCCAGGGAAGATGTGACAGCACCTGGTAAAGAGCTGATCCACCGTAACATGCCTTATACAGGGGCATGCACTGCTCTGTGCAGAGAAATGCATGTTCTGGACAGGACTCGGTTGTGTGCATCCGGTCTTTCAGTAACAAATGGTCCTTGGGGGCCACCATTAAATTGGTGTTGCCCTTTGTGAATATGAGCTTGACACCCCTGATCTAAGACAAGTGCCATCATTATACTGTCATGTACTAGTGGTGTTACACTTAATGGCTTCTTTTTGTTATCACATATCATACTGTATCTAGTTATGAGCAAACCCGATCTGGAAAGTTCAGGGTTCGTATCGAATATTGCCTGCTCGAGTTCAACCACACCAACCCCAAACAGGCAATTTTCGGAGTTTGCTCATCAGAAAATAAAAATCGCTTCTCTCCCCTTCGCTGAGGTCCCGACCTGTGTGGGGAGTCTTCTTGACCAAGGAAATCCCTAGCTAGGAATCCTGAAAGGGATTCCCTCTGGTATGATCAGTAGCGTAGCTACCAGGGGGGCAGAGGGTGCGGTCACCCCGGGCCCACTGCTTGCAGGAGCTACTCCCAATGCTAACTATATCGGTGTGCACAGCACGCCGATGTAAGCTGCACTGTAGTGCAGAGAGACATGATCTCCCTGCACTACAGCTGTCTGTTCTATAGAGCGGGATGTGCTGATTGCTGGCCGGAACTGTACCTCTGCTGCAGGGGTCAAACTGCAGACACGCCCGCATTGCAGGCTGTGTCTGCAGGAGAGACCTCACAGTGCAGGACTCTGGTGCTGTAAGTAGGAGCTCAGGCTTCTGCCTGCACCCGGACGGACGGGGTGGTCTGTGCAGTGAGGAGGGGGTAGGAAGCTGATCACCTTCTGACAAGTCCTGGATGATGTATTATCTTGTGTTTGGGGTCTTTCTATCTGAAGCACAGTAGTTTTATAGTGGCTAGTTGAACTAAACAGATTGGTATCTGTCAATTGAAATCACTGGATCATCACCATATGTTAAAGACTTCAATGCAGCCGCCATAAATCTCTTTTTGTCCCAGATAGAGACTGACATGAGTAGTCAATATCATGCCCTGCACTGACAGATGTGACCCCGGCTGCAGGGCAGCACAGATTACAATATGTCCCTTTCCCTTCATATATATACTGTGTATAGATAACTGTAAAAATGTATAGCTGCAAAAAAATGAAAACGGAACACCATTGACAAAATTAAAAAAAAGTGTTGTAATAGCCTATTGGGGCTCAGCGACATTTTGGTTCTACTGAGATCCTTTTTGGAGCTGATGTGAGGGCCATTATACAGTACAGTTTAAAGGCTACTGTGGGGGCCATCATCAAGTATCAGGGCCTATATAAAGTGAGGTAGTTACTGAGGGGGCTGTCATAAACTGGGGTCTATATACAGTGTGGGAGCTACTGTGAGGGCACAAAAGAGACATTCTATGTATAGGGCACAGTGGTGGCATTAGTATGAGGCAGAAAGAGGATCCCAGCGCTTGTACCACACAGCAGGTGCAGTAATAGGGACACATACGGCAGCAGAGGCTCAGTATTGGGGTATCAGGTGCAGTAATAGGGTCACATACAGCAGCGACTCAGTATTGGGGTATCAGTTGCAGTAATAGGGACACATACGGCAGCAGCAGCTCAGTATTGGGGTATCAGGTGCAGTAATAGGGTCACATACGGCACCAGCGGCTCAGTATTGGTGTATCAGGGGCAGTAATAGGGACACATACGGCAGCAGCGGCTCAGTATTGGGGTATCAGGTGCAGTAATAGGGTCACATACGGCACCAGCGGCTCAGTATTGGGATATCAGGGGCAGTAATAGGGACACATACGGCAGCAGCGGCTCAGTATTGGGGTATCAGGGGCAGTAATAGGGACACATACGGCAGCAGCGGCTCAGTATTGGGGTATCAGGGGCAGTGATAGGGACACATATGGCAGCAGCGGCTAAGTATTGTGGTATCAGGGGCAGTAATAGGGACACATACGGCAGCAGCGGCTCAGTATTGGGGTATCAGGTGCAGTAATAGGGACACATACGGCAGCAGTGGCTCAGTATTTGGGTATCAGGTGCAGTAATAGGGACACATACGGCAGCAGCGGCTCAGTATTGGGGTGACAGCACGTCGAGGCATTTGTACAGGTTGGGAATAGATGGAGATGGTGCTGGAAATGTGAGAAGTCAGATGTGTCTGTTCTAATCTGTGCATACAAGTACTGGCTGGAGAAGTTGTCATGTCGGTCTGAGTAAGATGTCAAAGTGAACGACTATCAGAAAAATCGTCACCTGTAAGTTATTATTTGTAACTGTATTGTAAACTCTTGTACATTCTGCAGCACTGGTATCTACCAGTATATGGTCACCATGTGGTGGTAATATCCGTTTTGGCCATTGCATAGAGATTTTTGTCAGTTACAGCTCTGTCATCTGCTGATCTTCCCCAATACCCACGACTAGAGTGCGCCACCTGAGTTGCAATCAGTGTTAACGGTTAGGGGCCCACTCAGATTTTTCGCCCCCCCCTGAGCTGAACCCTTAGCTACGCCTCTGGGTACGATGACATATTCATACAATGTGGAAGTACATGGAAGAGGACTGAAGAGGACCATCCGCGTCAGCCGGTACCTCAGCAAAAAGGTAAGTAGCAACATATATATTTTCTTTTTACTATCTGGTTAGTAATGAGGATGTGGTGGACAGATCGTCCATTCCTGTGAGTCTCCATACCCATTGAGTTCAATGGAGATGATAGGGAGAGGCAACCTGGAGAACACCTTGGAGCGGAAGACACCGTTTGTAGAACCCAGACCCAACTTGTAGGCCTAATGCATTGTGGTTACAACAACTACTTAACAAGAGCTTAAAGATAGAAGCTAGGGAGAGGCAACCTGGAGAACACCTTGGAGCGGCAGACACCGTCTCTACAACCCAGACCCAACTTGTAGGCCTAATGCAGTGTTGTTTCAACAACTACTTAACGAGAGCCTGAAAATGAAATTTCAGGACAGGAAACCAGGAGAACAGCACGGAGCGGCACACACCGTTAGTAGGCCCCAACCAAACTAGTAGCCCCACTGCAGTTGTTCAATTAAAAAACTATTTAACAAGAGCCTGAAGATTGAAGCTCAGGAAAGGCAACCAGGAGAACACCTTGGAGCGGCAGACACCGTTAGTAGGCCCCAACCAAACTAGTAGCCCCACTGCAGTTGTTTGATTAAAAAACTATTTAACAAGAGCCTGAAGATTGAAGCTCAGGAAAGGCAACCAGGAGAACACCTTGGAGCGGCAGACACCTTCTCTACAACCAAGACCCAACTTGTAGGCCTAATGAAGTGTTGTTTCAACAACTACTTAACGAGAGCCTGAAAATGTAATTTCAAGACAGGAAACCAGGAGAACAGCACGGAGCGGCATACACCGTTAGTAGGCCCCAACCAAACTAATAGCCCCACTGCAGTTGTCTGATTAAAAAACTATTTAACAAGAGCCTGAAGATTGAAGCTCAGGAAAGGCAACCAGGAGAACACCTTGGAGCGGCCGACACCGTTAGTAGGCCCCAACCAAACTAGTAGCCCCACTGCAGTTGTTTGATTAAAAAACTATTTAACAAGAGCCTGAAGATTGAAGCTCAGGAAAGGCAACCAGGAGAAGACCTTGAAGCGGCAGGCACCGTTAGTAGGCCCCAACCAAACTAGTAGCCCCACTGCAGTTGTTCGATTAAAAAACAATTTAACAAGAGCCTGAAGATTGAAACTCAGGAAAGGCAACCAGGAGAACACCTTGGAGCGGCAGACACCGTTAGTAGGCCCCAACCAAACTAGTAGCCCCACTGCAGTTGTTCGATTAAAAAACTATTTAACAAGAGCCTGAAGATTGAAGCTCAGGAAAGGCAACCAGGAGAACACCTTGGAGCGGCAGACACCGTTAGTATGCCCCAACCAAACTAGTAGCCCCACTGCAGTTGTTCGATTAAAAAACTATTTAACAAGAGCCTGAAGATTGAAGCTCAGGAAAGGCAACCAGGAGAACACCTTGGAGCGGCAGACACTGTTAGAAGGCCCCAACCAAACTAGTTGCCCCACTGCAGTTGTTCGATTAAAAAACTATTTAACAAGAGCCTGAAGATTGAAGCTCAGGAAAGGCAACTAGGAGAACACCTTGGAGCGGCAGACACTGTCTCTACAACCCAGACCCAACTTGTAGGCCTAATGCAGTGTTGTTTCAACAAGCGGAAGACTCAGTTTGTAGACCACAACAAAACTTGTGGCCCCAATGCAGTTTTATAATTCTGACAAGCTGAAAATCAGCCATTTTTTTTAAAGAGGAGGACAGCTGTATTAAGTGGCGCAGACAGACACTGCTAGTAGGCCTTACATCACAAAGTTGGCTCACTGCAGGTTGAAAAAAAGTTACATGGGTACACGGTTGGCATTGTTGTGCTCAGTGGAGGACAAATGGAAGGAGGGACCACAGACAGACTTAGTAGGCCTAAAATTTTTAAAAATAGTCTCAAAGCAGTTTGAATTATCTTGCAGCAGTACACAGGCAGCATTGGTGTGGTCAGCGGAGGATGATTGGAAGGAGTGTCTGACACAGTTAGTACTCCCAAAAAATAAATAGATGTTAATGTCTCGCAAAACAACAAAAACAAAAAACAAAAGGGTGGCATACTTAGGTACAGGGGTGGGCTCCTCTGCTGAGTTTCAGACATAGTAATTTGGCGCTAAGTATTTACTGGTGTCAATATAGGACACTGACCCTGACTATTTTAACTAGCATCATACATGTCAATAAATTGGTATTGCCAGTGCCAGGCATTGAAGGATGTCAGCGCATAGACTAAACATTGGTGGAGCTGTGAGAGATAATTTTGCAAGTGGTAGAACAGTGTTTGAGCTGGGGGGGGAAACTCTCTTGTGGCCAGCGGTACAGACCCAGGGCCCCTCATGTTCGAATCGGACCCGTCGAAGCACCTGTGTGTGCGAAACGGCCGTCGTCCGTGCTCCTTTACCGCACCCTCATGGTTTACCTGATGTCCTGACGGATGTATCTTCCAGTTACTCTCCAATAAAGTTCACGATCTGCACAGTTGTATTGGGGTGAGTGCCGCATTTTCATTTCTTCTTGGACTGATTCAGATTTAAGCTTTAATGCTGAGCACCAATACCCGGAGCTTTCGTGACGCCTGACATACAGCCGCCCATACAGCGTCCTGTATTAGATAAAAGTACTGCTCTAGTGCCGTCCTATCTTTTGAATTGGACATTCGGTATCTCTTTTTATAGGAGAGCTAGGTGTCAGCCGGGAAAGGTGGGGCAAACTCATTTGAAATCCATGAGTGGTTAATTTTAATGAAGGTTAGATCATCAACATTTTGGGTAGCCTGATGAGTCCTTTTTTCGGTCAATATTGAACCAGCAGCACTGAATACTCTTTCTGATAGCACACTAGCTGCTGGGCAAGCAAGCTCCTGCAATGCATATTCTGCCAATTCTGGCCAGGTGTCTATTTTGGATGCCCAGTAATCAAATGGGAATGACGGTTGAGGGAGAACATCGATAAGGGATGAAAAATAGTTAGTAACCATGCTGGACAAATGTTGTCTCCTGTCACTTTGAATTGATGCTGCAGTACCTGTCCTGTCTGCGGTCATTGCGAAATCACTCCACAACCTGGTCAGAAAACCCCTCTGTCCAACGACACTTCTGATTTGTGCACCTCTAACACCTCTGCCCTGTTGCCCCCTGCAGATCGTGTGAGATATAGAAAAAGAAAAAGAAGCCAGCTCACCGGTCTTGGAGAGAAGCGCGGAAACAGTCCTGATGAGACGTGCAGTATATAAATGGAAAAAACGAAAATTCCAGCTTGCTCTGAATAAAATGTAAATTTTTAATCCAAAAAGGTTAAAATAGCAGTACATGCTCCTTAGACCCACCATGAACCCCGTAAGGGAGAGAGCGACGCGTTTCGACTGAGAACCAGTCTTTATCCAAGCTAATCTATCCAACATTATTACCGGTATATAAGGACCCAATAGCCAATGAGAGTGCTAAACACAAATCACATGACACACGCAATCGACAGGTCCTGGAAGGTAAATGATAGAATAAAAACATATATATACAATTAGCAAAATACACAAAAAGGAAAAATAAACGAATTACAAGCATATAAAAGAATAGAAATGCTGCAGGATGGCGACTATTAATAATGGAACATGATTTCATTTCTGCGATTAAGTCCATCAGGAAATCTTGTGCCCAACATGAAGATCCAATAAGCTTCCCGGGTAAGTAAAATCCTGTGTAGATCACCACCGCGATAAGGTTTGATTACAAAGTCTATAGCATGAATGAATGGGACTCTTTTTCAAGAACTCCCAGATCCATTTTAAGACACTCCAATCGAAAAAGGAGATATCATAAGAGATATGTCAGCTTCAGTTCCCATGAAGGTGATTCCGGAGACAACTGTTTCAGTATGTCCGACACATCCCTAAATGAATCTGCAGCTTGTAGTTCCACTAAACATGTCAGTAAAACAAAAAACGCAAAATGCTATTGGGTCCTTATATACCGGTAATAATGTTGGATAGATTAGCTTGGATAAAGACTGGTTCTCAGTCGAAAGGCGTCGCTCTCTCCCTTACGGGGTTCATGGTGGGTCTAAGGAGCATGTACTGCTATTTTAACCTTTTTGGATTAAAAATTTACATTTTATTCAGAGCAAGCTGGAATTTTCGTTTTTTCCATTTATATACTGCACGTCTCATCAGGACTGTTTACGCGCTTCTCTCCAAGACCGGTGAGCTGGCTTCTTTTTCTTTTTCTATGTGTTACTGATTGCCGTGCACCTGGTCATTTTTTTGCTCCTTTAAACTTTAGACCCACCGCCCCTAGTACATTTTTCGGGGGGACGTATTTCTATCCTTTCTTTCATTGTTTTTTGCTGCAGTATGGCGGATACCGTCAGGAACCGTGTTCAAAAGGCCGTCCAAGTGTTTTCGGATGTGTCACATACCAATAATGATTCCTCCGATCTTATGGACAATTTAACACAACTACAAAAAACGATGATCCAAGAGACTAAGATTTGGTGGGATTTAACAACCTTACAAAATTATGTCTCAAAGGACATGATTCCCAGAGGCTTGAGAATAAAGAAAAAATCCACTACTAATTTTAGTGAGGTGTTTGAGAGTGAATGGAACTCAATTCTCAGCACATGTTCACTCAATTTAATGCGATTAATAATTAAGCATGAGGAACTCAAATTGGTGGACATACAAAAAGAATAATTCTCAAACTCAAGAATAATTTGAGTTCACGCAATATTGTATTGGATGAAAATGTGTTCTTTAAGAAAACTCAGGATGAACTGTCTAAATTGGAGGACGAAATCATGCTCAGAAAAAAGCGCAAAATCCAGCGTGATTTGCAAGACTATGCATCTAACAAAGTCTATAGCATGAATGAATGGGACTCTTTTTCGAGAACTCCCAGATCCATTTTAAGACACTCCAATCGAAAAAGGAGATATCATAAGAGATATGTCAGCTTCAGTTCCCATGAAGGTGATTCCGGAGACAACGGTTTCAGTATGTCCGACACATCCCTAAATGAATCTGCAGCTTGTAGTTCCACTAATCATGTCAGTAAAACAAAAAACGCAAAAGGCGTGGCGGCCGGAAACACAGAAGGCAATTCTGGCATGCAAACGCGCCAAAAGAGATTCATGCTGAAATGAATTCTAATAATGTATTAAATCTTTCATCCCGGAATTTTTCAGATGAGGAATTGAGAGTACTTTCATATGGTTTGAATTTTGTTCCGGACCAGAATTTTAATTTGTTTTCCACTTTATTAGACATTAATAAATTTGTCCGTAATTTGACCATCAAAAAACATTTCTGGGCTGAGGAGTCTGACATCAATGTAGACCAGAATTTGACCAAGGATAATGAATTTCATTCTCTGGATTTTCAGGAACAAGTCACTTTGTTGACACTACAAGAGCTGCAGGGTCAGGATAATTCCAGTCCACCTGTTATTAATCAATCCAACCAACTAAAACTAAAAAATCCTTTTTTCTATCCGATCAGATCTAGAGCAGATTGCATGAATCGTTTCCAGGAGGTAATTGAACGAGAACTTAAACAACTCAAATATAGTGAACCTGTATCCAATACAACCAATAATTTGACAAAGAAACAAAGAAACATTATCAAACAAATACAGGATATGAGTGACATCACTATAAAAATGAGTGATAAGGGAGGAGTGGTTGTTATAATGGATTCTTTACAGTATAGAAATGGAATTCTGGATTTGCTATCAGACGACACCACATATAGAAAATTAAAATCTGATCCTACTATTGATTTCAAAACCAAAATGGACATTTTGATACAGGATGGACTTGCCTTGGGCGTTATTTCCAACAAACAAGCAGATTTTTTGAAGGTTTCTCACCCTGTCACACCAATTATGCATGGTTTGCCAAAAGTTCATAAGAACAGTGAATTTCCTCCAATGCGTCCGATAATATCCAGCATAGGTTCTATAAATGAACGCATGGGCCAATGGTTGGATTCTTTACTACAACCATTGGTTTTGAGAATACCAGGACATATCAGAGATACCAAAGATGTCATTGATATTATGTCACACAAAGAATGGTTGCCAGAATTCACCTGGTTGAGTTGTGATGTGGTGTCTTTATACACTTGTATACCTCATAAATTAGCACTTGAAGCGTTGCAATTCCATCTATGCAAATACAGTTGTTATTCTCAGGATTTAATTGGATTTATTTTACAGGTTACTTCTTTTTTGTTAACCCACAATTTCTTTTCCTTTGATCATGAATATTATTTGCAGTCCACTGGTGTTGCAATGGGGGCTAAATTTTCACCTTCTTTAGCTAATTTGGTAATGGCGTTTTGGGAACATCAATTTTTGTTTTCTACTTCCAACAATTTTTTGTCTTATATTTCTTGGTATGGCAGATACATCGATGATGCACTCATCATTTGGAGGGGCGATGTATCTGCCATACAGGATTTCATTTTTTATATTAATGACAATGATTTCAACATAAGATTTACTTTTGTTCATGAAGTATCTAAAATCTCGTTTCTGGATTTGGAACTCACAGGTGTAGCTAATAAATTGATCTCTACTCGCACATATTCGAAGCCATTAGCTGGTAATACCATTCTGCACGCTAGTAGCAGCCATCCCAAACACACTGTACGTTCAATCCCTGTTGGGGAATTCACTAGATTGAAGAGAAACTGTAATAATAATGATGTCTTTAAACAAGATTTAGCCAAATCCTGCATTAAATTTAACAAACGTGGTTATCCTAATTGGATGCTCAACAGAGCCCTTAATATTGTATCTCCGAATGATAAATTGACAACTACAACTAGTTTTGGCAACACAAACAGAAGTACCATTTCTAATACAGTTGCTAGTCAACGAAGGGACAAACCCTTCGTTTGTTTACAATATAGTCCGCAGTTTAATAACATCAAAGCTCTTATTAATAAGTCTATTCCAATTTTATACGAAGATCCAGTTCTTGCAAACATTTTACAAGCGGGATGTAACATTGTGGCAAGAAGAGCACCCACTTTGGGAAATATTCTGTCACCCAGTTTATATGTTACTAAGAAACCACAAGTGACATGGTTAAATTGCAAGGCTAGTTACAGATGCAATGTTCTTAATTGTTCCACCTGCAGGCACATGATCACTACTAAAACTTTTTTTGACAATACTGGTTCCAATAGTTTTTGTATACAAGGGTTTATTAATCGTAATACCCGTTTTGTAGTGTACAAGATAGATTGTGTAGCCTGTAACAAATCTTATGTGGGGTGCACCATTCGTAAATTAAAAAATCGTATTTTGGAGCATTTGTATGATATTTCTAATACAAGGAATACTAATCGAAATATCTCCTCCGCAGCTAAACATTTTGTTGAACATCATTTACGTGACATTTCGTCTTTCAGGGTGACTGGTATAGAGCAGGTAATCAAACCTTATCGCGGTGGTGATCTACACAGAATTTTACTTACCCGGGAAGCTTATTGGATCTTCATGTTGGGCACAAGATTTCCTGATGGACTTAATCGCAGAAATGAAATCATGTTCCATTATTAATAGTCGCCATCCTGCAGCATTTCTATTCTTTTATATGCTTGTAATTCGTTTATTTTCCCTTTTGTGTATTTTGCTAATTGTATATATATGTTTTTATTCTATCATTTACCTTCCAGGACCTGTCGATTGCGTGTGTCATGTGATTTGTGTTTAGCACTCTCACTGGCTATTGGGTCCTTATATACGGGTAATAATGTTGGATAGATTAGCTTGGATAAAGACTGGTTCTCAGTCGAAAGGCGTCGCTCTCTCCCTTACGGGGTTCATGGTGGGTCTAAGGAGCATGTACTGCTATTTTAACCTTTTTGGATTAAAAATTTACATTTTATTCAGAGCAAGCTGGAATTTTCGTTTTTTCCATTTAGATCGTGTGAGAACCATCACCGGCACTGTGTGCTGGGAATGCCTGAATCAAACGGTCTACCAGAGTTGCTTGTTTGGTTGCTAATATTTGTTCGAGGTTCTCATGTGGCATGATATTTTGCAATTTGCCTTTATAGCGAGGATCAAGGAGGCAGGACAATCATCATCGGTCATCATTTTAATAATGCGTGGGTCCCTTTTGAGGATACGTAAGGCATAATCCGCCATGTGGGCCAAAGTTCCAGTTGTCAAATCTGCGGTTGTGCTGGGTTGAGGGGCAGTTTCAGGCAAATCTACGTCACTTGTCTCCCTCAAAAAACCTGAACCCAGCCTTGCAACGCCACCAGTTTCTATTGGCCCCGGAGAAGCTTCCTCATTTGAAAAATACTCATCCCCATCTGTTATGAAAGGTAATTCAGTACTACAATGGACATAGCGGTCAGAGCACATACAGTGATCTGACAATAACCCAAAATCATAGAACGAGCTCTGAGACGTGGGAACTCTGCAGACCGCAATCCCTAATCCTCTCCAAACAACACTAGAGGCAGCCGTGGATTGCGCCTAACTCTGCCTATGCAACTCGGCACAGCCTGAGAAACTAACTAGCCTGAAGATAGAAAATAAGCCTACCTTGCCTCAGAGAAATACCCCAAAGGAAAAGGCAGCCCCCCACATATAATGACTGTGAGTTAAGATGAAAAGACAAACGTAGAGATGAAATAGATTCAGCAAAGTGAGGCCCGACCTTCTTAACAGATCGAGGATAGAAAAGGTAACTTGCGGTCTACACAAAACCCTAAAGAAAACCACGCAAAGGGGGCAAAAAGACCCTCCGTACCGAACTAACGGCACGGAGGTACACCCTTTGCGTCCCAGAGCTTCCAGCAACAAATTAGACAAGCTGGACAGAAAAAATAGCAAACAAATAGCAAAGAAGAACTTAGCTATGCAGAGCAGCAGGCCACAGGAATGATCCAGGGAAAAGCAAGTCCAACACTGGAACATTGACAGGAAGCCAGGATCAAAGCATTAGGTGGAGTTAAGTAGAGAAGCACCTAACGACCTCACCAGATCACCTGAGGGAGGAAACTCAGAAGCCGGAGTACCACTTCCCTCCACCAACAGAAGCTCACAGAGAGAATCAGCCGAAGTACCACTTGTGAGCACAGGAGGGAGCTCTGCCACAGAATTCACAACAGTACCCCCCCCCTTGAGGAGGGGTCACCGAACCCTCACCAGAGCCCCCAGGCCGACCAGGATGAGCCACATGAAAGGCACGAACAAGATCGGGAGCATGGACATCAGAGGCAAAAACCCAGGAATTATCTTCCTGAGCATAACCCTTCCGTTTAACCAGATACTGGAGTTTCCGTCTAGAAACACGAGAATCCAAAATCTTCTCCACAATATACTCCAATTCCCCCTCCACCAAAACCGGGGCAGAAGGATCAACAGATGGAACCATAGGTGCCACGCATCTCCGCAACAATGACCTATGGAATACGTTATGTATGGAAAAAGAATCTGGAAGGGTCAAACGAAAAGACACAGGATTAAGAACCTCAGAAATCCTATACGGACCAATGAAACGAAGTTTAAACTTAGGAGAGGAAACCTTCATAGGAATATGACGAGAAGATAACCAAACCAGATCCCCAACACGAAGTCGGGGACCCACACGGCGTCTGCGATTAGCGAAACGTTGAGCCTTCTCCTGGGACAAGGTCAAATTGTCCACTACATGAGTCCAAATCTGCTGCAACCTGTCCACCACAGTATCCACACCAGGACAGTCCGAAGACTTAACCTGTCCTGAAGAGAAACGAGGATGGAACCCAGAATTGCAGAAAAATGGCGAAACCAAGGTAGCCGAGCTGGCCCGATTATTAAGGGCGAACTCAGCCAAAGGCAAAAAGGACACCCAGTCATCCTGATCGGCAGAAACAAAGCATCTCAGATATGTTTCCAAGGTCTGATTGGTTCGTTCGGTCTGGCCATTAGTCTGAGGATGGAAAGCCGAGGAAAAAGACAAGTCAATGCCCATCCTACCACAAAAGGCTCGCCAAAACCTTGGAACAAACTGGGAACCTCTGTCAGAAACGATATTCTCTGGAATGCCATGTAAACGAACCACATGCTGGAAGAACAATGGCACCAAATCAGAGGAGGAAGGCAATTTAGACAAGGGTACCAGATGGACCATCTTAGAAAAGCGATCACAGACCACCCAAATGACTGACATCTTTTGAGAAACGGGAAGATCAGAAATAAAATCCATAGAGATATGTGTCCAAGGCCTCTTCGGGACCGGCAAGGGCAAAAGCAACCCACTGGCACGAGAACAGCAGGGCTTAGCCCGAGCACAAATCCCACAGGACTGCACAAAAACACGCACATCCCGCGACAGAGACGGCCACCAAAAGGATCTAGCCACCAACTCTCTGGTACCAAAGATTCCAGGATGACCAGCCAACACCGAACAATGAACCTCAGAGATAACTTTATTGGTCCACCTATCAGGGACAAACAGTCTCTCCGCTGGACAACGATCAGGTTTATTAGCCTGAAATTTTTGCAGCACCCGCCGCAAATCAGGGGAGATGGCAGACACAATTACTCCTTCCTTGAGGATACCCGCCGGCTCAAACAAACCCGGAGAGTCGGGCACAAAACTCCTAGACAGAGCATCCGCCTTCACATTTTTAGAGCCCGGAAGGTACGAAATCACAAAGTCAAAACGGGCAAAAAACAGCGACAAACGAGCCTGTCTAGGATTCAACCGCTTAGCAGACTCAAGATAAGTCAAGTTCTTATGATCAGTCAATACCACCACGCGATGCTTAGCTCCTTCAAGCCAATGACGCCACTCCTCGAATGCCCACTTCATGGCCAGCAACTCTCGGTTGCCCACATCATAATTTCGCTCAGCAGGCGAAAACTTCCTGGAAAAAAAAGCGCATGGTTTCATCACTGAGCAATCAGAACCTCTCTGCGACAAAACAGCCCCTGCTCCAATCTCAGAAGCATCAACCTCGACCTGGAACGGAAGAGAAACATCTGGTTGACACAACACAGGGGCAGAAGAAAAATGACGCTTCAAGTCTTGAAAAGCTTCCACAGCAGCAGGAGACCAATTGACCAAATCAGCACCCTTCTTGGTCAAATCGGTCAATGGTTTGGCAATACTAGAAAAATTGCAGATGAAGTGACGATAAAAATTAGCAAAGCCCAGGAACTTTTGCAGACTTTTCAGAGATGTCGGCTGAGTCCAATCATGGATGGCTTGGACCTTAACAGGATCCATCTCGATAGTAGAGGGGGAAAAGATGAACCCCAAAAATGAAACCTTCTGCATACCAAAGAGACACTTCGATCCCTTCACAAACAAAGAATTAGCACGCAGGACCTGAAAAACTGTTCTGACCTGCTTCACATGAGACTCCCAATCATCCGAGAAGATCAAAATGTCATCCAAGTACACAATCAGGAATTTATCCAGGTACTCTCGGAAGATGTCATGCATAAAGGACTGAAACACTGATGGAGCATTGGCAAGTCCGAATGGCATCACTAGATACTCAAAATGACCCTCGGGCGTATTAAATGTAGTTTTCCATTCATCTCCTCGCCTGATTCGCACCAGATTATACGCACCACGAAGATCTATCTTGGTGAACCAACTAGCCCCCTTAATCCGAGCAAACAAATCAGATAACAATGGCAAGGGGTACTGAAATTTAACCGTGATCTTATTTAGAAGGCGGTAATCTATACAAGGTCTCAGCGAACCATCCTTCTTGGCTACAAAATAGAACCCTGCTCCTAATGGTGACGATGACGGGCGAATATGCCCCTTCTCCAGGGATTCCTTCACATAACTGCGCATAGCGGCGTGCTCAGGCACGGATAAATTAAACAGTCGACCTTTTGGGAATTTACTACCAGGAATCAAATTGATAGCACAATCACAATCACTATGCGGGGGTAGGGCATCGGACTTGGGCTCATCAAATACATCCCGGTAATCAGACAAGAACTCTGGAACCTCAGAAGGGGTGGATGACGAAATTGACAGAAATGGAACATCACCATGTACCCCTTGACAACCCCAGCTGGACACAGACATGGATTTCCAATCTAATACTGGATTATGAACTTGTAGCCATGGCAACCCCAACACGACCACATCATGCAGATTATGCAACACCAGAAAGCGAATAACCTCCTGATGTGCAGGAGCCATGCACATGGTCAGCTGGGTCCAGTATTGAGGCTTATTCTTGGCCAAAGGCGTAGCATCAATTCCTCTCAATGGAATAGGACACTGCAAGGGCTCTAAGAGAAACCCACAACGCTTAGCATACTCCAAGTCCATCAAATTCAGGGCAGCGCCTGAATCCACAAATGCCATGTTTGAATACGATGACAAAGAGCAGATCAAGGTAACGGACAGAAGAAATTTTGACTGTGCCGTACCAATGGTGGCAGACCTAGCGAACCGCTTAGTGCGCTTAGGACAATCAGAGATAGCATGAGTGGAATCACCACAGTAGAAACACAGCCCATTCAGACGTCTGTGTTCTTGCCATTTAACTCTGGTCAAAGTCCTATCGCACTGCATAGGCTCAGGTATAAGCTCAGGTAATACCGCCAAATGGTGCACAGATTTACGCTCACGCAAGCGTCGACCGATCTGAATGGCCAAAGACATAGACTCATTCAAACCAGCAGGCATAGGAAATCCCACCATGACATCCTTAAGGGCTTCAGAGAGACCCTTTCTGAACATAGCTGCCAGCGCAGATTCATTCCATTGAGTGAGCACGGACCACTTTCTAAATTTCTGACAATATACCTCTATCTCATCCTGACCCTGACAAAGAGCCAGCAAATTTTTCTCTGCCTGATCCACTGAATTAGGTTCATCGTACAGCAATCCGAGCGCCAGGAAAAACGCATCGATATTACTCAATGCAGGATCTCCTGGCGCAAGAGAAAATGCCCAGTCCTGAGGGTTGCCGCACAAAAAAGAAATAACAATCAAAACCTGTTGAACTGGATCACCAGAGGAGCGAGGTTTCAAGGCCAGAAATAATTTACAATTATTTTTGAAACTCAGAAACTTAGTTCTATCTCCAAAAAACAAATCAGGAATAGGAATTCTTGGTTCCAACATAGCTTTCTGATCAATAGTGTCTTGAATCTTTTGTACTCTTGCCGAGAGCTGATCCACAAATGAAGACAGACTTCTAATGTCCATCGCTACACCTGTGTACTGAACCACCCAAATGTCTAGGGGAAAAAAAGGCAAAACACAGTGCAAAGAAAAAAAAATGGTCTCAGAACTTCTTTTTTCCCTCTATTGAGAATCATTAGTACTTTGGGCTTCCTGTACTGTTATGAAAGGCAATTCAGTACTACAATGGACATAGCGGTCAGAGCACATACAGTGATCTGACAATAACCCAAAATCATAGAACGAGCACTGAGACGTGGGAACTCTGCAGACCGCAATCCCTAATCCTCTCCAAACAACACTAGAGGCAGCCGTGGATTGCGCCTAACTCTGCCTATGCAACTCGGCACAGCCTGAGAAACTAACTAGCCTGAAGATAGAAAATAAGCCTACCTTGCCTCAGAGAAATACCCCAAAGGAAAAGGCAGCCCCCCACATATAATGACTGTGAGTTAAGATGAAAATACAAACGTAGAGATGAAATAGATTCAGCAAAGTGAGGCCCGACCTTCTTAACAGATCGAGGATAGAAAAGGTAACTTTGCGGTCTACACAAAACCCTAAAGAAAACCACGCAAAGGGGGCAAAAAGACCCTCCGTACCGAACTAACGGCACAGAGGTACACCCTTTGCGTCCCAGAGCTTCCAGCAACAAATTAGACAAGCTGGACAGAAAAAATAGCAAACAAATAGCAAAGAAGAACTTAGCTATGCAGAGCAGCAGGCCACAGGAATGATCCAGGGAAAAGCAAGTCCAACACTGGAACATTGACAGGAAGCCAGGATCAAAGCATTAGGTGGAGTTAAGTAGAGAAGCACCTAACGACCTCACCAGATCACCTGAGGGAGGAAACTCAGAAGCCGCAGTACCACTTCCCTCCACCAACAGAAGCTCACAGAGAGAATCAGCCGAAGTAACACTTGTGACCACAGGAGGGAGCTCTGCCACAGAATTCACAACACCCATCATCCTCCTCGTCCTCCTCCTCTTCACCCGCTACCTCGTCCTGTAGATTGCCCTGACCAGACAATGGCTGACTGTCATCAAGGCTTTCCTCTTCCTCGGCTGCAGACGCCTGCTCCTTTATGTGCGTCAAACTTTGCATCAGCAGACGCATTAGGGGGATGCTCATGCCTATTATGGCATTGTCTGCACTAACCAGCCGTGTGCATTCCTCAAAACACTGAAGGACTTGACACAGGTCTTGTACCTTCGACCACTGCACACCTGACAACTCCATGTCTGCAATCCAACTGCCTGCCCGTGTATGTGTATCCTCCCACAAATACATAACAGCATGCCTCTGTTCGCACAGTCTCTGAAGCATGTGCAGTGTGGAGTTCCACCTTGTTGCAACGTCGATGATTAGGCGATGCTGGGGAAGGTTCAAAGACCGCTGATGGTTCTGCATACAGCTGGAGTGTACGGGTGAACGGCGGATATGCGTGCAAAGTCTGCACACTTTGAGGAGCAGGTTGGGTAACCCCGGATAACTTTTCAGGAAGCACTGCACCACCAGGTTTAAGGTGTGAGCCAGGCAAGGAATGTGTTTCAGTTGGGAAAGGGCTATGGCCACCATAAAATTCTTTCCGTTATCACTCAATACCTTGCCTGCCTCAAGATGTACAGTGCCCAGCCATGACTGAGTTTCTTTCTGCAAGAACTCGGACAGAACTTCCGCGGTGTGTCTGTTGTCGCCCAAACACTTCATTGCCAATACACCCTGCTGACGCTTGCCACTAGCTGTCCCATAATGGGACACCTCGTGTCCAACAGTAGCAGCTGCGGATGGAGTGGTTGTGCGACTGCGGTCTGTGGACGAGCTCTCGCTTCTGCAGGAAGACGAGGAGGAGGAGGGGGGCGAACGCCTACAGCCAACTGTTTCCTAGACCATGGGCTAGGCAGAACTATCCCAATATTGCTGTCCCCTGTGGACCCTGCATCCACCACATTAACCCAGTGTGCCGTGATGGACACGTAACGTCCCTGGCCATGCCTACTGGTCCATGCATCTGTTGTCAGGTGCACCTTTGTACTCACAGATTGCCTGAGTGCATGAGCGATGCGGTCTTTTACATGCTGGTGGAGGGCTGGGATGGCTTTTCTCGAAAAGAAGTGTCGACTGGGTAGCTTGTAGCGTGGTACAGCGTAGTCCATCAGGGCTTTGAAAGCTTCGCGTTCAACTAACCGGTAGGGCATCATCTCCAATGAGATTAGTCTAGCAATGTGGGCGTTCAAACCTTGTGTAAGTGGATGCGAGGATGAGTACTTCCTTTTCCTAACGAGAGTCTCATGTAGGGTGAGCTGGACTGGAGAGCTGCAGATCGTGGAACTAGCGGGGGTGCCGGTGGACATGGCAGACAGAGAGGGTTGGAGATGGTATTCTTGCTGGTGCCCTACATGCAGTGTTTCCTACCACGAACCTGGTGATTCCCTGACTGCTTTGGCCTGGCGACGAAACCTGCACATTTACTGCAGGTGGTGCGGGAAATGGTGGGCTTACAGTGAGGGAAGGGATGTTGCGTTGCTCACCAGCTTCATTGGCCGAGGGTGCTACAACCTTAAGGGACGTTTGGTAGTTAGTCCAGGCTTGCAAATGCATGGTGGTTAAATGTCTACGCATGCAACTTGTATTTAGACTTTTAAGATTCTGACCTTTACTTAATGTAGTTGAACATTTTTGACAGATGACTTTGCACTGATCTTTTGGATGTTGTTTAAAAAAATGCCAGACTGCACTCTTTCTACTATCAGATACCTTTTCAGGCATTGCAGACTGAGCTTCTTTAACCGGATGGCCACGCTGTCCTACAACTGGTTTTGGTTTTGCCACGCGTTTTTGGCCAGATATGGGCCCGGCTGATGGAACCTGTTGCGATGTTGATGCCTGCTGCGGCTCCTCCTCCTCCGCTTCAGAGCTACTGCCGCCTGCACCCAGTTCCCCCAATGGCTGCCAATCGCGGTCAACAACTGAGTCATCTATGACCTCCTCTTCTATCTCGTGTGCAACTTCGTCTGTGTCACCGTGTAAGCCTGTGGTATAGCGTTCGTGACGGGGCACCATAGTCTCATCAGGGTCTGATTCTGGATCAGTACACTGCAAGGGCAATGTTCTGTTCTGAGTCAAAGGAACAGCATAGTAATGTGGCTGTGGCTGTGCGTCTGTGCACTCCATGTCCGATTCAACTTGTAATGGGCATGGCCTGTTAACTGTTTCACTTTCTAAGCCAGGAGCGGTATGTGTAAAGAGCTCCATGGAGTAACCCGTTGTGTCGCCTGACGCATCCTTCTCTATTGTTCTTGGTGAAGAAGACAAGGAAGCGACTTGTCCCTGACTGTGAACATCCACTAACGACGTGCTGCTTTTACATTTAGCAGTTTCTGAAGAGGAGGCGAAAGAGCTAGAGGCTGAGTCAGCAAGGAAAGCCAAAACTTGTTCTTGCTGCTCCGGCTTTAAAAGCGTTTTTCCTACTCCCAGAAAAGGGAGCGTTCGAGGCCTTGTGTAGCCAGACGACGAACCTGGCTCAACAACTCGAGACTTAGGTGCTATATTGCTTTTCCCATGACCACCTGATGCTCCACCACCACTACCATCATTACCAGCTGGCAATGACCGCCCACGGCCACGACCTCTTCCACGAGACTTCTTCATTGTTTGAAAAACGTAACCCAACTAATGGTATTTGTTGTTACTGTAAAACCAGTTACAAGGTGAACTCAAACTTCTGTTGGATTTATATATCCCTTTATAGGTGGGTGAGACTGCAGGGAAAAATCAGGCCCAATGTATAACAGTACACAGCTTCAGTGGCAGATATGCCACTAACAGGACTGACGCTGATGCAGACACTACCAATAAAAATCTCCCCCTTTTTATTTTTTCTGGGAGAATATTGAAGAAATGTGGCCCACTCTTATACAGTATATGTTCTGTGGCACAAAATTAGAGACAGATGCCACACACTGTTAGGGTTGGCGGAACGCACCAAATATATAATTTAATAAATGGAATTGGTGCGTTCGCAACCCGGGATCCACCGTGCAGGAAAGCACCTGCTGCTAAATAATGGCGGCTCTATATGGCGGTATATACCAACTCTGTTAGCTTCACAGAGTAACCGCGAGAGGAAAGCTCTGTGCCCTGTTAGACTTTCACAGAGGCACAGGCCAACTACCCAGATGTGAGCAGTGAGTGGTCATGCATGCATACAAAACTCCTCGCCGGAGATGCCAGCATTCTAGTGGCTTATTTCAGCCGGGTCCCTGAACAAACTTAAACACAATCTCCTCGCCGGAGGTGGCAGCATTCTAGGGGCTTATTTCAGCCGGGTCCCTGAACACATTCAAACACATTACCACATTGGCGCAAAGCATATAGCATAAGACGATACTAGCGCATGGCCGTGCGGTCATGCGCAGTTTATATAGTTGCAGCACAGGAAGCTGCTACTGAAGTTTTTGCCCTTTCAGGACCTTCCAGAAGGACCAATGGAAAGTGCTGCAGTACCTGAGCATGTTTTGCCCTTTCAGGACCTTCCAGAAGGACCAATGGAATGTACTGCAGCACCTGAGCATGTGACCGAACATGTGGCCCTCGACCTCCAATGGGAGACCCTGCCCTGGGCATGCTCAGTGTGAGTAAACAAGGACTTAGTCCCAGAGAGGCTCGCTCGCCGCAGATCAGTGCAGGGTACCATAGGAAAGCCAGAAAAGGCAGTAGTGACCCTATGCACCGAATCAGCCCCAGCGAGATGCTGGGAGCGACATCTCCGCTGAGCAGAGCCCACTGCGGCCGATACCGAATGGGAGACCGCAGCAGACATGGATCGAGATTCCTCCTGTGCAGCAGAGGAAACTCGACTCCTAACATTACCCCCCCCTCCTAGGGCCCCCCCCTCCTTGAGCCTCACTACGCTCAAAAGCTGCGATAAGCAGCGGAGCCCAAATGTGCTCCACAGGCTCCCAGGTTCTATCCTCTGGGCCGTGACCCTTCCAGTCCACCAGATAAAATTTCTTGCCACGTACCACCTTGCACCCCACAATAGCATTCACCTCAAACTCATCCGTGGATGAACCCGATGTCCCAGCAGATGACTCGGAAAACCGGGACAAATGAACGGGCTTTAAGAGGGAAACGCGGAAAGTATCGGTGATACCAAGGCGTGGAGGAATAGCCAAACGGTAGACCACAGGGTTGACCTGTTCCAGAACCTTAAACGGGCCAATGTAGCGAGGATCAAACTTAGTGGACTCAACTCGCAGCCTGATGTTACGGGCGGAGAGCCACACTAAGTTGCCAGGAGCAAAGACCGGAGCGGGGCGCCGGTGTGTATCAGCCGAAACCCTCATTCTCTCCTTGGAGGCCCGGATGGCATCCTGTGTGCGGTCCCAGATGTCACGTGCCTCCACCGCCCAGTCTGCCACCCTAGAATCGGTGGATGACACGGGCATGGGCACAAGGACACGCGGATGCTGGCCGTAATTAAGGAGAAAAGGAGTTTGACCAGTGGAATCGGCTACGGCGTTGTTTAGGGCAAATTCCGCCCAAGGTAGCAAAGATGCCCAGTCATCCTGCCTAGCAGAGACGAAATGTCGCAAATATGTCACCAGAGTCTGGTTGGTTCTCTCCACCAACCCATTCGTCTCGGGATGGTATGCACAGGAGAGGTTTAACTCTATGCTGAGTAAACGGCAGAGCTCTCTCCAAAACCGAGATGCGAACTGGGGACCCCGATCGCTGACAATCTTATCAGGCATACCATGCAAACGGAAAATGTGTTTAATGAACAACACCGCCAACGCCCGTGCTGAGGGTAACCGAGGAAGCGGCACCAAATGCACCATCTTGGAGAAATGGTCGGTGACAACCCAAATAATGGAGCAGCCACGCGACTTGGGTAGACCCACCACAAAGTCCATCCCGACCATCTCCCAGGGCCTGTCTGCCACCGGTAAAGGGTAAAGCAACCCAGCAGGCCGTTGCCGAGGAGACCGATTCTGGGCGCAAGAAACGCACGCCTGAATATAGTCCTTGACATCTCGGGCCATATGCGGCCACCAGTATGTTCTCGCCAGAAGCTCAGATGTCCTCTTGGTCCCAAAATGCCCACCCACTCTGAAGGAGTGAGCCCAAGAGAGAACCTCCGGTCGCAAGTTAGCTGGTACGAAAGTCTTGCCCGGGGGCACAGACTCTAGCGAAACCGGAGCTACAGTTCTCAGGCTCTCAGAAGGGACAATAAGCCGAGGCTCCTCCTCCTCCTCCGATGACACCACGGAGCGGGAGAGAGCGTCAGCACGAACGTTCTTCTCCCCGGAGAGGAAATGGAGAGTAAAATGGAACCGGGAGAAGAACAGGGACCATCTAGCCTGGCGAGAATTCAGCCGCTGGGCCGTTTGCAGATACACCAAGTTCTTGTGGTCAGTGAAGACTTGGAAGGGAAAGCGAGCTCCCTCCAAGAGATGTCTCCACTCCGAAAAAGCCAACTTCATGGCCAGCAACTCCCTTACCCCGATGGAATAATTCCTCTCCGCTGGTGTGAAGGTCTTGGAGAAGAAGAAGCAAGGATGCTTCCGACCTTGAGCATCCTTTTGGAAAAGGACTGCTCCAGCACCAACGGATGAGGCATCCACCTCCAAGATAAATGGCTTATCAACATCGGGGCGATGTAGGATGGGAGCGCTAGCGAAGTGTGACTTGATCGAGAGAAAGGCTTTGGAGACCTCCTCTGACCACAACTTGGGATTTGCTCCCTTCTTGGTGAGGGCAACCAAGGGAGCTACCAAAGTTGAGAAGTGTGGAATGTACTGGCGATAGTAATTAATGAACCCCATAAAGCGCTGCACCGCTTTAAGAGAATGGGGTTCCTGCTAGTCCATTACAGCCTGTAGCTTGGCAGGATCCATAGCCAAACCCTGGGCAGAGATGATATAACCAAGGAAAGGCAAGGACTCCTGCTCAAACACACACTTCTCCAACTTGGCGTAGAGGGAGTTTGCCCGTAAGAGGTCGAAGACTTTGCGAACATCTCTCCGATGGGAGTCAATATCTGGAGAGAAGATGAGAATATCATCCAGATAGACTATGACCGAGGTGGTGAGCATATCCCGGAAGATGTCGTTCACAAAGTCTTGGAAAACGGCTGGGGCATTACAGAGCCCGAAGGGCATCACCAGATATTCATAGTGCCCATCCCTGGTGTTAAAAGCCGTCTTCCATTCATCCCCCTCACGGATGCGAATCAGGTTGTAAGCACCCCGCAGATCTAACTTTGTAAATACCCTCGCTCCCCGTAGCCTATCAAACAGCTCAGATATCAGGGGTAGTGGGTACTTGTTCTTAACGGTGATGGCGTTAAGACCCCTGTAGTCTATGCATGGACGTAAGTCTCCAGTCTTCTTCTGTACGAAGAAGAACCCTGCCCCTGCCGGTGACACTGACTTCCTAATGAATCCTCTTGCCAGATTCTCCTGGATGTACTGGGACATTGCCTCCTTCTCCGGGAGAGATAACGGATAGACTCGACCCCGGGGAGGCTCAGCACCAGGCAAGAGGTCAATAGGACAGTCATAGGGGCGGTGAGGCGGAAGGGTCTCCGCAGCACTTTTGGAGAACACGTCTGCATAGGGCCAATAGTGCTTGGGGAGAGAGGAAAGATCTGAGGGTACCTGTGTAGTAGCAACCTGAACGCTCTCCCTCAGACATCTACCCTCGCAAGATTTACTCCAACCCAAAATTCTCCCAGAGGACCACTCAATATGAGGAGAATGGTAGCGAAGCCATGGTATCCCCAACAGGACCTCATCAATTCCCTCAGGAATGACTAATAGGGAGATTATCTCCTGATGTGATGGAGACACAGATAGCGTGAAAGGAATGGTTTGGTGGGTAATCTGTGAAGGTAGTGTTGACCCATTTACCACTCGAACGGTTACCGGCTTGGCGAGCATCACCAAGGGTATTGCGTGACGCTGGGCAAAAGCGGAAGACATAAAGTTACCCTCTGCCCCTGAATCCACGCATAGCTCGACCATAAGAGTGGATGGGCCTATGGTAATTGTCCCCTTGAAGGACAACTTTGAGGCAAACGTCGCCGTATCTAGTGTACCTCCTCCAACTGCCACTAGACGCTGACGTTTCCCCGACCGCTGAGGACCCTTGGAGGCAAGGTGTCCTGACTGCTGGCAAACATGACGGACCTTATGTGCACGGGCAGACTGAGACTTGGATCCCGCTCGTGTCACCTCTAAGGCCTCATGTGACTCGGATGCCTGGACTGGAGATTCCAAAGGTTTGGCGAAGGTGGGAGCCAGCCGAAACCTCTGCCTACACTGGGCTCGCTCCAACCTCCGCTCGTTAAAACGGAGGTCAATACGAGTAGATACGGCTATGAGCTCCTCCAGTGTGGCGGGAATCTCCCTAGTGGCCAAAGCGTCCTTCACATGGTCAGCCAGCCCCCTCCAAAATACGGGAATGAGGGTTTTATCTGGCCATTCCAACTCAGACGCTAATGTCCGGAAGTGAACAGCAAAATTGCTGACCATGGTTGAACCCTGAGTCAAAGCCAGCAGTTGGAGCGCTGTATCATGGGTGACTTGAGGTCCTAAAAAGACCTGTTTCAGAGTGTCCAGAAACCTAGGAACACTCCGCACCACATGATCGTTGCGCTCCCACAGCGGCGTAGCCCACTCCAACGCTCTGTCCGACAGGAGAGAGATTATGAATCCCACCTTCGCCCGATCAGTAGGAAAACGTGCAGCCAGAAGCTCGAGGTGTATACCACATTGGCTCACGAAACCCCTACAGGACTTACTGTCCCCAGAGTATCTCTCAGGCAAAGGAAGGTGAGATAGGGTCGGAACAGAGGTGGCAGTGGGTAAAGCTGCTGCAGCCACGCTAGCAGCCTGAACAGCTATTGCAGTAACATCCACCGCCGAGGTTGCACGCTCAAGAGACGCCAACCGGCCCTCCAGCAGCTGGATGTACCCCTGCAATCGCTGTTCATCCGCCATTACTTAGCCAGATCCTGGAGCTAGTATACTGTTAGGGTTGGCGGAACGCACCAAATATATAATTTATTAAATGGAATTGGTGCGTTCGCAACCCGGGATCCACCGTGCAGGAAAGCACCTGCTGCTAAATAATGGCGGCTCTATATGGCGGTATATACCAACTCTGTTAGCTTCACAGAGTAACCGCGAGAGGAAAGCTCTGTGCCCTGTTAGACTTTCACAGAGGCACAGGCCAACTACCCAGATGTGAGCAGTGAGTGGTCATGCATGCATTCAAAACTCCTCGCCGGAGATGCCAGCATTCTAGGGGCTTATTTCAGCCGGGTCCCTGAACACACTTAAACACAATCTCCTCGCCGGAGGTGCCAGCATTCTAGGGGCTTATTTCAGCCGGGCCCCTGAACACATTCAAACACATGACCACATTGGCGCAAAGCATATAGCATAAGACGATACTAGCGCATGGCCGTGCGGTCATGCGCAGTTTATATAGTTGCAGCACAGGAAGCTGCTACTGAAGTTTTTGCCCTTTCAGGACCTTCCAGAAGGACCAATGGAAAGTGCTGCAGTACCTGAGCATGTTTTGCCCTTTCAGGACCTTCCAGAAGGACCAATGGAATGTACTGCAGCACCTGAGCATGTGACCGAACATGTGGCCCTCGACCTCCAATGGGAGACCCTGCCCTGGGCATGCTCAGTGTGAGTAAACAAGGGCTTAGTCCCAGAGAGGCTCGCTCACCGCAGATCAGTGCAGGGTACCATAGGAAAGCCAGAAAAGGCAGTAGTGACCCTATGCACCGAATCAGCCCCAGCGAGACGCTGGGAGCGACGTCTCCGCTGAGCAGAGCCCACTGCGGCCGATACCGAATGGAGACCGCAGCAGACACGGATCGAGATTCCCCCTGTGCAGCAGAGGAAACTCGACTCCTAACACACACAGCACTGGCAATGAGGCAGAATTGCCAATCTTAATCTCCCACTATTTTTTTTTTCAGGGAGAATTTAAAAGAAATCTGGCCCAGTATTACACATTAGGTTCAATGTGGCACAAAATTTGAGACAGGTGGCACACACAGGACTGGCACTGAAGCAGAAATGCCAATCTTAATCTCCCACTATTTTTCTTTTTCAGGAAGAATTTAAAAGAAATCTGGCCCAGTATTACACACTAGGTTTAATGTGGCACACAATTTGAGACAGGTGGCACACACAGGAGTGGCACTGAAGCAGAAATGCCAATCTTAATCTCCCACTATTTTTTTTTTTCAGGGAGAGTTTAAAAGAAATCTGGCCCAGTATTACACACTAGGTTTAATGTGGAATGTGGCACAAAATTTGAGACAGGTGGCACACACAGGACTGACACTGAAGCAGAAATGCCAATCTTAATCTTCCACTATTTTTTTTTTTCAGGGAGAATTTAAAAAAAAGCTGGCCCAGTTTTACACACTAGGTTTAATGTGGCATAAAATTTGAGACAAGTGGCACACACAGGACTGGCACTGAAGCAGAAATGCCAATCTTAATCTCCCACTATTTTTTTTTTCAGGGAGAATTTAAAAAAAATCTGGCCCAGTATTACACTTTAGGTTTAATGTGGCACAAAATTTGAGACAGGTGGCACACACAGGACTGGCACTGAAGCAGAAATGCCAATCTTAATCTCCCACTTTTTTTTTCAGGGAGAATTGAAAAGAAATCTGGCCCAGTATTACACACTAGGTTTAATGTGGCACACAATTTGAGACAGGTGGCACACACAGCACTGGCAATGAGGCAGAAATGCCAATCTTAATCTCCCACTTTTTTTTTCAGGGAGAATTGAAAAGAAATCTGGCCCAGTATTACACACTAGGTTTAATGTGGCACACAATTTGAGACAGGTGGCACACACAGGAGTGGCACTGAAGCAGAAATGTCAATCTTAATCTCCCACTTTTTTTTTCAGGGAGAATTTAAAAGAAATCTGGCCCAGTATTACACACTAGGTTTAATGTGGCACACAATTTGAGACAGGTGGCACACACAGGAGTGGCACTGAAGCAGAAATGTCAATCTTAATCTCCCACTTTTTTTTTTTCAGGGAGAATTTAAAAGAAATCTGGCCCAGTATTACACACCAGGTTTAATGTGGCACACAATTTGAGACAGGTGGCACACACAGGAGTGGCACTGAAGCAGAAATGGCAATCTTAATCTCCCACAATTTTTTTTTTTCAGGGAGAATTGAAAAGAAATCTGGCCCAGTATTACACACTAGGTTTAATGTGGCACACAATTTGAGACAGGTGGCACACACAGCACTGGCAATGAGGCAGAAATGCCAATCTTAATCTCCCACTTTTTTTTTCAGGGAGAATTGAAAAGAAATCTGGCCAAGTATTACACACTAGGTTTAATGTGGCACAAAATTTGAGACAGGTGGCACACACAGAACTGGCACTGAAGCAGAAATGCCAATCTTAACCCCTTAGTGACAGAGCCAATTTGGTACTTAATGACCGAGCCAATTTTTGCAATTCTGACCACTGTCACTTTATGAGGTTATAACTCTGGAACGCTTCAACGGATCCCGCTGATTCTGAGATTGTTTTTTCGTGACATATTGTACTTCATGCTAGTGTTAACATTTCTTCTATATTACTTGCGATTATTTATGAAACAACAGAAATATGGCGAAAATTTTGAAAATTTTGCAATTTTCAAATTTTGTATTTTTATGCCCTTAAATCAGAGAGATATGTCACAAAAAATAGTTAATAAATAACCTTTCCCACATGTCTACTTTATCGTATTGTTGTGAATTCTGTTGTCGAACTCCCTCCTGTGGTTATGAATGGTACTTCGGCGAGTTCTGTCTATGGGCTCCCTCTGGTGGCTATGATTGAAGCTGCTGCTTCTGAGGTTCCTTACACAGGTGACGTGGTTTATCCTTTGGTTGGCTGCTCTATTTAACTCCTCTCAGATCGTTACTCCATGCCAGCTGTCAATGTTTTTGCATTCGTTCAGTTCGCTCCTGGATCTCTCTGGTGACCTGCCTTCTCCTGCAGAAGCTAAGTTCCTTATTGTCTTATTTTGTTCACTGTTTTCTTGTCCAGCTGGTTTTCATGATTTTGTCTTGCTAGCTGGAAGCTCTGGGATGCAGAGTGGCCCCTCCGCACCGTGAGTCGGTGCGGAGGTCTTTTTTTGCACACTCTGCGTGGTCTTTTGTAGGTTTTTGTGCTGATCGCAAAGTTACCTTTCCTATCCTCTATCTATTTAGTAAGTCTGGCCTCCCTTTGCTGAAACCTGTTTCATTTCTGCGTTTGTGACTTTCATCTTTACTTACAGTCAATATATGTGGGGGGCTTCCTTTACCTTTGGGGAATTTCTCTGAGGCAAGGTAGGCTTTATTTTCTATCTCTAGGGCTAGATAGTTCTTAGGCTGTGACGAGGCGCCTAGGTCTGGTCAGGAGCGCTCCATGGCTATTTCTAGTGTGTGTGATAGGATTAGGGCTTGCGGTCAGCAGAGCTCCCACATCCCAGAGCTCGTCCTGTATGAGGTTTAATTATCAGGTCATTCCGGGTGCTCCTTACCACCAGGTCATAACACCGTATATACTCGAGTATAAGCCGACCCGAGTATAAGCTGACCCCCCTAATTTTGCCACAAAAAACTGGGAAAACTTATTGACTCGAGTATAAGCGTAGGGTGGAAATGCAGCATTTACCGGTGAATTTCAAAAATAAAAATAGATCATTATTGCCCCATAGCTGTGCCATATAGTGCTCTGCACCGTTCATATTTCCCCATAGCTCTGCCATATAGTGCTCTGCATCGTTCATATTTCCCCATAGCTCTGCCATATAGTGCTCTGCACCATTCATATTTCCCCATATCTGCTCCATATAGTGCTCTGCACCGTTCATATTGCCCCATATCTGCCCCATATAGTGCTCTGCACTGTTCATATTGCCTCATATCTGCCCCATATAGTGCTCTGCACCGTTCATATTGCCCCATATCTGCCCCATATAGTGCTCTGCACCGTTCATATTGCCCCATATCTGCCCCATATAGTGCTCTGCTCTGTTCATATTGCCCCATATCTGCCCCATATAGTGCTCTGCACTGTTCATATTGCCCAATATCGTGCTCTGCACTGTTCATATTGCCCCATATCTGCCCCATATAGTGCTCTGCACCGTTCATATTGCCCCATATCTGCCCCATATAGTGCTCTGCACCGTTCATATTGCCCCATATCTGCCCCATATAGTGCTCTGCTCTGTTCATATTGCCCCATATCTGCCCCATATAGTGCTCTGCACTGTTCATATTGCCCAATATCGTGCTCTGCACTGTTCATATTGCCCCATATCTGCCCCATATAGTGCTCTGCACCGTTCATATTGCCCCATATCTGCCCCATATAGTGTTCTGCACCGTTCATATTGCCCCATATCTGCCCCATATAGTGCTCTGCACTGTTCATATTGCCCCATATCTGCCACATATAGTGCTCTGCACTGTTCATATTGCCCCATATCTGCCCCATATAGTGCTCTGCACTGTTCATATTGCTCCATATCTGCCCCATATAGTGCTCTGCACCGTTCATACTGCCCCATAGATGCTCGGTATAAATCTGTGCCGCTGCTGCAATAAAAAAAAAAAAAAAAGCCATACTCACCTTTCTTGCTTGCAGCTCCCGGCGTCTCGTTCCGGCGTCCGGTCCCCGCGTCTCTCTGCTCTGACTGATCAGGCAGAGGGCGCCGCGCACACTAATATGCGTCATCGCGCCCTCTGACCTGAACAGTCAGAGCGCAGATAGACGCCGGGAAGATGGAGCAGCGCCCGGCGGCTGGAATGGGGACAGGTGAATATGACATACTTACCTAGTCCCAGCGATCCTGGCGCTCCCCGCCTGTCCCACGGTCTTCTGCTGCAGCCTCTTCCTCTATCAGCGGTCACCGGCACCGCTGATTAGAGAAATGAATAGGCGGCTCCACCCCTATGGGAGGTGGAGCCGCTTATTCATTTCTCTAATGAGCGGTCCCACGTGACCGCTGAAGAGGGGAAGAAGCTGCAGCACAGAAGACCGTGGGAGGGCAGGGGGGCGCCAGGATCGCTGGGACTAGGTAAGTATACCTCAGCGACCTCTCCCCCTCACCCGCCGACCCCACCACTACCGTGACTCGAGTATGAGCCGAGAGGGGCACTTTCAGCCCAAAAATTTGGGCTGAAAATCTCGGCTTATACTCGAGTATATACGGTACATCAGCACAATCTTGGAAACAAAATTTTATTTTGTTAGGGAGTTATAAGGGTTAAAAGTTGACCAGCAATTTCTCATTTTTACAACACCTTTTTTTTTTAGGGACCACATCACATTTGAAGTCATTTTGAGGGGTCTATATGATAGAAAATAATGAAGTGTGACACCATTCTAAAAACTACACCCCTCAAGGTTCTCAAAACCACATTCAAGAAGTTTATTGACCCTTTACATGCTCTCCCAGGAACTGAAACAATGTGGAAGGAAAAAATGAACATTTAACTTTTTTTTGCAAACATTTTAATTCAGAACCATTTTTTTTATTTTCACAAGTGTAAAAACAGAAATGTAACCATAAATTTTGTCATGCAATTTCTCCTGAATACGTCAATACCCCATATGTGGGGGTAAACCACTGTTTGGGCGCACCGCAGAACTTGGAAGTGAAGGAGCGCCGTTTGACTTTGGAATTGAGATCGGGCGCCATGTCACGTTTAGAGAGCCCCTGATGTGCCTAAACAGTGGAAACCCCCCACAAGTGACACCATTTTGTAAACTAGACCCCTTAAGGAACTTATCTAGATGTGTGGTGAGCACTTTGAACCCCCAAGATCTTCATTGGGGCTCTTTTTAATTTCTCTGTCCTCCGATGTGATCGCACATCAGAGGACAGAGAAAAGGGGTCCCAGATAGCCCCCCGATACTCACCTATCTCCCCCGATGCTCCTCGTGGCTCCCGGTGGGCGCCGCCATCTTCAAAATGGTGGGCGCATGCGCAGTGCGCCCGCTGGCTGGCACCGGGAGAATCTTTGGGGTCTTGGCTTCCGGGGGTAGCCGAGACCCCAAAGAACATGATCGGGGTCGATTTTACCGACCACTGTTTTGCGATCACCGGTAATTAACTGTTTACCGGCGACCGCAAAAAAAAAAAAAAAAAAAAATCAAAGTGTAATTCTGTGTCCTCTGATGTGATCGCACATCAGAGGACAGAGAAATAGGGGGATTCGGGGACCCTATTATACTCACCGGTGTCCCTGGATCCTCCTGCTGCTCCTCCTGGCTGCCGGGGAAAAGAAAATGGCGGGCGCATGCGCAGTGCGCCCGCCATCTATCGCCATCTGCCGGCCGACAGGAGAAGAGCAGTTGGGGCTAAAATTAGGGTTAGGGCTAGGGTTAGGGCTAGGGTTAGGGTTAGGGCTAGGGTTAGTGCTAGGGTTAGAGCTAGGGTTAGGGTTAGGAACAGGAGAAATTAGACCACAAAAGTTGTTGTGCGATTTCTCCTGAATACGCCAATACCCCATATGTGAGGGTAAACCACTGTTTGGGCGCACCGCAGAACTTGGAAGTGAAGGAGCGCCGTTTTACTTTTTCAATGTAGAATTGGCTGGAATTGAGATCGGACGCCATGTTGCGTTTGGAGAGCCCCTGATGTGGCTAACCAGTAGAAACCCTCCACAAGTGACCCCATTTTGGAAACTAGACCCCCCAAGGAACTTATCTAGATGTGTGGTGAGAACTTTGAATGCCCAAGTGCTTCACAGAAGTTTAGAATGCAGAGTCGTGAAAATAAAAAATATTTTTTTTTTCACAAAAAAGATATTGTAGCCCCCAAGTTTTTATTTTCACAAGGGTAACAAGAGAAATTGGACCCCAAAAGTTGTTTTCCAATTTATCCCGAGTACGCTGATGCCCCATATGTGGGGGTAACCCACTGTTTGGGCGCACGGCAGAGCTCAGAAGGAAGGGAGCACCATTTGACTTTTTGAGCGCAAAATTGGCTGTCGTGTTTGGAGACCCCCTGATGTACCTAAACAGTGGAAACCCCCCAATTCTAGCTCCAACCCTAACCCCAACACACCCCTAACCCTAATCCCAACCTGATCCATAATCCTAATCACTAACCCTAACCATAATCACAACCCTTACCCCAAAACAACCCTAATGTCAACCCTAACCATAACCCTAATCAAAACCCTAAATCCAACACACCCCTAATCCTAATCTCAACCCTAACCTCAAACCTAACCCTAATCCCAATACACCCCTAATCACAGCCCTAACCCTAATCCCAAACCTAACCCTAATCCCAAGCGTAACCCTAATGCCAACCCTAACCCTAATACCAACCCTAATCAAACCCTAACCCTAATCCCAGCTCTAACCCTAACTTTAGCCCCAACCCTAGCCCTAACTTTAGCCCCAACCCTAACCCTAGCCCTAAGGCTACTTTCACACTTGCGTCGTTTGGCATTCCGTCGCAATCCGTCGTTTTGGACAAGAAACGGATCCTGCAAATGTGCCCGCAGGATGCGTTTTTTGCCCATAGACTTGTATTGCCGACGGATCGTGACGGATGGCCACACGTCGCGTCCGTCGTGCACTGGATCAGTTGTGTTTTGGCGGACCGTCGGCACAAAAAAACGTTCAATGAAACGTTTTTTTGTACGTCGCATCCGCCATTTCTGACCGCGCATGCGTGGCCGTAACTCCGCCCCCTCCTCCAAAGGACATAGATTGGGCAGCGGATGCGTTGAAAAACTACAGCTGCTGCCCACGTTGTGCACAATTTTCACAACGTGCGTCGGTATTTCGGGCCGACGCATTGCGACGGCCCCGTACCGACGTAAGTGTGAAAGAAGCCTAACCCTAAATTTAGCCCCAACCCTAACCCTAAATTTAGCCCCTACCCTAACCCTAAATTTAGCCCCAACCCTAACCCTAAATTTAGCCCCAACCCTAGCCCTAACCCTAACCCTAACCCTAGCCCTAACCCTAGCCCTAACCCTAACCCTAACCCTACCCCTAACCCTACCCCTACCCCTAACCCTACCCCTAACCCTAGCCCTAACCCTACCCCTAACCCTACCCCTAACCCTACCCCTAATTTTAGCCCCAACTGCTGTTCTCCTGCCGGCCGGCAGATGGAGACAGATGGCGGGCGCACTGCGCATGCGCCCGCCATTTTCTTCTGCCGGCGGCCAGGAGGAGCAGCAAGAGGATCCAGGGACACAGGTGAGTATTGTAGGGTCCCCGAATCCCCCTATTTCTCTGTCCTCTGATGTGCGATCACATCAGAGGACAGAGAATTACACTTTACTTTTTATTTATTTTTTTTGCGGTCGCCGGTAAACAGTTAATTACCGGCGATCGCAAAACAGAGGACGGTAAAACCGACCCCGATCATGCTCTTTGGGGTCTCGGCTACCCCTGGCAGCCGAGACCCCAAAGATTCTCCCGGTGCCGGCCGGCGGGCGCACTGCGCATGCGCCCGCCATTTTGAAGATGGCGGCGCCCACCGGGAGCATCGGGGGAGCTAGGTGAGTATTGGGGGGCCACCTGGGACCCCTTTTCTCTGTCCTCCGATGTGCGATCACATCGAAGGACAGAGAAATTAAAAAGAGATCACTTTTTTTTTTTTTTTTGCGATCGCCGGTAAATGGTTAATTACCGGCGATCGCAAATGCGGGGTGGGTTAAAAAACCCCCGAATCATGTTCTCTGGGGTCTCGGCTACCCCCGGCAGCCGAGACCCCGGAGAAAATCGGCCTCTGGGGGGCGCTATTCACTTTTTCCACAGCGCCGTTAATTAACGGCGCTGTGGTTTAAGTACCCTTAGCGGCCGCCGTTAAAAGGCGTATCGGCGGTCGCTAAGGGGTTAATCTCCCACTATTTTTTTTTTATTTATGGGAGAATTGGCAAGAAATCAGGCCCACTGTTAGACTGTATGTTTTCTGTGCCAGAAAATGAGACACAGATGCCACACGCAGAACTGCCACTGATGCAGATTTGACAATTTTAATCTGCACCTTTTTTTTTTTCTTCAGGGAGACTAGTGAATAAATCTGGGCCACTGTATTAGGCTGCCGTCACACTTGCGAGTTTTACGGACGTATGAGCGCAGAAAATACATCCGTAAAACTCGCAAAACAAACGGCACAATTATTCTCTATGCCCCTGCTCCTATCTGCCGTATTTTACTGATCCGTATTATACGGCTTTCTACGGCCGTAGAAAATCGCAGCATGCTGCGTTTGTCACCGTACTGCGCAAGAAATACGCCAATGAAAGTCTATGGAAGCCTGAAAAATACGGATCACACACGGACCAGCAGTGAGACTTGCGAGAAATACGCAGCGGTGTTAGAGAGAAAAGCCGGTAATTCATTGCGGTGTACAGTAAAATCACACTGACAGCTTACAGAAGAATAGGTAGAATAAATGTGTACACATAGAATACGTATATATATATATATATATATATATATATTAATATTTCTTCCAGCGCTAGATAGCTTTAAAGACGGTAATTCAATTACCGACTTTTGCTCTCTCCTTCCTAAACCCGACATGATTTGAGACATGGTTTACATACAGTAAACCATGTCATATCCCCCTTTTTTTTGCATATTCCACACTACTAATGTTAGTAGTGTGTATATGCAAAATTTGGCCGTTCTATCTACTAAATTAAAGGGTTAAATGGCGGAAAACTTGGCGTGGGCTCCCGCACAATTTTCTCCGCCAGAGTGGTAAAGCCAGTGACTGAGGGCACATATTAATAGCCTGGAGAGGGTCCACGGTTATTGGCCCCCCCCGGCTAAAAACACCTGCCCCCAGCCACCCCAGAAAAGGCACATCTGGAAGATGCGCCTATTCTGGCACTTGGCCACTCTCTTCCCATTCCCGTGTAGCGGTGGAATATGGGGTAATGAAGGGTTAATGCCACCTTGCTATTGTAAGGTGACATTAAGCCAAATTAATAATGGAGAGGCGTCAATTATGACACCTATCCATTATTAATCCAATACTAGTAAAGGGTTAAAAAAATACACAAACACATTATTAAAAATTATTTAATGAAATAAAAACAAAGGTTGTTGTAATATTTTATTCAACTCCCAATCCAATCACTGAAGACCCTCGTTCTGTAACAAAAATAACATAATAAACCAACAATATCCTTACCTTCCGCAGATCTGTAAAGTCCAACGATGTAAATCCATCTGAAGGGGTTAAAATATTTTGCAGCCACGAGCTTTGCTAATGCAACGTTGTTCGTGGCTGCAAAACCCCGGGGAATGAAGGTAAAGTAGGTCAATGACCCATATTTACCTTCATTTGCAGTGAGGCGCCCTCTGCTGGTTGTTCCTAGATCGTGGGAATTTTCCTAGAAAGCTCCCAGGCTCGAGTTCATAAGAGGCGCCATCTGCTGGTTGTCCTCATATGAACTCGAGCCTGGGAGCTTTCTAGGAAAATTCCCACGATCTAGGAACAACCAGCAGAGGGCGCCTCACCGCAAATGAAGGTAAATATAGGTCATTGACCTACTTTATCTTCATTCCCCGGGGTTTTGCAGCCACGAACAACGTTGCATTAGCAAAGCTCGTGGCTGCAAAATATTTTAACCCCTTCAGATGGATTTACATCGTTGGACTTTACAGATCTGCGGAAGGTAAGGATATTGTTGGTTTATTATGTTATTTTTGTTACAGAACGAGGGTCTTCAGTGATTGGATTGGGCGTTGAATAAAATATTACAAAAACCTTTGTTTTTATTTCATTCAAATAATTTTTAATAATGTGTTTGTGTATTTTTTTAACCCTTTACTAGTATTGGATTAATAATGGATAGGTGTCATAATTGACGCCTCTCCATTATTAATTTGGCTTAATGTCACCTTACAATAGCAAGGTGGCATTAACCCTTCATTACCCCATATCCCACCGCTACACGGGAATGGGAAGAGAGTGGCCAAGTGCCAGCATAGGCGCATCTTCCAGATGTGCCTTTGTTGGGGTGGCTGGGGGCAGGTGTTTTTAGCCAGGGGGGGGCCAATAACCGTGGACCCTCTCCAGGCTATTAATATCTGCCCTCAGTCACTGGCTTTACCACTCTGGCGGAGAAAATTGCGCGGGAGGCCACGCCAATTTTATCTGCCATTTAACCCTTTAATTTAGTAGATAGAACGGCCAAATTTTGCATATACACACTACTAACATTAGTAGTGTGGAATATGCAAAAAAAAAGGGGGATATGACATGGTTTACTGTATGTAAACCATGTCTCAAATCATGTCGGGTTTAGGAAGGAGAGAGCAAAAGCCGGTAATTGAATTACCGTCTTTAAAGCTATCTCGCACTGGAAGAAATATTTATATATATATATATATATATATATATATATACAGGGTGGAGCGCAGTAATTTGCTTTTTTGCACTGCATGCTGTGGCGGCACTGTCGGTCGAAGAGAGGGGAGAGTGGGTGTGGCTTACAGTGGCTGATGGGAGATTTGTATTCCTCTGCCTTTCAGTTGCCATCATGCAACAATGTCCTCAGTGGACACGTGAGGAGAGGTCATTTTGTGTTGAAGCGTATTTTTCAAATGCACACTCGATCATTGCAGTGCAGCGTGCTTTTCGTTTACAATTCGCTGTTCCTCCACGCGGACGTGTTCCTGGACGGCAATCAATTGTAAATTGGGTGAATGCATTCAGAACAGCAGGGAATGTGTCATGTGTACGAAGGGGACCTGAGAGAAGGATTACAACACCACAGAACATCGAGAGAGTTAGAGCAACAGTACTGCAATCTCCGAAACGCTCTGCTCGGAAGCAATCATTTGCTCTTGGCATTTCAAGACGTTCTCTCCACCGGATTCTTCATGATGAACTGAATTTTCACCCGTATAAAATGTGCGTGGTCCAACATTTGTCAGCATGGGACTATTTGACACGGCGGACCTCTTGTGAAGACATGTTAGCAACGATACCCCGTGACGCAATTGTGTTTTTTTCTGATGAGGCACATTTTCACCTCAGTGGGTGTGTAAACAAACAAAATATGCGTTACTGGAGTGAAACAAACCCCAGAGAAGTTCACGAGAGACCTCTGCATTCGGACCGCGTCACTGTGTGGTGCGCCATATCACGAGTAGGCATCATTGGTCCTTACTTTTTTCAGGATAATGGTCGTGCCATAACTGTGAACTCCGAACGGTACTTGTCTATGATACAGGATTATTTTCAGCCGGCTCTTGAGGCAATGGAACTAGAGGATACATGGTTCCAACAGGATGGTGCCACTGCACACACAGCGAGGGTTACCATGAATTGTTTGAGGCAAATGTTTCCTGGACGGCTTATCTCTTTGAGGGGAGATGTGAACTGGCCAGCACGCTCACCAGATTTAGCCCCATGCGATTTTTTCCTTTGGGGTTACCTGAAGTCTAAGGTGTATATCAACCGTCCCAACACCTCGGAAGACCTAAGGAACAATATTGAAGCTGAAATTGGCAGAATACCAGTGGACATGCTTGTTAGAGTTCATGAAAACTTCAGAAAACGTATGCAGCAGTGTGTGGACAGGGCCGCCATCAGGGCATGACAGCCGTGACTGGCGTATGGGGCCCGGTGAGCAGAGGGGGCCCGCATCGGGCCCCGTCTCATCTGGTCACCGGGCCCCCCCTGCAGGCGCTGCGGCAGCGGCACACTATTGACGTGCGGGCCCGCGCCCGCACGTCAATAGTTAACAGCCGCCAGCCAGTCTGAGGCTGGCGGCTGAATAGGGCCGCAGTGCTCACTCGCCGGCGTCGCCGGCGTCTGACGTCATTGTCAGCCGCCGGGCCCGGCGGTGAGTGCGTCTGTGTGGAGCCTGGAGAGGGAGCTTCACCCGGCGCTGGAGCTTGGCCAGGTAAGAAGTTGTGTTTTTTTTTTTTCTTTGAGAGCTGCTGCGATCCAGGGGGGCCCGGGGGGCAGGATGATGGACACACAGGGGCAGAAATGCTGGACACACAGGGGCAGAATGCTGGACACACAGGGGCAGAAATGCCGGACACAGTGGGGCAGAATGGTGGACACAGTGGGGCAGAATGCTGGACACACAGGGGCAGAAATGCTGGACACACAGGGGCAGAATGGTGGACACAGTGGGGCAGAATGCTGGACACACAGTGGGGCAGAATGCTGGACACACAGTGGGGCAGAAATGCTGGACACAGTGGGGCAGAAATGCTGGACACAGTGGGACAGAATGGTGGACACAGTGGGGCAGAATGCTGGACACACAGGGGCAGAAATGCTGGACACACAGGGGCAGAATGGTGGACACAGTGGGGCAGAATGGTGGACACACAGGGGCAGAAATGCCGGACACAGTGGGGCAGAAATGCTGGACACAGTGGGGCAGAATGCTGGACACAGTGGGGCAGAAATGCTGGACACAGTGGGACAGAATGGTGGACACACAGGGGCAGAAATGCCGGACACAGTGGGGCAGAATGGTGGACACACAGTGGGGCAGAAATGCTGGACACAGTGGGGCAGAAATGCTGGACACAGTGGGACAGAATGGTGGACACAGTGGGGCAGAATGCTGGACACACAGGGGCAGAAATGCTGGACACACAGGGGCAGAATGGTGGACACAGTGGGGCAGAATGGTGGACACACAGTGGGGCAGAAATGCTGGACACAGTGGGGCAGAAATGCTGGACACAGTGGGGCAGAATGCTGGACACAGTGGGGCAGAATGGTGGACACAGTGGGGCAGAATGGTGGACACACAGGGGCAGAATGCTGGACACACAGGGGCAGAATGGTGGACACACAGGGGCAGAAATGCCGGACACAGTGGGGCAGAATGCTGGACACACAGGGGCAGAAATGCTGGACACACAGGGGCAGAAATGCTGGACACAGTGGGGCAGAATGCTGGACACAGTGGGGCAGAATGGTGGACACACAGGGGCAGAAATGCTGGACACAGTGGGGCAGAAATGCTGGACACAGTGGGGCAGAAATGCTGGACACAGTGGGGCAGAAATGCTGGACACAGTGGGGCAGAAATGCTGGACACAGTGGGGCAGAAATGCTGGACACAGTGGGGCAGAAATGCTGGACACAGTGGGGCAGAAATGCTGGACACAGTGGGGCAGAATGCTGGACACAGTGGGGCAGAATGCTGGATACACAGTGGGGCAGAATGCTGGACACAGTGGGGCAGAATGCTGGACACAGTGGGGCAGAATGCTGGACACAGTGGGGCAGAAATGCTGGACACAGTGACAGGGGCAGAATGCTGGACACAGTGACAGGGGCAGAATGCTGGACACAGGGGCAGACTGTGAGACCCAGGGGCAGAATGCTGGACACAGTGGGGCAGAATGCTGGACACAGTGAGGCAGAAATGCTGGACACAGTGACAGGGGCAGAATGCTGGACACAGTGACAGGGGCAGAATGCTGGACACAGGGGCAGACTGTGAGACCCAGGGGCAGAATGCGAGACACGGGGCAGAATGGAGATACGGGGCATGATTGGAGACACGGGGCAGGATGAAAGACATGGGGGCATGACTGGAGACAGATGGGGCAGGATTGGAGACACAGGGGGCATGATTGGAGACAAGTGTCAGGATTGCAGACATGGGGGCATGGTTGGAGACATAGGGGGCAGAATGGAGACATGGGGCATGATTGGAGACACTGGGGGCAGAATTGGAGACAGATCGTGCAGGATCATGGGGCAGGATGGATATGATGGAGACAGATGGGGCAGGATGGAGAGATCACATGGGGCGATCATATGGGGCAGGATAAGGAGATCATATGGGGCAGAATGGATACTCATGAGGGCAGGATGGGAGAATATCTGGCTGACGCCAGGAATGAGACACACGGGGCCAGGCTGGGTGATATTATTAATACCATAGGGGCTAATTTAGGGATATTATTACTGCAGTGATGTATTTATTTTATTTTTTGAGTATACTGTTTTAAATGGGGGGCGGTCCTGTTACTGTATAGAGTGATACTATGTCGCCTTCTTCATGTGGTGTAATGTAGAAGTTGTGAAAAATTAAGTAATGTGTTCTGCAAGCGGAGCTCGAGATAACTGTGTTATTTCCTGCAGAGAGAAGTCCTGGCTGGATGAAATGATGGCGGTCTGTGCTGGATGAAAGATGAAGGACTTCACCTAGAGACGTCACTGGTGAGTCAGTGTGTTACCTATACACTGACACTATACACTGTATACAGAGCTCCTGTGTATAATTTCACTAGTGATCACTATATTATCTGTACACAGACACTGCATACTAAGTACAGATCTCCTGTGTATAATGGCACTTATGGTGATAGTATGGTGCTTTTTTATAAATTACTGATCAGAATTGTAGTATTCAGTCACTATGTGGTGGTTATATGTGGTCTGGACATGGTGTTGTGGTATTTGTTCCTTCTATGTGATATTATTCGATCACTGTGGTGGTAATATGTCATCTGGTCATGGTGTTGTGGTATTTGTTCCTTCTATGTGATATTATTGGGCATTTTAAAAATTGAAAAATAAATAAAAATATACCTAAATTGTATTGCATATTTTAACAAATATTTAATAGGTTACAGCAGAGTAGGGCCCAGCCAAAAGTGTCTACCGTGTTATGGTGGCGGCTTAAAAAATCTTTTGGCCAAAACAAAAGCTGCCTGCTATATGTGTGATCTGGTGATGGGAACTGTTAATGTGTGATTGGTGAGAAGTGGAGTTTTTCCAAGAGAGAGCGGTGGGACTGTGGACAGTTCGAGGGGTGGAGCCTGGAGGCGGGGCTGGGGTGGAGCCTGGGCAGAGTCTCAAGGGGGCCCCGAAAATTTTGCCAGTATGGGGCCCCGAAATTTCTAGTGGCAGCCTTGTGTGTGGATAGCGAAGGTCGACATTTGCCAGATACACTATTTAAAACCATGTAATTTAAAAATTCCATTACTGTTCAGTATAATTAAAATATAAAATAAATTTTTCTAATGATCATAATTTTTTAATTTCATTCCCAAATCAGCAAATTACCGCGCTCCACCCTGTATATATATATATATATGTATATGTATATATATATACATATATATATATATATATAGACAGTATATATATATATATATTTTTTTTTTGTGACACATGGATCCCTTCTATAGCGGTATGTTGGTTTTGCAAGCCTGCGAGAAAAACACGCAGTACGGATGCCATACGGATTACATACGGAGGATGCCATGCGCAAAAAACGCTGACACACCCTGCCTACGGAGGAGCTACGGACCACTATTTTGGGGACTTTTCAGCGTATTACGGCCGTAATATACGGACCGTATTGTTTTACGCTGTGTGTAACGCTGTCCTTAGTGTATATTTTCTGTGGTAGAAAGTGGCTTGAAGAGATATAACGAAACACACACAAAAAAAAAGGGACTGTCCTACAATTACTATCTCCCTGCAGTAATCTCAGCAAAGTATGACAGGCAGCAATAAGGAGTGGACTGATGCACAAAAAAGTCAAAAGTGTGGACAAACAAGCAAGATAGCTGTGCAGAAAGAAAGGAGCAACAGGATATGTGCTTTGAAAAAAGCAGTTGGTTTGCACAGCGGCATACTAACAGCAATGCAGCTATCAGGGAGCCTTCTAGGGCAGCCCAATAAGCTACAGCGCTGAGGGAAAAAAAATATAGCCTCCACTGTCCCTGCAAACAAAAGGTGGTGTTGGACAGTGGAAATCGCTACAGCACAAGCGGTTTGGGGGTTAATGTACCCTGCCTAACGCTATCCCTGCTTCTGATGAAGCGGCAGCAACCTCTCCCTATGCTCAGATCAGCAGCAGTAAGATGGCGGTCAGCGGGAACGCCCCTTTATAGCCCCTGTGACGCCGCAGAAAGCAAGCCAATCACTGCTATGCCCTACTCTAAGATGGTGGGGACTGAGACCTATGTCATCACGCTGCCCAAACTCTGCGTCCACCTTCATTGGCTGAGAAATGGCGCTTTTCGCATAATTGAAACGCGACTTTGGCGCGAAAGTCGCGTACCACATGGCCGACCCCACACAGGGATCGGGTCGGGTTTCATGAAACCCGACTTTGCCAAAAGTCGGCGACTTATGAAAATGACCGAACCGTTTCGCTCAACCCTAGTTAGGAGACATGTTAATGAATCATAGAATGGTAGAGTTGGAAGGGACCTCCTGGGGCATCTGGTCCAACCCCATGCTCAAAGCAAGATTCACTAAATCATCCCAGACAGGTGTCTGTCCATCCTTTGTCTGAAGACTTCAATTGAAGGCAAACTCACCACCTCTTGAGGCGGCCTGTTCCCCTCACTGATCACCCTGTCAAAAAGTTTTTTTCTAACATCTAATGTGTGTCTCCTATTCAGTTTCATCCCATTGCTTCTAGTCTTTCCTTGTGCAAATGAGAATAAAAATGATCCTTCTACAATGTGAAAGCCCTTGAGATATTTGTAGACAGCTATTAAGTCTCCTCTCCTTCTTCTTTTTTGCAAGTTAAACATTCCCAAATCCTGTAAACATTCCTCATAGGACAGGATTTGCAAAACCAGTCACCATTCTGATCGCTCTTCTCTAAACTTGCTCCAGTTTGTTGATGTCTTTTTTAAAATGTGGTGCCCAAAACTGGACACAGTATTCCAGATGAGGTCTGACTAAAGAGGCATAGAATCCTTAAGGTCCATTCACATGTGCTAAGTAGTTGCAGCAGACAATCTGCAGCTAATTTACAGCAAAAAATTCACTTAAATTTAAATCTAGTGATGCGGGTTTGATGCGACAACTTTGTCCTCTGGCTGTGATTGACAATGGCTGGATACCTGCAAATCATGGTTGGTGGACAAGGTTACCACTCTGCTTATGAACATGGCAGACCACTGTATCTTAAAGGCAGGACTTCTACTTTGAATCTGAGCAGAGAATTAGACTGCAACTAAACAAGTGAGGCAAAGTTGGAATCAGTAGGCTTCATCCTACATTATACTATCCTCAAAGTTTCCCTTTAAGGCAAAAAAAATCACATAGTATTCTATATTAGCAATTTTTCACATTTGTGCAACATAAACTTTGCAATAATTCTGCAAAATGGAAATGTTAAATACTTACCAGAGTCATGCAGAAGGAACTGCTGCTGGATGCCATCAATATTGATCCCCTGGAACTCTTGGGGAATAACAAGTTGATCACGGGTTTGAGGCAACCTTGGAATATTGCCAAGTTGCCTTGATAATCGTATTGTTCTCTTCAGTGATGCTTTCTTTGGGAGAAGTGCTGTAACATTAGAATTGGCTCCTGAAATGACTTCTGTGAGAATCTGTTCTGGTGTCTCCTGTGTTGTTCTTGCCCTGGTGACCGCCTCATTGACAAGTCGGATTGCTTCAGGTCTTGCTGCTTGTGATGCGTGGTTGTGGGAATTGGTTACTTTCACCACTTCACCAGATGCTTCATTGGTCCAAACACGTCCCTTGCAAGTTGACCGTTTTCCACATACCCAGATGGAATGGACATCGTCAGCCGTTCGTTTGGAAAATACGTAAATGTGATTCTCGTAGACCAACTTCTTCTTCCCACGTTTGGATAGAACTGAATTCATACTTGTAGAAAGTGAATTGCTGTGGAAGCTGACTGATTTTTTGTGCGAGTACACCTCTCTCTTTGTAGAGATTTTAAACACTGCTATATTCTGATGTAAAGATGGAATAAGAGCTAGTTCAATGTAACTTGCAGGACACCTGACATGAAAATTGTTACATCTACAACAAAACATGCAAACAAGCAGGTCAGTGCTGGGTCAGGTAAAAGTTCTCAAAATGTTTTGATTTTACAGTGGTTTACATTTCCCACCTAAATCAGGCCTCATTCACACTACATTTTTTTAATTCAATTTATATTTTTCATGTTTTGTTTTTGTAACACAAAAACGTTTTAGAAAAGTTTGGGAAAATGCCTTGTTAAAATTGTGGGCAAAATGCTCTGACACTATAATGCAATCAGTTGTGAGATTTACAGATGGAAACATTTGATTTAACATGTCACAAAAGTGCAGCACTCTGCACAGTACTTTTGTGGCATGCTGATTAATGACAGACGGGAATTCATGAACCACAAGGACAAACTGGGGAAACATCCTAACACAAAATTCTGGGGTCAAAATAGGGTACAAACATCCGGGGGTGAACTGCTGGGGGAGAAACATTGATGATGGACGGGAATTCATGAACCACAAGGGTGCAAACATCTGGGGGCAAACTGCTGGGGGTGAACTGCTGAAGGCAAAATATTGATGATGGACGGGAATTCATGAACCACAAGGGTACAAACATCTGGGGTTGATCTGCCGGGGGCAAACTGCTGGGGGTGAAACATTGATGATGGACGGGATTTCATGAATCACAAGGAAACAAACATCTGGGGTCGAACTACTGGGGGCGGACTGCTGGGGGCAAAACATTGATGAAGGACGGGAATTCATGAACCACAAGCGTACAAACATCCGGGGGCAAACTGCCGGGGGCGAAACATTGATTACGGATGGGAATTCATGAACCACAAGGGTATAAACATCTGGGGGTGAACTGCCAGGGGCAAACTGCCGGGGGCAAACTGCTGGGGGAGAAATATTGATGACGGATGGGAATTCATGAACCACAAGGGTACAAACATCCAGGTGCACACTGCTGGGGGCGAGCTGCCGGTGCGAAACATCCGGGGGCGAACTGCTGGGGGCAAAATGGGCAAACTGCTGGGGGCGAAATGTGCGGGGGTGAAATTTGCAGGAGCGAAACATCCGGGGGGTCAATTGCTGGGGACGAAATGTGCGGGGGCTAAATATACCCAGGGGCGAACTGCTGGGCGCGAAACATTAGGGGGCGAACTGCCAGGGGCAAAATGTGCGAACTGCTGGGGGTGAAATGTACGGGGGAGAAATGTGTGGGGGGGAAATATCCTGGGGGCCAAATGCGGAGGACGAAATGTGCGGGGGCTAAATGTACCTAGCGGCGAACTGCCGGGGGTTGAAATGTGCTGGGGTGAAATGTGGGGGGGCGAAACGTCCTGGGGGCCAAATGCTGGGGACGAAATGTACGGGGGCGAAATGTACCCAGGGGCGAACTGCTGGGGGCAAACTGTTGGAGACGAACTGATGAAGGCAAAACATCCTATAACCAGATACAGTTAGGTCCATATATATTTGGAGAGAGACAACATTTTTCTAATTTTGGTTATATACATTACCACAATGAATTTTAAACAAAACAATTCAGATGCAGTTGAAGTTCAGACTTTCAGCTTTCATTTGAGGGTATCCACATTAAAATTGGATGAAGGGTTTAGGAGATTCAGCTCCTTAACATGTTCCACCCTGTTTTTAAAGGGACCAAAAGTAATTGGACAATTGACTCCAAGGCTATTTCATGGACAGGTGTGGGCAATCCCGTCGTTATGTCATTCTCAATTAAGCAAATAAAAGGCCTGGAGTTGATTTGAGGTGTGGTGCTTGCATTTGGAAGGTTTTGCTGTGAAGTAAACATGCCGTCAAAGGAGCTCTCCATGCAGGTGAAACAAGCCATCCTTATGCTGCGAAAACAGAAAAAACCCATCTGAGAAATTTCTACAATATTAGGAGTGGCAAAATCTACAGTTTGGTACATCCTGAGAAAGAAAGAAAGCACTGGTGAACTCATCAATGCAAAAATACCTGGGTGTACATGGAAGACAACAGTGGTGGATGATCGCAGAATAATCTCCATGGTGAAGAGAAACCCCTTCACAACAGCCAACTAAGTGACCAACACTCTCCAGGAGGTCGGCGTATCAATATCCAAATCTACCATAAAGAGCAGACTGCATAAAAGTAAATACAGAGGGTTCACTGCACGGTGCAAGCCACTCATAAGCATCAAGAATAAAAAGGCTAGACTGGACTAAAAAAATCTAAAAAAAGCCAGCACAGTTCTGGAAGAACATTCTTTAGACAGATGAATCCAAGATCAACCTCTACCAGAATGATGGAAAGAGAAAGAAGGTGTGGTACAGCTCATGATCCAAATGATGATGTGACACAGGACAGAAGCAGCCAAATGAATTCTGAGGTATTCAGAGACATACTGTGTGCTCAGATCCAGCCAAATGCAGCAAAACTGATTGGTCGTCCTTTCATACTACAGATGGACAATGACCCAAAACATAAAGCCAAAGCAACCACGAGTTTATTAAAGCAAAGAAGTGGAATATTCTTGAATGGCCAAGTCAGTCACCTGATCTCAACCCAATTGAGCATGCATTTCACTTGTCAAAGACTAAACTTCAGACAGAAAGGGCCACAAACAAACAGCAACTGAAAACCACCGCAGTGAAAGCTTGGCAGAGCATCAAAAAGGAGGAAAGAGCGTATGGTGATGTCCATGAGTTCAAGACTTCAGGCAGTCATTGCCAACAAAGGGTTTTCAACCAAGTACTAAACATGAACATTTTATTTAAAATTATTGAATCTGGCCAATTACTTTTGATCCCTTTAAAAATATGGTGGCACATGTTAAGGAGATGAAACTCCTAAACACTTCATTCAATTTTAATGTGGATACCCTCAAATGAAAGCCGAAAGTCTGAAATCTAACTGCATCTGAACTGTTTTGTTTAAAATTCATTGTGGTAATGTCTATAACCAAAATTAGAAAAATGTTGTCTCTGACCAAATATATATGGACCTTACTGTATATCTAACTATCTATCTATATAGATAGAGATAGATATATCTATTGGTAGATGGACAAATACATCGATAAATAGATAGATACCACGCCCATAGTAATAAACATAAGAAAAAATGGTACATAGAGAGTTAACTAAAGACACACACACAAAATCTGCATTAGGCCAGGGTCACACCCCTAGAAAAATTGAAAAAAAAATGTTGTGGGCTCCAGCGCAATTTTCTGCACCAGAGAAGGAAAGGCAGCGATTGGGGCCAATGTTTATAGCCTAGGAAGGGGTTAATACCCATGGATCTTCCCAGGCTATGAATATCAGCCTGCAGCTGTATATTTAGCCTTTACCGGCTATTAAAATAGGGGGAAAACGCCAAAAATTACAACAAAGGGTCCCCCTATAATTAATACCCAGAAAAGGCTATGCAGACAGCTGGGGGCTGATATTCATAGCCTAGGAAGGGACCATGGATATTTCCCCCTCCGGCTACAAACACCAGCTCACAACTGCCCCAGAAATGGCGCATCTCTAAGATGTGCCAATTCCAGCACTTAACCTCTCTCTTCCCACTGCCCTATAGTGAAGGCATATGGGGTAATATTTGTGGGGTTGATGTCACCTTTGTATTGTAATGTGACATCAAGCCGGCTTAGTAATGGAGAGGCGTCAATAAGATACCTATCCATTAATAATCCTATAGTTGTGAAAGAGTTAAATAAACACAGCCAGAATAAAATATTTTAATGAAATAAAACACTACACAGTTTTTCCATATTTATTGTCCTGCCAATCCATGCAACGTGTTGTGAATTCTGTGGCAGAGCTCCCTCCTGTGGTCACAAGTGGTACTTCGGCTGGTTCTCCCTGTGAGCTTCCGTTGGTGGAGGAAAGTGGTACTGCGGCTTCTGAGTTTCCTTCCTCAGGTGATGTGGTGAAGTAGTTAGGTGCTGCTCTATTTAACTCCACCTAGTGCTTTGATCCTGGCCTCCAGTCAATGTTCTAGTATTGGACCTGTTTCCTCCTGGATCGTTCCTGTGGCCTGCTGCTCTGCATAGCTAAGTTCCTCTTTGCTATTTGTTTGCTGTTTTTTTCTGTCCAGCTTGTCAATTTGTTTTTTTCTGCTTGCTGGAAGCTCTGGGACGCAGAGGGTGTACCTCCGTGCCGTTAGTTCGGTACGGAGGGTCTTTTTGCCCCCTTTTGTGTTGACCGCAAAGTTACCTTTCCTATCCTCGCTCTGTTCAGAAAGTTGGGCCTCACTTTGCTAAATCTATTTCATCTCTACGTTTGTCTTTTCAACTTAACTCACAGTCATTATATGTGGGGGCTGCCTTTTCCTTTGGGGTATTCCTCTGAGGCAAGGTAGGCTTATTTTCTATCTTCAGGCTAGCTAGTTTCTCAGGCCGTGCCGAGTTGCATAGGGAGCGTTAGGCGCAATCCACGACTGCCTTTAGTGTGGTTGGAGAGGATTAGGGATTGCGGTCAACAGAGTTCCCACGTCTCAGAGCTCGTTCTTGTTTTTTGGGTTATTGCCAGGTCACTGTATGTGCGCTGACCTCTATGTCCATTGTGGTACTGAATTACCTTTCACAACAGCAACGCCCTCGATGTCCTGCAAAAAAAAAATAAATTAATAAACAAACACAAATACTCCCTGGTCCGATGTAGTCCATTTAATAACAATTGTCCCACAATGATCTATAGGCCTCCAGTGATACACTGACAGGAGATAATGGCTCCTGCAGTTTTATCACTGAGGGTTCAATGAGTTCATTGCTCTCACTTTACGACACTGCTGCGTGAGAATTTTCTCACGCAGCGGTGCCGCAAGTTACAGTATGAACTCTGCTGAACTCACGGCGGCGGAGGGATACAGTGCGGAGGATTATCTCTTGTCATCGTATCACCGAAGCCCCTGGAAAGCGGTCACGTCTGCCCGATGTGACAGCTCTCCACGGGAGATCGTAATGGGACACTCGTTATTAAATGGATTACCTCAGAACAGGGAGTATACTGTTGGTTTATTATTTTTATTTTTGTTGCAGGTGATCGAGGGCATTGAGAACTAGGTGATTGGTGAGTATGTACTCTATGTGTGTGTGGGTTTTTTTTTTTTTTTTTTTTTTTTTTTTACACAATAGCCAGATAATGGGACAACTGCTGTCCCATCATTGGCTGGCTGTCACTGTGGCAGGCATAGCCAGATGGGACTAGTAGTCTTATCAAATGATGCCTGCCTACCTACAGACCCACACACACAGACCTGCACACACACACAGGCACACACAGCCCCGCAGACCCTCGCAGACAAACACAAACACCTGCACACAGACACGCACATCTTCTCCACACACAAGCAGTCTCCGCCCAAACACATAGCCTCCAACCACATTCCACCCACACAATCTTCCTCCTCCCGATCTGCAGCGTACATCACAGGCAACTCTGCAGCAAAACTGCAGATCTTTTTAAACCTGCAGTTTTGTTGCGGATTTGGCTGATTCAATGGTAGTCAATGGGTGCAGAAACTTTGCAGATCCGCAAAAAGAATTGACATGCTGCGGAAAAAAAAGGCTGCAAATCTGCATGATTTTTTCACAGCATGTGCACAACAATTCTCAATTTCCCATTGACTAAGATTACTGTGCACTACACTGCAGATTTTATGCAATTCCGCCTGTTCAAAAACACTGCGGAAACACATCAAAATCCGCAACGTGTGCACATAGCCTTAGGGTGACAGTCAAAGAAATTTTGTGCAAATTTTTAGGTCTCACCCCTGGGAATAATTCTCTTTAACATTCACAAAATGTGATAAGATTGCAACATTCTTTACTGGTGGCGCAATCATCACAATACTAACAATTATTTGTAATAAATGTCATGCAGCAAAGTAAATGTACAATTTTACAATAGTTTCACGTTTTCACTTTTTTTAATCAACCTCGCTTTATTTGGTTCAGGATAATCATGGCGATCTTCTCCACACACTGGAGTATAAACTGTTTCTGGTTTTCTTGCGTGCTCAGTGATGAATTCAATTCAAAGTACTCATGAGTAGAGTTGAGTGACTTTTACTTTTTTAGGATCGAGTCGGGTTTCGCGAAACCCGTCTTTGTCAAAAGTCGGGTCGGGTGAAATCGGCCGATTATTTCAAAACGTCGGTGGTCGACCGAAACACGAAACCCAATGCAAGTCAATGGGGAATCAAAGTCGGCAGTGAGTGGAGGACAGGAAAACACCTACAGTGTCCATTTTAATGCCAAAAACATCAATTCTTATTTCTTAAGCTTGTCAATCTTAATTTACTTTATAATAATAGTTCAGCATTGAAAACAGAGGGTCATTTGGCTAAAGTTGTGTGGGAGTAGGACTGGCTCAAGATTTTCGTGGGCCAGGAAATGCGGAATATGTCACGGTGGTGGAGCAGGGAGAGGTAAGTATTTCAACTTTGCAAGTGCTGTGATCCTGAGCAAGCAGGGGGGCCCACTAGTTGGCAATGGCACAGGGCCCCTCATAGTACGGCGGTGTGTTTGACGGCGGGTGGCGCCTCCCACTGCCAGAGACACTTTTGCATACTATGAGGGGCCTGTGCCAATGCCAACGAGTATGCCCCCTACCTGATGAAGGAACCTGCACTTTCATTTGCACCTTCCTCTTTGTCCCCATGTAAGGTGGTTTAGTATGCGGGAAGGGGAACCTGAATTTCAGCAGGGTCAGATTCTGGCTGTGTAGAGTGCAAGGGGAATGTAGTGGTCTAGGTCAATGTACCAGCAGACTCATCTAGCAGTGGCTGAGCAATGGGCAGGATGAGGAGGAAACACAGATATAGGCCCAAAATAAAAAAGTAGGCTAAAAGCAATTAGAAAATGGTAACAGGACTAAACAGGCGGCATTGCTTTGTTCAGTGGAGGACAATTGTAACGAGTGGCGCAGACACAGTTAGTAGGCCCAAAATAAAAATGTAGGCTAAATTCAGTTCAAAATTGGTAACAGTACTAAACAGGCGGCATTGCTTTGTTCAGTGGAGGACAATTGTAATGAGTGGCGCAGACACAGTTAGTAGGCCCCCCCAAAAAAGTTGGCTAAATGCAGATCAAAATTGGTAACAGGACTAAACAGGCGGCATAGCTTTGTTCAGTGGAGGACAATTGCAATGAGTGGCGCAGACACAGTTAGTAGGCCCAAAATAAAAAAGTTGGCTAAATGCAGATCAAAATTGGTAACAGAACTAAACAGGCGGCATAGCTTTGTTCTGGGGAGGACAATTGTAATGAGTGGCGCAGAAACAGTAGGCCCAAAATAAAAAAGTTGGCTAAATGCAGTTCAAAATTGGTAACAGGACTAAACAGGCGGCATTGCTTTGTTCACTGGAGGCCAATTGTAATGAATTGCGCAGACACAGTTAGTAGGCCCAAAATACCAAAGTAGGCTAAAAGCAGTTGAAAATTGGTAACAGGACTAAACAGGCGGCATAGCTTTGTTCTGTGGAGGAGAATTGTAATGAGTGGCGCAGACACAGGTGGTAGGCACAAAATACAAAAGTAGGCTAAAAGCAGTTCAAAATTGGTAACAGAACTAAACAGGCGGCACTGCTTTGCTCAGTGGAGGACAATTGTGACGAGTGGCGCAGACACAGTTAGTAGGCCCAAAATTAAAAAAAGTAGGCTAAATGCAGTTCAAAATTGGTAACAGGACTAAACAGGCGGCATAAGCTAGGTACTGGGGTGGGCTTCTCTGCTGAGTAGCAGACAGTGGTAGTAGGCACAAAGTATTAACTGGTCTAAATGGAGGCCAGGGCCCCTGTATATTTTAACTATCATCTATCATTTCAACAAATTTGTTTTGGCAGTGCCATTGAAGGATTTAACAGCACAGACTACACAGAGTTGGAGCAGGGAGAGGTAAGTATTGCAAGTGGTAGAGCACTGTTCAAGCTGGGGGGGAACAATCTCTCGTGAGCGGCGGTACTGGCACAGGGCGCCTCATATTATGACGGCGTGTCTGACGTTGGTTGTGCACCACCACCATCAGAGACACTTCATTGTACTATGAGGGACCCTGTGCCAGTGCCGTCGCTCAAGAGTGGGCGCATCCACCTGTCCAGGCAAACGGCACTCGCACGGGTGCTTGCGCCAGGTGGTGACCACGGCCCTGTGGGGGGAGTCAGCCCATTTAGGGAGGTGTAAAAATGGCCGATGCTGGACATTCAGCAGCTGCAAATGGAGGAATTAGAGAAGTCAGTAAGAGGAGGCCAAAAGCAAGACATTTTTCAGGCAAGCTAGGTGTCAGCAGGAGAAGGTGGAGCAAAATAATTTGAAATCCATGATTGGTTCATTTTAATGAAGGTTAGATCATCAACATTCTGGGTAGCCAGACGTGTCCTTTTTTCGGTCAGTATTGAACCAGCAGCACTGAAGACTCTTTCTGATAGCACCCTTACACCAAGGCGGATAAGTAGTATATATATATTTTTTGCTTATTTTCCTTATATCTGTGTATTACGTGATGTCATTCACAGTTAGATCATAGTAGATTAATATATTTCTATGGAGGTATGAGGATTCATTCCATGATTGGCCAATAATATTGCACCCAATATTCGGGGTTTTTCTTTTTTTCTTTTTTTCTTTTATATCAGCGTTCCTTTTAGTATTTTTTGCATACAAATTAGTGCCATCATCAATGTTTTTTGATACTAACTGGAGTTATGACTCTGAGCTGTTGCTTCACTTTTACTTCTAGGTCCAACAGTATTCCTTGTTTTTTCTGTTTTTCCCTTTTTCCTTTTTCCCTTTTTCTTTTTTCTCGTTCCCTAGCTTCTCCTGACATTTATGAGGAGTCACTGTATAAAGAATTTGCTATCTTGTTTCGTATTGATATCATTTTTCTATGTCTTTATTGCTCACAAACAAGGCATGTAGGTTGGTGGATCCAATAAATGCCTTTAGTTCTGTTAAACTTATAGTCTTGATACGAACTACGGTTCATAAAGTGTTCCATTTTGAAGTATAACAGAGTTTCATGTGCTATAATGCCTATCTTTATTCTTACTTTTTATTTCTGTTTGTGCATTGTAACTGTATATATTTTCCACTTATATGTTTTTTGTATATGTTGCAGACAGTAATCTCTTGAGAAAGGCTTTAATAGCCGAAACGTTGAGAATTGCACGAGAATTGTATATACACTGTTTATTACCAATCTACAGAGAAATCATATGTGGATTCCCACCAACATTTTGTCTTGAAATAAAAAAAAGTTTTTTCTTGGAAAAATAAACTGTTTCCTGTCTTGAGTGCCGGAGATTTTTTGGTATTATTCCCATTGGACTCTTTTTCTCCTGGCACCTATATAAGCAGTAGAGCACCCCCTTAATCGTTATTTCTGATAGCACACTAGAAGCATGGCAAGCGAGTTCCTGTAATGCATATTCTGCCAATTCAGGCCAGGTGTCTATTTTAGATGCCCAGTAATCAAAGGGGTATGACCTGTGAGGGAGAACATCGATAAGGGAGGAAAAGTAGTTCATAACCATACTGGACAAATGCTGTCTCCTGTCACTTTGAATCGATGCAGCACTACCTGTCGTGTCAGCGGTCATTGTGAAATCACTCCATAACCTGGTCAAAAAACCCCTCTGTTCAACACCACTTCGGATTTGTGCACCTCTAACACCTCTGCCATGTTGCCCCCTACGGCTCGTGTGAGAACCATCACTGCCGCTCTGTGCTGGGAATGCCTGAACGAAATGGTCTACAAGAGTTGCTTGTTTGGTAGCCAATATTTGCTCAAGGTTCTCATGTGGCATGATATTTTGTAATTTTCCTTTATATCATAGATCCTGGAGGCAGGCCAACCAGTAATCGTCATCGGTCATCATTTTGATAATGCAGGGGTCCCTTTTTAGGATAGGCAAGGCATACTCAGCCATGTGGGCCAATGTTCCAGGTGTCAATTCACTGCTTGTGCTGGGTTGAGGAGCACTTTCATGCAAATCAACATCACTTGTGTCCCGCAAAAACCCTGTACCTGACCTTGCAATGCCACCAGTTTCTATTGCCCCCTGAGAAGCATCCTCCCATAGATATTCATCCCCATCATCCTCCTGCTCCTCCTCTTCATCCACCACCTCGTCCAGGAGAGTTCCCTGAGCAGACAATGGCTGACTGTCATCAAGGCTTCCTTCCTCCTCGGTTGCAGACGCCAGCTCCTTAATGTGCGTCAAACTTTGCATCAGCTGACGCATCAGTGGGGTGCTCATGCTTATGATGGCGTTGTCTGCACTTACCAGCCATGTGCAATCCTCAAAACACTAAAGGACTTGACAGAAGTCTTGGAGCTTCGACCACTGCACACCAGACAACTCCATATCTGCCATCTAACTGCCTGCCCGTGTATGTGTATCCTCCCACAAATACATAAAAGCACACCTCTGTTCGCACAGCCTCTGAACCACGTGCAGTGTGGAGTTCCACCTTGCTGCAATGTCGATTATTAGGCGGTGCTGGGGAAGATTCAGCGATCGCTGATGGTTCAGCATACGGCAGGTGTGTACGGGTGACCGGCGGATGTGCGATCAAAGTCTTCGCACCTTCAGGAGGAGGGCTGGTAACTCCGGATAATTTTTCAGGAAGCACTGCACCACCAGGTTCAAGGTGTGAGCCAGGCAAGGTATGTGTTTAAGTTCTGAAAGGGCTATGGCAGCCATAAAATTCCTTCCGTTTTCACTAACTACCTTGGCTGCCTCAAGATGTACACTGCCTAGCCATGACTGAGTTTGTTGCTGCAAGTACTCCACCAGTACTTCCGCGGTGTGTCTGTTGTCGCCCAAACACTTAATTTCTAACACAGCCTGCTGACACTTACCACTAGCTGTTCGATAATAAGACACCTCGTGTGCAACACTGGCTGCTGCGGATGGAGTGGTCGTGCGACTGCGCTCTGTGGATGAGCTTTCACTTCTGGAGGAGGAGGAGGAGGGGTTGCCAACGCCTACAGCCAACTGTTTCCTAGACCGTGGGCTAGGCAGAACTGTCCCACTATGGCTGTCCCTTGTGGACCCTGCATCCACCACATTAACCCAGTGTGGCGTGATGGACACGTAACATCCCTGGTCATGCCTACTGGTCCATGCATCTGTTGTGAGGTGCACCTTTCTACTGACTGATTGCCTCAGTGCATGGACAATGCGGTCTTTGACATGCCGGTGGAGGGCTGGGATGGCTCTTCTCGCAAAGAAGTGTTGACTGGGAAGGTCATAGCGTGGTACTGTGTAGGGCATCAGGGCTTTGAAAGCTTCACTTTCAACCGACCGGTAGGGCATCATCTCTAACGAGATTAGTCTAGCAATGTGGGCGTTCAAACCCTGTGTACACGGATGAGAGGATGAGTACTTTCTTTTCCTAACGAGAGTCTCTTATAGGGTGAGCTGGACTGGAGAGTTGCATATGGTGGAACTAGCGGTGGTGGTGGTGGACTTGGCGGATTGAGAGAGGGTTGGTGATGGTATTCTCAATGTTGGCCTACATACAGTGCTTCCTACCAATAACGTTGTGATTCCCTGACTGATTTGGCCTTGCGACGATACCTCCACATTTGCTGCTGGTAGGGTCCTAACCGGTGGTCTTACAGTGAGGGAAGCAATGTAGCGTTGCTGACTACCTTCATTCTGAGCAGGTGCACCAACGGTACGGGATGTTTGGTAGTTAGTCCAGGCTTGCAAGTGGATGCTGGTTAAATGTCTAAGCATGCATGTTGTATTTAAATTTTGAAGATTCTTCCCTCTGCTAAAGGTCTTTGAGCATTTCTTACAGATAACTTTTGACTGATCATTCGGATCTTGGTTAAAAAATTGCCACACTGCACTCTTCCTACTATGGAATACCTTTTCAGGCATTGTACGCTGTGCTACTTTCACCGGATTGATAAACGTTTTTGAAATAACAATGAAAATTTGGAGTTCATGTCCATAAATAATAACAAAATTTTTTTATTAGTATCAAAAGTTACAACCAGAAACATAACGCTACAAACACATCATATTTGAGTAACATCAAACATAAACAAGACAGAGGGATGATGGTAGCAAAAAGATGGAAACAACACCACGAGGATGCACCTAATACCGAAAAATCCTTTTCCTAAAGTGCATAGTGCAATTTAATAGCTGGGCCTAGGACTGAATTGCACTATGCACTTTAGGAAAAGGATTTTTCGGTATTAGGTGCATCCTCGTGGTGTTGTTTCCATCTTTTTGCTACCATCATCCCTCTGTCTTGTTTATGTTTGATGTTACTCAAATATGATGTGTTTGTAGCGTTATGTTTCTGGTTGTAACTTTTGATACTAATAAAAAAATTTTGTTATTATTTATGGACATGAACTCCAAATTTTCATTGTTATTTCTGCTCGCTGGAGTGTCCGACTTATAAGTGCGCTTCTGCCTGGAAGGCTCTCCCACTAGGGTTGTGAGCATGGTAGAGGTAATTCCTAAAAAAACTTTCAAATTGGTCTTTTTTTGTTATGATAAACGTTTTTGGCCTGATATGGGCCTGCCAGATGACAGCTGTTGCGATGTCGATGGCTGCTGCGGATCATCCTCCTCCGCTACAGAGCTACTGGCAGCGGCACCCTCTTCCCCCAATGGCTGCCAATCTGGGTCAACAACTGGGTCATCTATCACCTCCTCTTCAATGTCATGTGCACTTTCCTCTGTGTCACCGTGTAAGGTGCTATAGCGCTAGGGACGGGGCACCATAGTCTCATCAGGGTCAGATTCTGACTCAGTACACTGCGAGGGCAATGTAGTGATCTGAGTCAATGGAACAGCATTATAATCTAGCTGTTGTTGTGCATCAGTACACTCCATGTCCAATTAATCTTTTAATGGGCAGTTAACAATTTCCCGTTCTAACCCAGGCACGGTATTTGTAAAGAGCTCCATGCAGTGACCTGTATTGTCACCTGACGCATCCTTCACTTTTGGTTTGGGTGTAGGACACAAGGAAACGTCTTGTTCCTGACCTGGATCATCCACTGACGACTCGCTGTTTTTATATTTGGAACTTTCTGAAGAGGAGGCGAAAGAGCTAGAGGCTGAGTCAGCAATGAAAGCCAAAACTTTTTCCTGCTGCTCTGGCTTTAAAAGCCGTTTTCCTACTCCCTGAAAAGGGAGCCTTCGAGGCCTTGTGTAGCCAGACGATGACGCTGGCTCAACACCTCCAGCCTTAGGTGCTATTGTGCTTTTGAAACTACCACCAGATGCACCACCACCACCACCACCACCATCAGTACCAGCTGGCAACCACCGCCCATGGCCTCTTCCACGAGACTTCCTCATTTTTTGGAAAATCTAACCAAAATAACAACCATTATATGGTACTGTAAAACAAGGTAGAAGGTGTATATAAACTTGTTGAGAATTTGAATCTCCCTTTTTTTGGGAGACTGACCCAAAACTCAGGCCCATTGTATAAAACAATGCAATCTAAGTGGCAGAGAGTGGCTGGCTGACATACACCAAACTAACAGGACTGCAGTAGATCCACTTTGTGAGAATTTGAAACTTGCTTTTTTGGGGGGAGACTGACCCAAAACTCAGGCCCAGTGTATAAAACAACGCAATCTAAGTGGCAGAAAGTGGCTGGCTGACATACACCAAACTAACAGGACAGCAGTAGATCCACTTTGTGAGAATTTGAAACTCCCTTTTTTGGGGGGAGACTGACCCAAAACTCAGGCTCAGTGTATAAAACAAAGCAATCTAAGTGGCAGAAAGTCTCTGGCTGATGGAGCGCTCCCAGACACAGGGCCACAGGTTACTCGGTACCGGTCCTCTCTGTCTCAGTTTTGGGGCTGTCACGGTGGCTGGACCCAGTCCGTGACCCTGCTAAGGGGCGTCCAATAAAAGGAGTGATGGTAGTTTGTCAAGGGTTCGTGACGCCATCTGTGGTGTTCAGTCAGGGTGACCGACGCTGCTTAGGGGTCCGCTGGGGTGATGGAATGGCAGCTAGATGATATACCTTCCCACAGGCGAAGTGTGTCCCCAGGGCATCACGATAATGTGGATGGCGATGGTGTGAGGTGCAGTCAATAACGAGGACACAAGTTTGCAGTCTCTTTACCTCTTTACTGAAGGCTTCAGGATCCGCAATCCAGAGCACGGTTAACAGGGCTGTCTGAGACCGGCCGGTCCGAAGGCACATCCAGAGTTCCCTTTGCAGGTGGAAATCATGGCCTACCACTAGCGCCTGTGTGTTGTAGTGCTTCCCTGCTGAGCATTCGGGATAGTCCTCACAACTTCTGTTCTCGTTCGTTCCAGTTCTTTCTAGTTCCTTCTATTCTCCACGCGTTGCCCCCTATGTCTGCTTAGGTGATGTAAGGTAGACAGCCAACCTATAATTAACTGTCCTGAGGTATTTGAAGTAAGGCATAAAGTCAGTTACTTCCTCGGTGTTCCGGGCACCGGCTACGTGCCTCAGTAGGATTTTGCCGTTCTCCGGGCACGACTCCTACTGCCTCTCCTTTGCACTTTGATGTCGTTTCTCACTGTCCACAATATCCTTCGCTTCGTGTCCTTTCTTTGGATGCCACCACAGATAGCGCAGGCGCAGTTCCGTAACCTTCTACCCTTGTCGCTAGGTGCCTTCCAGGTTCCCACGCCTGACAGGGACCCCCCTGAATCTTCCCCCGCAACACCCCTTGCCACGGGATGTTGCCTGAACAAAACCCAGTCAGCTTCTGCCTAACTTCCTATCCAACCCCTAGTTTTACCAGTGTGAAGTGTAATGTGTGCTGGTGATACCTGGTCAGATGAACTCCTTTAGTGCCATCAGACGTACCATCACTCCCCTTAGTGGCAGAGCGATACTACTGCAACGACCAGGTCTCTGGGTCGCTGCACTGACATACACCAAACTAACAGAACTGCAGTAGATCCACTTTGTGAGAATTTGAAACTCCTTTTTTGGGGGGGGAGACTGACCCAAAACACAGACCCAGTGTATGAAACAACGCAATCTAAGTGGCAGAAAGTGGCTGGCTGGCATACACCAAACTAATAGGACTGCAGTAGATCCACTTTGTGAGAATTTGAAATTCCCTTTGTTGGGGGGAGACTGACCCAAAACTCAGGACCAGTGTATAAAACAATGCAATCTAAGTGGCAGAAAGTGGCTGGCTGACATACACCAAACAAACAGGACTGCAGTAGATCCACTTTGTGAGAATTTGAAACTCCCTTTTTTGGGGGGAGACTGACCCAAAACTCAGGCCCAGTGTATAAAACAACGCAATCTAAGTGGCAGAAAGTGGCTGGCTGACATACACCAAACTAACAGGACTGCAGTAGATCCACTTTGTGAGAATTTGAAACTCCCTTTTTTGGGGGGAGACTGACCCAAAACTCAGGCTCAGTGTATAAAACAACGCAATCTAAGTGGCAGAAAGTGGCTGGCTGACATGCACCAAACTAACAGGACTGCAGTAGATCCACTTTGTGAGAATTTGAAACTCCCTTTTTTGGGGGGAGACTGACCCAAAACAACGCAATCTAAGGGGCAGAAAGTGGCAGGTAAAGAAGAGACATCGGCGGAGACAGAGTTAAAAAGTAGGCCCAATGTATGGGGTGTGGGTCTCTGAGTCTTGTAATGGAGTGAATGGCCTGACAAGTATTTGCTCATGGGGGGATAATTTAAAAAAATATTTCATGGGGATCATAGACACCCTTGCCAAAAAATTGACTGTCTGTAGCAGCACGAAACACGTGAACCCTGGTGATCTAGTGGTGGAGAATGAGGAGACATTGCTGAAGGCCTCATTAAAACCTATGCCCAATGTAAAGGATCGTGTATTCTACACTTGTAATGCCCATACACTAAGTGTATAGTCTGACAAACATTTCCCAAAGGGGGATACATTTATTAAAAACTACTGTGGGCATCATACACACCGTTGCCAAAAATTTGACTGTTTGTAGCAGGGCGGAACACATGACCCCTAGTGATCTAGTGGTGGAAAATGATGAGAGGTGGAGGAAGGCCTCATTAAAACCTATTCCCAATTTGAAGGAGCAGGTCTCCTACACTTGTAATGCCCATACACTAAGTGCATGGTCTGTCATACATTTCCACATGGGGGGTTAATTTAAAAAAAATGTATTAACGGGCAACATAAACGCCTTGCAAAACTGTAAAGTGGTTTCCTACACAGTTGCTGCTGGAAAGGTGCAGGTTTTTACTAAAAATATGGTGGACGAAACGTTGGATGAAGTGATCAGGAAAAGGGGCATGGTGATGACAGGAATGGGAACATACATGATTAACAACAGCGTTGGCTATGGGAGGTATGAGATCCAGGATACAGCCTACAATGTTTAGTCATTTAGCCACCACCAATTACCAGAATGTGTTTCATGCCCGTTAGAAGATCTGTGTAACAGATGCGCATGTTAGACTTGGCCTAAAAAATGCCTGTCAAAAATATCTTGCCAAATACGCACGTGTCTGTCTAAAGGGCAAAGTGCAACATGTTCGAGAGATGCTGAATTAGAGAAAGCAGATCAGTGTTGTAGGAAAACCAAACAAAATGATGGATGCTTGTGAAAAACTAAGTTTAAAGAGCAGTGCACCATCCATAACTATAAACACACCCGTGGCACAAGCTTCTTCATCTTCACCCATACTTATTACCAATAATATCCAAATGTCACAGTCAACAATTATTTCTTCTAGTGTAACGAATACTGTGAAAGGAATGCCACTAAATGTAGATAACACGACCCTGAGAAACACCAGATTTCCTCTTTACGAGATATGGACGATGATGGTATTGATGATCACTTTGAAATTTACCACATCCACACCAAGAAGGTGAAGATCACAGCTGCAAAAAATGTGCAAAAATAGCCATGAATGTCTGGAAAATCATTTTCTCTTGGGCAAACTTTCCCTCTTACTAAAGTGGTACCGAATGATGTATACATATCTCTCATGTCTATTTAGCCTGAGATGGTTGAAAGATGATGTATTCTGTTTTGTCCATGTCCTATTTTTGAAAGCGAGCAGAAAAAAAGGATGAATTAGTGGGAAGACGTGTGATTTTGGTTAGTAAGGAGGTGATGACAGGTACAGATAGGTAGATCTGCGTGTCATCATCATACTGATGATATTGCAAACCGTGCCATTATATCAGCCGTCCTAGGCTGAAGGTGTAGATGGAGAAGACTAGGGGTCCTAGAACTCAGCCTTGTGGAACACTGAAAGACCGTGGTCGAGGTGAGGAGGTGGTGTGGGAGAGGGAGACACTGAATGTCCACGTAACAGCCTGGTTGTTTTTTAAAGACGGAGCCGATAACACCAAAAAGGCCATTTGCACCACTGGCCATGCCCACGTCAGCAAGGGGAGCAAAACTCCCATCCTAACCACCACAAGCATGATCAGGCACATGGCAGAAAAGCACCCAACTTTGTTGGTTGAGCACAAGGCTCCATGAACAATGTCTGCGGGTGATACCACTGCTTCTTCCGATGTTGTGCGTGCAAGCCAATCCCCTGTCCATGGTGCATGCAAAGATGCCTCATGACCTGCATCTGCAGTTGCACACAAACTCAACTAGCACCATCAAGAAGAACATCCATGTCCTTGTCCTAGTGCACCGTTCAGTTGTCCATACCCCAGTCCTTTGAACGCAAGCGGAAATATACAGCCAATGACACAGTACTAAAGTCACACATTTCTTGTCTGATGGCGCTCGAAATGTTGCATTTTAGGCGCATGTGAGACCTAAGCTTTCAGCAACTTGATGGCGGTGACCATCACAAGCTACTCGTTACCCAGCCGCCACAATTTTGCCTGGTCTGCGGTCACGATATTACACAAGCAAGGACATGTCCCACAACATTACCCAGGCCCTCAACAATGCTGTTACAGGGAAAGCGCACCAAACCACGGACAAGTGGCAAGTGCTTGAGGGCAGGGACGGTACCTCTCGCTGACGGCATGCTGGGTTAGCGTAGAGAATACCATGACCCAGTCGGACATTGGGAGACCATGTTACAGATGTATGGAGAAAGGTTGTGGAAGGCTTTATTTGTCATAGTTAGGGCTTTGGACTGTAGCCTCTAGGCAATTGGAATGCAGTGAAGGGCCTAGCAGAGAGGAGAGGCCGGAGAATAACAGAGGGACAGTTGGGTTACTCGGGCATCAGACTTTAGTATAGATTGGTGTGATACAAGAGTGCTAGAGGGCAGGCCAGACAGTAGAAGGTTGCAATAGTGGAGGCGGGAGATCATGAGGGCGTGCACAAACATTTTTGCAGTTTCTTGAAATGTACGGATCCTAGAACTGTTTTTGAGTTGTAGTGGGCAGGAGGAGGCAGGGGCTTGGATATGTATATTGAAAAAGAGGGCATAGTCAAGGATCACCCCGAGGCCCCGAACATGTGGGGCGTTTTGTACCAGTGTGGCATCCCGGCATTACACAGGCACGGGTCCCAAAACATTACCCGTGCCCTTCAATATGCTGTTATTGGTAAAGTTAACCTAACCACAGACACATGGACAAGTGCTTGTGGTCAGGAGATGGTACATCACACTAACAGCACACTGGGTTAACATGGTGGAAGCCGGGACCCAGTCTGACCTTGGGATGGTGCACGTCTGACCAACCCCGAGTATTGCAGGCCCTACATCAATCTGGGTTGCCCCCACAGTCTTCAGCTCCTGCACCTCCTCCTCATCAGCCTCCATCTCCACAAGTACCACATCAGTCACAAGCTGGAAGCACTGCAGCACTGCCTCAGCCAAGCGGCAACTAATATGCTTAGGTGACAAGCCGCACAATGATGAAGATTTGTGTACAACTCTGAAAGAGCAGTCAGATCTGTGGCTGATACCGCTGAACCTAAAGCCAGTCATGGTCATGTGTGACAATGGCTGGAACCTGATGGCTGCTCTGTGTCGAGGCGAGCTCACACACCTGCCATGCCTGGCCCATGTGCTTAATCTCATTGTTCAACATTCAACGACACGGAGGTGCCAGATCTGCTAGGAAAAATATGAGGCTCTGCGCACCCATTTTAGAAAGTCAGCTAGAGCTTCATCCGCACTTGACATGCTTCCGCAGCACTTGCAGCTTTTGGCTCATCAAATGGTGTGTGATGCCCTCCCCATGCACTGGAACTCTACACTGCATTTTTTGGAAAGGATTTGTAAGCAGAAGAGGGCAGTTGTTGACGACCAGCATCAACAAGGCCGTCGGTATTCAGTTCTGACTTCACACATAAGATCTAGGGAGTGGACATGGATGTCTCAACCTCCAAAATGTTGAGGAATTCACCAAGATGGTGAGTGGCAATTACACCATAATTAACATCTCCATCCTGGTTCTCTGTGTTCTAATATTAATATTTATAGTTATTTATATAGCGTCAACATATTTGCAGTTTCAAACACAACAGTCCTAAGTAACAACGATAACAATAATAAAATAAACATGACAATTTACAATCTACAATGAGGTGGGGGAGATAAAAACTACAGGGGAATGCATTTACAATGATGTATTTACAATGATATTACTGAGGTTTTTCAAAAGTCGTGGAGGCCTGAGGACAAGGAGGAGGGGGAGACCATGGTCAGTTGTCCTCTTGGTGAGAACATGGAAGTATCGACTGTTTGCAGTCTTGCATGCATGGCTAAGTTTATGTTACGTTGCCTTTCCCATCACCCTCACATTCTCAAAATTTTGGGTGACAGGCAATACTGATTGTTGACACTTCCAGACCCACGCTACAAGGGGAACTTTGTATCTCTTATTCCAGAGGCAGACAGGTGTACTACAATGTTGGAGGACCATAGGGCCCTTCTTGCTGAATTATTAAAAAAATTCCCATCTGAAAACACTGGCAGAACAGGTCACAGTTTGTTGGCCAAGTAAGGAGTTCAGGTGAGAAAGACACAACTCCAATCCAGCAGAGGCAGTGGAACACTGGCAAAGTTCGGGGAGAGTTTTTTCAGACCCTCCCATAGCCCGAGCCCTGAGGCATGGTGGACTCTCACAAGGAGTGCAAAGTTTGGGAAAATGTTCACACTTTGCTCATCAGACTTTCTATGTGCGCAGTGACTGCTTCTAGGCAGAAGATGATGATGGTGGTAGTACAAGTTGGAGCATTTGGGACAGTCATGAAGCAGCCATAACAACTTGAAAGAGAAGTATTTTTCCCAAAATACCACACTGTTCCATATGTGGCCTGTATTTTTTATTTTTTTATGCAAAATAGTGCTTTATGCAAGTAGAGTAACAGACACCAAAACAGTGGAAAACCGGCCTAAAATGCCGAAACTTGGATCACCCAGATATATGAGGCCTGTCACGGAGATACCACACTGCCAAATATGTGGCCTGTATTATTATAAATGCAAAATACTGCTGTATATAAGTAGAGTAAAATGCACCAAAACAGTGGAAAAAGGGGCCTAAAATGCCCAGACTTGGAGCACGCAGATATGTGAGGCCTGTCACGGAAATGCCACACTGCCAAATATGTGGCCTGTATTTTTTTAAATGCAAAATAGTGCTGTATATAAGTAGAGTCACAGACAGCAAAACAGTGGAAAACCAGCCTAAAATGCCCAAACTTGTAGCTCGCAGATATATGAGGCCTATCACGGAAATACAACACTGCCAAATATGTGGCCTGTATTTTTTAAATGCAAAATAGTGCTGTATATAAATAGAGTAACAGACAGGAAAACAACTGGACTAAATCCCTAAAATGCCCAAACTTGGAGCATGCAGCTATATGAGGCCTGTCACAGAAATACATCACTGCCAAATATGTGGCCTGTATTTTTTTATGCAAAATAGTGCTGTATATAAGTAGAGTAACAGACACTAAAACAGTGGATAACCAGTAGTGTTGAGCGATACCGTCCGATACTTGAAAGTATCGGTATCGGATAGTATCGGCCGATACCCGAAAAATATCGGATATCGCCGATACCGATATCCGATACCAATACAAGTCAATGGGACATCAAGTATCGGAATGTATCCTCATGGATCCCAGGGTCTGAAGGAGAGGAAACTCTCCTTCAGGCCCTGGGATCCATATTAAAGTGTAAAATAAAGAATTAAAATAAAAAATATTGTTATATTCACCTCTCCGGCGGCCCCTGGACATCAGCGGGAGGATCCGGCGTCCGGCACGGCTTCTTTCTTCAAAATGCGCGCCTTTAGGACCTGTGGAATGACGTCCCGGCTTCTGATTGGTCGCGTGCCGCCCATGTGACCGCCACGCGACCAATCAGAAGCCGCGACGTCATTCCTCAGGTCCTAGAAGGCGCTCATTCTAGGACTTTAGCTGAGGAATGACGTCGCGGCTTCTGATTGGTCGCGTGGCGGTCACATGGGCGGCACGCGACCAATCAGAAGCCGGGACGTCATACCACAGGTCCTAAAGGCGCGCATTTTGAAGAAAGAAGCCGTGCCGGACGCCGGATCCTCCCGCTGATGTCCAGGGGCCGCCGGAGAGGTGAATATAACAATATTTTTTATTTTAATTCTTTATTTTACACTTCCGATACCGATACCCGATATCACAAAAATATCGGATCTCGGTATCGGAATTCCGATACCGCAAGTATCGGCCGATACCCGATACTTGCGGTATCGGAATGCTCAACACTAATAACCAGCCTAAAATGCTCAAACTTGGAGCACGCAGATATGACAGATATGAGGCCTATCATGGAAATAACTCACTGACAAATATGTGGCCTGTATTTTTTAAATGCAAAATAGTGCTGTAGTGCTGTATATAAGTAGAGTGACAGACAGCAAAAACAGTGGAAAACTGGTCTAAAATGCCCAAACTTGGAGCACGCAGATATATGAGGCCTATCACGGAAATACCACACTGCCAAATATGTGGCCTGTAATTTTTTAATGAAAAATAGTGCTGTATATAAGTACAGTCACAGACAGCAAAACAGTGGAAAACCGGCCTAAAATGCCCAAACTTGGAGCATGCAGATATATGAGGCCTGTAACGGAAATACCACACTGGCAAATATGTTTCCTGATTTTGCTGCAGGTCCGCAGCGGTTTCTCATGCGTTTACAGTATAATGTAAACCTATGGGAAACGAAATCCGCAGTGCACATGCTGCGTAAAAAAAATGTGCAGAAACGCAGCGGTTTACATTTCGCAGCATGTCAATTCTTTGTGCGGATTCCGCTGTGGGTTTACACCTGCTCCAATAGAAAACTGCAGGTGTAAAGCCGCAGTGGAATCCGCAATAGAAACCGCAATAAATCCGCAGGAAAAACCGCAGCGGTTTTGCACTGCGGATTTATCAAATCCGCTGCGGAAAAATATGCAGCCCTCACAGATACATGTGCAAATACTCTTAGCAGACTGTATTAATATGTTTTTTGCCTTTTGGGGAATGTAAACATTAAAAAATTGACCAATGCTAGCACACAGAACTATGCTACGTATGCCTGTGGAAATACGGTTTTTCAAAAACAGATACACCAGGACTCAGCCTGACAAAGCACACTGTATTAATTTTTTTGGGCTTTTGGATGAATTTAGAAAAAAAAAAACAGTGGCACAAGGCTAGCGCACACAACTATGCCACGTACAGTATGCCTGACAAATTATGATTTTTAAACAGGCATCAGTCTGACAGAACAGACTGTATATTTTTTTGGGGTGGGTGAATTTTTGGAATAAAGAAAAAAAAATGAAAACTGCAACTACGAATATAGCAAATAAGCAGCGCAGACAGTTATGGAGCTTTGGGAGGGATGCAGTGGGAGCTATGTACGTACATACAGTGCCTGCAGGCCTCGCACTGATGTGGATATGCTGTGCCCTGCCTACCTAGCCCTGCAATATCGGGACCCACAAATTAGCCCTAAAAAGGACTGTTGGTTTCTCAGGAGTTGTGGATTTAACAGTTGCAGACCTACACTAACTATTATAACCTTGATTCTGACCCTATCTCTGCAGCAGCTCTCCCTATACTTGCTGAATCCGGAGCTGAATGCGGCAAGCAGGGAGGCGTCAGGTCTTTTATACTCGGGATGATGCTGTGCGGCAAAGCCAATCACTGCACGACCACAACAAAGAGGGCTGCGGTGTTTCATGGCCTGGCAATCCCTGCAGCATGATTGAATCTCTAAATTTCGCCAAAAATGCTGGGTGGAGACACCAGTTCCCGCCGAGTAATCCTGGAAATGCTCGCTGCTCAGTGAGTACACCGAGTACACTGTTACACGGGCGAGTAACGAGTAGTGCGAGCACGTTCGCTCATGACTACTCTTTGACACATTGTGTTGGTCTCTGGTGTCATCCTCCACCAAGGCATGGATTAATATCTATTCGGTCTTGGCGGACCCATCAAGACCTAACTCTTCACCGAGACTGATCAGCACCGCTTCCTCATGATTTTTATAAGCAGCTGCCATCTTAGCAGTCAGTTGTCAAATAAAAGATAAAATAGAAAAACAAGAGAAGGGAAGGAGCAAAATGCCTACAAGTATATTATTGTCCCAGATAAAAAAAAATAAAACACTGAGTCTGATTCCTCAAAACTCTGCACAGAATTCTCACAAGAACCACGCAAGTTTTCAGTAACAGGTATGATTTTCAAGCCAGATCACAATAATATACTTTGTAGATATTATGCTCCTCCCCTTCTCTTGTTTTTCTATTTTATCTTTTATTTTCTTTCAAAAAAGACATCCTCATTCAGTCACTTGGGCACTGCCGGGGCTCTACGATTCAAACTGAATTTTAATCAAGTTTGTCACTTCGCTTCCCTCCAATCTGTACATCTCCGTCTTACTTATTTCCCATATGTTAAACTGTGTAGTTCAGTTACTAAAAGAGATTTGTGGATTCTTAGCTCTTTTTGCTACTGCAATTCCATATGGAAGAGAGGAGGAGGTAGGGGGGTGAATGTCTACCTCGCTAGGGGTTTTAGAGATCTTAATATTTCTGACACATCCTTTCCTCAACTCTCAATCTACTAAAATACTTGTGCATGCTCTCATCATCTCCCGCTTTGACTACTGCAACATCCTCCTCTGTGGCCTACCTACTAACACTCTTGCACCTCTCCAGTCCATCTTTAACTCTGCTGTCAGACTAGTTAATCTCTCTCCTCGATATTCCTCCACATCTCCCCTCTGCAAATCCCAATTCCTCAGAGTATCCAGTTCTAGAGTATCTACTAACACTGACCTTTCCTCTGTGTATATCAAAACTAATTTCCTAATATCTTTTCTCATGTTATATATGGTCCATCCAATACCTCCTTTTCTCCATCATCCTGTAGAGTGTAAGCCCGCAAGGACAGGGTCCTCTACCCTCTGTATCAGTCTATGATTGTTAGTATGTTTACTGTAAGTTAGATCTGTATTTTGTATGAAAACCCCTTCTGATGTACACCACCATGGAATCAACAGTGCTATATAAATAACAATAATAATAATATTATCTTAAACATGCTTATATTTTATTCTCACCTGCCATTGGGAGACAGACAGAAACATCCACAAACATTTGACTGCCATTAAATCCTGCAAATTGTAATAGAATATTTAACAAAAAATTAGAGGTTTTTAGACAACTTTAGTATGCCTACCTTTAAAATTCTCATTAAGCTGGTAAGAAAGCTTTAACAGTCTGACACATTTCAGATACGGTCAGCATTTTTAAGGACTTCAGGACTGTTTATTGACTTTAAATGTCCAGCAGGTCCCACTCTAACTCTGTAGTGATGTTGTAATCAGTGATCATGTAGCTGCAGTAGTGTGGATCTGACTTTTAGAGAAAGCACGAGTCCCCATAGAAAAGGCAGAGATGGTTTAATACCTCTGTGCCTTACCTACTGTTGTATATACAGTGCTAAAGAAGTACTATGTATGCAGTAATAGAAAGCACTGAAAGCGCTTCCTCCTCTATACACAGCGGTTATGTTATCACTGTGTATAAGAAAGGAACAGTAGTTGCTGCGTCATCCTCTACTATTCAGCCACTAAAATACTGCATTTCCCCTGTAACTGGGCTTAATATATCAGCTGCTAGGCAAGAGAAATAAAGATGAAAATATAAATATTTTATTATTTAAATTCCCACTCCAAAGGTTTTTTTATAACCTTATGGAGGGCATAATATGATACCCCAGGTTCCTGGTGGTCACAGTGGCATTGCTTATCGGGGAGAGTGATGTCACGCTTGGAAGTGAGGGAAGATCTTCTTTATCAGGTAAACACAAACGTACAACATGTTCACACTCCAGGCCAGAAGAGGGAGCTCTGATCCAGCTTATGGGTGCCTCCCATATATATATCTATATATATAATTGTCTAAGAGTTTTTCCGTCTGTCTGTCCTGGAAATCCCGCGTCTCTGATTGGTCGAGTCCGCCAGGTCTCGACCAATCGGCGACGGGCACAGCATGGCGACGATGATGTCATAAAGGTTGCCTCGACCAATCAGAGACGGGCACAGTCTGCCGCGAATTCGCCTCAACCAATCAGCGACGGGCACAGTATCGACGTAGATGTCATAATGGTTGCCATGGCGACGATGATGTCATAAAGGTTGCCTCGACCAATCAGCGACGGGCACAGTCTGCCGCGAATTCTGGAATCATCATTGTCCATTTACTACGGGGACATGCATATTCTAGAATACCCGATGCGTTAGAATCGGGCCACAATCTAGTATATATATAATTGTCTAAGGGTTTTTCTGTCTGTCTGTCTGTCTGTTCTGGAAATCCCGCGTCTCTGATTGGTCGAGGCCACCAGGCTTCGACCACTCAGCAACGGGCACAGCGACGATGATGTCATAAAGGACGTAGACATCTCACGTTTCTGATTCAGTGACGGGCACAGTATCGACGTAGATGTCATAATGGTTGCCATGGCGACGAAGATGTCATAAAGGTTGCCTCGACCAATCAGCGACGGGCACAGTCTGCCGCGAATTCTGGAATCATCATTGTCCATATACCACGGGGACATGCATATTCCAGAATACCCGATGCATTAGAATCGGGCCACAATCTAGTCTATATATATATATATATAATTGTCTAAGGGTTTTTCCGTCTGTCTGTCTGTCTGTCTCTGTCTGTCTGTCTTTCTGTCTGTCTGTCTGTCCTGGAAATCCCGCGTCTCTGATTGGTCGAGGCCGCCAGGCCTCGACCAATCAGCAACGGGCACAGCGACGATAATGTCATAAAGGACGTAGACATCTCACGTTTCTGATTCAGCGACGGGCACAGTATCGACGTAGATGTCATAATGGTTGCCATGGCGACGATGATGTCATAAAGGTTGCCTCGACCAATCAGCGACGGGCACAGTGTGCCGCGAATTCTGGAATCATCATTGTCCATATACTACGGGGACATGCATATTCTAGAATACCCGATGCGTTAGAATCGGGCCACAATCTAGTATGTATTGTAAGATTGCTCTTACTAACGGGTAGGGGATTACTCGCTTGGCACGGGATTGACGTACTCGTGCACGATTTTTTTAAACAAAACAGTCAATACGGTTTATTTTGTACAGCATAAACCGCATCGTAAGCCAAGTTGCATATCACTGTCTTACATGTAGTCCATTCGTTAACAAATTATTTTCACATTAAGTCTCAGAACCTTAGTCTGTGGTAACTAAACACGCTGGTCCTCCTGACCAGTTGCCGTGGGTTACCACACAGTTCATAGAACACAGGTTGTAGCAACTAAACACGATGGTCCTCCTGACCAGTTGCCGTGGGTTACCACACAGTTCATAACACAATAAGGACCAACAGTCTATGAAGGTACCTTACGGGAGCTCCTGCTCCACCAGCTGACTCCTTGTCAGTCCTCTCTTCTGGAGAAGCTGCCAAACGGGGATCACCAACTTGCCTTTGCGGCATATCTCAGTCAGTCCAGACCCACCGAGGACTGTAGCTTCCCCAAGTTCCGCTGCGCTGCTCAGGGATCCAGTCCTACTCCCAGGACCTCCCACGCTAGCATGTGCTTTCCAGGAAGCAACACAGGCTTCCACAGGTCACTCATACACAGGGCCCCTCTGCAGTGTCCAGCCAGGACACATGGAAGTCTGCCCAGACTTGCAGACTCCCAAACACTCACTACCATGTGCTAACACACCTCCTTTAGGTAGCCTCTAACCACACCCACAGGTGAGGTAACATCACATGCACTGGTCACATGATCATGACATCACTGCAGGTCCTCAAACACCTGCAGGGAAAAAGCTACAGTGAGCACCCCCACTCAGAGTGAGGTATATGGGTAGCCAGACCCTCCCATCTCTCATAGCTACCCGCAACCCGGACCCAGGTGCACTAAATGGCATCTTTAGTGCTCACGCGCTCTAAAGACAAGATACTCTGGGTTGCATCGCAGGGAGCATCCATCCCTGCGACACATACCTCCCATCAACCACAATGCCAGACACTGACTCACCATCACATCCATGCACACAATTGCCATGCACGGCCTCAATACGCCTCCGTGTGCATACTGAGGAGACCATGCAGCGCCCCCTACCTGTTACAGGGGTCACTGCATCACAGTATATATATATATATATATATATATTTATTTATATATATATATATATATATATATATATATATATATCTAGTTATATGAAAAAGTTTGGGCCCTCCTATTAATCTTAAGCTTAATGTTTTTTAAAAATAGTTTTTTTTGCAACAGCTATTTCAGTTTCATATATCTAATAACTGTTGGACACAGTAATGTTTCTGCCTTGAAATTAGGTTTATTGTACTAACAGAAAATGTGCAATCTCCATTCAAACAAAATTTGAATGGTGCATAAGTATGGGCACCCTTATCATTTTCTTGTTTTGAATACTCCTACCTACTTTTTACTGACTTACTAAAGCACTTTTTTTGGTTTTCTAACCTCATTGAGCTTTGAACTTCATAGCCAGGTGTATGCAATCAGGAGAAAAGCTACTTAAAGTAGCCACTTGCAAGTTGTTCTCCTGTTTGAATCTCCTCCGAAGAGTGGCATCATGGGCTCCTCAAAACAACTGTCTAATGATCTGAAAACAAAAATTATTCAACATAGTTGATCAGGGGAAGGATACAAAAAGCTGTCTCAGAGATTTAACCTGTCAATTTCCACTGAGAGGAACATAGTAAGGAAATGGAAGAACACAGGTACAGTAATTGATAAGGCCAGAAGTGGCAGGCCAACATAAACATCAGAAAGGCAGAGAAGAAGAATGGGAAGATCAGTCAAGGACAATCCTCAGACCACCTCCAGAGAGCTGCAGCATCACCTTGCTGCAGATGGTGTCACTGTGCATCGGTCAACTATACAACGCACTTTGCACAAGGAGAAGCTGTATGGGAGAGTGATGCGAAAGAAGCTGTTTCTGCAGGCACGCCACAAACAGAGTCGGCTGAGTTATGCAAAAGCACATTTGGAGAAGCCAACTTCTTTTTGGAAGAAGGTCCTGTGGACTGATGGAACCAAGATTGAGTTGTTTGGTCATACAAAAAGGCGTTATGCATGGCAGCCAAAAACACAGCATTCCAAGAAAAACACTTGCTACCCACAGTAAAATTTGGTGGAGGTTCCATCATGCTTTGGGGCTGTGTGGCCAATGCCGGCATCGGGAATCTTGTTAAAGTTGAGGGACGCATGGATTCCTCTCAGTATCAGCAGATTCTTGACAATAAAGTTCATGAATCAGTGACAAAGTTGAAGTTACGCAGAGGATGGATCTTTCAGCAAGACAATGATCTAAAACACCACTCCAAATCTACTAAGGCATTCATGCAGAGGAACAATTACACTGTTCTGGAATGGCCATCCCAGTCCCCAGACCTGAATATCATTGAACATCTGTGGGATCATTTGAAGAGGGCTGTCCATGCTCGGCGACTATCAAACTTAACTGAACTGGAATTGTTTTGTAAAGAGGAATGGTCAAAAATGCCTTCATCCAGGATCCAGGAACGCATTAAAAGCTACAGGAAGTGACTAGAGGCTGTTATTTTTGCAAAAGGAGGATCTACTAAATATTAATGTCACTTTTCTGGTGTGGTGCCCATACTTATGCACCTGTCAAATTTTGTTTGAATGCAGATTGCACATTTTCTGTCAGTAAAATAAACCTCATTTCAAGGCAGAAACATTACTGTGTCCAACAGTTATTAGATATATGAAACTGAAATAGCTGTTGCAAAAAAAAACTATTTTTATAAAACATTAAGCTTAAGATTATTGGGGGTGCTTAAACTTTTTAATATAACTTTTAATATATATATATATATATTGTAGCGTGGCTAAAGGATGTCTAATCGATGGGAGATATGTGTCTTATAGATGGCTTGTTGCTGTGATGTAACCATGGCTACCTATATGTGTTTCAGGACCTGTGGTGATGTCACAACCACATGTCTGGTCATGTGATGGGTTCTGGGTGTGGTTAGACATATAAAAGAAAGCCTAATGCTTAACACAGGTAGGTATGTGTGGAGGTGAAACCCTCCTGAGTGTGTTACGGCTTCAGGACTGAGCCGGATGAACTGGACACTTGTTTTTCTTTACCTGAACCAAAGGCTATTTGTTTTCTGTTGTTTGCCACATGGTTTATGAAGCAATAAACCCAGTGAACTTTAAAGGAACACGTCTCCTGAGTGTCAGCCGTCGCAGCTGAGTGAGTGAAATCCCTACAATTGGTGGAGAATGCGGGCAGCGTTCCCAGCGGAGACGTGAGTTTATTTTGAATGTCCTGGGTCAAGGCTGTTGCAAGCCAGCAAGCATTGCCAGAGAAAATGGAGGACCTGCTGAAACAATTGGTCCAGATGCAGTCACAGCAGGAGCAACGGCAGCAGATGCAACAAAGCCAGCAGGAGCAACGGCAGCAGTTACAACAGAGCCAGCAGCAGATGCAGCAGAGCCAGCAGGAGCAACGGCAGCAGATGCAGCAGAGCCAGCAGGAGCATCAGCAGCAGATGCAGCTTCTGGCAACCGCCATCCAGGGCAAGGCGAGCGCCCCAACCCCAGGTTTGGCTGATGACACCCACGTCCGGAAAACGGTAAGACGCGCATTGCAGAAAATGACTCCCGGGGATGATGTTGAGGCCTTCCTGACGGTGTTTGAGAGGGTCGCTGAGAGGGAAAAACTTCCGCCAGAGCAGTGGGCAGAGGTACTTGCGCCATACCTGACGGGAGAACCCCAGAAGGCGTACTATGATTTGACCTTGCAGGATGCCAAAGAGTATCACAAATTGAAAGCCGAGATTCTCGCACGTTTGAGGGTGACACTGACTGTCAGGGCACAGCGAGTTCACTCCTGGGGCTATCACCGGGACAAACCACCTCGTTCCCAAATGTTTGATCTGTTGCACCTGGTCCAGAAATGGCTGCAGCCAGAGTCCTCTGCGCCTGCACAGATGGTAGAACGGGTGATGATGGATCGGTTTGTCCATTCCCTCCCGAGGCCTATACAGTCTTGGGTTGCCCAGGGTGATCCCCAGAATGCCGACGAGCTGATCGGACTGGTTGAGAGGTACCAAGGGTTGGAAGGCTCCTTCGGGAGGCAGCCCATGCCGTACTGGGGATCCCAGAAGGCAGCTGAGTCCCAAAAAGGGGTGGTGCGTCCAAGGTCACAAAGGGCGGGGGAGGTGGTGCCCAAGGTCCCCACGGGTGATATTATTTGTTGGAGGTGCCACAAGCCAGGACATATAGCTGCCCGTTGTTCCCAAACCACTGAGCAGATGGACTGCAGCATGGGACGCCGTTGTTCATACTATGCGTATCCAGCTTGCAGTGTGAACTCTCAGCCCAACGAGGGACCTCAAGCATGTCCCGTGAAGGTGAACGGTCAAGCAGTAACGCACTGTTAGACTCGGGGAGCCTAGTGACCCTGGTGAGGGCCACTTTTCCTCTCCACCTGCTCCCGGGAAAGAAGGTCGGAGTGCGGTGCATACATGGTGATGCAAAGGACTACCCTGTGGCCAGTGTGAACATTGAAACGACATGTGGCACGGAGTCCCACATAGTCGGCGTCGTTCAGGACTTGTTGCACCCTATAATTATTGGCCGGGATTTCTGTTTGTTTTGGGATTTGTGGGGGAAAGGTTCTGAGCTCCCTAGCAAGAGTAGGGAACCAGTGAACCCGGGAAGGGTGGTGCCACACCCAGAGTCAGACAGATTTCCTTTTTGTGTCCTGGCTGGAGATGAGGAGGAAGTGTCCCCTGCATCTGACATTCTGGAGTTAGAGGTATCCGGTGAAAATTTTGGGACTGCCCAACATAGGGACCCCACTCTGAGGGAAGCCTTTAATAATGTCACAGTTATTGACGGGGTGGTACAGGAGCCGGGGGCAGACACAAGATTTCCCCATTTTCTAATGAGCAGGGAGTTGTTGTACCGGGTCACGAAAATAAGGGAGGAGTTGGTAGAGCAGTTGGTAGTGCCGGGTCCATATAGACGGAAGGTGTTGGACATGGCCCATTCACACATCTTGGGTGGACACCTAGGGGTGGAAAAAACGCAGGAACGGGTTGTGCAGAGGTTCTATTGGCCTGGGTGCCACCGGGAAATAGTGAACTATTGCAGGTCCTGCCCTACATGTCAGCTAACTGCTCCCACTCCTCATTTCCGGAACCCCCTTGTGCCACTGCCCATTATTGAGGTGCCATTCGAGAGAATTGCCATGGACTTGGTCGGTCCCTTAGTTAAATCAGCCTGGGGCCATCAGTATATATTAGTCATCCTGGACTACGCCACACGCTATCCTGAGGCAATTCCCTTGAGAAATTCTTCTTCAAAGAGTATAGCTCGCAAGTTGGTCCATGTCTTTTCCCGGACAGGTCTGCCGAAGGAGATCCTGACTGACCAGGGGACACCTTTCATGAGCAAGGTGATGAGGGAACTATGCAAAGCCCTGAAAATCTCCCAGTTGAGGACCTCGGTGTACCATCCCCAGTCAGATGGCCTTGTTGAGAGATTTAACAAGACACTGAAGAGCATGCTGAGAAAAGCTATAGAGAAAGACGGTAGAGACTGGGATTGTCTCTTACCCTATTTGATGTTTTCCATTCGTGAAGTTCCACAGGCCTCCACAGGTTTCTCACCGTTTGAGCTTCTGTATGGCCGACATCCACGAGGACTCCTGGATATAGCCAAGGAAACCTGGGAAGCCGAAGTCACGCCCCACAGAAGCGTCATTGAGCATGTGGCCCTGATGCAGCAGAGGATTGCAAAGGTGATGCCTATCGTGAAAGAACACCTTCTCCAAGCACAAGAAGCTCAGGCCAGGGTCTACAACCGGTCTGCAAGAGTGAGGCAATTCAATCCGGGAGACCGAGTTCTTGTGTTAGTTCCGACAGTGGAAAGCAAGTTCTTGGCCAAATGGCAAGGGCCATATGAGGTTGTCGAGAAACTTGGTGAAGTAAACTATAAAATTCACCAACCAGGAAGACGGAAACCATTCCAAGTATACCATGTCAACCTTATCAAGCCGTGGCAAGATAGAGAGCCGACAGTAACTCCATCGTTGTTAAGCAACCCAGAAGATGAGGTTGGAGCGGTTACAATAGCGGAGACGCTATCGGAGTCCCAGAAACAGCAATGCCGGGAGTTACTCCAGAAAAACAGGGACCTGTTTTCCGAGTTGCCTGGGTACACGAAGGTCATAGAGCATGAGGTCCTGACAGAGCCCCATGTGCGCGTGAACGTGAAGCCCTATAGAATTCCTGAGGCCCGTCGAGAAATTGTCTCCAAGGAAGTGGAGCGTATGTTGAAGCTTGGAGTCATTGAGGAATCCAAGAGCGGTTGGTCGAGCCCAATTGTCCTGGTCCCAAAACCTGATGGGGAGTGGAGATTTTGTAACGACTATAGGAAGTTGAATGAGGTCTCCAAGTTCGACGCATATCCCATGCCCCGAGTTGATGAGCTCATCGAAAGGCTTGGGCCCGCCAGGTACATAACCACCTTGGATTTGACGAAGGGGTATTGGCAGATCCCCATGGCACAGGAAGCCAGGGAGAAGACGGCGTTTTCTACACCAGATGGATGCTTCCAGTATGTCCGGATGCCATTTGGCCTACAGGGAGCTCCGGCCACCTTCCAAAGGGCTATGGATAGAGTCCTTGCACCCCACAAGGCATACGCTGCTGCGTACCTAGATGATATCGTCATCTTTAGCCCGGACTGGGAGAGTCATCTGGAGAAAGTCCAAGCGGTGTTTGATGCTATAAGAGAGGCCGGATTTACAATAAACCCGAAGAAGTGTGCATTGGGTAAAGAAGAAGCTAAGTACCTTGGATACATAGTGGGTCATGGAGAAATAAAACCCCAAATCAGTAAAGTGGAGGCAATTCAAACATGGCCAAAACCAGTTTCCAAGAAGCAAGTTAAAGCCTTCCTGGGAATCGTGGGATATTACAGGAGGTTCATCCCAAACTTCGCCACAATGGCGGCGCCTCTGACTGACCTGCTAAAAGGGACAAAATCAGTAATGGTTAAGTGGTCCGAAGAAACAGATTCAGCCTTCCAAGAAATGAAAGAGGCTTTATGTAAGCAACCCGTTCTGATGGCCCCAAACTTCAAGAAAGAGTTTATTCTTCAGACAGATGCCTCAGATGTTGGGGTGGGAGCAGTCCTTTCCCAAGAACTACATGGAGAGGAGCATCCTGTTCTCTATCTGAGCAGGAAGCTGTCCTCGTCTGAAAAGAACTACTCAGTCGTTGAAAAGGAGTGCTTGGCCATAAAATGGGCAGTCGACACATTACAGTACTATTTGCTGGGACGTAAATTTAGACTGATATCCGACCATGCCCCACTTAGGTGGATGAGGGAAACGAAGGGTAGAAATGCTAGGGTCACCCGTTGGTTCTTAGCCCTGCAGGACTTCTGTTTCCATGTGGAACATAGGGCCGGAAAGCTGCACGGTAATGCTGATGCCCTGTCAAGAATCCCTTGTCTAGTGGGAGAAAGTGCCAAGCCCCACAGCTTTAGGCAGAGGGGGGAGGTATGTAGCGTGGCTAAAGGATGTCTAATCGATGGGAGATATGTGTCTTATAGATGGCTTGTTGCTGTGATGTAACCATGGCTACCTATATGTGTTTCAGGACCTGTGGTGATGTCACAACCACATGTCTGGTCATGTGATGGGTTCTGGGTGTGGTTAGACATATAAAAGAAAGCCTAATGCTTAACACAGGTAGGTATGTGTGGAGGTGAAACCCTCCTGAGTGTGTTACAGCTTCAGGACTGAGCCGGATGAACTGGACACTTGTTTTTCTTTACCTGAACCAAAGGCTATTTGTTTTCTGTTGTTTGCCACATGGTTTATGAAGCAATAAACCCAGTGAACTTTAAAGGAACACGTCTCCTGAGTGTCAGCCGTCGCAGCTGAGTGAGTGAAATCCCTACAATATATATATATATATATATATTCTGGTCTGGAGGGAAAGTTAGTTAGTTCCTGACAGAGAGTGCCAGACAGCAGACTGGAGAAGTCTGAGGCAGAAAGGAAAGTGAGGGGCCGTGCAGCCACAAGGGTGCTGCAGCTCCTGGATAGAGATAATTCAGAAGGAAGAACGCATTGTACTGAGCGTGGAGGAGAGCGAAGCATTGGAGAGTAAAGAACTGGGGAGATTAGCTGCGACTGAGCTACCTCATTGCAGAGTGCAGATTCCGGTAGGTGGAAGACTGAGGTTGTGTCGGACTCTAAGAGGCACAGCAGAAACTGGCAGGACAGCTGGACTACACGTCACCTGTTCACCCTAACACCTGGAGACACAGTGGCGCAAAGAGCCTGGGTCGTGATAGAGACCAAAAGGCTCGAGCCACCTGTCATATGGGTTAATGTCCCACCTTTAAGGAGGATAGAGAGAACAGTGGGGATCTTGACAGAAGCCACAAGGCAGTAAGGGACTACACCACAGCGCTGGTAGGAAGTCTTTCAACTCCACCTGGTAAAGGGGACTCTGAACTCGCTTCCAAGCTGGCCGACCATGCCTGTACCTGTAGTCTGGGACCCTGGACTGTGGTAGCCTGAAGTCTTCAGTAAACCAGGTAAAGAGACTGCAAGCCTGTGTCCTCTGTTTCTTTATACACTACCCACCATCTCCAGCTACACACAGGGAGCCCTGGGGACCTAACTTCACCTGTGGAAAGTTATACCATCTTAGCTGCCATAACATCACCCCAGAGGACCCCTTTAACCCCTTAGTGACAGAGCCAATTTGGTACTTAATGACCGAGCCAATTTTTGCAATTCTGACCACTGTCACTTTATGAGGTTATAACTCTGGAACGCTTCAACAGATCCCGCTGATTCTGAGACTGTTTTTTCGTGACATATTGTACTTCATGTTAGTGGTAACATTTCTTCGATATTACTTGCGATTATTTATGAAAAAAACGGAAATATGGCGAAAATTTTTAAAATTTTGCAATTTTCAAACTTTGTATTTTTATGCCCTTAAATCAGAGAGATATGTCATGAAAAATAGTTAATAAATAACATTTTCCATATGTCTACTTTACATCAGCACAATTTTAGAAACAAATTTTTTTTTTGTTAGGGAGTTATAAGGGTTAAAAGTTGACCAGCAATTTCTCATTTTTACAACACCATTTTTTTTTTAGGGACCACATCACATTTGAAGTCATTTTGAGGGGTCTATATGATAGAAAATAATGAAGTGTGACACCATTCTAAAAACTACACCCCTCAAGGTTCTCAAAACCACATTCAAGAAGTTTATTAACCCTTTTAAGTGCTTCACAGGAACTGAAACAATGTGGAAGGAAAAAATGAACATTTAACTTTTTTTTGCAAACATCTTAATTCAGAACCATTTTTTTTATTTTCACAAGTGTAAAAACAGAAATGTAACCATAAATTTTGTTATGCAATTTCTCCTGAATACGCCAATACCCCATATGTGGGGAAAAACAACTTTTTGGGCGCACCGCAGAACTTAGAAGTGAAGGAGCGCCGTTTGACTTTCTCAATGCAGAATTGGCTGGAATTGAGATCGGACGCCATGTCACGTTTAGAGAGTCCCTGATGTGCCTAAACAGTGGAAACCCCCCACAAGTGACACCATTTTGGAAACTAGACCCCTTAAGGAACTTATCTAGATGTGTGGTGAGCACTTTGAACCCCCATGTGCTTCACAGAAGTTTATAATGTAGAGCCGTGAAAAAATAAATCGCATTTTTTCTACAAAAATGAATTTTTGTCCAAAAATTTTTATTTTCACAAGGGTAACAGGAGAAATTAGACCACAAATGTTGTTGTGCAATTTCTCCTGAGTACGTTGATAACCAATATGTGGGGGTAAACCACTGTTTGGGCGCACCGCAGAGCTTGGAAGAGAAGGAGTGCCGTTTTGCTTTTTCAATGTAGAATTGGCTGGAATTGAGATTGGACGCCATGTCGCGTTTGGAGAGCCCCTGATGTGCCTAAACAGTGGAAACTCCCCACAATTGACACCATTTTGGAAACTAGACCCCTTAAGGAACTTATCTAGATGTGTGGTGAGCACTTTGAACCCCCAAGTGCTTCACAGAAGTTTATAACGTATTGCCGTGAAAATAAAAAATCGCTTTTGTTTACACAAAAATGATTTTTTCGCCCACAAATTCTTATTTTCACAAAGGTAACAGGAGAAATTAGACCACAAAAGTTGTTGTGCCATTTCTCCTGAATACGTTGATACCCCATATGTGAGGGTAAACCACTGTTTGGGTGCACCGCAGGGCTTGGAAGAGAAGGAGCGCCATTTTACTTTTTCAATGTAGAATTGGCTGGAATTGAGATTGGACGCCATGTCGCGTTTGGAGAGCCCCTGATGTGCCTAAACAGTGGAAACCCCCCACAAGTGAACCCATTTTGGAAACTAGACCCCTTAAGGAACTTATCTAGATGTGTGGTGAGCACTTTGAACCCCCATGTGCTTCACAGAAGTTTATAATGTAGAGCCGTGAAAAAAAAAATCGCATTTTTTCTACAAAAATGATATTTTTGTCCACAAATTTTTATGTTCACAAGGGTAACAGGAGAAATTAGACCACAAAAGTTGTTGTGCAATTTCTCCTGAGTACGTTGATACCCAATATGTTGGGGTAAACCACTGTTAGGGCGCACCGCAGAGCTTGGAAGAGAAGGAGTGCCGTTTTACTTTTTCAATGTAGAATTGGTTGGAATTGAGATTGGACGCCATGTCGCGTTTGGAGAGCCCCTGATGTGCCTAAACAGTAGAAATCCCCCACAAGTGACCCCATTTTGGAAACTAGACCCCCATGGAACTTATCTAGATGTGTGGTGAGAACTTTGAATGCCCAAGTGCTTCACAGAAGTTTATAATGCAGTCGTGAAAATAAAAAATAAAAAATTTTTCCACAAAAAAGATTTTTAGCCCCCAAGTTTTTATTTTCACAAGGGTAACAAGAGAAATTGGACACTAAAAGTTGTTGTCCAATTTGTCCTGAGTATGCTGGTACCCCATATGTGGGGGTAAACCACTGTTTGGGCGCACGGCAGAGCTCGGAAGGAAGGAGCGCCGTTTTGGAATGCAGACTTTGATAGAATGGTCTGCTGGCATTATGTTGCGATTGCAGAGCCCCTGATGTACCTAAACAGTAGAAACCCTCCACAAGTGACCCCATTTTGGAAACTAGACCCCCCAAGGAACTTATCTAGATGTGTGGTGAGAACTTTGAATGCCCAAGTGCTTCACAGAAGTTTAGAATGCAGAGTCGTGAAAATTAAAAATATTTTTTTTTTCACAAAAAAAGATATTGTAGCCCCCAAGTTTTTATTTTCACAAGGGTAACAGGAGAAATTGGACCACTAAAGTTTTTGTCCAATTTATCCTGAGTATGTTGATGCCCCATATGTGGGGGTAAGCCACTGTTTGGGCGCACGGCAGAGCTCGGAAGGGAAGGAGCGCCATTTTGGAATGCAGACTTAGATGGAATGGTCTGTGGGCGTTATGTTGCGTTTGCAGAGCCCCTGATGTACCTAAACAGTAGTAACCCCCCACAAGTGACCCCGTTTTGGAAACTAGACCCCCCAAGGAACTTATCTAGATGTGTGGTGAGAACTTTGAATGCCCAAGTGCTTCACAGAGGTTTAGAATGCAGAGTCGTGAAAATAAAAAAAAAAAATTTCCACAAAAAAGATATTGTAGCCCCCAAGTTTTTATTTTCACAAGGGTAACAAGAGAAATTGGACCCCAGAAGTTGTTGTCCAATTTATCCCGAGTACGCTGATGCCCCATGTGTGGGGGTAACCCACTGTTTGGGCGCACGGCAGAGCTCAGAAGGGAGGGATCACCATTTGACTTTTTGAGCGCAAAATTGATGTACCTAAACAGTGGAAACCCCCCAATTCTAGCTCCAACCCTAACCCCAACACACCCCTAACCCTAATCCCAACCTGATCCATAATCCTAATCACTAACCCTAACCATAATCACAACCCTTACCCCAAAACAACCCTAATGTCAACCCTAACCATAACCCTAATCAAATCCCTAAATCCAATACACCCCTAATCCTAATCTCAACCCTAACCTCAAACCTAACCCTAATCCCAATACACCCCTAATCACAACCCTAACCTTAACCCTAATCCCAAACCTAACCCTAATCCCAAGCGTAACCCTAATGCCAACCCTAACCCTAATACCAACCCTAATCCAAACCCTAACCCTAATCCCAACTCTAACCCTCACTTTAGCCCCAACCCTAGCCCTAACTTTAGCCCCAACCCTAACCCTAGCCCTAAGGCTACTTTCACACTTGCGTCGTTTGGCATCCGTTGCAATCCGTCGTTTTGGACAAGAAACGGATCCTGCAAATGTGCCCGCAGGATGCGTTTTTTGCCCATAGACTTATATTGCCGACGGATTGTGACGGATGGCCACACGTCGCGTCCGTCGTGCACTGGATCAGTTGTGTTTTGGCGGACCGTCGGCACAAAAAAATGTTCAATGCAACGTTTTTTTGTACGTCGCATCCGCCATTTCTGACCGCGCATGCGTGGCCATAACTCCACCCCCTCCTCACCAGGACATAGATTGGGCAGCGGATGCGTTGAAAAACTACAGCCGCTGCCCACGTTGTGCACAATTTTCACAACATGCGTCGGTATGTCGGGCCGACGCATTGCGACGGCCTCGTACCGACGTAAGTGTGAAAGAAGCCTAACCCTAAATTTAGCCCCAACCCTAACCCTAACCCTAGCCCTAGCCCTAACCCTAGCCCTAACCCTAGCCCTAACCCTAGCCCTAACCCTAACCCTAGCCCTAACCCTAGCCCTAACCCTAGCCCTAACCTTAGCCCTAACCCTAACCCTAGCCCTAACCCTAGCCCTAACCCTAACCCTAGCCCTAACCCTAGCCCTAACCCTAGCCCTAACCCTAATTTTAGCCCCAACTGCTGTTCTCCTGCCGGCCAGCAGATGGAGACAGATGGCGGGCGCACTGCGCATGCGCCCGCCATTTTCTTTTGCCGGCGGCCAGGAGGAGCAGCAGGAGGATCCAGGGACACAGGTGAGTATGATAGGGTCCCCGAATCCCCCTATTTCTCTGTCCTCTGATGTGCGATCACATCAGAGAACAGAGAATTACACTTTACTTTTTTTTTTTTTTTGCGGTCGCTGGTAAACAGTTAATTACCGGCGATCGCAAAACAGGGGTCGGTAAAACCGACCCCGATCATGCTCTTTGGGGTCTCGGCTAGCCCTATCTTTTCAGTCTATCACTGCCATGTTGCTATCTGGTCTCTCCTGATGAACCCAGTTATGTTTGGGGGAAACGCGTCGAGAGGTTTTTTGGAGATGTTGTCTGCGCAGTTATTACTATTTTAGCCACTACATCTGGATTGATCTTCAGCCGGGGACGATTTAATACAGCAGAAAGGTATATCATTATTGTCTTTACTGTATTGTACATTGGCTGCATTGTCTATACTGCTGAATCTATCTAGGTGTTATGTATCTAGATGTTTGTGGTGGCGCGGCTTTATTTATCTATATGGTATATGTGTTTTATTTCTAATCAGTCCTGAGCATTTACTATGTATCTTGTATTATAGCATTTGCCATGTATTTTGAATTATAGCACTGGTATATTCACTTTGTTTGCCCTATAGTAACTTTTTTTTTTATGTATATATAGTTCTATCCCTTGGTCTTACATCACATTTGAGGGGAGGGCCTGTGTTGCTGTATTATTGGGATCACACATCTCTACAAGTTATTTACAGCCATCTGGCCTTCTGTTTCTGTACCTATCTCTTATAGGGAGTGGGTAGGAGACCAGGGATAGTCGTCGTACGAGCGGGGCGCCATTCTCGATATTTCTTAGGGTGCCAACCTCCGCACCTAGGTAGGATCAGCGTGTAGGTATTAATATTTTGTATAGCCTGTAGGGATATTTTCACTTACATCAATTCACCCTTACAGTTGCTTCTTCACATCACGAATTGTTGTTTCACACATCAATTGGGTCATCTGTATTTATCTATATGGGGTATTCTACCAGGGTGTATTAAGGTGCTTTGTAGGGGATTATAGTCCTCTATTTTTTTAGGACTGTACGTATTAGATAGGGGTTATTTGTAGGTTTTTTATACTTACTTCTTCTATTTTTTGTGATTTAATAAAGTATATATCTTTTTATGGGTTTTTTTTCTAGCTGTTAAACACTGTAAAACGCAGCTTAAAATTTGCATAAAAAATCGCAGCAAAAACGCAACGTGTGAACATAGCCTAAGGCTATGTTCACACGTTCCTGATTTCCCTTCTGTTTTTTCTGCACTAAAAACCACAGCTCTTGGCAGAAAACGCAGGTGCGTTTTTTGGTGCGTTTTTGGTGCGTTTTTTGGTGCGTTTTTTGATGCGGTTTTTAGTGCGGTTTTTTTATGCAGTTTTCTCTGCAGATTGTCTGTGTGTTTGCTAGGAAGTTTTTACCCCTAACCCTAACCCTAACCATAACCCTAGTTCTAACTGTAGTGGGGGGGAAAAAAAATTAATTCTTTATTTTATTATTGTTACTACCTATGGAGGTGATAAAGGGGGGGGGGTCATTTCCTTTTTTTTTTTGATCACTGTGAGGTTATCACAGTGATCAAAATATGCCTGGAACGAATCTGCTGGCCGACAGATTCGGCGGGCGCACTGCGCATGCGCCCGCGATTTTGGAAGATGGCGGCGCCCAGGGAGAAGACGGACGGACGGACACCGGGAGGCTTGGTAAGTATAAGGGGGGAGATGAGGGCACGGGGGGGGGGCGTCGGAGCACGGGGGTGGTGGCATCGGAGCATGGGGGGGTGGGATTGGAGCACGGGGGGACAGCCACACTCCGCCCACGCACTTCCTGCTGCAGTGGTTTCTGCACCACAAACCGCAGAAAACCCGCAGATATTTTTTTCGTCTGCGGGTTGTACTGCGGGTTTGACCTCACAATGGAGGTCTATGGGTGCAGAACCGCTGCAGTTCCGCACAAAGAAGTGACATGGTCCTTCTTTTTTACCGCAGCAATTCAGCGCGGCTTTTTTAGTGAATTTCCGCAAAGTGGGCACAGCGGTTCCTGTTTTCCATAGGGTAACATTGTACTGTACCCTGCATGGAAAACAGCTGCGGACCCGCAGCGGCAAAATTGCGGCGGTTCCGCAGTAAAAAACGCATTGTGTGAACATGGCCTTACACTGTTTTTGGTAAGGATTTTTATTATTAATGCTATTTGCATCACTATGATGCAGCAATCATCACACCATTTCTGTAGCTAAATAGTTAAACTCCTCATTGAGCTGGAAGCTAGGAAACTAGTTTGGCGGATAAAGCTTGGTGTACCAAAACAGTTTCAATAGAATAGAATTCGTAGAATAGGGTTGGAAATGAGTTAGAGCCAAGCCAGGAAACAACCATAAAACATGTAAGAGAATAATTCTCCCTGTCCAGTGGGCTGTATGGTGAGTTCGAACCTTACTATACTATACTATGTTACTAACTATGTTACTAACCTGAAAAAAACATGTAGGATAGCCTAAGGACTAGAGTTGAGCGACCTTGACCTTTTTAGAGTCGAGCCGGGTTTTGCGAAACCCGACTATGTCCAAAGTCGGGTCGAGTGAAATCGGCCGATTATGACGTAAAGTCGGGATCGACCGAAACACGAAACCCAATGCAAGTCAATGGGGCAGCATAGTCGGCAGTGAGTGGGGGCCAGGAAAACACCTAGAGTGGCCATTTTAATGTCAAAACCATCCATTCTTCTTAATGAAGCTTGTCAAGCGTAATTTACCTTATAATAATTGGAAGGCATTTGAAATTGGGGGTCATTTGGCTAAAGTTGTGGGGGGTAGGGCTGGTTCAAGTAATTAGTGGGCCCAGGAAATCTGGACCACGTCACGGCAGTGGAGCAGGGAGAGGTAAGTATTTCAACTTTGCAAGTGCTGTGAACCTGAGCAAGCAGGGGGGGCCCACTCGTTGGCATTGGCACTGGCACAGGGCCCCTCAAAGTACAGCGGTGTGTTTGCACGGCGGGGGCGCCTCCCACCGGCAGCAACACTTTTGCGTACTATGAGAGGCCCTGTGCCAGTGACGTCGCCAACTAGTATTCCTCCCCCCACCTGATGAAGGAACCTGCACTTTCATCTGCACCTTCCTCTTTGTCCCCGTGTAAGGTGGTATGGTATGCGGGAAGAGCAACCTGACTTTCAGCAGGGTCACAATGTTGTTGTGTAGCGTGCACGGGGAATGTTGCGTTATGGGTCAATGTACCAGCAGACTCATCTATCACTGGCTGGGCAATGGGCACGATGAAGTGGAAACACAGATATAGGCCCAAAGAAGAAAGTGGGCTAAATGCAGTTCAAAATTGGTAACACAGGAATAACCAGGGGGCATTGCAGTGGAGGACAACTGGAATGAGAGGCTGACACAGAGAGTAGGGCCAAATCAGTAAGTAGTCGAAATGCAGTTCAAAATTGGCAACCGTAGTAAACAGGCGGCACAGCTTTGTTCAGTGGAGGAGAACAGCAAGGAGTGGCAGACACCGATAGTAGGCCCCAAACCAACTAGTACGCCAAATGCAGTTGTTCCATTTAACCACAATTTAATGAGAGCCTGAAGATAGAAGCTCAGGAAAGGCAACCTGGGGAACACCTTGGAGTGTAACACACCATCTCTCTCCACCCCATACCCATTTTGTATGGCCTAATGCAGTGTACTTTTCTACAACTACTAAACGAGAGTCGGAAGACCGAAGCAATGGCAAGGAAACCTGGGGAACACCTTAGAGTGTAACACACCCTCTCTCTACACCCCATACCCAATTTGAAGGCCTAATGCAGTGTAGTTTCCAAGAACTACTAAACGAGAGCCGGAAGATCGAAGCTCAGGAAAGGCAACCTGGGGAACACCTTGGAGTGTAACACACCCTCTCGCTACACCCCATACCCAATTTGAAGGCCTAATGCAGCGTAGTTTCCAACAACTACTAAACGAGAGCCGGAAGATCGAAGCTCAGGAAAGGCAACCTGGGGAACACCTTGGAGTGTAACAAACCCTCTCTCTACACCCCATACCCAATTTGTAGGCCTAATGCAGCGTAGTTTCCGACAACTACTAAACGAGAGCATGAAGATCGAAGCTCAGGAAAGGCAACCTGGGGAACACCTTGGAGTGTAACACACCCTCTCTCTACACCCCATACCCAATTTGTAGGCCTAATGCAGCGTAGTTTCCGACAACTACTAAACGAGAGCCGGAATATCGAAGCTCAGGAAAGGCAACCTGGGGAACACCTTGGAGTGTAACACACCCTCTCTCTACGCCCCATACCCAATTTGTAGGCCTAATGCAGCGTAGTTTCCGACAACTACTAAACGAGAGCCGGAATATCGAAGCTCAGGAAAGGCAACCTGGGGAACACCTTGGAGTGTAACACACCCTCTCTCTACACCCCATACCCAATTTGAAGGCCTAATGCAGTGTAGTTTCCAAGAACTACTAAACGAGAGCCGGAAGATCGAAGCTCAGGAAAGGCAACCTGGGGAACACCTTGGAGTGTAACACACCCTCTCGCTACACCCCATACCCAATTTGAAGGCCTAATGCAGCGTAGTTTCCAACAACTACTAAACGAGAGCCGGAAGATCGAAGCTCAGGAAAGGCAACCTGGGGAACACCTTGGAGTGGAACACACCATCTCTCTACACCCCATACCCAATTTGAAGGCCTAATGCAGAGTAGTTTCCAAGAACTACTAAACGAGAGCCGGAAGATCGAAGCTCAGGAAAGGCAACCTGGGGAACACCTTGGAGTGTAACACAACGTCTCTCTACACGACGGAAGGGCTGATTCTTAGGAAGGAAGGCTGTTGGAAATAAGCATTGCGCGTCCGAGGGTGATTATATTCTTATTAGGTATATACTCACCCTCGGACGCGCCCTGCTTCTTTATTTGGAATGAATGTTTATTTGCAATGTGGTGTTGACTTTCTCTATTATTTTGGTAATTAATGATTTTATTATTTTCATTATTTTGCATCTTCTCGGCAATAATATAAAGAAGACGCGACAGGACAACACTCGGTGGATGCCATATGTGTGTTTTCAATTTAAAAAAACTTTCAGTTAACTACTTGCAGGAGAAAGTAATTGTAGCTGGTGGCCATTTTTAGTACTGTACCAGATTAGAGTTGTGTGTTTGTTTTTAATGTTAAAATGTCTGCATTTGATATCTCACCAGTATTTTCTTTTTTATAAGCAAAATACTTATTTTTATATTTTCTGATGTTGGTTCCAGGGGTACACGGCCAGCAGTGCCCTGGTCAGTGTAGTAGTAGTTGAAAGAATGGACCGCAGACAGGCATCGAAGGCCTAAAATAATAACACATGGCTGTAGGCAATTTTAAATTGGTTCCAGGGGTACACGGACAGCAGTGGTGTGGTCAGTGGAGGCCTAGTGGAAGGAGTGACCGCAGACAGGCATCGAAGGCCTAAAATAATAACACATGGCTGTAGGCAATTTTAAATTGGTTCCAGGGGTACACGGGCAGCAGTGACCTGGTCAGTGTAGTAGTAGTTGAAAGAATGGACCGCAGACAGGCATCGAAGGCCTAAAATAAAAAAATTGGGCTGGCTGTAGGCAATTTTAAATTGGTTCCAGGGGTACACGGGCAGCAGTGGTGTGGTCAGTGGAGGCCTAGTGGAAGGAGTGACCGCAGACAGGCATCGAAGGCCTAAAATAATAACACATGGCTGTAGGCAATTTTAAATTGGTTCCAGGGGTACACGGGCAGCAGTGACCTGGTCAGTGTAGTAGTAGTTGAAAAAATGGACCGCAGACAGGCATCGAATGCCTAAAATAATAACACATGGCTGTAGGCAATTTTAAATTGGTTACAGGGGTACACGGACAGCAGTGACCTGGTCAGTGTAGTAGTAGTTGAAAGAATGGACCGCAGACAGGCATCGAAGGCCTAAAATAAAAAAATTGGGCTGGCTGTAGGCAATTTTAAATTGGTTCCAGGGGTACACGGACAGCAGTGGTGTGGTCAGTGGAGGCCTAGTGGAAGGAGTGACCGCAGACAGGCATCGAAGGCCTAAAATAATAACACATGGCTGTAGGCAATTTTAAATTGGTTCCAGGGGTACACGGACAGCAGTGGTGTGGTCAGTGGAGGCCTAGTGGAAGGAGTGACCGCAGACAGGCATCGAAGGCCTAAAATAATAACACATGGCTGTAGGCAATTTTAAATTGGTTCCAGGGGTACACGGACAGCAGTGACCTGGTCAGTGTAGTAGTAGTTGAAAGAATGGACCGCAGACAGGCATCGAAGGCCTAAAATAAAAAAATTGGGCTGGCTGTAGGCAATTTTAAATTGGTTCCAGGGGTACACGGGCAGCAGTGGTGTGGTCAGTGGAGGCCTAGTGGAAGGAGTGACCGCAGACAGGCATCGAAGGCCTAAAATAATAACACATGGCTGTAGGCAATTTTAAATTGGTTCCAGGGGTACACGGACAGCAGTGGTGTGGTCAGTGGAGGCCTAGTGGAAGGAGTGACCGCAGACAGGCATCGAAGGCCTAAAATAATAACACATGGCTGTAGGCAATTTTAAATTGGTTCCAGGGGTACACGGACAGCAGTGACCTGGTCAGTGTAGTAGTAGTTGAAAGAATGGACCGCAGACAGGCATCGAAGGCCTAAAATAAAAAAATTGGGCTGGCTGTAGGCAATTTTAAATTGGTTCCAGGGGTACACGGACAGCAGTGGTGTGGTCAGTGGAGGCCTAGTGGAAGGAGTGACCGCAGACAGGCATCGAAGGCCTAAAATAATAACACATGGCTGTAGGCAATTTTAAATTGGTTCCAGGGGTACACGGACAGCAGTGGTGTGGTCAGTGGAGGCCTAGTGGAAGGAGTGACCGCAGACAGGCATCGAAGGCCTAAAATAATAACACATGGCTGTAGGCAATTTTAAATTGGTTCCAGGGGTACACGGACAGCAGTGACCTGGTCAGTGTAGTAGTAGTTGAAAGAATGGACCGCAGACAGGCATCGAAGGCCTAAAATAAAAAAATTGGGCTGGCTGTAGGCAATTTTAAATTGGTTCCAGGGGTACACGGGCAGCAGTGGTGTGGTCAGTGGAGGCCTAGTGGAAGGAGTGACCGCAGACAGGCATCGAAGGCCTAAAATAATAACACATGGCTGTAGGCAATTTTAAATTGGTTCCAGGGGTACACGGACAGCAGTGGTGTGGTCAGTGGAGGCCTAGTGGAAGGAGTGACCGCAGACAGGCATCGAAGGCCTAAAATAATAACACATGGCTGTAGGCAATTTTAAATTGGTTCCAGGGGTACACGGACAGCAGTGACCTGGTCAGTGTAGTAGTAGTTGAAAGAATGGACCGCAGACAGGCATCGAAGGCCTAAAATAAAAAAATTGGGCTGGCTGTAGGCAATTTTAAATTGGTTCCAGGGGTACACGGACAGCAGTGGTGTGGTCAGTGGAGGCCTAGTGGAAGGAGTGACCGCAGACAGGCATCGAAGGCCTAAAATAATAACACATGGCTGTAGGCAATTTTAAATTGGTTCCAGGGGTACACGGACAGCAGTGGTGTGGTCAGTGGAGGCCTAGTGGAAGGAGTGACCGCAGACAGGCATCGAAGGCCTAAAATAATAACACATGGCTGTAGGCAATTTTAAATTGGTTCCAGGGGTACACGGACAGCAGTGACCTGGTCAGTGTAGTAGTAGTTGAAAGAATGGACCGCAGACAGGCATCGAAGGCCTAAAATAAAAAAATTGGGCTGGCTGTAGGCAATTTTAAATTGGTTCCAGGGGTACACGGACAGCAGTGGTGTGGTCAGTGGAGGCCTAGTGGAAGGAGTGACCGCAGACAGGCATCGAAGGCCTAAAATAATAACACATGGCTGTAGGCAATTTTAAATTGGTTCCAGGGGTACACGGACAGCAGTGGTGTGGTCAGTGGAGGCCTAGTGGAAGGAGTGACCGCAGACAGGCATCGAAGGCCTAAAATAATAACACATGGCTGTAGGCAATTTTAAATTGGTTCCAGGGGTACACGGACAGCAGTGACCTGGTCAGTGTAGTAGTAGTTGAAAGAATGGACCGCAGACAGGCATCGAAGGCCTAAAATAAAAAAATTGGGCTGGCTGTAGGCAATTTTAAATTGGTTCCAGGGGTACACGGGCAGCAGTGACCTGGTCAGTGTAGTAGTAGTTGAAAGAATGGACCGCAGACAGGCTTAGAAGGCCTAACATAACAAACTTGGGCTGGCTGTAGGCACTTTTAAATTGGTTCCAGGGGTACACGGGCAGCAGTGGTCTGGTCAGTGGAAGTCTAGTGGAAGGAGTGACCGCAGACAGGCTTCCAAGGCCTAACATAACAAACTTGGGCTGGCTGTAGGCACTTTTAAATTGGTTCCAGGGGTACACGGGCAGCAGTGGTCTGGTCAGTGGAAGTCTAGTGGAAGGAGTGACCGCAGACAGGCTTCCAAGGCCTAACATAACAAACTTGGGCTGGCTGTAGGCACTTTTAAATTGGTTCCAGGGGTACACGGGCAGCAGTGGTCTGGTCAGTGGAAGTCTAGTGGAAGGAGTGACCGCAGACAGGCTTCCAAGGCCTAACATAACAAACTTGGGCTGGCTGTAGGCACTTTTAAATTGGTTCCAGGGGTACACGGGCAGCAGTGGTCTGGTCAGTGGAAGTCTAGTGGAAGGAGTGACCGCAGACAGGCTTCCAAGGCCTAACATAACAAACTTGGGCTGGCTGTAGGCACTTTTAAATTGGTTCCAGGGGTACACGGGCAGCAGTGGTCTGGTCAGTGGAAGTCTAGTGGAAGGAGTGACCGCAGACAGGCTTCCAAGGCCTAACATAACAAACTTGGGCTGGCTGTAGGCACTTTTAAATTGGTTCCAGGGGTACACGGGCAGCAGTGGTCTGGTCAGTGGAAGTCTAGTGGAAGGAGTGACCGCAGACAGGCTTCGAAGGCCTAACATAACAAAATTGGGCTGGCTGTAGGCACTTTAAATTGGTTCCAGGGGTACATGGGCAGCAGTGTATGGTCAGTGGAAGTCTAGTGGAAGGAGTGACGGCAGACAGTCTTCGAAGGCCTAACATAACAAAATTGGGCTGACTGTAGGCACTTTTAAATTGGTTCCAGGGTAACACGGCCAGCAGTGGCCTGGTCAGTGTAGTAGTTGTAGAAAGAAGGGACCGCAGACAGGCTTCGAAGGCCTAACATAACAAAAATGTCAAAACAATGGTATTGTCAGTGCCAGGCATTGAAGGATGTCAGCGGCTAGACTACACATTGGTGAAGCTGTGAGAGATAATTTTGCTAGTGGTAGAGCACTGTTTGAGCTGGGGGGGGGAACTGTCTTGTGGCCGGCGGTACAGGCACAGGGCCCCTCATATTACAACGGTGTGTCTGACGTTGGGTGCGCACCACCACCGCCAGAGACACTTTATTGTACTATGAGGGACCCAGTGGCAGTGCCGTCGACCAAAAGCGGCCACACCCACCTCTTCAGACAAACAGCACTCTCAAGGGTCCAAGCGCAAAGTGGCGATAGCACGGCCCCGTGTGGGGAGTTTGGCCATTTCGTGAGGTGGAAACATGTCGTATGCTGGACAATCAGGTGAAGAAAATTACGAGATTGGAAAAGTCATTCAGAATAGTCCACAGGCAAGACCTTTTCATAGGAAAGCTAGGTGTCAGCCGGGCAGGGTGGGGCAAAAGATTTTGAAATCCAGTTGTGGTTCATTTTAATGAAGGTTAGATCATCTACATTTTGGGTAGCCAGACGAGTCCTTTTTTCTGTTAGTATTGAACCTGCAGCACTGAATACTCTTTCTGATAGGACACTAGCTGCCGGGCAAGCAAGCTCCTGCAATGCATATTCTGCCAATTCTGGCCAGGTGTCTAATTTGGATGCCCAGTAATCAAATGGGAATGACGGTTGAGGGAGAACGTCGATAAGGGATGAAAAATAGTTTGTAACCATACTGGACAAATGTTGTCTCCTGTCACTTTGAATTGATGCTGCAGTACCTGTCCTGTCTGCGGTCATAGAAAAATCACTCCACAACCTGGTCAGAAAACCCCTCTGTCCAACGCCACTTCTGATTTCTGCCCCTCTAACACCTCTGGTCTGCTGGCCCCTGGAGCTCGTGTGAGAACGATCACGGGCGCTGTGTGCAGGGAATGCCAGAAGCAAACGGTCAACAAGAGTTGATTGTTTTGTTGCTAATATTAGTTCCAAGTTCTCATGTGGCATAATATTTTGCAATTTGCCTTTATAGCGAGGATCAAGGAGGCAGGCCAACCAGTAATCGTCATCGTTCATCATTTTTGTAATGCGTGTGTCCCTTTTGAGGATACGCAAGGCATAATCCGCCATGTGGGCCAAAGTTCCCGTTGTCAAATCTGCGGTTGTGCTTGGTTGAGGGGCAGTTGCAGGCAAATCTACGTCACTTGTGTCCCTCAAAAAACCAGAACCCGGCCTTGCCACGCCACCAATTTCCCGTGCCCCCGGGAAAGCTTCCTCATTAAAAATATACTCATCCCCATCATCCTCCTCATCCTCCACCTCCTCTTCGCCCGGTACCTCGTCATGTACACTGCCCTGACCAGACAATCGCTGACTGTCATCAAGGCTTTCCTCTTCCTCTGGTGCAGACGCCTGATCCTTTATGTGCGTCAAACTTTGCATCAGCAGACGCATTAGGGGGATGCTCATGCTTATTATGGCGTTGTCTGCACTAACCAGCCGTGTGCATTCCTCAAAACACTGAAGGACTTGACACATGTCTTGAATCTTCGACCACTGCACACCTGACAACTCCATGTCTGCCATCCTACTGCCTGCCCGTGTATGTGTATCCTCCCACAAAAACATAACAGCCCGCCTCTGTTCGCACAGTCTCTGAAGCATGTGCAGTGTTGAGTTCCACCTTGTTGCAACGTCTATGATTAGGCGATGCTGGGGAAGGTTCAAAGAACGCTGATAGGTCTGCATACGGCTGGAGTGTACAGGCGAACGGCGGATATGTGCGCAAAGTCCACGCACTTTGAGGAGCAGGTCGGATAACCCCGGATAACTTTTCAGGAAGCACTGCACCACCAGGTTTAAGGTGTGAGCCAGGCAAGGAATGTGTTTCAGTTGGGAAAGGGAGATGGCAGCCATGAAATTCCTTCCGTTATCACTCACTACCTTGCCTGCCTCAAGATCTACAGTGCCCAGCCACGACTGCGTTTCTTGCTGCAAGAACTCGGACAGAACTTCCGCGGTGTGTCTATTGTCGCCCAAACACTTCATAGCCAATACAGCCTGCTGACGTATGCCAGTAGCTGCCCCATAATGGGAGACCTGGTGTGCAACAGTGGCAGGTGCGGATGGAGTGTTTGTGCGACTGCGGTCTGTGGACGAGCTCTTGCTTCTGCAGGAGGACGAGGAGGAGGAGGAGGAGGGGGTGCGAACGGCTACAGACAACTGTTTACTAGACCGTGGGCTAGGCAGAACTGTCCCAAACTTGCTGTCCCCTGTGGACCCTGAATCCACCACATTTACCCAGTGTGCCGTGATGGACACGTAACGTCCCTGGCCATGCCTACTGGTCCATGCATCTGTTGTCAGGTGCACCTTTGTGCTCACAGATTGCCTGAGTGCATGGACGATGCGCTCTTTAACATGCTGGTGGAGGGCTGGGATGGCTTTTCTGGAAAAAAAGTGTCGACTGGGTAGCTCGTAGCGTGGTACAGCGTAGTCCATCAGGTCTTTGAAAGCTTCGCTTTCAACTAACCGGTAGGGCATCATCTCTAACGAGATTAGTCTAGCTATGTGGGCGTTCAAACCCTGTGTACGCGGATGCGAGGCTAAGTATTTCCTTTTTCTAACCATAGTCTCATGTAGGGTGAGCTGGACTGGAGAGCTGGAGATCGTGGAACTAGCGGGGGTGCCGGTGGACATGGCAGACTGAGAGACGGTGGGAGATGGTATTGTTGCCGCCGGTGCCCTAGATGCAGTGTTTCCTACTACGAAACTGGTGATTCCCTGACCCTGACTGCTTTGGCCTGGCAAAGATACCTGCACAGATACAGCAGGTGGTGCGCTAAATGGTGGTCCTACACTGCCGGAAGGGATGTTGCGTTGATGACTAGCTTCATTGGCCGAGGGTGCAACAACCTTAAGGGACGTTTGGTAGTTAGTCCAAGCTTTCAAATGCATGGTGGTTAAATGTCTATGCATGCAACTAGTATTGAGACTTTTCAGATTCTGACCTCTGCTTAAGGAAGTAGAACATTTTTGACAGATGACTTTGCGCTGATCAATTGGATGTTGTTTAAAAAAATGCCAGACTGCACTCTTTCTAGCATCGGATACCTTTTCAGGCATTGCAGACTGAGCTTTAACCGGATGGCCACGCTGTCCTCCACCAGGTTTTGGCTTTGCCACGCGTTTTGGGCAAGATACGGGCCCGGCAGATGGAACCTGTGGCGATGTTGATGCCTGCTGCGGCACCTCCTCCTCCTCTGCTTCAGAACTGCTGCCGCCTGCACCCTGTTCCCCCAATGGCTGCCAATCGGGGTCAAGAACTGGGTCATCTAATAACTCTTCTTGTACCTCCTGCGCAACTTCGTCTGTGTCACCGTGTCGTTCGGTGGTATAGCGTTCGTGATGGGGCAACATAGTCTCATCAGGGTCTGATTCTTGATCAGCACCCTGCGAGGGCAATGTTGTGGTCTGAGTCAAAGGACCAGCATAGTAGTCTGGCTGTGGCTGTGCGTCAGTGCACTCCATGTCAGATTCAATTTGTAATGGGCATGGACTGTTAACTGCTTCACTTTCTAAGCCAGGGACGGTATGTGTAAAGAGCTCCATGGAGTAACCCGTTGTGTCGCCTGCTGCATTCTTCTCTGTTGTTGTTTTTGCTGAAGAGGACAAGGAAGTGACTTGTCCCTGACCGTGAACATCCACTAACGACGCGCTGCTTTTACTTTTACCAGTTTCACGAGATGAGGCAAAAGAGCTAGAGGCTGAGTCAGCAAGATAAGCCAAAACTTGCTCTTGCTGCTCCGGCTTTAAAAGCGGTTTTCCTAATCCCAGAAAAGGGAGCGTTCGAGGCCTTGTGTAGCCGGACGACGAACCTGGCTCCACAGCTCCAGACTTAGGTGCAATATTTTTTCCCCCACGACCACCTGATGCTCCACCACTACCACTACCCTCATTACCAGCTGACAATGAACGCCCCCGGCCACGACCTCTTCCACTAGACTTCCTCATTGTTTTAAAAACGTAACCAAACTAACGTTATTTGTTGCAGTCACACAACTTACACGGTGAGCTATAACTTCAGTATGATTTAGCTACCCCTTTACAGGTTGGTGAGACCACAGCGAAAATCAGGCCCAATGTTACACACTCTTTTTTTGGTGGCTGCAAATTAGAGAGATGCCCCACACGCAGGACTGTCACTGAAGCACAAATGTTAATATTAATGTCACACTATTATTTTTTTTTTATTTTTATTTTTTTCAGGAACACTTTAGAAACCCCCCAAAAAAAAAAAAATAGATTTTTGCAGGGAGAATTTAGAAAACAAATGTAACAAACTATATGCTTTCTATGGGCCACTGAGTGAGAGATGACGCACACAGGAATCAGGAGTGGCACACAAGCCCAGAGGCCAATATTTTTCTACCAATGATTGATGGAGTTATTTTCTCTGGTAGATTTTGGAACCCAAATCAAGGAAAAAAAATGTAGGCTTTCTATGGACCACAATTGGAGAGAGAGAGAGAGAGAGATGGCACACCCAGGAGTCAAGACTGGCACACAAGCAGAAAGGCCAATATTAATCTCCCACTGTTTTTTTTTTTTTTTTTTTTTTTTTTTTTTCAGGGAGACTTTAGAAAAAAAAATAATAAAAAAAATATGATTTTATCAGGAAGAATTTAGAAACCAAATAAAATAAAATGATTTTTTCAGGGAGAATTTATAAAACAAATAAAAACAAAAATAGGCGTTCTATGGCCCACTGACTGAGAGATGACGCACACAGGAGTCAGGAGTGGCACACAAACCCAGAGGCCAATATTTTTCTACCAATGATTGATGTAGTTATTTTCTCTGGTAGATTTTAGAACCCAAATCAAGGAAAAAAAATATAGGCTTTCTATGGACCACAATTGGAGAGAGAGAGAGAGAGAGAGAGAGAGAGAGAGAGAGAGAGAGATGGCACACCCAGGAGTCAAGACTGGCACACAAGCAGAAAGGCCAATATTAATCTCCCACTGTTTTTTTTGGTTGTTTTTTTTTTTTTTTTTTTCAGGGAGACTTTAGAAAAAAAAATAATAAAAAAAATATGATTTTATCAGGAAGAATTTAGAAACCAAATAAAATAAAATGATTTTTTCAGGGAGAATTTATAAAACAAATAAAACCAAAAATAGGCGTTCTATGGCCCACTGACTGAGAGATGACGCACCCAGGAGTCAAGACTGGCACACAAGCAGAAAGGCCAATATTAATCTCCCACTGTTTTTTTTGGTTGTTTTTTTTTTTTTTTTTTCAGGGAGACTTTAGAAAAAAAAATAATAAAAAAAATATGATTTTATCAGGAAGAATTTAGAAACCAAATAAAATAAAATGATTTTTTCAGGGAGAATTTATAAAACAAATAAAACCAAAAATAGGCGTTCTATGGCCCACTGACTGAGAGATGACGCACCCAGGAGTCAAGACTGGCACACAAGCAGAAAGGCCAATATTAATCTCCCACTGTTTTTTTTTTTTTTTTTCAGGGAGACTTTAGAAAAAAAAATAATAAAAAAAATATGATTTTATCAGGAAGAATTTAGAAACCAAATAAAATAAAATGATTTTTTCAGGGAGAATTTAGAAAACAAATAAAACCAAAAATAGGCGTTCTATGGCCCACTGACTGAGAGATGACGCACACAGGAGTCAGGAGTGGCACACAAACCCAGAGGCCAATATTTTTCTACCAATGATTGATGTAGTTATTTTCTCTGGTAGATTTTAGAACCCAAATCAAGGAAAAAAAATATAGGCTTTCTATGGACCACAATTGGAGAGAGAGAGAGAGAGAGAGAGAGAGAGAGAGAGAGAGAGATGGCACACCCAGGAGTCAAGACTGGCACACAAGCAGAAAGGCCAATATTAATCTCCCACTGTTTTTTTGGTTGTTTTTTTTTTTTTTTTTTCAGGGAGACTTTAGAAATAAAAATAATAAAAAAAATATGATTTTATCAGGAAGAATTTAGAAACCAAATAAAATAAAATGATTTTTTCAGGGAGAATTTAGAAAACAAATAAAACCAAAAATATGCGTTCTATGGCCCACTGACTGAGAGAGAGAGAGAGATGGAACGCTTAGTACTGGCACACAAGCCCAAAGGGCAATATTAATCTCCCTTTTTTTTTCCAGGGAGAATTTCTGAAACCCAAAAAAAAAATAAAATAGGCTTTCTATGGCCCACTATTTGTGAGAGAGATGGGACGCTCAGGACTGGCACAGATGGCACGCTCAGGACTGGCACAGAAGCCCAGAGGCCAATATTAATCTCCCTTTTTTTCTGGGAGAATTTATAAAACCAAAAAAATATTTAAATAGGCTTTCTATGGCCCACTATTTGTGAGAGAGATGGCACGCTCAGGACTGGCACAGATGGCACGCTCACAACTGGCACACAAGCCCAGAGGCCAATATTAATCTCCCTTTTTTCAGGGAGAATTTCTAAAACCCAAAAAAAAAATAAAATAGGCTTTCTATGGCCCACTATTTGTGAGAGAGATGGGACGCTCAGGACTGGCACAGATGGCACGCTCAGGACTGGCACAGAAGCCCAGAGGCCAATATTAATCTCCCTTTTTTTCTGGGAGAATTTATAAAACCAAAAAAATATTTAAATAGGCTTTCTATGGCCCACTATTTGTGAGAGAGATGGCACGCTCAGGACTGGCACAGATGGCACGCTCACAACTGGCACACAAGCCCAGAGGCCAATATTAATCTCCCTTTTTTCAGGGAAAATTGATAAAACAAAAAAAAAAATTAAATAGGCTTTCTATGGCCCACTATTTGTGAGAGAGATGGCACGCTCAGGGCTGGCTGGCACAGATGGCACGCTCAGGACTGGCACACAAGCCCAGAGGCCAATATTAATCTCCCTTTTTTTCTGGGAGAATTTATAAAACCAAAAAAATATTTAAATAGGCTTTCTATGGCCCACTATTTGTGAGAGAGATGGCACGCTCAGGACTGGCACAGATGGCACGCTCACAACTGGCACACAAGCCCAGAGGCCAATATTAATCTCCCTTTTTTCAGGGAAAATTTATAAAACAAAAAAAAAAATTAAATAGGCTTTCTATGGCCCACTATTTGTGAGAGAGATGGCACGCTCAGGGCTGGCACAGATGGCACGCTCAGGACTGGCACACAAGCCCAGAGGCCAATATTAATCTCCCTTTTTTTCAGGGAGAATTTATAAAACCAAAAAAAAAAATAAATAGGCTTTCTATGGCCCACTATTTGTGAGAGAGATGGCACACTCAGGACTGGCACACAAGCCCAAAGGCCAATATTAATCTCCCACTGTATTTTTATCAGGGAGAATTTATACACCCCACAAAAAAAAATACAGAAAAATGAAAAGGCTTTCTATGGCCCACTATGTGAGAGAGATGGCACACACAGGGATGGCACTCTAGCAGAAATGCCAAATTGCCAATCTTAATCTCCCACCAAAAAAAAAAAAAAAAAAAAAACAGGGAATGTCCTACAATTACTATCTCCCTGCCTGCAGTAATCTCAGCCAGGTATGGCAGGCAGCTACTATCTCCCTGCCTGCAGTAATCTCAGCCAGGTATGGCAGGCAGCAATAAGGAGTGGACTGATGCACAAATGAAATAAAAAGTGTGGACAAACAAAAAAGATAGCTGTGCAGAAAGGAAGGAACAAGAGGATTTGTGCTTTGAAAAAAGCAGTTGGTTTGCACAGCGGCGTACACACAGCAATGCAGCTATCAGGGAGCCTTCTAGGGCAGCCCAATGAGCTACAGCGCTGAGGGGAAAAAAAAAAAAAAAAAAACTTCCACTGTCCCTGCACACCGAGGGTGGTGTTGGACAGTGCAAATCGCTGCAGCACAAGCGGTTTTGTGGTTAATGGACCCTGCCTAACGCTATCCCTGCTTCTGACAAAGCGGCAGCAACCTCTCCCTAAGCTCAGATCAGCAGCAGTAAGATGGCGGTCGGCGGGAACGCCTCTTTATAGCCCCTGTGACGTCGCAGACAGCAAGCCAATCACTGCAATGCCCTTCTCTAAGATGGTGGGGACCAGGACCTATGTCATCACGCTGCCCACACTCTGCGTTTACCTTCATTGGCTGAGAAATGGCGCTTTTCGCGTCATTGAAACGCGACTTTGGCGCGAAAGTCGCGTACCGCATGGCCGACCCCGCACAGGGGTCGGATCGGGTTTCATGAAACCCCGACTTAGCCAAAAGTCGGCGACTTTTGAAAATGTTCGACCCGTTTCGCTCAACCCTACTAAGGACTAGCACCTGACGGGTTGAAGGAATTCCCTGCGCCTCTGGGGCACACTTAGCCTAATGGGACCCGTACATCGTGGACACAGAAGGAGTACTGGCCCAGATTGTAGTCCTCTGTAACGTGGATGGGAATACAGGTATCTTACAAAACAATGAAGGTCAGAGGGAGCAGGGATGTTGGAGTCCTCTGGAGAACACCACCTCAGTGGGATGAAGAAATCTCTATTGTGTCAGCTTGGACAGTAGGATAGGCTCTGACTGCCCTTGCTGTTTATCATGTGTATCATATTTGCCATTTACTGCATATGCCACCATGTGCCTGTCTTTTGGAATTTGAGTCATCTGAAACATGTAACACCATCTATGTCTGTGTACCTTTTTTGGCTACTGTTTAAGTAAAATTGTACCTAATTTACTGTTAAACTGCCTGCTGACTCTCCTGTCTCTCACCCTAACACCACGGTGAATGCCACGAAACAAAATGGAGGCGATGGGACAGTACAACCAGCACCCCTGCACTCCCCATGGCTGTGTGCTTTTTTCACTGGACCGGAGCGCCAGGCACCAGGTATGATCACCCCCCCATGAGACAAAAAGAAGGATCCAACCCATGCTGTGCTGTGAGTGTCACAACTTGATGTCGCAAACAAAATCCTATGTGCCTTGAAAAGTTATTTAAAATGGTAGATCATGCATACTTTAAATGGAGGACTATGTTGCACTCTTTGTGGTAAGAAAATCCATAGGCTGCAAACTATCTTCAGGAGACATTTAACTATTTAGTGTATTTAGGATTTCTATTTTTTTCTCTGTTCACCGAAAGTGAAAACATTTGTCTCATCTTCTTTTCATCAAGAGCACGCCGCTCCTCACCTCCTGACTTGTTGCTTACCAAAGGGGGCAGTGCGCTCCTGAAGATTGACAGTTCAGAGCAGTGGCATGGTCTTGTCACTGGTCCAAACTGAGCGCTCTCTTATGTTGCTAGCTGAGGCAGCTTTACCTCTGTAGTGTGGAAGTAGCGCAGGGACACAGAAGATGGTTGGATTCAGCAATCCAGCCAGCTGCAGAGCAGAAAATCATAGAACCTGCTAGCAACACATGCTTATTGCCTATGGAACCTGTCACTTTGAGACTGCAAAGGTGGTTAATAACCTTAGCAACAAGAAGGAATCTAAAAAAAAATGAAAACCCAAACTTCAGGAGGGCAAATTTCCAACGGATGAGAGAGGATCTTGGTGCAATTAACTGCGACAATATCCTGAGACACAAAAATTCACAAAGAAAATGGGAGACGTTCCTGGATAGGACCTGTGCACAGTATATACCGTATGGGAATAAACATACTAGAAATAGGAGGAAGCCAATATGGCTAAATAGAGCTGTAAGCGGTGCAATAAGTGACAAAAAGAAAGCATTTGGATAATTAAAGGAAGTAGGTAGTCATGAGGCATTAAATAAATAAAGAAAATTAAATAAATTCTGTAAAAAGCAAATCAATGCAACAAAGATTGAGACAGAGAGACTCATTGCCAGAGAGAGTAAAAATAATCCCAAAATATTCTTTAACTACGTAAATAGCAAGAAACTAAAAAATGATAGTGTTGGCCCCCTTAAAATTAGTCTGGGTGAAATGGTGGATGAGGATGAGGAAAAAGCCAATATGCTAAATGACTTTTTCATCAGTATTTACACAAGAAAATCCCATGGCAGACAATATGATCAGTGATAACAAAAATTTCCCATTAAATGTCACCTGTTTAACCCAACAGGAAGTACGACGGCGTCTAAAAATCACTAAAATTGACAAATCTCCAGGCCCGGATGGGATACACACCCAAGTACTGCAGAAATTAAGTACACTCATTGATAGACCATTATTTTTAATCTTTAAAGACTCCATAATAACATGGTTTGTACCACAGGACTGGCGTGTAGCAAATGTGGTGCCAATATTCAAAAAGGGGACAAAAACTGAACCCGGAAATTATAGGCCAGTAAGCTTAACCTCTACTGTGGGTAAAATCCTGGAGGGCATTCTAAGGGATGCTATGCTGGAGTATCTGAGGAGGAATAACCTCATGACCCAATATCAGCATGGGTTTACTAGGAACCGTTCCTGTCAGACAAATCTGATCAATTTCTATGAAGAGGTAAGTTCCGGACTGGACCAAGGGAACCCAGTGGATGTAGTGTATATGGACTTTTCAAAAGCTTTTGATACGGTGCCACACAAAGGGTTGATACTTAAAATGACAATAATGGGGATAGGGGAAAATATGTGTAAGTGGGTGAAGAGCTGGCTCAGGGATATGAAACAAAGAGTGGTTATTAATGGAGCACACTCGGACTGGGTCGTGGTTAGCAGTGGGGTACCACAGGGGTTAGTATTGAGCCCTCTTCTTTTTAACATATTTATTAATGACCTTGTAGGGGCATGGCATACAAAGCAGAATTTCAATATGTGCAGATGACACTAAACTCTGCAGAGTAATTGTGGTGAAATATGTGTATATATATATCTATATGTGTGTAGTGACATATGTCTAGGGTTATATGTGTGACTAGTGATAATATAACATCTGTCCTGAAGGCAAGTCGCACCTAAGTGTTAATAGGTACTTCCTTGGGACTAGTAGAAATTGCGTCTCCATATCTCACCAGAAGGTCTAGCTAGAGCCAAGAAGAAGGTAACATTTGGCACCTCTTAGGTCTCGGAGGAGAGATGTTAATTGCAGCCTGAGGTGATCTATTCCTGAGAACCTTTTCACAAGTGTCTCAAAAGAGAAAATAATATATTCATTAGTAGAGCGGCCGAGGCCAATCAAACAGACCGCAATTATGATATTAGCCTGGGGGGCCGGTCTAGAAACCTGACCTCAGGCCATAGTTATAAATTTAGGCTGCAGACAGAGAATTGTGTTCACATGTGAGGGCAGCCTGAGAAGCTGATGTGTTCCACCAACCCCATTCACCCCCCCCCTCAGGGAGCAGAAAGCAACTACCAGTTAGATAATTTATGTGACCTTTCTCCTGTTTATTTTGATACTGTTTTGCATAAGTTGTATGTCTTTTTATTATCATATTTTTATACCTTTCCTTATTGTAAGCACTGACCCTTTTGTTATTAAAGTATAAAACTTTAACAAGTTGTACCTTGAATGTTCTAAATCCATAGCCTAAGGTGTCTGAGCCTTATGAGTGATAGACATATTTTTATTAGTATTGTTAGTTCCAGGACTCATCGCCCATGTATTCGGTGAGTGGTGGCAGCGCGTATGAGCGGGTGTGTGGCCTGGGTCGGTGTGTGATTTATGCTCCCATTACAGCATAGGACAGAGGTTGAATGCTGGACTGAGAGTGAGGAGATAGATTAACCCTTGCAGGCACAACCCCAAATCACGTGTGAGAGCAGGCACGTGACGAATTAGTGACACCACGGAGTAGGGATCCATGACAGTAATCAATACAGGGGAGGACAATTTTATATTACAGGATGATTTATGTAAACTAGGAGCTTGAGCTGATAAATGGCAAATGAGCTTTAATGGGGATAAATGTAAGGTCATGCACTTGGGCAGAAGTAATAAGATGTATAACTATGTGCTTAATTCTAATTCTAAAACTCTGGGCAAAACCGTCAATGAAAAAGACCTGGGACTATTGGTGGATGACAAACTCACATTTAGTGGCCAGTGTCAGGCAGCTGCTACAAAGGCAAATAAAATAATGGGATGCATTAAAAGAGGCATAGATGCTCATGAGGAGAACATAATTTTACCTCTATACAAGTCACTAGTGCGACCACACTTAGAATACTGTGTACAGTTCTGGTCTCCGGTGTATAAGAAACACATAGCTGAACTAGAGCGGGTGCAGAGAAGAGCGACCAAGGTTATTAGAGGACTGGGGGGTCTGCAATACCAAGATAGATTATTACACTTGGGGCTATTTAGTTTGGAAAAACAAAGGCTAAGGGGTGATCTTATTTAAATGTATAAATATATGAGAGGACAGTACAAAGACCTTTCTGATGATCTTTTTAATCATAGACCTGAGACAGGGACAATGGGGCATCCTCTACGTCTGAAGGAAAGAAGGTTTAAGCATAATAACAGACGCGGATTCTTTACTGTAAGAGCAGTGAGACTATGGAACTCTCTGCCGTATGATGTTGTAATGAGTGATTCATTACTAAAATTTAAGAGGGGACTGGATGCCTTTCTTGAAAAGTATAATGTTACAGGGTATATATACTAGATTCCTTGATAGGGCGTTGAACCAAGGAACTAGTCTGATTGCCGAATGTGGAATGAGGAGTCTGATTGCTGAATTTTTTTCCCCAATGTGGAGCTTACTCTTTGCCACATGTTTTTTTTTTGCCTTCCTCTGGATCAACATGTTAGGGCATGTTAGGTTAGGCTATGGGTTGAACTAGATGGACTTAAAGTCTTCCTTCAACCTTTAATAACTATGTTGCTATGTTACTATGTTTTTCTAGAGTATGGCGACAAAGAGGATTTTTAATAAGAACTTTACAAAAGTACCATTTAATAAGATGCATGGTAGATTAGTGGTTAGTAGTGTTGAGCGATACCGTTCGATACTTGAAAGTATCGGTATCGGATAGTATCGGCCGATACCCGAAAAATATCGGATATCACCGATACCGATATCCGATACCAATACAAGTCAATGGGACATCAAGTATCGGAAGGTATTCTCATGGTTCCCAGGGTCTGAAGGAGAGGAAACTCTCCTTCAGGCCCTGGGATCCATAGGGATGTGTAAAATAAAGAATTAAAATAAAAAATATTGATATGCTCACCTCTCCGGCGGCCCCTGGACATCACGCTGCTAACCGGGAGGCTTCTTTGTTTAAAATGCGCGCCTTTAGGACCTGCGAATGACGTCCCGGCTTCTGATTGGTCGCGTGCCGCCCATGTGACCGGCACGCGACCAATCAGAAGCCGTGACGTCATTCGCAGGTCCTCAATTCCTAGAATTAGGAGTGTTTGTGAATGATAATGACGTCGCGGCTTCTGATTGGTCGCGTGCCGGTCACATGGGCGGCACGCGACCAATCAGAAGCCGGGACGTCATTCGCAGGTCCTAAAGGCGCGCATTTTAAACAAAGAAGCCTCCCGGTTAGCAGCGTGATGTCCAGGGGCCGCCGGAGAGGTGAGCATATCAATATTTTTTATTTTAATTCTTTATTTTACACATCCCTATTGATCCGATACCGATACCCGATATCACAAAAGTATCGGATCTCGGTATCGGAATTCCGATACCGCAAGTATCGGCCGATACCCGATACTTGCGGTATCGGAATGCTCAACACTAGTGGTTAGCAATGTTATTTTTAAATTAAGAGGTCCTGGACCAAAATCCCAGCAAAAATAACATCTGCAACAAGGTTGCATCCTATCCCCGTGTTTGAATGGGTTTTCTATGGGGTACACCAGTTTTCTCACACATTCCAAATACATACTGATATTGAATGTAGGTTAGGAGCCTCATCGGGGACAGTGATTATAATGTCTGTAAAGTACTGTGTACGTTGTTAGTGCTATATAAGCAAGCAAATTAAAAAATAATGAGACAGCATAACCCCTTTAAATAGACTTCTTTGTACCTCAATGTAAAAAAATAAGTCATGTCCTAGTCAGAAGTGTCAAACTAATCTCTTAGGTGGTTCATATCAGGTAAAAGACAAAATGATCTAATAACCCGATCTTATGTCTGACATGTTCTCTAGATATTAAAGCAGCAGATCCACATGATACAAAAGTTGAACAATAAGTTATTTTTACAATTGCCAAACATGAGCTCAAAGATAATTTGTCAAGCTATGAACACCTAACTTTTGGCCTAACTCTTATCAATTCATCAGGATTACAATCTTGGCTTGGAAAAACCTAAAATCTAATAATTTCACTGTATTATGAGTTAACATTGAAAGTGTACATTGGCAAATTCAATGGAATAGCAATTAAAAATTGTGAATAATGCAGCAATGTTGCAACCAATGAGAAAATTAATATTTTATGAGTAACGTTGGCTCCGGGAGAGACTTATGTTAGATATGGTTGTTCCAAAATGGCTGCTTGACAATTCTTGCTCTGGTAAGGTTAGGAGAATATTTACACAAGACCTTTTAGAATTCTGAAAATTAGAAGAGTCCAAAGAATTAAACTATCAATATATGTTAGAAACTTCAAACTATACAGAAATTGCCTTACAAGTTTGCTGTAAGCACTAGAGTTGAGCGACCTTGACCTTTTTAGAGTCGAGCCGGGTTTTGCGAAACCCGACTATGTCCAAAGTCGGGTCGAGTGAAATCGGCCGATTATGACGTAAAGTCGGGATCGACCGAAACACGAAACCCAATGCAAGTCAATGGGGCAGCATAGTCGGCAGTGAGTGGGGGCCAGGAAAACACCTAGAGTGCCCATTTTAATGTCAAAACCATCCATTCTTCTTAATGAAGCTTGTCAAGCGTAATTTACCTTATAATAATTGGAAGGCATTTGAAATTGGGGGTCATTTGGCTAAAGTTGTGGGGGGTAGGGCTGGTTCAAGTAATTAGTGGGCCCAGGAAATCTGGACCACGTCACGGCAGTGGAGCAGGGAGAGGTAAGTATTTCAACTTTGCAAGTGCTGTGAACCTGAGCAAGCAGGGGGGGCCCACTCGTTGGCATTGGCACTGGCACAGGGCCCCTCAAAGTACAGCGGTGTGTTTGCACGGCGGGGGCGCCTCCCACCGGCAGCAACACTTTTGCGTACTATGAGAGGCCCTGTGCCAGTGACGTCGCCAACTAGTATTCCTCCCCCCACCTGATGAAGGAACCTGCACTTTCATCTGCACCTTCCTCTTTGTCCCCGTGTAAGGTGGTATGGTATGCGGGAAGAGCAACCTGACTTTCAGCAGGGTCACAATGTTGTTGTGTAGCGTGCACGGGGAATGTTGCGTTATGGGTCAATGTACCAGCAGACTCATCTATCACTGGCTGGGCAATGGGCACGATGAAGTGGAAACACAGATATAGGCCCAAAGAAGAAAGTGGGCTAAATGCAGTTCAAAATTGGTAACACAGGAATAACCAGGGGGCATTGCAGTGGAGGACAACTGGAATGAGAGGCTGACACAGAGAGTAGGGCCAAATCAGTAAGTAGTCGAAATGCAGTTCAAAATTGGCAACCGTAGTAAACAGGCGGCACAGCTTTGTTCAGTGGAGGAGAACAGCAAGGAGTGGCAGACACCGATAGTAGGCCCCAAACCAACTAGTACGCCAAATGCAGTTGTTCCATTTAACCACAATTTAATGAGAGCCTGAAGATAGAAGCTCAGGAAAGGCAACCTGGGGAACACCTTGGAGTGTAACACACCATCTCTCTCCACCCCATACCCATTTTGTATGGCCTAATGCAGTGTACTTTTCTACAACTACTAAACGAGAGTCGGAAGACCGAAGCAATGGCAAGGAAACCTGGGGAACACCTTAGAGTGTAACACACCCTCTCTCTACACCCCATACCCAATTTGAAGGTCTAATGCAGTGTAGTTTCCAAGAACTACTAAACGAGAGCCGGAAGATCGAAGCTCAGGAAAGGCAACCTGGGGAACACCTTGGAGTGTAACACACCCTCTCGCTACACCCCATACCCAATTTGAAGGCCTAATGCAGCGTAGTTTCCAACAACTACTAAACGAGAGCCGGAAGATCGAAGCTCAGGAAAGGCAACCTGGGGAACACCTTGGAGTGTAACAAACCCTCTCTCTACACCCCATACCCAATTTGTAGGCCTAATGCAGCGTAGTTTCCGACAACTACTAAACGAGAGCATGAAGATCGAAGCTCAGGAAAGGCAACCTGGGGAACACCTTGGAGTGTAACACACCCTCTCTCTACACCCCATACCCAATTTGTAGGCCTAATGCAGCGTAGTTTCCGACAACTACTAAACGAGAGCCGGAATATCGAAGCTCAGGAAAGGCAACCTGGGAAACACCTTGGAGTGTAACACACCCTCTCTCTACACCCCATACCCAATTTGAAGGCCTAATGCAGTGTAGTTTCCAAGAACTACTAAACGAGAGCCGGAAGATCGAAGCTCAGGAAAGGCAACCTGGGGAACACCTTGGAGTGGAACACACCATCTCTCTACACCCCATACCCAATTTGAAAGCCTAATGCAGCGTAGTTTCCAACAACTACTAAACGAGAGCCGGTAGATCGAAGCTCAGGAAAGGCAACCTGGGGAACACCTTGGAGTGTAACACAACGTCTCTCTACACCACGGAAGGGATGATTCTTAGGAAGGAAGGCTGTTGGAAATAAGCATTGCGCGTCCGAGGGTGATTAGATTCTTATTAGGTATATACTCACCCTCGGACGCGCCCTGCTTCTTTATTTGGAATGAATGTTTATTTGCAATGTGGTGTTGACTTTCTCTATTATTTTGGTAATTAATGATTTTATTATTTTCATTATTTTGCATCTTCTCGGCAATAATATAAAGAAGACGCGACAGGACAACACTCGGTGGATGCCATATGTGTGTTTTCAATTTAAAAAAACTTTCAGTTAACTACTTGCAGGAGAAAGTAATTGTAGCTGGTGGCCATTTTTAGTACTGTACCAGATTTTAGTTGTGTGTTTGTTTTTAATGTTAAAATGTCTGCATTTGATATCTCACCAGTATTTTCTTTTTTATAAGCAAAATACTTATTTTTATATTTTCTGATGTTGGTTCCAGGGGTACACGGCCAGCAGTGCCCTGGTCAGTGTAGTAGTAGTTGAAAGAATGGACCGCAGACAGGCATCGAAGGCCTAAAATAAAAACACATGGCTGTAGGCAATTTTAAATTGGTTCCAGGGGTACACGGACAGCAGTGGTGTGGTCAGTGGAGGCCTAGTGGAAGGAGTGACCGCAGACAGGCATCGAAGGCCTAAAATAATAACACATGGCTGTAGGCAATTTTAAATTGGTTCCAGGGGTACACGGGCAGCAGTGACCTGGTCAGTGTAGTAGTAGTTGAAAGAATGGACCGCAGACAGGCATCGAAGGCCTAAAATAAAAAAATTGGGCTGGCTGTAGGCAATTTTAAATTGGTTCCAGGGGTACACGGACAGCAGTGGTGTGGTCAGTGGAGGCCTAGTGGAAGGAGTGACCGCAGACAGGCATCGAAGGCCTAAAATAATAACACATGGCTGTAGGCAATTTTAAATTGGTTCCAGGGGTACACGGACAGCAGTGGTGTGGTCAGTGGAGGCCTAGTGGAAGGAGTGACCGCAGACAGGCTTCCAAGGCCTAACATAACAAACTTGGGCTGGCTGTAGGCACTTTTAAATTGGTTCCAGGGGTACACGGGCAGCAGTGGTCTGGTCAGTGGAAGTCTAGTGGAAGGAGTGACCGCAGACAGGCTTCCAAGGCCTAACATAACAAACTTGGGCTGGCTGTAGGCACTTTTAAATTGGTTCCAGGGGTACACGGGCAGCAGTGACCTGGTCAGTGTAGTAGTAGTTGAAAGAATGGACCGCAGACAGGCTTCGAAGGCCTAACATAACAAACTTGGGCTGGCTGTAGGCACTTTTAAATTGGTTCCAGGGGTACACGGGCAGCAGTGGTCTGGTCAGTGGAAGTCTAGTGGAAGGAGTGACCGCAGACAGGCTTCCAAGGCCTAACATAACAAACTTGGGCTGGCTGTAGGCACTTTTAAATTGGTTCCAGGGGTACACGGGCAGCAGTGGTCTGGTCAGTGGAAGTCTAGTGGAAGGAGTGACCGCAGACAGGCTTCCAAGGCCTAACATAACAAACTTGGGCTGGCTGTAGGCACTTTTAAATTGGTTCCAGGGGTACACGGGCAGCAGTGGTCTGGTCAGTGGAAGTCTAGTGGAAGGAGTGACCGCAGACAGGCTTCGAAGGCCTAACATAACAAAATTGGGCTGGCTGTAGGCACTTTAAATTGGTTCCAGGGGTACATGGGCAGCAGTGTATGGTCAGTGGAAGTCTAGTGGAAGGAGTGACGGCAGACAGTCTTCGAAGGCCTAACATAACAAAATTGGGCTGACTGTAGGCACTTTTAAATTGGTTCCAGGGTAACACGGCCAGCAGTGGCCTGGTCAGTGTAGTAGTTGTAGAAAGAAGGGACCGCAGACAGGCTTCGAAGGCCTAACATAACAAAAATGTCAAAACAATGGTATTGTCAGTGCCAGGCATTGAAGGATGTCAGCGCCTAGACTACACATTGGTGAAGCTGTGAGAGATAATTTTGCTAGTGGTAGAGCACTGTTTGAGCTGGGGGGGGGAACTGTCTTGTGGCCGGCGTTACAGGCACAGGGCCCCTCATATTACAACGGTGTGTCTGACGTTGGGTGCGCACCACCACCGCCAGAGACACTTTATTGTACTATGAGGGACCCAGTGGCAGTGCCGTCGACCAAAAGCGGCCACACCCACCTCTTCAGACAAACAGCACTCTCAAGGGTCCAAGCGCAAAGTGGCGATAGCACGGCCCCGTGTGGGGAGTTTGGCCATTTCGTGAGGTGGAAACATGTCGTATGCTGGACAATCAGGTGAAGAAAATTACGAGATTGGAAAAGTCATTCAGAATAGTCCACAGGCAAGACCTTTTCATAGGAAAGCTAGGTGTCAGCCGGGCAGGGTGGGGCAAAAGATTTTGAAATCCAGTTGTGGTTCATTTTAATGAAGGTTAGATCATCTACATTTTGGGTAGCCAGACGAGTCCTTTTTTCTGTTAGTATTGAACCTGCAGCACTGAATACTCTTTCTGATAGGACACTAGCTGCCGGGCAAGCAAGCTCCTGCAATGCATATTCTGCCAATTCTGGCCAGGTGTCTAATTTGGATGCCCAGTAATCAAATGGGAATGACGGTTGAGGGAGAACGTCGATAAGGGATGAAAAATAGTTTGTAACCATACTGGACAAATGTTGTCTCCTGTCACTTTGAATTGATGCTGCAGTACCTGTCCTGTCTGCGGTCATAGAAAAATCACTCCACAACCTGGTCAGAAAACCCCTCTGGCCAACGCCACTTCTGATTTCTGCCCCTCTAACACCTCTGGTCTGCTGGCCCCTGGAGCTCGTGTGAGAACGATCACGGGCGCTGTGTGCAGGGAATGCCAGAAGCAAACGGTCAACAAGAGTTGATTGTTTTGTTGCTAATATTAGTTCCAAGTTCTCATGTGGCATAATATTTTGCAATTTGCCTTTATAGCGAGGATCAAGGAGGCAGGCCAACCAGTAATCGTCATCGTTCATCATTTTTGTAATGCGTGTGTCCCTTTTGAGGATACGCAAGGCATAATCCGCCATGTGGGCCAAAGTTCCCGTTGTCAAATCTGCGGTTGTGCTTGGTTGAGGGGCAGTTGCAGGCAAATCTACGTCACTTGTGTCCCTCAAAAAACCAGAACCCGGCCTTGCCACGCCACCAATTTCCCGTGCCCCCGGGAAAGCTTCCTCATTAAAAATATACTCATCCCCATCATCCTCCTCATCCTCCACCTCCTCTTCGCCCGGTACCTCGTCATGTACACTGCCCTGACCAGACAATCGCTGACTGTCATCAAGGCTTTCCTCTTCCTCTGGTGCAGACGCCTGATCCTTTATGTGCGTCAAACTTTGCATCAGCAGACGCATTAGGGGGATGCTCATGCTTATTATGGCGTTGTCTGCACTAACCAGCCGTGTGCATTCCTCAAAACACTGAAGGACTTGACACATGTCTTGAATCTTCGACCACTGCACACCTGACAACTCCATGTCTGCCATCCTACTGCCTGCCCGTGTATGTGTATCCTCCCACAAAAACATAACAGCCCGCCTCTGTTCGCACAGTCTCTGAAGCATGTGCAGTGTTGAGTTCCACCTTGTTGCAACGTCTATGATTAGGCGATGCTGGGGAAGGTTCAAAGAACGCTGATAGGTCTGCATACGGCTGGAGTGTACAGGCGAACGGCGGATATGTGCGCAAAGTCCACGCACTTTGAGGAGCAGGTCGGATAACCCCGGATAACTTTTCAGGAAGCACTGCACCACCAGGTTTAAGGTGTGAGCCAGGCAAGGAATGTGTTTCAGTTGGGAAAGGGAGATGGCAGCCATGAAATTCCTTCCGTTATCACTCACTACCTTGCCTGCCTCAAGATCTACAGTGCCCAGCCACGACTGCGTTTCTTGCTGCAAGAACTCGGACAGAACTTCCGCGGTGTGTCTATTGTCGCCCAAACACTTCATAGCCAATACAGCCTGCTGACGTATGCCAGTAGCTGCCCCATAATGGGAGACCTGGTGTGCAACAGTGGCAGGTGCGGATGGAGTGTTTGTGCGACTGCGGTCTGTGGACGAGCTCTTGCTTCTGCAGGAGGACGAGGAGGAGGAGGAGGAGGAGGAGGGGGTGCGAACGGCTACAGACAACTGTTTACTAGACCGTGGGCTAGGCAGAACTGTCCCAAACTTGCTGTCCCCTGTGGACCCTGAATCCACCACATTTACCCAGTGTGCCGTGATGGACACGTAACGTCCCTGGCCATGCCTACTGGTCCATGCATCTGTTGTCAGGTGCACCTTTGTGCTCACAGATTGCCTGAGTGCATGGACGATGCGCTCTTTAACATGCTGGTGGAGGGCTGGGATGGCTTTTCTGGAAAAAAAGTGTCGACTGGGTAGCTCGTAGCGTGGTACAGCGTAGTCCATCAGGTCTTTGAAAGCTTCGCTTTCAACTAACCGGTAGGGCATCATCTCTAACGAGATTAGTCTAGCTATGTGGGCGTTCAAACCCTGTGTACGCGGATGCGAGGCTAAGTATTTCCTTTTTCTAACCATAGTCTCATGTAGGGTGAGCTGGACTGGAGAGCTGGAGATCGTGGAACTAGCGGGGGTGCCGGTGGACATGGCAGACTGAGAGACGGTGGGAGATGGTATTGTTGCCGCCGGTGCCCTAGATGCAGTGTTTCCTACTACGAAACTGGTGATTCCCTGACCCTGACTGCTTTGGCCTGGCAAAGATACCTGCACAGATACAGCAGGTGGTGCGCTAAATGGTGGTCCTACACTGCCGGAAGGGATGTTGCGTTGATGACTAGCTTCATTGGCCGAGGGTGCAACAACCTTAAGGGACGTTTGGTAGTTAGTCCAAGCTTTCAAATGCATGGTGGTTAAATGTCTATGCATGCAACTAGTATTGAGACTTTTCAGATTCTGACCTCTGCTTAAGGAAGTAGAACATTTTTGACAGATGACTTTGCGCTGATCAATTGGATGTTGTTTAAAAAAATGCCAGACTGCACTCTTTCTAGCATCGGATACCTTTTCAGGCATTGCAGACTGAGCTTTAACCGGATGGCCACGCTGTCCTCCACCAGGTTTTGGCTTTGCCACGCGTTTTGGGCAAGATACGGGCCCGGCAGATGGAACCTGTGGCGATGTTGATGCCTGCTGCGGCCCCTCCTCCTCCTCTGCTTCAGAACTGCTGCCGCCTGCACCCTGTTCCCCCAATGGCTGCCAATCGGGGTCAAGAACTGGGTCATCTAATAACTCTTCTTGTACCTCCTGCGCAACTTCGTCTGTGTCACCGTGTCGTTCGGTGGTATAGCGTTCGTGATGGGGCAACATAGTCTCATCAGGGTCTGATTCTTGATCAGCACCCTGCGAGGGCAATGTTGTGGTCTGAGTCAAAGGACCAGCATAGTAGTCTGGCTGTGGCTGTGCGTCAGTGCACTCCATGTCAGATTCAATTTGTAATGGGCATGGACTGTTAACTGCTTCACTTTCTAAGCCAGGGACGGTATGTGTAAAGAGCTCCATGGAGTAACCCGTTGTGTCGCCTGCTGCATTCTTCTCTGTTGTTGTTTTTGCTGAAGAGGACAAGGAAGTGACTTGTCCCTGACCGTGAACATCCACTAACGACGCGCTGCTTTTACTTTTACCAGTTTCACGAGATGAGGCAAAAGAGCTAGAGGCTGAGTCAGCAAGATAAGCCAAAACTTGCTCTTGCTGCTCCGGCTTTAAAAGCGGTTTTCCTAATCCCAGAAAAGGGAGCGTTCGAGGCCTTGTGTAGCCGGACGACGAACCTGGCTCCACAGCTCCAGACTTAGGTGCAATATTTTTTCCCCCACGACCACCTGATGCTCCACCACTACCACTACCCTCATTACCAGCTGACAATGAACGCCCCCGGCCACGACCTCTTCCACTAGACTTCCTCATTGTTTTAAAAACGTAACCAAACTAACGTTATTTGTTGCAGTCACACAACTTACACGGTGAGCTATAACTTCAGTATGATTTAGCTACCCCTTTACAGGTTGGTGAGACCACAGCGAAAATCAGGCCCAATGTTACACACTCTTTTTTTGGTGGCTGCAAATTAGAGAGATGCCCCACACGCAGGACTGTCACTGAAGCACAAATGTTAATATTAATGTCACACTATTATTTTTTTTTTATTTTTTTTTTTTTCAGGAACACTTTAGAAACCCCCCAAAAAAAAAAAAAAAGATTTTTGCAGGGAGAATTTAGAAAACAAATGTAACAAACTATATGCTTTCTATGGGCCACTGAGTGAGAGATGACGCACACAGGAATCAGGAGTGGCACACAAGCCCAGAGGCCAATATTTTTCTACCAATGATTGATGGAGTTATTTTCTCTGGTAGATTTTGGAACCCAAATCAAGGAAAAAAAATGTAGGCTTTCTATGGACCACAATTGGAGAGAGAGAGAGAGAGAGAGATGGCACACCCAGGAGTCAAGACTGGCACACAAGCAGAAAGGCCAATATTAATCTCCCACTGTTTTTTTTTTTTTTTTTTTTTTTTTTTTTTTTTCAGGGAGACTTTAGAAAAAAAAATAATAAAAAAAATATGATTTTATCAGGAAGAATTTAGAAACCAAATAAAATAAAATGATTTTTTCAGGGAGAATTTATAAAACAAATAAAAACAAAAATAGGCGTTCTATGGCCCACTGACTGAGAGATGACGCACACAGGAGTCAGGAGTGGCACACAAACCCAGAGGCCAATATTTTTCTACCAATGATTGATGGAGTTATTTTCTCTGGTAGATTTTGGAACCCAAATCAAGGAAAAAAAATGTAGGCTTTCTATGGACCACAATTGGAGAGAGAGAGAGAGAGAGAGATGGCACACCCAGGAGTCAAGACTGGCACACAAGCAGAAAGGCCAATATTAATCTCCCACTGTTTTTTTTTTTTTTTTTTTTTTTCAGGGAGACTTTAGAAAAAAAAATAATAAAAAAAATATGATTTTATCAGGAAGAATTTAGAAACCAAATAAAATAAAATGATTTTTTCAGGGAGAATTTATAAAACAAATAAAAACAAAAATAGGCGTTCTATGGCCCACTGACTGAGAGATGACGCACACAGGAGTCAGGAGTGGCACACAAACCCAGAGGCCAATATTTTTCTACCAATGATTGATGTAGTTATTTTCTCTGGTAGATTTTAGAACCCAAATCAAGGAAAAAAAATATAGGCTTTCTATGGACCACAATTGGAGAGAGAGAGAGAGAGAGAGAGAGAGAGAGAGAGAGAGATGGCACACCCAGGAGTCAAGACTGGCACACAAGCAGAAAGGCCAATATTAATCTCCCACTGTTTTTTTTTTTTTTTTTTCAGGGAGACTTTAGAAAAAAAAATAATAAAAAAAAAAAGATTTTATCAGGAAGAATTTAGAAACCAAATAAAATAAAATGATTTTTTCAGGGAGAATTTATAAAACAAATAAAACCAAAAATAGGCGTTCTATGGCCCACTGACTGAGAGAGAGAGAGAGAGAGATGGAACGCTTAGTACTGGCACACAAGCCCAAAGGGCAATATTAATCTCCCTTTTTTTTTCCAGGGAGAATTTCTAAAACCCAAAAAAAAAAAAAAATAGGCTTTCTATGGCCCACTATTTGTGAGAGAGATGGGACGCTCAGGACTGGCACAGATGGCACGCTCAGGACTGGCACAGAAGCCCAGAGGCCAATATTAATCTCCCTTTTTTTCTGGGAGAATTTATAAAACCAAAAAAATATTTAAATAGGCTTTCTATGGCCCACTATTTGTGAGAGAGATGGCACGCTCAGGACTGGCACAGATGGCACGCTCACAACTAGCACACAAGCCCAGAGGCCAATATTAATCTCCCTTTTTTCAGGGAAAATTTATAAAACAAAAAAAAAAAATAAATAGGCTTTCTATGGCCCACTATTTGTGAGAGAGATGGCACGCTCAGGGCTGGCACAGATGGCACGCTCAGGACTGGCACACAAGCCCAGAGGCCAATATTAATCTCCCTTTTTTTCAGGGAGAATTTATAAAACCAAAAAAAAAAATAAATAGGCTTTCTATGGCCCACTATTTGTGAGAGAGATGGGACGCTCAGGACTGGCACAGATGGCACGCTCAGGACTGGCACAGAAGCCCAGAGGCCAATATTAATCTCCCTTTTTTTCTGGGAGAATTTATAAAACCAAAAAAAAATTTAAATAGGCTTTCTATGGCCCACTATTTGTGAGAGAGATGGCACGCTCAGGACTGGCACAGATGGCACGCTCACAACTGGCACACAAGCCCAGAGGCCAATATTAATCTCCCTTTTTTCAGGGAAAATTTATAAAACAAAAAAAAAAATTAAATAGGCTTTCTATGGCCCACTATTTGTGAGAGAGATGGCACGCTCAGGGCTGGCACAGATGGCACGCTCAGGACTGGCACACAAGCCCAGAGGCCAATATTAATCTCCCTTTTTTTCAGGGAGAATTTATAAAACCAAAAAAAAAAATAAATAGGCTTTCTATGGCCCACTATTTGTGAGAGAGATGGCACGCTCAGGGCTGGCACAGATGGCACGCTCAGGACTGGCACACAAGCCCAGAGGCCAATATTAATCTCCCTTTTTTTCAGGGAGAATTTATAAAACCCCAAAAAAAATAAAATAGGCTTTCTATGGCCCACTATTTGTGAGAGAGATGGCACACTCAGGACTGGCACACAAGCCCAAAGGCCAATATTAATCTCCCACTGTATTTTTATCAGGGAGAATTTATACACCCCACAAAAAAAAATACAGAAAAATGAAAAGGCTTTCTATGGCCCACTATGTGAGAGAGATGGCACACACAGGGATGGCACTCTAGCAGAAATGCCAAATTGCCAATCTTAATCTCCCACCAAAAAAAAAACAAAAAAAAAAACAGGGAATGTCCTACAATTACTATCTCAGCCAGGTATGGCAGGCAGCTACTATCTCCCTGCCTGCAGTAATCTCAGCCAGGTATGGCAGGCAGCAATAAGGAGTGGACTGATGCACAAATGAAATAAAAAGTGTGGACAAACAAAAAAGATAGCTGTGCAGAAAGGAAGGAACAAGAGGATTTGTGCTTTGAAAAAAGCAGTTGGTTTGCACAGCGGCGTACACACAGCAATGCAGCTATCAGGGAGCCTTCTAGGGCAGCCCAATGAGCTACAGCGCTGAGGGGAAAAAAAAAAAAAAAACTTCCACTGTCCCTGCACACCGAGGGTGGTGTTGGACAGTGCAAATCGCTGCAGCACAAGCGGTTTTGTGGTTAATGGACCCTGCCTAACGCTATCCCTGCTTCTGACAAAGTGGCAGCAACCTCTCCCTAAGCTCAGATCAGCAGCAGTAAGATGGCGGTCGGCGGGAACGCCTCTTTATAGCCCCTGTGACGTCGCAGACAGCAAGCCAATCACTGCAATGCCCTTCTCTAAGATGGTGGGGACCAGGACCTATGTCATCACGCTGCCCACACTCTGCGTTTACCTTCATTGGCTGAGAAATGGCGCTTTTCGCGTCATTGAAACGCGACTTTGGCGCGAAAGTCGCGTACCGCATGGCCGACCCCGCACAGGGGTCGGATCGGGTTTCATGAAACCCCGACTTAGCCAAAAGTCGGCGACTTTTGAAAATGTTCGACCCGTTTCGCTCAACCCTAGTAAGCACCTTGACTCCCATGCAAAATGTCCAACATAAAATGTGCCTTTTTAATACTGTACCAGAGTATTCTTATGAGGCACAGGATCATTTCAGACACACAGGGCACTGTATGCAATTGCTATCTATTTATGCCCTAACACTGCACACTCAACACAACCAGTTAAGGAGTTAAGAGTAATTCAACTTTATATGGGGGCCTCCTGCCAGTTGACTGGCGACAGATGGCAGTGGAAAGAGGGATCGAGCAGGTTAGATTTTAACAAACAGTAAAAACAAAAATAAATTTTGGCATCGTAATCCAGTACTTCTTTAAAAAAAAAAATCTTGTTTATTAGACATCCAATAAAATCAATGCGTGCACAGACATAGTGTAGGGCAGTGTTTCCCAAACTCCGGTCCTCATGGCCCAACAACTCATGTTTTCACAATTTCCTTAGTATTGCACATGTGCTGGAATTACTATTAAGGAATCAGAAACTGCCACAGGTTCTCTCACCTGTGTAATACTAAGAAAATCATTAAAGCATTATGTGTTGTTAGCCGTGAAGATGATGTTTGGGAAACACTGGTGTAGGGGGTAGGCTTAACCTACACATTTTGAACCATAACAGTTTTTATTTGTGGTATGAGAGTGATAATTCTGTCGACTATAAAAACTTACACTGTAAAGGAGAGAGAGGCTCCCGTTGTCCATAAGAGCATACACTCTACATGAGAGAGAGAGGACACTGCTGACCATAAGAGCTTACACTTTGCAGAGGAGCGAGAGAATCCTGTTGACCGTGAGAACTTTCACCCTACAGGTGAGATAGAGAGAGGACCCTGCTGACCATAAGATCTTTCATTCTACAGGAGAGCTAAAGAGAAACACATGCTGACCATAAGAGCTTGAACCCTACAGGAGAGAGAGAGAGGACCATGCTGACCATAACAACTTACACTCTACAGAAGAAAGAATTACCCAGTGACACTATTTCGAATCATAAATATACCGGGATCATGTTGCAGATAGTGTACTCATATGTCGGGCCCTTCCACGAAGTCAAAGCCTATGCTGTGCTGGTGGCTGGATAACACTGATGTTTGTTTCCTTCATCCCCTCCCGCCCACCACGAACATTAGAGAGTAGACAGCCATTGCTCAATCTCAGTCTGGAGAGCTGACCACAAATCTTCAGCTGTATGACTGCGATCTCCAAGGCATATCAATTTTAACACTGACTGATTGCGGTGAGCCCTGGCTGCACAGTACGGAGGTGGTGGGGATTCGCTCTGCACTGTTGGAACATGTGTCTCATTAAGGCAAAGGTTTAGGGCACAGGTGGAGGCCCTAGAAGAGGCAGAGGTAGAGGAAGAGGCAGAAGAAGTGGAGGAAGTGTGAAATACAGAGATTTGTCCTGCAAGCCTTAGGGATTCCAAGACTTCTAAAGTGACGCCAGTCCCTACAGCCACGAGAATCACCCAGTGCCCAATCAGCAAGATGTAACTCCCTTGGCCATGCTTACCTCTCCAAGTGTCTGTGTTTAAATGCATCCTGACAGATATAAATTTAGTCAAGGAACGGGTGATATTGTCTGTGACATGCTGGTTTAGCGCAGGCACATCTTTCTTAGAAAAGTAATGGTGACTGGGCAGCTGGTACTGGGGGACTGCGATGGTCATCAGCTTTCGAAAACCACCTGTAGCTACAAAGCAGAAAGCCAGCATTTCTGTGGCCAACAGATTGAAGAAGGTGGAGTTCAACCTCTTAGCTTTGTCATGCGTAGGATGAAACAATTACACTGCTCAAAAAAATAAAGGGAACACTCAAATAACACATCCTAGATATCACTGAATGAAATATTAAAGTTGCAAATCGTTATTCATTTCATAGTGGAATGCGTTGAGAACAATAAAACATAAAAATTATCAGTGTAAATCAAAATAAATATCCCATGGAGGTCTGGATTTGAAATGATACTCAAAAACAAAATGAAAAATCAAATTACAGGCTGATCCAACTTCAGGGGAAATGCCTCAAGACAATGGAATGATGCTCAGTAGTGTGTGTAGTCTCCATGTTCCTCCATGACCTCCCTAGTCCTACAATGTCTGGGCATAGTCCTGATGAGGCGATGGATGGTCACCTGAGGGATCTCCTCCCAGACCTGGACTAAAGCATCCTCCAACTCCTGGATAGTCTGTGTTGCAACGTGACGTTGGTGGATGGTGCAAGACATGATGTCCCAGATGTGTTCAATTGGATTCAGGTCTGGGGAACAGGTGGGTCAGTCCATAGCTTCAATGCCTTCATCTTGCAGGAACTGCTGACACACTCCAGCCACATGAGGTCTGGCATTGTCCTGCATTAGGAGGAACCCAGCGCCAACTGCACCAGCATATGGTTTCACAAGGGATCTGAGGATTTTATCTCAGTACCTAATGGCAGTCAGGCTACCTCTGGCGAGCTCATGGAGGGCTGTGCGACACTCCAAGGAAATGCCAACCCACACCATTACTGACCCACTGCCAAACCGGTCATGCTGAAGGATGTTGCAGGCAGCAGATCACTCTCCATGGCGTTTCCAGACTCTATCATGTCTGTCACATGTGCTCAGTGTGAAGCTGCTTTCATCTGTGAAGAGCACAGGGCGCCAGTGGTGAATTTGTCAATCCTGGTGTTCTGTGGCAAATGTCAAGCGTCCTGCACGGAGTTAGACTGTGAGTATAACCCTCATCTGTGGACATCAGGCACTTAGACCATGCTTATGGAGTCAGATTCTAACCGTTTGTGCAGACACATGCACATTTGTGGCCTGCTGGAGGTCATTTCGCAGGGCTCTGGCAGTGCTCTGTTGTGAATTCTGTGGCAGAGCTCCCTCCTGTGGTCACAAGTGGTACTGCGGCTTCTGAGTTTCCTTCCTCAGGTGATGTGGTGAAGTCGTTAGGTGCTGCTCTATTTAACTCCACCTAGTGCTTTGATCCTGGCCTCCAGTCAATGTTCTAGTATTGGACCTGTTTCCTCCTGGATCGTTCCTGTGGCCTGCTGCTCTGCATAGCTAAGTTCCGCTTTGCTATTTTGTTTGCTGTTTTTTCTGTCCAGCTTGTCTATTTGTTTTTTCCTGCTTGCTGGAAGCTCTGGGACGCAGAGGGTGTACCTCCGTGCCGTTAGTTCGGTACGGAGGGTCTTTTTGCCCCCTTTGCGTGGTTTTGTAGGGTTTTGTGTTGACCGCAAAGTTACCTTTCCTATCCTCGCTCTGTTCAGAAAGTCGGGCCTCACTTTGCTAAATCTATTTCATCTCTATGTTTGTCTTTTCATCTTAACTCACAGTCATTATATGTGGGGGCTGCCTTTTCCTTTGGGGTATTTCTCTGAGGCAAGGTAGGCTTATTTTCTATCTTCAGGTTAGCTAGTTTCTCAGGCTGTGCCGAGTTGCATAGGGAGCGTTAGGCGCAATCCACGGCTGCCTCTAGTGTGGTTGGTGAGGATTAGGGATTGCGGTCAGCAGAGTTCCCACGTCTCAGAGCTCGTTCTATGTTTTTGGGTTATTGTCAGGTCACTGTATGTGTTCTGACCTCTATGTCCATTGTGGTACTGAATTACCTTTCACAACAGTACTGGAGGCCAAAAGTGCTAATGATTCTCAATAGAGGGAAAAAAGAAGTTCTGAGACCATTTTTTTTTCTCTGCACTGTGTTTTGCATTTTTTTTCCCCTAGACATTTGGGTGGTTCAGGACACAGGTGTAGCGATGGACATTAAAGGTCTGTCTTCATGTGTGGATCAGCTCACAGCAAGAGTACAAAATATTCAAGACCTTGTGGTTCAGAATTCTATGTTAGAACCGAGAATTCCTATTCCTGATTTGTTTTTTGGAGATAGAACTAAATTTCTGAGTTTCAAAAATAATTGTAAACTATTTCTGGCTTTGAAACCTCGCTCCTCTGGTGACCCAGTTCAACAAGTTAGGATCATTATTTCTTTTTTACGTGGCGACCCTCAGGACTGGGCATTTTCTCTTGCGTCAGGAGATCCTGCATTAAGTAATATCGATGCGTTTTTCCTGGCGCTCGGATTGCTGTACGATGAACCTAATTCAGTGGATCAGGCAGAGAAAAATTTGCTGGCTCTGTGTCAGGGTCAGGATGAGATAGAGGTATATTGTCAGAAATTTAGGAAGTGGTCCGTACTCACTCAATGGAATGAAGGTGCGCTCGCAGCTATTTTCAGAAAAGGTCTCTCTGAAGCCCTTAACCCCTTTCTGCCATTAGACGTACTATTCCGTCCATGTGGGGTGGGCTTTACTTCCCAAGGACGGAATAGTACGTCATAGGCGATCGGCCGCGCTCACCGGGGGAGCGCGGCCGATCGCGGCCGGGTGTCAGCTGCTTATCGCAGCTGACATCCGGCACTATGTGCCAGGAGCGGTCACGGACCGCCCCCGGCACATTAACCCCCGGCACACCGCGATCAAACATGATCGCGATGTGCCGGCAGTGCAGGGAAGCATCGCGCAGGGAGGGGGCTCCCTGCGGGCTTCCCTGAGACCCCCGCAGCAACGCCACCTCCTTCCTGCAGCAAGTCCCAGATCCAAAATGGCCGCGGATCCGGGTCCTGCAGGGAGGGAGGTGGCTTACCAAGTGCCTGCTCAGAGCAGGCACTTGGTAACGCTGCACTGCTCTCAGACAGATCGGTGATCTGTCAGAGTGCTGTGCAAACTGGCAGATCACCGATCTGTATTGTCCCCCCTGGGACAAAGTAAAAAAGTTTAAAAAAATTTTTTACAAATGTGTAAAAAAAAAAAAAAAAAAAAAAAAATCCTAAATAATGAAAAAAAAAAAAATATATTATTCCCATAAATACATTTCTTTAAATAATAAAAAAAACAATAAAAGTACACATATTTAGTATCGCCACGTCCGTAACGACCCGACCTATAAAACTGTCCCACTAGTTAACCCCTTCAGTAAACACCGTAAGAAAAAAAAAAAAAAACGAGACAAAAAACAACGCTTTATTATCATACCGCCGAACAAAAAGTGGAATAACACGCGATCAAAAAGACGGATATAAATATCCATGGTACTGCTGAAAGCGTCATCTTGTCCCGCAAAAAACGAGCCACCATACAGCATCATCAGCAAAAAAATAAAAAAGTTATAGTCCTGAGAATAAAGCGATGCAAAAATAATTATTTTTTCTATAAAATAGTTTTTATCATATAAAAGCGCCAAAACATAAAAAAAATGATATAAATGAGGTATCGCTGTAATCGTACTGACCCGAAGAATAAAACTGCTTTATCAATTTTACCAAACCCGGAACGGTATAAACGCCTTCCCCAAAAGAAATTCATGAATACCTGGTTTTTGGTAATTCTGCTTCACAAAAATCGGAATAAAAAGCGATCAAACAATGTCACGTGCCCGAAAATGTTACCAATAAAAACATCAACTCCTCCCACAAAAAACAAGACCTCACATGACTCTGTGGACTCAAATATGGAAAAATTATAGCTCTCAAAATGTAGTAACGCAAAAAATATTTTTTGCAATAAAAAGCGTCTTTCAGTGTGTGACGGCTGCCAATCATAAAAGTCCGCTAAAAAACCCGCTATAAAAGTAAATCAAGCCCCCCTTCATCACCCCTTTAGTTAGAGAAAAATAAAAAAAATTAAAAAATGTATTTATTTCCATTTTCCCATTAGGGTTAGGGTTAGGGTTAGGGTTAGGGCTAGGGTTAGGGCTAGGGTTAGGGTTAGGGCTAGGGCTAGGGTTAGGGCTAGGGTTAGGGCTAGGGTTAGGGTTAGGGCTAGGGTTAGGGTTAGGGCTAGGGTTAGGGTTAGGGTTAGGGTTAGGGCTAGGGTTAGGGCTAGGGTTAGGGCTAGGGTTAGGGTTAGGGCTAGGGTTAGGGCTAGGGTTAGGGCTAGGGTTAGGGCTAGGGTTAGGGCTAGGATTAGGGTTAGGGCTAGGGTTAGGGCTAGGGTTATGGTTAGGGCTAGGGTTAGGGCTACAGTTAGGGTTAAGGCTACAGTTAGGGTTGGGGCTAAAGTTAGGGGTAGGGTTTGGATTACATTTGCGGTTGGGAATAGGGTTGGGATTAGGGTTAGGGGTGTGTCTGGGTTGGAGGTGTGGTTAGGGTTACCGTTGGGATTAGGGTTATGGGTGTGTTTGGATTAGGGTTTCAGTTATAATTGGGAGGTTTCCACTGTTTAGACACATCAGGGGCTCTCCAAACGCGACATGGCGTCTGATCTCAATTCCAGCCAATTCTCCGTTGAAAAAGTAAAACAGTGCTCTGTTATGGCTGGCAATCAGGCAACACAGCGTGCAGTAATCAGCGCACATACAGAGATCTGGCAATAACCAAAAACAATAGGACGAGCTCTGAGACGTGGAATCTCTGTAGACTGCAGTACCTGATCTATCCTCACACAACTATAAGCAGCAGTGGATTGCGCCTATCACTACCTATGCAACTCGGCACTGCCTGAGGAGCTGACTAGCCTGAAGATAGAAATACAAGCCTGACTTACCTCAGAGAAATACCCCAAAGGAATAGGCAGCCCCCCACATATAATGACTGTTAGCAAGATGAAAAGACAAACGTAGGAATGAAATAGATTCAGCAAAGTGAGGCCCGATATTCTAGACAGAGCGAGGATAGCAAAGAGAACTATGCAGTCTACAAAAAACCCTAAAACGAAAACCACGCAAAGGGGCAAAAAGACCCACCGTGCCGAACTAACAGCACGGCGGTGCACCCCTTTGCTTCTCAGAGCTTCCAGCAAAAGTTAATAGCAAGCTGGACAGAAAAAACAGAAAACAAACTAGAAGCACTTATCTAGCAGAGCAGCAGGCCCAAGGAAAGATGCAGTAGCTCAGATCCAACACTGGAACATTGACAAGGAGCAAGGAAGACAGACTCAGGTGGAGCTAAATAGCAAGGCAGCCAACGAGCTCACCAAAACACCTGAGGGAGGGAGCCCAGAGACTGCAATACCACTTGTGACCACAGAAGTGAACTCAGCCACAGAATTCACAACAGTACCCCCCCCTTGAGGAGGGGTCACCGAACCCTCACCAGAACCCCCAGGCCGACCAGGATGAGCCACATGAAAGGCACGAACAAGATCTGGGGCATGGACATCAGAGGCAAAAACCCAGGAATTATCTTCCTGAGCATAACCCTTCCATTTGACCAGATACTGGAGTTTCCGTCTAGAGACACGAGAATCCAAAATCTTCTCCACAATATACTCCAATTCCCCCTCCACCAAAACAGGGGCAGGAGGCTCCACAGATGGAACCATAGGTGCCACGTATCTCCTCAACAACGACCTATGGAATACATTATGTATGGAAAAGGAGTCTGGGAGGGTCAGACGAAAAGACACCGGATTGAGAATCTCAGAAATCCTATACGGACCAATAAAACGAGGTTTAAATTTAGGAGAGGAAACCTTCATAGGAATATGACGAGAAGATAACCAAACCAGATCCCCAACACGAAGTCGGGGTCCCACACGGCGTCTGCGATTAGCGAAAAGCTGAGCCTTCTCCTGGGACAAGGTCAAATTGTCCACTACCTGAGTCCAGATCTGCTGTAACCTGTCCACCACAGAATCCACACCAGGACAGTCCGAAGACTCAACCTGTCCTGAAGAGAAACGAGGATGGAACCCAGAATTGCAGAAAAATGGAGAGACCAAGGTAGCCGAGCTGGCCCGATTATTAAGGGCGAACTCAGCCAACGGCAAAAATGACACCCAATCATCCTGGTCAGCGGAAACAAAACATCTCAGATATGTTTCCAAGGTCTGATTGGTTCGTTCGGTCTGGCCATTAGTCTGAGGATGGAAGGCCGAGGAGAAAGATAGGTCAATGCCCATCCTACCACAAAAGGCCCGCCAGAACCTCGAGACAAACTGGGAACCTCTGTCAGAAACAATATTCTCAGGAATGCCATGTAAACGAACCACATGCTGGAAGAACAAAGGCACCAAATCAGAGGAGGAAGGCAATTTAACCAAGGGCACCAGATGGACCATTTTAGAAAAGCGATCACAGACCACCCAAATGACCGACATTTTTTGAGAAATGGGAAGGTCAGAAATGAAATCCATCGAAATATGTGTCCAAGGCCTCTTCGGGACCGGCAAGGGCAAAAGCAACCCACTGGCATGTGAACAGCAGGGCTTAGCCCTAGCACAAATTCCACAGGACTGCACAAAAGCACGCACATCCCGTGACAGAGATGGCCACCAGAAGGATCTAGCAACCAACTCCCTGGTACCAAAGATTCCTGGATGACCGGCCAGCACCGAACAATGAAGTTCTAAGATAACTTTACTAGTCCACCTATCAGGGACGAACAGTTTCTCGGCCGGACAACGATCAGGTTTATTAGCCTGAAATTTCTGCAACACTCTCCGCAAATCAGGGGAGATGGCAGACACAATGACTCCTTCCTTGAGGATACTCGCCGGCTCAGATAACCCCGGAGAGTCGGGCACAAAACTCCTAGACAGAGCATCCGCCTTCACATTTTTAGAGCCCGGAAGGTATGAAATCACAAAATCAAAACGAGCAAAAAATAACGACCAACGGGCCTGTCTAGGATTCAAGCGCTTGGCAGACTCAAGATAAGTAAGGTTCTTATGATCAGTCAAAACCACCACGCGATGCTTAGCACCCTCAAGCCAATGACGCCACTCCTCGAATGCCCACTTCATGGCCAGCAACTCTCGGTTGCCCACATCATAATTACGCTCAGCAGCAGAAAATTTCCTGGAAAAGAAAGCACATGGTTTGAACACTGAGCAACCAGAACCTCTCTGTGACAAAACCGCCCCTGCACCAATCTCAGAAGCATCAACCTCGACCTGGAACGGAAGAGAAACATCAGGTTGACACAACACAGGGGCACAGCAAAAACGACGCTTCAACTCCTGAAAAGCTTCCACGGCAGCAGAAGACCAATTAACCAAATCAGCACCCTTCTTGGTCAAATCGGTCAATGGTCTGGCAATGCTAGAAAAATTACAGATGAAGCGACGATAAAAATTAGCAAAGCCCAGGAATTTCTGCAGACTTTTTAGAGATGTCGGCTGAGTCCAATCCTGGATGGCCTGAACCTTAACCGGATCCATCTCGATAGTAGAAGGGGAAAAGATGAACCCCAAAAATGAAACTTTCTGCACACCGAAGAGACACTTTGATCCCTTCACGAACAAGGAATTAGCACGCAGTACCTGGAAAACCATTCTGACTTGCTTCACATGAGACTCCCAATCATCTGAGAAGATCAAAATGTCATCCAAGTAAACAATCAAGAATTTATCCAGATACTCACGGAAAATGTCATGCATAAAAGACTGAAAAACAGATGGAGCATTGGCAAGTCCGAACGGCATCACCAGATACTCAAAATGACCCTCGGGCGTATTAAATGCCGTTTTCCATTCATCTCCCTGCCTGATTCTCACCAGATTATACGCACCACGAAGATCAATCTTAGTAAACCAACTAGCCCCCTTAATCCGAGCAAACAAGTCAGAAATCAATGGCAAGGGATACTGAAACTTAACAGTGATCTTATTAAGAAGGCGGTAATCAATACACGGTCTTAGCGAACCATCCTTCTTGGCTACAAAAAAGAACCCTGCTCCCAATGGTGACGACGATGGGCGAATATGTCCCTTCTCCAGGGACTCCTTCACATAACTGCGCATAGCGGTGTGTTCAGGTACGGACAAATTAAATAAACGACCCTTAGGGAATTTACTACCAGGAATCAAATCGATAGCACAATCACAATTCCTATGCGGAGGTAGGGCATCAGACTTGGACTCTTCAAATACATCCTGAAAGTCCGACAAGAACTCTGGGATGTCAGAAGGAATGGATGACGAAATAGACAAAAATGGAACATCACCATGTACTCCCTGACAACCCCAGCTGGTTACCGACATAGAGTTCCAATCCAATACTGGATTATGGGTTTGTAGCCATGGCAACCCCAACACGACCACATCATGCAAATTATGCAGTACCAGAAAGCGAATAACTTCCTGATGTGCAGGAGCCATGCACATGGTCAGCTGGGCCCAGTACTGAGGCTTATTCTTGGCCAAAGGTGTAGCATCAATGCCTCTCAACGGAATAGGACACCGCAAAGGCTCCAAGAAAAATCCACAACGTTTAGCATAATCCAAATCCATCAGATTCAGGGCAGCGCCTGAATCCACAAACGCCATGACAGAATACGATGACAAAGAGCACATTAAAGTAATGGACAAAAGGAATTTGGACTGTACAGTACCAATAACGGCAGAGCTATCGAACCGCCTAGTGCGTTTAGGACAATTAGAAATAGCATGAGTAGAATCACCACAATAGAAACACAGTCTGTTCAGACGTCTGTGTTCTTGCCGTTCTACTTTAGTCATAGTCCTGTCGCACTGCATAGGCTCAGGTTTACTCTCAGACAATACCGCCAGATGGTGCACAGATTTACGCTCGCGCAAGCGACGACCGATCTGAATGGCCAAGGACATAGACTCATTCAAACCAGCAGGCATAGGAAATCCCACCATTACATCCTTAAGAGCTTCAGAGAGACCCTTTCTGAACAAAGCTGCTAGTGCAGATTCATTCCACAGAGTGAGTACTGACCACTTCCTAAATTTCTGACAATATACCTCTATATCATCCTGACCCTGGCATAAAGCCAGCAGATTTTTCTCAGCCTGATCCACTGAATTAGGCTCATCGTAAAGCAATCCCAGCGCCTGGAAAAATGCATCAACATTACTCAATGCAGAATCTCCTGGTGCAAGAGAAAACGCCCAGTCCTGTGGGTCGCCGCGCAAAAAAGAAATAATAATCAAAACCTGTTGAATAGGATTACCAGAAGAATGAGGTTTCAAGGCCAAAAATAGCTTACAATTATTTCTGAAGCTCAGGAACTTAGTTCTGTCACCAAAAAACAAATCAGGAATCGGAATTCTTGGTTCTAGCATCGATTTCTGATCAATAGTATCTTGAATCTTTTGTACATTTACAACGAGATTATCCATTGAGGAGCACAGAGCCTGAATATCCATGTCCACAGCTGTGTCCTGAAGCACTCTAATGTCTAGGGGAAAAAAAAGACTGAAGACAGAGCTAAGAAAAAAAATGATGTCAGGATTTCTTTTTTCCCTCTATTGGGAATCATTGGTGTGGCTCCTTGTACTGTTATGGCTGGCAATCAGGCAACACAGCGTGCAGTAATCAGCGCACATACAGAGATCTGGCAATAACCAAAAACAATAGGACGAGCTCTGAGACGTGGAATCTCTGTAGACTGCAGTACCTGATCTATCCTCACACAACTATAAGCAGCAGTGGATTGCGCCTATCACTACCTATGCAACTCGGCACTGCCTGAGGAGCTGACTAGCCTGAAGATAGAAATACAAGCCTGACTTACCTCAGAGAAATACCCCAAAGGAATAGGCAGCCCCCCACATATAATGACTGTTAGCAAGATGAAAAGACAAACGTAGGAATGAAATAGATTCAGCAAAGTGAGGCCCGATATTCTAGACAGAGCGAGGATAGCAAAGAGAACTATGCAGTCTACAAAAAACCCTAAAACGAAAACCACGCAAAGGGGCAAAAAGACCCACCGTGCCGAACTAACAGCACGGCGGTGCACCCCTTTGCTTCTCAGAGCTTCCAGCAAAAGTTAATAGCAAGCTGGACAGAAAAAACAGAAAACAAACTAGAAGCACTTATCTAGCAGAGCAGCAGGCCCAAGGAAAGATGCAGTAGCTCAGATCCAACACTGGAACATTGACAAGGAGCAAGGAAGACAGACTCAGGTGGAGCTAAATAGCAAGGCAGCCAACGAGCTCACCAAAACACCTGAGGGAGGAAGCCCAGAGACTGCAATACCACTTGTGACCACAGAAGTGAACTCAGCCACAGAATTCACAACAGTGCTCCTTCCCTTCCGAGCTCTCCCGTGTGTCCAAACAGGAGTTTACCCCAACATATGGGGTATCAGCGTACTCAGGACAAATTGGACAACAACGTTTGGGGTCCAATTTCTCCTGTTACCCTTGGGAAAATACAAAACTGGGGGCTAAAAAATAATTTTGGGGGGAATTTTTTTTTTTTATTTTCACGGCTCTGCATTAGAAACTGTAGTGAAACACTTGGGGGCTCAAAGTTCTCACAACACATCTAGATAAGTTCCTTGGGGGTCTAGTTTCCAATATGGGGTCACTTGTGGGGGTTTCTACTGTTTAGGTACATTAGGGGCTCTGCAAATGCAATGTGACGCCTGCAGACCATTCCATCTAAGTCTGTATTCCAAATGGCGCTCCTTCCCTTCCGAGCCCTCCCATGCGCCCAAACGGTGGTTTCCCCCACATATGGGGTATCAGCGCACTCAGGACAAATTGCACAACAACTTTTGGGGTCCAATTTCTCCTGTTACCCTCGGGAAAATACAAAACTGGGGACTAAAAAATAATTTTTGTGGGAAAAAATTTTTGTTTTATTTTTACGGCTCTGCATTATAAACTTCTGTGAAGCTCTTGGTGGGTCAAAGTGCTCACCACACATCTAGATAAGTTACTTAGGGGGTCTACTTTCCAAAATGGTGTCACTTGTGGGGGGTTTCAATGTTTAGGCACATCAGTGGCTCTTCAAACGCAACATGGCGTCCCATCTCAATTCCTGTCAATTTTGCATTGAAAGGTCAAACGGCGCTCCTTCCCTTCCGAGCTCTCCCATGCGCCCAAACAGTGGTTTACCCCCACATATGGGGTATCAGAGTACTCAGGACAAATTGTGCAACAACTTTTTGGTTCCAATTTCTTCTCTTACCATTGGGAAAATAAAAAATTGGGGGCGAAAAGATAATTTTTGTGAAAAAAAAATGATTTTTTATTTTTACGGTTCTGCATTATAAACTTCTGTGAAGCACTTGGTGGGTCAAAGTGCTCACCATACCTCTAGATAAGTTCCTTAGGGGGTCTACTTTCCAAAATGGTGTCACTTGTGGGGGGATTCAATGTTTAGGCACATCAGTGGCTCTCCAAACGCAACATGGCGTCCCATCTCAATTCCAGTCAATTTTGCATTGAGAAGTCAAATGGCACTCCTTCGCTTCCAAGCTCTGTCATGCGCCCAAACAGTGGTTTACCTCCACTTATGGGGTATCGGCGTACTCAGGACAAATTGTACAACAAGGTTTGGGGTCCATTTTCTCCTGTAACCCTTGGTAAAATAAAACAAATTGGAGCTGAAGTAAATTTTTTGTGAAAAAAAGTTAAATATTAATTTTTATTTAAACATTCCAAAAATTCCTGTGAAACACCTGAAGGGTTAATAAACTTCTTGAATGTGGTTTTGAGAACCTTGAGGGGTGCAGTTTTTAGAATGGTGTCACACTTGGGTATTTTCTATCATATAGACCCCTCAAAATGACTTGAAATGAGATGTGGTCCCTAAAATTAAATGGTGTTGTAAAAACGAGAAATTGCTGTTCAAATTTAACCCTTATAACTCCCTAACAAATAAAAATTTTGGTTCCAAAATTGTGCTGATGTAAAGTAGACATGTGGGAAATGTTACTTATTAAGTATTTTGTGTGACATATCTCTGTGATTTAATTGCATAAAAATTCAAAGTTGGAAAATTGCGAAATTTTCAAAATTTTCGCCATATTTCCATTTTTTTCACAAATAAACGCAGGTAATATCAAAGAAATTTTACCACTATCATGAAGTACAATATGTCACGAGAAAACAATGTCAGAATCACCGGGATCCGTTGAAGCGTTCCAGAGTTATAACCTCATAAAGGGACAGTGGTCAGAATTGTAAAAATTGGCCCGGTCCATAACGTGCAAACCACCCTTGGGGGTAAAGGGGTTAAGGATGTCATGGTGGGATTTCCTATGCCTGCTGGTCTGAATGAGTCTATGTCTTTAGCCATTCAGATCGGTCGACGCTTGCGCGAGCGTAAATCTGTGCACCATTTGGCGGTATTACCTGAGCTTAAACCTGAGCCTATGCAGTGCGATAGGACTTTAACCAGAGTTGAACGGCAAGAACACAGACGTCTGAATGGGTTGTGTTTCTACTGTGGTGATTCCACTCATGCTATCTCTGATTGTCCTAAGCGCACTAAGCGGTTCGCTAGGTCTGCCACCATTGGTACGGTACAGTCAAAATTTCTTCTGTCCGTTACCTTGATCTGCTCTTTGTCATCGTATTCTGTCATGGCATTTGTGGATTCAGGCGCTGCCCTGAATTTGATGGACTTGGAGTATGCTAGGCGTTGTGGGTTTTTCTTGGAGCCCTTGCAGTGTCCTATTCCATTGAGAGGAATTGATGCTACGCCTTTGGCCAAGAATAAGCCTCAGTACTGGACCCAGCTGACCATGTGCATGGCTCCTGCACATCAGGAGGTTATTCGCTTTCTGGTGTTGCATAATTTGCATGATGTGGTCGTGTTGGGGTTGCCATGGCTACAAGTCCATAATCCAGTATTAGATTGGAAATCCATGTCTGTGTCCAGCTGGGGTTGTCAGGGGGTACATGGTGATGTCCCATTTCTGACTATTTCGTCATCCACCCCTTCTGAGGTTCCAGAGTTCTTGTCTGATTACCGGGATGTATTTGATGAGCCCAAGTCCGATACCCTACCTCCGCTTAGGGATTGTGATTGTGCTATCGATTTGATTCCTGGTAGTAAATTCCCAAAAGGTCGACTGTTTAATTTATCTGTGCCTGAGCACGCCGCTATGCGGAGTTATGTGAAGGAGTCCTTGGAGAAGGGGCATATTCGCCCGTCATCGTCGCCATTTGGAGCAGGGTTCTTTTTTGTAGCCAAGAAGGATGGTTCACTGAGACCTTGTATAGATTACCGCCTTCTAAATAAGATCACGGTTAAATTTCAGTACCCCTTGCCATTGTTATCTGATTTGTTTGCTCGGATTAAGGGGGCTAGTTGGTTCACCAAGATAGATCTTCGTGGTGCGTATAATCTTATGCGTATTAAGCGAGGCGATGAATGGAAAACTGCATTTAATACGCCCGAGGGCCATTTTGAGTATCTAGTAATGCCATTCGGACTTGCCAATGCTCCATCAGTGTTTCAGTCCTTTATGCATGACATCTTCCGAGAGTACCTGGATAAATTCCTGATTGTATACTTGGATGACATTTTGATCTTCTCGGATGATTGGGAGTCTCATGTGAAGCAGGTCAGAACGGTGTTTCAGGTCCTGCGTGCTAATTCTTTGTTTGTGAAGGGATCAAAGTGTCTCTTTGGTGTTCAGAAGGTTTCATTTTTGGGGTTCATCTTTTCCCCTTCTACTATCGAGATGGACCCTGTTAAGGTGCAAGCCATCCATGATTGGACTCAGCCGACATCTCTGAAAAGTCTGCAAAAGTTCCTGGGCTTTGCTAATTTTTATCGTCGCTTCATCTGCAATTTTTCTAGCATTGCTAAACCATTGACCGATTTGACCAAGAAGTGTGCTGATGTGGTCAATTGGTCTTCTGCTGCTGTGGAAGCTTTTCAAGAGTTGAAGCGTCGTTTTTCTTCTGCCCCTGTGTTGTGTCAACCAGATGTTTCGCTTCCGTTCCAGGTCGAGGTTGATGCTTCTGAGATTGGAGCAGGGGCTGTTTTGTTGCAGAGAAGTTCTGATTGCTCGGTGATGAAACCATGCGCCTTCTTTTCCAGGAAGTTTTCGCCTGCTGAGCGAAATTATGATGTGGACAATCGAGAGTTGCTGGCCATGAAGTGGGCATTCGAGGAGTGGCGTCATTGGCTTGAAGGAGCCAAGCATCGCGTGGTGGTCTTGACTGATCATAAGAACTTGACTTATCTCGAGTCTGCCAAGCGGTTGAATCCTAGACAGGCTCGTTGGTCGCTGTTTTTTGCCCGTTTTGACTTTGTGATTTCGTACCTTCCGGGCTCTAAAAATGTGAAGGCGGATGCTCTGTCTAGGAGTTTTGTGCCCGACTCTCCGGGTTTATCTGAGCCGGCGGGTATCCTCAAAGAGTGAGTAATTGTGTCTGCCATATCCCCTGATTTGCGGCGGTTGCTGCAAAAATTTCAGGCTAATAAACCTGATCGTTGCCCAGCGGAGAAACTGTTTGTCCCTGATGGGTGGACGAATAAAGTTATCTCTGAGGTTCATTGTTCGGTGTTGGCTGGTCATCCTGGAATCTTTGGTACCAGAGAGTTAGTGGCTAGATCCTTTTGGTGGCCATCTCTGTCGCGGGATGTGCGTACTTATGTGCAGTCCTGTGGGATTTGTGCTCGGGCTAAGCCCTGCTGTTCTCGTGCCAGTGTGTTGCTTTTGCCCTTGCCGGTCCCGAAGAGGCCTTGGACACATATCTCTATGGATTTTATTTCAGATCTTCCCGTCTCTCAAAAGATGTCAGTCATTTGGGTGGTCTGTGATCGCTTCTCTAAGATGGTCCATTTGGTACCCTTGTCTAAATTACCTTCCTCCTCTGATTTGGTGCCATTGTTCTTCCAGCATGTGGTTCGTTTACATGGCATTCCAGAGAATATCGTTTCTGACAGAGGTTCCCAGTTTGTTTCGAGGTTTTTGCGAGCCTTTTGTGGTATTTTGGGCATTGACTTGTCTTTTTCCTCGGCTTTCCATCCTCAGACTAATGGCCAGACCGAACGAACCAATCAGACCTTGGAAACATATCTGAGATGCTTTGTTTCTGCTGATCAGGATGACTGGGTTTCCTTTTTGTCTTTGGCTGAGTTCGCCCTTAATAACCGGGCCAGCTCGGCTACCTTGGTTTCGCCGTTTTTCTGCAACTCTGGGTTCCATCCTCGTTTCTCTTCAGGGCAGGTTGAGTCTTCGGACTGTCCTGGTGTGGATACTGTGGTGGACAGGTTGCAGCAGATTTGGACTCATGTAGTGGACAATTTGATCTTGTCCCAGGAGAAGGCTCAATGTTTCGCTAATCGCAGACGCTGTGTGGGTCCCCGACTTCGTGTTGGGGATTTGGTTTGGTTATCTTCTCGTCATATTCCTATGAAGGTTTCCTCTCCTAAGTTTAAACCTCGTTTCATTGGTCCGTATAGGATTTCTGAGGTTCTTAATCCTGTGTCTTTTCGTCTGACCCTTCCAGATTCTTTTTCCATACATAACGTATTCCATAGGTCATTGTTGCGGAGATACGTGGCACCTATGGTTCCATCTGTTGATCCTCCTGCCCCGGTTTTGGTGGAGGGGGAGTTGGAGTATATTGTGGAGAAGATTTGGGATTCTCGTGTTTCAAGACGGAAACTCCAGTATTTGGTTAAGTGGAAGGGTTATGCTCAGGAAGATAATTCCTGGGTCTTTGCCTCTGATGTCCATGCTCCCGATCTTGTTCGTGCCTTTCATATGGCTCATCCTGGTCGTCCTGGGGGCTCTGGTGAGGGTTCGGTGACCCCTCCTCAAGGGGGGGGTACTGTTGTGAATTCTGTGGCAGAGCTCCCTCCTGTGGTCACAAGTGGTACTTCGGCTGATTCTCTCTGTGAGCTTCCGTTGGTGGAGGAAAGTGGTGGGTTATTGTCAGGTCACTGTACGTGTTCTGACCTCTATGTCCATTGTGGTACTGAATTACCTTTCACAACAGTGCTCCTCCTGTTCCTCATTGCACAAAGGCTGAGGTAGCGGTCCTGCTGCAGGGTTGTTGCCCTCCTACGGCCCCCTCCTCGTCTCCTGGTGTACTGGCCTGTCTCCTGGTAGCGCCTCCAGCCTCTGAACAGTATGCTGACAGACACAACAAACCATCTTGCCATAGCTCGCATTGATGTGCCATCCTGGATGAGCTGCACTACCTGAGCCACTTGTGTGGGTTGTAGAGCCCGTCTCATGCTACCACGAGTGTGAAAGCACAGCCAACATTCAAAAGTGACCAAAATATCAGCCAGGAAGCATTGGTACTGAGATGTGGTCTGTGGTCCCCACCTGCAGAACCACTCCTTTATTGAGTGTGTCTTGAAAATTGCCAATAATTTCCATCTGTTGTCTATTCCATTTGCACAACAGCATGTGAAATTGATTGTCAAACAGTGTTGTTTCCTAAGTGGACAGTTTGATTTCACAGAAGTTTGATTTACTTGGAGTTATATTCTGTTGTTTATGTATTCCCTTTATTTTTTTGAGCAGTGTATTTACATAACTGCAATTACTGGACTGTGGGCTCTAGGCAGTGCCAAGAGAGGGCGGAGTATGGTGAACAGGAAAAACTGCTGGACCATGAGGGAGGTGCAGACTGAGATGTTATGATGGATTGAGAAATTTGTGTTGTCCTCATTCTCTAAGATCAGTCAAACACAACAGGCATGTCTGCCTTCTTTGCAGCTGACTGCGGGCTTTCATTCAGCATGACTGGATCAGATAAGGAACCCGAGATTCTGCAGTCGGAGACCTGTATCTCAATATTTGGCACGGTAAAAGAGAAGAAGGAAAAAGCAGCAGATCCGATTAATGGAGCAGCTGATGGTTGTTGAGGTCTGCTGGTCCACATTTAGAGCCGTGGGATTCCCAGAGTAACTCATATGAACGTTCATACAAATTATTGCACTTTTTACCTCTACTCAGTTTTTTTTTGCAAAGTTGGAAGATTACGTGAGTTGGCTCATCCTTGCAGTGTCAAAAAAGGCCCAGGTTAGACAACACTTGCCACCCCTGCAATCTGCAGACCCGTGGATTCTGCTGGTCACAGCTGTGCGCCTCTATGTTCATGCCAACTGAGATCTACGACCTCATTATCATCATCCTCTGTGTTGTCACATTCCTCGCCCCTGGAGTCTCCCTCCTCCTCTTCCTGCCCTGACAACACAGTACAGTGCGTGTGAGCCTGCAGTGTGCGGGTGGGAGTCCCCTCTTCCATTTCAGACTGGACCTCATAAACGGGACCCTCGTTGCTGAGCCACCGCTTCACTCGGTATGGCCTTTTCTCCCACCGGTACTCTAGTTTGGTGTGTGGGTGCTTTTCCCTCACTAAGACTCAGTCTCCAGGCCGCAGGGCTGTCCCCTTTTGAGGAGCTACCTGGGGATGCTCCAATTCTTGCAGCCAGTTCTGCACTAGACGTTGAATTGTCCGCAGCCGCTGCCGATGTTCTTGAACCCAGGAGTAGACCCCAATCCATGGGTAGTCCTCCTCGGGTTCCAGCTCCAGCTCTGCAACCCCTTCCCAGGTCGGCCAAAGAACAAAGAGTAGGGGGTGAATCCAGTGGTGCTGTGTTTCTGATTGTTATACGCCCACACCAATTCAGGGATGGACTCAGTCCACTTCGCCTTCTGGTTCTCTTCCAGGGTCCTCAGCATTTGAATCAGAGTGCGGTTAAATCTTTCACAAGCCCCATTCCCCTGTGGATGATAAGGGGTGGTCCGTGACTTATTGATTTTGTACAGCTGGTGCAGCTCCTCCATCACTCTTCTGAGGAAGCAGGCCCCTTGATCAGATTGGATGCGCTTTTGACACCCGTACACCGGTATGAAGTGATTGCAAATTACGTGAGCAGCAGACTCGGCAGTCTGGTCCCGCGTGGGCATCACTACGGCAAATTTAGTAAAGTGGTCTATCATCACTAAACAATGCTCATAGCCTTGGTGTGCTGGTCCAATTGTCAAGTAATCTACAGTATTGCCAGTAAGTCCATGGGGTCAGAAGACCTCACCGTCTCTGTGGGGGCTCGCTGTTCTGGTGGTTTGACCAGCTCACAACTTCTGCATTGCCGATATACTTTCTCCACAGTGTTCCTTAAGTGGCAATGATAAAATAGGCGCTATATCCACTGGAAAGTTTTTTCTGGCCCAAAGTGTGCTCCTTTCTCATGTGCTTCCTTAGCCACCTGATCTATCAAGGACGAGGGAATCACCGTCTGCCATACAAGACTGAGTTCTGTTTGCAGGAATACCTTCCAGTACAGGATACAATCCCACAACTGGAGCCTCTTCCACTGGTATACTTCAGGTGACATGGACCACCTCTCGTGCTAATTGGGCATTAGTTCAGAGGACACGACCCACCTTCTCAACTGAGCTAGCTCCAGATCCTCCTTCTGCACTCGGACCCACTCATCGCGGGGTTGCTCCAGTAAATTCACACAGGCCTTTTCCTGATCAATTTCCCGCATCACAGCCACCGTCCTGGCAGTCTCTCCAAAACCTGGAACCTCCACATCTTCCAGTTCTTCCTCCTGGCTGGGTGCTGGTTTGCTATAGTTTACTCGGGAAAGGGCATCCGCATGAGCATTCTCAGCTCCTCTTTTATATGAAATTCTGTATCGGAACTTGGCCATTCGGGCTACTTAACGTTGTTCTAGGGCCCCTAACTTGGCATTCTCGAGATGGGCCAACAGATTGTTATCGGTGCGTACATGAACTTCTGAGCCAGCCAGATATTCCTCGAACTTCTCAGTCATTGCCCACACCAGCGCCAACAACTCCAGCTTAAACAAACTGTAGTTTTCTGGATTCTTTTCGGAGTCATGCAAAGACCGACTGGCGTATGCGATGACGCGCTCTTTACCATCCTGCATCTGCGATAGTATGGCCCCGAGGCCCTGCAGGCACCCATCAGTGTGCAAGATGAACGGTTGCGTGAAGTCAGCGTAGGCCAGCACGGAGGCCTCTGTCAAAGCCTTCTTCAAAGCCAAGAATGCCTCCTTCTGACGCTTCCCCCACTGTATGTTCCTGTTTTTGGTGCAAGAAGGCACTCCCCTCAACAACCCCTGGAGTTGATTAGCAAGGTGGGTAAAGCCTTTTACGAAGTGTCTGAAGTATCCTGTGAGTCCCAGGAATGCACGTAGATCTTTCACAGTTTTTGGAGTTGGCCATTCTTGTACCGCAGCGATCTCCTGGGAAGGCCTCACCCCCTTAGCGGAGACAACGTGTCCCCAGTATTCAATCTCGGTACGGAAGAGGTGACATTTCTGGGGTTTCACTTTCAAGCCGTACTTCTGTAGCCGACTCAGAACTTGCTCTAGTCTCTGCAGATGCTCCTCAAAGGTGGGGGAAAAGACGATGATATCATCCAAATAAATCAAAATGGCTTCAAAGTTCAGGCCTCCCAGACATCTCTCCATGAGTCGCTGAAATGTTCCTGGGGCATTTGCTAGGCCGAAGAGCATCCGGTCGGACTCATACAGTCCCATCGGAAGGATGAAAGCCGTCTTGCCTCGGTCTTGCTCAGACATGGACACCTGCCAGTAGCCGCTGGCCAAGTCTAACATGGAAAAATATCTGGCATTCCCTAGTGCCGTCAGGGACTTCTCTATCCTGGGCAGTGGGTACGAGTCCCGCACTGTGTAAGCGTTGAGCCGGCGATAGTCCACACAGAACCGAAAGGACCTGTCTGCCTTTCTTATCAAGACTATAGGTCATGGGCTCTGACTCTAGCCTATAACTCCCTTCTTCAGCATGTGTGACAGCATTCTCTTCACCTCCTGGTACATCTGTGAAGGTATTTGGTGGTGCTGTTCCCGGATTGGTGCCGCATCCCCGGTGGGTATCTCGTGGGTGATGGCCGTGGTACATCCAAAGTCATCTTCATCTTTGGTGAACATCTCCTGAAATTTCCCCAATACGGCTTCCACGTGAGGTACCCACTGCGGAGTAAGTTCTGAGAGCTCTGCCCTCATGTGTTCCAGTTTCTGGTGCTCTTCTTGCAGTAATCTGGGGTCCGGAGCTGCCTTGGCTTTGACGGTCACCAGCCACAGATCTTCTGGCCTTACGGTCAGCTGTACCACCTCACTTGGGACCAACTCGTCTGGGAGGCCTAGGACTTGGGTGATTTCGCTTCTAGGGGGCAAAGTTGCATCTATCTCCCCCAAATTTATGCAGCGCACAAGGACAGTTCCATCAGGCATGCTAGCCAGGGACCGCACGACCAATAATCCTGACGGCAGCTGGTCGGCTCTGCTGGGCTCAATTTGGACTTCGATCCCTTCCAGCGGGACGCCAGTTCGTATAGGCATGGGAATCACCGTCTGCCCAGGGGGCAACACTCGATTGACTGAGGCGGGGCGATGATTTTGCCGAGTTCCTTTCTGTCGCTGTATGCGTCCTGGACCTGGGCGGTCCGTATCAGTTGGTGAAAGACCCTTCTCTGTGGGCTCTGGTCGCTCCATTGTTGCAGGAACTGTTCCGGGGACTCGTTGAAAACCAGGTTTCCAGGGTCTTTTAACACATTCATGCCCAGGGTCACGGTATGGTCTTTAGCTACCTCTCCATCCACGAGGACCACTCCTCTTCTCCCAAGGTCTTTTCCGCAGACCTCTATGTTCATCCATACCACCCCTGCAACCAGAATGGGCAAGTGATTGGCCACCATAAGTTTGATCACAGGGCCCCATTTAGGCAGTAGCGCCTCTGTGAAGTGACGGCGGAAATATCTCTCAGGCATGGTGGTCAGTTGTGAGTCGGTGTCTATCAGGCACCGCATTGCTCTTCCATTGATTTCTGCCCAGACCAGAGGGCACATGGAAACAAGGCTGTGGGGACTTTTACTACTCCTCTGTTCTTCACGCTCTGAGCGGTGCCCCTCGAGCTCAGAGCCACCTAGTTTAAAGGAGGGCACAGGGATGGTCTGCGCTGCCGGGGACACCATCGGGCAATGTGGATGGGTTCTCCACAGGTGTAGCATGAAAGAGGGCTTCTCCTCCTGGTAGTTTCAGCCTCCCTTCGGGGGGTAGCTTCTCTGTCTCGCACCGGAGGGCCGGGCCCTTCTGCCAGAGTTCTTCTGGAGGCCGCCATTTCTTCACGGACCTGTCTAGTCTCCATTCTCAGGTCCTCCACCCACTGGGGGATATTGTCTGTGGTGGTGGTTACCTCCCCGCTCCACACCAGCACTGTCACTCCCTGTTCTTGTTCTCACACACGCGCCTCACTGCCAACCTCAGAGAAAATCATGTCTGGCTTTACTCTCATGCACTCTCGCAGTGCCTGTATCATCGCTGCGTCACGCAGTCCCGTCACCAGCTGATCCCTGAGCACCACATCAACTGATCCAACCCCTACATCATCCTTTCATCTGATAGCAGTGTGAAGTTCTTGTAGGGCGTTCATGATTTGGGTCATGGTCTCCCCCTCTCATTGTGGGTGAAACAGTCGCATGCGAAGTTCCCTTACGTCAGTGGGGTCCCCATGCATCTCCTCAAGTATGCGCAGCACTTTGTCCATGGTATCTCTCTCCTGGTGGGACCTATGCATGACAGAATCCCACGCCTTCCCCTCCAGGGCCATCAATGCAATTTCTGCCTCCAGGGCTGGTGTCATGGGATGCATTCGCATCATTCCCCGGATATGCTCCGTCCAACCCCAGAGCATTACATTGTTCCCAGTGAACCTTGGCAAATTATTCAACATGGCTCCCAGGGAAATGCTAGACCTGGGAACTTCCCCAGATGTTTGGTCTGCCCTTTCCGCGCTACCGTGTGACATCCTGCCAACTACGCCAAATGAAATAGTATGCAGGTACTGAATGTGTCACCACAGAACAGACAGACCAACAGTTGAGGGGTTTATTAACAGGAATCAGCTTCTCCTCACAGGGAGGAAGCAGTAGAATATAACTAACAATAAAACAGTGCAAAAATATGGGAGACAAACAGTGTAACAGAAGTAAGCAGGATTTCTTGAGAAAAAAGACACTTATCAGTCTGATGAGGACTTGCTTGAAGGGTCGTCTTCTCCAACATAGGCGCCGAGAAACAGTGGCACTTGTCGTCTCTCTGTTGTCTGTGGGCTGAATAGTCTCTAGGAACCTGCTGCCTGGGGTTTCGAGAGTTAATGTGATATGCACAGGCTTTGAGTCTTTAGCTTTTACAGCACAACCTATCCCGGGAAAACAATGGTCAGTCTATTATGAAGTCTCTCACCAGGAATCAAGGGCTCTGCACTGATACCATGGGTAACAGGGGTCACAGTCTCTGCACTGATACCGTGGGTACCAGGGGGTCACAGTCTCTGCACGGGCCAATGTCTCTGCACGAGTCTCAAGGCGCCCCTCTCCAGTCACAGCAGAGTCCGCTTTCATGTACTCACAAGATGCAGTCTTTCTGGGCAATCTCCCTGTATTTGTCCTCTGACCGGGAGCTCTCTCTCTCCCGGAGTGCAGCTGCGCCCTGATCTGACCGCTGCTCATGCTGCTCTGACCTTTGCATGCGTGCCTTTCCCACTCTCTGCCCGGCTTCCTTCCTGTTCCAGTCTCTAAGTCTGCCCCCTGGGGAACCTGTAGCACAGCTCAATGGTTCCAGGCACGGAGCCAAGAAGGTAACCACCCCCGGACTGTTCTTGTGCTTCACCTCCTTGCAGCTATATAGGCTACTCGGGTCTCTTCATCAAGCATAGTGTAAAGTTTCAGATTTTGTGTTAGTCTATGCCTGATGAAGAAACCTGAGTAGTTTTGAAAGCTTGCTATTTGTTACCATTTTTTCAGTTGGCCACTAAAAGTTATCAACCACTGACAATTATCAAATTTTTATATTTCACAAAGTAGATTAATTCTTCAAATCACGTGTTTGGAGTAAATTATGAGCAGACATTGCATGAGAGTATTTGGAAGCACTAATCAACTTAAGCATTTACCAAGCTGTGTACCCATGTCAATTGGACATGCTCATCAAAAGTTTACAGCTGAAGATGTTTTAATTCTCGAGCAGCAATCAAAGATTTTCAAAGGAGTGAAACAACTGAAAAACAAATTGCAAATTAATTTGATTTCCGTATAATAGAAAATTACCTCCTCTAAAAACACCTACCTCTACCTCAGAGGCGTATCTAGGGTTTCTGGCACCCCAGGCAAGAATTCATTTTGGCGCCCCCCTTCCCAAGCACATATGCAATTTGCACTTAGTCATGTACCGACGAGCCTCTCTCCCTAATGCTCTCAATATTCAGTGAAAAACTGAGAAAAGCAGAAGAGAAGCTCGTTGTCACAGGACTATAAGTATGAAAATTGCATATGATTGTAGTGTCCATGTGATGACCACTGGAACCTGCAGAGCTGAATCCTGAAATCGCAGGCTTCTGAATTCTCACAACTAATGCACTGCACACTTTTAGGATTCTCCCTTGCCGGTGGACAGTCATGTCAGCACAAGCATGTGATTTGTATACCTCTGACCACATTCCGACTAGACGTGCACGGCCTCGCTCAGTTCATTTTCATTGAGTGAGGCCATGTCTAGTCAGCATGTGACCACATGAATGTAAATCCCCAGCACAAGAGAATCCTGACAGCATGCAGTGCGCACTCTGAGAAGTCAGAAGTCTGCAGTCACAAAGAATGACTGCAGACTCATTACAAACCTGGGCATTCCCTTTAATGCTCCTAACATAAATAAAAACATAAGTTAGTTAGTATCATAAATAACAATTACATCCAGGTACCTTATAGATGATGTTGTCTCTGGAGTCATTCTCCTTCTTTTCTTCATCTTGTCCAGACCCCATGATGAGTTTTCTGATCAACAGCTCGTCGCTGCAGACTTCCATCTTCTCCGCTCTTTTGCAGAAAATCTCCACACGATACCCTTAAAGATATAAGTGTCATTATAATGCTCCTGAATAAAAAATTGCCCCTCACTATATTGTCTGCACAAAATATGACCCGCACACTGTCCCTCTTATGGTACATGCTCTTTACACTGACCTCTCCTTTCCATACCGGCCCCCTCTTCACACTGTCCTCTCATACTGTGTCCCCCTATAGGGCTCAGTATTTAAACTGTACTCTCATCACACTCCCCCTCCTTGGCATACTGTCCCCTCCTGGCTGTGCCCTTACACTGTCCCCCCATGCTACGCCCCCACTAATCAGTTTCTATTCTGTGCCCACGCACTTTTCTCCCCCCATACTGCCTCCTCACACTATTCCCCTCCCTCCTCATACTGTCTCCTCTCACATCCCCCTGTTCACCATACTGTCTCCTCATATATTTACCCCCTCACTTTCTACACTGCCTGCTAACCTGACTCCCCATACTGTTTCTGCACACATCCCATCACCCTCACTCCCCATACTCTGTCCACATACATTTTTCACATCGCCACTCATCCTGTCTCCACATACATTCCCCCATTCGCTCCTCATACTGTCTGCACCCAAACCTCATACTATTTCCTCAGATGTGCCCCCCATTACCCAGTACTGTTTCCTCATACATGCCCCCTATTCCCCAGTACTGTTTCCTCATACATGCCCCCAATTCCCCCATACTGTTTCCACATATCTGCCCCCCATTCTCCTGTACTGTTTCCTCATATATGCCCATTATTTTCTTCTACCCCACCCCATCATTGCTCTCTTCACCACCTCCATCTTTGCCTTCTCCACCACCGCTATCATTGCTTTCTCCCCACCACTCCATAATTTTCCATTCCACAACCTCCATCATTTCCTTCTTCCCCAGCACTCCCATCATTGCCCATTCCACCACCTCCATCATTTTCTCCTTTGCCTTTTCCACCACATCCATCATTTTCTCTTCCCCAACCCCATCATTGCCCTTTCCACCACCATCATCATTGTCATTTCAACCGCCATTACCATACTTGCCCTTTCCCCACCTCCATCATTTTCTCCCCTCCAATATCATCAGTGTTCTTTCCACCACCATCATCCTTGTCCATTCTACCACCTCCATCATTTCTCCCCCCTCATTATTGCCCTTTCCACCACCTCTATGATTTCCTCCTCCCCCACCATCATTGCATTCTCCCCCCACCACCATCATTGCCCATTCCAATTTCCACCTCCATCATTGCCTCCCCCACCCCCATCATTGCCCATTCCACCACCTCCATCATTTCCTCCCCCCACCCCATCATTGCCCATTCCACCTCCATCATTGCCACCTCCATCAGTGCCCATTCCACCACATCCATCATTTCCTCCTCCCCCTCCATCCCAATTATTGCCCTCTGCCCGTCAGCCCCATCATTGCCCTCACCTCTTCTCCCCATATGCACACACAAAACCATTTACCTCTCTGCACATTCACCCGCAGCGCTACGCATGCGCAAACACACACACACAACACACACACAGCACCTCTCACCTATATACACACATGGACAACATACACAGCACCTCTCACCTCTATATACACACACACAACACACACAGCACCTCTCACCTCTATATATACACACAACACACACAGCACCTCTCACCTCTATATATACACACACACACAACACACATACAGCACCTCTCACCTCTATATATACACACCCAGCACCTCTCACCTCTCTATACAGACACACACACACACACACACAGCGCCTCTATATATATACACACACACACACAAAACCTCTCACCTCTCCACAAGCACTGCTGCAGCATCTCATCGCCTTCCTCTGACACAGCTGGCAGCTGAATGATGACGTCATCCAGCGGCGCTGCCTGTATGCGAGGAAGCGCGGGCAGGAAGACAGATCACTGCAGCTCTGCTGCTATTTTCTCTTGAAGGCAGCGGAGCTGCAGGGATTTCTCCCTGCACGTCGCAACCACCCTGCAGGGGCCCCCTCCATCTCCGCTGGACCCCGATGCAGCGGCACAGGTTACACATGCGGTATGTCTGCAAATGTTGGGAGCCGGCATGCTGCAGTTTCTCTGTGCCAGCTGTCAGCTTGACAGTCGGCACAGAGAATGGCCAACTCTCAATCCGGGGGCGGCAGAATGCAGCTGCCAGGGGAGACATTGCGGGCCGCCAAATTAGGCAGCCCGACTGCACCCCCCTGCCGGCTGCGCCCGGGGCAGATGCCCCAGCTGCCCTCCCTCCTAGATACGCCACTGCTCTACCTTCACTGTTATCAAGAAAGGGGACAAAGAACTGGCCCAAGATTCATGTCAAAAGGGTAGAAGAGGAAACAAACACCTGACAACTCTGCTCTAGATTGCAAAGCCAGGCTCTATAATAGATGTCCATTTTGATCTTTGCTACCTGGTCTCTTCTATACAATTTTACTTGCCAGTTGCAGAAGTTTTAGCACACACTGTAATGAGCAGTACTCCTGTTCAGTTTACCCTATCATTGATTAAAGATTGCAAAGGAATGTGTTCTTTTATATGATTTCAGACAACAGAATGGAAAGATCAGAGAACAGGAAAAGTACATATCGATTTATCATTCCTATCAACAACCCTCTATATTTAATGCAGTATGGTCTTGGATGTCATTGATAAAGCTGAGCATTTATCAAACATTCCACCCTGTTTTCCATCATATTTTACTTAGCAATTCATCATGGGCTGAAATTCTGGCAAAGGTGTTTTTAGAAAGGAACAAAATGTTGGAATACTTTAAAAAACACTTCAACAAGGGGGCAGGGAAGTCATAATTCACAATTCTGATACTGAATAATACAATCAGACTATAAGACAGGAAAATATGAGCATTTTAGCCAAAACTTCCAAGGGTTGTCTAACATTTAATAATAATAATGATGACACTATGACATTTAATATTCAACAATTTATTAATTGCAACACTCGTAATGTAGTCTACAAAATAGATTGTATCTCATGCCACAAAACATATGTAGGGTGTACCACTCGTAAATTAAAAACCCGTATTTCTCAGCATTTATACGATATTTCCAATGTTAGAAAAACAATACCCGCAGTATTTCCTCTTTGTCCAAACATTTTATTGAGTATCATACACGCAATATTAGTTCTTTAAAAATTTCAGGTATAGAAAGAGTTACAAAATCTTCACGTGGTGGTGATATTGGCAGGGCTCTGCTTACCAGAGAGGCTTTTTGGATATTCAATCTCGGAACTAGGTTTCCAGAAGGCCTCAACAAAAAAAACGAAATCATGTTTCAATATTGAGTGTTTATTTTTCATTTTTTCATATTATGTCATTTATTTATTGTATATTATTCATGTATTATGTAACATAGTAACATAGTAACATAGTAACATAGTTAGTAAGGCCGAAAAAAGACATTTGTCCATCCAGTTCAGCCTATATTCCATCATAATAAATCCCCAGATCTACGTCCTTCTACAGAACCTAATAATTGTATGATACAATATTGTTCTGCTCCAGGAAGACATCCAGGCCTCTCTTGAACCCCTCGACTGAGTTCGCCATCACCACCTCCTCAGGCAAGCAATTCCAGATTCTCACTGCCCTAACAGTAAAGAATCCTCTTCTATGTTGGTGGAAAAACCTTCTCTCCTCCAGACGCAAAGAATGCCCCCTTGTGCCCGTCACCTTCCTTGGTATAAACAGATCCTCAGCGAGATATTTGTATTGTCCCCTTATATACTTATACATGGTTATTAGATCGCCCCTCAGTCGTCTTTTTTCTAGACTAAATAATCGTAATTTCGCTATTCTATCTGGGTATTGTAGTTCTCCCATCCCCTTTATTAATTTTGTTGCCCTCCTTTGTACTCTCTCTAGTTCCATTATATCCTTCATGAGCACCGGTGCCCAAAACTGGACACAGTACTCCATGTGCGGTCTAACTAGGGATTTGTACAGAGGCAGTATAATGCTCTCATCATGTGTATCCAGACCTCTTTTAATGCACCCCATGATCCTGTTTGCCTTGGCAGCTGCTGCCTGGCACTGGCTGCTCCAGGTAAGTTTATCATTAACTAGGATCCCCAAGTCCTTCTCCCTGTCAGATTTACCCAGTGGTTTCCCGTTTAGTGTGTAATGGTGATATTGATTCCTTCTTCCCATGTGTATAACCTTACATTTATCATTGTTAAACCTCATCTGCCACCTTTCAGCCCAAGTTTCCAACTTATCCAGATCCATCTGTAGCAGAATACTATCTTCTCTTGTATTAACTGCTTTACATAGTTTTGTATCATCTGCAAATATCGATATTTTACTGTGTAAACCTTCTACCAGATCATTAATGAATATGTTGAAGAGAACAGGTCCCAATACTGACCCCTGCGGTACCCCACTGGTCACAGCGACCCAGTTAGAGACTATACCATTTATAACCACCCTCTGCTTTCTATCACTAAGCCAGTTACTAACCCATTTACACACATTTTCCCCCAGACCAAGCATTCTCATTTTGTGTACCAACCTCTTGTGCGGCACGGTATCAAACGCTTTGGAAAAATCGAGATATACCACGTCCAATGACTCACCGTGGTCCAGCCTATAGCTTACCTCTTCATAAAAACTGATTAGATTGGTTTGACAGGAGCGATTTCTCATAAACCCATGCTGATATGGAGTTAAAGGGAACCTGTCACCTGAATTTGGCGGGACTGGTTTTGGGTCATATGGGCGGAGTTTTCGGGTGTTTGATTCACCCTTTCCTTACCCGCTGGCTGCATGCTGGCTGCAATATTGGATTGAAGTTCATTCTCTGTCCTCCATAGTACACGCCTGCGCAAGGCAAGATTGCTTTGCGCAGGCGTGTACTATGGAGGACAGAGAATGAACTTCAATCCAATATTGCAGCCAGCATGCAGCCAGCGGGTAAGGAAAGGGTGAATCAAACACCTGAAAACTCCGTCCATATGACCCAAAACCAGTCCCGCCAAATTCAGGTGACAGAGTCCCTTTAAACAGTTATTCTCATTGAGATAATCCAGAATAACATCCCTCAGAAACCCTTCAAATATTTTACCAACAATAGAGGTTAGACTTACTGGCCTATAATTTCCAGGTTCACTTTTAGAGCCCTTTTTGAATATTGGCACCACATTTGCTATGTGCCAGTCCTGCGGAATATATCCTGTCGCTATAGAGTCCCTAAAAATAAGAAATAATGGTTTATCTATTACATTACTTAGTTCCCTTAGTACTCGTGGGTGTATGCCATCCGGACCCGGAGATTTATCTATTTTAATCTTATTTAGCCGATTTCGCACCTCTTCCTGAGTTAGATTGGTGACCCTTAATATAGGGTTTTCATTGTTTCTTGGGATTTCACCTAGCATTTCATTTTCCACCGTGAATACCGTGGAGAAGAAGGTGTTTAATATGTTAGCTTTTTCCTCGTCATCTACAACCATTCTTTCCTCACTATTTTTTAAGGGGCCTACATTTTCAGTTTTTATTCTTTTACTATTGATATAGTTGAAGAACAGTTTGGGATTAGTTTTACTCTCCTTAGCAATGTGCTTCTCTGTTTCCTTTTTGGCAGATTTAATTAGTTTTTTAGATAAAGTATTTTTCTCCCTATAGTTTTTTAAAGCTTCAATGGTGCCATCCTGCTTTAGTAGTGCAAATGCTTTCTTTTTACTGTTAATTGCCTGTCTTACTTCTTTGTTTAGCCACATTGGGTTTTTCCTATTTCTAGTCCTTTTATTCCCACAAGGTATAAACCGCTTACACTGCCTATTTAGGATGTTCTTAAACATTTCCCATTTATTATCTGTATTCTTATTTCTGAGGATATTGTCCCAGTCTACCAGATTAAGGGCATCTCTAAGCTGGTCAAACTTTGCCTTCCTAAAGTTCAGTGTTTTTGTGACTCCCTGACAAGTCCCCCTAGTGAAAGACAGGTGAAACTGTACAATATTGTGGTCGCTATTTCCTAGATGTCCAACCACCTGCAGATTTGTTATTCTGTCAGGTCTATTAGATAGTATTAGGTCTAAAAGTGCTGCTCCTCTGGTTGGATTCTGCACCAATTGTGAAAGATAATTTTTCTTGGTTATTAGCAGAAACCTGTTGCCTTTATGGGTTTCACAGGTTTCACTTTCCCAGTTAATATCCGGGTAGTTAAAGTCCCCCATAACCAGGACCTCATTATGGGTTGCAGCTTCATCTATCTGCTTTAGAAGTAGACTTTCCATGGTTTCTGTTATATTTGGGGGTTTGTAACAGACCCCAATGAGAATTTTGTTACCATTTTTCCCTCCATGAATTTCGACCCATATGGACTCGACATCCTCATTTCCTTCGCTAATATCCTCCCTTAAAGTGGACTTTAGACAAGACTTTACATAGAGACAAACCCCTCCTACTCTCCGATTTTTACGATCCTTTCTAAACAGACTGTAACCCTGTAAGTTAACTGCCCAGTCATAGCTTTCATCTAACCATGTCTCGGTTATTCCCACTATGTCAAAGTTACCTGTAGATATTTCTGCTTCTAGTTCTTCCATCTTGATTGTCAGGCTTCTGGCGTTTGCGAGCATGCAGTTTAGAGGATTTTGTTTTGTTCCAATCTCCTCGCTGTGGATTGCTTTAGAAATGTTCTTACCTCCCATCTGAGTATGTTTTCCTGGGTCTTCTTTGTTCAAGTCTAATGTTTTTCTTCCCGTTCCCTCTTCTTCTAGTTTAACGCCCTCCTGATGAGTGTAGCGAGTCTTCTGGCAAATGTGTGTTTCCCAGGTTTGTTGAGGTGTAGTCCATATCTGGCGAGGAGTCCATCGTACCAGTAATTCACACCGTGGTCCAGGAATCCGAATCCTTGTTGTCTGCACCATCGTCTTAGCCAGTTGTTTGCATCAAGGATCCTGTTCCATCTCCTGGTGCCATGCCCGTCTACTGGAAGGATAGAAGAAAAAACTACCTGTGCATCCAGTTCCTTTACTTTCTTCCCCAACTCTTCAAAGTCTTTGCAGATCGTCGGTAGGTCTTTCCTTGCCGTGTCATTGGTGCCAACATGTATCAGAAGAAATGGGTGGACGTCCTTGGAGCTGAAGAGCTTTGGTATCCTATCGGTCACATCCTTGATCATCGCACCTGGAAGGCAGCATACTTCTCTTGCAGTTATGTCCGGTCTGCAGATGGCTGCTTCTGTGCCTCTCGGAAGTGAGTCTCCCACCACCACCACTCTTCGTTGCTTCTTGGCTGTACTTTTTGCTGTCACTTGTTGCTGTGTGCCCTTTTCTTTTTTGCTTGCTGGTATTGCTTCATCCTAAGGTGTGCCATCTTCATCCTCTACAAAGATTTGATATCGGTTCTTCAGTTGTGTGGTTGTTGATTTCTCCATGGTCTTCTTGCTTCTTTTGGTCACATGCTTCCACTCATCTGCTTTTGGAGGTTCTCTGACACTTTTTTCACCTTCTGTGACCAGTAGAGATGCTTCTGTTCTGTCTAGAAAGTCTTCATTCTCTTTGATGAGTTTCAAAGTTGCTATTCTTTCTTCCAGACCCCGCACCTTTTCTTCTAAAAGGGCCACTAGTCTACACTTCTGACAGGTGAAATTTGATTCTTCTTCTGGTCGGTCTGTGAACATGTTAAGTAAAAAGGGCAGCACACTGCAGCGCCAAAACATGCAAACTTGAAAACACGAAATTTGAACTGCATTATTGCACTAGAAATATGAAAAATGAGAGCTTTTAGCGCATAAAAATGGCCATATTTATGTGTACCTCTGTCTGTGAACATGTAGCACATGCTGCAGCTCACCATGTAGGTTGTCACATCTGCCATGTTGCTCCTAGATCCTGCTGACTTGCTGTGTGTTTTCCTTCTTGTGTAATCTACTCAGCCAAGCTCTCTTGCAATAATATCCTACAGGCAAAAATTACGGCGCGCGGTTTGGCGATGCTTTCCAAGCAGCTGGTCCCGGCTGTACCCAACGATCTTCTAGCTTAGGGAGACTTCGCTTTTCCCAGAAGGCACCTGGAATATGCAAATTAGCCTCCTCAAGCTTGAATCCCTGGTTTGGCGATGCTTTCCAAGCAGCTGGTCCCGGCTGTACCCAACGATCTTCTAGCTTAGGGAGACTTCGCTTTTCCCAGAAGGCACCTGGAATATGCAAATTAGCCTCCTCAAGCTTGAATCCCTGGTTTGGCGATGCTTTCCAAGCAGCTGGTCCCGGCTGTACCCAACGATCTTCTAGCTTAGGGAGACTTCGCTTTTCCCAGAAGGCACCTGGAATATGCAAATTAGCCTCCTCAAGCTTGAATCCCTGGTTTGGCGATGCTTTCCAAGCAGCTGGTCCTGGCTGTACCCAACGATCTTCTAGCTTAGGGAGACTTCGCTTTTCCCAGAAGGCACCTGGAATATGCAAATTAGCCTCCTCAAGCTTGAATCCCTGGTTTGGCGATGCTTTCCAAGCAGCTGGTCCCGGCTGTACCCAACGATCTTCTAGCTTAGGGAGACTTCGCTTTTCCCAGAAGGCACCTGGAATATGCAAATTAGCCTCCTCAAGCTTGAATCCCTGGTATGTGTTTCTTTCTTAATTTGTGTTTTTTTTTGTTGCGTATTTCGCATCATTGTTTGATTTGAAAACAGGACCTTCACTTACGTGATCATGTGATTGAGTCCTTTCAATTTGATTGGCTTCAAGTTCCTTTATATATTTTCACTGGATCTTGGGTAGTCAAGCTTTGACAAAGACCGCAGCACGGTCAAAACGCGTTGCTTCACCCATAGGGGTTATGGTGTTGTCTCAGGAGCATTTTGTATTTCTACATCTTGTATTTTAAAACAAGTTTTTCATTAAACAGTTTATTTATTTTATTTTTATTGAGCTGGAACATTGTGCTTTTTTCTACTCTCCAAGTCTCCTCAGGATCAAGGATCAACAGATAAGAGCTTGTAAATATCAGGCAGCTCCTATCCCTGTCCGGTATGCAGATAAGCACACAAAGATGTACATGGAGCAGGGTTGCCAACTTGACTTTTTATTTTTTTCTGGACAGCTTATCAAAAAATCAGAGACAGACAATATTTTTATGGATGCATTGGAAAACCATACTAAATCATTATGATTATAAGTGATCCATGTCTACTGCCCATAGTTCGGATATGGAGACATCAGCTGCATTCACTGTTAACTGTGAAATGATGATAGTTGTGGTCAAAATAATCTGTAGAAGTTTCTTCAGCTTCAAAAAAATTATATGTTTTTAAGGACTGAAAAAAATTGCCCTATTTTTATGGACTGTCCTGGAATTTTTGGACAGTTGGCAACTCAGACGTCTACAATTTTCAGACTTGACTGGTCAATGAAAATTAAGGAGACCATGCGACTGTAGCATGAGAGAGACCCAATATAGGTACTAAAAGAGCTTGATCAGGCATGACAAGCTTTGGTTTGATGCTTTCTCACCAAGTCACAATCAGGTGAATGCTATCCTAACGGATCACAGGAAATTGACAATTTAGCTTTCTGTGCTTTGAAGTGGTTGTACTTTTCCATTATGTCTTTAATGGGCATTTCAGACCCTTCGGTAACCATGGTTACAACCACTAGTAACTAGCTGTCACTATATCAGTGGTCATAACCATGGATGCCTAAGGTCATGTAATGCCTGCACATTAGGAAAGAGACACAGTGAATCAGAAAAACTATACTACATTTCTAATTGGAGGTATTTGCTAATATTATTATTATTACACTTACTGCATATTGGAATATGATCTTGGAGATGAGAATACCCCTTTACGCTACAAGTCTATGTGACTGCAGAATTGTGAATCCTCTCATCACACGCACTGCAAGTCATGAGAATTCTCTGGTTCCGGAGTCGGGAGTGGCGAGCATGAGACCTCAAGAATGTGACTTGTACACATGTGGTCACCTGCCGACTAGATTGATGCAGCCTTGCTCAATGCAAGTGTATTGAGTGAGTCCAGACACAGTCTAGTTGGAATGTGGCGTGATGTATGCAAATCACATACATCTCATAACTGACCGCTGCCTGCACCGGCAGAGGAGAATACTCACAGCACGCACTGAGTGTGATGAGAGGATTCTCAAATCTGCAGTCACGTAGAGTGACTGCAGACTTGTACCCTAAGGCCAGACAACCCCTTTAAATCATGATGCTATAAATGTATGAGTAGTTCATTTGAATTCTAGAACATTAATAAGACTTAGTAGAAATAAATAGATTTACCTGCAATCAAGGCATACCAAATGAGAGTGTGGGGGGAGACCTTGCATCAAGGAGTTTACAATCTGTTGGATATTAAGAGCGCCCAGATTATACTCTATATATTCCATTACACCATACCTATTGGGAGTGATTACCTCTTCTGTACATCTGTACATTGCTAGGTGAGACTCACATCTCTGCTCTTTACTGCACAGAGTCCTGACACCTTTGTTTGATGGCATCAAGCTGTGTTCTTTACAACTTCACACATAATCACAGGCAAGTCACTGCCAGCTCAGGGTCAGCATGTTTGATGTTTGCAGCAGAGTAATGGTCCATTTAGTCCCCGTTTGCTATTTTCTTTTCACTTGCTTGTCTAGTAGTCATTAGCATTCCAAAAAGACAAAAGGAATGGAATATTCAGGTGTCATTTTATTCAGTGGTATTATGGTAGGAAACAATAAGTGGTACAATGCCGAACACAGAAAATAAATAGGAATCAGAATTTTTATTTTGTCATTCCATAGTTATAATTGAGAATTGAGTAAATAAAAAGAAGTATACCATTTATATATTTGCTTTACTAAATTCAATTTTTGGTCATTATGCCCCCCCCCCCCCCAAAAAAAATCTAATTAAAAGAGATCAAAACTTCATATGTACCCCAAATGGTACTCAGAAAAACTGCAACTTCTCCTGGAAAAAACAAGCTCTCACACAGATCCTTAAAAATATACATATATATATATTTAGGGCCTCAAAAATGGTGACATAAATGTGTAATTTTTTAAGAATTTAAGGAATGCCCATAGACTTAAAACATAAAAGCGATTAACATGCTTCTCTGCTATAGTGTTTTAAAATGTAATTGCAGAGTAAGCAGCAGCACAAAATCGAGCAGCTGCAGGAGAACAGAGTCGGATGTCAGACACAGCCAGACTCCACCTTCCTAATTGTTGTTATGTACAACAATGAACAAGCACAGTGTATACAGCACAGGAAGAGCTAACAGCACCTTCTCCTTCCAACCCAATAATTTTGTGATCACCGGGTGCTGAGAAAGAGCAGGAGCTGTTGGTCCTAATAGATCCAAGATCAGCTCTGTAGTGCAGCCAGGAGGTTGACTTTGCCATGTAATTGAAGCTATTGTACCAGTCCCAGTTACAGAGGAAATTACAAATGTATTAAAGGAAGAATATATTTAAGCGTTGAAATGCCCCCAAAGGTATCACCTAATGATGGTTGTTGGATTCACAATGTGTGAAATAAATGAATAAAAGCATGGAAAAAGGTAATAAAAAAAAAAAAATATATATATATATATATATATATATATACACACACACTGGCAGTTGCTGTTAACCTCTCTCCTTTAAAAATACGTACCTGATATTTAAATATATTACTTACAGAAAAGGGAACAATATAGAAAATGTATGTGGTGATTCTCTGCAGTAACAAAATAAAAAGATGTATTTTCTTTTTTCCCTCCAAAATCACAAAAAATGAAAATAACAAAATAATTAATCACCAAAAGTTGCAAAAATAAATTGAATATCCTAACGAGAAAAAGTTTTAGCCCTCTTAAAGGGATCCTGTCAGGTAAAAAAATTCTAATAACCTGCAGATTTGGAGTTAATCTGCAGGTTAATAGAATTCAGGACCTGTCCATGGCTGACACAGAGAGCCTTGCTGCCGGGAGGAAATTAACTTTACTCCTCTTAGCCCGCTCGGGCTTTCAGTCATAAGGGAGTGCTGATGCGGCTTTAGTCACCGTTCAATGCATACTAAGTTGAAACCATGCCCCGGCACTGACTGACAGCTCTCTCCAATTCTGAACCAAGAATCCCACCGATCAGTTGTTATAAGCCAATAGCTGACAGTGGCTGGATTTAAATATATTGTGCCCGATTCATCAAGAATGATGTTATTCACACAAGTCTTGATGAGGAAATGTACTGGTGTCAGGCATATGCCTCTTCATGAATCAGGAACGTATGTGTGGCATGACCGTCCATGTGCGCCTTATGACAAATTCTACTCCTACTTGAGTAAGATTTATGGTGTAGTGAATGCTGCTTATCATAAATTTGATGAGCGGAAGTTGCCTCGCCCCGTCCCGCTCCCGTCTCATCCACTTTGTTGGAGATGTTCGAAAATGGCGTGAGAACGCCAAAAGTAGTATAACTTTAGCTCAGTCTCCATTTGCACCAAAATTATGCAACTATTCAAAGCTTTTTATGCCAGAATACTGACATAAAAAGCTTTGATGAATCATGCCCATTGAATGGAACTGCAAAGCACAGATCATCCATTGAGTAGCAGCAGCTGCCGGGCACTGCAGAACAGCTTCTATTCTCTTGAATAGGTTACATCTGGTATTCCAGAACAGCTCCTATTCAATCCCATTCAGTATTTATCCATTCAGTACGTATGACAGGATTGCTCGAGAATAATCTATTGTGACCTGACCCCCCCTTTAAAAGCCATCCCTTAAATAGCAGAAATTAAGAGATTGCTGGTAGCACACTACACAGTATCTATATAAACTATTAACAGATTTTTTTTTATATATGAAGATGCTCATTTTTTTTAAATAATTTTGATAGCTCACATGCATTTAGTTTTCTTGAAAAATATGATAATACTAGATGGTGGCCCGATTCTAACGCATCGGGTATTCTAGAATATGCATGTCCACGTAGTATATTGCCCAGTCATGTAGTATATTGCCCAGCCACGTAGTATATTGCGCAGCCACTTTGTGTATTGCCCAGCCACGTAGTATATTGCCCAGCTACGTAGTATATTGCCCAGTCACGTAGTATATTGCCCAGCCACGTAGTATATTGTGCAGCCACGTAGTATATTGCCCAGTCACCTAGTACATTGCCCAGCCACGTAGTATATTGCCCAGCTACATAGTATATTGCCTAGCCACGTAGTATATTGCCCAGCCATGTAGTATATTGCCCAACCAGGTAGTATATTGCCCAGCCACGTAGTATATTGCCCTGTCACATACTATATTGTCCAGCCATGTAGTACAGGGTGGAGCGCGGTAATTTGCTTTTTTGCACTGCATGCTGTGGCGGCACTGTCGGTCGAAGAGAGGGGAGAGTGGGTGTGGCTTACAGTGGCTGATGGGAGATTTGTATTCCTCTGCCTTTCAGTTGCCATCATGCAGTGGACACGTGAGGAGAGGTCATTTTGTGTTGAAGCGTATTTTTCAAATGCCCACTCGATCATTGCAGTGCAGCGTGCTTTTCGTTTACAATTCGCTGTTCCTCCACGCGGACGTGTTCCTGGACGGCAATCAATTGTAAATTGGGTGAATTTTCACATTTTCACCTCAGTGGGTGTGTAAACAAACAAAATATGCGTTACTGGAGTGAAACAAACCCCAGAGAAGTTCACGAGAGACCTCTGCATTCGGGCCGCGTCACTGTGTGGTGCGCCATATCACGAGTAGGCATCATTGGTCCTTACTTTTTTCAGGATAATGGTCGTGCCATAACTGTGAACTCCGAACGGTACTTGTCTATGATACAGGATTATTTTCAGCCGGCTCTTGAGGCAATGGAACTAGAGGATACATGGTTCCAACAGGATGGTGCCACTGCACACACAGGGAGGGTTACCATGAATTGTTTGAGGCAAATGTTTCCTGGACGGCTTATCTCTTTGAGGGGAGATGTGAACTGGCCAGCACGCTCACCAGATTTAGCCAAATGCGATTTTTTCCTTTGGGGTTACCTGAAGTCTAAGGTGTATATCAACCGTCCCAACACCTTGGAAGACCTAAGGAACAATATTGAAGCTGAAATTGGCAGAATACCAGTGGACATGCTTGATAGAGTTCATGAAAACTTCAGAAAACGTATGCAGCAGTGTGTGGATAGCGAAGGTCGACATTTGCCAGATACACTATTTAAAACCATGTAATTTAAAAATTCCATTACTGTTCAGTATAATTAAAATATAAAATAAAATTTTTCTAATGATCATAATTTTTTTATTTCATTCCCAAATCAGCAAATTACCGCGCTCCACCCTGTATATTGCCCAGCCACGTAGTATATTGCCCAGCCATGTAGTATATTGCCCAACCACGTAGTATATTGCCCAGCCACATAGTATATTGCTCAGCCACGTAGTATATTGCCCAGTCATGTAGTATATTGCCCAGTCATGTAGTATATTGCACAGCGACGGAGTATACAGCACAGAGCCATGTAGAATACAGACTTAAAATAAAAAATAAACATATAGTCACCCTCCGTTGAAGTCCTGGCCCTGCGTGCGGTGCACCCGGCAGCTTCCGGTCCCAGGGTTGGTATGGGCGCAGGACCTGTGACGACGTCACGGTCACATGACCGTGAGGTCATGGCAGGTCTTTCTCGCAGGACCTGTGATGATGTCGCGGTCACATGACCATGACGTCATGGCAGGTCATTGTCGCATACCATCTTCGCCACCGGAACCTGCCGCTTGCATGGACTGGTCACCGGAGCGTCGCGAGGAGCGGGAAAGGCGCGGGAATGTGAGTATATGATGATTATTTTTTAATTATTTTTATCATTAGATCTTTTTACTATTGAGGCTGCATAGGCAGATCCAATAGTAAAAAAGTTGGTCACACAGAGTTAATAGCAGTGTTAATGGAGTGCGTTACACCGCGGCATAACATGGTCCATTAGCGCTGCCATTAACCCTGTGTGAGCGTTGACTGGAGGGGAGTACGGAGCGGGCACTGACTGCGGGGAGGATGGAGCGGCCATGTTGCCGCCAGACTGCGCCTGTTGCTGATTGGTCGCGGCAATGGTCATGGGCGTTTTGCCACGACCAATCAGCGACTTGGATTCCATGACAGACAGAGGCCGTGACCAATGAATATCCGTGACAGACAGAAGGACAGACAGAAAGATGGAAGTGACCCTTAGACAATTATATAGTAGATGATTACCACAGTCCTAGGATATTAGCATTTCTATCTTACACTACGCCTGTGTGTATATTTTTGTCTTAAGTAAACGTGTAGAGGAAACAGTTGCCAGAATTTTGCCAACAGGAGTGGAATATTACGCCGTTCCGATTATTACATCAGCGCATATGGTGCTTGTTTAGGGCAAAAGTTAATTATTTTTTTAAGAAAGTGTAGGACTTCTCCATCCTTTTTCATTTTTCGTAATCCAACATAAGAGAAAGTCATGCATGACTGATGTACTAAAATAGGCTATTTGGGTCCTGTCCATAACCAAAAGTGGTCAGGAACATTTCATTCTCCTAAATATATGAAGTGCGTATTACTGCCAATGCTTGTAAAGTAGAGGGTGACCAGCTGCCAGTTGTATAAGTTAATGCAATTGCTACTTTCAGATTATCCAAGAGTTCCAACAATTTTGGACAGGGTGCTGTTATATGGCACTGCTTCCAGTTAATGGCTCACCTTCCATTTGTTCATCTGTTTGTGCATCTGTTTTATATTTTAAGTTGTTTGCTAAAAAGAGAAAACCTATATATTGGAAAAAGCTGCGTTGCCATATGAAGCATGAGAATTTCATTTGTATTGTCTTCTGTTTGAGCTCCTGCTGCCTTCATAAATTTCAGCAAAATCAACCACACCTAGGATTTCAAAGCCAGGACTTAAAGCTGCAGATGCTTATCTTCTGGGAAGAAGTATTAAAGAAGGAGGAGAGCATGGCTTTAAATCTCTTGCTTTAAATCTATTCACAAAGTGTTTTTTTCCTTATAATTGTATCCATGGTACAGTTTTATGTTGTCTTTACTGTTGCTAGCAAAAAGTTAATATATAGAATTAGAGTTTAGTGACTTTTACTTTTTTAGGATCGAGTCGGGTTTCCTGAAAGGCCGGGTCGGGTGAAATCGGCTGATTATTGCGAAAATTCGGGGGTTCGGACGAAACACGAAACCCAATGCAAGTCAATGGGTAATCAAAGCCGGCAGTGAGTGGAGGACAGGAAAACACCTACAGTGCCCATTTTAATGCCAAAAACATCAATTCGTATTTCTTAAGCTTGTCAATCTTAATATACTTTATAATAATAGTTAAGCATTGAAAACAGGGGCTCATTTGGCTAAAGTTGTGGGGGGTAGGGCTGGCTCAAGATTTTTGTGGGCCCAGGAAACGTGGAATACGTCACGGCGGTGGAGCAGGGAGAGGTAAGTATTTCAACTTTGCAAGTGCTGCGATCCTGAGCAAGCAGGAGGGGCCCACTAGTTGGCACTGGCACAGGGCCCCTCATAGTACGGCGGTGTGTTTGACGGCGGGCGGCACCTCCCACTGGCAGAGACACTTTTGCGTACTATGAGGGGCCCTATGCCAGTGCCAACGAAGATGCCCCCCCACCTGATGAAGAAACCTGCACTTTCATCTGCGCCTTCCTCTTTGTCCCCGTGTAAGGTGGTATAGTATGCGGGAAGGGGAACCTGACTTTCAGTAGGGTCAGATTCTGGCTGTGTAGAGTGTAAGGGGAATGTAGTGGTCTGGGTCAATGTACCATTAGACACGTCCACAAAACACCAAACACTGTATGCTTATACCCGTGCTATAATCAGCAATTATACACTATAATGGTTCTATATCAGTGACTAGTGCTCTGTGGAAATAATGTGGACCAGACCACTGACAAGGGAAAGGGGCAACCACAACCAAAATATAGATAAATACCAGATAGGACACCAAGCAAGGAGTAGGTATAAAATGCCTTTATTATGTATAGTTGGCAAATATATGTATTTATTAATAATAACAATTTGTGCGCACAACAGGACACGACCGGGCATGCGCACCACCAAGGGCCGCGTCTAGAGTAAGTAAACAAGAAACTACCAGCCGCAGCCGCAACAGCTAAAGGATGACAATATTAACTGCTTGTGGGCCAGATGACATGAACAGATGGTAAAAAGTGGACATAACTGCCCCTATGTAAAAAAATAGTCCATCGCAGTAGATGCTAATTTAACACTGTGGGGAAAATCTAAGTAATTACTAAGAGGAATTAACCCCACATGTCAAGATGGACCGTTGCAGCAATACTTCCAAAAGGAAAGGAAAAAGAATGGTCTAAATACGACTGAATATCAAGGGAATCTTATTTTATATATATATATATATATATATATATATATATATATATATATATATATATATGTATATATATATATATATATATATATATATATATATATATATATACACAAAAGGTAGAGAATATATAGGAGACCTATACAGCATATGCACGCATAATTACAACAGGTATGCTATACAATAATGCACAGTCTTTCAAAATACGATGAGGCACACCTATAAAATGAAACAAAAATACATTTTTGCATTCTGCATACATGTACGTATATTTAATATATCATATGCAATTTTTCTACAGGAAAAGATGTCCAGTCCGATTTGGAATAGGCTCCCCTCCTCCAACCAAGATACTCCCGTCCAAGCAAACGACACATCAGTGCAGCAGCAAGGAACCAAAAAGAAGTGCATGATCAGGTAAGTAGACCACTAAAAATAAATATAAAATATATATTATTTAAAATTGAGAAAGGTCCACACCTTGGACTGAAACGTCGCACATGGGCCAATAAAATACTCTTATTTTTTCTACTGGAGTGCTGCCTTCATCTTTCTGGACAATAGCATGAGGTTTGGTATATACCTGGAAGGATTTTTTGCACCCTCTGTCTTCTTTTGGTGCTGCTTTTTGTTTTCTTTTTCTATATATATATATATATATATATATATATATATATATACTAAGATTCCCTTGATATTCAGTCGTATTTAGACCATTCTTTTTCCTTTCCTTTTGGAAGTATTGCTTCAACGGTCCATCTTGACATGTGGGGTTAATTCCTCTTAGTAATTATTTAGATTTTCCCCACAGTGTTAAATTAGCATCTACTGCGATGGACTATTTTTTTACATAGGGGCAGTTATGTCCACTTTTTACCATCTGTTCATGTTATCTGGCCCACAAGCAGTTAATATTGTCATCCTTTAGCTGTTGCGGCTGCGGCTGGTAGTTTCTTGTTTACTTACTCTAGACGCGGCCCTTGGTGGTGCGCATGCCCGGTCGGCGTGAAGGGGCTCGGCCGCATCGCGTCCTCGTAGCTATGGAGACGTCGGGTACTCTGCCCCCGTACGTCCGGCTGCGTGACGCGGGTGGCGGAAGTTCTGGAACGAAGGGACCGCGCATGCGCCGCCTACACCCGGCCCGTGGTGCTAGATTAGGGGACTATATATTAAGCGCCTAGGCGTCTCAATAGCCCCCCCCCCTGACGAGGGATTACGATCCGAAATGCGCGTTGGGGTGCGTTACCACAAGGACTTGGCTGACCCTGGTTATTTAATTGAAGGTATAGTGTGCTTCTCCATATTAATTACGTTTTGCATCTTGTGGTGGGACTCTTTTTGCTGGATTCTTCCTGCAGCCACATTTGGTGCTTCAGCAGATCTTTTGCTGACACCAGTGCGCATTCTGTTGCAGGATTGTTTATTTCAGGCTATATATGCCGCCATCTTGTGCACTTTTGTTACTTTGCATTTGTGCACATTCTATTTAGCACCTTGGTGCTTCAGCAGATTTTTTTGCTGGCACCAGTGTACATTCTGTGACTGGATTGTTTATTTTAGGCTACATATACCGCCATCTTGTGCACTTTTGTTACTTTGCATTTTTGCACAACTTTATTTAGCACCTTATTTCATATAATCGTGTGTGACTTTTACTTGAATAAATTGCTTATTTGCACTTTTTTTGTCACTGTGCACTTTTTATATATTATTATTGATAACTGTCACGTTGCACTTTAGTGCGGTTTTTTCATATATACTATCTTAGGCATCCAATTCATTTTTTTAGTTTTTCTTACTTTTTAATATTATCCACTATTATTTTTGGTATCAAATATATTTTTCAGGATATATTATTTTTTTGGGTTATATATTTTTAGGGGTAGCACCTTCTTTTAGACATACAAATATATTTTTGGGTCAGTCCTTACCATCTTCCTTTTTTATATTTTTTTACATATATATACTGTATATATTGCTTTTATATTCATTTGCTTATATCTTTTTTGTCCTGTTGTGCACACAAATTGTTATTATTAATAAATTCATGTATTTGCCAACTATACATAATAAAGGCATTTTATACCTACTCCTTGCTTGGTGTCCTATCTGGTATTTATCTATATTTTGGTTGTGGTTGCCCCTTTCCCTGGGTCAATGTATCAGCAGACTCATCTAGCAGTGGCTGGGCAATGGGCCGGATGAGGAGGAAACACAGATATAGGCCCAAATAAGAAAGTAGGTTAAATGCAGTTCAAAATTGGTAACAGGACTAAACAGGCGGCATTGCTTTGTTCAGCGGAGGACAACTGTAATGAGGGGCAGACACAGTTAGTAGGCCCAAATAAGAAAGTAGGCTAAATGCAGTTCAAAATTGCTAACAGGACTAAACTGGCGGCATTGCTTTGTTCAGTGGAGGACAACTGAAATAAGCGGCTCAGACAGTCTTAGTAGGCCTAAAATAAAAAAGTAGGCTAAATGCAGTTCACAATTGGTAACAGGAGTACATAGGCGGCATTGCTTTGTTCAGTGGAGGACAACTGTAATAAGTGACTCAGACATACTTAGTAGGCCTAAAATAAAAAAGTAGGCTAAATGCAGTTCACAATTGGTAACAGGAGTACATAGGCGGCATTGCTTAGTTCAGTGGAGGACAACTGTAATGAGTGGCTGACACAGTTAGTAGGCCAAAATAATAAAGTGGGCTAAATGTCAGCCAAAAAAATGTTCATAAATAAACTGGAGGCATAGCTAGGTACAGGGGTGGGCTCCTCTGCTGAGTAGCAGACAGTGGTATTTTGCGCAAAGTATTAACTGGTCTAAATGGAGGCCATGGCCCCTGTATATTTTTACTATCATCTATCATTGCAACAAATTTGTAATGGCAAGGCCATGTAAGGATTTAGCATCACAGACTACACAGTGGTGGAGCAGGGAGAGGTAAGTATTGCAAGTGGTAGAGCACTGTTCGAGCAGGGGGGGAGCACTCTCTCGTGGGTGGCGGTACTGGCACAGGACCCCTCATATTACGACGGTGTGTCTGACGTTGGTTGAGCACCACCACCATCAGAGACACTTCATTGTACTATGAGGGACCCTGTGCCAGTGCCATCTCCCAAGAGTGGGCACACCCACCTGTCCAGGCAAATGGCACTCGCACGGGTGCTTGCGCCAAGTGGTGACCACGGCCCTGTGGGGGGAGTCAGCCCATTTAGGGAGGTATAAAAATGTCCTATGGTGGACATTCAGCAGCTGCAAATGGAGGAATTGGAGCAGTCAGTAAGAGGAAGCCAAAAGCAAGACATTTTTCAGGCAAGCTACGTGTCAGCAGGGGAAGATGGGGCAAAATTATTTGAAATCCATGATTGGTTCATTTTAATGAAGGTTAGATCATCAATATTCTGGGTAGGCAGACGTGTCCTTTTTTCGGTCAGTATTGAACCAGCAGCACTGAAGACTCTTTCTGATAGCACACTATCAGCTGGGCAAGCAAGCTCCTGTAATGCATATTCTGCCAATTCAGGCCAGGTGTCTATTTTAGATTCCCAGTAATCAAAGGGGAATGACCTGTGAGGGAGAACATCGATAAGGGAGGAAAAATAGTTGGTAACCATACTGGACAAATGCTGTCTCCTGTCACTTTGAATTGATGCAGCAGTGCCTGTCGTGTCAGCGGTCATTGCGAAATCACTCCAGAACCTGGTCATAAAACCCCTCTGTCCAACGCCACTTTGGATTTGTGCATCTCTAACAGCTCTGCCATGTTGCCCCCTACAGCTCGTGTGAGAACCATCACTGCATCTGTGTGCTGGGAATGCCTGAACCAAAAGGTCTACAAGAGTTGCTTGTTTGGTAGCCAATATTTGCTCCAGGTTCTCATGTGGCATGATATTTTGTAATTTTCCTTTATATCGGGGATCTAGTAGGCAGGCCAACCAGTAATCGTCATCGGTCATCATTTTGATAATGTGGGTGTTCCTTTTTAGGATGAGCAAGGCATACTCTGCCATGTGGGCCAATGTTCCAGGTGTCAATTGACTGCTTGTGCTGGGTTGAGGAGCACTTTCTTGCAAATCAAATTCACTTGTGGCCCACAACAACCCTGTACCTGACCTTGCAACGCCACCAGTTTCTATTGCCCCCTGAGAAGCATCCTTCTCCCATAAATATTCATCCCCATCATCCTCTTCCTTCTCCTCCTCTTCTTCCGCCACCTCGTCCAGGAGAGTTCCCTGTCCAGACAATGGCTGACTGTCATCAAGGCTTCCCTCCTCCTCGGCTGCAGTCGCCTGCTCCTTGATGTGTGTCAAACTTTGCATCAGCAGACACATTAGTGGGATGTAGGGTTGAGTGACTTTTACTTTTATAGGATCGGGTCGGGTTTCACGAAGCCCGACTTTCTCAAAAGTCGGGTTGAGTGAAATCGTCCGATCCTATAGAAAAGTCGAGGTCGGGGTCGGCCGAAACACGAAACCCAATGCAGTGCAATGGGATACTATGGTTCCCAGGGTCTGAAGGAGCGGAAACTCTCCTTCAGGCCCTGGGATCCATATTTAAGTGTAAAATAAAGAATTAAAATAAAAAATATTGCTATACTTACCCTCTGACGCGCTCTGGTACTAACCGTCAGCCTTCCTTCCTTAGAATCAGCGCGTGAAGGACCTTAGATGACGTCGCGGCTTGTGATTGGTCGCACGACCGCCCATGTGACCGCTCACGCGACCAATCACAAGCCGCGACGTCACCGAAGGTCATTCAAGCGCTGATTCTTAGGAAGGAAGGCTGCCGGAAAGAAGCAGGGCGCGTCCGAGGGTGAGTATATACATAATAGGAATTATGACGCGCCCTGCTTCTTTCCGGCAGCCTTCCTTCCTAAGAATCAGCGCTTGAATGACCTTCGGTGACGTTGCGGCTTGTGATTGCTCGCGTGAGCGGTCACATGGGCGGTTGCGCGACCAATCACAAGCCGCGACGTCATCTAAGGTCCTTCACGCGCTGATTCTAAGGAAGGAAGGCTGCCGGCTAGTACCAGGGCGCGTCAGAGGGTAAGTATAGCAATATTTTTTATTTTAATTCTTTATTTTACACTTAAATATGGATTCCGATACCGATTTCCGATATTGCAAACATATCGGAACTCGGTATCGGAATTCTGATACCAGATTCAGAAGATCGCTGACCTCATGGCCGACCCCACACAGGGGTTGGGTCGGGTTTCATGAAACCCGACTTTGCCAAAAGTCGGCGACTTCTGAAAATGGCCAACCCGTTTTGCTCAACCCTAGTGGGATGCTCATGCTTATGATGGCGTCGTCTGCACTTACCAGCCATGTGCATTCATCAAAACACTGAAGGACTTGACAGAGGTCTTGGAGCTTCGACCACTGGAAACCAGACAACTCCATGTCTGCCATCCAACTGCCTGACCATGTATGTGTATCCTCCCACAAATAAATGACAGCACGCCTCTGTTCACACAGCCTCTGAAGCATGTGCAGTGTGGAGTTCCACCTTGTTGCAACGTCGATTATTAGGCGGTGCTGGGAAAGATTCAGCGATCGCTGATGGTCCTCCATACGGCTGGAGTGTACGGGCGACCAGCGGATGTGCGAGCAAAGTCTTCGCACCTTCAGGAGCAGGGCTGGTAACTCCGGATAATTTTTCAGGAAGCACTGCACCAGCAGGTTCAAGGTGTGAGCCAGGCAAGGAATGTTTTTCAGTTCTGAAAGGGCTATGGCAGCCATAAAATTCCTTCCGTTATCACTGACTACCTTGCCTGCCTCAAGATCTACATTGCCCAGCCATGACTGAATTTCTTGCTGCAAGTACTCAGCCAGTACTTCCGCGGTGTGTCTGTTGTCGCCCAAACACTTCATTTGTAGCACAGCCTGCTAACGCTTACCACTAGCTGTTCCATAATGGGACACCTTGTGTGCAACACTGGCAGCTGCGGATGGAGTGGTCGTGCGACTGCGCTCTGTGGATAAGCTTTCACTTCTGGAGGAGGAGGGGTGGCAAACGCCTACAGCCAACTGTTTCCTAGACCGTGGGCTAGGCAGAACTGTCCCACTATGGCTGTCCCCTGTGGACCCTGCATCCACCACATTAACCCAGTGTGCCATGATGGACACGTAACGTCCCTGGCCATGCCTACTGGTCCATGCATCTGTTGTCAGGTGCACCTTTCTACTGACTAATTGCCTCAGTGCATGGACAATGCGGTCTTTGACATGCTGGTGGAGGGCTGGGATGGCTTTTCTCGCAAAGAAGTGTGGACTGGGTAGGTCATAGCGTGGTACTGCGCAGGCTATCTGGGCTTTGAAAGCTTCGCTTTCAACCAATCAGTAGGGTATCATCTCTAACGAGATTAGTCTAGCAATGTGGGCGTTCAAACCCTGTGTACGCGGATGACAGGATGAGTACTTTCTTTTCCTAGCGAGAGTCTCTTGTAGGGTGAGCTGGACTGGAGAGCTGCTTATGGTGGAACTAGCGCTGGGGGTGGTGGACATGGCAGATTGAGAGAGGGTTGGTGATGGTATTCTTGATGTTGGCCTACCTACAGTGTTTCCTACCAAGAACCTTGTGATTCCCTGACTGCTTTGGCCTTGCGACGATACCTCCAAATTAGCTGCGGATGGTGTCCTAACCGGGGGGCTTACTGTGAGGGAAGCAATGTAGCGTTGCTGACTACCTTCATTCTGAGCAGGTGCACCAACGGTACTGGATGTTTGGTAGTTAGTCCAGGCTTGCAAGTGCATGCTGGTTAAATGTCTACGCATGCACGTTGTATTTAATCTTTGGAGATTCTTCCCTCTGCTAAAGGTATTTGAGCACTTCTTACAGATAACTTTGCACTGATCATTTGGATCTTGGTTAAAAAATGCCCACACTGCACTCTTCCTACTATGGATTACCTTTTCAGGCATTGCACGCTGTGCTACTTTCACCGGATGGCCACGGTGTCCTAAAACTCTTTTTGGATTTGAAAAACATTTTTGGCCAGATACGTGCCTGCCAGATGAAAGCTGTTGCGATGTTGATGCCTGCTGCGGATCATCCTCCTCGGCTTCAGAGCTACTGGCAGCGGCACCCTCTTCCCCCAATGGCTGCCAATCTGGGTCAACAACTGGGTCATCTTTCACCTCCTCTTCAATGTCATGTGCACCTTCCTCTGTGTCACCGTGTAAGATGCTATAGCGTTCGTGACGGGGCACCATAGTCTCATCAGGGTCAGATTCTGGCTCAGTACACTGCGAGGGCAATGTAGTGATCTGAGTCAATGGAACAGCATATTAATCTAGCTGTGGCTGTGCATCTGTGCTCTCCATGTCCGATTCATCTTGTAATGGACTTTTAACAATTTCCTTCTCTAACCCAGGCACGGTATGTGTAAAGAGCTCCATGGAGTAAACTGTAGTTTCGCCTGCCGCATCCTTCACTTTTGGTTTGGGTGAAGGACACAAGGAAGCGACTTGTTCCTGAGCATCCACTGACGACTCGCTGCTTTTAGATTTCAAACCTTCTGAAGAGGAGGCGAAAGAGCTAGAGGCTGAGTCAGCAAGGAAAGCCAAAACTTTAACCTGCTGCTCCGCCTTTAAAACCTGTTTTCCTACTCCCAGATAAGGGAGCCTTCAAGGCCTTGTGTAGCCAGACGATGACGCTGGCTCAACACCTCGAGCCTTTGGTGCTATTTTGCTTTTCCCATTACCACCAGATGCTCCACCATCACCAACACCACCATCAGTTCCAGCTGGCAACGCCCGCCCACGGCCTCTTCCACCAGACTTCCTCATTTTTGGAAAAATCTAACCAAAACAACAACCGTTATATGGTACTGTGAAACAAGTTAGAAAGTGTATATAAACTTGTGGAGAATTTTAATCTCCCTTTTATTTGGGGGGGAGAATGCAACAAAACTCAGGCTTAGTGTATTACACTACACAATGTAAGTGGCAGAACGTGGCTGGAAGATGTACGACAAACTAACAGAACTATGACGTATATCCACTTAGTGCCAATTTAAATATCCATTTTATTTGGGGGAGACTGCAACAAAAGTCAGGCCCAGTGTATTACACTACACAATGTAAGTGGCAGAACTTGGCTGGAACATATATATAAAAATACAAGGGCTGTAGTACAATTTCAATCTCCCTACAATGATCTCAGGACAAGTATGGCAGCAATAAAAAAGGACTGTGGAAGCCCACGCGTTCCGACACACAGAGGTGTCTTTCTCAAGGTGAGTATGTTCCTTGTGCGGTATCCGCGCTATTTAAACCATTTCAATTTTATTTACCTTGGTCTCAGGTGTGAGAAGCCGGAAGTAAGCGCAGTTTCAGCATGTGATATCTTAATCCGGAAGTATAGGAGCGGGGTTTGATGCGCTTGCGCAGTAAGTCATTGCGCTCTGTCACTACATATGCGCAGGTGCAAGCAGGTCCGGCGGCAAGCCTGTATCTTTCCCCATGCTAGCGCATAAAAAAGGCTTGCGTCTGCGCACTGGGTACTCTCGTTTTGGAACCCAAACCGGAAGTGTGGATACGAAAATAATTTCTTGATCGTATTCTTGCGCAGTAAATCATTGCACTCAGTCCCTACGTATGCGCAGGCGCGAGTAGGTCCAGCGGCCAGCCTGTAGCCTTCCCCATACTGGTGCATAATCAACTTGCGCCCGTTCACTGGGTGCTCTAATTAGAGACCCAGTGTGCTTGCGCAGTAAGTCACTACGCTTTATCACTACATATGTGCAGGCGCAATTGGGTCCGACAGCAAGCCTATACCTTTACCCATGCTAATAAAAAGACAAAACTTGCATCTGCGCACTGGGTGCTCTAGTTCTTGGGTCCCACCCCAAAAGTATAGATAAGAGGTTAGCTTCTCCATTGTATTCCTGCACAATACAATCACTTACAGATACAGGTTTTATACCTACAGATGTTCAGTTTGTAGCATACAGGGGCATAGTCTCTTAGCACTATCGTCTTATTTATGGTAACCATGATCCTAGATCATATTTCTACTAATCTGCAATTTTACTGTTATAGTGGTAAACCCATAGAGATGGGGCACACTAGAATATATTGGCCCTTGTCCCTTTTTGATCCATAGCACTCCGTAACCCCAAATCACCTATTGTATTAACCCGAGCAAACAAACCAGGAAAGTGAGGAGAAACATTTATTCATGCCTATTACATTTATAGGTCTCTGGACCTCTATAGACTTAAGCACCACTGGGGCGCGAGTAATGCTATCACCCTGATACCGAAAAAACAAGATATAGTATACAGTCTATAGGATCTTCCTTTCTTCTTGTCTTCATAGTGGATAGCTATTTTCCCAGGTCCCATCAAACCTGTTAAAGGAAGTAGATCACTGGGAAGAGAAAAAAGAGAAAGAAATGAGTGAGGAAAAGAGGGGTAAAGTTGAATATATGCAGAAACTCTCCACCCATGGTCCAAGAAAGGAACTGTGTAGATCATTTCTTTTTATAGAAGCCAGAATATAACAGCTCCTCATTAAGACCATTGGGTGCTAAACTATCTAAATTGAAAATCCATCTGGCTTCTCGACGTAAAAGTTCTTCTGTTACGTTGCCACCCCTTATATTAGTGTTAACCTTTTCCAAGCCCATGACTTTAAGAGAGTCCCCTGAGCCCGCATGGGCTTCTAAAAAATGTGCCGCCACTGATGTTAAAGCGTTGCCTTTTGCTTTGTCCGATCTCGCAGTGGCTATATTGGACAGATGTTGCTGTGTCCTACGCCGTATCTCCTGTGTCGTCTGACCCACGTAAATTTTCTCACAACCACAGACCAAGGCATAAACAACATTACGTGAATGGCAATTGAAGTATGTCTTGGACTGTATTTGTTTGGGCTGTTGTTCAACTGTAATCCCTATACCCACAATCATTTTGGGGCAAATTGAGCAGCTCCCACATGGAAAAAAACCTCTATTTGAGTGGTTGATCTGAGTCTTGTAACTAGGCATCTATAATGGCTATTAGACAGATGGTCTTTTAGGTTTTTTGCCCTTCTTGCTACCACCTTGGGTCGATCTCCGATGAAGGGCCTTAGTTTTGGTTCACTTCTCAGGATGCCCCAATTTGCATTTAATATGCGATATATGTCACTCCACTGGTTGTTATATTGGGTGATTAAATTGATGGTATTTGAAACATGTCTTACCCGCGATCTCAGGACCTCCTCCCTTGTCTTCTTTCTTGATAACTCAAACGCCTTTGATATAGTCCTGCGGGGATATCCTCGATCTCGAAATCTGTCGGTCAACAGACGAGACTCCTCGATGAAGTCCTCTGTGCGGCTGCAGTTCCTCCGCAGTCTGAGGAATTGTCCTTTTGGGATTCCCTTTTTGAGGTGCATCGGGTGGAAGCTCTCAAAGTGGAGGAGGTTGTTTGTGGCTGTCCTTTTCCGGAATAGTGTGGTCCTGTTTGACAAACATGGCCAGAATAACCTTACAAAAGAAGAAAAAATTGCACTATCCAACCTAAAAAACAATGATTCAATTGAAATCAAAGAATCAGATAAAGGGGGAAACATAGTGCTATGGCCTAAGGACATGTACCTACAGGAGATCGAGGATATCCCCGCAGGACTATATCAAAGGCGTTTGAGTTATCAAGAAAGAAGACAAGGGAGGAGGCCCTGAGATCGCTGTAAAGACCTGTTTCAAATACCATCAATTTAATCACCCAATATAACAACCAGTGGAGTGACATATATCGCATATTAAATGCAAATTGGGGCATCCTGAGAAGTGAACCAAAACTAAGGCCCTTCATCGGAGATCGACCCAAGGTGGTAGCAAGAAGGGCAAAAAACCTAAAAGACCATCTGTCTAATAGCCATTATAGACGCCCAGTTACAAGACTCAGATCCAACCACTCAAATAGAGGTTCTTTTCCATGTGGGAGCTGCTCAATTTGCCCCAAAATGATTGCGGGCATAGGGATTACAGTTGAACAACAGCCCAAACAAATACAGTCCAAGACATACTTCAATTGCCATTCACGTAATGTTGTTTATGCCTTGGTCTGTGGTTGTGAGAAAATTTACGTGGGTCAGACGACACAGGAGATACGGCGTAGGACACAGCAACATCTGTCCAATATAGCCACTGCGAGATCGGACAAAGCAAAAGGCAAAGCTTTAACATCAGTGGCGGCACATTTTTTAGAAGCCCATGCGGGCTCAGGGGACTCTCTTAAAGTCATGGGCTTGGAAAAGGTTAACACTAATATAAGGGGTAACAGAAGAACTTTTACGTCGAGAAGCCAGATGGATTTTCGATTTAGATAGTTTAGCACCCAATGGTCTTAATGAGGAGCTGTTATATTCTGGCTTCTATAAAAAGAAATGATCTACACAGTTCCTTTCTTGGACCATGGGTGGAGAGTTTCTGCATATATTCAACTTTACCCCTCTTTTCCTCACTCATTTCTTTCTCTTTTTTCTCTTCCCAGTGATCTACTTCCTTTAACAGGTTTGATGGGACCTGGGAAAATAGCCATCCACTATGAAGACAAGAAGAAAGGAAGATCCTATAGACTGTATACTATATCTTGTTTTTTCGGTATCAGGGGGATAGCATTACTCGCACCCCAGTGGTGCTTAAGTCTATAGAGGTCCAGAGACCTATAAATGTAATAGGCATGAATATATGTTTCTCCTCACTTTCCTGGTTTGTTTGCTCGGGTTAATACAATAGGTGATTTGGGATTACGGAGTGCTATGGATCAAAAAGGGACAAGGGCCAATATATTCTAGTGTGCCCCATCTCTATGGGTTTACCACTATAACAGTAAAATTGCAGATTAGTAGAAATATGATCTAGGATCATGGTTACCATAAATAAGACGATAGTGCTAAGAGACTATGCCCCTGTATGCTACAAACTGAACATCTGTAGGTATAAAACCTGTATCTGTAAGTGATTGTATTGTGCAGGAATACAATGAAGAAGCTAACCTCTTATCTATACTTTTGGGGTGGGACCCAAGAACTAGAGCACCCAGTGCGCAGATGCAAGTTTTGTCTTTTTGTTAGCATGGGTAAAGGTATAGGCTTGCTGTCGGACCCAATTGCGCCTGCACATATGTAGTGATAAAGCGTAGTGACTTACTGCGCAAGCACACTGGGCACCCAGTGCACCCAGTGAACGGGCACCAATTAGAGCACCCAGTGAACGGGCGCAAGTTGATTATGCACCAGTATGGGGAAGGCTACAGGCTGGCCGCTGGACCTACTCGTGCCTGCGCATACGTAGGGACTGAGCGCAATGATTTACTGCGCAAGAATACGATCAAGAAATTATTTTCGTATCCACACTTCCGGTTTGGGTTCCAAAACGAGAGTACCCAGTGCGCAGACGCAAGCCTTTTTTATGCGCTAGCATGGGGAAAGAAACAGGCTTGCCGCCGGACCTGCTTGCGCCTGCGCATATGTAGTGACAGAGCGCAATGACTTACTGCGCAAGCGCATCAAACCCCGCTCCTATACTTCCGGATTAAGATATCACATGCTGAAACTGCGCTTATTCCCGGCTTCTCACACCTGAGACCAAGGTAAATAAAATTGAAATGGTTTAAATAGCGCGGATACCGCACAAGGAACATACTCACCTTGAGAAAGACACCTCTGTGTGTCGGAACACGTGGGCTTCCACAGTCCTTCATATACTGGCTGCACCGCTGCTCTAAGGGACCAGGGGGCGACCGCAGAGTGACTGTAGAGGACTGTTTGGGGATAAGTATATGGCTTTCTCCTACTAAGTTGCTGTGGGCTAACTAATTGTGCACCCCGTATGGATATTATTGATTCAGAATATTGGTGGTGCTAATATGAACATCTCTGGAGATCTAACCCCAGTTATAGTCACAAATCTTATCATCTGTGTATGTGTATTTGCTTTGTTTAAAACCTGTGGGCCCAAGTGAATACTTACCACAATATACCAGATACAGCCCCTCTTATTATATCCAAGGTCACCAGTCCAGAGGCCCCATGATATAGATAACATTGGTATAAGATATCCAAATGCAGCATTATTGGAAGTTATGAATTGGTGCAATATTTTCTAATGCCAGAATATATGTTTGTATAAAGTAAATGTATTCTACATATAATGGTAGATTTTGTAAAAATGGAGTTATTTACTCGTTGGAGTAATTTTAATTGTTTTTAACTGTGTGTAGTAGTACCTTGTGGAAATAAACTTTGATACTTTATTGCAACAAAAATTCTTTTGTGGAGTTCCAACCTTTGGTGGGCATGTGCTTTTTCTTTCTGAAACTTTGAGGTATACAATACATGCTCGGTAGTGAACCCATTTGTCTTATATGTGATTATTTTGGATGGTGCCCACTGAAATAGGTGTTTTCAATAAAAAGGACTGCTGCACACAAAAGTGTGGACAAAGAAACAAGAGAACTGTGTAGAAAGGAGCAACAGGATTTTTGCTTATAAAAAAGCAGTTGGTTTGCACAGCGGAGTACAAACAGCAATGCAGCTATCAGGGAGCCTTATAGGGCAGCCTAATAAGCTACAGAGCTGATGCACAAAAAAAAACTCCACTGTCCCTGCAAAGACAAGGTGGTGTTGGACAGTGGAAATCGCTACAGCTCAAGCAGTTTCAGGGTTAATCTTCCCTCCCTAACTATATCCCTTCTTCTGATGAAGCTGCAGCAACCTCTCCCTATGCTAAGATCGGCAGAAGTAAGATGGCGGTCGGCGTGCATGCCCCTTTATAGCCCCTGTGACGCCGCAGAAAGCAAGCCAATCACTGTAATGCCCTTCTCTAAGATGGTGGGGACCGAGACCTATGTTATCACGCTGCCCACACTCTGCGTCCTCCTTCATTGGATGAGAAATGGCACTGAAAGCGTAATACGAAACGCGACTTTGACGCGAAGATCGCCGACCTCATGGCCCCACACTAGGATCGGGTCGGTTTTCATGAAACCTGACTTTGCCAAAAGTCGGCGAGTTTTAAAAATGTCTGATCTGTTTCGCTCAACCCTATATAGAATATGTGCATTGTGAGCATACTAGATGAAATGATTGAGGGCTTACCTTGATGAGAGGATCAATCTGCAGAGGATAGCGTAGAGTAGAGTCAATTTTCCTGAATTCTATAGTTTTGCGCAAATTTGAACAATTTGCAGCAGGGCCTGCGTTAGGAGCAGGCTGACCAGGCAGCTGCCTAGGGCCCCTGCTCCTCCAGGGACCCCAGCTGAGCCAGTGGCATGTTGCTGATAGTGGCACACCACATGGCCACTGAGGGGCCAGCCGCCCCCTCATCGCTGATTCAAAGTGGGCGTGCGATGACGTCGTTTCATCGTGCGCTACGCTGTGCCAGCACTGTAGGCAAAGAGATTGGAGCAGCAGATCCTGGAGCAGCGCAGGGAAAAAGGAGGAGAGGTGAGTATTGTGTGAGTTTGTGTATGCATTATTCTGTGTGTGTGAGAGTGCGGGACCAGCATTATGGTGTGTGTGTGTTGGGATGGAGCTGCGCTGTGCTGTGTGTTTTGGAAGGGATCTGCACTGTACTTTGTGTTGTGGGAGGGAGCTGCACTGTACATTGTGTTGGGGGAGGGAGCTGCACTGTACTGTGTTGGGGGAGCTGCAGTATACTGTGTGTTAGGGAGGGAGCTGCACTGTACTATGTTTTGGGGGAGATAGCTGCACTGTACTGTGTGCTGGGGAGGGAGCTGCATTGTACTATGTGTTGGGGAGGGAGCTGCACTGTACTGTGTTGGGGAGCTGAACTGTACTGTACTGTGTGCTGGGAGGTAGCTGCACTGTACTGTGTGTTGGAGTGTAGCTGCACTATACTATGTGTCGGGGGAGCCGCACTATAATATGTGTTTGGGAGGAGCTGCACTATACTATGTGTTTGGGATGAGCTGCACTATACTATGTGTTTGGGCAGAGCTGCACTATAATATGTGTGGAGGGGGGCTGCATTATACTGTGTGTTTGGAGGGGGCTACATTATACTGTGTGCGGGAGAAATGCACTATACTGTGTGTGGTAGGCTGCATTATACTGTGTGTAGCTGCAGTATGCTCTGAGGGGAGCTGCAGTATTCTCTGATGAGATCTGCAGTATGATCTGAGGGCGGCTGCAGTATACTCTGAGGATGGCTGCATTATACTCTGGGGGGGCTGCAGTAGACTGTGAGGGGACTGCATTATACTGTGTGTATGTGGGGATGCAGTATACTATGAGAGGGGCTGCAGCATACTCTGAGGGTGGGCTGCAGTATACAGTGAGGGGATCTGCATTACACTCAATCAAAGACCATTGGGAGTGCATTGTACTATATGTACTATATGGGACCTGCATTATACTGTATCGAGGACTATCTGTCCCCATCATTTTTCCTCAGCCAGTGTAAAGAAACTCGGGAACAGGCGTCTAACAACCACAATGCCGTTGATCATGCTTGTTTAACGGCCTGAACTCTGCACCTGTAAATATAGTCGAAATGTTTGTGTGATGTAGAATATGTGAGCATTTGTGGACCCACTTTAAACTTTTGCCCAGGGCCCCACTTGCTCTAAAACCGCCCTTGATCTGCATTAAGATTCATGGTTTGCAATTAAAAAAACAACCCAGTACCACTTTACACGTGCTGCATACTCAGTTAGCAGGCTAATGGTGTGGCAGTGCGGGCTTCCCCATAGTGCCCTGACTACCGCTGACGTCACTGAGGCTGCGCAGACTCCCCGCCTGACTCGTTGAACTTGACAGCATGGGGAAAATGTTCAGAAATTTTCCCATGCTAATGAGTTCATGTCCGATCAGGCGGGGAGGCTGCGCCGGCAGCTTTCAATTCATTCCTCTAAGGTTTACAGCCCGGCCAGTAGCATTAGCACCGCTCCGCATTGTAAAAAATATTTAACCCTTTGAAATGGATTGCAGCGTGGGACTTGACAGTAAAGCTGACAGGTATGGGATATTGTTGCATTTTTATTTAGAATTTTTTTTACAGAAGAACAAGGGTTTCGCTTGGATTGAAACTGCAATAAAGATGTTAAACCTGTGAGTTTCATTATTTCATTAAAAGACTTTATTCTTAAAGTCAAGTTCAGTAGGCTGCTAGGATCAGCATGTGTCTACCACTCAAGGCAGTGGAACATCATGCTAGAATCTCGAGAAGACTCTACTGTGGCACCCAGAGCCCAAGGTCTGGCATAGTGGATGCCGGGCACATTGTGTTCTCTGGCATACAGGGGAAGATGGACAGGGACAAGCCAAGAGGGAAGGCAACAGATCCCAGATGCACTGCTGAACAGGAAAGGAGATCCCTGTGGCTAAATAAATGCTAGGGCTGAAGATGTGTTGTGCTAAAAAGTAAGGAACATGAAGTGCGGTGCCCTATCAAACGTATAACCACTTTATAAACTTGAACTCACTAGTAGTGTTGAGTGATAACTTCCGATATCCAGAAGTATCGGTATCGGATTGGATCCGCCTATATTCAAAAAATATCGGATATCGCCGATACCGATACCCGATACCAATGCAAGTCAATGGGACAAAAATATCGGAATTAAAATAAACCCTTTCTTTCCTTGTAGGTTAATACAACATGAAGGAAAACAGCTATGAATAATGTAGGATGTATTGTGGGAGGTGGAGGAGACATTAAAGGAGGTTTAGGCCAATCAAATGGAATAGCAGGAATTAATTTTTTTTAAGACATTCGGAGTTACAAAGATATTGACTATGTTAAGATTTTGTATATTTTGTCAGATATTTATGTTTCACTACTTCCATGCTCTTCACCTTCTTTTTTACTTCTCCCACACTTTCTTCTTCATCATCCTCAGCAGCAGCATCTTTTTCATCAACTTCTCCTTCACCTTATTCATCTTCTTCTTATTCTTTTTTTACATTCTTCATATTCTTTTTATTCAACTATTATTCTTCTTCATATTCAACTTCTTCATCTTCTTCATATTCTTCTTCTTCATCATATTCTTATTTGTGACAGGCCTTCCTGTAGGAACGGACTCACCCCCATACACTTCTTAGTCTTCTTCTACTGATCCCTAATCGCATGCCACGGCCGTGACGCGGCACAGTCTGAAGAAGGCGGAAGAAGATGAGTGACAGGCGAAGATATGCACTGCGCATACCCATGAATCCCAGCCCTGCAGTGAAAATAAATCAGAAGACACTGTGGGGCGTGATCTTGGGCAGGGCGGCCGCACAGGCGCAGCCAGCCTGACAACAAATGATGTCAGAAGACGGGCAGCGCTAACTGCGCATGGCCAAGGGATAACATAACAGACAGGCTCCAGGACTGATTCAAACAATGCTGAGGAGCGGGCCTGGCGCCAGCGTGGTATGAATGACAGCTGTGCTGCATCTCATTAAAAAGGAAAGTCCCACCTCCGGGACGGTTTCACGGTATAAGGGGACACAGTCAGTGTTGACTGTGCAGACGGCACTTCTGAGCAGCAACTGGCGGTGTTGGAGCCCAGAGATTACAGTTCAGGTGGTAGAAACATGAACACTAGGGTTGAGCGAAACGGGTCGAACATTTTCAAAAGTCGCCGACTTTTGGCTAAGTCGGGGTTTCATGAAACCCGATCCGACCCCTGTGCGGGGTCGGCCATGCGGTACGCGACTTTCGCGCCAAAGTCGCGTTTCAATGACGCGAAAAGCGCCATTTCTCAGCCAATGAAGGTAAACGCAGAGTGTGGGCAGCGTGATGACATAGGTCCTGGTCCCCACCATCTTAGAGAAGGGCATTGCAGTGATTGGCTTGCTGTCTGCGACGTCACAGGGGCTATAAAGAGGCGTTCCCGCCGACCGCCATCTTACTGCTGCTGATCTGAGCTTAGGGAGAGGTTGCTGCCGCTTTGTCAGAAGCAGGGATAGCGTTAGGCAGGGTCCATTAACCACAAAACCGCTTGTGCTGCAGCGATTTGCACTGTCCAACACCACCCTCGGTGTGCAGGGACAGTGGAAGTTTTTTTTTTTTTTTTTTCCCCTCAGCGCTGTAGCTCATTGGGCTGCCCTAGAAGGCTCCCTGATAGCTGCATTGCTGTGTGTACGCCGCTGTGCAAACCAACTGCTTTTTTCAAAGCACAAATCCTCTTGTTCCTTCCTTTCTGCACAGCTATCTTTTTTGTTTGTCCACACTTTTTATTTCATTTGTGCATCAGTCCACTCCTTATTGCTGCCTGCCATACCTGGCTGAGATTACTGCAGGCAGGGAGATAGTAGCTGCCTGCCATACCTGGCTGAGATTACTGCAGGCAGGGAGATAGTAATTGTAGGACATTCCCTGTTTTTTTTTTTTTTTTTTTTTGGGTGGGAGATTAAGATTGGCAATTTGGCATTTCTGCTAGAGTGCCATCCCTGTGTGTGCCATCTCTCTCACATAGTGGGCCATAGAAAGCCTTTTCATTTTTCTGTATTTTTTTTTGTGGGGTGTATAAATTCTCCCTGATAAAAATACAGTGGGAGATTAATATTGGCCTTTGGGCTTGTGTGCCAGTCCTGAGTGTGCCATCTCTCTCACAAATAGTGGGCCATAGAAAGCCTATTTTTTTTTTTTTTGGGTTTTATAAATTCTCCCTGAAAAAAAGGGAGATTAATATTGGCCTCTGGGCTTGTGTGCCAGTCCTGAGCGTGCCATCTGTGCCAGCCCTGAGCGTGCCATCTCTCTCACAAATAGTGGGCCATAGAAAGCCTATTTAATTTTTTTTTTGGTTTTATAAATTCTCCCTGAAAAAAAGGGAGATTAATATTGGCCTCTGGGCTTGTGTGCCAGTTGTGAGCGTGCCATCTGTGCCAGTCCTGAGCGTGCCATCTCTCTCACAAATAGTGGGCCATAGAAAGCCTATTTAATTTTTTTTTTTGTTTTATAAATTTTCCCTGAAAAAAGGGAGATTAATATTGGCCTCTGGGCTTGTGTGCCAGTTGTGAGCGTGCCATCTGTGCCAGTCCTGAGCGTGCCATCTCTCTCACAAATAGTGGGCCATAGAAAGCCTATTTAATTTTTTTTTTGGTTTTATAAATTTTCCCTGAAAAAAGGGAGATTAATATTGGCCTCTGGGCTTGTGTGCCAGTTGTGAGCGTGCCATCTGTGCCAGTCCTGAGCGTGCCATCTCTCTCACAAATAGTGGGCCATAGAAAGCCTATTTAAATATTTTTTTGGTTTTATAAATTCTCCCAGAAAAAAAGGGAGATTAATATTGGCCTCTGGGCTTCTGTGCCAGTCCTGAGCGTGCCATCTGTGCCAGTCCTGAGCGTCCCATCTCTCTCACAAATAGTGGGCCATAGAAAGCCTATTTTTTTTTTTTTTTGGGTTTTAGAAATTCTCCCTGGAAAAAAAAAGGGAGATTAATATTGCCCTTTGGGCTTGTGTGCCAGTACTAAGCGTTCCATCTCTCTCTCTCTCTCAGTCAGTGGGCCATAGAACGCCTATTTTTGGTTTTATTTGTTTTCTAAATTCTCCCTGAAAAAATCATTTTATTTTATTTGGTTTCTAAATTCTTCCTGATAAAATCATATTTTTTTTATTATTTTTTTTTCTAAAGTCTCCCTGAAAAAAAAAAAAAAAAAAAAAAAACAGTGGGAGATTAATATTGGCCTTTCTGCTTGTGTGCCAGTCTTGACTCCTGGGTGCGTCATCTCTCAGTCAGTGGGCCATAGAACGCCTATTTTTGGTTTTATTTGTTTTATAAATTCTCCCTGAAAAAATCATTTTATTTTATTTGGTTTCTAAATTCTTCCTGATAAAATCATATTTTTTTTATTATTTTTTTTTCTAAAGTCTCCCTGAAAAAAAAAAAAAAAAACAACCAAAAAAAACAGTGGGAGATTAATATTGGCCTTTCTGCTTGTGTGCCAGTCTTGACTCCTGGGTGTGCCATCTCTCTCTCTCTCTCTCTCTCTCTCTCTCTCCAATTGTGGTCCATAGAAAGCCTATATTTTTTTTCCTTGTTTTGGGTTCCAAAATCTACCAGAGAAAATAACTACATCAATCATTGGTAGAAAAATATTGGCCTCTGGGCTTGTGTGCCACTCCTGACTCCTGTGTGCGTCATCTCTCAGTCAGTGGGCCATAGAACGCCTATTTTTGTTTTTATTTGTTTTATAAATTCTCCCTGAAAAAATAATTTTATTTTATTTGGTTTCTAAATTCTTCCTGATAAAATCATATTTTTTTTATTATTTTTTTTTCTAAAGTCTCCCTGAAAAAAAAAAAAAAAAAACAACCAAAACAAACAGTGGGAGATTAATATTGGCCTTTCTGCTTGTGTGCCAGTCTTGACTCCTGGGTGTGCCATCTCTCTCTCTCTCTCTCTCTCTCTCTCTCCAATTGTGGTCCATAGAAAGCCTATATTTTTTTTCCTTGATTTGGGTTCTAAAATCTACCAGAGAAAATAACTACATCAATCATTGGTAGAAAAATATTGGCCTCTGGGCTTGTGTGCCACTCCTGACTCCTGTGTGCGTCATCTCTCAGTCAGTGGGCCATAGAACGCCTATTTTTGTTTTTATTTGTTTTATAAATTCTCCCTGAAAAAATCATTTTATTTTATTTGGTTTCTAAATTCTTCCTGATAAAATCATATTTTTTTTATTATTTTTTTTTCTAAAGTCTCCCTGAAAAAAAAAAAAAAAAAACAAACAAAAAAAACAGTGGGAGATTAATATTGGCCTTTCTGCTTGTGTGCCAGTCTTGACTCCTGGGTGTGCCCTCTCTCTCTCTCTCTCTCTCTCTCTCCAATTGTGGTCCATAGAAAGCCTATATTTTTTTTCCTTGATTTGGGTTCCAAAATCTACCAGAGAAAATAACTACATCAATCATTGGTAGAAAAATATTGGCCTCTGGGCTTGTGTGCCACTCCTGACTCCTGTGTGCGTCATCTCTCAGTCAGTGGGCCATAGAACGCCTATTTTTGTTTTTATTTGTTTTATAAATTCTCCCTGAAAAAATAATTTTATTTTATTTGGTTTTTAAATTCTTCCTGATAAAATCATATTTTTTTTATTATTTTTTTTTCTAAAGTCTCCCTGAAAAAAAAAAAAAAAAACAAACCCCCCCAAAAAATGGGAGATTAATATTGGCCTTTCTGCTTGTGTGCCAGTCTTGACTCCTGGGTGTGCCATCTCTCTCTCTCTCTCTCTCTCTCTCTCTCTCCAATTGTGGTCCATAGAAAGCCTATATTTTTTTTCCTTGATTTGGGTTCCAAAATCTACCAGAGAAAATAACTCCATCAATCATTGGTAGAAAAATATTGGCCTCTGGGCTTGTGTGCCACTCCTGATTCCTGTGTGCGTCATCTCTCACTCAGTGGCCCATAGAAAGCATATAGTTTGTTACATTTGTTTTCTAAATTCTCCCTGCAAAAATCTATTTTTTTTTTGGGGGGGGTTTCTAAAGTGTTCCTGAAAAAAATAAAAATAAAAAAAAAATAATAGTGTGACATTAATATTAACATTTGTGCTTCAGTGACAGTCCTGCGTGTGGGGCATCTCTCTAATTTGCAGCCACCAAAAAAAGAGTGTGTAACATTGGGCCTGATTTTCGCTGTGGTCTCACCAACCTGTAAAGGGGTAGCTAAATCATACTGAAGTTATAGCTCACCATGTAAGTTGTGTGACTGCAACAAATAACGTTAGTTTGGTTACGTTTTTAAAACAATGAGGAAGTCTAGTGGAAGAGGTCGTGGCCGGGGGCGTTCATTGTCAGCTGGTAATGAGGGTAGTGGTAGTGGTGGAGCATCAGGTGGTCGTGGGGAAAAAAATATTGCACCTAAGTCTGGAGCTGTGGAGCCAGGTTCGTCGTCCGGCTACACAAGGCCTCGAACGCTCCCTTTTCTGGGATTAGGAAAACCGCTTTTAAAGCCGGAGCAGCAAGAGCAAGTTTTGGCTTATCTTGCTGACTCAGCCTCTAGCTCTTTTGCCTCCTCTCGTGAAACTGGTAAAAGTAAAAGCAGCGCGTCGTTAGTGGATGTTCACGGTCAGGGACAAGTCACTTCCTTGTCCTCTTCAGCAAAAACAACAACAGAGAAGAATGCAGCAGGCGACACAACGGGTTACTCCATGGAGCTCTTTACACATACCGTCCCTGGCTTAGAAAGTGAAGCAGTTAACAGTCCATGCCCATTACAAATTGAATCTGACATGGAGTGCACTGACGCACAGCCACAGCCAGACTACTATGCTGGTCCTTTGACTCAGACCACAACATTGCCCTCGCAGGGTGCTGATCAAGAATCAGACCCTGATGAGACTATGTTGCCCCATCACGAACGCTATACCACCGAACGACACGGTGACACAGACGAAGTTGCGCAGGAGGTACAAGAAGAGTTATTAGATGACCCAGTTCTTGACCCCGATTGGCAGCCATTGGGGGAACAGGGTGCAGGCGGCAGCAGTTCTGAAGCAGAGGAGGAGGAGGGGCCGCAGCAGGCATCAACATCGCCACAGGTTCCATCTGCCGGGCCCGTATCTTGCCCAAAACGCGTGGCAAAGCCAAAACCTGGTGGAGGACAGCGTGGCCATCCGGTTAAAGCTCAGTCTGCAATGCCTGAAAAGGTATCCGATGCTAGAAAGAGTGCAGTCTGGCATTTTTTTAAACAACATCCAATTGATCAGCGCAAAGTCATCTGTCAAAAATGTTCTACTTCCTTAAGCAGAGGTCAGAATCTGAAAAGTCTCAATACTAGTTGCATGCATAGACATTTAACCACCATGCATTTGAAAGCTTGGACTAACTACCAAACGTCCCTTAAGGTTGTTGCACCCTCGGCCAATGAAGCTAGTCATCAACGCAACATCCCTTCCGGCAGTGTAGGACCACCATTTAGCGCACCACCTGCTGTATCTGTGCAGGTATCTTTGCCAGGCCAAAGCAGTCAGGGTCAGGGAATCACCAGTTTCGTAGTAGGAAACACTGCATCTAGGGCACCGGCGGCAACAATACCATCTCCCACCGTCTCTCAGTCTGCCATGTCCACCGGCACCCCCGCTAGTTCCACGATCTCCAGCTCTCCAGTCCAGCTCACCCTACATGAGACTATGGTTAGAAAAAGGAAATACTTAGCCTCGCATCCGCGTACACAGGGTTTGAACGCCCACATAGCTAGACTAATCTCGTTAGAGATGATGCCCTACCGGTTAGTTGAAAGCGAAGCTTTCAAAGACCTGATGGACTACGCTGTACCACGCTACGAGCTACCCAGTCGACACTTTTTTTCCAGAAAAGCCATCCCAGCCCTCCACCAGCATGTTAAAGAGCGCATCGTCCATGCACTCAGGCAATCTGTGAGCACAAAGGTGCACCTGACAACAGATGCATGGACCAGTAGGCATGGCCAGGGACGTTACGTGTCCATCACGGCACACTGGGTAAATGTGGTGGATTCAGGGTCCACAGGGGACAGCAAGTTTGGGACAGTTCTGCCTAGCCCACGGTCTAGTAAACAGTTGTCTGTAGCCGTTCGCACCCCCTCCTCCTCCTCCTCCTCCTCGTCCTCCTGCAGAAGCAAGAGCTCGTCCACAGACCGCAGTCGCACAAACACTCCATCCGCACCTGCCACTGTTGCACACCAGGTCTCCCATTATGGGGCAGCTACTGGCATACGTCAGCAGGCTGTATTGGCTATGAAGTGTTTGGGCGACAATAGACACACCGCGGAAGTTCTGTCCGAGTTCTTGCAGCAAGAAACGCAGTCGTGGCTGGGCACTGTAGATCTTGAGGCAGGCAAGGTAGTGAGTGATAACGGAAGGAATTTCATGGCTGCCATCTCCCTTTCCCAACTGAAACACATTCCTTGCCTGGCTCACACCTTAAACCTGGTGGTGCAGTGCTTCCTGAAAAGTTATCCGGGGTTATCCGACCTGCTCCTCAAAGTGCGTGGACTTTGCGCACATATCCGCCGTTCGCCTGTACACTCCAGCCGTATGCAGACCTATCAGCGTTCTTTGAACCTTCCCCAGCATCGCCTAATCATAGACGTTGCAACAAGGTGGAACTCAACATTGCACATGCTTCAGAGACTGTGCGAACAGAGGCGGGCTGTTATGTTTTTGTGGGAGGATACACATACACGGGCAGGCAGTAGGATGGCAGACATGGAGTTGTCAGGTGTGCAGTGGTCGAAGATTCAAGACATGTGTCAAGTCCTTCAGTGTTTTGAGGAATGCACACGGCTGGTTAGTGCAGACAACGCCATAATAAGCATGAGCATCCCCCTAATGCGTCTGCTGATGCAAAGTTTGACGCACATAAAGGATCAGGCGTCTGCACCAGAGGAAGAGGAAAGCCTTGATGACAGTCAGCGATTGTCTGGTCAGGGCAGTGTACATGACGAGGTACCGGGCGAAGAGGAGGTGGAGGATGAGGAGGATGATGGGGATGAGTATATTTTTAATGAGGAAGCTTTCCCGGGGGCACGGGAAATTGGTGGCGTGGCAAGGCCGGGTTCTGGTTTTTTGAGGGACACAAGTGACGTAGATTTGCCTGCAACTGCCCCTCAACCAAGCACAACCGCAGATTTGACAACGGGAACTTTGGCCCACATGGCGGATTATGCCTTGCGTATCCTCAAAAGGGACACACGCATTACAAAAATGATGAACGATGACGATTACTGGTTGGCCTGCCTCCTTGATCCTCGCTATAAAGGCAAATTGCAAAATATTATGCCACATGAGAACTTGGAACTAATATTAGCAACAAAACAATCAACTCTTGTTGACCGTTTGCTTCTGGCATTCCCTGCACACAGCGCCCGTGATCGTTCTCACACGAGCTCCAGGGGCCAGCAGACCAGAGGTGTTAGAGGGGCAGAAATCAGAAGTGGCGTTGGCCAGAGGGGTTTTCTGACCAGGTTGTGGAGTGATTTTTCTATGACCGCAGACAGGACAGGTACTGCAGCATCAATTCAAAGTGACAGGAGACAACATTTGTCCAGTATGGTTACAAACTATTTTTCATCCCTTATCGACGTTCTCCCTCAACCGTCATTCCCATTTGATTACTGGGCATCCAAATTAGACACCTGGCCAGAATTGGCAGAATATGCATTGCAGGAGCTTGCTTGCCCGGCAGCTAGTGTCCTATCAGAAAGAGTATTCAGTGCTGCAGGTTCAATACTAACAGAAAAAAGGACTCGTCTGGCTACCCAAAATGTAGATGATCTAACCTTCATTAAAATGAACCACAACTGGATTTCAAAATCTTTTGCCCCACCCTGCCCGGCTGACACCTAGCTTTCCTATGAAAAGGTCTTGCCTGTGGACTATTCTGAATGACTTTTCCAATCTCGTAATTTTCTTCACCTGATTGTCCAGCATACGACATGTTTCCACCTCACGAAATGGCCAAACTCCCCACACGGGGCCGTGCTATCGCCACTTTGCGCTTGGACCCTTGAGAGTGCTGTTTGTCTGAAGAGGTGGGTGTGGCCGCTTTTGGTCGACGGCACTGCCACTGGGTCCCTCATAGTACAATAAAGTGTCTCTGGCGGTGGTGGTGCGCACCCAACGTCAGACACACCGTTGTAATATGAGGGGCCCTGTGCCTGTACCGCCGGCCACAAGACAGTTCCCCCCCCCAGCTCAAACAGTGCTCTACCACTAGCAAAATTATCTCTCACAGCTTCACCAATGTGTAGTCTAGGCGCTGACATCCTTCAATGCCTGGCACTGACAATACCATTGTTTTGACATTTTTGTTATGTTAGGCCTTCGAAGCCTGTCTGCGGTCCCTTCTTTCTACAACTACTACACTGACCAGGCCACTGCTGGCCGTGTTACCCTGGAACCAATTTAAAAGTGCCTACAGTCAGCCCAATTTTGTTATGTTAGGCCTTCGAAGACTGTCTGCCGTCACTCCTTCCACTAGACTTCCACTGACCATACACTGCTGCCCGTGTACCCCTGGAACCAATTTAAAGTGCCTACAGCCAGCCCAATTTTGTTATGTTAGGCCTTCGAAGCCTGTCTGCGGTCACTCCTTCCACTAGACTTCCACTGACCAGACCACTGCTGCCCGTGTACCCCTGCAACCAATTTAAAAGTGCCTACAGCCAGCCCAAGTTTGTTATGTTAGGCCTTGGAAGCCTGTCTGCGGTCACTCCTTCCACTAGACTTCCACTGACCAGACCACTGCTGCCCGTGTACCCCTGGAACCAATTTAAAAGTGCCTACAGCCAGCCCAAGTTTGTTATGTTAGGCCTTCGAAGCCTGTCTGCGGTCACTCCTTCCACTAGACTTCCACAGACCAGACCACTGCTGCCCGTGTACCCCTGGAACCAATTTAAAAGTGCCTACAGCCAGCCCAAGTTTGTTATGTTAGGCCTTGGAAGCCTGTCTGCGGTCACTCCTTCCACTAGACTTCCACTGACCAGACCACTGCTGCCCGTGTACCCCTGGAACCAATTTAAAAGTGCCTACAGCCAGCCCAAGTTTGTTATGTTAGGCCTTGGAAGCCTGTCTGCGGTCACTCCTTCCACTAGACTTCCACTGACCAGACCACTGCTGCCCGTGTACCCCTGGAACCAATTTAAAAGTGCCTACAGCCAGCCCAAGTTTGTTATGTTAGGCCTTCGAAGCCTGTCTGCGGTCACTCCTTCCACTAGACTTCCACAGACCAGACCACTGCTGCCCGTGTACCCCTGGAACCAATTTAAAAGTGCCTACAGCCAGCCCAAGTTTGTTATGTTAGGCCTTGGAAGCCTGTCTGCGGTCACTCCTTCCACTAGACTTCCACTGACCAGACCACTGCTGCCCGTGTACCCCTGGAACCAATTTAAAAGTGCCTACAGCCAGCCCAAGTTTGTTATGTTAGGCCTTGGAAGCCTGTCTGCGGTCACTCCTTCCACTAGACTTCCACTGACCATACACTGCTGCCCATGTACCCCTGGAACAAATTTAAAAGTGCCTACAGCCAGCCCAAGTTTGTTATGTTAGGCCTTCGAAGCCTGTCTGCGTCCCGTTCTTTCAACTACAACTACACTGACCAGGCCACTGATGGCCGTGTTCCCTTGGAACCAATTTTAACTTGCCTACAGCCAGCCCTATGTTATTATGTTAGGCCTTCGAAGCCTGTCTGCGGTCACTCCTTCCACTAGACTTCCACAGACCAGACCACTGCTGCCCGTGTACCCCTGGAACCAATTTAAAAGTGCCTACAGCCAGCCCAAGTTTGTTATGTTAGGCCTTGGAAGCCTGTCTGCGGTCACTCCTTCCACTAGACTTCCACTGACCAGACCACTGCTGCCCGTGTACCCCTGGAACCAATTTAAAAGTGCCTACAGCCAGCCCAAGTTTGTTATGTTAGGCCTTCGAAGCCTGTCTGCGGTCACTCCTTCCACTAGACTTCCACAGACCAGACCACTGCTGCCCGTGTACCCCTGGAACCAATTTAAAAGTGCCTACAGCCAGCCCAAGTTTGTTATGTTAGGCCTTCGAAGCCTGTCTGCGGTCACTCCTTCCACTAGACTTCCACAGACCAGACCACTGCTGCCCGTGTACCCCTGGAACCAATTTAAAAGTGCCTACAGCCAGCCCAAGTTTGTTATGTTAGGCCTTGGAAGCCTGTCTGCGGTCACTCCTTCCACTAGACTTCCACTGACCAGACCACTGCTGCCCGTGTACCCCTGGAACCAATTTAAAAGTGCCTACAGCCAGCCCAAGTTTGTTATGTTAGGCCTTGGAAGCCTGTCTGCGGTCACTCCTTCCACTAGACTTCCACTGACCATACACTGCTGCCCATGTACCCCTGGAACAAATTTAAAAGTGCCTACAGCCAGCCCAAGTTTGTTATGTTAGGCCTTCGAAGCCTGTCTGCGTCCCGTTCTTTCAACTACAACTACACTGACCAGGCCACTGATGGCCGTGTTCCCCTGGAACCAATTTTAACTTGCCTACAGCCAGCCCAATGTTAGGCCTTTGATGCCTGTCTGCCGTCACTCCTTCCACTAGGCCTCCACTGACCTGTCTATTGCTGCCCGTGTACCCCTTGAACCAACATCATTAAATATAAAAAAAATTAATTTGATTATAAAAAATAAGATCGTGTTGAGATCTCAAATGCAGACATTTTAACAATCAAAACAAACACACAACAAATATCTGGAACTGTACTACAAAGGTCCAACAGCTACAATTTCTTTCTCCTGCAAGAAGTTAACTGAAAGTTTTTTGGAGTTGTTAACACAGATATGGCATCCACCGAGTGTTGTCCTGTCGCGTCTCCTTTAAATTATTTCCAATAAGATGTTAAACTATTAATTTAATAAAATCAATAATTAAAAAAATAATTGAGTAAGTCAAAAGCACATTGCAAATAAACATTAATTACAAATCAAGAAGCATGGCGCGTCCGAGGGTGAGTAGATACCGAATAAGAATATAATCACCCTCGGACGCGCAATGCTTATTTACAACAGCCTTCCTTCCTAAGAATCAGCCCTTTCGTGGTGTAGAGAGAGGTTGTGTTACACTCCAAGGTGTTCCCCGGGTTGCCTTTCATGAGCTTCGATCTTCCGGCTCTCGTTTAGTAGTTGGTGGAAACTACGCTGCATTAGGCCTACAAATTTGGTATGGGGTGTAGAGACAGGTTGTGTTACACTCCAAGGTTTTCACCAGGTTGCCTTTCCTGAGCTTCGATCTTCATGCTCTCGTTTAGTAGGTGTCGGAAAGTAGGCTGCATTAGGCCTACAAATTGGGTATGGGGTGGAGAGAGATGGTGTGTTACACTCCAAGGTGTTCCCCAGGTTTCCTTGCCATTGCTTCGGTCTTCCGACTCTCGTTTAGTAGTTGTAGAAAAGTACACAGCATTAGGCCTACAAAATGGGTATGGGGTGGAGAGAGATGGTGTGTTACACTCCAAGGTGTTCCCCAGGTTGCCTTTCCTGAGCTTCGATCTTCATGCTCTCGTTTAGTAGGTGTCGGAAAGTAGGCTGCATTAGGCCTACAAATTGGGTATGGGGTGGAGAGAGATGGTGTGTTACACTCCAAGGTGTTCCCCAGTTTTCCTTGCCATTGCTTCGGTCTTCCGACTCTCGTTTAGTAGTTGTAGAAAAGTACACAGCATTAGGCCTACAAAATGGGTATGGGGTGGAGAGAGATGGTGTGTTACACTCCAAGGTGTTCCCCAGGTTGCCTTTCCTGAGCTTCGATCTTCATGCTCTCGTTTAGTAGGTGTCGGAAAGTAGGCTGCATTAGGCCTAAAAAATGGGGAATGGGGTGGAGAGAGATGGTGTGTTACACTCCAAGGTGTTCCCCAGGTTTCCTTGCCATTGCTTCGGTCTTCCGACTCTCGTTTAGTAGTTGTAGAAAAGTACACTGCATTAGGCCTAAAAAATGGGTATGGGGTGGAGAGAGATGGTGTGTTACACTCCAAGGTGTTCCCCAGGTTGCCTTTCCTGAGCTTCGATCTTCATGCTCTCGTTTAGTAGGTGTCGGAAAGTAGGCTGCATTAGGCCTACAAATTGGGTATGGGGTGGAGAGAGATGGTGTGTTACACTCCAAGGTGTTCCCCAGGTTTCCTTGCCATTGCTTCGGTCTTCCGACTCTCGTTTAGTAGTTGTAGAAAAGTACACAGCATTAGGCCTACAAAATGGGTATGGGGTGGAGAGAGATGGTGTGTTACACTCCAAGGTGTTCCCCAGGTTGCCTTTCCTGAGCTTCTATCTTCAGGCTCTCATTAAATTGTGGTTAAATGGAACAACTGCATTTGGCGTACTAGTTGGTTTGGGGCCTACTATCGGTGTCTGCCACTCCTTGCTGTTCTCCTGGTTTCCTGTCCTGAAATACCATTTTCAGCCTCTCGTTAAGTAGTTGTTAATGTTAGACTGCATTTGGCCTACTAGTTGGGTTGGGGCCTACTATCGGTGTCTGCCACTCCTTGCTGTTCTCCTCCACTGAACAAAGCTGTGCCGCCTGTTTACTACGGTTGCCAATTTTGAACTGCATTTCGACTACTTACTGATTTGGCCCTACTCTCTGTGTCAGCCTCTCATTCCAGTTGTCCTCCACTGCAATGCCCCCTGGTTATTCCTGTGTTACCAATTTTGAACTGCATTTAGCCCACTTTCTTCTTTGGGCCTATATCTGTGTTTCCACTTCATCGTGCCCATTGCCCAGCCAGTGATAGATGAGTCTGCTGGTACATTGACCCATAACGCAACATTCCCCGTGCACGCTACACAACAACATTGTGACCCTGCTGAAAGTCAGGTTGCTCTTCCCGCATACCATACCACCTTACACGGGGACAAAGAGGAAGGTGCAGATGAAAGTGCAGGTTCCTTCATCAGGTGGGGGGAGGAATACTAGTTGGCGACGTCACTGGCACAGGGCCTCTCATAGTACGCAAAAGTGTTGCTGCCGGTGGGAGGCGCCCCCGCCGTGCAAACACACCGCTGTACTTTGAGGGGCCCTGTGCCAGTGCCAATGCCAACGAGTGGGCCCCCCCTGCTTGCTCAGGTTCACAGCACTTGCAAAGTTGAAATACTTACCTCTCCCTGCTCCACTGCCGTGACGTGGTCCAGATTTCCTGGGCCCACTAATTACTTGAACCAGCCCTACCCCCCACAACTTTAGCCAAATGACCCCCAATTTCAAATGCCTTCCAATTATTATAAGGTAAATAACGCTTGACAAGCTTCATTAAGAAGAATGGATGGTTTTGACATTAAAATGGGCACTCTAGGTGTTTTCCTGGCCCCCACTCACTGCCGACTATGCTGCCCCATTGACTTGCATTGGGTTTCGTGTTTCGGTCGATCCCGACTTTACGTCATAATCGGCCGATTTCACTCGACCCGACTTTGGACATAGTCGGGTTTCGCAAAACCCGGCTCGACTCTAAAAAGGTCAAGGTCGCTCAACTCTAATGAACACAACAGGAGACCTGGATACTGTTGCCAACCAACCAATTATTTAATCTGGAAGAAGAGTGGCAAATTCCTGCGAGATCCAGGCCTTGTTCATTTTCAGAAAAGTAAGACGGTTAACGTTATCAGAGGATAGTAGCATACGACGGTCTGTTAGTACACCACCTGCGGCACTAAAGACGCATTCCAATAATACACTAGCAGCAGGGCAAGCCAGCACCTCCAATGCATACTGGCTAAGGTCTGGCCATGTATCCAGCTTAGAGACCCAAAACTTGAAAGGGGAAGAGCCGTCTGGGAGTACAGTGAGAGGGCAAGACATGTAGTCTGTCACCATCTGACGGAAACATTGCCTCCTGCTGACAGGAGCAGTCTGTGATGGTGTAGACATTTGAGGCGGGCACACAAAACTTTGCCACAGTTGGGCCATACTGGTCTTGCCTTGTGCTGAGGCACTGCTTCTGCTCCCTCTTTGTGCAGAGCTTCCTCCACTGCCTCGACGCACTGAGCTGCTTTGTAAAGCACTAGCAGCACTGCTCTCGATTGGACTGGAGAAGATGATGGACTGCACCTGTGTGTCTTGGTACTCCTGCATTTTACGCTCCCAGTTCAACGGTGTTATGAGGCTTTGAAAGTTGTCCTGGTAGCGAGGATCTAGGAGGGTGTACACCCAATAATCAGCCATGTTGAGAATGTGGGCAATGTGGCGGTCGTTTCTCAGGCACTGCAGCATGAAATCAACCATGTGCTGCAGACTGCCAACTGGCCAAGAAACGCTGCCCCCTGCTTGAGGCGTGATCTCTGCCTGCTCTGCATCACCCCTCCCTCGCTCTACATACTGACTACTGGAGCATTGTGTAACTCCCTCCTCTAGAAAGATGTCTTCCTCCTCCTCTGACTCCTCCTCATCCTCCTCACATAGTGTCCCCTGCCTAGGCCTTTGTGAGGAACCACGTCGTGCAGACTGTCAAGAAGCAGATGGCATTGTGACTCCTCATCCTCCACCTCTTCCACAACCTCATCCTTTAGCGCTCGCAGTCTTTTTTCAAGCAGGCAGATAAGGGGGATAGTCATGATGACTAGTGCATCATCTGCACTCACCATCCATGTGGAATCATTGAAGGCACGCAAAACCTGGCAGATGTCCTTTATAGTGGCCCACTCAGTGGTTGTGAAGTCTGAACGGCGTGCAGTGCAACTTCTCTGCGCCTGATGCAGCTGGTACTCCATTACTGCTTGCTGCTGCTCACACAACCGCTCCAACATATGTAGCGTTGAATTCCACCTGGTGGGTAGGTCACATATGATGCGATGTTTTGGAAGGTGGAATCGGCGCTGCAGAGCTGCAATGTGCAATCTTGTCATGCTGCAACGCCGCAAGTGAGCACACGATAGGCAAACCTTGTGCAGCAGTGCATCAAGATCCGGATAGTCCCTCAAAAAACTCTCCACGACCAAGTTGAGCACATGTGCCAGACATGTGATGTGAGTGAGGTTGCCTAGGCCCAGAGCTGCCACCAGATTTCGGCCATTGTCACACACTACCATGCCTAGCTGGAGATTCGCTGGCACAAGCCACCAGTCTCTCTCCTGCTTGATGGCATTCCAGAGTTCCTGCGCTGTGTGGCTTCGATTCCCCAAAGAAATTAATTTCAATATGGCCTGTTGACGTTTGCCCACAGTTGTGCTCATACCAGTCGTAACAGGTAAGCGTTCATGGGTCCATGTGGAGGTGGACTGTGACAGCTCCTGCAGCGCTGATTCAGAGGAACTGGAGTATGAGGAGGAGTCAATGTATACAGACTGGATTCCTGCAATCCTTGGAGTTGGCAGAACACGTACAGCGCCACTCTCACGATCTGTACCCGACTCCACAACATTTACCCAATGGGCAGTGAGGGAAAGGTATCATCCCTGTCCATGGTGACTGGTCCACGCATCGGTGATGAGGTGGACTTTGCTACTGATGGCATTTGGTAGCGCATGTTTAATGTTTCCCTCCACATGCTTTTGCAGGGCAGGAACAGCTTGCCTGCTGAAATTAAAGCGTCTGGGCATGTTGTATTGTTGGACTGCCAATACCATCAAGTTACGGAAGGTGTCAGTCTCCACCAGCCTGAATGACAGCATTTCAAGGGACAGTAGTTTTGCAATGCCAGCATTCAGAGCCTGTGCTTGGGGGTGGTTTGCCGAGAATGGCCACCTTTTCTCCCATGCCTGTGCTACTGATGCCCACCCTTAAAATTATTATTTGCCCTCTCCCGATAATCATTTGCTCTCCCCACCCACCACCTTCAATTCAATTGCTGTCTCTCTTCCCTCACTCTCAATTCATCATGTGCAGTCCCCTTTACCCCCACATCATCTTGTGCAGTCCCCTTTACCCACATGTCATCCTTTGTAGTTCCTTTTAACCTCCACATCATGTGCAGTCCCCCTTTAACCCCCACATTATCATGTGCAGTCTTCCTTTAAACCCTCACCACATTATCATGTGCAGTACCCCTTTAGTCCCCTCCCCATATCATCATGTGCAGTCCCCCTTTAAACCCCCTTCCCACATCATCACGTAGTCTTCCTTTAACCCCCACGTCATCATGTGCAGTCCCCCTGTAACCCCCTCATTATCAAGTGCAGCCCCCTTTAAGCTCCTCCCCACATCATGTGAAGTCCACCTTTCACTCCCCACATCATCATGTGCAGTCCTCCTTTAACCCCCTACATCATCATGTGCTGACCCCCTTTAACCCCCTTCCCAAATCATCATGTGCAGTCCCCCTTTAACCCCCCACATTATCATGTGCAGTCCCACTTTAACCTCTCCTCACATCATGTGCAGTCCCCCTTTAACACACCCACATCATCATGTGCAGTCCCCCTCTAACCCCCCACATCATCATGTGCAGTCCCCCTTTAAACCCCATCATCATGTGCAGTCCCCCTTTAACCCCACCACATCATCATGTGCAGTCCCCCTTTAACCCCCTCACCACATCATCATGTGCCATCCCCTTTAACCCCCATCATCATGTGCAGTCCCCCTTTAACCCCCCACATTATCATGTGCAGTCCCCCTTTAACTCTTCTCTCCACATCATCATGTGCAGTCCCCCTTACTCATTCCCCTGTCATAATGTGCAATTCCTCCTCCTACCCTCACCCATTTAATTGAATTTGTACAGAAAACAAAAAGTTTTGTATACTTACCTCACAGTCGCTCCCCAGCAGCGCGGCTCTGCCTCCAGCATCCAGTACATGTCAGGCGGCATGTACGCGATGACGTCATCGCGTACATGCCGTGATCCGATATGAAGATAGAGGGAATGCTCCCGTACCCCAGCACCGACGTGTGCGCCACAGGGTTCAACACTTTGCTGCAGGATGGGGCCCGATGAACAGTAGCACATATGTGGCACCCCAGGAGTTCAGGTACCACAGTAGTGCTGCCTTCCTCTCGGGGAGGGTAGTGCTATGCCTGGAGACAAGAGGGCTCCCTTTGGTAGGTTATCCCACACACAAGAGATTCTAACTCCAGGCCAGGAGGGGGAGCTCAAAACCCTGTTTTAGGGGAGCTTCCGTGAGATATATAGATCCTGGTCTGGAGGAGGAGTCAAGTCAGTCTGAGAGAGTCTGAGAGTGAAGAGAGACAGGAAAGGAGCAGAGGAGAGATTGAGGGCTCAAGGAGGCTATGATTGGGCCTCCTAGGAGCCAGAGTGCAGAAACTGGGCACCGGGAGCCCGAGGTTGTGGATAACTGCAAGGTCCACAGCAGAACTGGAGGGCATAGTACTATACGTAAACTGCCCGTACAACACCTGAGGTACAGCAGCAGTTGGAGCCTGGAGCCACCCTGTCAGATACCCCAAGAAAATGGCTCAAGCTGCCTACCGTGCAGGTACTGTCCCAGGACAGGAGAGAAAAGGGGTACCTTGCCAGCAAACTACAGGGAGCAAGGGACCAGGAAAACAGCGCATAATGGAAGGCTCCCAACCTAACCTGCCAAGGGGATTTCTGCTTGTTTCTGGGCTACCTGGATTCCTTCTGTACCTGTTGCCGGTACCCTGGACTGTGGCCTGCTACCACCAGTAAACCAGGCAAAGACTGCAACCCTGTGTCTCCTGTTATTTACCAGCAACTCATCATCCCTGCCATACACCTGTGGGAAGCGTCACCATCTTGCTGCCACAACATCACCCCAGAGGACAACTTTAAGCAGCGTCGGTCCCTATTGACCAAGGACCACAGGTGGCGTCATGAAAATAGACTTTCACAATTCCCTTAAAAGACCTTTCCCCTTTAATTGATTCCCAGGGCCACGGACCGGTTCGCAGCCAACGTGACATCCCCTTTAACTGCAACCGAACGGGGTACCGAGTATCCCCATTGCCCTGGTGGGCGACTTGCATAAGCGGGGCCCCAGACCTGTGGGCCCCTCTGTGTACTGCTGTTCACCAGGCCCCATACAGCAGAAAGGGCAGTAATGCCCTGAAAGCGGCCCTGACTTAGTGCATAGCCTTTATTATCATTATTATTATTATTATTAATCTATTTATATAGTACCATTAATTCCATGGTGCTGTACATGTGAAAAGAGGTTACATACAGGGTTATAGATATCTTTAACAGTAAACACAAATTTACAGTGACAGACTGGTACAGAGGGGAGAGAGTGAAAGAGGGAGAGAGTTATGAAACTAGGAGTACTACTAGATGACAATTTGAACGGAATGTGTGTGAGGCCCTCCTTTATGTCTAATATAGAATGTATCTGAATCCCACTTCCATAAATTTTTGGCACTCCTTGCTTCCTTCATAAATTACACTGAAATTTCCAATTTTTTAATAAAGATTTCAATTTGGTTTACTTAAAAATTATAATTTTTTAAAATCCTTGTTCATTTTTGCCTTACATTCAAGTCATTATACAGGAAAGAATGTTTCTTAACATTTTTTTTTGTAAACTCCCAATTTCTCTTTGATTTTTAATTTCTTATTGTGAGTCTTTAAAGTGGAGTGAACATGTGACACCATTGTTCTCAGCAAGGATCTTGGAGTTAGAGAAGGTTTCAGGGGTCTTCCCCATGCTGTTCTCCATCATTTCACCACTTTTCCATCTATTTCAATATTTTCACTTCTCCCCAGACCTCCTTTTAGAGTCTGCAGGAAAATTGCTCAGATTTCCCTCTGACTCCCTTTATACTCGTTAGTCAAAACGAGCACCCCAGCATTAGGAATAGCTCGGCTCGAATAACAAGTATTTTAGTATTTTAGTTTTCGCTCATCCCTAATTATGAAGAGCTCCAAATGTCAGTTAATTTTGAGGAAACACCTTCAAGTCTCTGCTAAAAAGTTGAGATATCACCTTTCAGCCCAACAATGACTCTAAGCATACTTCCAATCAACAGAAGAATGGCTTTGCCACCAGACGTGCAAAGTTTTGGAATGCCCTAGGAAAAGCCCGGACCTGAATCCAATTGAAAATCTATGGTTTGAGATAAAGTGGTCTGTAAACAGGAGATGCCCTAGCAGGATTCTACGATGTTACCGGTAAGAACGGGAAGTCAAGTGACCGCATGTATGTGTTTTGCATACACGCAGTTACATGCTAAATAGACATGCTCAACTTCGCTCAATACAAATGAATTGACTGACCCCAAGCACGTCTAGTAGGAATGTAGCCTTAAGTATACAAATCGCTGGCAACACCGGAGAACTCTGACAGCATGTGGTGCGCATCTAAGGATTAAGAACTCTGCAGTCACTTAGAATGGCTTCAGACTTTCATATGAAGACTTAACAACCCCTCTAAGTCATAGTGCACACGTTGCCATCACGAAAATGCCTTTCTGCTTTGTAGAAAGTAGCTATTTTGCATTTTAGGTGGCAAGAGGTTAGGATTAGTTTTGTAAAGAAATTGCTACCTTTCTCTAATAAATTGTCAGTCATATCAAGACTTTCCTTCACCCAAGCAGAGTTTGCCGAGTTTTAAATATACTACATTGATGGTACAGTGCTCCTACCTCCTCAGCCATGCCATCCTTCTTTAGAGTTTTATTTCTGTATTTGAAGTTTCATGTGGTAGGATTTTAACAGTACATAAAATATATATAATGATAATGAAGCATTCTTTACCATATATCTTTTTTAAAATCCATGAATTTTTGCCACAAATTTTAATTCTGAATTTGCCATTTTGCCCCAAATGTGACTTTGGAAACATAGAAGGTGATATAAATTCATCAAAGCTAAATGAATTTTGGAAGAACGATCAACTAAAATTATTTTTTTTTCTCCTCTCCTTTCGAAGTTATGAATAACCTAAATCATTGTAATATGAAAATCCTAAGTGTATCTATATCATTAGGTCTAGTTTCCTCCTTATAATGAGCAAAAATAATGAATGATTACTTTTATTAGGAATGAGTACACATAAAATGTGCATATGGCTCTGAAATAACTTTTATGCGGCGTTAAACTTACAGTATGCTTTCAAAGTTAGACTCTTCTACAATATGTCATGCAGTATTACTTTTTTTTATGTCATGAATTGACCAAATCCTTCGATTGCCATGAAAAATGTGTAAGATACTATTCTCTTTTCTGCTCACACGCAAACCCTCTTCGTAGCTGTGCTGTCACACACTCACTATTTAGGCTGCATTCACATGCGGCAGCTGCATTAAGGGTTTTTTGCCAAATTAGTTGTAGAAATGTAGAAGTTTTTGCCACAATTTTAAAAACCATGCTTTTTTCTTGGGAATGTGCAAAACGTATAAAACACAGCTTGACCACGTGAATACAACCTTACAGTTTCTTTAGTAATTCATGGCTTTTTCTACCCTTACTATATCACTAAGCTGTGAGCTACACTGTGTGCAGAATTATTAGGCAAGTTGTATTTTAGAGGATTATTTTTATTATTGATCAACAACTATGTTCTCAATCAACCCAAAAGACTCATAAATATCAAAGCTTAATGTTTTTGGAAGTTGGAGTGGTTTTTTTTTTTTAGATTTGGCTATCTTAGGAGGATATCTGTTTGTGCAGGTAACTATTACTGTGCAGACTTATTAGGCAACTTAACCCCTTCCTGACCTTGGGATTTTCCATTTTTCCGTGTTCGTTTTTCACTCCCCACCTTCCCAGAGCCATAACTTTTTTATTTTTCCATCAATATGGCCATGTGAGGGCTTATTTTTTGCGGGACGAGTTGTACTTTTAAAAGACATCCTTGGTTTTACCATGGTGTGTACTAGAAAATTGGAAACAAATTCCAAGTGCAGTGAAATTGCAAAAAAAGTACAATACCATGCATGTTTTTTGTTTGGCTTTTTTGCTAGCTTCACTAAATGCTAAAACTGACCTACCATCATGATTCTCCAGTAAGGGTTCATAGACACCAAACATGTCTAGGTTATTTTTTTTTATCTAAGTGGTGAAAAAAAATTCCAAACTTTGCTAAAAAAAAATAAAACAGATTGTGCCATATTCCGATACCCATAGCGTCTCTATTTTTTTAGGTCCGGGGGACGGTTGAGGGCTTATTTTTTGCGTGCCGAGCTGATGTTTTTAGTGATACCATTTTGGTGCAGATATGTACTTTTGATCACCCGTTATTGCATTTTAATGCAATGCCGCAGCAACCAAAAAAACTTAATTTTGGCGTTTCAATTTTTTTTCTCGCTACACCGTTTAGCGATCAGGTTAATCCTTTTTTTATTGATAGATCGGATGATTCTGAACGTGGCGATATCAAACATGTGTATATTTGATTTTATTTTTATTGTTTTATTTTGTTTAGAATTAGGACTCGTAAGCGTGGGGACCCTTGACGCGGGTTACGAGCTTGCGTATTTTGGCCAAAGTATAAACTAATACCTCACAAAAAAAAATTTATATATATTTTTTGTGTTTTTTGCACTTTTTTTTCGGGGTGCAGTTGGGCCCATTTTTGTCTTGTAAACTGTGGTGTCTGTTCACATGGGGTGCATGTGGATAGCGCTGGGCAGGCCCGCCTGATCTAATAGAAGGGTGTCACTACTAGGCCTGCCTGGATGCTGTGCATCTCCATTGTGTGAACAGCGCCACATGCAAGTCTTTTATGTGCAGCAATGTGCCAAGCAGCCACACCCTCCATTAGTTTGGTAGGTTGAGAGTGGCTGCCTCATCGGTTATGCTGCACCTGTGTAGTCTCCATCTTAACCACATGGGTCCACTGCATCCTGATAGTGCATTTGTTTAGAGGCCTAGGCAGGTAAGCATGTCTGCCTCGTTTTGCTGTTTTTTCTAATTTTTGGAGGATCTCTGAATCCTCTCCTTGTGCTCTTGCTAGTTGGCTCTCAAGCCTGAACAGCTTGGAGTAGGACAACATGTATAAAAAGTATCATGTGATCAAAATACAACTTGCCTAATAATTCTGCACACAGTGTATGATGTTCTTTCACTATCTAAAATTATCATAAAATGACTGCTGCATTTCATGACTTTTGCATTTACACTGGCTATGATTTTCTCTCCTTATCGGAGGCATTATAGGAAAACCAATCCAGCTATGCCATAACCCACGTTTGGCCCAATAAAATGAAAACTTTATACTTGCCTCCCATGCCTGTGCTGTTCCAGCGATGTCAGCACTCACATTCCTGGGGCTCTCATGCAGTTGTTATGAATTATGACATGTGAGCACAGCACCCAGTCAGTGCTGGCTTCACTGTCCCCACTTTCGGACAAATCAAACATCAAAAGGAAGTTAGGGCTGTGTCTGTTTTCCCACTTCCTCGTGATGTTCAAATTGTCCAAAGGCAGAGACAGTGAAGCTGGCCTTGATTTAGTGCAGAGCTCACATGTCGTAACCACTGCACGAGAGCCCCAGGATCGTGTATGTCTACACCACTGAAAGGGCGCTGCACGAGTTGTGAATATAAGCTTTTTTATTTTATCAACACCAAACATTTAGATCAAGAAGGGATGTCCAAGTAGTGGACAACCCCTTTAAGAGAATAAAAATGAATCTTTTTAGTTTGTGTGCAACTAAAAATAAGTGTGACTTACGTCAAGTTACCATTCTTGCTCTTCTGCCTATGGTCCTATTTTTCTCATGTATTTTCGTCCTCTTTTGTTTGCTGGAGTTTTTATTTTCACATCATTATGCTGCATTCACTGCTGGTCAAGTCCAGTGTTAGGGCTCTTTTACATGTCAGTGTGTCCGGTACATGTGGTGACCGTTTTCACACACCCTGACATGTCCAGTTTTTAACAGCATTACGGGCCACATCTGTGTGTCACCTATGTGACATGTACTGGTGCCTGGCAAGCAGCAGTACTGCTAGCACTGTTTCCCAAGGCTGGATGTTAAAGTCTGCTTTCACCAGTCCTCCCTGCTTGCACTATGATCAGCATCAGTGAGCAGCGGTGACATCATAGAGGTAACCACAGGTCACTAAGGCTGCGTTCCCAGGCGGGCTGAACTGCGGTGACTGCAGCATCGTGAGAAAAATCGAGTTTACCGCAGTTCAGCGTGAGAATGGGACCTGTGAAAGAGGCCTAAGAGACAGAAAAAGTGGGCATTTGCCTAAGGTCCCCAAAGTTCTAGACCCAAACAATAAAACTTAAAAAGAACATGTAGCTTTACTGTCCTGGATTACTAGTAATTTTTCTATTAACCTGTTAGGGCTCAATCAGATGTCAGTGATTTTTCATCACTGTTTGTATGCCAAAACCATGAGTGGAACATACAGAGCAAAACTATTATAAAAGATTGACACATGTTCTGTGTTTTGGAGACACTCATTATTTTGGCATACAATTTGTCACGATTCATTTTTGGATTCGTGACAGCGCTGGCTCTGCTTTAATTTAAATGTTTTTTGGTTTTGTGCCAGCAAGGGTTAATGTCAGTGTCCTTGCTGGCAGCCTGCTGATAACTGCTGTATTGTTGGTCAGCTGATGCGGGTAGTGAACTCTCCCACCATCCTTTAAATAGCCACATGATGATCAGCTGACTTGGTTATAGAGTTTTTCTCTGGAGACCAGCCGTCGAGTTGGGAGCTCTCTGGTGTCAGCATGTATTAGCTGCTTGGGGTCCTGTTCCTGAATCCTCTGCTGTGTGGAACTTGCAGCAGAAGCTTGAAACTCAGTTTCCTTATTCTGTGTCTTGGTCTGTCTCGTGCTTGTCACTACCCCCCTGTGTATACACCATCTGCAGTGTTGAGGCTAGCTTCCTTGCCGGCCAATGCAATAGTGTAGTGAGGTGACAGCTAGGGATGAGGCACTTGACAGCGGGGGGGGGGGGACATGCATGGGGTGTCAGGGGAGCTTAGGGATAGGCATAGGCTGTGTTAGGAGGTGCCCCATCCCTCATTCCCCATTCTTAGGGCCTTTTTTCCCCTTTTTCCTTCCCTGTTGTTAGTATTTGTTGCGCCGTCCGGTGGTCTGACCATGTGGGTCATTACATAATTACTGATGAAAAATTCCTTGAATAAACCCTTAGCCATTACATAGCCAGATATACTGGTCACTAACTGTCAGTTTTCATTGGGCATTGAATGGACTTGTATGGTAAATATATGGCAGTGAAATGTGGACACTCTATGGTGCTATTATTTGGATGCTATAGAATGTTATTATTTAGGCATTTTATATACGATCATGTGAAGACTGAATGGCTCTATTATGTGGGCATTATGTAGAAGTATTATTTCACATTTTATGCAAGTAATAGGATATGTGCACAACTTAACTTTAATCTGTCAGCAGCATAATGTAGGCAAACAGATCCTGTATCACGTAGTTTACTGGGTGCAGCAATTCTGGCGCAGAGTTTTTAGATGTAGAATGCAGCAGAGCGACGAAAACTGCCCACACCAAGTTCGCTATGCTGTAGACCAGTGCTCCCCAACTTCGGTCCTCAAGAGCCGCCAACAGGTCATGTTTTCAGGATTTCCTTAGTATTGCCCAGGTGATTGAATGCTTGCCTGTCCAGGTGATGCAATTATTACCTGTGTAATACAAAGGAAATCCCGAAAACATGACCTGTTGGTGGCTCTTGAGGAGAGGAGTTAGGGAACACTGATGTAGACAATGAGCTGCTTATCACAGGACAGCCTAGCGTCAGACTTGGAAGTGCACGCCGGCTAGTTACAGCAATGATAATCACCAGGTATTTAAACCTTCAATCTAAGTAAATAGCAATACACAGCTTGACATGTGACACATCATTGAATTCTGTGTTTTAACCACTACCTCATACTGTCCTCAGATTACATAACAAAAACCTGCTGACAGATTCCCTTTAAGAATTTGTCGGTGAAATTTCTGTACCAAAAATTCATCCTTTGGCAGGAGAAATGCTGTGTAAAATGCACACATTTTTGTCTCATTTCTTGCATCTATTTTGTATGTGTTTTTTTCTTCCTTCGTTTGAATGGGAAAAATAACCATTGCAAATAAGCTGAATAAATTGACGTGATGGAGATTTAAAATTACTTCAAATCTGCAAGGAAAAAAAAAGCAACAAGTACATGAGATTTCAGACATCTCATTCACTTTGCTGTACTCTAAAATGTTGCATTTTTCGGTAACAAAAATGAGTGGAAAAAACACATAAAAAACTCTGTGCCTGTGACGCATTTTTGTGTGTTTTGTGTACATTTTTCCCAGTTTTAGAATGGATTAACATAGGCAATGGCACAAGGGCCCAAGAGGTAAGGGGGTCTCCCTATCTCTTTCAAATCAGGTGGAATTGTGCATTATGATGAGCTATTGGGCTGCATAGGGCCCATGTACTGCACTTACACAGGGGCCTATTTTGTCTGTGTCTGTAGCCTAATTGTGGGCAGGCAGCCTTTTTTACTTGCTACATGGGGGCCACTTTTCTATGAAACTGACCCTGATGTTGGTGCTAAAGAGTATTTTTGGAACTTTGGAAAAGGAAAGTGAATTAAATATCCTGATCATAAAATTACAACCACATTGCATTTTTCCTGAGAAATCAATGCTAGCTACTGCTACTAGGTATGTGCTGCCCTAGGCAATCCCTTCCTTTACTTGTGGCTACAGCCCGTCCTCCCTCTAGGTAATAAATAAATGAGACACATGAGCTGTGAAACTAACACGGCCAGCCAGAAGGGTCGAATATTTGTCTCCATCTCCAAATGACCGGCAACATGAAAAGCTTATAACATCACACGTTACAATCTCTCCTTCAATTTGACATCAGAGGACTGTGAGCCGTACATTGAATAGGAAAATGCAATAAAGTTTAACATTCCTCCTTGCTTGTTACTTTTTCAGTAATAAACTTCTTTACTTACTATATTTTTACTGATCGGCGTCTTTTTTTTTTCTTCTTTTTTTATTTCTAAGTTTAACCTGCTGCTGATGTCATCAAGCAAACCAATTAATTTTCTGTAAATAGAGATTTCAGGGTCGTAAGAAAAAGGGAATTCATTCACAATTTGCTTCTTGGGGAGAGGGCGAGCTCGGCACATGAGTTATATGCTTGTTTTGAATGAGTTATTGTTTCATATGGCACAGATTCAATCAGAAGGAAAATATTGGAAAATGAAATAGTCCGAATTTATGCGAGAGTCGACTTAACAAAACTTCAATGGCCCACGAGACATTTGGGAGACTGCTCTGCAATTTCTGGTTTGTTGGACGGAGCATGTGTTTCATTTCAGGCCGCTTTGTTGCTGTTGGGTAGCGGTACTGATTACTGATACACATACATGCTAGGGCCATGAGATTTCGAATGAACCTTTATGGTGGACTCTGTTGGTTCCTTTGTGATATTTGGAATATGTTCAAAGTTGACAGTATTTGTTAATGAGATTTTCTACGAAGAAAGTTATATGGAGTATATTTGTTTCTTTCTAGAATAATAATACAAAATTATACTTTTCATTACTGGATGGTTTACCTCTTCAAAACGGGGAATATTTGGGTGGAATTTTTGCTTTTGCATCTTCACATTCCGGAAGCCATAACCTTCCATCAATGCATTTTGTATAGGGATGGATTTCATTTGCATTGTGAGTTGTATTTTTCTAATCGGGGGTGCATATAACTAAAACTGTAGTTATTTTATTTACACTCAATGCGCTTAATTCATTAAAGGGAATCTGTCAGCAGGACTAATTCTTCTAAGCCGTCAATGAATAAAATGTCTTTTTAATCTGTGATCCGATGACATGCTGTAGCCTGCCAGATCACTCCAGAGCCAGAACAAGACTTGCATTGAGTCATCTTACCTCTGGTTAGAAGTTGTGGTCACAAAATGGCTGCTCAGGACCAGCGGCAGAACTGACATGGCTGGAATTGACTGATGCAGCGTGTGACCCGACCTCTGTAAAAGTCAGATCACGAGTACTGCCGCCTTTTTGCTTTTATTAGTTTAGGGTCAGGACACAGCTGCATGAGCAACAGAATCTGACTGAACACTCTGGAGAAAAATTGTGTCCACTCTGCAACTTCGTCTGTGGCAGTACTGTGCCAAAAGTCATTGCGTTTACTCTATAATAATCCATGCCTGTGGGAGTACTCTGCCAAAAACTGCTCTGTGTACTCTGCAACCTCCCCTGTGGGAGTACTCTGCCAAAAGCCACTGTATGCACTTTGAAACCCATATTGTGGAAATACTGCACCAAAAGTCACTGTGTGTACTCTGCAACCTCATCTGTGAGAGTACTGTTTCTTTAAGCCACTGTGTGTACTCTGCTCCCTCGCCAGTGGAAGTACTGTTCCCCTAAGCCACTTTGCACCCCCCGCCTGTGGAAATACTGTTCCTTTAAGCCGCTGTGTGTTTTCTAGTAGTGTTTTAAATAAATGATTGGCATAAGCTGTCTTATTGCCATTTGTAGGCCAAACAATTAATTTTTTAGGACCGTTGTGTATTTTCTATCAGTCTGATATATAAATAATTGGCATCAGCAGTTCTTTGCCATTTGCAGGCCAAATAAATAATGTTTCAAGACCACTGTCTGTTTTCCAGTAGTCTGAGAAATAAATAATTGGCATCAGCCATCATGTTGCCAATTGTAGACCAAATAAATATTTTTTTAGGCCGCTGTGTGTTTGTGTTTGTGTGTTTCCATTTGTAGTCGAAACAAATAATTATTTTGAACTGCAGTGTGTTTTCTAGTAGTGTAGCCAATAAATACATCTACTCTTATGGCATCTCTTTGCGAGCAGCATGCAGAAAAACCATTTCCAAAAATGATGAGAGGGATGAAATAAATGTCTCTCCTCTTCTGAAAATGTGCCCCCACCCTTGGGATTCCACAGGCTCATTATTTTCTTTTAGTTAAAACACCAGGAAGAAGCTTTTTGAAGCTCTTAACACAAGGGTGTGAACTCTTCTGCAGCCGCAGCAAACTGAACTCTTGTCTGACTGAAGCACATGGAGACAAAATGGCACAGCAAGTCACAGCCAGGCTCTGAGCTATTGAATCTATAATAACAGAATGCAATATCTCTAAGACTAGTTGAGCACATAATCAGAATCGGCATTCCTTCCCCCATACACCCATGCCCGGCAGCCACCTGTAGCACTCTGCGTTATTGAGTTATAAAGCATAGCTACCAGGAATTACATATGGTAGGCATATTCTCTATGCACAGATAAAATCCAGCGGAACCCATTGGTGGCGCCACTGACCCGTTCAGAGCTTCAGATGGAAAGTTATGGGCCATCCATGGTTCTGGACAGAAAATCATATTCTCAGAGATGGGAGGAGAGAGGCTGCACCACCCAGGGGTGGGAGCAGAGTGTGGGAGGGAGCAGCCTAGGAGATATAAGGCAGACCCTCATTTTGGACTTAGTTTTTCTACCGGCAGGAGGGTACGTTCGCTAACGCAGCCAGGAAAGCTTCTAACTAAGATTTGGACCTGTAATCCATCAGCGCCTCCTTGTGGTCACATGCTACATAACACGGTAATTGCAACAGACAGGTATGAGCAGATGGGCAGAGACAGGTAAGAGCAGATGCGTATGGGGTAGACAAGTAGACAGGCAGACCTGGGGAATGTGACAACTAGCAAGCAATATTGGATTGAAGTTCATTCTCTGTCCTCCGTAGTACATGCCTGCACAAGGCAATATGACCTCATGGAGCCTAGTAGAATTTGGTGCAACTCAGCAGCGTACCCCACCCATGAAGCAAGCTACACTGCCTGTTTACCTAACTACTATTTTGTAACGGCATCTAGCCCAGGAAATCCTTTTGGGCCTGGTAGAATTTGGTGCTACTCAGTAGCGTACTTCACCCATGAAGCAAGCTACACTGCCTGTTTACCTAACTACTATTTTGTAACATATAAAAAGGATAACCTTCGGCACTCAACAAGTCCACACCTTTATATTCTCAATGGAGATAGATTTATTGATAGACAGCCAGCAAAAAAAATTTTTTACAGCAGACATCAAAATTCCAACGTTTCGGCGTACATTGCCTTTTTCAAGGAGGTCTGTGAAAGCAGAACAAAACAAATAATTTTATAATTAATATAATACATTCAAATATGAGAATCATTAAACAAAATGAGAGGCTGAATAAATCACATCCAAGAGAAGGAAATTTAATGGGAAAAAAGACACCGGAGACTCCATGTGATTGGACAACACCATGATGGAAAAAAGAGGAAATATTTTTATTATAAGATAATAACCTAAATGTCCCAAAAACAAGAAAGAGGGGGATGTGCAAAAATAGAAAGGAAGGGAAAAAAAGAACAGAAGGGGAATCTATATTGAGTGAAAACCCAGACTAGACAAAAAGAAGAAAAAAGAAAATAGTATAGCAAGAAGCATCTGTCCAGGATATAGGTCCATACCAAGGTGCATATAAGAAATATGATAAGAGACACACTTGTACTCACAATTAGGGTTGAGCGACCTTTACTTTTATAGGATCGGGTCGGGTTTCACGAAACCCGACTTTTTCAAAAGTCGGGTCGAGTGAAATCAGCCGATCCTATAAAAAAGTCGGGGTCGGGGTCGGGGTCGGCCGAAACTCTGGTTTCCCAGGGTCTGAAGGAGCGGAAACTCTCCTTCAGGCCCTGCGATCCATATTTTAGTGTAAAATAAAGAATTAAAATAAAAAATATCGCAATACTTACCCTCTGACGCGCCCTGGTATTAACCGGGAACCTTCCTTCCTTAGAATCAGCCTTCCAGGACCTTGCGGTGACGTCGCGGTGACGTCGCGGCTTGTGATTGGCCGCGCGGCCGCCCATGTGACCGCTCGCGCGACCAATCACAAGCCGCGACGTCACCGCGACGTCACCGAAGGTCCTGGAAGGGCTGATTCTTAGGAAGGAAGGCTGCCGGAAAGAAGCAGGGCGCGTCCGAGGGTAAGTATATTCCTATTAGGTATATACTCACCCTCGGACGCGCCCTGCTTCTGGGTGACATGCAGTGTGCCATAAACCCGGTATAAATGCCGTAAATATCATGAGGTCACATCCGGTTACACGAGAGCACTCGTGTGAAGTACGGAACAAGCCGACAGAAAGGACTGGCGCATCCGCAGAGGGTCGAGAGGTCGAGATTCGCGCTAGTGACAGAATGCGGAATAGACTATTCACAGGAGACGGCGCAGGCGTAGTACGCCAGAAACTACTCCCTCATATGGGCAGATAGGTGCAACGTACAAAAATAAGACAATTAACCCTTACAAAAGGGGAATAAGTGTAAGTGAAAGGAATCACTGACATCAAACAATAAAGAAGATGATGTAACAATATCTGATATGTAAATGTAAGCCATAAAGCAACAAAACAACACACCAAGGCTGGACCTATTGATATGGACATATAAATAAACTCCATAGGGGGGATAAAAGAAAGAAACAGAAACACATATATTAAATACGTAATATATATATATATATAATAATATCCAAGTCACATAAAAGTGATATATCACCATAGTAACATATATCTGTATTAAACAAGATCCCATAGAAGAAGTATACACAAAATAGAGATATGAGATTATGTATTGAGAGTGGAAAAGGACATAACCCAGCAAGAAAAAAAAGCATTGGAAAGAAGATTGTAATCATGATGGCACCTAAAGAAAGGGAAATAATAGAAGCGTAATCAACATAGGAAAATAATACTTAAAATAAAATGTATATACAAATAACACATGATTAAATTAGAACTAATTCTGTATAGCTTCATATTCCCTATTCATGCTTCGTGGATGCAGCGTCTGGAGGGTGAAAATCCAGAACGCCTCTCTTTCCTTTAATCTCTGAATCCTGTTCCCACCACGCCTAGAGGAGGGAGTACTCTCAAGTACCTGAAATTTCAATTGTGAAATGGAATGTCCCGCTGAAATAAAATGAAACGGAACTGGTAACATGGTGCGATTGCACCGAATGGTAGACTTACTGTATGTTGGGAAATGCGGTCTCGGACATGCTGGGTGGTTTCCCCAACATATCCGAGACCGCAGGGACATTTGATAAGATATATTACATGGGAAGAGTCACATGTAAAAAAAACCATTGATCGGGAATAATTTCCCCGATCTAGGATGGGAAAAGGTGTTGCACTTGGTTACATTTGAACACTGAGGGCAATGCAAACAGGGGAATGTACCTTGTCTCTGTGTGGCTAAAAGGGCTTGTCGTTGCAATGTCTTCGTAGAGCCTATATCGGCACGTACTAATATATTTTTAATGTTTTGTGGTTTCTTGTAACAAAAAAGAGGTGGAATAGAGAATTCCGAGATGGAGGGATACGCCTTACCTAACAGGGGCCAATGCTCTAACACACAATTCTTAAACAGATTCATATAAGGATGATATGTATAAGGATGCCTAATAGCATTTTGTGCTACTCAGCACAGTACCCCACCCATGAAGCAAGCTACACCGCCTGTTTACCTAAGTACTATTTTTTAACGGCATCTGGCCCAGGAAATCCTTTTGGGCCTAGTAGCATTTTGTGCCACTCAGCAGAGTACCCCACCCATGAAGCAAGCTACACCGCCTTCTTTCTTTCTCAATCTAACCCCTCAGCTCTGGGGTGTCCACTCTCCCTCCAGCTCTCTCATTCTCACAGGTGGACTACTGCGTGTTTTCACACTGTGGCAAATCTTTTGGGCATAAGAAGTCGTCGATGTAATGGATAATATGTGCCGCCTTACAAACGTCCATGACAACGTATTCGAGGAAGCAAATAAATGCCTCAAATAGTGAGCAGGATATGGAGCACCCCATGGGCAAACAGCAATCTATGTAGTATGCTCCTTCACAGAAGCAGCCCAATGGGAGGACACTATTCGGAGGCACAGGTAGTAACCATAACGCCCCCGCAATGTCTGTTTGGGCCATTAGGGTGCCCCTTAACAACTTCTTGACCCGCCTGATTGCCTCGTCAAAGGAGGTACAGTACATAGTACTGTACTTGGTTCCGCATCGATGTTGTCGTTTACCGACCTGCCCCTTGGATATGACAAATGGTGGATTAGTCTGAATGTATTGGGTTCATTTTTAGGCACAACTCCCAACGGGGGTACCTCTACATCTTCTAAGGAAAGTGTTCTGAATGGACCTGCCGCCATTATACCTAAAGATATTTCTTTTTTTTTCTTTTTTTTGTCAAGACATCTGGGTGTTGGTAGAGTGAGATTAGATTTTTACTCCAGCCTTTCTTGATTTTAGAAGGGCATGACATGCCTATATCTGTGTCTCCTCCTCCTTTTACTCCTCCACCTCCTTTCTTTTCGCATGACTATATGTAGTTGTGACTTTTCCATGTGTTTGTTGTGTCTTCTGAGCAGTTTGTCAGCTTTTGGACACCTTTTAAGGTTTTTTCTATGTGTTTTCCATGTGTTTGTATGTATTTGTTTTTGCCTGCCATTGGTTTTAAAGGGGTTCGATGGTGTTCTTCGAAAGTTCGACGAACAGTTTGGCGAACACCTCCCTGTTTGATGAACCAAACCGAACCCGAACACTAGGGAGGTGGCTCAACACTATCCGGGAAGTATTGGATTGGGATCGTCTTGAGGACTTGAAGGTGTAACAAAGGATTTTAGATTTCACCAACTACTACTATAAGTTCATCAAAAGCTTTTTGGTTGTAGCCAAACCTCTTGCGTATATGACTAGGAAGGGGATTGACTTTTCCAAGTGGTCCAGTGCCACAAGGGAGGCATTTGATACTTTGAAGAGGATTTTTTCATCTGCACTGATCCTCAAACAGCAAGATGTCTCTCAGCCTTTTATCGTTGAGGTTGATGCGTCTGAGGTGGGAGTGGAGGCTGTGTAGTCCCAGATGGCGTCTCCTGATAAAAGGGCATCCATGTGCTTATTTTTTAAAAAACTGTTGTCTGCAGAGAAAAATTATGACATCGGTAACAGGGAACTCTTGGCAATCAAGTGGGCTTTTGAAGAATGGCATCATTTTTTGGAGGGAGCAGTTCATCCAGTTATGCTGATCACGGACCTTAAACATTTTATATATTTGGAATCAGCAAAACATCTAATGCCACAACAGGCAAGATGGGCATTGTTATTTACCAGGTTTAACTTTTTTGTCACATATACACAGGTGTCACGTTGTCTGATACTAACCTCTCCGGCCAGTGTCCTCCATCCGGGTTTGCTGGCTCTCTTCGCCTTAGCAGGCCGCGCATGCGCTTCTTTCGCCGCTGGGGCTTCTGGGAGTTCGTGACCCGGTGACTCCACTCCAACATGGCGGCACCCATTGGATTTTTCTGTCCTGCGTCTTGTCAGGTAAGACGCCTAAGTATCTGTTGGTCATGCCAGCTTTCTTGCTGGTGCCTCCCTTGGTTTCTCAGGCTCCCTGTCGCTGTTTCCTTCACTTTGTCTCTGCCTTATCCCTTCCATATTGTCTCTGTCATTTCTTCCAGCCCTGTACCTCTGCCGCTCCCGTCAGCCCTTTGTCTCTGCCTTGTCCCTTTCATATTATCTCTGTCATTTCTTCCAGCCCTGTGCCTTTGCCGTTCCTGCAGTCCTGTGTTCTCTGCCATTCCTGCCAGCCCTGTGTTCTCTGCCATTCCTGCCAGTCCTGTGTTCTCTGCCATTCCTGCTAGCCCCGAGTCTCTTTTGTTTCCACTAGCTCTCTGTCTCTGCCATTACTGCCAGCCCAGTGTCCCCTCCATTTTTGCCTGCCCCGAGTATCTGTCTTTACCCTGTCCTCTTTCTTAGCGAAGCCCTTAGTCACCCCTTTGGCTACGGCAGTTGTGGTTTTCATCCTCATTGGGCCTGTTCCAAATACTCCCTGTATAGGGGTGGATTCATCTGGTCCACTCGTCCTCGGAGGCTCTGAACCCGCGACCCAGAGGGTCCGCTTTGCGGATTTTCTTCCCAGTATAATGATAGCAGGGGAACAAAAATATTAAGGCAGATGCCTTATCTCCTTGCTTTCCTATTGGAGGAAATAATTGTGAACCAGTACCTATTCTGCAAAAAGGGGTGGTTATAGTGTCTATATGCTCCGATCTTGAAAGAAAGGTTGTTGATGCTCCGGGGTAAGCCCCTACTGCCTGTCCACTGGGTAAGCTGTTTGTTTTTGTTAAAGGGCCTCTGTCACCCCCTCCAGCCATTATAAACTAAAAGAGCCACCTTGTGCAGCAGTAATGCTGCATTCTAACAAGGTGGCTCTTTTAGTTTTTGGTGCATTTATTCCCAAAATAAAGTTTTTTTTATAACTTCTCCAAAATACCTGTCTTTAGACAGGGAGGCAGGTCTTAACCCCCCTGCTTGAAACGCCACACTGCCGTCACTCAAATCTTCAGGGGCGCCGGGCGCCACCCCCTCCACGCTGTTTTCCCATGAAATCCGGTGCCTGCGCTGTGTAGTACTGGCTGGTGCAGGCGCAGTCTGCAAGACTGGATGTGACATCAGACGGCCAGAGCTCACTGCGCCTGCACCAGCCAGTACTAAACAGCGCAGGCACCGGATTTCATGGGAAAACAGTGCAGAGGGGCCGGCACCCCTGAAGATTTGAGTGACGGCAGTGTTGCGTTTCAAGCAGGGGGTTAAGACCTGCCTCCCTGTCTAAAGACAGGTATTTTGGAGAATTTGTAAAACGCTTTATTTTGGGAATAGATGCACCAAAAACTAAAAGAGCCACCTTGTTAGAATGCAGCATTACTGCTGCACAAGGTGGCTCTTTTAGTTTATAACGACTGGAGGGGGTGACAGTGGCCCTTTAATCTTCCTTTAAGAGTCCTTAGTGAACATCATGATTCCGGCTTGGTCAGACATCCTGGTAATAAAGCCATCACTAATTTTCTTACTCAGCATTTTTGGTGGCCAGGGGTTCATCAGGCTGTCCACGAGTATGTATCCACCTGCAGTGACTTTGTGTGCTCTAAGACCTCTCATACTTATCCATCGGAGGTTCTCCAACCATTGGAGATTTCCAGTAGAAATTGGACTCATTTGTCAGTTGATTTTATCACTATTCTACCCATGTCAACAGGGAATACTGTAATTTTATTGCTTTACCAGCTTTACCGAATGCCAAGTCCTTGGCGCAAATTTTGGTCAGAGAAATTGTAAAATAACAAGGGATTCTGACCAACATTGTTTAAGACCGAGGGGTACAGTTTGTTCCCAAGTTTTGGAGGGCATTTTTCACCCATCTGGGGATCCATCTGTAATTTTCTTCTGCATTTCACCTGCAGTTTAATGGGCAGACTGAACCGGTTAACCAGAATCTGGAGACTTATCTTAGGTATTTTGTGTAAGGAGGATCGGGTTACCTACTTACAGTTAGCCAAATTTGCAGTAAATAATCGTTGTCATGAATCTATTGGTAAGTTCTGGTATTTCAGGGCATATGAGTTCCATCCTCAGTTCAGTTCATTTAATAAAAATTGTCTTTTAACTTCACCATCTCCAATCTATTGGCCACTGAAATGCTGCCTTTCAGCTTGCTTGGTGTATAAAGACGCTTTCCAAAAGCTGATGGCTGTCGCAGTCCCACAGGACCAGTTGCCCAGTCAACATTGCTTCTCTAAGAAAAATGTGCCTGTGCTACACCAGCATGTCGCAGACAAGCTTAACCTGTTCCCTAAAAAAAATCTATGTTTGAGAGGGTGCATTTCAGCACTGACACTTCGACGAGCAAGCATGACCAGGGACGTTACGTCTCGGTGACTGGGCACTGGGTCACTTTAGTGGCTGTGGGTGAAAATGGGGAAGGGTCTACCCTATAAGTCTTGGTATCCAAGGAACAAATGAAGGAGGATGAGAAGGAAGAGGTGAAGAGAATGCAACAGTTAGGAGATGTAGAGAATAATAATCCCCCCTATTTTGCCTGTGGTTGGTGGGAGGGGATGAAGGAAGCAAGCTTGAGTTTTAGCCGCCCCAACACACCATGGACTTGAATCTCATGTAAGCTCCTGACACATGAGCGCATTCTTGCTGCACTATCTGCAAATTCATACTTTTATTGTTAGGATTAGACATAGTGCTGGCTACTTGGTTGCCACTGTGTTAGATCCACAGTACAAGAAAAACGTTTGTCAGATGCTTCCCACCTGGGAAAGGGATGTACGCATGCTGGAGTATCAAACAACACTTGTAGACAATCTTAAGAGTGGTTTTCCCCAAGACACCAGTGAGGCCCACAGTGTGCATCACAGTTATAGACTTACAACCCTGGGAAAGTTGAGTCCACAGGTGGAACTTAGAATCTACGATCCGCACTGACCGCGCATGTGCACCCACACTTTGTATGTATCGGCACTTGTTGGCAGGTTCCGTCCTCTTTCGGAATTTACAAGTGCGCTGTGTCACATGTCTTCTCCTCAAATTTCACCCGGAAGCACCAGCGCTGATACGAACACCGGAAGTATATGTAAGGCCGGCACCACACTCTTTTCTCCACTTGTTCCCATGCTTGCGGTTGCAAGCCTTTCCTTGGATCTCCTTCACAGGACACATGTGCGGTAGCACTATTGATTGTTGGCTACAGGTAATCCTATGTGCGCCGTTCTTCCTGTGTAGTCTGGTGCTCATTTCCTTTGTCACTATATTTCTGATGACATTTCTAATTCTTAATGTTTAACATTTATTATTATAGTGGGATTCCCATTTTCTGCTGACCACAGCTACATGTAAAGTATTTCATCCTTTACTCTCTATAAGTACAAATGAAGACTATATATAATTTCACTTGCAGCCGCACCTACTGCATCTGCACCTATATATGTTTTTGCAATTGGGGATATATTTGTGCTTAAACTTTTGTCAGTTTTATACACTTATCTAGTGTATCAGGATACTTTATGTCCATGTTTGAACCCTAAAATATGTACTATTACTTTCATGTTGCATCTTGTGAACAGTATAGAGGTGCGTTTTAGGTTGCTGCTTTCTGTTTTTGTTTTTTTGTTTTTTTCTTTTAGGTTTTTGCTTTTAGATTTCTTTGTTCCTTTTCTGGATGCCTCTTGAGTTAGATATTAGACTCCTCTGGATTAATTCTACATTAATTGCATCATATAGTTTGATATGATCCGGCTGTTGAATGATTTATTTTCTGATCTGCATAGATCGTTGGACTTGGGTGACAGGATAGGTCGTATATAACAATGTCTTTTTTACTATGATGTTTGCTTATGTTTGTTTATTTATGTGTATTACAGAAGGCAGATGTTTCTTGAAAATGGCTAATAAGTAGAGTTGAGCGACCTTGACCTTTTTAGAGTCGAGCCGGGTTTTGCGAAACCCGACTATGTCCAAAGTCGGGTCGAGTGAAATCGGCCGATTATGACGTAAAGTCGGGATCGACCGAAACACGAAACCCAATGCAAGTCAATGGGGCAGCATAGTCGGCAGTGAGTGGGGGCCAGGAAAACACCTAGAGTGGCCATTTTAATGTCAAAACCATCCATTCTTCTTAATGAAGCTTGTCAAGCGTAATTTACCTTATAATAATTGGAAGGCATTTGAAATTGGGGGTCATTTGGCTAAAGTTGTGGGGGGTAGGGCTGGTTCAAGTAATTAGTGGGCCCAGGAAATCTGGACCACGTCACGGCAGTGGAGCAGGGAGAGGTAAGTATTTCAACTTTGCAAGTGCTGTGAACCTGAGCAAGCAGGGGGGGCCCACTCGTTGGCATTGGCACTGGCACAGGGCCCCTCAAAGTACAGCGGTGTGTTTGCACGGCGGGGGCGCCTCCCACCGGCAGCAACACTTTTGCGTACTATGAGAGGCCCTGTGCCAGTGACGTCGCCAACTAGTATTCCTCCCCCCACCTGATGAAGGAACCTGCACTTTCATCTGCACCTTCCTCTTTGTCCCCGTGTAAGGTGGTATGGTATGCGGGAAGAGCAACCTGACTTTCAGCAGGGTCACAATGTTGTTGTGTAGCGTGCACGGGGAATGTTGCGTTATGGGTCAATGTACCAGCAGACTCATCTATCACTGGCTGGGCAATGGGCACGATGAAGTGGAAACACAGATATAGGCCCAAAGAAGAAAGTGGGCTAAATGCAGTTCAAAATTGGTAACACAGGAATAACCAGGGGGCATTGCAGTGGAGGACAACTGGAATGAGAGGCTGACACAGAGAGTAGGGCCAAATCAGTAAGTAGTCGAAATGCAGTTCAAAATTGGCAACCGTAGTAAACAGGCGGCACAGCTTTGTTCAGTGGAGGAGAACAGCAAGGAGTGGCAGACACCGATAGTAGGCCCCAAACCAACTAGTACGCCAAATGCAGTTGTTCCATTTAACCACAATTTAATGAGAGCCTGAAGATAGAAGCTCAGGAAAGGCAACCTGGGGAACACCTTGGAGTGTAACACACCATCTCTCTCCACCCCATACCCATTTTGTATGGCCTAATGCAGTGTACTTTTCTACAACTACTAAACGAGAGTCGGAAGACCGAAGCAATGGCAAGGAAACCTGGGGAACACCTTAGAGTGTAACACACCCTCTCTCTACACCCCATACCCAATTTGAAGGCCTAATGCAGTGTAGTTTCCAAGAACTACTAAACGAGAGCCGGAAGATCGAAGCTCAGGAAAGGCAACCTGGGGAACACCTTGGAGTGTAACACACCCTCTCGCTACACCCCATACCCAATTTGAAGGCCTAATGCAGCGTAGTTTCCAACAACTACTAAACGAGAGCCGGAAGATCGAAGCTCAGGAAAGGCAACCTGGGGAACACCTTGGAGTGTAACACACCCTCTCTCTACACCCCATACCCAATTTGAAGGCCTAATGCAGTGTAGTTTCCAAGAACTACTAAACGAGAGCCGGAAGATCGAAGCTCAGGAAAGGCAACCTGGGGAACACCTTGGAGTGTAACACACCCTCTCGCTACACCCCATACCCAATTTGAAGGCCTAATGCAGCGTAGTTTCCAACAACTACTAAACGAGAGCCGGAAGATCGAAGCTCAGGAAAGGCAACCTGGGGAACACCTTGGAGTGGAACACACCATCTCTCTACACCCCATACCCAATTTGAAGGCCTAATGCAGAGTAGTTTCCAAGAACTACTAAACGAGAGCCGGAAGATCGAAGCTCAGGAAAGGCAACCTGGGGAACACCTTGGAGTGTAACACAACGTCTCTCTACACGACGGAAGGGCTGATTCTTAGGAAGGAAGGCTGTTGGAAATAAGCATTGCGCGTCCGAGGGTGATTATATTCTTATTAGGTATATACTCACCCTCGGACGCGCCCTGCTTCTTTATTTGGAATGAATGTTTATTTGCAATGTGGTGTTGACTTTCTCTATTATTTTGGTAATTAATGATTTTATTATTTTCATTATTTTGCATCTTCTCGGCAATAATATAAAGAAGACGCGACAGGACAACACTCGGTGGATGCCATATGTGTGTTTTCAATTTAAAAAAACTTTCAGTTAACTACTTGCAGGAGAAAGTAATTGTAGCTGGTGGCCATTTTTAGTACTGTACCAGATTAGAGTTGTGTGTTTGTTTTTAATGTTAAAATGTCTGCATTTGATATCTCACCAGTATTTTCTTTTTTATAAGCAAAATACTTATTTTTATATTTTCTGATGTTGGTTCCAGGGGTACACGGCCAGCAGTGCCCTGGTCAGTGTAGTAGTAGTTGAAAGAATGGACCGCAGACAGGCATCGAAGGCCTAAAATAATAACACATGGCTGTAGGCAATTTTAAATTGGTTCCAGGGGTACACGGACAGCAGTGGTGTGGTCAGTGGAGGCCTAGTGGAAGGAGTGACCGCAGACAGGCATCGAAGGCCTAAAATAATAACACATGGCTGTAGGCAATTTTAAATTGGTTCCAGGGGTACACGGACAGCAGTGGTGTGGTCAGTGGAGGCCTAGTGGAAGGAGTGACCGCAGACAGGCATCGAAGGCCTAAAATAATAACACATGGCTGTAGGCAATTTTAAATTGGTTCCAGGGGTACACGGGCAGCAGTGACCTGGTCAGTGTAGTAGTAGTTGAAAGAATGGACCGCAGACAGGCATCGAAGGCCTAAAATAAAAAAATTGGGCTGGCTGTAGGCAATTTTAAATTGGTTCCAGGGGTACACGGGCAGCAGTGACCTGGTCAGTGTAGTAGTAGTTGAAAGAATGGACCGCAGACAGGCATCGAAGGCCTAAAATAAAAAAATTGGGCTGGCTGTAGGCAATTTTAAATTGGTTCCAGGGGTACACGGGCAGCAGTGGTGTGGTCAGTGGAGGCCTAGTGGAAGGAGTGACCGCAGACAGGCATCGAAGGCCTAACATAACAAACTTGGGCTGGCTGTAGGCACTTTTAAATTGGTTCCAGGGGTACACGGGCAGCAGTGGTCTGGTCAGTGGAAGTCTAGTGGAAGGAGTGACCGCAGACAGGCATCGAAGGCCTAAAATAATAACACATGGCTGTAGGCAATTTTAAATTGGTTCCAGGGGTACACGGACAGCAGTGGTGTGGTCAGTGGAGGCCTAGTGGAAGGAGTGACCGCAGACAGGCATCGAAGGCCTAAAATAATAACACATGGCTGTAGGCAATTTTAAATTGGTTCCAGGGGTACACGGACAGCAGTGGTGTGGTCAGTGGAGGCCTAGTGGAAGGAGTGACCGCAGACAGGCATCGAAGGCCTAAAATAATAACACATGGCTGTAGGCAATTTTAAATTGGTTCCAGGGGTACACGGGCAGCAGTGACCTGGTCAGTGTAGTAGTAGTTGAAAGAATGGACCGCAGACAGGCATCGAAGGCCTAAAATAAAAAAATTGGGCTGGCTGTAGGCAATTTTAAATTGGTTCCAGGGGTACACGGGCAGCAGTGACCTGGTCAGTGTAGTAGTAGTTGAAAGAATGGACCGCAGACAGGCATCGAAGGCCTAAAATAAAAAAATTGGGCTGGCTGTAGGCAATTTTAAATTGGTTCCAGGGGTACACGGGCAGCAGTGGTGTGGTCAGTGGAGGCCTAGTGGAAGGAGTGACCGCAGACAGGCATCGAAGGCCTAACATAACAAACTTGGGCTGGCTGTAGGCACTTTTAAATTGGTTCCAGGGGTACACGGGCAGCAGTGGTCTGGTCAGTGGAAGTCTAGTGGAAGGAGTGACCGCAGACAGGCATCGAAGGCCTAAAATAATAACACATGGCTGTAGGCAATTTTAAATTGGTTCCAGGGGTACACGGACAGCAGTGGTGTGGTCAGTGGAGGCCTAGTGGAAGGAGTGACCGCAGACAGGCATCGAAGGCCTAAAATAATAACACATGGCTGTAGGCAATTTTAAATTGGTTCCAGGGGTACACGGACAGCAGTGGTGTGGTCAGTGGAGGCCTAGTGGAAGGAGTGACCGCAGACAGGCATCGAAGGCCTAAAATAATAACACATGGCTGTAGGCAATTTTAAATTGGTTCCAGGGGTACACGGGCAGCAGTGACCTGGTCAGTGTAGTAGTAGTTGAAAGAATGGACCGCAGACAGGCATCGAAGGCCTAAAATAAAAAAATTGGGCTGGCTGTAGGCAATTTTAAATTGGTTCCAGGGGTACACGGGCAGCAGTGACCTGGTCAGTGTAGTAGTAGTTGAAAGAATGGACCGCAGACAGGCATCGAAGGCCTAAAATAAAAAAATTGGGCTGGCTGTAGGCAATTTTAAATTGGTTCCAGGGGTACACGGGCAGCAGTGACCTGGTCAGTGTAGTAGTAGTTGAAAGAATGGACCGCAGACAGGCATCGAAGGCCTAAAATAAAAAAATTGGGCTGGCTGTAGGCACTTTTAAATTGGTTCCAGGGGTACACGGGCAGCAGTGGTCTGGTCAGTGGAAGTCTAGTGGAAGGAGTGACCGCAGACAGGCATCGAAGGCCTAAAATAATAACACATGGCTGTAGGCAATTTTAAATTGGTTCCAGGGGTACACGGACAGCAGTGGTGTGGTCAGTGGAGGCCTAGTGGAAGGAGTGACCGCAGACAGGCATCGAAGGCCTAAAATAATAACACATGGCTGTAGGCAATTTTAAATTGGTTCCAGGGGTACACGGGCAGCAGTGACCTGGTCAGTGTAGTAGTAGTTGAAAGAATGGACCGCAGACAGGCATCGAAGGCCTAACATAACAAAAATGTCAAAACAATGGTATTGTCAGTGCCAGGCATTGAAGGATGTCAGCGGCTAGACTACACATTGGTGAAGCTGTGAGAGATAATTTTGCTAGTGGTACAGCACTGTTTGAGCTGGGGGGGGGAACTGTCTTGTGGCCGGCGGTACAGGCACAGGGCCCCTCATATTACAACGGTGTGTCTGACGTTGGGTGCGCACCACCACCGCCAGAGACACTTTATTGTACTATGAGGGACCCAGTGGCAGTGCCGTCGACCAAAAGCGGCCACACCCACCTCTTCAGACAAACAGCACTCTCAAGGGTCCAAGCGCAAAGTGGCGATAGCACGGCCCCGTGTGGGGAGTTTGGCCATTTCGTGAGGTGGAAACATGTCGTATGCTGGACAATCAGGTGAAGAAAATTACGAGATTGGAAAAGTCATTCAGAATAGTCCACAGGCAAGACCTTTTCATAGGAAAGCTAGGTGTCAGCCGGGCAGGGTGGGGCAAAAGATTTTGAAATCCAGTTGTGGTTCATTTTAATGAAGGTTAGATCATCTACATTTTGGGTAGCCAGACGAGTCCTTTTTTCTGTTAGTATTGAACCTGCAGCACTGAATACTCTTTCTGATAGGACACTAGCTGCCGGGCAAGCAAGCTCCTGCAATGCATATTCTGCCAATTCTGGCCAGGTGTCTAATTTGGATGCCCAGTAATCAAATGGGAATGACGGTTGAGGGAGAACGTCGATAAGGGATGAAAAATAGTTTGTAACCATACTGGACAAATGTTGTCTCCTGTCACTTTGAATTGATGCTGCAGTACCTGTCCTGTCTGCGGTCATAGAAAAATCACTCCACAACCTGGTCAGAAAACCCCTCTGTCCAACGCCACTTCTGATTTCTGCCCCTCTAACACCTCTGGTCTGCTGGCCCCTGGAGCTCGTGTGAGAACGATCACGGGCGCTGTGTGCAGGGAATGCCAGAAGCAAACGGTCAACAAGAGTTGATTGTTTTGTTGCTAATATTAGTTCCAAGTTCTCATGTGGCATAATATTTTGCAATTTGCCTTTATAGCGAGGATCAAGGAGGCAGGCCAACCAGTAATCGTCATCGTTCATCATTTTTGTAATGCGTGTGTCCCTTTTGAGGATACGCAAGGCATAATCCGCCATGTGGGCCAAAGTTCCCGTTGTCAAATCTGCGGTTGTGCTTGGTTGAGGGGCAGTTGCAGGCAAATCTACGTCACTTGTGTCCCTCAAAAAACCAGAACCCGGCCTTGCCACGCCACCAATTTCCCGTGCCCCCGGGAAAGCTTCCTCATTAAAAATATACTCATCCCCATCATCCTCCTCATCCTCCACCTCCTCTTCGCCCGGTACCTCGTCATGTACACTGCCCTGACCAGACAATCGCTGACTGTCATCAAGGCTTTCCTCTTCCTCTGGTGCAGACGCCTGATCCTTTATGTGCGTCAAACTTTGCATCAGCAGACGCATTAGGGGGATGCTCATGCTTATTATGGCGTTGTCTGCACTAACCAGCCGTGTGCATTCCTCAAAACACTGAAGGACTTGACACATGTCTTGAATCTTCGACCACTGCACACCTGACAACTCCATGTCTGCCATCCTACTGCCTGCCCGTGTATGTGTATCCTCCCACAAAAACATAACAGCCCGCCTCTGTTCGCACAGTCTCTGAAGCATGTGCAGTGTTGAGTTCCACCTTGTTGCAACGTCTATGATTAGGCGATGCTGGGGAAGGTTCAAAGAACGCTGATAGGTCTGCATACGGCTGGAGTGTACAGGCGAACGGCGGATATGTGCGCAAAGTCCACGCACTTTGAGGAGCAGGTCGGATAACCCCGGATAACTTTTCAGGAAGCACTGCACCACCAGGTTTAAGGTGTGAGCCAGGCAAGGAATGTGTTTCAGTTGGGAAAGGGAGATGGCAGCCATGAAATTCCTTCCGTTATCACTCACTACCTTGCCTGCCTCAAGATCTACAGTGCCCAGCCACGACTGCGTTTCTTGCTGCAAGAACTCGGACAGAACTTCCGCGGTGTGTCTATTGTCGCCCAAACACTTCATAGCCAATACAGCCTGCTGACGTATGCCAGTAGCTGCCCCATAATGGGAGACCTGGTGTGCAACAGTGGCAGGTGCGGATGGAGTGTTTGTGCGACTGCGGTCTGTGGACGAGCTCTTGCTTCTGCAGGAGGACGAGGAGGAGGAGGAGGAGGGGGTGCGAACGGCTACAGACAACTGTTTACTAGACCGTGGGCTAGGCAGAACTGTCCCAAACTTGCTGTCCCCTGTGGACCCTGAATCCACCACATTTACCCAGTGTGCCGTGATGGACACGTAACGTCCCTGGCCATGCCTACTGGTCCATGCATCTGTTGTCAGGTGCACCTTTGTGCTCACAGATTGCCTGAGTGCATGGACGATGCGCTCTTTAACATGCTGGTGGAGGGCTGGGATGGCTTTTCTGGAAAAAAAGTGTCGACTGGGTAGCTCGTAGCGTGGTACAGCGTAGTCCATCAGGTCTTTGAAAGCTTCGCTTTCAACTAACCGGTAGGGCATCATCTCTAACGAGATTAGTCTAGCTATGTGGGCGTTCAAACCCTGTGTACGCGGATGCGAGGCTAAGTATTTCCTTTTTCTAACCATAGTCTCATGTAGGGTGAGCTGGACTGGAGAGCTGGAGATCGTGGAACTAGCGGGGGTGCCGGTGGACATGGCAGACTGAGAGACGGTGGGAGATGGTATTGTTGCCGCCGGTGCCCTAGATGCAGTGTTTCCTACTACGAAACTGGTGATTCCCTGACCCTGACTGCTTTGGCCTGGCAAAGATACCTGCACAGATACAGCAGGTGGTGCGCTAAATGGTGGTCCTACACTGCCGGAAGGGATGTTGCGTTGATGACTAGCTTCATTGGCCGAGGGTGCAACAACCTTAAGGGACGTTTGGTAGTTAGTCCAAGCTTTCAAATGCATGGTGGTTAAATGTCTATGCATGCAACTAGTATTGAGACTTTTCAGATTCTGACCTCTGCTTAAGGAAGTAGAACATTTTTGACAGATGACTTTGCGCTGATCAATTGGATGTTGTTTAAAAAAATGCCAGACTGCACTCTTTCTAGCATCGGATACCTTTTCAGGCATTGCAGACTGAGCTTTAACCGGATGGCCACGCTGTCCTCCACCAGGTTTTGGCTTTGCCACGCGTTTTGGGCAAGATACGGGCCCGGCAGATGGAACCTGTGGCGATGTTGATGCCTGCTGCGGCCCCTCCTCCTCCTCTGCTTCAGAACTGCTGCCGCCTGCACCCTGTTCCCCCAATGGCTGCCAATCGGGGTCAAGAACTGGGTCATCTAATAACTCTTCTTGTACCTCCTGCGCAACTTCGTCTGTGTCACCGTGTCGTTCGGTGGTATAGCGTTCGTGATGGGGCAACATAGTCTCATCAGGGTCTGATTCTTGATCAGCACCCTGCGAGGGCAATGTTGTGGTCTGAGTCAAAGGACCAGCATAGTAGTCTGGCTGTGGCTGTGCGTCAGTGCACTCCATGTCAGATTCAATTTGTAATGGGCATGGACTGTTAACTGCTTCACTTTCTAAGCCAGGGACGGTATGTGTAAAGAGCTCCATGGAGTAACCCGTTGTGTCGCCTGCTGCATTCTTCTCTGTTGTTGTTTTTGCTGAAGAGGACAAGGAAGTGACTTGTCCCTGACCGTGAACATCCACTAACGACGCGCTGCTTTTACTTTTACCAGTTTCACGAGATGAGGCAAAAGAGCTAGAGGCTGAGTCAGCAAGATAAGCCAAAACTTGCTCTTGCTGCTCCGGCTTTAAAAGCGGTTTTCCTAATCCCAGAAAAGGGAGCGTTCGAGGCCTTGTGTAGCCGGACGACGAACCTGGCTCCACAGCTCCAGACTTAGGTGCAATATTTTTTCCCCCACGACCACCTGATGCTCCACCACTACCACTACCCTCATTACCAGCTGACAATGAACGCCCCCGGCCACGACCTCTTCCACTAGACTTCCTCATTGTTTTAAAAACGTAACCAAACTAACGTTATTTGTTGCAGTCACACAACTTACACGGTGAGCTATAACTTCTGTATGATTTAGCTACCCCTTTACAGGTTGGTGAGACCACAGCGAAAATCAGGCCCAATGTTACACACTCTTTTTTTGGTGGCTGCAAATTAGAGAGATGCCCCACACGCAGGACTGTCACTGAAGCACAAATGTTAATATTAATGTCACACTATTATTTTTTTTTTATTTTTATTTTTTTCAGGAACACTTTAGAAACCCCCCAAAAAAAAAAAAATAGATTTTTGCAGGGAGAATTTAGAAAACAAATGTAACAAACTATATGCTTTCTATGGGCCACTGAGTGAGAGATGACGCACACAGGAATCAGGAGTGGCACACAAGCCCAGAGGCCAATATTTTTCTACCAATGATTGATGGAGTTATTTTCTCTGGTAGATTTTGGAACCCAAATCAAGGAAAAAAAATGTAGGCTTTCTATGGACCACAATTGGAGAGAGAGAGAGAGAGAGATGGCACACCCAGGAGTCAAGACTGGCACACAAGCAGAAAGGCCAATATTAATCTCCCACTGTTTTTTTTGGTTGTTTTTTTTTTTTTTTTTTTCAGGGAGACTTTAGAAAAAAAAATAATAAAAAAAATATGATTTTATCAGGAAGAATTTAGAAACCAAATAAAATAAAATGATTTTTTCAGGGAGAATTTAGAAAACAAATAAAACCAAAAATAGGCGTTCTATGGCCCACTGACTGAGAGATGACGCACCCAGGAGTCAAGACTGGCACACAAGCAGAAAGGCCAATATTAATCTCCCACTGTTTTTTTTGGTTGTTTTTTTTTTTTTTTTTTCAGGGAGACTTTAGAAAAAAAAATAATAAAAAAAATATGATTTTATCAGGAAGAATTTAGAAACCAAATAAAATAAAATGATTTTTTCAGGGAGAATTTATAAAACAAATAAAACCAAAAATAGGCGTTCTATGGCCCACTGACTGAGAGATGACGCACCCAGGAGTCAAGACTGGCACACAAGCAGAAAGGCCAATATTAATCTCCCACTGTTTTTTTTGGTTGTTTTTTTTTTTTTTTTTTTCAGGGAGACTTTAGAAAAAAAAATAATAAAAAAAATATGATTTTATCAGGAAGAATTTAGAAACCAAATAAAATAAAATGATTTTTTCAGGGAGAATTTAGAAAACAAATAAAACCAAAAATAGGCGTTCTATGGCCCACTGACTGAGAGATGACGCACCCAGGAGTCAAGACTGGCACACAAGCAGAAAGGCCAATATTAATCTCCCACTGTTTTTTTTGGTTGTTTTTTTTTTTTTTTTTTCAGGGAGACTTTAGAAAAAAAAATAATAAAAAAAATATGATTTTATCAGGAAGAATTTAGAAACCAAATAAAATAAAATGATTTTTTCAGGGAGAATTTAGAAAACAAATAAAACCAAAAATAGGCGTTCTATGGCCCACTGACTGAGAGATGACGCACCCAGGAGTCAAGACTGGCACACAAGCAGAAAGGCCAATATTAATCTCCCACTGTTTTTTTTTTTTTTTTTCAGGGAGACTTTAGAAAAAAAAATAATAAAAAAAATATGATTTTATCAGGAAGAATTTAGAAACCAAATAAAATAAAATAATTTTTTCAGGGAGAATTTAGAAAACAAATAAAACCAAAAATAGGCGTTCTATGGCCCACTGACTGAGAGATGACGCACACAGGAGTCAGGAGTGGCACACAAACCCAGAGGCCAATATTTTTCTACCAATGATTGATGTAGTTATTTTCTCTGGTAGATTTTAGAACCCAAATCAAGGAAAAAAAATATAGGCTTTCTATGGACCACAATTGGAGAGAGAGAGAGAGAGAGAGAGAGAGAGAGAGAGAGAGAGAGAGAGATGGCACACCCAGGAGTCAAGACTGGCACACAAGCAGAAAGGCCAATATTAATCTCCCACTGTTTTTTTGGTTGTTTTTTTTTTTTTTTTTTTTCAGGGAGACTTTAGAAATAAAAATAATAAAAAAAATATGATTTTATCAGGAAGAATTTAGAAACCAAATAAAATAAAATGATTTTTTCAGGGAGAATTTAGAAAACAAATAAAACCAAAAATATGCGTTCTATGGCCCACTGACTGAGAGAGAGAGAGAGATGGAACGCTTAGTACTGGCACACAAGCCCAAAGGGCAATATTAATCTCCCTTTTTTTTTCCAGGGAGAATTTCTGAAACCCAAAAAAAAAATAAAATAGGCTTTCTATGGCCCACTATTTGTGAGAGAGATGGGACGCTCAGGACTGGCACAGATGGCACGCTCAGGACTGGCACAGAAGCCCAGAGGCCAATATTAATCTCCCTTTTTTTCTGGGAGAATTTATAAAACCAAAAAAATATTTAAATAGGCTTTCTATGGCCCACTATTTGTGAGAGAGATGGCACGCTCAGGACTGGCACAGATGGCACGCTCACAACTGGCACAGAAGCCCAGAGGCCAATATTAATCTCCCTTTTTTTCTGGGAGAATTTATAAAACCAAAAAAATATTTAAATAGGCTTTCTATGGCCCACTATTTGTGAGAGAGATGGCACGCTCAGGACTGGCACAGATGGCACGCTCACAACTGGCACACAAGCCCAGAGGCCAATATTAATCTCCCTTTTTTCAGGGAAAATTTATAAAACCAAAAAAAAAATTAAATAGGCTTTCTATGGCCCACTATTTGTGAGAGAGATGGCACGCTCAGGACTGGCACAGATGGCACGCTCACAACTGGCACACAAGCCCAGAGGCCAATATTAATCTCCCTTTTTTCAGGGAAAATTTATAAAACCAAAAAAAAAATTAAATAGGCTTTCTATGGCCCACTATTTGTGAGAGAGATGGGACGCTCAGGACTGGCACAGATGGCACGCTCAGGACTGGCACAGAAGCCCAGAGGCCAATATTAATCTCCCTTTTTTTCAGGGAGAATTTATAAAACCCAAAAAAAAATAAAATAGGCTTTCTATGGCCCACTATTTGTGAGAGAGATGGCACACTCAGGACTGGCACACAAGCCCAAAGGCCAATATTAATCTCCCACTGTATTTTTATCAGGGAGAATTTATACACCCCACAAAAAAAAATACAGAAAAATGAAAAGGCTTTCTATGGCCCACTATGTGAGAGAGATGGCACACACAGGGATGGCACTCTAGCAGAAATGCCAAATTGCCAATCTTAATCTCCCACCAAAAAAAAAAAAAAAAAAAAAACAGGGAATGTCCTACAATTACTATCTCCCTGCCTGCAGTAATCTCAGCCAGGTATGGCAGGCAGCTACTATCTCCCTGCCTGCAGTAATCTCAGCCAGGTATGGCAGGCAGCAATAAGGAGTGGACTGATGCACAAATGAAATAAAAAGTGTGGACAAACAAAAAAGATAGCTGTGCAGAAAGGAAGGAACAAGAGGATTTGTGCTTTGAAAAAAGCAGTTGGTTTGCACAGCGGCGTACACACAGCAATGCAGCTATCAGGGAGCCTTCTAGGGCAGCCCAATGAGCTACAGCGCTGAGGGGAAAAAAAAAAAAAAAAAAAATTCCACTGTCCCTGCACACCGAGGGTGGTGTTGGACAGTGCAAATCGCTGCAGCACAAGCGGTTTTGTGGTTAATGGACCCTGCCTAACGCTATCCCTGCTTCTGACAAAGCGGCAGCAACCTCTCCCTAAGCTCAGATCAGCAGCAGTAAGATGGCGGTCGGCGGGAACGCCTCTTTATAGCCCCTGTGACGTCGCAGACAGCAAGCCAATCACTGCAATGCCCTTCTCTAAGATGGTGGGGACCAGGACCTATGTCATCACGCTGCCCACACTCTGCGTTTACCTTCATTGGCTGAGAAATGGCGCTTTTCGCGTCATTGAAACGCGACTTTGGCGCGAAAGTCGCGTACCGCATGGCCGACCCCGCACAGGGGTCGGATCGGGTTTCATGAAACCCCGACTTAGCCAAAAGTCGGCGACTTTTGAAAATGTTCGACCCGTTTCGCTCAACCCTACTAATAAGCCAAAACGTTGAATGTATAAATAAGTCTGTCATTGAAGTTACAAATTCTTGTCTTGTGGAACCCCACCATCTTATTTTTGGAATAAAACAATACAAAAGTTCAGAATACACGTTGTGTGCCGGAGTTTACTTATTTTATACTGAACATTTTTCTTCTGTGCACCTGCTTTTAAGCAGTGAGCACCCTTCTAATCGTATTTTGAGCAGAAAAGCAGTTTGAACTGTTGCATGAGGTATCAGGTCTCCCAGCACAGCAGGCCTACACTAGTCCCTCACCCACCTTTTAGTTTTTAACTAAATTTCAAAGCTGTAAATGCTGGAAAAGATTTTGGCTCACAAATAGCCCATGGCTGACTGCTACTGTGCCATTATAAAATTTCTACTGTGGATCAATTGATGCCACTTTTCCTGGCATCTGCCCCTAATTTGGGGAAATATTTGGACTCAAAATTGGGTCTCCTTCATGTGTTGCCTGAATTTGGTAGGGCTCTCAGAGCACCAGGCTACTCCTTTCACTCATCCACCTGTTACTGATTCATGTTTAAACTAGAAATGCTGGTCCAAGATTTTTCCAGGCCCTCTCCCATGTCTCCATGCTGCACAATTAGGCCCCTTTCACACATCAGATTTTTGTCGTCAGTCACAATCCGTTGGCTCGACGGATCGACGAACCTGTCGCAGATTGTGAAAAACTTATGCGACGGATTCATTTTTTTGATGGATCCGACTAGCGGATCTAGCTAATTGGATCAGAGCATGCTCAGTTAAAAAAAATGGAATTAATTGCAGGCTTCCATTCTAGCAAACAACGGACTGCGATGGATCCGCTGTCCATTTTTTCAACGTTGACAAAAAATGTTACTATTTCCTTTGTCTCCGGCCGCCAGACAAAATTTTTTCGATGGATCCGGCGAATGACGGATGAAACGTGAGGCCATCTGTCACAATCCGTCGCTAATTCAAGTCTATGAGAAAAAACGGATCCGGTGGCATCAGTCGTCGGATCCGTTTTTTTTTTCAAAATTCAACAGATTGCGACTGATGGCAAAAAACTGATGTGTGGAAGGGGCCTTATACTGTTTGTACTTTGGATCAATTAATGCCACTTTTTCTGGTGTCTGCCCCTAATGTGAACAGTTGAAGGTGTTGTGTATGCATTTGCTTTTGCTTCCCATTGAATTCAATGGGGTTTGGATATGTTCAACAAACTATGTGGCCAAACATTTAAAGGTGTGCTCATTTCTAATTTGGAAAAGATCTGTATAGAGGAGTGGGCCAAAATCCCTGCTACAGTGTATGCCATCTTGGTTAAAAACTACAGGAAACGTCTGATCTCTGTAATAGCAATAAAAGGTTTCAGTACCAAATATTAAATTCTGTTTTGCTACTGTATAAATTATTTATTGCATGCAATAAAAAGGTATCCAAGGGGTAACGTTTCTCCTTCTGGAGAGTGACATGTTAAGCATACCGAGATGGGGAAACTTTGAGCCACAATGCTTCTCTGGAAAATATGCAAGTTGTCTCTTCAAAGAGGGAGAGAACTAGAACTCTAGTACCACCTATAGGAAGTAGCAATCCTAAAAGTCAATATTGAGCTTTCATCGAGCCTTGTCACATGACTTATGAGAAAAGCCAAAACCAGAATCTCAGTTTGCAGACACTGTGTTTCAGGGTAATACCCCTCGTTAATGCAAAGTGTGAGATCTGGTTTGGTCGTGTGAGATGCATCAGTGGGAAAACTTGCAAAAATGGCAATGTATCAAATACGTATTTTCCTCACTATATATAAAAGCACCGACTGAGCTCTAGTGGAACATTCCCACACAATGTGTAATCCAGTGTCCTGGAGGGAAACTCAGCAGTGTTGTGCATAAATGCAGCACCCCAGGTGACCGGTTGCTGCAGTGATGTTGCTTTCATTTCGGGGAGGGTAATGTCATGCTCAGAGGCAATGGAGTTATCTTCCAGGTAATGCACCGACATACAACATATTCCAAATCCAGACCAGGAGGGGGAGCTCAGGACCTGGATTCAGGGTAACTTCCCTAAGCTATATTTATACTGACCTGGAGGAGGAGTTAGGTAGTCTAGGAAAGACACTGAAGCAGAAGGAAGTCTGGAACTGAGTGCAGACAGAGAGGCCTGGCAGCCACGAGGGAGCTGCCGCCTCTGGAAGGAGGAAGACCTGAGGGGTTGAAAATGGAGGAGCTGGAAGGAGCAAAGGAGAGAAACAGGGCTGAGAGGGGAACTGTGACCAGGCACAATCAGAGCCGAAGCACAGTACCAGATACCGGGAGCCCGAGGCCCTAGTAGAACTCTAGGACACTTGGGAAAACCGGAGGGCTCAGAGCTTTATGTATTGGCCCACACCACACCTGAGAAACAGCAGCATCTGAGTAGCCCGGGGCATAATAGAGTCCCTGTAAAAAGGCTTAAGCTGCCCATCATGCAGGTACCTGACTCAGGACAGGGGGAATAGAGGACTCTGCAGGAAGCTTCAGCCAGGAGGGACATCATATACAGCAAGCGCTAGTTGGGAAATGTACCATCAGTGCTGCAATAACATCCCCCAAAGGACCCCTGTAACGCAGCATCGATCCAACTATTGACCGAACACCACAGGTGGCATTACGACGGACTTATAAACACTTATCCCTTTAAAGACTGCTCCCTTTTAATTGGACACCAAATGCGACGGACCGAGTCGCAGGCACCGTGACATCCCCTTTAAGACCGGACCCGGTACCGAGTACCCCACTGCCCTGGTTGGGGCGCTCCATAAATGCTCTGAAGGCATCTCTTTGGCCGGCGTCACACCACCGTAGAATATGGAGTAGTGCATTGCATTGCACTCAGACCAGTGTTCATCTATGGGGCAGCTCACATCACTGTATTTTTCTCCGGCGTATTCTAGGTGCATATAAAATCACAGCATGCTGCAATTGTCACCGAGACTTGGCCGAGACTCACCAATGGAAGCCTATTGGTGCGAGAAAAAAATCTCACAGCACTCGGATCATCCGAGTGCTGTCCAATTTTTACGCACCAGTGTCCTTTGAAAAGCCAGGAAATCATGTGCTTCATACAGTAAAATCACACTGACAGGTTAGAATAGAATGGATACTGCATATACATATTGAATACATAGATATGTATATAGATGTCAGTGACATATATATATATATATATATATATATATATATATACAGTTAGGTCCATATATATTTGGACAGAGACAACATTTTTCTAATTTTGGTTATAGACATTACCACAATGAATTTTAAACAAAACAATTCAGATGTAGTTGAAGTTCGGACTTTCAGCTTTCATTTGAGCGTATCCACATTAAAATTGGATGAAGGGTTTAGGAGTTTCAGCTCCTTAACATGTGCCACCCTGCTTTTAAAGGGACCAAACGTAATTGGACAATTGACTCCAAGGCTATTTCATGGACAGGTGTGAGCAATCCCTTCGTTATGTCATTCTCAATTAAGCAGAAAAAAGGCCTGGAGTTGATTTGAGGTGTGGTGCTTGCATTTGGAAGGTTTTGCTGTGAAGTAAACATGCGGTCAAAGGAGCTCTCCATGCAGGTGAAACAAGCCATCCTTAAGCTGCGGAAATAGAAAAAAAATCATCCGAGAAATTGCTACAATATTAGGAGTGGCAAAATCTACAGTTTGGTGCATCCTGAGAAAGAAAGAAAGCACTGGTGAACTCATCAATGCAAAAGGACCTGGGCGTACATGGAAGACAACAGTGGGGGATGATCGCAGAATAATCTCCATGGTGAAGAGAAACCCCTTCACAACAGCCAACCAAGTGACCAACACTCTCCAGGAGGTAGGCGTATCAATATCCAAATCTACCATGAAGAGAAGACTGCATGAAAGTAAATACAGAGGGTTCACTGCACAGTGCAAGCCACTCATAAGCATCAAGAATAAAAAGGCTAGACTGGACTTTGCTAAAAAAACATCTAAAAAGCCAGCACAGTTCTGGAAGAACATTCTTTGGTCAGATGAAACCAAGATCAACCTCTACCAGAATGATGGAAAGAGAAAAGTATGGTGAAGGTGTGGTACAGCTCATGATCCAAAGCATACCACATCATCTGTAAAACACGGCGGAGGCAGTGTGATGGCTTGGGCATGCATGGCTGCCAGTGGCACTGGATCACTAGTGTTTATTGATGATATGACACAGGACAGAAGCAGCCAAATGAATTCTGAGGTATTCAGAGACATACTGTGTGCTCAGCTGCATCCAAATGCAGCCAAACTGATTGGTCGTCGTTTCATACTACAGATGGACTATGACCCAAAACATAAAGCCAAAGCAACCCAGGAGTTCATTAAAGCAAAGAAGTGGAATATTCTAGAATGGCCAAGTCAGTCACCTGATCTCAACCCAATTGAGCATGCATTTCACTTGTTAAAGACTAAACTACAGACAGAAAGGCCCACAAACAAACAGCAACTAAAAACCACCGCAGTGAAGGCCTGGCAAAGCATCAAAAAGGAGGAAACACAGCGTCTAGTGATGTCCATGAGTTCAAGACTTCAGGCAGTCATTGCCAACAAAGGGTTTTCAACCAAGTACTAGAAATGAACATTTTATTTAAAACTATTTGAATCTGTCCAATTACTTTTGGTCCCTTTAAAAACAAAGTGGCACATGTTAAGGAGCTGAAACTCTTAAACCCTTCATCCAATTTTAATGTGGATACCCTCAAATGAAAGCTGAAAATCTGTCCTTCAACTGCATCTGATTTCTTTTGTTTAAAATTCATTGTGGTAATGTCTATAACCAAAATTAGAAAAATGTTGTCTCTGTCCAAATATATATGGACCTAACTGTATATATATATATTATAAAGAGAAGAAAAGCTGGTAATTCATCTGCCGTGTTCTGTAAAATCACAGCAGGAGCAGACAGGATAGAAGAGATGGATTACATACAGTAAATACAAATGGAAAAGGTGGATATGTAAATGTCAGTGACAAATACAATTATTACAGTGTGTGTGCAAATTACTGGACATGTATTTAATTATTAAAAGGTTATTTATAGGAAAAAAGTGGCATGGGCTCCCACACAATTTTCGTAACTAGCAGAGGGAAAGCCGATGGATGGGGAGAGATGTTTATAGCCTAGGAAGGGGGTAATACCCATGGAGATTCCCAGGCTATTAATATCAGCTCACAGCTGGATAATTAGCCATTACTGGCTATTAAAGTGTGGGACCCAAAAAAATGAGGTAGTGTCCCCCTATAATTAATAACCCGCAAAGGCAATGCAGACATCTGTGACCTGATATTAATAGCCTAGGAAGGGTCCATGGATACTGTTCTCCCAGGCTAAAAACATCAGCTCTCAGCCGCCCCAGAAAGGGTGCATCTTTAAGGTGTGCCAATTCTGGCACTTAGCCTCGCTCTTTCCACTTGCCCTATAGCGGTGTCAAGTAGGGTAATAGTTGGGGGGTTTGATATTACTTTCAGGTGACATGAAACCCCAAGGTAATAGACCCCCAAATAAAACCCCAAAGTAATAGAGAGACATCAATAAGAGGCCCCCATTACTAACCCCATAGTCACATTGTAAGAAAACACAGACACCCAGAAAAAAGTCCTTTAATTGAAAGAAAGACACAGACTCCTTTACTATTATTAATTAAACCATACTTATGACCTTCCGGATGCCCTCGTCATCTATAATAGAGGTAAAAAAACAAACAACAGTGTTCCTCACTTTTCCGCAGAGATGCTTTAAATCCATTTGTCCCACGACGGGTCCAGCTCTGCTACATCTAGATGGCAGGATGCATGATTCGACCATGCAGCCTGTCATCCAGCAGACACACTGTTGTTTGGAGTAGGTGAGTTCATAAGTATGGTTTAATTAAGAATATTAAACCCTCTCTGCCATCCGACATACTATTCCATCCATGTGACCAGGGACTTACTTCCCATGGACGGAATAGTATATCATCGCGATCGACCGTACACATGGGGGGCAATTGCGGCCAGGTGTCAGCTGATTCTCACAGACCGCTCCTGACACTTTAACCCCCAAAAAACTGCGATTGCAGCATTTTGGAAGCCGGTGCAGAGCTGATAGCACCTCTGCCTTTGCATCGGAGACCCCGCGGCGTGACATGGGGTCCCGATTGCTGCCATGGTAACCTGATGTCATTATGACGACATCCGGGTTACCAAAGCTAAGAAACTTCCTGGTCATGCGCAGTGCCTGATCAGGAAGTCTCTCAGTGTCAGTGACCTGAGTGCAGCGCTGACAGCTTCTATAGCATGCAGATGCTACTTCATCTGCATGCTATAGAAGCGATCAGCCTGAAAAAAATGATTGTCCAAGAGTGGGACAAAGTGTAAAAGTCAGAATAAAGTAAAAAAAAAAATTAAATAATTGTAAAAATATTTAAAAAAATAATAAAAAAATTAATATTTATTCTTTCAGTAAATAAATATTTGAATGAAAAAAAAAAAAACAATAAAAGTACACATATTTGATATCATCACATCTGTAATGACCTGACCTATAAAACTGTCCCACTAGTTAACCCCTTTAGTGAACACGATAAAACAAAATTAAAAAACCAAGGCAAGTATCAATGCTTTATCATCATACCACTGAATAAAAAGTGGAATAACACGTGATCAAAAAGATGGATATAAATAATCATGGTACCGCTGAAAATGTCATCTTGTCCCGCAAAAAAACAAGCCCCCATACAGCTCCATCAATGGAAAAATAAACAGTTATAGCTGTTAGAATAAAGGAATGCAAAAATGAATATTTTTTATATAAAATAGTTTTTATTGTATAAAAGTGCCAGATCAAAAATGATATAAATGAGGTTTCACTGTAATCATATTAACCCAAAGAATAAAACTGCCTTATCAATTTTACCACACATGGAACGGTATAAAAGCCCCCCCAAAAGAAATTATTGAGTTGCTGGTTTTTGTTCTTTCTGCCTTCCAAAAATCGGAATAGAAAGTGATCAAAAAATGTCATATGACCGAAAATGGTACCAATAAAAATGTCAACTCTTCCAGCAAATGACTCTTCGCTGAAATATGAAAAAATTATAGCTCTCAAAATATGGCGATGAAAAAACTATTTTTTGCAATAAGAACCATCTTTTAGTGTGTGACAGCTGCCAAACATAAAAACCCGCTATAGTGTCTCTTTCACACATCCTGATATTTCCGGTACCGGAGATGTCAGTGTCCGTGTGTGTAATACTTGCAGCAAACGTGTGGCATGCGTGTACCACATGTGTACAATAAGGAGAGGTGCCAGGGAAGAAGCTGCTTGGAAGAAGAGCTTCAATGACCAGGGACGATGTCATAGAAGTTACCACCGGTCACTGAGCTCCGTTCCAAGCCGGGCTGAAGTGTGATCAGATCCTTGCTAGCACAGTGAGCGCTCATGGCTTATGTTGCTAGCGGGGATGTCACAGAAGTCACCACAGCTCAGCCCAGCTGGGAATGGAGCTCAGTGACTGAAGGTAACCTCTATGACGTCACCCCAGGTCACTGAAGCTCGGCTCCCAAGCAGCTCATTCACCAGTGGTTGTCAGCCAGGACAGTCGCATCTTAGCACCGTCCAGGTTGAAAACTGTATATCCCCAGATATGGATTACGGCATGGGAGAGAGCAACGGACAGATATGGTATATTGTTGTTTTTTTATTTTACTTTTATTACAGAAGATCGAGGGCTTCACTTGGATTAAGCATTGCAGTAAGTATGGTTTAAATAAGAATAATAAAAGGTGTCTGTCATTTTTTTCAAATAAAAGACTTTATTCTGGCTGTGTCTTTATTTAACATTACAACTATAGGATTAGTAATGGACAGGTGTCTTATAGACGCTTCTCCATTACTAAGCCGTGGGCTTGATGTCACCATTGACATCAACCCTACAACTATTACCCCACTTGTCACCACTACAGGGCAAGTGGGAAGAGCTGACACACAATAATTGATTAATCTAATAGATGTGCCTTTTCTGGGCAGCTTCGGGCTGCTATTTTTAGGCTGGTTGGTCAATATCCATGGCCCCTTACCAGCCTAAGTCTACCAGTCCCCAGCTGTGAGTTTTAGCAAGGCTGGTTGTCAAAAATGGGGAGGACCCCATGCCATTATTTTAAATTATTTATTCAAATAATTAAAAAATATGGCTTGAAGACCCCTCTATTCTTGATATCCAAACTTGCTGAAGCTGACAGCTGAGGGTTGCAGCCCCCAGCTGTGAGTTTTGTCTGGCTGGTTATCAAATATAGGGGGAACCCACGCTTTTTTTGTTAAGTTACCATATTTATTTAGAGCGCAGGAGCGGTAGATGAATACTCCCATCCGCGGCTCCTGCTGTTACTGTTATTAGAAGCAGCAGGGGTAGGCTGATGAGAGTAATAGTCCCATCAGCTGCCGCCTGCTGTCTCTTTTTATTACATAACTGTAACTCTCATCATTTTCCCCTGATCAAGCCGATAACTGGCAGAGCAGGGGAGAATGATGAGAGCCGTGTTCAGCACCCAGCACCAGAGAACAGCGCTTGCTGTAACGCTTCTTCCCCGGCGTAGATGCATATAACATGGATGACATCCATGTGTGTTATATGTCTGCACAAGTGTGGGACATTTTATGGCCCGTGCTGACATTAAAAAACAGACATGTCAACGTGTTTTGCCCACGGACACACGGTCTGTGGAAACACACTAACATGTGCAAAGAGAAATTCATTTGAACAGGCAAATAGTGCTATGTTCCTCCTGAGATTCTCCACATGGCTAAGTAGCACTGTACAGCCACATATGGGGTATTGCTATGTTCAGTAGAAATTGTGGAACAAATTTTGTTGCCATTTTTACCCACTTCTTGTGTGAAAATGTAAAATTTTGGGCTAAAACTAAATTTTGGTGGTAAAAATGTAGTTATTTCGTCCTCACTGCCCAATAGTATAAACTTCTGTGACACACCCATGGTGTCAATATGATCGCTGCACCCCTAAACTAATTGAGAGAGGTGTAGTTCGTAAAGTGGAGTCACTTATGGGGGGATCTGATGTTTGGCACCTCATGGGCTCTCCTAATTGGTCATGGTACCTGCAAATCATAACAGTAATATCTGGTGTTCCTTCCCTTTTGAGTTCTGCCATGCGCCCAAACAGTGATTTACTCCCACATTTGGGGTATCAGCGTACTCAGGAGTCTGGACAAATTGCATAATACCTTTTGAGGTCCAATTTCTTCTGTTAACCTTGGGGAAATAAAAAATTTGGAACGTAAAGATAATTTCAGTGAAAAAAAATGTGATTTTTTATTTTATGGTTCTACATTTAAAACTTCTGTGAAGCACTTAGGGGTTTAAAGTGCTCACCACACATCTAGATATGTTCCTTAGGGGGTCTAGTTTCCAAAATGGTGTCACTTGTGGGGAGTTTCCACTGTTTAGGCACATTAGGGGCTCTCCAAATGCAAAATGGCGTCCAATCTTAATTCCAGCCAATTTTGCGTTGAAAAAGTAGGTCTGCCATGTGCCCAAACAGAGGTTAACCCCCATATATGGGGTATCAGCCTACTCAAGACAAATTGCACAACACAATTTTGGGTCCAATTTCTCCTGTTACCCTTGGGAAAATAAAAAATTGGGGGCAAAAAGATAATTTTTGTGAAAAAATATGATTTTTTATTTTTATGGCTCTACATTATAAACTTTTGTGAAGCACTTGGGGGTCCAAAGTGCTCACCACACATCTAGATAAGTTCATTGGGGGGTCTAGTTTTCAAAATGGTGTCACTTGTGGGGGGTTTCCACTGTTTATGCAAATCAGGGTCTCTCCAAACGTGACATGGCATCCGATCTCAATTCCAGACAATTTTGCATTGAAAAGTCAAATGGAGCTCCGTCCCTTCCAAGCTCTGCCATGCGTCCAAACAGTAGTTTACCTGCACATATGGGGTATCAGCGTACTCAGGACAAATTGCACAACAACTTTTGGTGTCCAATTTCTCCTGTTACCCTTTGTAAAATAAAAACATTTTGGTCTGAATTACATTTTTTGTGAAAAAAGTTAAATGTTCATTTTTTAAAAACATTCCCAAAATTCCTGTGAAGCACCTGAAGGGTTAATACACATCTTGAATGTGGTTTTGAGAACCCTGAGGGGTGTCACTTTTGGGTATTTTCTATCATCTAGACCCCTTAAAGTGACTTCAAATGTGAGGTGGTCCCTTAAAAAAAAATGGTGTAAAAATGAGAAATCGCTGTTTAAATTTTAACCCTTATAACTTCCTAACAAAAAAATTTGGTTCCAAAATTGATGTAAAGTAGACATGTGGGAAATGTTACTTATTAAGTATTTTGAGTGACATATCTCTGTGAGTTAAGGGAATGAAAATTCATAGTTCAAAAATTGCAAAATGTTCTAAATTTTAAAGTCATATCAAAGAATTTTTACCACTAACATGAAGTACAGTATGTCACGAAAAAACAATGTCAGAATCACTGGGATCCATTGAAGTGTTCCAGAGTTATTACCTCATAAAGAGACAGTGGTCAGAATTGTAACAATTGGCTTGGTTATTTACACGCAATCCACCCTTGGGGGTAAAGGGGTTAAAGGAGTCTGTGCTTTTCTTTCAATTAAAGGACTTTTTTTCTGGGTGTCTGTGTTTTCTTAACCCCTTCCCGACCCATGACGCCACGTAGGCGTCATGAAAATCGGTGCCAATCCGACCCATGACGCCTATGTGGCGTCATGGAAAGATTGCGTCCCTGCAGGCTGGGTGAAAGGGTTAACTCCCATTTCACCCGATCTGCAGGGACAGGGGGAGTGGTAGTTTAGCCCAGGGGGGGTGGCTTCACCCACCCCGTGGCTACGATCGCTCTGATTGGCTGTTGAAAGTGAAACTGCCAATCAGAGCGATTTGTAATATTTCACCTATTATAACTGGTGAAATATTACAATCCAGCCATGGCCGATGCTGCAATATCATCGGCCATGGCTGGAAACACTAATGTGCCCCCACCCCACCCCACCGATCGCCCCCCAGCCCTCCGATCTGTCCGGTACACTGCTCCGCTCTCCTCCGTCCTGTGCTCCGCTCCCCCCGTGCTCTTGTCCGCTCCCCCCGTGCTCCAATCACCCTCCCCGTGCTCCAATCACCCCCCCTGCACTCCGATCCACCCCCCGTGCTCCGTTCCACCCCCCCATGCTCCGTTCCACCCCCCCGTGCTCCGTTCCACCCCTCCCGCACTCCGATCCACCCCCCCATGCTCCGATCCCCCCCCGTGCTCCCCCCCACCCCATCATACTTACCGATCCTGCCGGGGTCCGTCCGTCTTCTCCCTGGGCGCCGCCATCTTCCAAAATGGCGGGCACATGCGCAGTGCGCCCGCCGAATCTGCCGGCCGGCAGATTCGTTCCAAAGTGCATTTTAATCACTGAGATAGATTATATCTCAGTGATCAAAATAAAAAAATAATAAATGACCCCCCCCTTTGCCAACCCCATAGGTAGGGACAATAAAAAAATAAAGAATTTTTTTTTTGCCACTAATGTTAGAATAGGGTTAGGGTTAGGGCTAGGGTTAGGGTTAGGGCTAGGGTTAGGGTTAGGGGTAGGGTTAGGGCTAGGGTTAGGGTTAGGGCTAGGGTTAGGGCTAGGGTTAGGGTTAGGGTTTCGGTATGTGCACACGTATTCTGGTCCTCTGCGGATTTCTCCGTTGCGGATTTGATAAATCCGCAGTGCTAAACCACTGCGGATTTATGGCGGATTTACCTCGTTTTTTTCTGCGCATTTCACTGCGGTTTTACAACTGCGATTTTCTATTTGAGCAGTTGTAAAACCGCTGCGGAATCCGCACAAAGAAGTGACATGCTGCGGAATGTAAACCGCTGCGTTTCCGTGCAGTTTTTCCGCAGCATGTGTACAGCGATTTTTGTTTCCCATAGGTTTACATTGAACTGTAAACTCATGGGAAACTGCTGCGGATCCGCAGCGTTTTCTGCAGCGTGTGCACATACCTTTAGAATTAGGCTATGTGCACACGGTGCGGATTTGGCTGCGGATCCGCAGCGGATTGGCCGCTGCGGATTCGCAGCAGTGTTCCATCAGGTTTACAGTACCATGGAAAACCAAATCCGCTGTGCCCATGGTGCGGAAAATACCGCGCGGAAACGCTGCGTTGTATTTTCCGCAGCATGTCAATTCTTTGTGCGGATTCCGCAGCGTTTTACACCTGTTCCTCAATAGGAATCCGCAGGTGAAATCCGCACAAAAAACACTGGAAATCCGCGGAAAATCTGCAGGTAAAACGCAGTGCCTTTTACCCACGGATTTTTCAAAAATGATGCTGAAAAATCTCACACGAATCCGCAACGTGGGCACATAGCCTTAGGGTTAGGGTTGGAATTAGGGTTGTGGTTAGGGGTGTGATTAGGGTTATGGCTACAGTTTGGATTAGAGTTAGGGGTGTGTTGGGGTTAGGGTTGTGGTTAGGGGTGTGTTGTGGTTAGGGTTGTGATTAGGGTTATGGCTACAGTTGGGGTTAGAGTTAGGGGTGTGTTGGGGTTAGTGTTGGAGGTAGAATTGAGGGGTTACCACTGTTTAGGCACATCAGGGGTCTCCAAACGCAACATGGCGCCACCATTGATTCCAGCCAATCTCGTATTCAAAAAGTCAAATGGTGCTCCCTCAATTCCGAGCCCCGACGTGTGCCCAAACAGTGGTTTACCCCCACATATGGGGTACCATCATACTCAGGATAAACTGCGCAACAATTACTGGGGTCCAATTTCTCCTGTTACCCTTGTGAAAATAAAAAAATGCTTGCTAAAACATCATTTTTGAGGAAAGAAAAATGATTTTTTATTTTCACGGCTCTGCGTTGTAAACGTCTGTGAAGCACTTGGGGGTTCAAAGTGCTCACCACATATCTAGATAAGTTCTTTGGGGGGTCTAGTTTCTAAAATGGGGTCACTTGTGGGGGGTTTCTACTGTTTAGGCACACCAGGGGCTCTGCAAACGCAACGTGACGCCCGCAGACCATTCCATCAAAGTCTGCATTTCAAAAGTCACTACTTCCCTTCTGAGCCCCGGCATGTGCCCAAACAGTGGTTTACCTCCACACATGGGGTATCAGCGTACTCAGGAGAAACTGGACAACAACTTTTGGGGTCCAATTTCTCCTGTAACCCTTGGGAAAATAAAAAATTCTGGGCTAAATAATTATTTTTGAGGAAAGAAAACGTATTTATTATTTTCACGGTTCTGCATTATAAACTTCTATGAAGCACTTGGGGGTTCAAAGTGCTCACCACACATCTAGATAAATTCCTTTCGGGATCTAGTTTCCAAAATGGGGTCACTTGTGGGGGTTTCTACTGTTTAGCCACATCAGGGGCTCTGCAAACGCAACGTGACGCCCGCAGAGCATTCCATCAAAGTCTGCATTTCAAAACGTCACTACTTCAATTCCGAGCCCCGGTATGTGCCCAAACAGTAGTTTACCCCCACATATGGGGTATCACCATACTCAGGAGAAACTGGACAACAAATATTGGGGTCAAATTTTTCCTGTTACCCTTGGGAAAATTAAAAAATTCTGGGCTAAATAATTATTTTTGAGGAAAGAAAACGTATTTATTATTTTCATGGCTCTGCATTATAAACTTCTGTGAAGCACTTGGGGGTTCAAAGTGCTCACCACACATCTAGATAAGTTCCTTTCGGGGTCTAGTTTCCAAAATGGGGTCACTTGTGGGGGGTTTCTACTGTTAAGCCACATCAGGGGCTCTGCAAACGCAACGTGAAGCCCGCAGAGCATTCCATCAAAGTCTGCATTTCAAAACGTCACTACTTCACTTCCGAGCCCCGGCATGTGCCCAAACAGTGGTTTACCCCCACATATGGGGTATCAGCGTACTCAGGAGAAACTGGACAACAACTTTTGGGGTCAAATTTCTCCTGTTACCCTTGGGAAAATAAAAAATTGCAGGCTAAAAGATCATTTTTGAGAAAATAATTTTTATTTTTTATTTTCATGGCTCTGCGTTATAAACTTCTGTGAAGCACTTGGGGGTTCAAAGTCCTCACCACACATCTAGATTAGTTCCTTTGGGGGTCTAGTTTCCAAAACGGGGTCATTTCTGGGGGATCTCCAATGTTTAGGCACACAGGGGCTCTCCAAACGTGACATGGTGTCCGCTAATGATTGGAGCTAATTTTCCATTTAAAAAGCCAAATGGCGTGCCTTCCCTTCCGAGCCCTGCCGTGCGCCCAAACAGTGGTTTACCCCCACATATGGGGTATCATCGTACACAGGACAAACTGGACAACAACATTTGTGGTCCAATTTCTCCTATTACCCTTGGCAAAATAGGAAATTCCAGGCTAAAAAATCATTTTTGAGGAAAGAAAAATTATTTTTTATTTTCATGGCTCTGCGTTATAAACTTCTGTGAAGCACCTGGGGGTTTAAAGTGCTCAATATGCATCTAGATAAGTTCCTTGGGGGGTCTAGTTTCCAAAATGGGGTCACTTGTGGGGAAGCTCCAATGTTTAGGCACACAGGGGCTCTCCAAACGCGACATGGTGTCCGCTAACAATTGGAGCTAATTTTCCATTCAAAAAGTCAAATGGCACGCCTTCCCTTCCGAGCCCTGCCGAGTGCCCAAACAGTGGTTTACCCCCATATATGAGGTATCATCGTACTCTGGAGAAATTGCCCAACAAATTTCATGATCCATTTTATCCTATTGCCCATGTCAAAATGAAAAAATTGAGGCGAAAAGAATTTTTTTGTGAAAAAAAAGTACTTTTTCATTTTTACGGATCAATTTGTGAAGCACCTGGGGGTTCAAAGTGCTCACTATGCAGCTATATAAGTTCCTTGGGGCGTCTAGTTTCCAAAATGGGGTCACTTGTGGGGGAGCTCCAATTTTTAGGCACACGGGGGCTCTCCAAATGTGACATGGTGTCCGCTAAAGAGTGGAGCCAATTTTTCATTCAAAAAGTCAAATGGCACTCCTTCCCTTCCAAGCACTGCCGTGCGCCCAAACAGTGGTTTACCCCCACATATGAGGTATCAGCGTACTCAGGACAAATTGGACAACAACTTTCGTGGTTCAGTTTCTCCTTTTACCAATTTGGAAAATAAAAAAATTGTTGCTAAAAGATAATTTTTGTGACTAAAAAGTTAAATGTTCATTTTTTCCTTCCATGTTGCTTCTGCTGCTGTGAAGCACCTGAAGGGTTAATAAACTTCTTGAATGTGGTTTTGAGTACCTTGAGGGGTGCAGTTTTTAGAATGGTGTCACTTTTGGGTATTTTCAGCCATATAGACCCCTCAAACTGACTTCAAATGTGAGGTGGTCCCTAAAAAAAATGGTTTTGTAAATTTCGTTGTAAAAATGAGAAATCGCTGGACAAATTTTAACCCTTATAACTTCCTAGCAAAAAAAAATTTTGTTTCCAAAATTGTGCTGATGTAAAGTATGCATGTGGGAAATGTTATTTATTAACTATTTTGTGTCACATAACTCTCTGGTTTAACAGAATAAAAATTCAAAATTTGAAAATTGCAAAATTTTCAAAATTTTCGCCAAATTTGCGTTTTTATCACAAATAAACGCAGAATTTATTGACCTAAATTTACCACTATCATGAAGCCCAATATGTCATGAAAAAATAATCTCAGAACCGCTAGGATTCGTTGAAGCGTTCCTGAGTTATTACCTCATAAAGGGACACTGGTCAGAATTGCAAAAAACGGCAAGGTCTTTAAGATCAAAATAGGCTGGGTCATGAAGGGGTTAAAATGTGACTATGGGGTTAGTAATGGGGGCGTCTTATTGAAATTCTAATTCTCTGTCTACAACAAATGTTTCCTCAAACTTTGATTCATGGAGAATAAATACAGTATATGTAAATATCAATACTTAGAAGCTTCTTCTTCTTCTTCTTATTATTTATATATTATTATTATTATTATTATTATTGTTGCTCAGATAACACAAGAGGAAGAGAGTAGAGACAGAGAGGACCATGCTAAGCATAAGAACTTAAATTATACAGATGAAAGAGTGGATTCTATTTATCATTAGATCCCCGGAGCCGAAAACCGGAAGTGCGTCACCGAGTGATTGAAATTGATAAGAGGACTGTGGATAGATTGGAGATGGATATCAAATCCATTCAGGAGAAAATTAAGAAAATTCTATCTGCTGAACAACTAACAAATTTTGATAATGATCTCAATGCATCTTTTGCCAAATGGGAGTCTGAAGTCCAAAAACTTAAAGTGACCAAATTTCAGAGAGACCTAAATGATTATCAGAATGGGAGAATATGTAAATGGCGTGGCAAACCGGGTGTCAAGAGGTCTGCATCTACTACATCATTAGCAAGTATCAGCTCATCAAATGCTACAAACACCTCGATGGGGGACTCATTAGAAGTATTCAGTGGATATAACACCGGATGTCCCATCGGATGTGTTCCTTCCCACTTCCTTAAGGATGGTAAAACTTTTTCTCAGCAGGTGTATTTGTCTCTAGATTATTTTATTGTTTCCATCAGCCTTTTATTTGTTTAATCTATATTTTTTTGGTTTTTATTTATAAATATAATTGTTTTTATCTTTATTATTTTTTTGTATTTAATAAATATTTTTCATATATTCAATTTCTTTGGGCTGGATCTGATTTTATATTATTTTTATCTATTTATTTATATTTTCTTTATATATAATAAAACATTTTTTTCATTTTTTATTTATTATTTTTTCCCCCTTGTTTAATATATTTAATATATTTTTCATGTATATTTTTTCACAATAAAATATTCTTTAGGATCAATTAAATTATTATTTATATAATATTTTTTTTAGTGGAGTATTAATTATCAATATATATATATATATATATATATATATATATATATATATATATATAGTTTTTTCTTATTATTTTGTTCATGGATCATTAATTTTCTTATTTTTAATTAGTTATATATATATTTGTTTGCATGTTTTTGCATTGACCAATAGATTTATCAACAGTTTCGCATTGGATATTATCATCTTCTATATATAAGTAGATATTATTTATTATTTATTTATATAATTCATATGACTTTCATGTTACATATGCGGTAATTATTAATCCATGTTTTATACACAAGTGGGGTATTAATATTTCGATAGCTGGTATGTTAATTGCTATGATTGGTTATAATTCATTCATACTATGCCCTTAGTTGCTCCCTTCATTAATATGGCTGTGGGTACGCTGTGCGCCGATCTGCGCGTGCGTGCGCTCCGTCCTGGTGCTGATGACCCAGTGCGCCGCTGACTGTGGCCTTTGGCCGCACTCGGTGGCGCACTTCCGGTTTTCGGCACCGGGGACGGAGGCGGACGCGTGCCCTGCTTCGGCGCCATATAATCATAGCGTCCCGGTTTGTTTGATAGCTTACAGCTGTTTGGTTGCTATATTATGCGGTCGCGCCCTACACACGCCACTCCCTGACGAAGCGGTTGCGAAACATGCGTTGGAGTGGTGTGTGAGGGGGCTGTGACGCGCATATCCTGGTTGGTATACACGGCTCACATTTTTACTGCTTATATTGTGTTTGTTTTTTACTCATATCATTTATGTGCCTACCTCGTGCAGGACTCATATGAGATCAAATTTCATCAATTGTCATTTCCATGTTTTTGATATACCACTGGTTATTGATCAAGTTATATGTTACTTTTATATTATTTCACTCCTTATTCACTTATTATTATTACATCACCACATTGATAATATATTATTTTTACTTTATTTCACTCACATAGTATTATCACTATAATCATACATTTTATATTAATCTACACGTATATAGTTACATATCTTTCATATATATTTTTTATTACTTCTCATCACTTTATTATATATATTCATATATATTCATAGATTTTTTATTACGCACACTTTTTATTTATTCTACTTTGTATGATTTATAGTATATTTTTTTCATAGTTATTTCACTCATTTTATTTTTTCACTGTTTTTTCGTTCACACTTCTCATACACATATATTGTCATATCGCCAATTATGTATCAATTATAGGCTCATCAAACATGGATATGCATTTGATTATTATTGTATCTCATTAAAAAACTTCTATATTTTTTTATGTGCACATATTAAATTGTAAAAACTTTTTTTATTTTTATTTATTATATGAAATATTATTTATTGAATGTTATTTTTTATATATATACTTTGTACATTTCATTGTGAATAACTGTCATATATATTTTAGCCGTGGTATTATTTAATTAAATATATTTTGATGTGATTATATTTTTCAATGACCTGGTAACATATTATTGATTTTTGTACCAGTCAGCTCTTGTGTGCCGTAGCCCCCCCACATACTGGTCTATATTTTATATTATATTATTATTTTTTGTCTATATGCATTTTTTTGTCTATATGTATTTTATTCTAGATTTTATATATATATATATATATATATATATATATTTTTTTTTTTATAAAAATGTTATTAATTGTGTTATGTCTTTCTTAAATAATAAAATTTATTAATTTAATTTTTGTATTTGTTGTCAGTAAATATTTTCTTTGGGGTATATGCTTTTTGTGGAATATTTACTTTTTTGATTTATTTTCAATATTATTTGGTATTTCTATTCTATATAGGATTTATTTATCATTAGAGCTTACACTCTACAGAAGAGGGAAAGAGAGAGAGGAAAGCACTGACCATAAGATCGTATGCTCTTATGCTTTGCAGTTGAGAGAAAGGGAGAGAGGTGGCCACTGAACAATAAGAGCTTACATTTTACAGCTAAGAGAGAGAAGACCCCACTGACTGTAAGATTTTACACTCTACAGGCGAGAGAGCCCGGACCTTGCTGACTATAAGAACGTACACTCCACAGAAGGGCTCATAATCACACGCGAGAAACTCAGATGAGTCTCGCACGTCAATACCCGACACTGCACCTGGCACTCAGGAGCAGAGCGTGCGGCTGCATGTATTGCTACGCGGCCGCACGCTCTGATTCGAGAGACTCATCCGAGTTTCTCGCATATGAGAATGAGCGCGAAGAGAGAGACTCTGCCGCACAATATGGGAACTGCTGATCTCAGATGACCCAAGTTCTGAACACCACCATTCCATGTAAAATAATCTGTAAGATGTAATAACTGCAGGGCACTATGGGGAAGCATGGGCAGCATCACAAGGTGATGCTAGTCTGCTTTCTGATGCTACAAAAGTGTGGGAAATGGTGGCAGGCAAAATAAAAATTTTTTGCCAACCACTAATTGAATCTCAAAGTGTTTTAATTTACGTGAAACAGCGAATTTAAAGAAACTTGACACAAGCTCAATCCTATACAGCTCGATTCACTAATATCTAATCACAATGTTTGGTGTCCATGATTTTTTGTATAGGTTGTCTAAATAAAAAGAAAAAAAAATTGGCTATCTTGAGTCCGAGAAAGTCACTAATTTGCAAATATGTAAATATTCTACAGAAACACTTTGCTATCTCTCATAAATTTGTCATTTTTGTCACAGGTGAAGAAAAATTGATTTAATTGAATTTCCTCTTTAGAATGTCAATGCAACAGGGACAGCCACGTTGATATGAGGGCATTTATTTTAGACTTACAGACATAGAGGCATTCTTAACAGTCATACTGCTATCATGAGATTTAAAGCAGAGCCATAATATAGTAATGTAGTTATCAAGGCCGAAAAAAGACATTTGTCCATCCAGTTCAGCTTATATACCGTCAGAATAAATCCCCAGATCTACGTCCTTCTAAGGAACCTAATAAATGTAAGATACTGTACAATATTGTTCTGCTCCAGGAAGACATCCAGGCCTCTCTTGAATCCCTCGACTGAGTTCGCCATCACCATCTCCTCAGGCAAGGAATTCCACTGCCTGAAAGGAATTCCACAGTAAAGAATCCTCTTCTATGTTGGTGGAAAAACCTTCTCTCCTCCAGATGCAGAGACTGTCCTCTTGTGACCGTCACCTTCACCGTCACCAGTATAAACAGATCCTCGGACAGATATTTGTATTGTCCCCTTATATACTTATACATGGTTATTAGATCGCCCCTCAGACGTCTTTTTTCTAGACTAAATAATCCTAATTTTGCTAATTTCTCTGGGTATTTTAGTTCCCCCATCCCCTCTATTAATTTTGTTGCCCTCCTTTGTACTTGCTTTAGCTCCATTATATCCTTCCTGAGCACCGGTGCCCAAAACTGTACAGAGTACTCCTTGTGCGGTCTAACTAGGGATTTGTACAGAGGAAGTATAATATTCTCATCATGTATATTATAATGTGTTTGCCAAGCTAAAGGTACCGTCACACTAAGCGACGCTGCAGCGATACCGACAACGATCCGGATCGCTGCAGCGTCGCTGTTTGGTCGCTAGAGAGCTGTCACACAGACAGCTCTCCAGCGACCAACGATGCCGGTAACCAGGGTAAACATCGGGTTACTAAGCACAGGGCCGCGCTTAGTAACCCGATGTTTACCCTGGTTACCATCGTTAAATAAAAAAAACAACCACTACATACTTACCTACCGCTGTCTGTCCCCGGTGCTCTGCTTCTCTGCTCTGGCTGTGAGCACAGCGGCTGGAAAGCAGAGCGGTGACGTCACCGCTCTGTTTTCCGGCTGCCCGGCGCTCACAGCCAGAGCAGAGAAGTAGACAGTGGTAGGTAAGTATGTAGTGGTTGTTTTTTTTACTTTAACGATGGTAACCAGGGTAAACATCGGGTTACTAAGCGCGGCCCTACGCTTAGTAACCCGATGTTTACCCTGGTTACCAGCGAAGACATCGCTGAATCGGCGTCACACACGCCGATTCAGCGATGTCAGCGGGAGATCCAGCGACGAAACAAAGTTCTGGACTTTCTTCCCCGACAAGCGATATCACAGCAGGGGCCTGATCACTGCTGCCTGTCACACTGGACGATATCGCTAGCCAGGACGCTGCAACGTCACGGATCGCTAGCGATATCGTCTAGTGTGACGGTACCTTAAGAGTTTTTCCTGTCATTGTGTAACCACCAAGCTCTGTGACTCTTCACTGAAGTGCTACTGCCAAGAATTGTGCCAACTCTGTTGGGTCATCAATAAGAAATTGGTTATTTGCAGTGAGTAAACCAATATGAGGTCAACTCTGCCATGTTTCTTTAAAAAAAAGACCTCATAAACCAGCCTTAAATTAAATTCATAAGATGTTGTTTCTATCCAAAAAGCAGTACATTTTATTATAAAAGACACAATCACTGTCAAATTTTGCTTCGTTAATCAGTAAACAAGACCTAATTCAGTTTTCCTCTGTTTTCATTGTTATACATTACATGAGGAATAAATATATAGAAATCTCCAACAAAAAATACAAGCAGGGCGACACAGTTTCTAGTACGGAGGTTGTGACCAGACTGCTACCTCATACTAGGTGCTTGGCAGTGGTTAAAACAGCCATGACTAGGGTTGAGCGAAACGGGTCGAACATTTTCAAAAGTCGCCGACTTTTGGCGAAGTCGAGTTTCATGAAACCCGATCCGACCCCTGTGCGTGGTCGGCCATGCGGTACGCGACTTTCGTGCCAAAGTCGCGTTTCAATTACGCGAAAAGCGCCATTTCTCAGCCAATGAAGGTAAACGCAGAGTGTGGGCAGCGTGATGACATAGGTCCTGGTCCCCACCATCTTAGAGAAGGGCATTGCAGTGATTGGCTTGCTGTCTGCGGCGTCACAGGGGCTATAAAGGGGAGTTCCCGCCGACCGCCATGTTACTGCTGCTGATCTGAGCTTAGGGAGAGGTTGCTGCCGCTTCGTCAGAAGCAGGGATAGCGTTAGGCAGGGTCCATTAACCACAAAACCGCTTGTGCTGTAGCGATTTCCACTGCCCAACACCACCTTCGGTGTGCAGGGACAGTGGAAGCTCCTTTTTTTTTTTTTTTCCTCAGCGCTGTAGCTCATTGGGCTGCCCTAGAAGGCTCCCTGATAGCTGCATTGCTGTGTGTACGCCGCTGTGCAAACCAACTGCTTTTTTCAAAGCACAAATCCTCTTGTTCCTTCCTTTCTGCACAGCTATCTTGTTTGTTTGTCCACACTTTTTATTTAATTTGTGCATCAGTCCACTCCTTATTGCTGCCTGCCATACCTGGCTGAGATTACTGCAGGGAGATAGTAATTGAAGGACAGTTCCTTTTTTTTTTTTGTGGGAGATTAAGATTGACATTTCTGCTAGAGTGCCATCTCTGTCTGTGTCATCTCTCACTCAGTGGGCCATAGAAAGCCTATTTATTTTTTTGCTTGATTTGGGTTCCAAAATCTACCAGAAAAAATCACAACATCAATCAGTGGGAGAAAAATATTGGCCTCAGGGCTTGTGTGCCACTCCTTACTCCTGTGTGTGCCATCTCTCACTCAGTGGGCCATAGAAAGCCTATTAATTTTTTTGCTTGATTTGGGTTCTAAATTCTACCTGAAAAAATCAATAAATCAATCAGTGGGAGATTAATATTGGCCTTTGGGCTTGTGTGCCAGTCCTAAGCGTGCCATCTCTCTCTCTCTCAGATAGTGGGCCATAGAAAGCCTATTTTTTTATTATTTTATTGGGTTTATAAATTTTCCCTGGAAAAAAAAAAAAAGTGGGAGATTAATATTGGCCTCTGGGCTTGTGTGCCAGTCCTGAGCGTGCCATCTCTCTCACAAATAGTGGGCCATAGAAAGCCTATTTATTTTTTTGGTTGATTTGGGTTCATAATTCTACCTGAAAAAATCAATCAATCAATCAGTGGGAGATTAATATTGGCCTTTGGGCTTGTGTGCCAGTCCTAAGCGTGCCATCTCTCTCTCTCAGATAGTGGGCCATAGAAAGCCTATTTATTATTATTTTTTTATTGGGTTTATAAATTTTCCCTGGAAAAAAAAAAAATGGGAGATTAATATTGGCCTCTGGGCTTGTGTGCCAGTCCTGAGCGTGCCATCTCTCTCACAAATAGTGGGCCATAGAAAGCCTATTTATTTTTTTGGTTGATTTGGGTTCCTAATTCTACCTGAAAAAATCAATCAATCAATCAGTGGGAGAAAAATATTGGCCTCAGGGCTTGTGTGCCACTCCTTACTCCTGTGTGTGCCATCTCTCACTCAGTGGGCCATAGAAAGCCTATTAATTTTTTTGCTTGATTTGGGTTCCAAAATCTACCAAAAAAAATCACTAAATCAATCAGTGGGAGACTAATATTGGCCTCTGGGCTTGTGTGCCACTCCTGACTCCTGTGTGCGTCATCTGTCACTCAGTGGGCCCTAGAAAGCCTATTTTGTGTTTTATTTGTTTTCTAAATTCTCCCTGAAACAATCATTTTATTTTCTTTGGTTTCTAAGTTATTCCTGAAAAAAATCATTTTTTTTGTATTTTTTTTTCTCTCAAGTCTCCCTGAAAAAAAAAAAAAAAAAAAAAATCTGTGGGAGATCCATATTGCCCCTTCTGCTTGTGTGCCAGTCTTGACTCCTGGGTGTGCCATCTCTCTCTCTCTCCCCAATTGTGGGCCATAGAAAGCCTATTAATTTTTTTGCTTGATTTGGGTTCCAAAATCTACCAAAAAAAATCACTAAATCAATCAGTGGGAGATTAATATTGGCCTCTGGGCTTGTGTGCCACTCCTGACTCCTGTGTGCGTCATCTGTCACTCAGTGGGCCCTAGAAAGCCTATTTTTTGTTTTATTTGTTTTCTAAATTCTCCCTGAAACAATCATTTTATTTTCTTTGGTTTCTAAATTATTCCTGAAAAAAATCATTTTTTTTGTATTTTTTTTCTCTCAAGTCTCCCTGAAAAAAAAAAAAAAAAAAAAATCTGTGGGAGATTCATATTGCCCCTTCTGCTTGTGTGCCAGTCTTGACTCCTGGGTGTGCCATCTCTCTCTCTCTCCCCAATTGTGGGCCATAGAAAGCCTATTAATTTTTTTGCTTGATTTGGGTTCCAAAATCTACCAAAAAAAATAACTAAATCAATCGGTGGGAGATTAATATTGGCCTCTGGGCTTGTGTGCCACTCCTGACTCCTGTGTGCGTCCTCTCTCACTCAGTGGGCCCTACAAAGCCTTTTTTTTTTTTTTTTTTCCTAAATTCTCCCTGAAACAATCATTTCATTTTATTTGTTTTATAAATTCTTCTGTAAAAAATAATTTTTTTTAAATTTTTTTTTTTTCTGAAGTCTCCCTTTTAAAAAAAACAAACACAAATCAGTGGGAGATAAATATTTACATTTGCGCTTCAGTGACAGCCCTGCGTGTGTGCCATCTCATTTGTTGCCAACAACAACAGAGTGTGTAACATTGTGGCTGATTTTCGTTGTAGTCTCACCCACCTGTAAAGGGGTAGCTAAATCATACTGAAGTTATAGCTCACCGTGTAAGTTGTGTGACAGCAACAAATACCGTTCGTTTGGTAACGTTTTTAAAACAATGAGGAAGTCTGGTGGAAGAGGTCGTGGCCGGGGGCGTTCATTGTCAGCTGGTAATGAGGGTAGTGGTAGTGGTGGAGCATTAGCTGGTCGTGGGAAAAAAAATATTGCACCTAAGTCTGGAGCTGTGGAGCCAGGTTCGTTGTCTGGCTACACAAGGCCTCGAACGGTCCCTTTTCTGGGAGTAGGAAAATCGCTTTTAAAGCCGGAGCAGCAAGAGCAAGTTTTGGCTTATCTTGCTGACTCAGCCTCTAGCTCTTTTGCCTCCTCTCGTGAAACTGGTAAATGTCAAAGCAGCGCGTCGTTAGTGGATGTTCACGGTCAGGGACAAGTCGCTTCCTTGTCCTCTTCAGCAAAAACAACAACAGAGAAGAATGCAGCAGGCGACACAACGGGTTACTCCATGGAGCTCTTTACACATACCGTCCCTGGCTTAGAAAGTGAAGCAGTTAACAGTCCATGCCCATTACAAGTTGAATCTGACATGGAGTGCACTGATGCACAGCCACAGCCAGACTACTATCCTGGTCCTTTGACTCAGACCACAACATTGCCCTCGCAGGGTGCTGATCAAGAATCAGACCCTGATGAGACTATGTTGCCCCATCACGAACGCTATACCACCGACCAACACGGTGACACAGACGAAGTTGCACACGAGCTACAAGAAGAGGTAATAGATGACCCAGTTCTTGACCCCGATTGGCAGCCATTGGGGGAACAGGGTGCAGGCGGCAGCAGTTCTGAAGCGGAGGAGGAGGGGCCGCAGCAGGCATCAACATCGCAACAGGTTCCATCTGCCGGGCCCGTATCTTGCCCAAAACGCGTGGCAAAGCTAAAACCTGTTGGAGGACAGCGTGGCCATCCGGTTAAAGCTCAGTCTGCAATGCCTGAAAAGGTATCCGATGCTAGAAAGAGTGCAGTCTGGCATTTTTTTAAACAGCATCCAATTGATCAGCGCAAAGTCATCTGTCAAAAATGTTCAACTACCTTAAGCAGAGGACAGAATCTGAAAAGTCTCAATACAAGTTGCATGCATAGACATTTAACCACCATGCATTTGCAAGCCTGGACTAACTACCAAACGTCCCTTAAGGTTGTAGCACCCTCGGCCAATGAAGCTAGTCAGCAACGCAACATCCCTTCCGGCAGTGTAGGGCCACCATTTTCCACACCACCTGCAGTATCTGTGCAGGTTTCTTTGCCAGGCCAAAGCCGTCAGGGTCAGGGAATCACCAGTTTCGTAGTAGGAAACACTGCATCTAGGGCACCGGTGGCAACAATACCATCTCCCACCGTCTCTCAGTCTGCCATGTCCACCGGCACCCCCGCTAGTTCCACGATCTCCAGCTCTCCAGTCCAGCTCACCCTACATGAGACTATGGTTAGAAAAAGGAAGTACTTAGCCTCGCATCCGCGTACACAGGGTTTGAACGCACACATAGCTAGACTAATCTCGTTAGAGATGATGCCCTACCGGTTAGTTGAAAGCGAAGCTTTCAAAGCCCTGATGGACTACGCTGTACCACGCTACGAGCTACCCAGTCGACACTTTTTTTCCAGAAAAGCCATCCCAGCCCTCCACCAGCATGTTAAAGAGCGCATCGTCCATGCACTCAGGCAATCTGTGAGCACAAAGGTGCACCTAACAACAGATGCATGGACCAGTAGGCATGGCCAGGGACGTTACGTGTCCATCACGGCACACTGGGTAAATGTGGTGGATGCAGGGTCCACAGGGGACAGCAAGTTTGGGACAGTTCTGCCTAGCCCACGGTCTAGGAAACAATTGGCTGTAGCCGTTCGCACCCCCTCCTCCTCCTCTTCGTCCTCCTGCAGAAGCGAGAGCTCGTCCACAGACCGCAGTCGCACAACCACTCCATCGGCAGCTGCCACTGTTGCACACCAGGTCTCCCATTATGGGGCAGCTACTGGCAAACGTCAGCAGGCTGTATTGGCTATGAAGTGTTTGGGCGACAACAGACACACCGCGGAAGTTCTGTCCGAGTTCTTGCAGAAAGAAACGCAGTCGTGGCTGGGCACTGTAGATCTTGAGGCAGGCAAGGTAGTGAGTGATAACGGAAGGAATTTCATGGCTGCCATCTCCCTTTCCCAACTGAAACACATTCCTTGCCTGGCTCACACCTTAAACCTGGTGGTGCAGTGCTTCCTGAAAAGTTATCCGGGGTTATCCGACCTGCTCCTCAAAGTGCGTGGACTTTGCTCACATATCCGCCGTTCGCCCGTACACTCCAGCCGTATGCAGACCTATCAGCGTTCTTTGAACCTTCCCCAGCGTCGCCTAATCATAGACGTTGCAACAAGGTGGAACTCAACACTGCACATGCTTCAGAGACTGTGTGAACAGAGGCGGGCTGTTATGTTTTTGTGGGAGGATACACATACACGGGCAGGCAGTAGGATGGCAGACATGGAGTTGTCAGGTGTGCAGTGGTCGAAGATTCAAGACATGTGTCAAGTCCTTCAGTGTTTTGAGGAATGCACACGGCTGGTTAGTGCAGACAACGCCATAATAAGCATGAGCATCCCCCTAATGCGTCTGCTGATGCAAAGTTTGACGCACATAAAGGATCAGGCGTCTGCAGCTGAGGAAGAGGAAAGCCTTGATGACAGTCAGCCATTGTCTGGCCAGGGCAGTGTACAGGACGAGGTAGCGGGCGAAGAGGAGGAGGAGGACGAGGAGGATGATGGGGATGATTATATTTTTAATGAGGAAGCTTTTCCGGGGCCACTGGAAATTGGTGGCGCGGCAAGGCCGGGTTCTGGTTTTTTGAGGGACACAAGTGACGTGGATTTGCCTGAAACTGCCCCTCAACCAAGCACAACCGCAGATTTGAGAACTGGAACTTTGGCCCACATGGCGGATTATGCCTTACGTATCCTCAAAAGGGACACACGCATAACTAAAATGATGAATGATGACGATTACTGTTTGGCCTGCCTCCTTGATCCTCGCTATAAAGGCAAATTGCAAAATATAATGCCACATGAGAACTTGGAACTAATATTAGCAACCAAACAATCAACTCTTGTTGACCGTTTGCTTCTGGCATTCCCTGCACACAGCGCCCGTGATCGTTCTCACACGAGCTGCAGGGGCCAGCAGACCAGAGGAGTTAGAGGGGCAGAAATCAGAAGTGGCGTTGGCCAGAGGGGTTTTCTGACCAGGTTGTGGAGTGATTTTGCTATGACCGCAGACAGGACAGGTACTGCAGCATCAATTCAAAGTGACAGGAGACAACATTTGTCCATTATGGTTACAAACTATTTTTCATCCCTTATCGATGTTCTCCCTCAACCGTCATTCCCATTTGATTACTGGGCATCAAAATTAGACACCTGGCCAGAATTGGCAGAATATGCATTGCAGGAGCTTGCTTGCCCGGCAGCTAGTGTCCTATCAGAAAGAGTATTCAGTGCTGCAGGTTCAATACTAACAGAAAAAAGGACTCGTCTGGCTACCCAAAATGTAGATGATCTAACCTTCATTAAAATGAACCACAACTGGATTTCGAAATCTTTTGCCCCACCTTGCCCGGCTGACACCTAGCTTTCCTATGAAAAGGTCTTGCCTGAGGACTATTCTGAATGCCTTTTCCAATCTCGTAATTTTCAGGACCTGATTGTCCAGCATACGACATGTTTACACCTCACTAAATGGCCAAACTCCCCACACGGGGCCGTGGTATCGACACTTGGCGACAGCACCCGTGAGAGTGCAGTTTGTCTGAAGAGGTGGGTGAGCCCGCTTTTGGTCGACGGCACTGCCACTGGGTCCCTCCTAGCACAATAAAGTGTCTCTGGCGGTGGTGGTGCTCACCCAACGTCAGACACACCGTTGTAATATGAGGGGCCCTGGGCCTGTACCGCCGGCCACAAGACAGTTTCCTCCCACCCCAGCTCAAACAGTGCTCTACCACTTGCAAAATTATCTCACAGCTCCACCAATGTTTAGTCTATGCGCTGACATCCTTCAATGCCTGCCACTGACAATACCATTGTATTGACATTTTTGTTATGTTAGGCCTTCGATGCCTGTCTGTGGTCACTCCTTCCACTAGGCCTCCACTGACCACACCACTGCTGCCCGTGTACCCCTGGAACCAATTTAAAATTGCCTACAGCCATGTGTTATTATTTTAGGCCTTCGATGCCTGTCTGCGGTCACTCCTTCCACTAGGCCTCCACTGACCACACCACTGCTGCCCGTGTACCCCTGGAACCAATTTAAAATTGCCTACAGCCATGTGTTATTATTTTAGGCCTTCGATGCCTGTCTGCGGTCACTCCTTCCACTAGGCCTCCACTGACCACACCACTGCTGCCCGTGTACCCCTGGAACCAATTTAAAATTGCCTACAGCCAGCCCAATTTTTTTATTTTAGGCCTTCGATGCCTGTCTGCGGTCCATTCTTTCAACTACTACTACACTGACCAGGGCACTGCTGCCCGTGTACCCCTGGAACCAATTTAAAATTGCCTACAGCCATGTGTTATTATTTTAGGCCTTCGATGCCTGTCTGCGGTCACTCCTTCCACTAGGCCTCCACTGACCACACCACTGCTGCCCGTGTACCCCTGGAACCAATTTAAAATTGCCTACAGCCATGTGTTATTATTTTAGGCCTTCGATGCCTGTCTGCGGTCACTCCTTCCACTAGGCCTCCACTGACCACACCACTGCTGCCCGTGTACCCCTGGAACCAACATCAGAAAATATAAAAATAAGTATTTTGCTTATAAAAAAGAAAATACTGGAGAGATATCAAATGCAGACATTTTAACATTAAAAACAAACACACAACTAAAATCTGGTACAGTACTAAAAATGGCCACCAGCTACAATTACTTTCTCCTGCAAGTAGTTAACTGAAAGGTTTTTTAAATTGAAAACACAGATATGGCATCCACCGAGTGTTGTCCTGTCGCGTCTTCTTTATATTATTGCCGAGAAGATGCAAAACAATGAAAATAATAAAATCATTAATTACCAAAATAATAGAGAAAGTCAACACCACATTGCAAATAAACATTCATTCCAAATAAAGAAGCAGGGCGCGTCCGAGGGTGAGTATATACCTAATAAGAATATAATCACCCTCGGACGCGCAATGCTTATTTCCAACAGCCTTCCTTCCTAAGAATCAGCCCTTCCGTGGTGTAGAGAGACGTTGTGTTACACTCCAAGGTGTTCCCCAGGTTGCCTTTCCTGAGCTTCGATCTTCCGGCTCTCGTTTAGCAGTTGTTGGAAACTACGCTGCATTAGGCCTTCAAATTGGGTATGGGGTGTAGAGAGATGGTGTGTTCCACTCCAAGGTGTTCCCCAGGTTGCCTTTCCTGAGCTTCGATCTTCCGGCTCTCGTTTAGTAGTTCTTGGAAACTACACTGCATTAGGCCTTCATATTGGGAATGGGGTGTAGAGAGAGGGTGTGTTACACTCCAAGGTGTTCCCCAGGTTGCCTTTCCTGAGCTTCGATCTTCATGCTCTCGTTTAGTAGTTGTCGGAAACTATGCTGCATTAGGCCTACAAATTGGGTATGGGGTGTAGAGAGAGGGTTTGTTACACTCCAAGGTGTTCCCCAGGTTGCCTTTCCTGAGCTTCGATCTTCCGGCTCTCGTTTAGTAGTTGTTGGAAACTACGCTGCATTAGGCCTTCAAATTGGGTATGGGGTGTAGAGAGAGGGTGTGTTACACTCCAAGGTGTTCCCCAGGTTGCCTTTCCTGAGCTTCGATCTTCCGGCTCTCGTTTAGTAGTTCTTGGAAACTACACTGCATTAGGCCTTCAAATTGGGTATGGGGTGTAGAGAGAGGGTGTGTTACACTCCAAGGTGTTCCCCAGGTTGCCTTTCCTGAGCTTCGATATTCCGGCTCTCGTTTAGTAGTTGTTGGAAACTACACTGCATTAGGCCTACAAATTTGGTATGGGGGAAACATTGGCGCATCTGCGGTCCCTCCTTCCTCTAGGCCTCCACTGACCTGTCTACTGCTGCCCGTGTTCCCCTGGAACCAATTTTAAATTGCCTACAGGCAGCCCAATTTATTATGTTAGGGCTTCGAAGCCTGTCTGCGGTCCCTCCTTCCACTAGGCCTCCACTGACCTGTCTACTGCTGCCCGTGTACCCCTTGAACCAACATCATAAAATAAAAAAAAAAGTATTTTGCTTATAAAAAAGAAAATACTGGTGAGATATCAAATGCAGACATTTTAACATTAAAAACAAACACACAACTAAAATCTGGTACAGTACTAAAAATGGCCACCAGCTACAATTACTTTCTCCTGCAAGTAGTTAACTGAAAGGTTTTTTAAATTGAAAACACAGATATGGCATCCACCGAGTGTTGTCCTGTCGCGTCTTCTTTATATTATTGCCGAGAAGATGCAAAACAATGAAAATAATAAAATCATTAATTACCAAAATAATAGAGAAAGTCAACACCACATTGCAAATAAACATTCATTCCAAATAAAGAAGCAGGGCGCGTCCGAGGGTGAGTATATACCTAATAAGAATATAATCACCCTCGGACGCGCAATGCTTATTTCCAACAGCCTTCCTTCCTAAGAATCAGCCCTTCCGTGGTGTAGAGAGACGTTGTGTTACACTCCAAGGTGTTCCCCAGGTTGCCTTTCCTGAGCTTCGATCTTCCGGCTCTCGTTTAGTAGTTGTTGGAAACTACGCTGCATTAGGCCTTCAAATTGGGTATGGGGTGTAGAGAGATGGTGTGTTCCACTCCAAGGTGTTCCCCAGGTTGCCTTTCCTGAGCTTCGATCTTCCGGCTCTCGTTTAGTAGTTCTTGGAAACTACACTGCATTAGGCCTTCAAATTGGGTATGGGGTGTAGAGAGAGGGTGTGTTACACTCCAAGGTGTTCCCCAGGTTGCCTTTCCTGAGCTTCGATCTTCATGCACTCGTTTAGTAGTTGTCGGAAACTACGCTGCATTAGGCCTACAAATTGGGTATGGGGTGTAGAGAGAGGGTTTGTTACACTCCAAGGTGTTCCCCAGGTTGCCTTTCCTGAGCTTCGATCTTCAGGCTCTCGTTTAGTAGTTGTTGGAAACTACGCTGCATTAGGCCTTCAAATTGGGTATGGGGTGTAGAGAGAGGGTGTGTTACACTCCAAGGTGTTCCCCAGGTTGCCTTTCCTGAGCTTCGATCTTCCGGCTCTCGTTTAGTAGTTCTTGGAAACTACACTGCATTAGGCCTTCAAATTGGGTATGGGGTGTAGAGAGAGGGTGTGTTACACTCCAAGGTGTTCCCCAGGTTGCCTTTCCTGAGCTTCGATCTTCCGGCTCTCGTTTAGTAGTTCTTGGAAACTACACTGCATTAGGCCTACAAATTGGGTATGGGGTGGAGAGAGATGGTGTGTTCCACTCCAAGGTGTTCCCCAGGTTGCCTTTCCTGAGCTTCGATCTTCCGGCTCTCGTTTAGTAGTTCTTGGAAACTACACTGCATTAGGCCTTCAAATTGGGTATGGGGTGTAGAGAGAGGGTGTGTTACACTCCAAGGTGTTCCCCAGGTTGCCTTTCCTGAGCTTCGATCTTCCGGCTCTCGTTTAGTAGTTCTTGGAAACTACACTGCATTAGGCCTACAAATTGGGTATGGGGTGGAGAGAGATGGTGTGTTACACTCCAAGGTGTTCCCCAGGTTTCCTTGCCATTGCTTCGGTCTTCCGACTCTCGTTTAGTAGTTGTAGAAAAGTACACTGCATTAGGCCTACAAAATGGGTATGGGGTGGAGAGAGATGGTGTGTTCCACTCCAAGGTGTTCCCCAGGTTGCCTTTCCTGAGCTTCGATCTTCCGGCTCTCGTTTAGTAGTTCTTGGAAACTACACTGCATTAGGCCTTCAAATTGGGTATGGGGTGTAGAGAGAGGGTGTGTTACACTCCAAGGTGTTCCCCAGGTTGCCTTTCCTGAGCTTCGATCTTCCGGCTCTCGTTTAGTAGTTCTTGGAAACTACACTGCATTAGGCCTACAAATTGGGTATGGGGTGGAGAGAGATGGTGTGTTACACTCCAAGGTGTTCCCCAGGTTTCCTTGCCATTGCTTCGGTCTTCCGACTCTCGTTTAGTAGTTGTAGAAAAGTACACTGCATTAGGCCTACAAAATGGGTATGGGGTGGAGAGAGATGGTGTGTTACACTCCAAGGTGTTCCCCAGGTTGCCTTTCCTGAGCTTCTATCTTCAGGCTCTCATTAAATTGTGGTTAAATGGAACAACTGCATTTGGCGTACTAGTTGGTTTGGGGCCTACTATCGGTGTCTGCCACTCCTTGCTGTTCTCCTGGTTTCCTGTCCTGAAATTCCATTTTCAGGCTCTCGTTAAGTAGTTGTTAATGTTAGACTGCATTTGGCCTACTAGTTGGGTTGGGGCCTACTATCGGTGTCTGCCACTCCTTGCTGTTCTCCTCCACTGAACAAAGCTGTGCCGCCTGTTTACTACGGTTGCCAATTTTGAACTGCATTTCGACTACTTACTGATTTGGCCCTACTCTCTGTGTCAGCCTCTCATTCCAGTTGTCCTCCACTGCAATGCCCCCTGGTTATTCCTGTGTTACCAATTTTGAACTGCATTTAGCCCACTTTATTCTTTGGGCCTATATCTGTGTTTCCACTTCATCGTGCCCATTGCCCAGCCAGTGATAGATGAGTCTGCTGGTACATTGACCCATAACGCAACATTCCCCGTGCATGCTACACAACAACATTGTGACCCTGCTGAAAGTCAGGTTGCTCTTCCCGCATACCATACCACCTTACACGGGGACAAAGAGGAAGGTGCAGATGAAAGTGCAGGTTCCTTCATCAGGTGGGGGGAGGAATACTAGTTGGCGACGTCACTGGCACAGGGCCTCTCATAGTACGCAAAAGTGTTGCTGCCGGTGGGAGGCGCCCCCGCCGTGCAAACACACCGCTGTACTTTGAGGGGCCCTGTGCCAGTGCCAATGCCAACAAGTGGGCCCCCCCTGCTTGCTCAGGATCACAGCACTTGCAAAGTTGAAATACTTACCTCTCCCTGCTCCACTGCCGTGACATGGTCCAGATTTCCTGGGCCCACTAATTACTTGAACCAGCCCTACCCCACACAACTTTAGCCAAATGACCCCCAATTTCAAATGCCTTCCAATTATTATAAGGTAAATTACGCTTGACAAGCTTCATTAAGAAGAATGGATGGTTTTGACATTAAAATGGGCACTCTAGGTGTTTTCCTGGCCCCCACTCACTGCCGACTATGCTGCCCCATTGACTTGCATTGGGTTTCGTGTTTCGGTCGATCCCGACTTTACGTCATAATCGGCCGATTTCACTCGACCCGACTTTTGAGATAGTCGGGTTTCGCGAAACCCGGCTCGACTCTAAAAAGGTCAAGGTCGCTCAACTCTAGCCATGACATTTCTGACCGGTGCTCCTCAAAAAGGAAAACCAGCTGTATAGTCCAAGTATAAGAAAAAGATGAGGGCACTCACCGGTCTTCATCAAATGCAAAACTTTATTGGCAACACATCCAGATAAAATTCATGGCCGGGGACGACAGAGCCGAAGCTCGTGTGAGCAGGGGAGAGCAAAGACGACGGCCGTTTCGCACTGTGCTTGCGCTTCTACGGGTCAGTGCTCGCTACCTACTTCCTTTAATTCTCTAAATGCTTTCTTTTTGTCACTTTTTGCACCCATTACAGCTCTATTTGGTTTCCTCCTATTCCTAGTATGTTTATTCCCATACGGTATATACTGTGCACAGGTCCTATCCAGGATGCTAATAAATGTCTCCCATTTTCTTTGTGTATTTTTATGTCTCAGGATATCGTCCCAGTTAATTTCACCAAGATCTTCTCTCATCCGTTGGAAATTTGCCCTCCTGAAGTTTAGTGTCCTTGTAACCCCTCTACTACACATCTTATTAAAGGATACATGAAAACTTATTATTTTGTGATCACTATTCCCCAAGTGACCCCCAACCCTTATATTTGATATGCGGTCTGGCCTGTTGGTTACTATTAGGTCTAGCAGTGCCCCACTTCTTGTTGGGTCCTGAACCAGTTGTGAAAGGTAATTATCTCTCATAGTTGTCAAAAACCGATTACCTTTGCTGGAACTGCAGGTTTCTGTTCCCCAATCTATTTCAAGGTAGTTGAAGTCCCCCATAATAATGACTTCCCCTTGAGTCGCAGCTTCATCTATTTGCTTTACGAGGATATTCTCCATTGCTTCCATTATTTTTGGAGATTTTTAACACACCCCTATCAGTAATTTATTATGTTTTCCCCCTCCCCTTATCTCCACCCACAGGGACTCTACATTTTCATTAGATTCATCTATATTATCACGCCGGATGGGTTTTATGGACGATTTTACATATAGACACACCCCTCCTCCTCGCCTATCTATTCTGTCATTTCTGAATAGACTATAACCCTGCAAGTTAACCGCCCAGTCATGGCTCTCATCCAGCCACATTTCAGATATCCCCACCATGTCCTAATTATGCTCCAACAACAATAATTCTAATTCGTCCATATTGTTGGCAAGGCTTCTGGCATTAGTATACATGCACTTGATGTTCCTCTCTGTACCTCTATTCTTTCTTAAATTATTAACTGTTCTAACCCCACCCCCCATGCCACCGCCACCCCCATCTTCCTTATTTGTGCCCAGGTCTCTATCTGCATTATCTTCCCCTCCTATAAAATGAATACCCTCCCCCCAATCCCTAGTTTAAACCCTCCCCATTGAGGTGCAGCCCGTATCTAGCGTAGAGCCTGTAGCCAACTGAGAAGTCGGCCCAGTTCTGCAGGAACCCAAACCCCTCCTTCCTACACCAATTCTTGAGCCACTTATTAACCTCCCTAATCTCCCATTGTCTCTCTGGCGTGGCACGTGGTACAGGCAGTATTTCGGAAAATACTACGTTGGAGGTCCTTGCTTTCAGCTTGCAGCCTAATTCCGTGAAATTATCTTTAAGGACCTTCCACCTACCTCTAACTTTGTCATTTGTGCCAATGTGCACCATGACCGCTGGGTCCTCACCAGCCCCTCCCAGTATTCTGTCCACCCGATCAGCGATGTGTCAGACCCGAGCTCCAGGTAGGCAGCACACCGTTCGACGATCCCTGTCTTTGTGACAGATTGCCCTATCTGTTCCCCTAATAATTGAGTCCCCCACTACCAGCACCTGTCTGGCCTGCCCTGCTCTCCTATTTCCCTCCTTAGTGGAGCAGTCACTCCTTCGGCTTTCAGAGGACATGCCTTGCTGCAGCAGTGCTACCCCTGTACTGGCACCCCCCTCATCTGCCAACTTAGCAAACTTATTGGGGTGTGCCAGATCAGGACTAGCCTCCCTGGCACTCTTCCCTCTACCCAGCCTTCTAACTGTCACCCTGCTTGCTACTTCACCGTCCTGCAGCTCCATCCTACCATCTCCACCTCATCTATCCCATTGAGCGTCTGCTCAGTGAGCAGAAGACTCCTTTCCATGTTGTCAATGGATCTCAGTGCTGCCAGCTGCAGATTTAGATCCAGAATCTGGGCTTCCAAATGCACAACGTGCTCATATCTCGCACAGCAGTATGCACCTTGTACCGGCTGATCAAGGAGTGTATACATGTGGCAAGATGTGCACTGTATGGCATTAACAATAGTGAAGCACATTTCCTAATGGGGATTGCACCAGACAGAACCATTAAATTAAAAAATAAAATAAAAAACAGTTCACAATACACACAAAAATTACAATCTTAAAATCTTAGAAAAGGAACTCCCATCACGCTCCGCAGAGGGGGGAAAAATGTCATAAAAATAAATAGACTGGGTGAGCTCAACTTTTACACTCAGTGTTGAATTTCTAAACCTCCCATATTTCCTCCATTTTTCAAGATGGCTTTTATCAAACTAAATTCTTTCATATACAGCTATTCGACCGACAGTGGGAACATTCTATTTTCTAGCTATTAATAGTTTAGCAATAGAAATAAGCTTAGTAACGAGAATAGTTACAATATTATTGCAGTTCAACTCACTGGTACAGTTGAGAATTTGCGTCAACATATCACAAGGATGATGGTTCGGTACTTCTTCTACAATATCTTTTGTCCCATTCGGAAACTTGTGTCAGCTCCCAGGAGGAGAAAACACCCAGATCCTTAACATTGAACTTGCTATTAGTACATGCCAGAGGATTTCCCTCATTCCTTTGATCCGTTACAAAGAACAATGCTAAAAAAAATCTGTTACTGGTAACCTGTGTGATCTTTACAAAGATGGGCCAGTTCCCAGCAGAAAACCAAATATGTGATTGTGAATAATTTTTGTAAGTCAAGACATCAATTGTAAACTATTTAGATTTGCTGCATCTAATGTATGTAAATTTATAAAAATATCTGTTAGTAAATGATGATAAAAATATATATTTTTTCATTTTTGTGCTTTCACCCCCTCTCCCCTTTTTCTTTTCAAGAGCCAAGACTTTTTTTTATTTTTTTTTGTCAATATAACTGTATGAGGGCTTGTTTTTTATGGGAGGAGTTGTAGTTTTGAATGACAATATTTGTTTAACCGGATCATGTATTAATCTTCGAGACGGTAGAATTAAGCTGATATCAAAATTGTATTTTTTGTTATTTTAATAGTGAAAAACATTGTAAAATTTGTAAAAAAAAAAAAATGTTCTGAGACGTGCAATTTTTTTTTGTCTATGGAGCTGTTAGAGGGCTTGTTCTTTTCGTAATGAGCTCTAGTTTGCATGATGCTATTTTGGTGTACATGAGATATATTAAATACTTTTTTTAATTTTTCTTGTGGGAATAGTGATGATTATAAAAAATGCAAAAAATCTGTTTGTTTTGTTTTTGGCGTTCAACTTATGTTTTATAAAATGATAATATTTTAATAGACTAGACTTTTATGGACATAGCAATACCAATTTATGTTTATAATTTTTTTTCCATTTTTTATAAAACTTAGAGAAGGGACATAAAAAAGTAACTTTTTTTGTCCCTTTAGGGGATTTTAACCTGCAATAATTTGATCACTTATGTTGCATACTGCAATACAGAGAGTTACCAAGATGGTGTTGAGAGGGACTTTCATCAAGCCCTCACATGCCATAGTAATCTACAGGTCTCCTGTGAACGTGGGCACTGCGATTGTGATATTTAAATGCCGATATCAGTGATTAACAGTTGTATTTAAATATTTAAACAGCAGTGATCTACGTACAGTATCTGCGATTGCTGCTGTTACTGGCAGACGTTGTCTATGTATTACAGTCAAAATCTACACTGTATTGTACAAGCACAGCTGTTGACCCTTCTCCATACACGCGCACGCTAGCTGTGATGTACATGTACAGCATGGTGCTATATATACACTGCTCAAAAAAATAAAGGGAACACTTAAACAACAGAATATAACTCCAAGTGAATCAATCTTGTGTGAAATCAAACTGTCCACTTAGGAAGCAACACTGTTTGACAATTACTTTCACATGCTATTGTGCAAATGGAATAGATGACAGATGGAAATTTTTGGCAATTATCAAGACACACTCAATAAAGGAGTGGTTCTGCAGGTGGGGCCAGAGACCACATCTCAATACCAATGCTTTCTGGCTGATGTTTTGGTCACTTTTGAATGTTGGTTGTGCTTTCACACTCGTGGTAGCATGAGACGGACTCTACAACCCACACAAGTGGCTTAGGTAGTGCAGCTCAGGACAGTACATCAATGCGAGCTGTGGCAAGAAGGTTTTCTGTGTCTGTCAGCGTAGTGTCCAGAGGCTGGAGGTGCAACCAGGAGACAGGCCAGTACACCAGGAGATGTGGAAGGGGCTGTAGGAGGGCAACAATGAAGCAGCAGGACCGCTACCTCAGCCTTTGTGCAAGGAGGAACAGGAGGAGCACTGCCAGAGCCCTGCAAAATGACCTCCAGCAGGCCACAAATGTGCATGTGTCTGCACAAATGGTTAGAAACCAACTCCATGAGGATGGTCTGAGCACCCAACGTCCACAGATGGGGGTTGTGCTCACAGCCCAACACCGTGCAGGACGCTTGGCATTTGCCACAGAACACCAGGATTGGCAAATTCACCACTGGCGCCCTGTGCTCTTCACAGACGAAGGCAGGTTCACACTGAGCACATGTGACAGACTTGACAGAGTCTGGAAACGCCGTGGAGAGTGATCTGCTGCCTGCAACATCCTTCAGTATGACCGGTTTGGCTGTGGGTCAGTAATGGTGTGGGGTGGCATTTCTTTGGAGGGCCGCACAGCCCTCCATGTGCTCCCCAGAGGTAGCCTGACTGCCATTAGGTTCCGAGATGAGATCCTGAGACCCCCTTGCGAGACCATATGCTGGTGCGGTTGGCCCTGGGTTCCTCCTAATGCAGGAAAATGCGAGACCTCATGTGGCTGGAGTGTGTCAGCAGTTCCTGCAAGATGAAGGCATTGAAGCTATGGACTGGCCCGCCCATTCCCCAGACCTTAATCTGATTGAACACATCTGGAACCATCCTGTCTCGCACCATTCAAGAACTTCACATTGCACCACAGACAGTCCAGGAGTTGGCGGATGCTTTAGTCCACGTCTGGGAGGAGATCCCCCAGCAGACCATCTGCCGCCTCATCATTTCCTTGTCTTGAGGCATTTCCACTGAAGTTTGATCAGCCTGTAACTTCATTTTCCACTTTGATTTTGAGGATCATTCCAACTCCAGACCTCCGTGGGATATTAGTTGTGATTTACTTTGATCATTTTTAGGTTTTATTGTTCTTAACACATTCCACTATGTAATGAATGAAGATTTACAACTGGAATATTTTATTCAGTGATATCTAGGATGTGGGATTTTAGTTTTCCCTTTATATTTTTGGGCAGTGTATTTTGTTTCTGTTTTTTCATCATTTGCATATCACTAATATGTCTATCATATATTATTCTGTACAGCAATATATTTTTATTGCATGACAATTGGGTGGTTTAGAACAACGATCAACGCACCGCTAAGATTAAGCTTCCATGATCCCTGTCATACCAAAAATTCTAGAAGATCTTCATACAGACAGTTTATTCGATATAACTTCCTGTTCTTATCCAAAGCAGCAGTTGCCTTAGGCCATCCAGGAACCTGTACATGATATAACCCTGTGATAAGCAAAAAAAAATGAAGTTCAGAAAATCCCAGACTTAATGCACATGGTTGATCATTGTATATGAGACAGCTGATGAATGCCAATCACAGTGCTCTGCCATTTCCTGAAATCATAGACTGTAAAGTGGAGGCTTAACATGTGTATGTCAGCTCCATTCAAAACAAGGATCTTCAGAGCCTGGTTCCAGAGCCCTACTCACTGGGAGTCTCAACTGTTGGACCCTCAGCAATAAGTAAGTTATACATTATCCTATGGATAGGGAATATTTTCATATATATCTCCATGGGTGGGTATACATTAGGCTAAGGATCTCCTATTTGACTATGTGATTTAAAAACAGTATCCCCAGAGTCTTCAATGTGAGATACTGTATATATATCAAGCTCAGTGCTTACTATGTGATGTATTTACATCATCCTCAGGGTATGTGCACACGTCCGGATTTTTCGCGTTTTTTTTGCGGATTTTCCCGATAAAAACACTATAAATCCGCATAAAAAACGCTCAAATTATGCATCCTATCATTTAGAATGCATTCCGCATTTTTTGTGCAGATGTATGCGTTTTTTTCCGCAAAAAAAACGCAATCCGCAAAAAGAATGGCCATGCTCATTCTTTTTGTGGATTTTCTGCGGATTTCATGCATTCAGAAAAAAAAAAAAAAACGCAAAAAATCCGCAAAAAATCCACGCAAAAAAACGCGAGAAAACGCGAGAAAAACGCGAGAAAAACGCGCGGAAAAAAACGCGATTTTCTGGCAGATTTCTCCGGATTTTGTCAGGAAAAAAACCTGACGTGTGCACATAGCCTCAGAGTCTCTTGTGTTGATGTATTTACATCAGGCTCAGTGTCTCCAATGTGGTGTATATACAGGAGTCTCAGAGTGTCATATGTGATGTATATACAGGAGTCTCAGAGACTCCTATGTGATGTACTGAATATACAGCAGTCTCAAAGTCTCCTATGTGATGTATTTACACCAGGCTCAGTGCCTCCTATGCAATGTATATACAGCAGTCTTGCTGTCTTCTATGTGATGTTTATAACGCAGTCTCGATGTCTCCATTGTGATGTATACAGCAGAGTCTCAGTGTATGATTTGTGATGGAAAAGCAGATGTGTGTAGCAACATCATTAGTACCACCTAACATCACATGTCTCACCATAAAGAAGCAGTTACAGCCATCGCAGTCTATGTTCACATGACCAATCATCATCCATTAGAACACATCTAGCAGCAATTTTTTGTCCTTTCTTAAACAAAAACCTGATTTTAGCTGGATCTGTTTCTTTAACATAATAGTTGATAGATAAAGGATCCTCTAAGTTCCTTCTGTTGTTTTCCCATTTGAAACTGATCAGTTTCTTTGCTTACTGGAGTGGAAAATGAAATGTGTAACATATTACTACTAGATGTCACAATTCCACCCCTCTGTGTGCCTGGGATGCAGTTACTGACAGCTCAGCCCTCCAATCTGGTGCAGGCGCGTACTGAGGTTCTCAGTACTTTGATTGGTGTAGAGGTGTGCTGAGATATTGGTGTTTTGATTGACAACCTGGCAGTTGCAATTTGAGACAGGGAGGTGCTGGCTGTCTCCAGGTGTTCATTGTCCTTGGTGATTGCTCTGCTTCTTAGCTGAGCTATTAGGCCCAGACCCCTGACAGACATAGGTTCAGCTAAGTGTGGTTGGTTTTCTCTGTGCTTAGTGTTTTGCTAGATGATCTTTTGTTTCCTGACCTTGGACCTCATTCTAACTATCCTTCTGTTTAACCCTTTTGTTCTGATCCGCTATCGTTCTGGTATTTTGACCTCAGAAAATTACCTGACTATGCCTTTGACTCTTATCTCTGTTTTTGATGTAGTCTTCTGGCTTTTGACCTCAGACTCCTTTACTTTCCTAAAGTAATAAACCTTGCACTCAACTCAATGCTCAGGTGAGATATTTTAATGTAGTACTAAAATGTTTCAGTCCAAAACACACAGGACCTTCATAAGTTACATACTATTGGATAAGTTTGCGGACAAAGAAAAAGACAAACGTGTCTCTGGGCACACAATAGGCAGCGCCTGTATCAACCATGTGAACGGAACCAGACTAACTGTAGGATAGTCGCTGTATGTGCTGTTATGGACCTGGTGGTTAGGAGCACCCGGAACGACCTGATGGTTAAACTCACACAGGACAAGCTCTGGGAAGTGGGAGCTCTGCCGACCGCAACCCCTAATCCTATCACACAACTAGAAATAGCCGTGGAGCGTACCTAACACGACCTAGACGCCTCTTTACAGCCTAAGAGCTAACTAGCCCTAAAGATAGAAAATAGAGCCTACCTTGCCTCAGAGAAATTCCCCAAAGGAAAAGGCAGCCCCCCACATATATTGACTGTGAGATAAGATGAAAGTCACAAACACAGAAATGAAACAGGTTTTAGCAAAGGGAGGCCAGACTTACTAAACAGACTGAGGATAGGAAAGGTATCTTTGCGGTCAGCACAAAACCCTACAAAAAGACCACGCAGAGTGTGCAAAAAGACCTCCGCACCGACTCACGGTGCAGAGGTGCTACTCTGCATCCCAGAGCTTCCAGCTAGCAGGGCAAGATCATCATAGCCAGCTGGACAAGGAAACAATGAACAAATAAATAACTAGCAGGGACTTAGCTTCTGCTGGAGTAGACAGGTCACCAGAAAGATCCAAGAGCGAACTGAACCAGTACAAGAACATTGACAGCTGGCATGGAGTAATGATCTGAGTGGAGTTAAATAGAACAGCCAGACAAAGAATAAACTACGTCACCTGTGGAAGGAACCTCAGAAGCAGCAGCTTCACTCACAGCCACCAGAGGGAGTCCATGGACAGAACTCACCGAAGTACCATTCATGACCACAGGAGGGAGTTCGATAACAGAATTCACAACAGTACCCCCCCCTTGAGGAGGGGTCACCGAACCCTCACCAGAGCCCCCAGGCTGATCAGGACAAGCCAAATGAAAGGCACGACCTAGATCGGCAGCATGAACATCAGAGGCAAAAACCCAGGAATTATCTTCCTGACCATAACCCTTCCACTTGACCAGGTACTGGAGTTTCCATCTCGAAATACGAGAATCCAAAATCTTCTCCACCACATACTCCAACTCCCCCTCGACCAACACCGGGGCAGGAGGATCAACGGAGGGAACCATAGGCGCCACGTATCTCCGCAATAACGACCTATGGAACACATTATGGATGGCAAAAGAAGCTGGAAGGGCCAAACGAAATGACACAGGATTGAGAACTTCAGAAATCTTATACGGACCAATGAAACGAGGCTTAAACTTAGGAGAGGAAACCTTCATAGGAACATGACGAGATGACAACCAAACCAAATCCCCAACACGAAGTCGGGGACCAACACAGCGCCTGCGGTTAGCGAAACGTTGAGCCTTCTCCTGGGACAATGTCAAATTGTCCACCACATGAGTCCAAATCTGCTGCAACCTGTCCGCCACCGTATCCACACCAGGACAGTCCAAAGGCTCAACGTGCCCTGAAGAGAAACGAGGATGGAAACCAGAATTACAGAAAAAAGGCGAAACCAAAGTAGCCGAGCTGGCCCGATTATTAAGGGCGAACTCAGCCAAAGGCAAGAAGGACACCCAATCATCCTGATCAGCAGAAACAAAGCATCTCAGATATGTTTCCAAAGTCTAATTAGTTCGTTCGGTTTGGCCATTTGTCTGAGGATGGAAAGCCGAAGAAAAAGACAAATCAATGCCCATCTTAGCACAAAAGGACCGCCAAAACCTCGAAACAAACTGGGAACCTCTGTCCGAGACAATGTTCTCCGGAATACCATGCAAACGAACCACATGCTGGAAAAACAATGGCACCAAATCAGAGGAGGAAGGCAATTTAGACAAGGGTACCAAATGGACCATCTTAGAGAAGCGATCACAAACCACCCAAATGACCGACATCCTTTGAGAGACAAGGAGATCTGAAATAAAATCCATGGAAATATGCGTCCAGGGCCTCTTCGGGACCGGCAAGGGCAAAAGCAACCCACTGGCACGAGAACAGCAGGGCTTAGCCCGAGCACAAGTCCCACAGGACTGCACAAAAGAATGCACATCCCATGACAAAGAAGGCCACCAAAAGGATCTAGCCACCAAATCTCTGGTACCAAAGATTCCAGGATGACCCGCCAACACCGAACAATGAACCTCAGAGATAACTCTACTAGTCCATCTATCAGGGACAAACAGTTTCTCCGCTGGACAACGGTCAGGTCTATCAGCCTGAAACTTCTGCAGAACGCGCCGCAAATCAGGGGAGATGGCAGACAAAATTACCCCCTCTTTGAGAATACCCGCCAGCTCAGGAACACCCGGAGAGTCAGGCACAAAACTCCTTGACAGGGCATCAGCCTTCACATTCTTAGAGCCCGGAAGGTACGAAACCACAAAATCGAAACAGGAGAAAAACAGCGACCTTCGAGCCTGTCTAGGATTCAACCGTTTGGCAGACTCGAGATAAGTCAAATTCTTGTGATCCGTCAAGACCACCACGTGATGCTTGGCTCCTTCAAGCCAATGTCGCCACTCCTCGAATGCCCACTTCATGGCCAACAACTCTCGATTGCCAACATCATAATTGCGCTCAGCAGGCGAGAATTTTCTAGAAAAGAAGGCACATGGTTTCATCACCGAGCCATCATAACTTCTTTGCGACAAAACAGCCCCTGCTCCAATCTCAGAAGCATCAACCTCGACCTGAAACGGGAGCGAAACATCTGGCTGGCACAACACAGGGGCAGAAGAAAAATGACACTTCAACTCCTGAAAAGCCTCTACAGCCGCAGAAGACCAATTGACCACATCAGCACCTTTCTTGGTCAAATCAGTCAATGGTTTAGTGGTTTAGCAACACTAGAAAAATTAGCGATGAAGCGACGGTAAAAATTAGCAAAGCCCAGGAACTTCTGCAGGCTCTTCACAGATGTCGGCTGAGTCCAATCATAAATGGCCTGAACTTTAACAGGGTCCATCTCGATAGTAGAAGGGGAAAAAATAAAACCCAAAAATGAAACCTTCTGAACCCCAAAGAGACATTTCGACCCCTTCACAAACAAGGAATTCGCACAAAGGACCTGGAACACCATTCTGACCTGCTTCACATGAGACTCCCAATCATCCGAAAAGACCAAAATTTCATCCAAATATACAATCATGAATCTATCCAGGTACTCTCGGAAGATGTCATGCATAAAGGACTGAAACACAGATGGAGCATTAGAAAGCCCGAATGGCATAACCAGGTACTCAAAATGGCCCTCGGGCGTATTAAATGCTGTTTTCCATTAATCGCCCTGTTTAATTCGCACAAGATTATACGCCCCTCGAAGATCTATCTTGGTGAACCAACTAGCCCCCTTAATCCGAGCAAACAAATCAGACAGCAGCGGCAAAGGGTACTGAAATTTGACTGTGATCTTATTAAGAAGGCGGTAATCAATACAAGGTCTCAAAGAGCCATCCTTCTTGGCCACAAAAAAGAACCCTGCTCCCAACGGTGATGACGACGGGTGAATATGACCTTTCTCCAAGGATTCCTTTATATAACTCCGCATAGCAGCGTGCTCTAGCACAGAAAAATTAAACAGTCGGCCCTTAGGAAACTTACTACCAGGAATCAAATTAATAGCACAATCGCAATCCCTATGAGGAGGTAAGGCATCGGATTTGGGCTCTTCAAATACATCCCGGTAATCTGACAAAAACTCAGGGACTTCAGAAGGAGTGGAATGCGAAATTGACAGCAATGGAACGTCACCATGTACCCCCTGACAACCCGAGCCGGACACAGACATAGATTTCCAATCCAATACTGGATTATGGACCTGTAGCCATGGCAACCCCAAAACGACCACATCATGCAGATTATGCAACACCAAAAAGCGAATATCCTCCTGATGTGCAGGAGCCATGCACATGGTCAATTGAGTCCAGTACTGAGGCTTATTCTTGGCCAAAGGCGTAGCATCAATTCCTCTCAATGGAATAGGATACTGCAAGGGCTCCAAGAAAAAATCACAGCGCCTGGCAAACTCCACGTCCATCAAATTCAGGGCAGCGCCTGAATCCACAAATGCCATAACAGAATAGGACGACAGAGAGCAAATCAGAGTAACGGACAAAAGAAATTTAGACTGTACCGTACTAATGGTGGCAGACCTAGCGAACCGCTTAGTGCGCTTAGGACAATCGGAGATAGCATGAGTCGAATCACCACAGTAAAAACACAGCCCATTCTGACGTCTGTGTTCTTGCCGTTCAGCTCTAGTCAAAGTCCTATCACACTGCATAGGCTCAGGCCTATGCTCAGAGAATACCGCCAAATGGTGCACAGCTTTGCGCTCATGCAAGCGCCGATTGATCTGAATGGCCAAGGACATAGACTCATTCAGACTAGCAGGCGTGGGAAATCCCACCATGACATCCTTAAGGGCTTCAGAAAGACCCTTTCTGAAAATTGCCGCCAGGGCACACTCATTCCACTGAGTAAGCACAGACCACTTTCTAAACTTCTGACAGTACACCTCCGCTTCATCCTGACCCTGACACAAAGCCAGCAAGATTTTCTCTGCCTGATCCACTGAATTTGGTTCATCATAAAGCAATCCAAGTGCCAGAAAAAACGCATCTACATCACGCAATGCAGGATCTCCTGGAGCAAGGGAAAATGCCCAGTCTTGAGGGTCACCACGCAACAAAGAAATAATGATTTTTACTTGTTGAACGGGGTCACCAGAGGAGCGGGGTTTCAAAGCTAGAAACAGTTTACAATTATTTTTGAAATTCAGGAACTTAGATCTATCCCCAGAAAAAAAATCAGGAATTGGAATTCTAGGCTCTAACATCGGATTCTGAACCACAAAATCTTGAATGTTTTGTACCCTTGCAGTGAGATGATCCACACAAGAGGACAGACCTTGAATGTCCAAATCTACACCTGTGTCCTGAACCACCCAGAGGCTTAGGGGAAAAGAAAGACAAAAAACACTGCAGAGAAAAAAAAATGGTCTCAGAACTTCTCTTATCCCTCTATTGAGATGCATTAATACTTTGGGCCAGCTGTACTGTTATGGACCTGGTGGTTAGGAGCACCCAGAACGACCTGATGGTTAATCTCACACAGGACAAGCTCTGGGAAGTGGGAGCTCTGCCGACCGCAACCCCTAATCCTATCACACAACTAGAAATAGCCGTGGAGCGTACCTAACACGACCTAGACGCCTCTTCACAGCCTAAGAGCTAACTAGCCCTAAAGATAGAAAATAAAGCCTACCTTGCCTCAGAGAAATTCCCCAAAGGAAAAGGCAGCCCCCCACATATATTGACTGTGAGATAAGATGAAAGTCACAAACACAGAAATGAAACAGGTTTTAGCAAAGGGAGGCCAGGCTTACTAAACAGACTGAGGATAGGAAAGGTATCTTTGCGGTCAGCACAAAACCCTACAAAAAGACCACGCAGAGTGTGCAAAAAGACCTCCGCACCGACTGACGGTGCAGAGGTGCCACTCTGCATCCCAGAGCTTCCAGCTAGCAGGGCAAGATCATGATAGCCAGCTGGACAAGGAATCAATGAACCATATAAATAACTAGCAAGGACTTAGCTTCTGCTGGAGTAGACAGGTCACCAGAAAGATCCAAGAGCGAACTGAACCAGTACAAGAACATTGACAGCTGGCATGGAGTAACGATCTGAGTGGAATTAAATAGAACAGCCAGCCAAAGAATAAACTACGTCACCTGTGGAAGGAACCTCAGAAGCGGCAGCTCCACTCACAGCCACCAGAGGGAGTCCATGGACAGAACTCACCGAAGTACCATTCATGACCACAGGAGGGAGTTCGATAACAGAATTCACAACAATGTGCCACACGTTTGTCTCTTTCTTTGTCCGCAAACTTATCCAATAGTACGTAACTGATGAAGGTCCTGTGTGTTTTGGACCGAAACGTTTTAGTACTACATTAAAATATCTCACCTGAGCATTGAGTTGAGTGCAAGGTTTATTACTTTATGTACTATAAGGTGTGGGAACCTACCTTTTGCACCACTACTAATAGTGCACGCGTTCCTATCATTTATCCTTTATTTTCCTGACTCACATCTTGTCCATGAGGAATAACTCAGAGTCACATGTGAAATTTTAAATTATCATCTGTTTGAAACTGATCCAGTAAGCAAAAAATGGATCTGTTTCAAACAGGAGAACAACAGATAGTTAATTTATTTTCAATAGGCTTCAATGATAAAAAAATGGATCCAACTGAAAGCAGTTTTTTAAAAACTGACACAAAAGCTGTGTCTGCACAACTTTTTTGCCAACAGATTGCTGCTGGTTCGATTGTAATTGATGATTATTGGACAAGTGAACATATTATTGAAATGTTTGAGCACATATAGCAGGATAATTTTTACGTTGATAATTTTATATGGCACACAAATGATGTTAAAAATATTCATTTGGCCACAAAAATGGTTCCCTGTTGTGAATTCCACTCTTGGGCTCCCTCCGGTGGTTGTAAGTGACACTTTTGTGAGATCTGCTCTTGGGCTCCCTCTTGTGGTTTCAAGTGGTATGGCTGCTCCTTGGAGTTAGCTGTCATCAGCTGCCTCCACTTATCGTCTCTTCTGCTCTACTATTTAGGCCTGGCTCTTTCCTTCAGCCAGTGCCACTTGTAAATGGTTCCTGGTTGGACATCTCTTTGGATTTCCCTGTTATCCTGACCAGTTCAGCAAAGCTACGTTTTTGCTTGCTCTTTTCTGTCTATAGATTGTGGACTTATCTGTTCTGTGCTTTCTATGTTTGTCCAGCTTATCAGTATGAATTAATTCTGTCTTGCTGGAAGCTCTGGGAAGCAGATTTACCCTCCACACCTTTAGTCAGGTGTGGAGATTTTTGTAAACTCTGGATGGATTTTTTGTAGTGTTTTATACTGACCGCACAGTATTCCATCCTGTCCTATCTATTTAGCTAGAATGGCCTCCTGTGGTCATCCTGGTTTCATTCTGTGTATGTCTTTTCCCTCTCCACTCACAGTCATTATTTGTGGGGGGCTAATCTATCCATTGGGGATTTTCTCTGAGGCAAGATAGCTTTCCTGCTTCTATCTTTAGGGGTAGTTAACTCTTAGGCTGTGACGAGGTGCATAGGGAGAGTTAGGAGCATCCCACGGCTACTTCTAGTGTTGTGTTGAGCTTAGGGACTGCGGTCAGTACAGTTACCACTTCCTTCAGAGCTTGTTCCATGTTGCTCCTAGACCACCGCATCATAACAGTACAAGTGGCCAAAAATGAATTAAATGCATCTCAAAAGAAGGAAAAGAAAGTTGTGAACCATTTTTTTTTCTGTGCTCTGGTTTGTCTCTTTTTTCCTCTTGATATCTGGGTGGTTCAGGATATATGCTCTGGCATGGATGTTCAGGGTTTGTTTTCTCGTGTGGATCAACTTGCTGCAAGAGTACAGACTATCCAGGACTATGTTGTCCAGACTCCGGCTTTAGAGCCTAGAATTCCTACCCCTGATTTGTTTTTTGGGGACAGATCCAAGTTTTTGAACTTTAAAAATAACTGCAAACTGTTTTTTTGCTTTGAAACCCCGTTCTTCTGGTTATCCCATTCAGCAAGTAAAAATCATCATATCCTTGCTGTGTGGTGACCCTCAAGACTGGGCTTTTTCTCTTGAAACAGGGGATCCGGCATTATTGAATGTTGATGCATTTTTTCAAGCGCTCGGATTATTGTATGACGAACCTAATTATGTGGATCATGCAGAAAAAACCCTGTTGGCCCTGTGTCAAGGTCAGGAAGCGGCAGAATTATACTGCCAGAAATTTAGAAAATGGTCTGTGCTCACTAAATGGAATGAAGATGCTCTGGCTGCTATTTTCAGAAAAGGTCTTTCTGAAGCCCCTAAAAATGTTATGGTGGGCTTTCCTACGCCTGCCGGTTTGAGCGAATCTATGTCGCTAGCCATTCAGATTGATCGGCGTCTGCGCGAGCGCAAAGCTGTGCACCATATGGCAGTATCCTCTGAGCAGAGTCCTGAACCTATGCAATGTGATAGGATTTTGACTAGAACAGAACGGCAGGAATTCAGACGTCAGAATAGGCTGTGTTTTTACTGTGGTGATTCTGCTCATGTTATCTCTGATTGCCCTAAGCGTACTAAGAGAGTCACTAGGTCTGTTACCATTAGTACTATACAGCCTAAATTTCTCTTATCTGTGACCCTGATTTGCGCATTGTCCTCCTTTTCTGTCATGGCATTTGTGGATTCAGGCGCTGCCCTGAACTTAATGGACTTAGAATTCGCCAGGCGCTGTGGTTTTTCCTTGCAGCCTTTGCAGAGCCCTATTCCTTTGAGGGGTATTGATACTACACCCTTGGCCAAAGATAAACCTCAGTACTGGACACAGATGACTATGTACATGGCTCCTGCACATCAGGAAGTTTGCCGTTTTCTGGTGTTGCATAACCTGCATGATGTTGTTGTACTGGGTTTTCCATGGTTACAGGAACATAATCCGATGCTGGATTGGAAAACTATGTCGGTGACTAGTTGTGGTTGTCAAAGGGTACATAGTGACGTTCCTTTGATGTCAATTTCCTCTTCCCCCTCTTCTGAGGTCCCTGAGTTTTTGTCGAATTTCCAGGATGTATTTGATGAGCCCAAGTCCAGTTCCCTTCCTCCGCACAGGGACTGTGATTGTGCTATTAACTTGATTCCTGGTTGCAAGTTCCCTAAGGGCCGACTTTTCAATTTGTCTGTGCCAGAGCATGCCGCCATGCGGAGTTATGTTAAGGAGTCTTTGGAGAAGGGGCATATTCTGCCCTCTTCATCACCATTGGGAGCGGGTTTCTTTTTTGTTGCTAAGAAGGATGGCTCCTTGAGACCCTGTATTGATTATCGTCTTCTTAATAAGATCACGGTCAAATTCCAATACCCCTTGCCTTTGCTTACTGATTTGTTTGCTCAGATTAAGGGGGCTAGTTGGTTTACTAAGATTGACCTCCGAGGGGCATATAATCTTGTTCGTATTAAACAGGGTGACGAATGGAAAACTGCATTTAATATGCCCGAAGGCCATTTTGAATACCTTGTGATGCCATTTGGGCTCTCTAATGCTCCATCTGTGTTCCAGTCTTTCATGCATGATATTTTCCGCAATTATCTTGATAAATTCATGGTCGTATGAACCAATCTAATCAGTTTTTATGAAGAGGTAAGCTATAGGCTGGACCACGGAGAGTCATTGGACGTGGTATATCTCGATTTTTCCAAAGCGTTTGATACCGTGCCGCACAAGAGGTTGGTACACAAAATGAGAATGCTTGGTCTGGGGGAAATTGTGTGTAAATGGGTTAGTAACTGGCTTAGTGATAGAAAGCAGAGGGTGGTTATAAATGGTATAGTCTCTAACTGGGTCGCTGTGACCAGTGGGGTACCGCAGGGGTCAGTATTGGGACCTGTTCTCTTCAACATATTCATTAATGATCTGGTAGAAGGTTTACACAGTAAAATATCGATATTTGCAGATGATACAAAACTATGTAAAGCAGTTAATACAAGAGAAGATAGTATTCTGCTACAGATGGATCTGGATAAGTTGGAAACTTGGGCTGAAAGGTGGCAGATGAGGTTTAACAATGATAAATGTAAGGTTATACACATGGGAAGAAGGAATCAATGTCACCATTACACACTGAATGGGAAACCACTGGGTAAATCTGACAGGGAGAAGGACTTGGGGATCCTAGTTAATGATAAACTTACCTGGAGCAGCCAGTGCCAGGCAGCAGCTGCCAAGGCAAACAGGATCATGGGGTGCATTAAAAGAGGTCTGGATACACATGATGAGAGCATTATACTGCCTCTGTACAAATCCCTAGTTAGACCGCACATGGAGTACTGTGTCCAGTATTGGGCACCGGAAGGATATAATGGAACTAGAGAGAGTACAAAGGAGGGCAACAAAATTAATAAAGGGGATGGGAGAACTACAATACCCAGATAGATTAGCGAAATTAGGATTATTTAGTCTAGAAAAAAGACGACTGAGGGGCGATCTAATAACCATGTATAAGTATATAAGGGGACAATACAAATATCTCGCTGAGGATCTGTTTATACCAAGGAAGGTGACGGGCACAAGGGGGCATTCTTTGCGTCTGGAGGAGAGAAGGTTTTTCCACCAACATAGAAGAGGATTCTTTACTGTTAGGGCAGTGAGAATCTGGAATTGCTTGCCTGAGGAGGTGGTGATGGCGAACTCAGTCGAGGGGTTCAAGAGAGGCCTGGATGTCTTCCTGGAGCAGAACAATATTGTGTCATACAATTAGGTTCTGTAGAAGGACGTAGATCTGGGGATTTATTACGATGGAATATAGGCTGAACTGGATGGACAAATGTCTTTTTTCGGCCTTACTAACTATGTTACTATGTTACTATGTATATTTGGATGATATTTTGATTTTTCCGATGATTGGGAGTCTCATGTGAAGCAGGTCAGGATGGTGTTCCAGATCCTTCCTGATAATGCTTTGTTTGTGAAGGGGTCTAAGTGCCTATTTGGAGTTCAGAAGGTCTCTTTTTTGGGTTTTATTTTTTCTCCCTCGTCTATAGAAATGGATCCTGTTAAGGTCCAAGCTATTCATGACTGGATCCAACCCACATCTGTGAAAGGCCTTCAAAAATTTTTCGGCTTTGCTAATTTCTATCGCCGTTTCATTGCCAACTTTTCCAGTGTGGTTAAGCCCCTTACTGATTTGACGAAGAAAGGCGCTGATGTGACGAATTGGTCCTCTGAGGCTGTTGAGGCCTTTCGGGAGCTTAAACGCCGATTTACTTCTGCCCCTGTGTTGCGTCAGCCGGATGATTCTCTTCCATTTCAGGTTGAGGTTGACGCGTCTGAGATTGGGGCAGGGGCCGTTTTGTCTCAGAGGGAGTCTGATGGTTCTTTGATGAAACCGTGTGCTTTTTTTTCCAGAAAGTTTTTGCCTGCGGAACGCAATTATGATGTCGGCAATCGGGAGTTGTTGGCTATGAAGTGGGCGTTTGAGGAGTGGCGACATTGGCTTGAGGGAGCTAAACACCGCGTTGTGGTCCTGACCGATCATAAGAATCTGATTTACCTCGAGTCGGCCAAGCGGCTGAATCCTAGACAGGTTCGATGGTCCCTGTTTTTCTCCCATTTTGATTTTGTGGTCTCGTATCTTCCGGGATCTAAGAATGTTAAGGCTGATGCCCTCTCTAGGAGTTTTTCGCCTGATTCTCCTGGAGTCCTTGAGCCGGTTGGCATTCTTAAGGAGGGGGTGATTCTTTCTGCTATCTCCCCTGATTTGCGGCGGGTACTTCAGGAATTTCAGGCTGATAGGCCTGACCGCTTTCCAGTGGGGAAGCTGTTTGTTCCTGATAGATGGACAAGTAAGGTAATTTCTGAGGTTCATTGTTCATTGTTGGCTGGTCATCCTGGGATTTTTGGTACCAGAGATTTGGTTGCTAGGTCCTTTTGGTGGCCTTCCTTGTCGCGTGATGTGCGTGCTTTTGTGCAGTCCTGTGGGACTTGCGCCCGGGCCAAGCCTTGTTGTTCCCATGCTAGTGGGTTGCTTTTGCCTTTGCCGGTCCCTGAGAGGCCCTGGACGCATATTTCCATGGATTTTATTTTGGATCTTCCTGTTTCCCAGAAGATGTCTGTTATCTGGGTTGTTTGTGACCGGTTCTCTAAAATGGTCCATCTGGTGCCTTTGCCTAAGTTGCCTTCCTCCTCAGATCTGGTTCCATTATTTTTTCAGCATGTGGTTCATTTGCATGGCATTCCAGAAAATATTGTGTCTGACAGAGGTTCTCAGTTTGTCTCTAGATTTTGGCGGGCCTTTTGTGCTAGGATGGGCATTGATTTGTCTTTTTCTTCGGCGTTTCATCCTCAGATTAATGGCCAAACTGAGCGAACTAATCAGACCTTGGAGACCTATTTGAGATGCTTTGTGTCTGCTGATCAGGATGATTGGGTGTCTTTTTTGCCGTCGGCCAAGTTTGCCCTTAATAATCGGGCTAGTTCGGCTACTTTGGTTTCACCTTTCTTTTGTAATTTTGGTTTACATCCTCGTTTTTCTTCTGGGCAGGTTGAGCCTTCTGATTGTCCTGGTGTTGATTCTGTGGTGGACAGACTGCAGCAGATTTGGACTCATGTGGTGGACAATTTGACGTTGTCTCAGGAGAGGGCTCAACGTTTTGCTAACCGCCGTCGGTGTGTTGGTCCCCGGCTTCGTGTGGGGGATTTGGTTTGGTTGTCTTCTCGTCATGTTCCTATGAAGGTTTCTTCCCCTAAGTTTAAACCTCGGTTTATTGGCCCTTATAAAATTTCTGAAATTATTAATCCGGTGTCTTTTCGTTTGGCTCTTCCAGCCTCTTTTGCCATTCATAATGTTTTCCATAGATCTTTGTTGCAGAGATATGTGGTGCCCGTTGTTCCCTCTGTTGACCCTCCTGCCCCGGTGTTGGTTGAGGGAGAGTTGGAATACGAGGTTGAGAAGATTTTGGATTCTCATTTTTCGAGGCGGAGGCTTCAGTATCTTGTCAAATGGAAGGGTTATGGCCAGGAGGATAATTCTTGGGTTGTTGCCTCCGATGTCCATGCCACCGATTTGGTTCGTGCTTTTCATTTGGCTCGTCCTGATCGGTCTGGGGGCTCTGGTGAGGGTTCGGTGACCCCTCCACAAGGGGGGGGTGCTGTTGTGAATTCCGCTCTTGGGCTCCCTCCGGTGGTTTCAAGTGGTATGGCTGCTCCTTGGAGTTAGCTGTCATCGGCTGCCTCCACTTATCATCTCTTCTGCTCTGCTATTTAGGCCTGGCTCTTTCCTTCAGCCAGTGCCACTTGTAAATGGTTCCTGGTTGGATTCACATCTCTTTGGATTTCCCTGTTATCCTGACCAGTTCAGCAAAGCTAAGTTTTTGCTTGCTCTTTTCTGTCCACAGATTGTGGACTTATCCGTTCTGTGCTTTCTATGTTTGTCCAGCTTATCAGTATGAATTAATTCTGTCTTGCTGGAAGCTCTGGGAAGCAGATTTACCCTCCACACTTTTAGTCAGGTGTGGAGATTTTTGTAAACTCTGCGTGGATTTTTTGTAGTGTTTTATACTGACCGCACAGTTTTCCATCCTGTCCTATCTATTTAGCTAGACTGGCCTCCTGTGCTCATCCTGGTTTCATTCTGTGTATGTCTTTTCCCTCTCCACTCACAGTCATTATTTGTGGGGGCTAATCTATCCTTTGGGGATTTTCTCTGAGGCAAGATAGCTTTCCTGCTTCTATCTTTAGGGGTAGTTAACTCTTAGGCTGTGACGAGGTGCATAGGGAGAGTTGGGAGCATCCCACGGCTACTTCTAGTGTTGTTTTGAGCTTAGGGACTGCGGTCAGTACAGTTACCACTTCCTTCAGAGCTTGTTCCATGTTGCTCCTAGACCACCGCATCATAACAGTTCCCCACCTTTGCTTTAATGCTCTAATAATGGCATTAACTGGTCGCTTAACATGAATGTAATTAGACAAAGAAATAACGAGGTCTTGTTCAGAGATGGCATTGGAGTATTTACTTTGTTCTCTGTAGTAATGTCTTTTAATAGCTACAAGCCAGAATGCTCAAGACCTCAAGTCCACAAAATATATACTGTATATATTTAGATTTCCCCCATGGGCAATGAACATGATGATACATATATACTGTAGATCCACCAGGTTCTGAGCTTTAATAGCTCATGTTAGAAATCCTAGGTTGTTTTTATTGAGGCTCTTGTGTCTGGTTCTGAATTTAAAAAGTTATATTGCTCTAATGGGAGCAGTGATGTCACCAATTATTAAAGGACATTAGAGCTTTCTGCTTATGCAAGGCTTGGAAACAAAATAACAAGTCAGATTTAATAATAATAGCGTTCTGATCATTTAGGTAATGTCATAATTATTAAATGCTGTATTATAGCCAATGGTCTCTAATAGACACAAAGAAGAATTTGAAAAAAAATATTTCTGAACTGACAATTAGGGTACACAATTAAGTGACATGAACTACTGATGTAAAGTAACTAGAAGAATCCAGTTTGAGTTGTAAATTGATGTACCGTATACATAGGAACTTATACATAATCTTTTAAATTTGATATAGAACCAAAGTTTTGATGTGATATTTCAGAGTAATTAATGGGTGTTGGTGGGGTACCAGGCATCAGTTGATCACAGTTGAAAGAGCTCAATGGTTTCCTGAGAAATCCAGTCTTAAATCATTTATAATGTCCCCGTTTGCTATGCTAATGAGTGCTTTGACTTTGATGGGGCGTTAGTTGCCAGGTGTACGCTTCCCGATTTCAGATGTGCGCACTGCGTATGTCCAGAAGCTTTGCTCTAACCTTCCCAAAGGGACGTGATAACATGGAAAGAGGGCTGACTAGTCTGGGGCAACTAAACACCCATTTACTAGTCAAAGCCCTCATAGGCCTAGGAAACGGGGAGATTACAACTACTTTTTTTATGCCCTATTTGCACTCAATTATGTTATACGGTGCTGGCTAGGCAAGGAATTTGTTCATACATACAGGTGCTTCTCACAAAATTAGAATATCATCAAAAAGTTAATTTATTTCAGTTCTTCAATACCAAATGTGAAACTCACATATAGAGCCATTACAGAGTGATTGATTTCAAGTGTTTATTTCTGTTAATGTTGATGATATGGCTTACAGCCAATTAAAACCCAAAAGTCATTATCTCAGGAAATTAGAATACTTTATAACACCAGCTTGAAAAATGATTTTAAAATCCAAAATGTTGGCCTACTGAAATGTATGTTCAGTAAATGCACTCAATACTTCGTCAGAGCTCTTTTTGCATCAATTACTGGATCAATGCGGCGTGGAATGGAGGCAATCAGCCTGTGACACTGCTGAGGTGTTAAGGTACCGTCACACATAGCGATGCTGCAGCGATACCGACAACGATCCGGATCGCTGCAGCGTCGCTGTTTGGTCGCTGGAGAGCTGTCACACAGACAGCTCTCCAGCGACCAACGATCCCGAGGTCCCCGGTAACCAGGGTAAACATCGGGTAACTAAGCGCAGCGCCGCGCTTAGTAACCCGATGTTTACCCTGGTTACCATCCTAAAAAGTAAAAAAACAAACGCTACATACTTACCTTCTGCTGTCTGTCCTCGGCGCTCTGCTTCTCTGGTCTGGCTGTGAGCGCCGGGCAGCCAGAAAGCAGAGCGGTGACGCCACCGCTCTGCTTTCCGGCTGACCGACGCTCACAGCCAGAGCAGGAGGAGAGCAGAGCACAGCGCTGGAGGACAGACGGCTGTAGGTAAGTATGTAGTGTTTGTTTTTTTACTTTTAGGATGGTAACCAGGGTAAACATCGGGTTACTAAGCGCGGCCCTGCGCTTAGTTACCCGATGTTTACCCTGGTTACCAGCAAAGACATCGCTGAATCGGTGTCACACACGCCGATTCAGCGATGTCTACGGGGAGTCCAGCGACAAAATAAAGTTCTGGACTTTCTTCCCCGACCAGCGATCTCCCAGCAGGGGCCTGATCGCTGCTGCCTGTCACACTGGACGATATCGCTAGCGAGGACGCTGCAACGTCACGGATCGCTAGCGGTATCGTCTAGTGTGACAGTACCTTTATGGAAGCTGAGGTTACTTTGATAGCAGCATTCAGCTCGTCTGCATTGTTGGATCTGGTGTCTCTCATCTTCCTCTTGACAATACCCATAGATTTTCTATGGAGATAAGGTCAAGTGAGTTTGCGTGCCAATAAAGCACAGTGATACTGTTGTTTTAAAAAAGGTATTGGTACTTTTGGCTTTGTGGACAGGTGCCAATTCCTGCTGGAGAATGAAATTTACATTTCCAAAAAGCTTGTCGGCAGAGGGAAGCATAAAGTGCTCTAAAATTTCCTGGAAGATGGCTGCGCTGACTTTGGTCTTGGAAAAACATAGTGGACCTGCACCAGCAGATGACATGGCTCCCCAAACCATCATTGATTGTGGAAACTTCACACTAGACCTAAAGCAGCTTGGATTGTGTGCCTCTCCACTCTTCCTCCAGACTCTGCGACCTTGATTTCCAAATGAAATGCAAAACTTACTTTCAGCTGAAAACAAAACCTTGGACCACTGAACCTTGGTCCAGTTCTTTTTCTCCTTGGCCCATGTATGACGCTTCTGGCATTGTCTATTGGTCATGAGTGGCATGACACAAGGAATGCGACATTTATATCTCATGTCCTGGATACATCTGTGTGTGAAGCAATGACTCCAGCAACAGTCCATTCCTTGTGAATCTCCCCCAAATTTTTGAATGGCATTTTCCTAACAATCCTTTCAAGGCTGCAGTTATCCCGGTTTCTTGTGCACCTTTTTCTACCCCACTTTTTCCTTCCTCTCAACTTTCCAATAATATGCTTGGATACAGCACTCTGTGAATAGCCAGCTTCTTTAGCAATGAACTTTTGTGGCTTACCCTCCTGTGGAGTGTGTTAATGACTAGAGTTGAGCGACCTTGACCTTTTTAGAGTCGAGCCGGGTTTCGCGAAACCCGACTATCTCAAAAGTCGGGTCGAGTGAAATCGGCCGATTATGGCGAAAAGTCGGGATCGACCGAAACACGAAACCCAATGCAAGTCAATGGGGCAGCATAGTCGGCAGTGAGTGGGGGCCAGGAAAACACCTAGAGTGCCCATTTTAATGTCAAAACCATCCATTCTTCTTAATGAAGCTTGTCAAGCGTAATTTACCTTATAATAATTGGAAGGCATTTGAAATTGGGGGTCATTTCGCTAAAGTTGTGTGGGGTAGGGCTGGTTCAAGTAATTAGTGGGCCCAGGAAATCTGGACCACGTCACGGCAGTGGAGCAGGGAGAGGTAAGTATTTCAACTTTGCAAGTGCTGTGATCCTGAGCAAGCAGGGGGGGCCCACTTGTTGGCATTGGCACTGGCACAGGGCCCCTCAAAGTACAGCGGTGTGTTTGCACGGCGGGGGCGCCTCCCACCGGCAGCAACACTTTTGCGTACTATGAGAGGCCCTGTGCCAGTGACGTCGCCAACTAGTATTCCTCCCCCCACCTGATGAAGGAACCTGCACTTTAATCTGCACCTTCCTCTTTGTCCCCGTGTAAGGTGGTATGGTATGCGGGAAGAGCAACCTGACTTTCAGCAGGGTCACAATGTTGTTGTGTAGCATGTACGGGGAATGTTGCGTTATGGGTCAATGTACCAGCAGACTCATCTATCACTGGCTGGGCAATGGGCACGATGAAGTGGAAACACCGATATAGGCCCAAAGAATAAAGTGGGCTAAATGCAGTTCAAAATTGGTAACACAGGAATAACCAGGGGGCATTGCAGTGGAGGACAACTGGAATGAGAGGCTGACACAGAGAGTAGGGCCAAATCAGTAAGTAGTCGAAATGCAGTTCAAAATTGGCAACCGTAGTAAACAGGCGGCACAGCTTTGTTCAGTGGAGGAGAACAGCAAGGAGTGGCAGACACCGATAGTAGGCCCCAACCCAACTAGTAGGCCAAATGCAGTCTAACATTAACAACTACTTAACGAGAGCCTGAAAATGGAATTTCAGGACAGGAAACCAGGAGAACAGCAAGGAGTGGCAGACACCGATAGTAGGCCCCAAACCAACTAGTACGCCAAATGCAGTTGTTCCATTTAACCACAATTTAATGAGAGCCTGAAGATAGAAGCTCAGGAAAGGCAACCTGGGGAACACCTTGGAGTGTAACACACCATCTCTCTCCACCCCATACCCATTTTGTAGGCCTAATGCAGTGTACTTTTCTACAACTACTAAACGAGAGTCGGAAGACCGAAGCAATGGCAAGGAAACCTGGGGAACACCTTAGAGTGTAACACACCATCTCTCTCCACCCCATACCCAATTTGTAGGCCTAATGCAGTGTAGTTTCCAAGAACTACTAAACGAGAGCCGGAAGATCGAAGCTCAGGAAAGGCAACCTGGGGAACACCTTGGAGTGTAACACACCCTCTCTCTACACCCCATACCCAATTTGAAGGCCTAATGCAGTGTAGTTTCCAAGAACTACTAAACGAGAGCCGGAAGATCGAAGCTCAGGAAAGACAACCTGGGGAACACCTTGAAGTGTAACACAACGTCTCTCTACACCACGGAAGGGCTGATTCTTAGGAAGGAAGGCTGTTGGAAATAAGCATTGCGCGTCCGAGGGTGATTATATTCTTATTAGGTATATACTCACCCTCGGACGCGCCCTGCTTCTTTATTTGGAATGAATGTTTATTTGCAATGTGGTGTTGACTTTCTCTATTATTTTGGTAATTAATGATTTTATTATTTTCATTGTTTTGCATCTTCTCGGCAATAATATAAAGAAGACGCGACAGGACAACACTCGGTGGATGCCATATCTGTGTTTTCAATTTAAAAAACCTTTCAGTTAAATACTTGCAGGATAAAGTAATTGTAGCTGGTGGCCATTTTTAGTACTGTACCAGATTTTAGTTGTGTGTTTGTTTTTAATGTTAAAATGTCTGCATTAGATATCTCACCAGTATTTTCTTTTTTAAAAGCAAAATACTTTTTTTTTTATTTTATGATGTTGGTTCAAGGGGTACACGGGCAGCAGTAGACAGGTCAGTGTAGGCCTAGTGGAAGGAGGGACCGCAGACAGGCTTCGAAGCCCTAACATAATAAATTGGGCTGCCTGTAGGCAATTTAAAATTGGTTCCAGGGAAACACGGGCAGCAGTAGACAGGTAAGTGGAGGCCTAGTGGAAGGAGGGACCGCAGACAGGCTTCGAAGGCCTAACATAATAAATTGGGCTGCCTGTAGGCAATTTAAAATTGGTTCCAGGGGAACACGAGCAGCAGTAGACAGGTAAGTGGAGGCCTAGTGGAAGGAGGGACCGCAGACAGGCTTCGAAGGCCTAACATAATAAAATGGGCTGGCTGTAGGCAATTTAAAATTGGTTCCAGGGGAACACGGGCAGCAGTAGACAGGTCAGTGGAGGCCTAGTGGAAGGAGGGACCGCAGACAGGCTTCGAAGGCCTAACATAATAAAATGGGCTGGCTGTAGGCAATTTAAAATTGGTTCCAGGGGAACACGGGCAGCAGTAGACAGGTAAGTGGAGGCCTAGTGGAAGGAGGGACCGCAGACAGGCTTCGAAGGCCTAACATAATAAATTGGGCTGCCTGTAGGCAATTTAAAATTGGTTCCAGGGGAACACGGGCAGCAGTAGACAGGTAAGTGGAGGCCTAGTGGAAGGAGGGACCGCAGACAGGCTTCGAAGGCCTAACGTAATAAAATGGGCTGGCTGTAGGCAATTTACAATTGGTTCCATGGGAACACGGGCAGCAGTAGACAGGTCAGTGGAGGCCTAGTGGAAGGAGTGACGGCAGACAGGCATCAAAGGCCTAACATCATAACATTGGGCTGTTGGCAATTTAAAATTGGTTCCAGGGGTACACGGGCAACAGTGGTCTGGTCAGTGGAAGTCTAGTGGAAGGAGTGACGGCAGACAGGCTAAGAAGGCCTAACATAACAAAATTGGGCTGGCTGTAGGCAAGTTTAAATTGGTTCCAGGGGAACACGGCCAGCAGTGGCCTGGTCAGTGTAGTAGTTGTAGAAAGAACGGACCGCAGACAGGCTTCGAAGGCCTAACATAACAAAAATGTCAAAACAATGGTATTGTCAGTGCCAGGCATTGAAGGATGTCAGCGCATAGACTAAACATTGGTGAAGCTGTGAGAGATAATTTTGCTAGTGGTAGAGCACTGTTTGAGCTGGGGGGGGAACTGTCTTGTGGCCGGCGGTACAGGCCCAGGGCCCCTCATATTACAATGGTGTGTCTGACGTTGGGTGCGCACCACCACCGCCAGAGACACTTTATTGTACTAGGAGGGACCCAGTGGCAGTGCCGTCGACCAAAAGCGGGCACACCCACCTCTTCAGACAAACAGCACTCTCACGGGTGCTGGCGCAAAGTGGCGATACCACGGCCCCGTGTGGGGAGTTTGGCCATTTTGTTAGGAGTAAACATGTTGTATGCTGGACAATCAGGTGCAGAAAATTACGAGATTGGAAAAGTCATTCAGAAGAGTCCACAGGCAAGACCTTTTCATAGGAAAGTTAGGTGTCAGCCGGGCAAGGTGGGGCAAAAGATTTCGAAATCCAGTTGTGGTTCATTTTAATGAAGGTTAGATCATCTACATTTTGGGTAGCCAGACGAGTCCTTTTTTCAGTTAGTATTGAACCTGCAGCACTGAATACTCTTTCTGATAGGACACTAGCTGCCGGGCAAGCAAGCTCCTGCAATGCATATTCTGCCAATTCTGGCCAGGTGTCTAATTTGGATGCCCAGTAATCAAATGGGAATGACGGTTGAGGGAGAACGTCGATAAGGGATGAAAAATAGTTTGTAACCATACTGGACAAATGTTGTCTCCTGTCACTTTGAATTGATGCTGCAGTACCTGTCCTGTCTGCGGTCATAGCAAAATCACTCCACAACCTGGTCAGAAAACCCCTCTGGCCAACGCCACTTCTGATTTCTGCCCCTCTAACACCTCTGGTCTGCTGGTCCCTTGAGCTCGTGTGAGAACGATCACGGGCGCTGTGTGCAGGGAATGCCAGAAGCAAACGGTCAACAAGAGTTGATTGTTTTGTTGCTAATATTAGTTCCAAGTTCTCATGTGGCATAATATTTTGCAATTTGCCTTTATAGCGAGGATCAAGGAGGCAGGCCAACCAGTAATCGTCATCGTTCATCATTTTTGTAATGCGTGTGTCCCTTTTGAGGATACGCAAGGCATAATCCGCCATGTGGGCCAAAGTTCCAGTTGTCAAATCTGCGGTTGTGCTTGGTTGAGGGGCAGTTGCAGGCAAATCTACGTCACTTGTGTCCCTCAAAAAACCAGAACCCGCCCTTGCCACGCCACCAATTTCCAATGACCCCGGGAAAGCTTCCTCATTAAAAATATACTCATCCCCATCATCCTCCTCATCCTCCACCTCCTCTTCGCCCGCTATCTCGTCCTGTACACTGCCCTGACCAGACAATGGCTGACTGTCATCAAGGCTTTCCTCTTCCTCTGGTGCAGACGCCTGATCCTTTATGTGCGTCAAACTTTGCATCAGCAGACACATTAGGGGGATGCTCATGCTTATTATGGCATTGTCTGCACTAACCAGCTGTGTGCATTCCTCAAAACACTGAAGGACTTGACACATGTCTTGAATCTTCGACCACTGCACACCTGACAACTCCATGTCTGCCATCCTACTGCCTGCCCGTGTATGTGTATCCTCCCACAAAAACATAACAGCCCGCCTCTGTTCGCACAGTCTCTGAAGCATGTGCAGTGTTGAGTTCCACCTTGTAACAACATCTATGATTAGGCGATGCTGGGGAAGGTTCAAAGAACGCTGATAGGTCTGCATACGGCTGGAGTGTACAGGCGAACGGCGGATATGTGCGCAAAGTCCACGCACTTTGAGGAGCAGGTCGGATAACCCCGGATAACTTTTCAGGAAGCACTGCACCACCAGGTTTAAGGTGTGAGCCAGGCAAGGAATGTGTTTCAGTTGGGAAAGGGAGATGGCAGCCATGAAATTCCTTCCGTTATCACTCACTACCTTGCCTGCCTCAAGATCTACAGTGCCCAGCCACGACTGCGTTTCTTGCTGCAAGAACTCGGACAGAACTTCCGCGGTGTGTCTGTTGTCGCCCAAACACTTCATAGCCAATACAGCCTGCTGACGTTTGCCAGTAGCTGCCCCATAATGGGAGACCTGGTGTGCAACAGTGGCAGCTGCGGATGGAGTGGTTGTGCGACTGCGGTCTGTGGACGAGCTCTCGCTTCTGCAGGAGGACGAGGAGGAGGAGGAGGGGGTGCGAACGGCTACAGCCAACTGTTTCCTAGACCGTGGGCTAGGCAGAACTGTCCCAAACTTGCTGTCCCCTGTGGACCCTGAATCCACCACATTTACCCAGTGTGCCGTGATGGACGCGTAACGTCCCTGGCCATGCCTACTGGTCCATGCATCTGTTGTCAGGTGCACCTTTGTGCTCACAGATTGCCTGAGTGCATGGACGATGCGCTCTTTAACATGCTGGTGGAGGGCTGGGATGGCTTTTCTGGAAAAAAAGTGTCGACTGGGTAGCTCGTAGCGTGGTACAGCGTAGTCCATCAGGTCTTTGAAAGCTTCGCTTTCAACTAACCGGTAGGGCATCATCTCTAACGAGATTAGTCTAGCTATGTGGGCGTTCAAACCCTGTGTACGCGGATGCGAGGCTAAGTACTTCCTTTTTCTAACCATAGTCTCATGTAGGGTGAGCTGGACTGGAGAGCTGGAGATCGTGGAACTAGCGGGGGTGCCGGTGGACATGGCAGACTGAGAGACGGTGGGAGATGGTATTGTTGCCGCCGGTGCCCTAGATGCAGTGTTTCCTACTACGAAACTGGAGATTCCCTGACCCTGACTGCTTTGGCCTGGCAAAGAAACCTGCACAGATACTGCAGGTGGTGCAGAAAATGGTGGCCCTACACTGTCGGAAGGGATGTTGCGTTGATGAGTAGCTTCATTGGCCGAGGGTGCTACAACCTTAAGGGACGTTTGGTAGTTAGTCCAAGCTTGCAAATGCATGGTGGTTAAATGTCTATGCATGCAACTTGTATTGAGACTTTTCAGATTCTGCCCTCTGCTTAAGGTAGTTGAACATTTTTGACAGATTACTTTGTGCTGATCAATTGGATGTTGTTTAAAAAAATGCCAGACTGCACTCTTTCTAGCATCGGATACCTTTTCAGGCATTGCAGACTAAGCTTTAACCGGATGGCCACGCTGTCCTCCAACAGGTTTTGACTTTGCCACGCGTTTTGGCCAAGATACGGGCCCGGCAGATGGAACCTGTTGCGATGTTGATGCCTGCTGCGGCCCCTCCTCCTCCGCTTCAGAACTGCTGCCGCCTGCACCCTGTTCCCCCAATGGCTGCCAATCGGGGTCAAGAACTGGGTCATCTATTACCTCTTCTTGTAGCTCGTGTGCAACTTCGTCTGTGTCACCGTGTCGGTCGGTGGTATAGCGTTCGTGATGGGGCAACATAGTCTCATCAGGGTCTGATTCTTGATCAGCACCCTGCGAGGGCAATGTTGTGGTCTGAGTCAAAGGACCAGCATAGTAGTCTGGCTGTGGCTGTGCATCAGTGCACTCCATGTCAGATTCAACTTGTAATGGGCATGGACTGTTAACTGCTTCACTTTCTAAGCCAGGGACGGTATGTGTAAAGAGCTCCATGGAGTAACCCGTTGTGTCGCCTGCTGCATTCTTCTCTGTTGTTGTTTTTGCTGAAGAGGACAAGGAAGCGACTTGTCCCTGACCGTGAACATCCACTAACGACGCGCTGCTTTTACTTTTACCAGTTTCACGAGAGGAGGCAAAAGAGCTAGAGGCTGAGTCAGCAAGATAAGCCAAAACTTGCTCTTGATGCTCCGGCTTTAAAAGCGATTTTCCTACTCCCAGAAAAGGGAGGGTTCGAGGCCTTGTGTAGCCAGACGACGAACCTGGCTCCACAGCTCCAGACTTAGGTGCAATATTTTTTTTCCCACGACCACCTGATGCTCCACCACTACCACTACCCTCATTACCAGCTGACAATGAACGCCCCCGGCCACGACCTCTTCCACCAGACTTCCTCATTGTTTTAAAAACGTTACCAAACGAACGGTATTTGTTGCTGTCACACAACTTACACGGTGAGCTATAACTTCAGTATGATTTAGCTACCCCTTTACAGGTGGGTGAGACCACAACGAAAATCAGCCACAATGTTACACACTCTGTTGTTGTTGGCAACAAATGAGATGGCACACACGCAGGACTGTCACTGAAGCGCAAATGTAAATATTTATCTCCCACTGATTTGTGTTTGTTTTTTTTAAAAGGGAGACTTCAGAAAAAAAAAAAATTAAAAAAAAATTATTTTTTACAGAAGAATTTATAAAACAAATAAAATGAAATGATTGTTTCAGGGAGAATTTAGGAAAAAAAAAAAAAAGGCTTTGTAGGGCCCACTGAGTGAGAGAGGACGCACACAGGAGTCAGGAGTGGCACACAAGCCCAGAGGCCAATATTAATCTCCCACCGATTGATTTAGTTATTTTTTTTGGTAGATTTTGGAACCCAAATCAAGCAAAAAAATTAATAGGCTTTCTATGGCCCACAATTGGGGAGAGAGAGAGAGATGGCACACCCAGGAGTCAAGACTGGCACACAAGCAGAAGGGGCAATATGAATCTCCCACAGATTTTTTTTTTTTTTTTTTTTTTTCAGGGAGACTTGAGAGAAAAAAAAATACAAAAAAAATGATTTTTTTCAGGAATAATTTAGAAACCAAAGAAAATAAAATGATTGTTTCAGGGAGAATTTAGAAAACAAATAAAACAAAAAATAGGCTTTCTAGGGCCCACTGAGTGACAGATGACGCACACAGGAGTCAGGAGTGGCACACAAGCCCAGAGGCCAATATTAATCTCCCACTGATTGATTTAGTTATTTTTTTTGGTAGATTTTGGAACCCAAATCAAGCAAAAAAATTAATAGGCTTTCTATGGCCCACAATTGGGGAGAGAGAGAGAGATGGCACACCCAGGAGTCAAGACTGGCACACAAGCAGAAGGGGCAATATGAATCTCCCACAGATTTTTATTTTTTTCAGGGAGACTTTAGAGAAAAAAAAATACAAAAAAAATGATTTTTTTCAGGAATAATTTAGAAACCAAAGAAAATAAAATGATTTTTTCAGGGAGAATTTAGAAAACAAATAAAACAAAAAATAGGCTTTCTAGGGCCCACTGAGTGACAGATGACGCACACAGGAGTCAGGAGTGGCAGACAAGCCCAGAGGCCAATATTAATCTCCTACTGATTGATTTAGTGATTATTTTTGGTAGATTTTGGAACCCAAATCAAGCAAAAAAATTAATAGGCTTTCTATGGCCCACTGAGTGAGAGATGGCACACACAGGAGTAAGGAGTGGCACACAAGCCCTGAGGCCAATATTTTTCTCCCACTGATTGATGTTGTGATTTTTTCTGGTAGACTTCGGAACCCAAATCAAGCAAAAAAATAAATAGGCTTTCTATGGCCCACTGAGTGAGAGATGACACAGACAGGGATGGCACTCTAGCAGAAATGTCAATCTTAATCTCCCACAAAAAAAAAAAAAAAAAAAAAGGAACTGTCCTTCAATTACTATCTCCCTGCAGTAATCTCAGCCAGGTATGGCAGGCAGCAATAAGGAGTGGACTGATGCACAAATTAAATAAAAAGTGTGTACAAACCAAAAAGATAGCTGTGCAGAAAGGAAGGAACAAGAGGATTTGTGCTTTGAAAAAAGCAGTTGGTTTGCACAGCGGCGTACACACAGCAATGCAGCTATCAGGGAGCCTTCTAGGGCAGCCCAATGAGCTACAGTGCTGAGGAAAAAAAAAAAAAAAGGAGCTTCCACTGTCCCTGCACACCGAAGGTGGTGTTGGGCAGTGGAAATCGCTACAGCACAAGCGGTTTGGTGGTTAATCGACCCTGCCTAACGCTATCCCTGCTTCTGACGAAGCGGCAGCAACCTCTCCCTAAGCTCAGATCAGCAGCAGTAACATGGCGGTCGGCGGGAACTCCCCTTTATAGCCCCTGTGACGCCGCAGACAGCAAGCCAATCACTGCAATGCCCTTCTCTAAGATGGTGGGGACCAGGACCTATGTCATCACGCTGCCCACACTCTGCGTTTACCTTCATTGGCTGAGAAATGGCGCTTTTCGCGTCATTGAAATGCGACTTTGGGTCGGATCGGGTTTCATGAAACTCGACTTCGCCAAAAGTCGGCGACTTTTGAAAATGTTCGACCCGTTTCGCTCAACCCTATTAATGACTGCTTTCTGGACATCTGTCAAGTCAGCAGTCTTGCCATGTGGAGCCTACTGAAACAGAATATTGGACCTTTTTAAATGCTTAGGAAGCCTTCACAGATATTTTTTGTTAATTATTCTTTTTTACTGAGATAATGACTTTTGGGTTCTCATTAGCTGTACGCCATAATCATCAACATTAACAGAAATAAACATTTGAAATAGATCCCTCTGCTTGTAATGTCTGTATGTAATATATGAGTTTCACTTTTTGTATTGAAGAACTGAAATAAATTAACTTTTTGATGATATTCCAAATTTGTGGGAAGCACCTGTAGATACAGTGAATTTGTAAATAAGACCTTTGTAAGGCCGAAGTTACACTAAACGAATGAAAAATCGGTCCGAGTCTCCCTGCCGACAGTCGCACAAGTGTAATGCAAGTGTCATGCGTGTGTCATGCGAGTACAATATGATTTTTCACACTTAGCATCTGATTTACATCCGAATGCAGTGCAATTGCCATCCGATTGTAATGTGATTTTAACATTAGCTTTTACATAGAACAATTCTCTAAGCCATTTACACATCGTTTTCAAATGAAATATTCATGAAAACACACACATATATATATAATAGACATATAGATAGATAGATAGATAGATAGATAGATAGATAGATAGATAGATAGATAGATAGATAGATAGATAAAAATTTCCCACCGCGCTCGTGCTGACATCAGAAAGGTAAAGTGAGTTAATTGGCTGTGAACTCACAGGACCTGTCTGACGGCACCGCGAGCAGGAGAACTTTCTCACGCTTGCGGAGCTGTCAGACAGAGAGTAGGAGTTCACCGGAAGACACTGAGCACACGCTGCTCAGTGTCTCGGATGGATGGCAGACTGTATCAGGCAATCATGCAGCCTGCCATCTAGATGTATCAGAGCTAGACCCGTTGTGAGACAAATGAATTATCATCATTTCTGTGAAAAATGAGGAAGATTGTTGTTTGTTTTTTAAACTCTTTTGCAGATGACAATGGCATTGGTCGAATGGGCGAAGTATGGTTTAATTAAGATTTATTAAAGGAGTCTGTGTCAATCTTTCAATTAAAGGACTTTTCTCTGAATGTATGTTGTTATACGATATGACTATGGGGTTAGTAATGGGGGCGTATTATTGATGTCTCTCCATTACTAACCTTGGGGCTTTATGTCACCTGACAATACAAAGGTGACATCAATGCCCCAACCATCACCCCACTTGCCACCACTACAGGGTAAGTGGGAAAAGTCAGGCTAAATGCCAGAATTGGCACAACTTAGACATGTGCCTTTCTTGGGGCTGCTGAGAGCTGATGTTTTTAGCAGGCGGGCAGTATCCATGGCCCCTTTCCTAGGCTATTAATATCAGCCAGTAGATGTCTGCATAACCTTTGCTGGTTATTAATTATAAGGGGACGCTATGTAATTTTTTTTAGGGTCCCCTTTTTTAATAGCCACTATTCTGGTCATATATATGCTGGAGCAGACTTTGAGTAGCCTGTGCGAGGAGATGTTGGTCCCAGAAAAAGAGGAGGAGGCAGAGAAGGATGTGGAAGGGAAAACATTGTCTCTAAGCTCCTGTCTGTCATCACACAAGTGGGTACCAAGGGAGGGTAGATTACTGCGATCGAGGGTTGCTGGTGATAATAGACAAACTAATTATCGAAGGTACAAGATCCGAGGAAGAAATGGAGGATGAAGAGGTGATGTTCATGCAGCTGTCAGATGAAGAGGATAATCCTTCCCTCTCTGTTGTTCATGGTTGGCGGGAGGGAATGGAGGAAACAAGCATAAATGTTACCCAGCCACCAACACAGCATGGGCTTGGACCTCATGGTAGACCACGACATATGAGTGCCTTCTTGGTGCAACATCATCCCCGCATATTTGTGATTAGGAATACTGCTGAATATTGGGCTGCCACTCTGTTAGATTCACGTTATAAAACCAAATTTTGCCAGATGCTTCCCACCCTGGAAAGGGACCCACGAATGCTGGAGTATCAAACCACACTTTTACACAACCTTTAGAGAGCTTTTCCCCAAGACAACAGTGAAGCACGCAGTTTGCATTGCAGCTCTAGCCTGTCAACCTCCAACACGTCAATTTATCAACGCCAAAACATTACCAGGAGTAGCATCAGCAGTGGTATAAGTGGAAGAAGCAATTTCTGTGAGTCCTTTGACACTTTTTTTGACCAGCTCATTCACCAGCACAACGGAGTCCAAGTCTTCAACGTGGTGAACGAATGGAGTGGATGATGCAGGAGTATCTAGACCTGAATATCAATACCATCAGGGAGGGTTTGGACCCTTTCACATTTTTGTCTTCCAAAATGGATGAGTAGCCCAAGCTTGCCTCACACGCCTTGAAAGTTTTATCATGTCCGGCAGCCAGCATTCTCTCAGAACATGTCTTCAGAGCAGCCTGTGATGTCCTGGTAGATAAGCACAGCCGACTGTCCCCTGAAAGTGTAGGCCACCTAACTTTCATCAAGATGAACAAGCCATGGATCTCCAAGGACTTCTGCACCACATTCGCAGACTGTACAGACTAGGTTATATTGCATTTTTTAGTGTGATGCATTAATATCACATAACTGCACTCTGAGATATCTTTAGTGTGGCTTGCTGTGGCTGCGTCTGCTGATGGGTTGGTGTACATCTTCATATTTGGTCTACATATTTCTATTCTCATAACATTTATTCCACTTCAGTAGTGTCATGCCCTCATTTTTTAAAATGTGAAAATTCCAGGTTGGGTGTCCATCTGCTGGATTGGGTATAGTGGAAGACTTATCGATCCATGCTAGACTATTTCTATTCTCGTGAAATTTATGCCACTTCTCTTTGGGTGTCCATCTGCTGGATTGGGTATAGTGGAGGACCTGTCAGTCCCTATTACACTATTTCTACTTCGGTGAAATTGATGCCACTTTGGTATTGTCTGCCAATATTTTTTGGAAATGTGAACACTCCTGGTTGGGTGTCCATCTGCTGTACTAGGTGTAGTGGAAGACCTGTCGGTACCTGTTATACTATTTCTACTGTTGTGGAATTTATGCCACTTCTGTGGTGTAAAGCCCTCATTTGTTTACATGTGAACACTCCTGGTTGGGTGTCCATCTTCTTGATTGGATGTAGTGGAAGACCTGTCTGTCTCTATTATACTATTTCTTCTGTGGTGAAATTGATGCCACATTTGTGGTGTCTGCCAATAATTTCTGGAAATGTAAACTCTCCTGGTTGGGTCTGCTTCATGCGTGTTGCCTGTAGCAGTAGTCCTCCGAGATCGTCAGGCCTCCACTTCCTTGGACTCAACTACCCATTTTACTATCCTTAAATTTTTATGATAATGGTAGTATACAAAATTGACATTTGTGCCACCTGAGTGGGGCTCCGTATGAAAGCAGGTAGAAGTGTTGTGATATCAGGGCTCCCAGCAAAGGAGGCCTACACTGATCCCTCACCCGCCTCTTCTTACTGTGACATTCAATTGAACACTGTAAATGTTGTCCTAGACCCTGATACCTCATACTTGGCTGATTGCTGCAGTGCCATGCTGCAATTTGTACCTTGGGTGAATTGAGGCCATTATCCTGGTGTCCGTCCCTCATTTGATGTGTTTTGGCAGCATTTGGGGCTCTTATTAAGTGCATGCGTTTGTTTTTGCCTCCTATTGACATGAATGACATTCGGTTATGTTTGGCGAATATTGCAAATTAGGCGATTGTACTCCGAACCGAACATTGTAATATTCAGTCATCTCTAGTGCCAAGTCCTGCTGGACAATGAAATTTCCATCTCCAAAAAGCTTGTCATTAGAGAGAAGTATGAAGTGCTCTAAAATGTCCTGGTAGATGACTGCGCTGAGTTTGGTCTTGATAAAACACAGTGGACCCACAACAGCAGATGACAAGGCTCCCCAAACCATCACTGATTGTGGAAACTTCACACTAGACCTCAAGTAGATTGGATTTTGCGCCTTTCCACTCTTCCTTCAGATTCTGGGACCTTGATTTCCAAATGAAATGCAAAATCTTCTTTCATATTAAAACGATACCTTGGACCACTGAGCAACAGTCCAGTTCTTTTTTTCCTTGGCCCAGGTAAGACGCTTCTGACATTGACTTTTGGCATGAGTGGCTTGACACAGGGAATGCAACACTTGTAGCCCATGTCCTGGATACGTCTGTGTGTGGTGGCTCTTGAAGCAATGACTCCAGCAACACTCGGCTCCTTGTGAATCTCCCCCCAATTTTTGAATGGCCTTTTCTTAACAATTCTACCAAGGCTGAAGATTTCCTGGTTGGTTCTGCACCTTTGTCTACCACACTTTTTGCTTCCACTGAACATCCATTAATATGCTTTTTATACAGCACTCTGTGAACAGCCACCTTCTTTAGCAATGACCTTTTGTGGTTTACCCTCCTTGTTGAGTGTGTCAATGTTTGCCTTCTGGGCATCTGTCAAGTCAGCAGTCTTCCACATGATTGTGGAGCCTACTGAAACAGACTAAGGGACCTTTTTAAACATTTATGAAGCTTTTGCAGGTATTTTTTTGTTAATGATTCCAATTTACTGTGATAGTGACTTATGTAACTGTAAGCAATAATCATCAACATTAACAAAAATAAATATTTGAAATAGATCACTCTGTTTGTAATGACTGTATATAATATATGAGTTTCACTTTTTGTATTGAAGAATGGAAATAAATTAACTTTTTGATGATGTTATAATTTTGTGAGAAGCACCTGTATATATATATATATATATACATATATATATATATATATCATATATACTCGAGTATAAGCCGACCCGAGTATTTTTGCCGCAAAAAACTGGGAAAACTTAATGACTCGAGTATAAGCCTAGGGTGGGAAATGCAGCAGCTACCGGTAAATGTCAAAAGTAAAAATAGATACCAATAAAAGTAAAATTAATTGAGACATCAGTAGGTTAAGTGTTTATATAATATATATATATATATATATATATATATATATATCCATATTGAATTAGGAGCCCCATATAATGCTCCATACAGTTTTTGATGGGCCCCATAAGATGCTTCATATTAAAATATGCCCCATATAATCCTGCATAAAGGTTGATAATGGCCCCATAAGATGCTCCATAGACACATTTGCCCAATATAATGCTGCACAAATGCTGATTATGGCCCCATAAGATGCTCCATACAAACACTTGCCCCATATAATGCTGCACAAATGCTGATTATGGCCCCATAAGATGCTCCATACAGACACTTGCCCCATATACCGTAATGCTCCACAAACGTTAATTATGGCCCCATACAGACACTTGCCCCATATAGTGCTGCACAAACATTGTGGCCCCATATAGTGCTGCACAAACGTAATGGCCCCTTATAGTGCTGCACAAACGTTATGGCCCCATATAGTGCTGCACAAATGTTATGGCCCCATATAGTGCTGCACAAATATTATGACCCCATATAGTGCTGCACAAATGTTATGGCCCCATAGAGTGCTGCACAAATGTTATGGCCCCACATAGTGCTACACAAATGTTATGGCCCCATATAGTGCTGCACAAATGTTATGGCCCCTATATTGTGCTGCACAAACGTTATGGCCCCATATAGTGCTGCACAAACGTTATGGCCCCATATAGTGCTGCACAAATGTTATGGCCCCATATAGTGCTGCACAAATGTTATGGCCCCATATAGTGCTGCACAAATGTTATGGCCCCACATAGTGCTGCACAAATATTATGGCCCCATATCGTGCTGCACAAATGTTATGGCACCATAGATGCTCCATACAGACACTTGCCCCATTAGCTGTTGCTGCGATAAAATAAAAATAAATCACATACTCACCTCTCCGTCGCTCAGGCCCCCAGCGCTTTCAATAGTTACCTGCTCCTTGTTCCGGTGCAGCTCCATCTTCCGCACTGACGCTCAGCAGAGGGAGCGCACTAATTATGTCACCACGCCCTCTGACCTGAGCGTCACTGCTGAGGACAGAGCGATGCCCGGAATGAGGAAAGGTGACTATCGCGCAGCATTCCCCCTCCCCGCATACTCACCTGGTCCTGGAGCGGTGCAGTCCTTGCTTCCCTGACACCGCAGCTTCATCCTGTACTGAGCGGTCACCGTTACCGCTCATTACAGTAATGAATATGTGGCTCCACCTCATTGGGAGGTGGAGCCGCATATTCATTACTATAATGAGCGGTACCATGTGACCGCTCAGTACTGGAAGAATCTGCTGCTGCCGGTGCCGGGGAAGCCAGGGACGTGCAGGGACTGCGCCAGGAGTAGCTAAGTATAATTTCACAGCCCCTGCTCCCCCTCCCCTGCCGACCCCTGCGTATGACTCGAGTATAAGCCGAGAGGGGGACTTTCAGCCCAAAAAAGTGGGCTGAAAATCTCGGCTTATACTCGAGTATATACGGTATATATATATATATATATATATATATATATATATATATATATATGGAAATAACTATTTGATCCCTTGCTGATTTTGTGAGTTTGCCCACTGACAGAGTAAGAAAATGGAAGAAATACAAAAATGATTGTCAATCGACATAGACCTGGGGCACCATGCTAAATCTCATCTCGTGGGTATTCTTCATCTTTAGGAAGATGAGAGATCAGACTAAAACTGCACGGGGGGGAAGCTTGTTAATTTTCCTGCAGTGCCCCTAAGGTCTCCCTGCTCAAGTATGCACATGTGCAGGCCCATGTGAAGTTTGCCAATGAATACCTGGATAATTGTGTGAGTGATTGGGAGATGGTGTTGTTGTCAGATGAGACAAAAATTGAAGTCTTTGACATTAATTCAACTCGCCGTGTTTGGAGGAAGAGAAATGACCCAAAAGAATACCGCCCCCATTGTCAAGCATGAAGATGGAAAATTTTTGTTTGGGGGGTGTCTCTCTGCTAAGGGAACAGGACTACTTCACTGCATCAATGGGAGAATGGATGGAGCCATGTACCGTAAAATCCTGAGTGGCAATCGCCTTCCCTCGGCTAGGACATTAAAAATGGGTCGTGGCTGCGTCTACCAGAAAGACAATGACCCAAAATATTCAGCCAAGGCAACATAGGAGTGGCTCAAAAAGAAGCATATTAAGGTCATGGAGTGGCCTGGCCAGTTTCCAGACCTTAATCTCATAGAAAACTTATGGAGGGAGTTGAGGCTCCGAGTTGCCAAGTAAGAACCTCAAAATCTTAATGATTTAGAGATGATCTGCAAAGAGGAGTGGATCAAAATTCTTCCTGACATGTGCGCAAACCTCATCATCAGCTACAAAAAATGTCTGACTGCTGTGCTTGCCAACAAGAGTTTTGCCACCAAGTATTCGATGTGAATGCTTTTCTGCCCAATGATGACAGAAGTATTCTAGGAGTGATACCTTTATTGGCTAACCAGAAGTATTAAGTCTTATTTGCCAGAGGGATCAAATACTTATTTCTCACTGCAAAATGCAAATAAATTTATATAATTTATACAATATGATTTTCTGGAATTTGTTTTTGATATTTTATCTCTCAATGTTAAAATTAGCCTACCCTTAAATTATAGACTGTTCATGTCTGGTCAGTGGGCAAACATACAAAATAAGCAAGGGATCAAATACATATACACTGTATATATATATATATATATATATATATATATATATATATATATACACACATATTCACCATATAGATATAGTTTTCAAGCATGCTTGTCGCTATACAGTGAATACCATACTGGTGGGTACAATATGTGGGGGCTACTTGCCAAGTGTCTATCCAGGGAATGAAACTGCACAACTTTTTTTTTTCTTCTCCTAAATTCAAAGAATTTTATTAACATTGCAATAAGCATTACCATGCAGAATTACAGGATAGATAAAAGAGACCCCCTTTCAGTGTGTGCAGTTTTGACCATTTCATAGCAAGGACAATGTATCTTTAAAAAAAAAAAGTCTGCATCTGCAAATCCCATTAGATGCGGATATAAGGTTACTGGTGATTAATAGTAGCCCTGGTTTGCTTTGGTTGGAGGGATGCAATGTGTGTCGTTAACCCCTCCCTCGCCTCTCTCATATTTCACTTCACAAACTTGTCACTCTCTCTCCCTGCATAGTATTTAAACAGTGGATCTGCCCCCCTTTGGATATACAGTACAACACAGTTTTTAGGCACAATACTATACAGCCTGTCAGTCTGGCCAGCACACGTGTACAGAGAAGATGCTTGTGTCTTGTGAATGAAGAACTGCTCTCTGTAGATTTCAGCATCGGGAGGCAAGAAATTTAAAGTTTCTGAAAAAGAAACTTCTCGGAGAAGCTGGACAATTATTGGTGACCTGGCGCAAGTGACTGACCCAACAATTTTACGAATGGATCCATCAGCAAGTAGCTGTATGAGAAGCAGTCACTCCGGCGCTCCCCTATGGGGCTGTATGCGAAATCCGCAGGGAGATCTAAATTCAGCATCTCCCTTGCACCCCTACCAACAAGTATCATTCTTTCATCAGAAGCCGGACTATGCGGCATACTCAGATTTCTCAGCGTCATGCCTAGCGACGACACCACACAGCTTTCCCCGAGAAGAAAGGTTGTATGCAGAACAGCATCATACATTTCATCACTCAGATTGGCACTTTCCAGCTGCAGAAGCCCGGAGGCGACTGAACCCCGAACTGGGCTTAAGCTCTGGAGAAATAGAAAGCAGCAGTCCGAATTTGGTTGACGGCTCGGAGTGCATCAATGAAGATTACGGGGTGTCAGGTGGAGAGTCTCAAGAGGCAGAGAAAAAGACTCAAAAGCGGAAAAAAGACATTGCAGGTAAGAGCATAGACTTATACTAAGGGGGTAAACCAGAGGTGGGCATACATTGATGCAACCTTTGCCTAGTAGCCCAAGAAGTAAAGGGTCCACCTATCACCTCCAAAGCAGGTGGAATTCTGCATGATGATGAGATATTGGACTTCAGAGGGCCCATATATTGTTCTTGCACAAAGCGCCTCTTCTGCGTGTGTCTGATCCTGGGGTCAAGTATTAATGTACCACATATTATGGGGAGAGAAGGCCCAAAAAGTGGATACTCATATTCCTGATGACATAATTTACAAATATCTGGTTCCTTCTTGGATATCAGACTTTGTCTTGTTTATTATTTCATGATTTTATGCATTTTTTACCGTAATACTCTAATTTTTTGAAAAATTTGAAATTATAAAAATCTGACAACTAAAACTCATGTTCTAATGACATAAGTGACAGCAGTGTCACGTAGTGATATACTTTACCATAAGTCTGGGTTATACAGCTGCAGACTTGTTGCTTATAGAAAGTGACATTTCCACTCATGAGACGTTTTAACTTTAGGGAACGGCATTTTGAGCAACTCAATAATTTCAGCTGGCAACGTATATTTCAGAAAACTGCGTGTAGTACAATTCCCTCAGTTCTGGAGATCTCACCTACAAAAAGACAATCATATAATAGAATTTGTTCTGAGATGCCGAGCTTGAAAAATTGTGATAGGACTCAAGCAGAAAACTTAGGCTGTGTAGCTGATGGAACAAGAGAAAGGTGGGACAGGATTAAAATATGTCAAAAGTTTAATCAAGTTTCAGCAGGGAAACGAAGACACAATCTGTGAGTGGTTGGAAGAATTTTCAGGAAATATTATTTTACTGAAAAAGAAGTAGATGCTTTCGTGCAAAAATCATCTATCGGTTTCATACACAAGTTTAAGGTCACCAAAGGTAACCTGCTTGCAGTGGTTAGATTACACTGGTAAAATCTACAAATACACAGAATAATATTGAGGCTTCCTCATAATGAATATCCAAGCAGCATTATCTAAGCACCTGTTGTCTCAGCGCCAGGAGGAACAGCAGACTTCATACCTGTGTGACGCATTATCTTCTTGTAACTGATGTAATCGCTTATGCTAATAATGGTACTTTAATTTTTATGTCTTGGAACGCAATGGAAATATTCTAATCAGATTTTTATGGATAAGGCTTGGAATATTTATTATATATAATGTTTTATTGTATACGATATATAATAGCCCTATAATGCCATATTTTACCTGCGTACGCCATACAAGTTAATACTAGTATTTTATACCCATATAGTATTGATATTTACTCGTATAGTAGTTATATATACCCATAGAGTAGTTCTATATACTAGGACAATAGTATTATATACTCATATGCTAGGGAAATATATTAATAGAGTAGTATTATATACCCATATAGTACTAATGTTTACTAGTACAGTAGTTTATACCCGTATAGTAGTGATATATACTAGTACAGTAGTTTATACCCGTATAGTAGTGATATATACAAGTACAGTAGAATTATATACAAGTATAATAGTGATATATACTTATAAGGTAATATTGTATACTCATAGTAGAGATATATACTAGTATAGTAGTATTGTATACTCATATTGTAGTGATATATACTAGTAGTGCAGTAATATTATATACCCCCATAGTAGTAATATATACTAATATAGTAGTGATATACTGTATACTAGTACAGTAATAATATATACCCATTTAGTAGTGATATACACTAGTACAGTAATATTATGTACCCATATAGTAGTGATATATACTCATATAGTAGTGATATAATGTATACTAGGACTTTAATATTATATACCCATATAGTAGTGATATATACTAGTACAGTAATGTAATATGCCCATTCAGTAGTGATGTGTACTAGAACAGTAGTATTATATACTCATATACTAGTGATATATACTCATACTTGTGAAATATACTAATATAGTAGTCTTGTATACTCATATAGTAGTGATATATAGTCATAGAGTATTATTAAATACTCATAGTGGTGATATATACTCATACAGTAGTATTATATAATCATAATGGTGTTAAATACTAATATAGTAGTCTTGTATACTCATATAGTAGTGATATATAGTCATACAGTAGTATTAAATACTCATAGTAGTGATGTATACTCATACTAGTGATATATACTAATATAGTAGTCTTGTATACTCATATAGTAGTGATATTTAGTCATATAGCAGTTTTATATACTCACAGTGGTGATATTTACTCGTACTGTAGTATTATATACTCATAGTGGTGATATATTCTAATATAGTAGTCTTGTATACTCATATAGTAGTGATATATACTAGTACAGTGATGTGATATACTATATAGTAGTAATTTTTATTCATGTAGTAGTATTATATACTCATAGTAGAGATGTATACTAATATAGTACAGTAATATTATATACCCATATAATAGTGATATATACTCTAGCATTATTCAATTATACAGACTAGTTATATCATAAAGTAGAAGTATACACTCATACAGTTGGATATAATAATGTACTAATATCATGTGATATTATGATGTCATACGTCACATCACATACATCACATTATAGAATGCTGACTTCCCATACAATGAGTAAATACATTTCATATATGATCGAGAATAGATGACATTATTCTGGCCTTCATTTTTTCAATCTCACTCTTCATTTTGTGTCCTTGATAACACTACACTTTTATTTCACCGAGAACTTAGATTGTGATATAATTATCATAATTAGCTGTTATTGGCACATATGTGGTGTTTCACAAGCATCAGTTACGTGGAACAATGGAGAAATGATATGGTGATTTATAGAACAATTTTACAAAACACATGAAATATTACTGCCATATGAGTATGCAATACTACTGTGCAAGAATATTTCACTACTGTATGAGTATATAAGACTTCTGTAAAAGCATATATCACAGCTATATGAGTATACAATACTACTGTATTAGTATATATCACTACTATGAGTATACAATAATACAGTGCTAGTATATAAGACTTCTGTAAAAGCATATATCACAACTATATGAGTATAAAATGCTATTGCACTAGTATATATCACTACTATGAGTATACATTAATACTGTGCTAGTATATATCACTACTATATGAGTATACAATGCTGCTGTACTAGTATATATCACTACTGTGAGTATACTATGCTACTGTACTAGTATATATCACTACTATATGAGTATACAATACTAATGTTCGAGTATATATTACTACTATATAAGTATATAATACTACTGTACTAGTAGTTATCACTACTATATGAGTATACAATACTACTGTACTAGTATTTATCACTACTATATGAATTTACAATACTACTGTACGCATTTATATCACTACAATATGAGTATATAAGACTTCTGTACAAGTTTATATCACTTCTATATGATTATATACTACTGTATCAGTTTATATTACTACTGTATTAGTATACAATGGTACTGTATATATCACTAATATATGATAAAATAATACTACTACGCAAATATATGTCAGTTCTATTTGAGTGTATAAGACTTCTATATAACGATATATTACTACTGTATTAGTATATGGTACTGTGTAAGTATATATCACTACTCTATGATAAAGTAACTAAAGTAACTACTGTATTAGCATATGTCTCTACCAAATGACACTGCTCTGGTTATATATCACTACTATGAGTATAAAATGCTATTGTCTGAGTATATCACTATCACTACTAAGAGTATGTAACACTATTGTATGAGTATACAGTATATCACTATATATCACTATTACATGGGTATACAATGCTATTGTATAAGTCTATGTCACTACTATGCGAATATATAATACTACTGTTTGAGTATAGGTTACTACTGCATTATTATTTAGCAAATCTGTGTCAGGATAAAATATTTTTGCATGAGTATTGAGTATATATCCCCCTGAATTAGCATTTATTTATACTCCATTATTATATAAGTGCATCAATATATAATACTATTGAATGAATATATCACTAATGTATCAGGATTCAGTATGATCAATTGTACATAAAAGTCAGCAAATTATTGAGAAATCAATGAGAATAAAGGAATGGTATTACACAACGTTGTCTGTTGTCTAAGCATCTGTATAATAAAAACTCTTAATGATATTCTGAACATAGATATATCACGGTCAGAATTATAATTAATATGTTCCCCGTACAATTGATGTGTCTTTGATAACCTCCATAGCAAATCTTGTAGTATCAACTATATGATATCTTGTCGATGTCACTCCAATGGACGCCAATGCAGAAGCTGTAACATCTCCCGCCATCTACAACACATCATTGTTAATACCAGTCTCGTTAAATGGTGGTAGACGGACACTTTGGGCCCTACAGACTCTTGGATCTATGCACAACTACACCCCAATAATTTAACCCTCTTGTTTTACAATAATAAGAAGACATTATCAAAAGCTTTCTAGTTAAAAAATACAAAAATGCCAAAACTAACTCTATTTACTTGGTTACCTTTTGCCTATTGTTGTATTACACACAAATCTATGTCTGTCTATATCTATATTCCATATTGGTTCATATTTTCCTTGATTATCTTAGTATTACACCAATGTCACATCTACAATTACTTCTTCTTAAAAGGATTCTAAAGTGTTAAATGCTTATGAAAAAAAAGATATAGTAGCGCGAGTGATACTAGAAATTGGTAATCTCATGTATGGCATGTCGGGTTCATATGTAGACCACAATGTACATGGACATGGCACATGGCGGGTGACGAGGCCCTCGTGTCCATTTACTATCAGCTTTGTCTCCAATATCAATGAATGCGATCATAAAATCCATGAATTAAGCTGTATTCTACATCCCGGGAATTACAGTATAATGTATGTTCCATTGTATGTATTAGTGTAAATGGTGTCATCTGTGCAGAGGTTCATAGGAAATAAGCCGACCCTTAAAAAAACATTTTCTCTTCACAGTCAATTACATTCAAGTTGGCAAAAAGCTGTTAGACAAATCTGTGAAGCCATTAAATCACTAGTCTGGACACATCAAAGCTGACCCTATATCTACTGATACAGATGCTTCAGGAAGGCAACTGTTTCCATACTGATGCATTCTAGGAAATGTCTTCCTTCCACTGTATGAGATGTCTACTGTTAATATATGCTATGTGTTCACCTCTGGGGAAGAATTATGTCCTGTCCAAGAATGACTCTGATTTTGGTAACAGACATTGAAAAATGTCTTAATTTGGTGATCTCCAACTGTTACAGGGCTACAACTACCAATATGCTGGAGTTGTAGCTCTGAAGATGATGGAGAACAGGTTGGAGACCGCTAATATAAAGTATTTAATATTATAGTATTTAATTGTGAGGAACCACTAGTCTCTAATATAATTTTGTCTCAAGATTTAATTTTACAAGTTCCAAGAGGAATGGCTGTAGTTTAGCAGCCACACCATCAAATGAAGATTGCTATAAATGTATCTAATCTACAATAATATCAGAATCAAATTTCTTATTCATATCTCACTCCATTATGGTATTGGATCATATGAAGACTAGAATGTGGATTTCAGTCTTTTTTTGACAAGTATAATTACTATTATTCCACTATTTACTGCAATTCCCGCTAAATATTTTACTTGTTCCAGCTCTTACATAGTTTATGAGATTGAACAATGACATGTCCAAAAAGTTTAACCGAGGGATGGGAAGGGTTATATGCAAAATCTCAATGGATAGTCTGTTCTTCCCCAGAAGAACTAATTTCTCCCCGATCCTACTTGTCAATCCATTATACTAAACATTCAGAAATGAGTTTGACACATTTACATATACTTTTATGTTATTTTCTTCTAAAAAAAAAAAGCATGTAAGCTTTTTTTTTAAACCATCAATCGTTCCCACTATGACCATTTCCTCAGGTAAACTATTCCATAGATGAATAGTTCTTATGGTGAAGAAGACTTGTCTCCTTTGGAGATTAAACCTGACTTTCAACAGACAGAGGGAGTGCCCCTTGTCTTTTGAGGGGGTTTTATATGAAACAACTTTTTACCATACTCTATCTTTGGAAATGCAAGAAGCATTTATATACAATTCTAATTTAGCAATTTGCAAAAACATTATCATATACCCAACATGAGATTGGTAACTACAAATCTTACTAAGCAGACAACAGTCTGTGTTTATGTGGCTGACTCCATATTGCTGTTTGTCAGAGACTATAGTTGGTAGACTATAAATTGCACAAAAGATCTAAGCTAATAAAAAGAACTGCTATTACAGCCATGGTCGAAAGTGTTGACACCCTTGAACTTTTTCCAGAAAATGAAGTATCTCTCCCAGAAAATTATTGCTATTTCACATGCTTTGTTATAGGCATGTTTATTTCCTTTGTGTATATTGGAACAAGACAAAAAACAGAGAACAAAAAGCAGATTAGACATAATTTCACAAAAAAAATCCAAAATTGGTTCGTTCAAAACTGTTCCAAAATTGTAGGTAACCAATAGTGATGAGCAAACATGCTCAGATAACGTGTTATCCAAGCATGGTCGGGTGTTATCCCAATATCTTAGATGTGTTCAAATAATATATTTGTGTCCCTGTGGTTCTATATTTTGCGGCTGTAGACAGCCGAAACACATGATGGGATTGCCAAACAAACAGGTAATCCCTACATGTGTTGTGGCTGTCTACTGCCGCAAAATATGCAGCTGAAGGGACTCGAATATATTATCTGAGCACACCCAAGATACTCGGATAACACCCAAGCATGCTCAGATAATACATTAGTAATAAACTTTGTTTCAAGCATGTGATGCTTATTCAAACTAACCTGGAGTTAAAAAGTAAAAGGTGTGGGCAATATAAAAATCACACCGGAAACCAGATGAAAAGGGGAGTAGTTAACTCACTTTTTGCATTGTGATATCGTGTGTGCCACACTAAGCATGGAGAACAGAAAGAGGAGAAGAGAACTGTCTGAAGACTTGAGAATCAAAATAGTTGAAAACATCAACAATCTCAAGGTTACAAGTCCATCTCCAGAGATCCTGATGTTCCTTCGTCCATAGTGTGTAGCATAATCAAAAAGTTTACAAAACATGGCACTGTGGCTAAACTCCCTGTATGTGGAAGGCAGAGAAAAATTAATGAAAGGTTGCAACACAGGATAGTACAGATGGTGGATAAGCAGCCCCAATCAAGCTGTTCTGCAGGCTCAGGATGCAACATTATCAGCTCAAACTATCTGTCTACATTTGAATTAAATGAAATGCTATGGCAGGAGACCCAGGGGGACCCCTCTGCTGACACAGAGACATAAAAAAAGCTAGACTGAAGTTTGCCAAAATGTACATGAGTGAGCCAAAATCCTTCTGGGAAAGCATCTTGTGGATAGGTAAGAACAAGATAGAGCTTTTAAGCAAAGCACATCATTCTACTGTTTGCCAAAAATGGAATGAGGCCTACAAAGAAAAAGACACAGTACCTACAGTTAAATATTATGGAGACTCAAATATATTTTGGGGTTGTTTTGCTACCTATGGCACTTTGGTGCCTTGACTGTGTGCAAGGCATCATGCAATCTGAAGATCACCAAAGGATTTTGTTTCACAAAGTAATGCCCAGTATCAGAAAGCTGGGTTTGTGTCTTAGGTCATGGGTCTTCCAGCAGGACAATGCTTTAGAACAGACTTCAAGAAGCATCCCATTGAACACCTGTGGAGAGATCTTAAAATTGTTGTTGGGAGATGAAACCCTTCAAATATGACCAAAAAACAAAAAACAACAAGGATCCCTAAAATATAACTTTTATTAATTAAAGCTAAAATCTGTTTGTTCCAAATTTAGAAACATTGGTATTTAAATACAAGGAAATATGAACACAGCTCAAAAACCCAATCCAGACTAACAGACCCTGTCAAGTGCTCTAATGCTGGTCCCTACCTGACAACGGAGGTTGGCACCCTAAGTTTCTGCGGTAGGTGCCCCCGCTCCTCGACGACTGGCCCTGATAGCCCTATACAGACCCTGTGTTCCCTAAAAAAAGACGTAGTAAATAGTGACAGTGATACCCAGAAAAATGAAAAAAATATAAAAAATCAAAAAAATATAAAAATTAAAATAGAAAAAATCAGAAAAATGAACATAGCAAAAAAACACAAAATTGTTATTTGCCCCCAAACAAGAGAGTCCATAGTAGGGAGTAGTACAAAAATCAAAACTCATTGGGTAGACACACAGTACCAATGTCTCGTTTATCCAAGATGTAAAATAAAAATGGGCCACTCCATCTCATACCTATAATGTTATAAATAAACATGTGGTTGTGTATGTCCAAAGTTTAAAGTGGTCAAATGAATTCCAGATATATAAATGTTCTCAATAGGACAGTAGCCCACAACAGCACAAAAAACATCCCAACATAAAACAGGGGACCCCCAGAGCATATTAACAACTATACAGATACCACCCCATAATTCAATCTAATAATATAGTAAGCGCTTCTACTCATCTGCGTCCCAGAAGCGTTGTGGGTAGTCATGCAATCCTACAGCTGTGTCAGTCTCCTGCCTGGATATCCTCCCTATTATGCCCGACGCGTTTCCCCCCCGTGGGAATCCTGGGAGTTCATCAGGGAACATGGAGCAATGCCAAAAAACTAATGAAAGGGTGCAGGCTTCAAATATGAGAAACTCGGAGCAGTTTGCAAAGGAAGAGTGGTTCAAAATTCCAGTTGAGAGGTGTAAGAAGTCTGTTGATGGTTATAGGAAGCGATTGATTGATTGATTACTTGATTGATTGATTAAAGTTATTTATTCCAAAGGATGTGCAACCAAATATTAAGTTGAGTGCTATCAATTTTGACCATCCCATTTTGGGGGTTTTGTGTGAAATTTTTTTGTGTTGTTCCAATACACACAAAAGGAAATAAACATGTGCATAAGAAAGCATGTGCAACTGCAATAATATTCGGGAAAAATACTTCTTTTTTTGGAACAATTTCAAGGGTACCAACCCTTTTGTCCATGACTGTATTGTTGGTAATAAATGTCTGTAAATAATTGTGGAATTTCTTATAAATGGAGATATGTGAGATAAAGATGTGATAATAGAGGCCACACAACACAAGTGGCCAGCTTACACCATTTTTCTACTGCAAGGTTATAGTATGTATGGGGTCACCCACTCCAATATGGTCACTTTTTTGTATTTTTTTCCATTTATTTCTGATCTTTTCACAGTATAATGTCCACCCCCTATACACATATCTGATATTGCTTGTACTAATATTCTTTCTGCCATTTTAATCAGTAAAGTTAACAATATCCTGCATTTTGCACATGTCGCCATATTATCGGCTACCTATTAGTTCTAGACTCACTCCCCAACCCCCTCTGCACTTGGTCCAATAAACTTCTCACAGCAGAGAAAGTGACATGACATTGGTTTAACCAAGAACAGACATAAGTTTCTCTGGATTTGCTTTATTACACTTGGTAAATCACAGATTACCATTAACAGGCTGTGTGAGCCCTGAGTCACATATGTGTCTTAATGGGACTTAGTGACTAAAGCTCCATTAGTGGGGTAGCGTGTATTTCCACTTCTCAGGCACTGTCAGTACTCAGTATGTGACATGGAGACAAAATGTATGTGCAGGTCTAAAACTTAAAACTTTACAGCTTATCTACAAAGAAAAAATATGCCCGTCCCCTCCTAATATCCTTTATTATAAGGATATGCCATGGAATGGAGCACAAAAATATATTCTGGTTTTAGCAGGTTTCACAGTGTTTTAAGTTGCCTGAGTAAACAAAAAATGTTTGATGCTTTTTATCCCCCCTTGCACTATCCTCACTATTGAAAAATGACCATAAAACACTTAATATCAGTATGATCACTTTGTTTTTTTATGATTCTTAATGATCAGAGCTACGGTAACTGCTTCCCTCCTCTGACAGCATAATTTTCAATATTTCAAAACTTTTGTTAACATTTTAAATTGATTAATAAGATGTTTTAATTGTATTTGCCCTTTTTAAAGCTATCTTTTTTATCTATCATTTATCAATATATATCTTTCTTCTATCTTTCATTTATCTATCTAATATCTATCTATCATCCATCTTTCAGTCATTTACCTATCTATCTATCTATCTATCTATCTATCTATCTATCTATCGTTCTATCTATCTATCTATCTATCTATCTATCTATCTATCTATCTATCTATCTATCTATCTATCTATCTATCTATCTATTATATCTATCTATCTATCTATCATCAATCTATCTATCATCTATCTATTATATCTATCTATTATCTATCATCTATTTTCTATCAATCTAACCATCTATCTATTGAAAAATGAAGCAGCACAACATGCAAAAAATTGCAAACATTTTTTTTTAAAACTCACGGTACATGACTCCAGGACCAACAATTCCATAAATTGTCAGATAGATAAAGATAAGAAGAGGCAGCACTCCATTAATAATCAAAAAGTTTGGCATTTATTAGCCCATGTGGCAATGTTTGCTCAAGAAAAGTCCTGTGGTAGGACAGAAATGTCGCCACATGGGCTAGTAAACGCCACACTGTTTTACTTATTTATAGAGTGACGTCTCTTCTTATCTTTATCTTTCTAAACTTAGGCCTTATTGAGGCACCCATTTTTCAAATTTTAAGGGCTCGTGCACACAACAAAAATCGGACGAGTGCTGTCCATTGTTTTGATGGATACCAGTTGTCCCCATGTTATTCTATGGGGCTGTGCACTGAGTTGGTTGGAGGAAAATATTGCAGCCTCAGCCAGTCAAGTCTATGGGTCAGTTGAATACATCTGACGGCACAGATGACATCAGAGAGCGGTTTGATTTTCATGGACACAGTGAAGGGAGAAGATGGAGATTATTTTTTCATTCTCCACATCCCAAAAAATCGGATTACATTCTGATCAAACTCTCAGATTAAGACTGTAACAGATAGGAGAAGCTTTGTAGTTTTTTTTTTTTTTTTTTTAAACAGTGAAAAATCATTGATGAAACTGATGGTAAAAACTGACATATGGACCAAGCACTGATGAAATTTTCAACCAAACACTGATGAACAACAGTCGGTGTTTTTACATATGAGAAATGTCACAAATGTCTGAATGAGGCCTTAAGGCAGTGTTCCCCAAGTCCGGTCCTCAAGACCCACCAACAGGTCATGTTTTCAGGATTTCCTTAGTATTGCACAGGTGATAATTGCATCACCTGCACAGGCAATAATTCCATCACCTGGGTAATACTAAGGAAATCCTGAAAACATGACCTGTTGGTGGCTCTTGAGGACCGGAGTTGGGGAACACTGCCTTAAGGTATGTGCACACGTTAAGTATTTGCTGCAGACATTTCTGCATCAAAAATGTTTCTTTTGGCAGAAAAAAACGCTGCAGAACAAATGTGCGTTTTTGCCTGATTTTTTGTGTTTGTTTTTGAGTTGAGTTTTCAATGTGTATCATTTATTAGAATAGGTGAAGAACACTAAAAGGATCGACTTGCTGCAGACCTGAAACTGCTTCAAGCCTGCAAGGAAAAAATAAGAGAACTGTGAGTGAGATTTCAGAAATCGCATTCACTTTTCTTGGACGGTGAAATGCTGCATTTTTCAGGGGAAAAATGCTGGAAAAATGTAAAATGTGAATATACCCTTACACAGTTTCGTATTATATTAATCAACTGTAATAATAATTTTAATAATAGCGATATGAACTTCTATAATTACATGCAAAATATGTTACTACTAATAATTAATGATTGTACTTATCATTGTTAATATTATCAATATGTTGAAAAGTTCATCACATGAAAATGCAGCGTGCAGCATAAATGTTTAGGAACGTTACCATATACATTTCACCATGTGCCTTACTCTAGATTTATATGGTACTAGATGAAAAAGTTTATTGATTAAATTTTATGCAGTGAATATTAAAAAAATATATAATTTTGTGATATCATCTCAGCCTTACCATAATCATGTACCATCCTAAGGCAGCTGTACAAGAGCCACTTCTCCTGGCGGTCCTGGTACCCCAATATTTGGGGCACATAAAGTTGCCATATATTCTCTCTATAAACACGAAATTATTGGCTTTAATATAACGTATTAATTATATATACCGGATTCTTTATTTTTTTAAAATGTTATTATCTTTGTTATAAGTTTTTTCAAAAAGTGAAAATCTTTAGAATAATAAGACTTGCATATTAATTTAGCCTATTTGCCATATCTGGAGTCAGAAAGAGAATTTCCTGTAATATGGGGCGATTAGCATCTGCTATATGAGGTTTTGCGCCTTCCTACTGAACTACACATTAGGATTATAGGTTGAAATCGATTAAATTTTATTTTCTTTCAAGCTTAAAACTATGCAACTATTATTATTATAATAATTATTTATTTATATAGCACCATTGACTCCATGATGCTATACGTGTAAACTATGAATGGTATAAAATAATGTATAGCGATTATTATTTTATTTATTTTCTATTAGTATTCCATTACTATGTACTGCTATCTTTAAAGCACATATTTTTTTACCAGAATTGTTTTTTATATTATTTTTTATATTTTGCCCCTATCACATTAAATTGATATGCCCTTATGCTTAACACTTTCATTGCTAATATAAATGAAAAGTTCATGACATTCCTCCTGCAGGCTCTTGGGTCCAGCTCACATTTCTTTATATTGATTAATCCATTTAGGTTGCAAAGACAGCGTTAACTTATGACTGAACCCCAATGGGAGTTGACATTTGCAATTCAGAAGATGTAGAATCACAGCTTTTATCCAAAACAGCCAAAAGGCTGAGTGCTTGTTGGGATAGTGAGTGAAAAACTCTAGGGGGACTGAGAATTGATAGGTGGCAAGATGGGAGGAGGTGATAAACTGTTGTTTTCACAGCTTACAAGGTGGTGGAAAAACAGGAGGTTAGATAATGGAAGAAGACAGAATTCTCTGCTCAAGGAAAGGTGTTTGCAGTGATTTCTGACATACATGATTTGCACCTAATTTCACACCAAATGGTTGTGTTGTCTTTGAGGCCTTTGTGTATATAATTGTGAAAAATCCCGTAAAATCTGTACATACAACATATGGAAAAATATTTGTCAGAGTCACAAATGAAGCAGAGATGAATTTGGCATTTAACTGCTTGTGCACCATGATAACGACTTGAGATCGGCAGCTGGATTTTACGGAGTACTACTTCAAAATCACGGAAAACACAATCTAAATAAGATGCAAAAGTGCATTTTTTTTTTTTTCTAAGTAACACAAAGGAAGGGAAGAGATAATGTGCTTACTTATAGGGTTTTGGGTGACACAACCTCTAAAAAGACTTGAAGTCCATATGCTGCAGCTTCGGTATGTTAGTGTCAGGACCAAAAAACTTTGGCAGAGTATTAGAAGTATTCTGCGCTTACTGGACAAATGACCCACTATCGAGTATAATATGCTCTTTTATTGTCACCAGTCACACCCATTCTCTTTTCAGGACAACCATGCACAAACCATCTTTTTATATATGGTTGTCTAGAAGAAGTAGTCAGTGTGACTGGAACATTTTACGTTTACGGAAAGCACAATAGGGTCAAACATATATATATATATATATATATATATATATATACAGTTAGGGCCAGAAATATTTGGACAGTGACACAATTTTCGCGAGTTGGGCTCTGCATGCCACCACATTGGATTTGAAATGAAACCTCTACAACAGAATTCAAGTGCAGATTGTAACGTTTAATTTGAAGGGTTGAACAAAAATATCTGATAGAAAATGTAGGAATTGTACACATTTCTTTACAAACACTCCACATTTTAGGAGGTCAAAAGTAATTGGACAAATAAACATAATCCAAACAAAATATTTTTATTTTCAATATTTTGTTGCAAATCCTTTGGAGGCAATCACTGCCTTAAGTCTGGAACCCATGGACATCACCAAACGCTGGGTTTCCTCCTTCTTAATGCTTTGCCAGGCCTTTACAGCCGCAGCCTTCAGGTCTTGCTTGTTTGTGGGTCTTTCCGTCTTAAGTCTGGATTTGAGCAAGTGAAATGCATGCTCAATTGGGTTTAGATCTGGAGATTGACTTGGCCATTGCAGAATGTTCCACTTTTTGGCACTCATGAACTCCTGGGTAGCTTTGGATGTATGCTTGGGGTCATTGTCCATCTGTACTATGAAGCGCCGTCCAATCAACTTTGCAGCATTTGGCTGAATCTGGGCTGAAAGTATATCCCGGTACACTTCAGAATTCATCCGGCTACTCTTGTCTGCTCTTATGTCATCAATAAACACAAGTGACCCAGTGCCATTGAAAGCCATGCATGCCCATGCCATCACGTTGCCTCCACCATGTTTTACAGAGGATGTGGTGTGCCTTGGATCATGTGCCGTTCCCTTTCTTCTCCAAACTTTTTCTTCCCATCATTCTGGTACAGGTTGATCTTTGTCTCATCTGTCCATAGAATACTTTTCCAGAACTGAGCTGGCTTCTTGAGGTGTTTTTCTGCAAATTTAACTCTGGCCTGTCAATTTTTGGTATTGATGAATGGTTTGCATCTAGATGTGAACCCTTTGTATTTACTGTCATGGAGTCTTCTCTTTACTGTTGACTTAGAGACAGATACACCTACTTCACTGAGAGTGTTCTGGACTTCAGTTGATGTTGTGAACGGGTTCTTCTTCACCAAATTAAGTATGCAGCGATCATCCACCACTGTTGTCATCCGTGGACGCCCAGGCCTTTTTGAGTTCCCAAGCTCACCAGTCAATTCCTTTTTTCTCAGAATGTACCCAACTGTTGATTTTGCTACTCCAAGCATGTCTGCTATCTCTCTGATGGATTTTTTCTTTTTTTTCAGCCTCAGGATGTTCTGCTTCACCTCAATTGAGAGTTCCTTTGACCGCATGTTGTCTGCTCACAGCAACAGCTTCCAAATGCAAAACCACACACCTGGAATCCACCCCTGACCTTTTAAATACTTCATTGATTACAGGTTAACGAGGGAGACGCCTTCAGAGTTAATTGCAGCCCTTAGAGTCCATTGTCCAATTACTTTTGGTCCCTTGAAAAAGAGGACGCTATGCATTACAGAGCTATGATTCCTAAACCCTTTCTCCGATTTGGATGTGGAAACTATCATATTGCAGCTGGAAGTGTGCACTTTCAGCCCATATTATGTATATAATTGTATTTCTGAACATGTTTTTGTAAACAGCTACAATAACAAAACTTGTGTCACTGTCCAAATATTTCTGGCCCTAACTGTATATATTTATATATATATATATATATATATATATATATATATATATATATATATATATATATATATATATATATATATATATATATATATATATATATAGTTGTGCTCAAAAGTTTGCATGCCCCGGCATATTTTTTCAGAGAATATGAATGATCACTGCAAAACTTTTTCTCCACTTATGAATAGTGGTTGGGTGAAGCCATTTATTGTCAAACTACTGTTTTTTCTCTTTCATATGACAACCCAAAACATCAAAATGATCCTGATCAAAAGTTCACATACCCCATTTCTTAATACTGTGTATTGCCCCCTCTAACATCAATGACAGCTTGAAGTCTTTTGTGGTAGTTGTGGATGAGGTTCTTTATTTTCTCAGATGGTAAAGCTGCCCACTCTTCTTGGGAAAAAGTATATATATTACATTATATACAGCTCTGGCAAAAATTAAGAGACCGCTGCAAAATTTTCAGTTTCTCTGATTTTTCTCTTTATCGGTATATTTTTGAGTAAAATGTATATTGTTGTTTTATTCTATAAACTACTGACAACATGTCTCCAAAATTCAAAGCTAAAAAGTTTGTATTTATTTGCAGTAAATGAGAATTTGTCAAAATAATACAGAAGAAAGAGTGCTTTCAGACCTCAAATAATGCAAAGAAAACAAGTTCTTATTCATTTAGAAACAACAATATTCATGTTTTAACTCAGGAAGAGTTCAGAAATCAATATTTGGTGGAATAACCATGATTTTTAATCACAGCTTTCATGCATCTTGGCATACTTTCCACCAGTCTTTCACACTGCTTTTGGGTGACATTATGCCACTCCTGGCACAAAAATGTAAGCAATTTTTCTTTGTTTGATAGCTTGTGACTATCCATCTTCCTCTTGATTACATTCCAGAGGTTTTCAATGGAGTTCAGGTCTGGAGATTGGGCTGGCCATGACAGGGTCTTGATATGGTGCTCCTTCATCCACACATTGATTGACCTAGCTGTGTGGCATAGGGCATTGTCCTGCTGGATAAACCGGTCCTCAGAGTTGGGGAACATTGCCTGAGCAGAAGGAAGCAAGTGCTTTTCAAGGATAACCTTTATGTGGCTTGATTCTTACATCCTTCGCAAAGATTAACCTGCCCAAATTCAAGCCTTGCTGAAGCATCCCCAGACCCAGATCATCACCGATCCTCCACCACATTTCCCAGTGGGTGCAAGACACCGTGGCTTGTACACCTCTCCAGGTCTCCATGTAACCATTAGACAACCAGGTGTTGGGCAAAGCTGAAAATTAGACTCTTTAGAGAATATTACCTTATTCCAGTCCTCTATGGTCTAATCATTATGGTATTTGGCAAACTTCAGCCTGGCTCTCCTTTGCTTCTCATTAATTAAAGGCTTTTTTCTAGCTTTACATGACTTGAGTCCTGCCTCTAGGAGCCTGTTGCGAACTGTTATTGTCATGCACTTCACCCCAGCTGCTATTTGCCATTCCTTTTGTAGGTCACTTGATGTCATCCTGCGGTTGCTGAATGACATTCGAATAAGATGACTGTCATCCCAGTCACTGAAGAGTCGTTTTCACTCTCTACCGGTCTGTAGGTTTGTTGTCCCGAATGTCTGCTGCTTGACCTTGTTGTAATGGACTGCCGTCTTAGAAATTTTAAGGATGGAGGCAACATGATGCTCACTGTATCCCTCTGCTAGTAAAGCCAGAATTTAGCCCTTCTTTTCCTCACTCAAGTCTTCTCTTTTCAACAATTTTGGCATGGTTAAAAGTTATTTTTTCATTCAAATTACTTTAGGGATATTCCTAGAACTTGTTTTGCCATCTAGCTTGCCCTATTGTAAGAGGATTGTGAAGACCACAGCAGTGTTTTTTATACTTTCCCTCGTTAAATAAGATATGGTTTAGGTGATCATCTAATCAGAAGCACAGAATGAGGTGTACAGTACTTTGGTTGGAATTCAACTGATGCTAGAATGGTATGGCTGTCAGACATGTAGAGATGGTTGGTGATTTTTAGAAAACTGTGCAGTGGTCTCTTAATTTTTCCGGAGCTGTATATCTTTTTCACTTTTTCCATGTATTGCTCTAATCTTTCTACTAAAAAATTACGTTTCACATAATGGCATTGTACAAATAATGGGCAAAAGTGAATTACTGGTGGCTTGATGCGATATAGGCAGCAGACTGTGGTTTACTGACATATGTTGTGTATAGTAATTTTATATTACACTATACACACCAACACACCGATATGGGCAAAGTTTAAGCCACATTCATACACATGATGATTAATAGGGTCACAGAGTATTACTGTTAGGCATGTACCGTAGCCATTCACATACCATCCAAGGTTGTTATATTATCTCTGTCCTTAAACCAACATCCCCCTATGTAAAAACATAATGGGGGCAGTGCATGAACAGTTTATAAGCACATCATATTACCTAAGTACTTAACTTTGGTAGTGGTTAGATGGAAATAGTATAGTATTTATCCAAGGCTGGAGTAAAAAAAAGGGCCATATTTATTCGCTAAATAGAGTCTGTCAGCCCTTAAAATCAATATTAATATTGCATCAATAGGGAAAAAGTCAGACAGCCGTGTAACTGGGACAAGGATTGCAACCCAATTATTAGACTGGGCGTCCGATTTCTTGACCCAAGCATGACAGCTGCATAGAAATACCTGCTGTCACTGTCAGGCTGGGAGAGTCAATGACAAATCTGAGCATTGCATTGTGATCCTTGTCCAAATAATATTGCCATCTCACTGTTCTCGCGGTCTCCTCCCTGGCTCCTCTCTACAGATATTGTTCCTGCACTTCCAGGTGCCTTAATTTTGGCAGTGGTGTCCACAGAAAGGAGATAGGGAGCAGAATGTGCATTCCCTCACTGTGTGTGCATGCCAGCCCAGCACTAAAAAGGTGCCCACATGGCAGGGAGTGTTAGACTGTATGATGACTGACTTCAAACAGTACTTGACCTGGGAAGTCAGCAATGTGAATCAGAAGCATCGTAAGATCCTTAACATGCAAAATGAAGGTGGTAAAACAGTGCACCAAACTCTTGGCCATGCTTATGATGCACCAAAGAACCCTCATTTGCAAGTGAATAAAAAGTGTTTTCTCGGGTACTGCACCACTAACAGTTACACTGTTAGTATGATTTTTGCAAGAACTAAGTCCCTTATATCAGTTTATAGATCGTTAATATTGATTTGGGGGTTCACAGACTTCCTTTAATGTTCCACATTATATGAATAATCAGTAGAAGGTTGTGTGATCTTTAACAGACCCATTATTATTGAAAGGATTAGAGTAAATTGCAAGAAGAGATACGAGCATTCTTCAAGCCTCAGTGCCTTTATATTACTATACTTCATCCAAGGGATTAACAAGTAGCCATTGCAAAAATAAAGTGGGCATCATTCCACTGTGATTATCTTTAGCAGCAAAAATGAATACATAAACTTTATGATTATTGTGATGCCACAATAGTGGGCTAAAACCCTGGGTTGTCCCAAGAGTTTGATAGTGCAGACAGTATCATCATCTTTATATAGCGCTAACATATCCCGTAGCGCTTTACAGTTTACACACTTTATCATCACTGTTCCCGATGGGGCTCACAATCTAAATTCCCTATCAGTATGTCTTTGCTATGTGGGAGGAAACCGGAGTACCCGGAGGAAACCCACGCAAACACAGAGAGAACATACAAACTCCTTGCAGATGTTGTTCAAGGTGGGATTAGAACCCAGGACCCCAGCGCTGCAAGGCTGCAGTGCTATCCACTGAGCCTCTGTGCTGCCTCAAGATGAAGTTACAGCACAAGGACGATACTGTATGCCCCCTTTCAGTAAAGTTACAGCACAAGGATGATACTGTATGCCCCCTTTCTAAAGTTCATAATGATTATTAACTGCACCTTATGTATGAGTCGAGATGGGGTTCCCTCCCTAACTTGTTGGGTCATATAGCAGTTGCTATTTTGGTAGTTACACCCATGATCTCATTCTCTAATGCGGTTCTATCATACACACTGAGGTAGAAGACATAAAAGTGGAGCTTAAAGGGAACCTGTTATTAGATTCAAGCTGCCCGAAACAGAAGCAGTGTGACTCAGACGCTGGTTGTGCAAATGCAGTCCATATATCTTACTCTGAAATGCTGCACAGTGTGTGAAGCCTGCAAATAAATATTTGTCATAGCTGACTAGCCATATTCTGTCTCAAGCTTCTCCTCACCAGACTCCAGTTGACTTGCAAGTCTCTTCCTATGTATGAGTATAGGAAGGGAACTGTTAGTCAAAGGGATTGAGGTGGGAAAAAGCAGTTGGGGACCTGCCTTGGCATAGTCATGTGAATCATATAGCTCCAGACCGGTTTTGCAAAGTATGTTTTCTCTAAAATGTTGCAGGTTAAAACATACCAGTTTGCTTTGGAATTGGCTCAGATTCACGCTGCTTATAGCTTAGGCAGTATGAATCTGATAACAGACTCCCTTTAAAATCACTTGGTAGCGTTGAAAATATATTGGGCTTCATGCAAAATGTGCCGAGAGAGTAATAATTATAATAATCTTTATTTTTATATAGCGCTAACATATTCCGCAGCGCTTTACAGTTTGCACACATTATCATCGCTGTCCTCGATGGGGCTCACAATCTAAATTCCCTATCAGTATTTCTTTGGAATGTGGGAGGAAACCCACACAAATATGGAGAAAACATACAAACTCCTTGCAGATGTTGTCAAAGGTGGGATTAGAACCCAGGACTGCAGCGCTGCAAGGCTACAGTGCTATCCACTGAGCCACTGTGCTGCCCTAATTCATAATTCCTATGCAAACTTTTTCTGAAAAATAAAGCAGATATATGATGGTTTCTATGACACATAAACTATGACTTTTAAACGGCCCTCATTGAATTTACAAAGCAAACATCTCAAAAATTCATGAGCGTGCCTTCTATGAATTTGGTCTCCATGTTTCTTCAAGAGGTTTATAAATGAGTTGACAGGTAGTGGAATAATTGGCATAGAACACTAAATAGCTGGAGAGCCCTATTGAAGCAGTTGCTACCACTGCTGTTAACAACAACCCAAAAGTCTAGAGAAAATGGATGAAAAGTTGAATAGTGGTTTGAATAATTTGGAAGATGCCAAGCTCCTGCCTGTTTGCAGGTTCACTGTGGAGTAAGGTCATGTACTTGAAGCCTTCTCATGGGGCTGCAGTGTTGGGGAGTGGGTCCTATTCAATATTTATTAGCATTAATAGTCATACATAATGGTTTGATATCCTCTTTAAGAGTGAATTTTGACAATATGTTTACAGTACATCAGGTTTATGTGATTTTAATTGTGGTGTTAATTAATTTTTGGCTCTTTGATTTTACTCAATACAGCATGCAGAACATTTTTTACCTATGAATACCCAAGTCAACAAATTGCACCAACGACTACAACTAAACTCCCCTTATGCTTATTGTTACTAATTTTGGAGCAGTTTTTATGATTTTGACTGTGTATTCTATTTTTTCTTGTAGACCAGCAAAGCTGTGTATAAAGTTCAAGGGATAATCTTATTTTTAGCATTTATTACATGTCCACAGCAAGCAGCCCTCTAATTTTTACATAGCTTCCACTTATTACAATAGATAGAGACACTCTCATCCAAACTTCCATTGACCTATATGTTGACTGTGGCAGGACCGAAACCTCTAGGTAACTGAGAGTAGCAAAGGTGGATCCAAGCTTATCAGGCATTTATGGCATAACCCACAGATATGCCATAAACGCTTAAGATGGGAATACCCAATTAACACTTAAGGTGCCATATAATGCTACAATGTTGACTTCAATCTCTTATCCGATTGATTTTGGGTGAAACTTTCTTCCTTCAATTAGATTTTGAATATTTTTCCAAAGGCAATTCAATGTGAGAAGTGGTTTTATTAAAGGAAGAATGACATACCAAAGCTATGTTAAAATACCCTCATTTAAACTCCCTGGTTTAACCTGGCGGAGGATATAGAGCACATTATATAGTTGGCAAACCCTCCTGACGGAGTTCCAACTGTTTGCACTGTGCTCATTTCCCATTCCCCTATCCATCTCAAAAGCCTACGAGCCAACAGTACTAAAACTGTGTGCGACAAAAACTGTCTGAATTTTTTTTTGACAGACGGCACGTTAATTAAAAAAGAAAAAAAATCTAATGGAAGCCAAGTGTCCAAGGCTTTAATATTACAGACATTTACAAATCTTATTGGCTGGAGCATAGTATATAGCCTGGTCTATTAGAAATGTGTAACACTTTAGTTTCGTTGTACCCTCATTATGCCACAAGTGTGATGGGTTTTATGTAACACTATAATATTTTAGTACGGTAAGTTGCTTTCTCTGTTTTAGGCTTTTTTTTGCAGTGAAGTTTTGTCTAGAAAATTGAAGATTAATTTTTTCATAATTATTCTAAGAAACATGTGAAACATTCTAACATAAATTATGCATGGAATCTTTCCAAATGAAAATGAGAAAATATCAAATGAAAAATGTAAAAAATGCAGAAATTTACAAAATCGCATTAAAGTTGATTATATTCAGATGCTAGAATTTACAATGGATCACAATGATTTTTATTTTTTTAAATGCTGTCTAAAAAAAATTAAAATGGCAGAATTTGGGGGATTCTTTAAAATAACAATTTTCATAGTAAAATAACAATATTTAATTTTCTCTTTAATCTGCGATCTGAAAATCTGTTATGCTTTCAGTACTTAATTCAATAAAAATTTGGATTTTACAGGACCATAACTGGGAAAATAGACAATATGAGAATTTAGAGCTAGAGTGGCATATTAATATTCATCAATCTTTTTGTGTTCTTTAGGCCTATGATTTCCTATGATGTCCCACTGGAACTTCCAGTGACTATGAAACAGTCACAAACATTTCCAAAAGTGTTGGATTTCCAGTCGCTAGTCTCATGTCACCCCAGACTCAATAAGGTTCCACGCAAGCCATATGCATCTGCGACTTGCGCCCGGCTTATCTGTGATTTGGCCATTTTTTATGGCAAGACAGCAAGTCACAGAAAAGTTGCACAGATGTTTTTGGCAGCGCGACTTGTCTGATAATCGCTGCCTTGTGATACGAGTTGCTATGTAGCCCCAGCTTTAACTGGGCAGCTGTTGTATGTAGTGAGGAGACATCTGTGAAATCCATCATCTTACAGTAAAACTTCTCTGAAAACACAGCAAATTGCCTTTTTTGTTTTTTCTTAAATGGTCCTTCAAATTAAAAAATGTATACAATATGTAAAGGTATTAAAAGTGTAACACAAAGAATTCTGGCCTAGAAAGGGGGTACTCTTCTTAAAAAGGTTGTCTTTAGAATGGTATCAACATACATACGGCACCATTCCATGACAGAATGACTTCAGAAGTATCACTTTTGTCATATAAGGTCTGCTCTAACAGTAACAAATAATTCTACCAGCATTACTTGACTCGCTATGATATATGAAGGAAAACAAATTATTTCCTTTAACTGTTAACACTTTTTACTTGGTGCACTAGGCTAAAAAAGAGATATCCAAATCACTACTGATAAGTCTACTTATTTTTATAAAAAAAAAAAAAAAAAAATAGAAAAAACGCAATAGCACTCACCAATCAGTGGCAATTCAAACGTCCTTTATTAGAACATGCAGCAAATCATCTTCACGGTTCAAGGGAGGGAGTGAAAGTAGGAGTGCGACAGGCAAGACGACGACGATCGTTTCGCGCTAATACCAAGCGCTTCCACGGGTCACTACTTATTTTTATTAGTCTTTCTCAAATACAGTTCAGTCATAAGATGAGTAGCCCGTCAATGTCCAGTTACATGACGCAACGTTGTGAGCTCTAGTCACCACTTCAGAGCTCAGCAAAAGATGAAGTAAAAAACTCCAGACTTTATTGAAGTGTATGACAATAGTGATTACATCAGAAAAATGCACTGATCAGCAAGCGGCACTTACTTATTTCATGTAGGTGCTACTTGCTGATCAGTGCATTTTATTTTTGTTATTATCACTATTTTAATGCACTTCAGTAAAGTCTGGAATTTCTTACTCCGTCTTGAGCTGTATATATATATATATATATATATATATATATATATATATATATATATATATATATATATATATATATATCTATAGAGCTGTTGACTGTGAGCCCTCTCGGGCAGTGTCCTCTCTCCCTCTGTACTTGTGTGTGCCTTGTTTTGCTCATGTCTATTGTACTTGTCTATAATTGCCCCTTCCACATGTAAAGTGCCATAGAATAAAGCGTCACTTCCATCTGTCTGTCTGTCTGTCCTTCTGTCACAGTTATTCATTTGCTGATTGGTCTCGCCAGCTGCCTGTCATGGCTGCCGCGACCAATCAGTGACAGGCACAGTCCGGAAGAAAATGGCCGCTCCTTACTCAGTGCCTGTCGCCCGCATACTCCCCTCCGGTCACCGCTCACACAGGGTTAATACCGGCGGTAACGGACCGCGTTATGCTGTGGGTAACGCACTCCGTTACTGCCGCTATTAACCCTGTGTGTCCCCAACTTTTTACTATTGACGCTGCCTATGCGGCATCAATAGTAAAAAATGTAATGTTAAAAATAATAATAATTAAAAAAAACCTGCTATATTCACCCTCCGTAGCAGCTCGCGCCGGCCGCCATCTTCCGTCGCAGGTTCCGGTGGCAGAAGGACCTGCCATGACGTCACGGTCATGTGACCGCTACATCATCACAGGCCCTGCGCGCCTGCGCGAGAAGGACCTGCCATGACGTCACAGTCATGTGACCGCGACGTCATCACAGGCCCTGCGCGCCTGCGCTACAAAGACCTGCCATGACATCATGGTCATGTGACCGCAATGTCATCACAGGTCTTGCGCTAATACCAACCCTGGGACCGGAATCTGCCGTGGACTACAAGGGCTACCTCGGAAAGGTGAGTATATGTTTATTTTTTATTTTTTCACCTGTGACAAACCTGGCTGGGCAATATACTACGTAGCTGGGCAATATACTACGTAGCTGGGCAATATACTACGTGACTGTCCAATATACTACGTGGCTCTGTGCTGTATACTACTTCGCTGTGCAATATACTACATGGCTCTTTGCTGTATACTATGTCACTGGGCAATATTCTATGTGGCTCTGTGCTGTATACTACATCACTGTGCAATATCCTATGGCACTGGGCAATATACTACACAACTGGGCAATATACTATGTGGCTGAGCAATATACTACGTCACTAGGCAAGATACTACGTAACTGGGCAATATACTACGTGGCTGGGCAATATACTACGTGACTGGGCAATATACAACGTGGCTGGGCAATATACTACGTGGCTGGGCAATATACTACATCACTGGGCAATATACTACGTGTCTGGGCAATATACTACGTGTCTGGGCAATATACTACGTGGCTGGGCAATATACTTCGCGGCTGGGCAATATACTATGTGTCTGGGCAATATACTACGTGTCTGGGCTATATACTATGTGGCTGGGCAATATACTACGTGGCTGGGCAATGTACTACGTGGCTGGGCAATATACTACATGGGCTGTGCAATATACTACGAGGACATGCATATTCTAGAATACCCGATGCGTTAGAATCGGGCCACCATCTAGTATACATATATATATTGTGCATACGAGCTCTAAGCATTGATACCTGTGGCCAAAGCTCATTGGATCCAATAAACTCACCTTTAAGATATCTGTTCATTAAAATACATGCCTCTTGTTCAGTTAGGCAAGCACCCATTTCCAAAGTACTGAATTGGAAAGTAAGGGAAAGGATCATGTCCATCTGTGGCAATTTGTCCTCTTGGAAATGGCTCAAAAAGTGACATCAGGCTTTTGGCAGATTAACTCAGACACATACTATTATTATTTCCCCTTGTTTTATTGGTCTATTAACCATACAAGATTTTATTTATTTGAACAATTTCCTTGCACTGGAGAGAGATATAATTTCTTAATAGAATAAAATGCATTGCATCTAAAACCGCTCCACCACACAAATCCAGCCCGACGAGTCCTGGACCACAACCACCGCATATGTTCTGCATTATGACTTTAACCCACAGCTAATAGTGATATCAGATGTACTTAAGCTAGAAGCAGAACAGGGTCTTCCGCCCCTTGCGTTTGTAATGCAATAGTCAAAGTGTAAATTATGACAAACTGTGGATAGTAAATATTATCTAGATCATAAAATTTTCATCCTCCTAAAGCCTGGTCTGCACATTTGTGACTTGTCAGTGATGTTTTCGTAGTAGAATTCTTAGAATTTACCAAACATTTATATTTCAACAATTAAATGTAAAAGGACCATAGAAAAATCCAGAAAGATGGCTCTTATCAAATTATACATGGGCTGCCCATTTTATTATATAATGTTGAATTTTAAATAACAAAATTCAGACTGGGTATATTAAAAGCTATGATCATGATCATTATCAATTTTAGTAGTATTAGCACTAGTAGTAGTGATGTTAATGGAAGAGTTGAGCAAAAAGATTCACATGACCTTGGTCCAGTGGCCACATCAGTCGTCTACAGCCCCCAATAAGAACTCTGAGAACCTCCTCCTACCAGCAACACCTTCTACACCGCTTCTGATCAGTAGGTACAGTGTTACATCATGCACTCGTCACAACAGCAATGCCGCATCAGGCCTACAAGTCAGAAGAGGCAAAGAGGATTACGGCAGATATGAGGAATTTCACATGGCTTTGGACACCGGCCATGGATTACCGAGTGATTTTTTAAAAATCTCAAATTAATGGTTATAGCCAACAATCTGGAATTTAGACCAATTTGCAAAACATAGTCAAGAGTGTTGCCTTTTTCCAAATTCCTGAAAATATTACTGAATTCTGTTTCCCCGGTGTAATGATTTATATCCTAAACATATTTTTATTTAAGTCTAAGGAAATCCCTTAACAAATCTGTGCAACCTGAAGTTAATAAACCCGGCACACTACTGACTCTGATGGAGTTTTTATTCTAGACAGATGATGTCACAGTCCACACTGTGAGGCATGAGAGCCTGGTGAAGTTATTAATACCTCAAGTGACAAGCAGCTGTATCTCATATAGGTTTTTATTCATAGAAAAAGTAACAAATGTAATAGTAGAAATTATATTTTGCTGCTCTAACAAGTTTCTAAATATTGATATATTTACAACATTTTCAGATGTAAGTATGACTATTTACAGAATGGCCTTACTATATCGGCTGCTGAAAGTACTATGGGTATTCCTCCACCCATCAAATGGTGACAGTGATCAAATCAAGGATCAAGGACCATTATGCAAGGAAGCGGCTCATGATGGGGGACATTATACCAGAATGAGGCCCAAGATTAGGATCATTATACCAGGATGGATGACATTACACCAGGAAGGGGCTCAAGATGGGAGTCATTATACCAGAAGGTGGCGCATTAAGGGGGTCATTATACCAGTAAGGGGCCCACGATGGAGGATACTATTCAATGAAGGAAGAATTTATACTAGGAAGTGGCCCAGGATGAGACACATTATTACAGGATTGGGGCCACTATGGGGGAGATTATTACAGGATTGGGGCCACTATGGGGGAGATTATTACATGGGGATGAGCACACATGTCATTATAGAATCTAGAATGCTACAAGGGCCATACCTCTGACCAACATTCAGGTGGGGGCCCAGGTCCAAGTTTTACATCAGTGCCCATTGGACTCTAGTAACGCTTCTGCTCATCTGCTTTTTTTTTCCATAAAAAATAGAAAGCAAGGTAATAGGTTATATTGATTGTCCCATTTAATGTATTTTTTTAATATTAAGAATGGCATATTTACATATTTACTTACTTCTATTAGATTCCCTGACTTAAATCCTTTTAAACTGTTGTGCATTTTATAGATAATGAAAAAAAAATCTAGAAAATTAATAAATAGACCAGGAGACAGATAATCTGGTTGAGGAGTCAAATTATCCTAGACACTCTTTGCTCCCCATTTACTCTTCACAAATATTAACTTTATTTTACTCAAAAAGTAGTTTATTAACATGGAGCTGAGATCATGTATTTAAGTCTAGTGGAAAGATCCCATAGCCACAAAGGATTTTAAAGTTATTCCCTTGTTCGGCATGGACCATTTAATTCCTGTCCCACATCTGATGCTGTGTTTAGAGGAATTTATACAGCAGTTATTAAAATGAAAGATTGAATTTTACGGATCTGATTGTTTTCCAAAACTTGAATTTTTCCACTAAAAGCTCCAGAGGAATTTTAGGAAACGTGTTCAACATATAAAGAAACTTTTAGCTTCCATTTAGATGTACTCTGAGGGATGTCAATTAAGCCTAGGAAATGGAAACTGTATGTGGATAATACCAGGATTTATCATTTTTCATCCTCCATTTTGTATTACATTGCCTGCTGTCTTCTTACGCCTGTCTTCTGCCAAATGTCGTTTAATGTATTACTAAATCCAACATAACTTACTTGATCTTTATTAATAAAAAGGAAAGCTCAGAGTAGGTATCTATATCAGTGCCGCTGACCTTCCCCCTAGGGACCATAGGGTAGCAGAAGGGAAGCCGAGGTCAGGAATCACCCAGGACACCTGCATTCTAGGTTTTCACTCTTACTGGCTGTCTGCCAGTCTGTGTCAGCATCCAAAATATTCCCTCTCCCCTTTCTCAGCCTATAGGGAGTACACTGGAGTGAAAGTGATATGTATTAAAACAAGCAAAGTCCCTGAGATGTCACTCATTGGAGATTTTTTATTTTACTAGGTCAATATTAAATATGCCTCATACTTCATTTTGTGAAACTTGAAATCCTCACAAAATAAGTAAAAATAATTAAAAAATTAATATTGTAAACAGTTTTCATATAGAGGAAATATGAATCTATCAATATTATATTCATAGCTATAGGAAAGCCACCAGTCAGGTTAACGGATGCCTATTTTAGTCCTAATAGGTATTCGAATAACATGCAGACTTACAAGTACATTTCTTTCTTTCTTACTGCCCCATTGTTTTCAATGCCCTTCTTTTTTCTTATCTCCATTTCATTATTTCCCTTATTTTTTCATTACTTGCCTCCTCTGTTAGGTGTCAAGTTCCCGCTTCTGCACAGGGGGAATCTCAAACCATCTCCGCTGCGGTCTCCCATTCTTCTCCTGCCGCAGAGGAGCCTGCTCAATGGAGACGTCGGTCCCAGCGTCTTGCTCAGTCTCAGTCTGTTAATAGAGTTACTGCTGCATTTCCTGCTTCTGCCATTGAAGTCAGTGCTGGGCAGCGGCGAGCAGACGCTTTTGGGACTAAGTCCTGCTTTTCGCGTTCTGAGCATGCTCAGAGTGAGATGTCTCAGTGGAGATTGAGGGTCACATGATCAGACACTGCGGCTTGCTCATTGGTCCTTCTTGGAAGGTCCTTGTAGGTGCTAGGACTAAGTCCTGTTTTGCACTTTGAGCATGCCCAGGGCAAGATCTCTCAGTGGAGATCTGGGGTCACATGCTCAGGTACTGCAGCAACTCCATTGGTCCTTCTCTGAAGGTCCTAAACGTGCTGCAACTATTTAAGGCTCGCATGGCCGCACGGCCATGCGCTAGTATAGTCTTGATAATGTGTGTGTGTTGATGGATGTATGTCGATGGATGAAAGTCGTTCTTTAAAATTCCCTCCATACTGTATGACTGCTCATGAAAGGTGGATGATTGCTACCTAGCGCCCGACTTAACCATCAGCACGTTACACACATTACAGCCTCTAATTGCTGTGACCGCCAGTGCGGCGCCGTGCGCTTTCACAGTGCTTTCCTGGTCCAAGCCTGGGTGGTTATTGGCCACCGCACGCACTCTCGTGCTTCTTTATTGTAATTATTTCAGTCACTCTGACACCTCAGTAGCGCATGAGGTCTATATGTACTCAAATCCTGTGTCTTGGGATAGAGTCCTGAGACTCCTTGCATGCGCTTTTGGTGCGGTACCACGGTCCTGTGACGCAACAGGGTTCGCTTCCTTCACACAGGGTGAAGTTAACCCGTGTGTGTATTCACATTGTACCGCCATATAGTCCGTCATTACTTGTCAGCAGGGTCCATCTCTGCACGGTGGACCCCGGGCTGCGAACGCACCTTACTCCATTATTATTTGGTGCGTTCCGCTAGCCCTAACATTCTCGTACTTCATTTTTGTTGTTTTTTACTTCTCATTTTTTATTCCTTCCAATCCATTCATAACTTCTTTATTTCCTTTTTATATTTCATTATTTCCATTCTTGTTGCCTCCTTTTTCATTCCTTTCTTCATGTTCTTTCATTCTTCTTTCTCTTTCTTGCTTTCTTTTTTCTTTCTTTTTCTTTCTTTCATCTCTCTTTCTTTCTCCCTCTGTTTTTCACTGCCCAATAATAATAATAATTGTATTTTTATTACGCCAACATATTGTGCAGCACTTTACATTTTAGAGTGGACTTGTACAGACAATAGACATTATAGCGTAACAATAAACACATAGATCAAAACAGATACCAAGAGGAGTGAGGGCCCTGCTCGCAAGCTTACAATCTATGGAGGAAATAGGGGAGACGCGAAACATGGATGGTAACAATTGCTTGTATTGTACGGTCGAGCCATTTTGTAATAAATCGAGTGTTCTTGTAATGCTACATGAACCGGTCACCAACCAGTATCTGTAAAAGTACAGACACAGAGGGCTATTAAATATATAAAGGGTGTGTGAACAGATGATACAAAGGTCCTTGGATCTTATTCTTTTGTTGATTCCTTCCAATCCATCACCTGCAGAACTTTTCACCTTCCTTTCTTCATTTCAATATTTCCCTTCTTATTGCCTTTTTTCATTACCTGCTTCCTCTTTCTTACTTTTTCTTTCTCACCTTCTTTCTTTCCTTCTCTCTGTTTTAGCTGCCCCTTTTTTATTCCTTCCAATCCTTTCCCTTCATAATTTTCTTCCTTCCTTTCTCAATTTCATTATTTCCCTTCTTACTGCCTCCTTTTTTCATTCCTTGCTCCCTTTTATTTCTGTCTTTCTCTTTCTGTCCTTCTCCTTTTCTCTATCTTTCTTTCTCTCTCTCCTTCCTTCTTTCCTCCCTCTCTCTTTGTTTTTCCTTTTTCCCTCATTAAACAAATACACAAGAATACTTTCAAAGAAAACCCCAATGATCAGAGAATGAAATATATAACATAATCTCTATTAAAAATGTAATTTTTCCTCAATATTGTGTTCACCCTTTGGAAACATTCTTATTATCTCATTTTCACTATCAGACATGATATGTAACTTAATATATTTATAACATGGAATTTTTTGAATTGTTAAAAAGTGAAGTTTTGCACCAGTTGTAAGTTCTACCATCTAGTTAATGTATCCACCACCATAAATTGTGTACAATGAAAGTTATCCATTGTCAGCACCCTGGTTTCTGAAATATTTGCCAATGCTCCTTTTGCTTTAGGTAATAGGCTGGTTCACTTGGAAATCAAGTCTCTCCCACAGGGTTTTATTGCTGTGCAGGCCATGTGTAATCTCTCCCCAGCCCATGAAAGCACAAGCGGCTAATTGCAGACTATGTGCAAATCCTGCCACCAACACATGTGAGAGGGAACTGTATATGGCCTCAAACCTTTGACCCTTGCCACCCCATTTACAAGGTGTTCCCTTGCCATATGGGCTATAAAGAGATACTTGAAGAAACTCTTTTCATCACAATGGTCAAATAATTTTAAGAAAGACTTTTTTTTTAAGTTTGTCAAATTTTTAGATCTTACAGATTACATGATTATCATTGAAGCGCAAACATTGTCTGCACAATCTAAAACCTTAAATATAAAACATTTTCAATGCTGGCGCGTACTATAGCCATGTAGCAAATGGAAAAATCTCTTTTTGTAAGTTAGTTATCATCAAATAACACTGTGCGCAATAATATTAATATGAACAGAAATCACCATTGGCTACAAACAAATGTTCGTTTCTCAATGCATGTCATCACCTCCAGTGTGTCTTGAAGTGAACATGTCCCGTCCAGTAACACTATTAACCTGCAGATATAGGGTTAATCTGAAGATTAATGATGTTATGGAAAGGACTGGCCAATGTACTGTAAGTCCGGCAACCGGTGAAAAATATTAACTTTATTTCTCCTGGAAGTTGCTGGCTTTCAGTCATGTAGGCATGCCCAGAGCAGCTACAGTCACTGCTCACAGCACTGAGAACAGTGTTTATAGCACTGACTGACAGCCTGACAGATTTAGAAAAATCCCTGTTCTCCAGAATTCTGATTCTTTTTTTTTTCTGTATCGTGCTTTGCACAAATTCAGCAAATTTGGGGCCAGCTGGGAGCCTGCCAAATTAGGGCAAGCATAGGGTAAAAAACCTAATTCCTCACCTTTCACCTCCACAACACCTCTACTGTTTTATCTCCCCTATATGGTGGTCCTTGGAGAATCTTCTTACTATCATCACGTACTGCATCTTCCCGCTAGGTCAAGATTTATGGCTGCAACTTTTTCTGGGACGACCCTGATTATGCCTCCATCTAGGCCCGGGCGTGGTCGGTCACAGCCTAGGGTGTGAGACTAGGTCTGGGACATGTCTGCACATGCATGTTGACACCATGACATGTGCAGAGTAGGAGGGTTTCTTAAAGAAAAATCAACAGGTTTGTGAGAGACAGAATTCTTGCTGGTTGGTAGAGGATCAAATACTTTTTCATGCAATAAAAGGAAATTTAATTACTTAAAAATCCGAAAAAAATTGATTTTCAGGTTTTTATTTTTAGATTCTGTCTCTCACAGTTGAAATGGGTACCTACGATAAAAATTACAGACCTCTCCATTCTTTGTAGGTGGGAAAACTTGCAAAATCTGCAGCATATCAAATACTTATTTTCCCCACTGTGGTTCTATAATTAAAAGTCTATTTTATATTTTCTGAATTAAGCAAAAACACATGCAACATAAAATGATTCAACAAAGCTAGAGATGTGGGGGTGACCTGCTGTGATTTCCAATAATTGCATGACTTTTACATCTTTGTGTTGCAATTTAAATATTATGGTAATTGCAATATTAGGAAAATAAATTTGTAGAATTCTGGAAATCACAGGATTCAGAGACATGTTAGTGATATATAAATTAAAAATTGGAAAAAATATCAAAAACACATGCAGAAATACAAACACCTTGGCATTCTGCCAGTGAAAAATGTTCTTCCTCACTGAATGCACTTGCGCAACCAAATAATCAAGATCTGCTGCTGGAATCTTGCTTAGCAATTGCCAAGTAATGACATTCTAGATGTGGCAGACAAGTTGGGACACCCTGCAAGTCATGGAAGAACATCTAAGCCATGCAGCCTGCTCACAATAGCATGGGCAACATGTGGCCTGGTACTGTCATGTTAAAAAATGGCTCCAAGGATATTTTTGTGAAATGCCTGTACTATTGGTTCCCCCACTAAAACTTTGCAAGGCCAATCTGTTAGTGTATCTGACATGAAGACTAAAGAGGTCCGGTTACCATATATCATGCTGTTCTGCACCATAATCTCAGGAGTAGGAATGGTGGAATGGTGCCTCGTGAAGGCCTCTTCATGGCATTGCCAACATGGGATTGCTATCCTATGGTAGAATTAATTTAGCCCCAGAAGCCACCCTGGAGTTATTGCATTATGGATAAGTAGATTCTAAATATATTGTACTAAATGGGAGCCCGATTCTAACGCATCGGGTATTCAAAAATATGTATGTAGTTTATTTATGAAGATTTTAGAATGATACATTGAATACACAGGATTTGGCTGGCCGCGACCAATTAGCGAAGCGTGGTTCAACTCCCGCGCCAATTCACGGCCGCACCGCGCCTGTCGCTGATTGTTCGCGGCCGGCCACGTAGTATATAGCAAAGCCACGTAGTATATAACAGCCCACGTAGTAAATAGCACAGCCACATAGTATATTGCACAGCCACGTAGTACATAGCAGAGCCACGTATTATATAGCACAGCCACGTAGTATATAGCACAGCCCACGGAGTATATAGCACAGCCCACGGAGTATATAGCAGAGCCACGTAGTATATAGCACAGCCACGTAGTATATAACACAGCCCACGGAGTATATAGCACAGCCACATAGTATAGAGCACAGTCCACGGAGTGTATAACAGCCCACATAGCATATAACACAGCTCACATAGTATATAACAGCCCACGCATGCAGTATATAACACAGGCCATGTAGTGTATAACAAAGGCCATGTAGTGTATAACACAGGCCACGTAGTGTATAACACAGGCCACATAATGTATAGCAAAGCCCACATAGTATATTGCACAGCCCAAGTAGTACATTGCACAGCCCAAGTAGTACATTGCACAGCCCATGCAATATATAGCACAGCCCATGCAGTATATTGCACAGCCCATGCAGTATATTGCACAGCCCACGCATTATATTGCACAGCCCACACAGTATACAGTATATTGCACAGCCCAAACAGTATATTGCACAGCCCACCCAGTATATTGCACAGCCCATGGAGTATATAGCACAGCCCACGGAGTATATAGCAGAGCCACGGAGTATATAGCACAGTCACGTGGTATATAACACAGCCCACGGAGTATATAGCACAGTCACATAGTATAGAGCACAGTCCACGGAGTGTATAACAGCCCACATAGCATATAACACAGCTCACGTAGTATATAACAGCCCACGCATGCAGTATATAACAAAGGCCATGTAGTGTAAAACACAGGCCACGTAGTGTATAACACAGGCTACATAATGTATAGCACAGCCCACGTAGTGTATAGCACAGCCCACGTAGTATATTGCACAGCCCAAGTAGTACATTGCACAGCCCATGTAGTACATTGCACATCCCACGCAGTATATAGCACAGCCCACGCAGAATATTGCACAGCCCATGCAGTATATTGCACAGCCCTTGCAGTATATTGCACAGCCCACACAGTATATTGCACAGCCCACACAGTATATTGCACAGCCCACGCAGTATATTGCACAGCCCGCACAATATATTGCACAGCCACATAGTATATTGCACAGCCTGTGTATTACATTACACAGCCCACGCAGCATATAGCACAGCCCACGCAGTATATTGCACAGCCCATGCAGTATATTGCACAGCCCATGCAGTATATTCGACAGCCCACACAGTATATTGCACCGCCCATGCAGTATATTGCACAGCCCACGCAGTATATTGCACAGCCCAAGCAGTATATTGCACAGCCCACGCAGTATATTGCACAGCCCACACAGTATATTGCACAGCCCATGCAGTATATTGCACAGCCTGCGCAGTATATTGCACAGCCACATAGTATATTGCACAGCCCGCGTAGTATATTGCACAGCCCGCATAGTAGACCATCGCTGATTGGTCGTGGCAATGGTCGTGGGCGTTTTGCCACAACCAATCAGCGACTTGGATTTCCATGACAGACAGAGGCCGCGACTAGGGTTGAGCGACCTTTACTTTTATAGGATCGGGTCGGGTTTCACGAAACCCGACTTTTTCAAAAGTCGGGTCGAGTGAAATCGGCCGATCCTATAAAAAAGTCGGGGTCGGCCGAAACTCGAAACCCAATGCAGTGCATTGGGTTTCCAATGGTTCCCAGGGTCTGAAGGAGCAGAAACTCTCCTTCAGGCCTTGGGATCCATATTTAAGTGTAAAATAAAGAATTAAAATAAAAAATATCGCCATACTTACCCTCTGACGCGCCCTGGTACTAACCGGGAACCTTCCTTCCTTAGAATCAGCCTTCCAGGACCTTGCGGTGACGTCGCGGTGACGTCGCGGCTTGTGATTGGTCGCGCGGCCGCCAATGTGACCGCTTGCGCGACCAATTACAATAGGAATATACTCACCCTCGGACGCGCCCTGCTTCTTTCCGGCAGCCTTCCTTCCTAAGAATCAGCCCTTCCAGGACCTTCGGTGACGTCGCGGTGACGTCGCGGCCTGTGATTGGTCGCGCGAGCGGTCACATGGGCGGCCGCGCGACCAATCACAAGCCGCGACATCACCGGGACGTCACCGTAAGGTCCTGGAAGGCTGATTCTAGGAAAGGAAGGTTCCCGGTTAGTACCAGGGCGCGTCAGAGGGTAAGTATGGCGATATTTTTTATTTTAATCCTTTATTTTACACTTAAATCTGAATTCCGATACCAATTCCCGATATCTTAAACATATCGGGAATCGGTATCGGAATTCCGATTCCAGATTCAGAAGATCGCCGACTTCATGGCCGACCCCACATAGGGGTCGGGTCGGGTTTCATGAAACCCGACTTTGCCAAAAGTCGGCGACTTCTGAAAATTGACATGTTTCGCTCAACCCTAGCCGCGACCAATGAATATATGTGACAGACAGACAGAAAGACAGATAGACAGACAGACAGACGGAAGTGACCCTTAGACAATTATATAGTAGATATGTGATTATAGCCTGTGTGTACTTTGAAACACGTAGATTCAAAATGTATACAACTCTTGGATTTGGATTTTCAACTTATTTATCTGCAACATGGAAATATCCACATTTTCTCTCGTAAGTCCATTGCATTTGTTGGATGATCTGTGGATCGGCAGCAGCTTCAGTTTTATATCTTTACTTTGTTGTGTGATCACAACTCTATCAGGCTAGCCTAGCCTATTAAATAATTTCTTTTTTTTTATTCCGGATAAGATCCTATTGTGTTTTTCTGCTCCCCAACATTTGTATATAACCCTGATGTTATGGCATTATGAATAAGTATCTGCCTGTATTTCTCATAATTGAGGACGTCATTAATCCTGCCCAAAATCTCTAATTTATTTGCTGAAATGCAGCCCCAGACTTTCAAGGCATTGCCACCATACATTATTGTTGCGTGCAGACACTCATTATACCTCTTTCCAGCCCATCGGCCAAATGGCTTCTATTTTGGTCAAATATTTCACATTTTGACTCATCAGCACCTGATGACTTTTTTCTGCCCTCCAGTTCCTATGTTTTCGTGTAAAGTTGGATCACTTGGCCTTGTTTCCATGCCAAAGGTGTGTTTATTTGTCCTTAATTCTTCAATGACATCCACTTCTAGCCATTTTACTTCTAACAGTAGATGGGTATAGCTTAGTCCCTCTGGTTGCTGTCAGTTCTGACCTGATGGCACTGCTGGACATTTTTCCAATTTTGAATGGAAGCATGTAGTGTCTTTCATCAGCTGCACTAAGTTCTCTTGGCTGACCACTGTGTCTATGGTTCTCAATATTACCCATTTCTTGGTGCCATCAATGTTTATACATATAAATAGAGAGATCGAGAGAGACTGTTACTTTAGCTAGGTTCTAGTAATATACCATATGTTAATCCAGTAGAAGGAATATGCGCCTGCAGTCAACCAACACATCTGTCTCATCATTTTAGCTACCAGTGCTCCACACTGCAAGAGTTAGGCAAACAAATTGAATGTAATTTATTGTGGATGAATTGTCCGCATTTTATGGCCCTGATCCTAAATGGCTCATTGCCAATTTCATCTTTTAAAATGTCAACAAAACATAAATAACTGGAACTCACTTACTTAGAAAACATCTTCCATTTACACATGCTTTTATTTTTTTACATAGTAGTTTTGGCAGGAAAGACACATATTGCAAGTAACGCTTCATTTATCTGTTTCCATCAGCCCTGCTCTGGATCTGCAGTCAGCCAAGGCCACAAAATAATTTGGAATAATTTGTTACTTTTCATAAAGAGCGTTTTATTTTGTTTTTGGACCAAAGAATGGCACTAGTTGAGTGCTTTAATATTAACAGTAGAACAGTGGTTAAAACAATAAAAAAAAAAATATATATATATATATATATATCATACGTAATAAATAATCTTGCCGTCAGTTGCTTAAAGTTGTAAAGGACTGAAAAAAAGTATATTTTTTTTTCAACAAACAGCGCCACTTTTGCCCAGGAGCTGTGCCTGGTACTGCAGGTCAGTTCTGCTGAAATGAACAGAGGTGACATGCCATAGCTAGTTCAACACATGATCAAAATGCAGTTCAAAATAAGCATATTTTTGGTGTATTTTTCCATTGGTTTTTTACTTCTGGTTTTTCCTACGCATTACAATGAACACAAAACACTGCAAAATTGCTGAAATAATTGACATGCTGTGAATTTGAAATGGCTTCAAGTCTGCAATGAAAAAATAAGTACCATGTGCATGAGACTTTAGAGATCTCATTCGCTTTGCTGGTACTAGGAAATACTTCAGTTTCTGTGACAAAACTGCACTGAAAAAACGTGACATAATTGCAGCACGTACTTAATGTGCGCAAATACCCTTAGAGTCTATTGGCCAAATTGCGCAATATTATTTGTGTCATTGGGGCTAATAGTAGAGTATTTGTCTAACATAATAGAAAGCAATTTAATTAAAATGTACTCCATATGTTAGATCCCTGTTAATTAACAGGGGCCACACTTCAAATGCAAATTAAAAACAATCCCAGGTAAAAAAAAAAGAGGTGTGAAAATGAGATGGCGACACTTCCTGATGAAGCAGGGCGAAACACAGATTGGGGCTTGGGAATGCAGGATCCAGGCAGGAATAGACAAATATGTTACTTTTTCAGCTTGGAGCCTTTCTCACAGATTTACTGACATCTTTCATTATTTGGAAATTGTTGTTTTCTCTTAGCTCAGAATATATATTTGGGGTTTGATAATATTTATGACACTAGCTCTCAATCAATATACTTTAGTTCTATATATGATATCACTGTTTTTTATTTAGAAGTGTCTGCTGTCACACCTCTTTGATCCTTGCTTGTCCCCTCTTTTTTGTGCTGTGTGATTTTAAGACATTATATAAAAAAAATTTATTTTATAAACATATCATCTCTTTCTCACTACTTTTGTCACCCAGTGTTAAAGGGAACCTGTCACCTGAATTTGGCGGGACTGGTTTTGGGTCATATGGGCGGAGTTTTCGGGTGTTTGATTCACCCTTTCCTAACCCGCTGGCTGCAATATTGGATTGAAGTTCATTCTCTGTCCTCCATAGTACACGCCTGCGCAAGGCAAGATTGCTTTGCGCAGGCGTGTACTATGGAGGACAGAGAATGAACTTCAATCCAATATTGCAGCCAGCGGGTTAGGAAAGGGTGAATCAAACACCCGAAAACTCCGCCCATATGACCCAAAACCAGTCCCGCCAAATTCAGGTGACAGAGTCCCTTTAACTTAGGATTTGTTTTTTTTTTACTAATAGGGAACAGCATAATATGATAACATATTGTTAAGTGTCGAGTTCCCGCCACTGCACAGGGGGAATCTCAAACCATCTCCGCTGCGATCTCCTATTCTCCTCCAGCCACAGTGGAGCCTGCTCAGCAGAGATGTCGGTCCCAGCGTCTGGCTCAAGCTGATACTGTGCAGCTGGTTACTGCTGTCCTTCCAGGTTCAGCCATTGTAACCAGTACTGATCAGTGGCGAGCGGGTGTCCCTGGGACGAAGTCCTGCATTTCTTCTTCTGAGCATGCCCAAGGGACGACCTCTCATTGGAGGTCGGGGGTTACATGCTCAGGTCCTGTAGCAGCTTCTATTGGACCACTAGGAAGGTCCCGGAGAGCTTACGCTATAAAAAGTTTGCATGGCCGCACGGCCATGCGCTAGTGTAAACTTATTATTGTGCATGTGTGGATGTATGTCTGTTGATGGATGGAAGCTCCGAATCATTCCCATCCCTAGTGTTGCTAACTGTTTGCAAATGGTGGAAGCTACCTAGCACCTGAGAGTGCTATCCAGCACAGCTAGCACACGATACAGCGTCTGATAGCAGTGACTGGCAGTGCGGGGCCGTGCGCTAATAGAGCACTTTCCTGGCCCAAGTCTGGGTGCTTAGTGGCGCCCGCCAGAGCGGCACTGCACGCACTCTTGTGCAGTAAACTTTTAGTTCTATTAATCTCTGACACCCCAGTAGCAGTGTCGAGCGCAAGAGGTCTAGAGGAACGCTTTCCCTGAGTCTTGGGGCAGCGTTCTGTGACTTTTTGCGTGTGCTCTTTGTGCAGTACCGCGGCCCTGTGACGCAACAGGGTTCACTTCCTTCATACCGGGTGAAGCTAACTCGTGTGTGTATCCACATTATACCGCCATATAGTCCTTCATTACTCAGCAGCAGGTTCCATCTCTGCATGGTGGACCCCGGGCTGCGAAAGCACCTTATATCATCCTTATAATTATTTGGTGCGTTCCGCCAGCCCTAACACACATCCAGCTAAAAAAATCTTTTTTTTCTGTAGCTTGGTATCTGTTTTTACATTTCAGAAGAAGATGTTGGAAAAAAAGGCATGAGATTTATGCAGATTTTTTTATATTTCAGCATATCTCCCAGTTTGTGAATGCACTTGCTTCCATGGTAGTTGGCTGTGCTGGTGTGGACTGCATCCCAGTAACCAAATGGTGTATATGTGACCTTGATTGTATAGCAGATGTCAATGCTGTGTTAGATTTTTTTCTGAATTTACTTACAATATTGTCAGCATCAATATCGGGTGTAGTTTATAGGCAGCATAGTGATAGCAGTAATACCTCGTGCTGATGCCTGAATTGTTTGAAGGCATTTGTTCCACAAAAGAGAACACAAATGTAATAATTGGCATATTGAACATGAAGATGGAGGCTGGAGGGGTTATACATTTTGCATTGAGACTCAAAAGGACAAATTACATCACCCAGCACACAAAAAAAAATTCTTTATTAACTTTTTTAATATTTTATATATTCATATTTCATAGTTTTCATATGTTTTCAGGATTCTTAACATCTAAAAACTAAATATAAAATTGGTCTCCAAAAATACTGGAAAAATATATGTCTTGGTACCGTGTTGGCCAGTGGATGGAAAAATATTAAAATGTGAGAATCCTCAATGATTTATACTTGTCTTATGTATTGCATTATTCGTGTGTCCTCTTGTTAATAAATATTTGACTGTTCGGATCTCACGTTATTCTATGCCTGATGAAGAGATCTGAGTAGTATCAAAAGCTTGCAATTTGTTACCATCTTTTCAGTTAGCCATTAAGAGATATCAACCACTGAGGACTCTCAAATTTTAGTATTTTTCCCCAAAAATAGAAATGCTCAATTAACAATTAAACTACACCGTGTTCAAAATTATTATGCAGATGCTATTTTTCACTGATTTTCCTAAGGCTAGGTTCACATTGCATTAGTGCAATCCGTTTAGCGGATATGCTAACGGATTGCGCTAACGCAATGTCCAAAAAGGATTGCGTTTGGCAATCCCGCTAGCACAGATGCCCGATCTGCGCTAGCGAAGAACGGACCCTGAACGCTGCAAGCAGCATTCGAGGTCCATCCGAAAAAAAGGCACATCGCTGACGCATGCCGAAAAAGGATGATGCTACCTGTCAGAGGAGGTGCTTGAAGCTGGTTGCAATAGTGTGGTGGGAGTGCTTGATGAGAGAATACCAAATTGGGGTATTGTGAGAATCTCTTGATCTTGGTATACAGCTTTGGTGTGATTTTTGTGGAAAAACATTGGTTATCATTATACCCATAAAGGGGGTTTTGGTTGCCACTACTGTAAGGAGGGGAGGGAGCTGGATGTGGCTTGCGATACACTCTCAGAGCTGAATGTGGCTCACAACCAACTCTCAGAACTGAATGTGACTCTCAAGGTCAGGAAGGTTGGGAATTACTGCATTAGAGTATAAGTAAAATTGTATTGGACAAATCTCCCAATAATAGCAATATTTTTTACAATAATAAAATAACTCAAAATTCGCTGTTCCAAGATATTTTATACAATAGAGTTTTCAAACATTTTGTAGGTTGTAAAGAACTGAAAATGGTCATTTGTTGAATGTGCAGTATTAACAGGTCACAGTTACTGAAATCAAAAGCTTTTTTCTTCAACAACTTCTTAACAGGCCAAGTTACATGTTAACATAGGACCCCTTCTTTGATGTCACCTTCACAATTCTAGCATCCATTGAACTCGTAAGCTTTTCGATAATTTCTGATTTAATTTCTATGCAGGCTGTCAGAATAGCCTTCCAGAGCTGCTGCTTTGAGGTGAACTCCCTAAAGTGGCCTACCAGCCCTGGTGCAAAAAATGACTCTGCCATCTACTTGCTGACATCACAGCCTTGTGGGGACAAGGTGGCAATCCATCAACCATCCACTACTCCATGTGGACCATCATGGGTTGCATTGCACTAAACAATAAACAAGACTGTTTTAAAATTAGTCTTCGTATATATCTGGTCCCATTGTAACTATTTCTGCTTGTGAGCACTGTTTAGAGGTGGCAGAAAAGTAGGTTTGTGCACAACTGCAAGCTTCTAGAGGACAGTACACCTTGATATTTGCTGGACTCCAGAGGCACAAGCATCTTCAAATACGTGATTGCTGCTTTGTAATACTATTTTAGCAGAAGCTCTCTTAATCTGATGAATTTATCTGGCAGAAACCTTCCTCATTATGCCTTTATCTGTACAAACCAATCTGTGCTCTGCATCCGTCACAAATCCCTTCACTGTATGGTAATTGTGCTTAAGATTTTGTGAAATATCTAATGTTTTCATACCTTGTCTATGGCATTGCACTATTTGATGCTTTTCGGCAGCAGAGAGATCCTTATTTCTGCCATATTGCTTGAAACCTGTGACCTGCTTAATAATGTGGAATGGCCTTCTTAAATAGTTTTCCTTTAATTAGGCTCACCTGGCAAACTAATTATTGCAGGTGTTTGAGAATTATTTCAGTGATCCAAAGAGCCCTGAGATACAATGCCATTCATGAGTTTATTGAAAAACAAATAATTACATCTTTATTAGACTTAAATTCAATTTCTATAATAATTTGGAATGCAGTGTACTAATAGATGCATCAGCTAAGCTGCGTTCCACGTTTATTGCTTACTTATTATATCTTGCGAGGGAGGCATACTGTGCTGGTTCGGATTCATTTATTATTCTTGATTGGCTCATTAAAGACATTAATTCCTTAGATCCCAGGTCTCGTATAATGTTATGGAGCCAATGGAGCAGACACAGTTAGGTTACCTGACACTCTGCTGGGACTAGTATAACACAAAGATACATGCATTACAATTATAAACCAAGGCCGAGGATTAAATATGGTTTGGGCTTTTCCAAATGGGCCCAGGAGAAGCTCACGTTGAGAAGACCCCCTATTCCCTTATTACTGATGCACCATCTCTGAAGCTAGCGACACCGTGCTAGTAAACCCTAATCAGAAATAGCTGCTCTTTCTTCTTCATAATAAACATCCCTCATATTAATATATACGGGAAATGATTTAAGCTTTCCTGCATTTGTTACGTAACCACGAAAAGGAAAAATGCGAGGAAAGACAATCCAAGCTCCATCTATATGCAGGAAATTCCACTTAATTCTCAAGTGTCTTTCTCACCAGCCCTCGACTACAAAGGCAGCTTGTGATGTAACGTACCAAAATAGAACTGCAGTAAGTAACGTATATGTGTGTTTTGGGGAAATAATAGGATTTTAGATATATTGCTGCTCGTAGCTATATACATCTTACCATATGTACGAAAGAAAGGCAGCAGAAAAATCTCCCATTGCTTCCATATGGATTCTGGAATATATGGAGGTATAAGGGGCTGTACACTGGGTGCTATTTCACATGTCCATTCAGGGTTTACAAGGACATATTATGGCAGTATGCAAAAACCTCACGAATTGAAGGTTGACTATGACTTATGCTGAAGGGAGAAGTACAAGTGCTGTACTGATGGCAGCATCATGATATGTATAGAACATTGCACCCTTTAATTTTTGTTCTAGATGTTCTAAAATAGACAATGTTTAGCCACATATCCTAATGTTAATAAATGGTTCATGAGTCTGAAAGGCTTGGAAGTTCACACAATGGTCCCTCCCTACCATCAACATGTAAAAAGTAGGAGTTTTTAAGTAGCCCAAGTCTCATATGAACATGACTTACTATCCTAGGAAAAGAAGGCATATATTAGTATTATGATATAATATTTATTTCATTTACTTATATAGCACTATTAATTCCACTGGACTTTACAGACATCATCACTGTCCCCATTGGGTCTCACAATATAAATTATGGGAGGAAATAGGAAAACCCAAAGAAAACCCATGCAAACAAGGGGAGAACATACAAACTCCTTGCAGATGATGTTCTTGGTGGGATTTGAACCCAGAACCCCAGCACTGCAAGGCTACAGTGCAAATCACCGAGCCACCATGCAAAACTTGAGACAATAGAAGTTGTCTTAACATTTGTACAATATTCTGAGGTCTCTTGTTCTTTATTGCAGATTATTAATGGTGTTCATATAGAAAGTGTTTTTGTGTAGATTTTATTGCAGTAAATGCTTACTTTCCCCACCAAAATCCATGAGGCAAAATGCCTAAAAATTATGCCCCATAGTCTTCATGGGAAAACAACATTTCTGTTCATTAAGTCACATTTTTTTCAAAATTAGTTTTGTAAGTTACATGTCACTTAGAGGTTTCCGGGTGGATTCCACCCAAAAATTATGGCAGAAACCATCATTCTGATTAGCCATATGGATTTAATAAAATACTTGTCTTGAATTTCTTTCAGAAAAATTTGTAGCAAATACAAATCGGAAAACTTTCTTTGTAGCTATAAAGTCTATCTTCAAGGCCTTATACAAGAGTTGTATGGAGTCACAATATAGCACCAGTAGAGGTCCATGGCATCAGTCCTTATGATTTAATAAGGAGATATTGTGGTGATGTTCTCCTGTTGCCTAATACAGTGCCATAAGGAGGACTGAGCAGTGGATATAGTGCCTCCATATTCAGTGCTTGTATCCTTGATATCCTGCCCCAAATAAAAAGAATAGGCACATTAAGGCCACGTGCACATATAGAGTTTTTGGTGATTTTTTTACCTCAGTATCTGTAAGCCAAAACCAGGAGTGAGTGATAAATACAGAATTGGTGACATGTTTGTTATACACTATATCTCTGACTGTTCTGCTCCTGGTTTTGGCTTACAAATATGATGTGAAAAACCTCACCAAATACTCAACGTATGACTGTGGCCCAAATCAAAACTTGAAATAAAAGATACTTGCAATTAATAATAAAAATTTAGCTAAAACGTTTTTTCCTAAACGTTACTGCTTCATTTTTTAATGTAAAGTATTAGTAGTGTTCAGTTTATAACTTGACTTGAATTATTACTTTTCATGGTCTGTTACATAAGGTCATATTCATAGGTTTTGCTAAAATCTTTTCCTGTCTGCTACACTGCCTGTGAACTGCTGAGGGTCACTGTGGAGAGAAGTCGGCTACCTACTAGAATTTGACACCTTCAGAGAGAACCACCTGGCTTATCCTTCTGAAGGGTCTTGCATGACATATCAGATTGTTGGCATCTCCTCTGCTGCTAATGATATACTCAACATCTTGAATCGCACGAACATGTGTTCTACATTAAGATGCTGTGCTTAAGAGTCATAATCATTGCAAGCCAAGGTACTAACTTGATACAGGTGCCAAAAGAGGGGCACAATGTCCTCACATTTTATGCAATGTGTGCCAGTGGTAAAGTATCAAATATATCACATACTGTTTTATATAAACTCAGCTGAGTGCTAAAAAAGAAAAGATTAAAATCCATTTTGTGAAATAGATTCCGAATACATTTCTCACAAGGTGATGCATTTTACAGTTATATCAGCTCTATGGTTCAGACACACATGAGCAGTACAACTCCATACCATCTCCACGCCATAAAACACCAGCAATACAAGTCCATGGGCCTAGTCTGCCTAGTCTGCCCTCGTCACCTCCTATTCCATAATGAGACATACTGAGGTTTCCCAAAAAATTCAAGCTGCTCAAACTAAAATAATCATAGTATGCTCTAAGGCTGCGCAGAGATATTCTCCATTGAAGCATTGCCGTACATATAAAGCCTAACAGTTAATTTCATATACAGTGCCTTGCGAAAGTATTCGGCCCCCTGGAACGTTTCAACCTTTTCCCACATATCATGCTTCAAACATAAAGATACCAAACATAAATTTTTGGTGAAGAATCAACAACAAGTGGAACACAATTGTGACGTTGAACAAAATTTATTGGTTATTTTACATTTTTGTTCAAATTCAAAAACTGAAAAGTAGGGCGTGCAATATTATTCGGCCCTTTTACTTTCAGTGCAGCAAACTCACTCCAGAAGTTCATTGTCGATCTCTGAATGATCCAATGTTGTCCTAAATGCCTAATGATGATAAATATAATCCACCTGTGTGTAATCAAGTCTCCGTATAAGTGCACCTGCTCTGTGATAGTCTCAGGGTTCTGTTTGAAGCACAGAGAGCATCATGAAGACCAAGGAACACAACAGGCAGGTCTGTGATACTGTTGTGGAGAAGTTTAAAGCAGGATTTGGATACAAAATGATTTCTAAAACTTTAAACATCGCAAGGAGCACTGTGCAAGCGATCATATTGAAATGGAAGGAGTATCATACCACTGCAAGTCTACCAAGACCCAGTTGTCCCTCTAAACTTTCATCTCAAACAAGGAGAAGACTGAACAGAGATGCAGCCAAGATCACTCTGGATGAACTGCAGAGATCTACAGCTGAAATGGGACAGTCTGTCCATAGGACAACAATCAGTCATACACTGCACAAATCTGGCCTTTATGGAAGAGTGGCAAGAAGAAAGCCATTTCTCAAAGATATCTATACAAAGTGTTGTTTAAAGTTTGCAACAAGCCACCTGGGAGACACACCAAACATGTGGAAGAAGGTGCTCTGGTCAGATGAAACCAAAATCTAATTTTTTGGCAACAATGCCTAACGATATGTTTGGCACAAAGGCAACATAGCTCATCACCCTGAACACACCATCCCCACTGTCAAACATGGTGGTGGCAGCATCATGGTTTGGGCCTGCTTTTCTTCAGCAGGGACAGGGAAGATGGTTAAAATTGATGGAAAGATGGATGGAGCCAAATACAGGACCATTCTTGAAGAAAACCTGTTGGAGTCTGCAAAAGACCTGAGACTGGGATGGAGATTTGTCTTCCAACAAGACAATGATCCCAAATATAAAGCAAAATCTACAATGGAATGGTTCACAAATAAATGTATCCAGGTGTTAGAATGGCCAAGTCAAAGTCCAGACCTCAATCCAATCAAGAATTTGTGGAAAGAGCTGAAAACTGTTGTTCACAAACGATCTCCATAAAATCTTACTGAGCTCCAGCTGTTTGCCAAGGAGAAATGGGCAAAAATTTCAGTCTCTCAATGTACAAAACTGACAAGTGACTTGCAGCTGTAATCGCAGCAAAAGGTGGCGCAACAAAGTATTAAGTTAAAGGGGCCGAATAATATTGCACGCCCCACTTTTCAGTTTTTGAATTTCCCCAAAATTTAAAATAACCAATACATTTTGTTCATCTTCACAATTGTGTTCCACTTGTTCTTTCTTCACCAAAGATCAACAACAAATTTACATTTGGCATCTTTATGCTTGAAGCATCATATGTGGGAAAAGGTTGAAAAGTTCCAGGGGGCCGAATACTTTTGCAAGGCACTGTGTATATATATATATATATATATATATATATATATATATATATATATATATATATATATATATATATATATATATATATATATACATATACAGTGCCTTGCCTTTATATATATATGAATACATATATATATTGTGTTGGTGTATTGGTAGGTAGATAGATAGATAGATAGATAGATAGATAGATAGATAGAAGACAGGTAGATAGATACACTGAGGAACACATATTGATGGAAACAACTCATCCCACTGCACAATCTTTGATGTTTATTATGATTTATTCATAATTTGCTCTGCACATTTTTTTTTCATTTTTTTTTATTTCAGGATGTTGTAAGCATTATCATTACATGTTTTGCAAAAATGTAATATATGAGCGAGTTAAGCATTGTAAGCATTGAGATTTCATTATATTTCAACACTAAAGGTCGGATTGGGTTTGGGTTGAGGGATGGACTTAATATGGGAAGGTACATCCCCTTTTACCCATAGTGGGGGTGGTTCTCCAGAAATGTGGTTCCTATCCCATTACTTTATGACCTGGTCTAATATGTGATTACCTCATATATGCTGAATGCATTGCTTTTTATTCCATATGTGCTTCATAAGTCCTTAAGTTTTATGAATACAGAAACTTTTCAAAGATGTGACCCTCAAATGCATATGAAGCATGTGCAAAATCCAGATGCTGATGATGTATACACAGTCATGCATTACGGATTGGAACAAGATGGCTGCTGGTCTCCAATATGGCCGACACGCATGTGCAGAAATGTCTCAGTCTTATATTTTCTCTACCATTTGTACATTGCTGGTCTTCAATATGGCCAAAACACATGTGCAGACATGCTAGACCCCTTCCATTTTCCCGCTAGTGCTGGTTTACTTTGATCATGTGCAGTATGCCGTCACTATGGACTGTTGCATTTTTCTAATTTTCTATCATGGTAGGCTGCCTTCATTTTTGTATGTGTATTGGAGGATTGGTTTATGCCTGGGATTCTATGCACTTCTCCACCCACCCTTTTTTCTGGTGCTTGCCTTGATTTTTTTTTAGATAGATTTAAAAATTTGGAAAAAATATTTTTTTTATTCTAAAATGCTTTGAAAGGGGTTTTCTTGTTTCAGCATTTAGCGGCATATAAAAGTTTGGGCACCCCTGGTTAAAATAACTGTTATTGTGAACAATTAAGTAAGTTGAATATATTTTCATCTTTTACATTTTGAAAATTACATAAAGGAAAATGGGCAAATGCAAACGTTTTGGCACCCTGCATATTTAGCCCCTAGTAGCACCCCCTTTTGTAAGTATCACAGCTTGTAAATGTTTTTTTGTAACCAGACAAGAGTCTTTCAATTCTTCCCTAGAAAATAATTCCAGTTCTATGAGATTCCTGGAATGACTTGCATTCACTGCTATGTTGACTTCTAGCCACAGATTTTCAATGATGTTCAGATCAGGGGACTGTGAGGGACATTGTAAAACTATCAGCTTGTACCTTTTGAGATTGTCTATTGTGGATTTTTACTCGTGTTTAGGATCATTATTGTTGCATGTACTCCTCTCAGTATATGAGGGCGATACAAAGGCAACGTGAGATCTTTTTGGAATCCTGGGGAAATCTTACTCAGGGTGATCATTAATTTTAATTCTTCACAGTAGAGGGGAGGTAACGGTTTACCGCCACACAGCTATGACATAGTTCTGAGCTGAAGCAGATCACAAGGGTTTTATTCAAACTTTTGATCATGCAGAATCAATTTTCCTCATGCAATGCTTCATCAACATACAGTATATGAAAATATCCTTACAGATAACTTCTCTTCACAGATAACTTAGTTTCACACACAGTGTCTTAACCTAAGTGGAACTGTACCTTGCTCATGCAGTGAGGTGAGGGGAGGAGAATGAGTCTGGTGCTGTAGCTCTCTCACTTCTATCTTGAGGTAATAAAGATGCTCCTGGTTGTCCTGACTGCTTCTATGATTACAAAAATAGCTTGTGTGGAAGAACTGGTCTAAACAGCTTGTTTGATTTCAGTCTGACAGGAGACTTTCTAGCACTCATCTTACTTTTGGATGTCCAGGACACAATAACAACCTTCCCAGTGTCCCCGGGGATGAGCTAACCACTTTGGTCTGCCATAACAATTGTGACCCCTACAGTTGCTGACTGATTCTAAATCAAAAGTGCAGCTTCTATCTGTCACATTATCCATTTGTAGACGCCATCCTCTTGTTAACTTCAGCTTTTTAACAGATGGTGTTATGTTTTGAATCAAGAATTTGTTGAAATTTCATTGAATCCATTCTTCATTCTACCAATGAAATGTTCTCCATGCCATTGGCTACAACACAACCCCAAAGCATGATTGATCCACACCCATGCTTAACCCCTCTGTGACCTTAGACGTACTATCCCGTCGAGGTGCCCTGGGCTTATCTGACCCTGGACGGGATAGTACGTCATAGCCGATCGCCCGCGCTCACGGGGGGAGCGCGGCCGATCGCGGCCGGGTGTCAGCTGCTTATCGCAGCTGACATCCGGCACTATGTGCCAGGAGCGGTCACGGACCGCCCCCGGCACATTAACCCCTGGCACACCGCGATCAAAGATGATCGCGATGTGCCGGCGGTGCAGGGAAGCACCGCGCAGGGAGGGGGCTCCCTGCGGGCTTCCCTGAGACCCCCGGAGCAACGCGATGTGATCGCGTTGCTGCGAGGGTCTCACCTCCCTCCCTGCTTCCTCCAGCCCCGGATCCAAGATGGCCGCGGATCCGGGTCCTGCAGGGAGGGAGGTGGCTTCACAGAGCCTGCTCAGAGCAGGCACTGTGAAGGCTGCAGCGCTGCATGTCAGATCAGTGATCTGACAGAGTGCTGTGCAAACTGTCAGATCACTGATCTGTGATGTCCCCCCCTGGGACAAAGTAAAAAAGTAAAAAAAAAAATTTCCAAATGTGTAAAAAAAAATAAAAAAAAATATTCCAAAATAATGAAGAAAAAAAAAAAATATTATTCCCATAAATACATTTCTTCATCTAAATAAAAAAAAAACCAATAAAAGTACACATATTTAGTATCGCCGCGTCCGTAACGGCCCGACCTATAAAACTGTCCCACTAGTTAACCCCTTCAGTAAACACCGTAAGAAAAAAAAAAAAAAACGAGGCAAAAAACAACGCTTTATTATCATACCGCCGAACAAAAAGTGGAATAGCACGCGATCAAAAGGACAGATATAAATAACCATGGTACCGCTGAAAGCGTCATATTGTCCCGCAAAAAACGAGCCACCATACAGCATCATCAGCAAAAAAATAACAAAGTTATAGTCCTGAGAATAAAGCGATGCAAAAATAATTATTTTTTCTGTAAAATAGTTTTTATCGTATAAAAGCGTCAAAATATAAAAAAATGATATAAATGAGGTATCGCTGTAATCGTACTGACCCGAAGAATAAAACTGATTTATCAATTTTACCAAACGCAGAACGGTATAAACGCCTCCCCCAATAGAAATTCATGAATAGCTGGTTTTTGGTCATTCTTCCTCACAAAAATCAGAATAAAAAGCGATCAAAAAATGTCACGTGCCCGAAAATGATTTCAATAAAAACGTCAACTCGTCCCACAAAAAACAAGACCTCACATGACTCTGTGGACCAAAATATGGAAAAATTATAGCTCTCAAAATGTGGTATTGCAAAAAATATTTTTTGCAATAAAAAGGGTCTTTCAGTGTGTGACAGCTGCCAATCATAAAAATCCGCTAAAAAACTCGCTATAAAAGTAAATCAAACCCCCCTTCATCACCCCCTTAGTTAGGGAAAAATAAAAAAAAATGTATTTATTTCCATTTTCCCATTAGGGCTAGGGTTAGGGCTAGGGTTAGGGTTAGGGCTAGGGTTAGGGTTAGGGCTAGGGTTAGGGTTAGGGCTAGGATTAGGGTTAGGGCTAGGGTTAGGGCTAGGGCTAGGGTTAGGGCTAGTGTTAGGGTTAGGGCTAGGGTTAGGGTTAGGGCTAGGGTTAGGGTTAGGGTTAGGGCTAGGGTTAGGGCTAGGGTTAGGGTTAGGGCTAGGATTAGGGCTAGGGTTAGGGCTAGGGTTAGGGCTAGGGTTAGGGCTAGGGTTAGGGTTGGGGCTACAGTTAGGGTTGGGGCTAAAGTTAGGGTTAGGGTTTAGATTACATTTACAGTTGGGAATAGGGTTGGGATTAGGGTTAGGGGTGTGTCAGGGTTAGAGGTGTGGTTAGGGTTACCGTTGGAATTAGGGTTAGGGGTGTGTTTAGATTAGGGTTTCAGTTATAATTGGGGGGTTTCCACTGTTTCGGCACATCAGGGTCTCTCCAAACACGACATGGCGTCCGATCTCAATTCCAGCCAATTCTGCGTTGAAAAAGTAAAACAGTGCTCCTTCCGTTCCGAGCTCTCCTGTGTGCCCAAACAGGGGTTTACCCTCACATATGGGGTATCAGCGTACTCAGGACAAATTGACAACAACTTTTGTGGACCAATTTCTCCTGTTACCCTTGGGAAAATACAAAACTGGGGGCTAAAAAATAATTTTTGTGGGAAAACAAAAAGATTTTTTATTTTCACGGCTCTGCGTTATAAACTGTAGTGAAACACTTGGGGGTTCAAAGTTCTCACAACACATCTAGATAAGTTCATTGAGGGGTCTAGTTTCCAATATGGGGTCACTTGTGGGGGGTTTCTACTGTTTAGGTACATTAGGGGCTCTGCAAACGCAATGTGACGCCTGCAGACCAATCCATCTAAGTCTGCATTCCAAATTATGCTCCTTCCCTTCCGAGCCCTCCCATGCGCCCAAACGGTGGTTCCCCCCCACATATCGGGTATCAGCGTACTCAGGACAAATTGGACAACAACATTTAGGGTCCAATTTCTCCTGCTAACCTTGGAAAAATACAAAACTGGGGGCTAAAATATAATTTTTGTGGAAAAAAAAATATTTTTTATTTGCACGGCTCTGCGTTATAAACTGTAGTGAAATACTTGGGGGTTCAAAGCTCTCACAACACATCAAGATGAGTTCCTTAGGGGGTCTACTTTCCAAAATGGTGTCACTTGTGGGGGGTTTCTACTGTTTAGGTACATTAGGGGCTCTGCAAACGCAATGTGACGCCTGCAGACCATTCCATCTAAGTCTGCATTCCAAATGGCGCTCCTTCCCTTCCGAGCCCTCCCATGCGCCCAAACGGTGGTTCCCCCCCACATATGGGGTATCAGCGTACTCAGGACAAATTGGACAACAACTTTTGGGGTCCAATTTCTCCTGTTACCCTAGGGAAAATACAAAACTGGGGGCTAAAAAATAATTTTTGTGGGAAAAAAATTTTGTTTTATTTTTATGGCTCTGCATTATAAACTTCTGTGAAGCCCTTGGTGGGTCAAAGTGCTCACCACACATCCAGATAAGTTCCTTAGGGGGTCTACTTTCCAAAAGGGTGTCACTTGTGGGGGGTTTCAATGTTTAGGCACATCAGTGGCTCTCCAAACGCAACATGGCGTCCTATCTCAATTCCTGTCAATTTTGCATTGAAAAGTCAAACGGCGCTCCTTCCCTTCCGAGCTCTCCCATGCGCCCAAACAGTGGTTTACTGCCACATATGGGGTATCAGCGTACTCAGGACAAATTGGACAACAACTTTTGGGGTCCATTTTCTCCTGTTACCCTTGGTAAAAAAAAAACAAATTGGAGCTGAAGTAAATTTTTTGTGTAAAAAAGTTAAATGTTCATTTTTATTTAAACATTCCAAAAATTCCTATTAAACACCTGAAGGGTTAATAAACTTCTTGAATGTGGTTTTGAGCACCTTGAGGGGTGCAGTTTTTAGAATGGTGTCACACTTGGGCATTTTCTATCATATAGACCCCTCAAAATGACTTCAAATGAGACGTGGTCCCTAAAAAAAATGGTGTTGTAAACATGAGAAATTGCTGGTCAACTTTTAACCCTTATAACTCCCTAACAAAAAAAAATTTGGTTCCAAAATTATGCTGATGTAAAGGAGACATGTGGGAAATGTTACTTATTAAGTATTTTGTGTGACATATCTCTGTGATTTAATTGCATAAAAATTCAAAGTTTGAAAATTGCGATATTTTCAAAATTTTCGCCAAATTTCCGTTTTTTTCACAAATAAACGCAGGTACTATCAAAGAAATTTTACCACTATCATGAAGTACAATATGTCACGAGAAAACAATGTCAGAATCACCAGGATCCGTTGAAGCGTTTCGGAGTTATAACCTCATAAAGGGACAGTGGTCAGAATTGTAAAAATTGGCCTGGTCATTGACGTGCAAACCACCCTTGGGGGTTAAGGGGTTAATGGTTGGCAAGATATCTTTTTCCTGAAATGCTGTGCCCTTTTTCTGCACACGTACCTTTGATCATTGTGGCCAAAGAGTTATATTTTAACCTCATCAGTCCACAAGAATTGTTTGCAAAATGCATCAGACTTGTTTAGATGTTCTTTTCCATTCTTCTGACACTGAATTTTATGGTGAGGAAGCAGCACAAGTTTTCTTCCGATGACTCTACCATGAAGGCCATATTTGTGCAAGTGTCTCTGAACAATAGAACAATGTACCACAACACCAGAGTCTGTTAATCTTTCTAAAAGTCTTTTGCAGTCAAGCGGGGGTTCTGATTTACCTCTCTAGTAGGGTTGAGCGACCTTGACCTTTTTAGAGTCGAGCCGTGTTTCGCGAAACCCGACTATCTTAGAAGTCGAGTCGAGTGGAATCGGCCGATTATCGCGAAAAGTCGGGTATCGCCCGAAACACGAAACCCAATGCAAGTCAATGGGGGAGCATAGTCGGCAGTGAGTGGAGGCCAGGAAAACACCTACACTGCCCATTTTAATGGCAAAAACATCCATTCTTGTTAAAGAAGCTTGTCAATCGTAATTTACCTTATAATAATTGGAAGGCATTTGAAATTGGGGGTCATTTGGCTAAAGTTGTGGGGGGTAGGGCTGGTTCAAGTAATTAGTGGGCCCAGTAAATCTGGACCATGTCACGGCAGTGGAGCAGGGAGAGGTAAGTATTTCAACTTTGCAAGTGCTGTGATCCTGAGCAAGCAGGGGGGGCCCACTCGTTGGCATTGGCACTGGCACAGGGCCCCTCAAAGTACAGCGGTGTGTTTGCACGGCGGGGGCGCCTCCCACCGGCAGCAACACTTTTGCGTACTATGAGAGGCCCTGTGCCAGTGACGTCGCCAACTAGTATTCCTCCCCCCACCTGATGAAGGAACCTGCACTTTCATCTGCACCTTCCTCTTTGTCCCCGTGTAAGGTGGTATGGTATGCGGGAAGAGGAACCTGACTTTCAGCAGGGTCACAATCTTGCTGTGTAGCGTGCACGGGGAATTTTGCGTTATGGGTCAAAGTACCAGCAGACTCATCTATCACTGGCTGGGCAATGGGCAGGATGAGGAGGAAACACAGATATAGGCCCAAAGAATAAAGTGGGCTAAATGCAGTTCAAAATTGGTAACACAGGACTAACCAGGGGGCATTGCAGTGGAGGACAACTGGAATGAGAGGCTGACACAGAGAGTAGGCCCAAATCAGTAAGTAGTCGAAATGCAGTTCAAAATTGGCAACCGTAGTAAACAAGCGGCACAGCTTTGTTCAGTGGAGGAGAACAGCAAGGAGTGGCAGACACCGATAGTAGACCCCAACCCAACTAGTAGGCAAAATGCAGTCTAACATTAACAACTACTTAACGAGAGCCTGAAAATGGAATTTCAGGACAGGAAACCAGGAGAACAGCAAGGAGTGGCAGACACCGATAGTAGGCCCCAAACCAACTAGTACGCCAAATGCAGTTGTTCCATTTAACTACAATTTAATGAGAGCCTGAAGATAGAAGTTCAGGAAAGGCAACCTGGAGAACACCTTGGAGTGTAACACACCATCTCTCTACACCCCATACCCAATTTGTAGGCCTAATGCAGTGTAGTTTCCAACAACTACTAAACGAGAGCATGAAGATCGAAGCAATGGAGAGGAAACCTGGGGAACACCTTGGAGTGTAACACACCATCTCTCTACACCCCATACCCAATTTGTAGGCCTAATGCAGCGTAGTTTCCAACAACTACTAAACGCGAGCATGAAGATTGAAGCAATGGAGAGGAAACCTGGGGAACACCTTGGAGTGTAACACACCATCTCTCTACACCCCAAACCCAATTTGTAGGCCTAATGCAGCGTAGTTTCCAACAACTACTAAACGCGAGCATGAAGATTGAAGCAATGGAGAGGAAACCTGGGGAACACCTTGGAGTGGAACACACCATCTCTCTACACCCCATACCCAATTTGTAGGCCTAATGCAGCGTAGTTTCCAACAACTACTAAACGCGAGCATGAAGATTGAAGCAATGGAGAGGAAACCTGGGGAACACCTTGGAGTGTAACACACCATCTCTCTACACCCCATACCCAATTTGTAGGCCTAATGCAGCGTAGTTTCCAACAACTACTAAACGAGAGCATGAAGATTGAAGCAATGGAGAGGAAACCTGGGGAACACCTTGGAGTGGAACACACCATCTCTCTACACCCCATACCCAATTTGTAGGCCTAATGCAGCATAGTTTCCAACAACTACTAAACGAGAGCATGAAGATTGAAGCAATGGAGAGGAAACCTGGGGAACACCTTGGAGTGGAACACACCATCTCTCTACACCCCATACCCAATTTGTAGGCCTAATGCAGCGTAGTTTCCAACAACTACTAAACGAGAGCATGAAGATTGAAGCTCAGGAAAGGCAACCTGGAGAACACCTTGGAGTGGAACACACCATCTCTCTACACCCCATACCCAATTTGTAGGCCTAATGCAGCGTAGTTTCCAACAACTACTAAACGCGAGCATGAAGATTGAAGCAATGGAGAGGAAACCTGGGGAACACCTTGGAGTGGAACACACCATCTCTCTACACCCCATACCCAATTTGTAGGCCTAATGCAGCGTAGTTTCCAACAACTACTAAACGAGAGCATGAAGATTGAAGCTCAGGAAAGGCAACCTGGAGAACACCTTGGAGTGGAACACACCATCTCTCTACACCCCATACCCAATTTGTAGGCCTAATGCAGCGTAGTTTCCAACAACTACTAAACGAGAGCATGAAGATTGAAGCTAAGGAAAGGCAACCTGGAGAACACCTTGGAATGGAACACACCATCTCTCTACACCCCATACCCAATTTGTAGGCCTAATGCAGCGTAGTTTCCAACAACTACTAAACGAGAGCATGAAGATTGAAGCAATGGAGAGGAAACCTGGGGAACACCTTGGAGTGGAACACACCATCTCTCTACACCCCATACCCAATTTGTAGGCCTAATGCAGCGTAGTTTCCAACAACTACTAAACGAGAGCATGAAGATTGAAGCAATGGAGAGGAAACCTGGGGAACACCTTGGAGTGGAACACACCATCTCTATACACCCCATACCCAATATGTAGGCCTAATGCAGCGTAGTTTCCAACAACTACTAAACGAGAGCATGAAGATTGAAGCAATGGAGAGGAAACCTGGGGAACACCTTGGAGTGGAACACACCATCTCTCTACACCCCATACCCAATTTGTAGGCCTAATGCAGCGTAGTTTCCAACAACTACTAAACGAGAGCATGAAGATTGAAGCAATGGAGAGGAAACCTGGGGAACACCTTGGAGTGGAACACACCATCTCTCTACACCTCATACCCAATTTGTAGGCCTAATGCAGCGTAGTTTCCAACAACTACTAAACAAGAGCATGAAGATTGAAGCTCAGGAAAGGCAACCTGGAGAACACCTTGGAGTGGAACACACCATCTCTCTACACCCCATACCCAATTTGTAGACCTAATGCAGCGTAGTTTCCAACAACTACTAAACGCGAGCATGAAGATTGAAGCAATGGAGAGGAAACCTGGGGAACACCTTGGAGTGGAACACACCATCTCTCTACACCCCATACCCAATTTGTAGGCCTAATGCAGCGTAGTTTCCAACAACTACTAAACGAGAGCATGAAGATTGAAGCTCAGGAAAGGCAACCTGGAGAACACCTTGGAGTGGAACACACCATCTCTCTACACCCCATACCCAATTTGTAGGCCTAATGCAGCGTAGTTTCCAACAACTACTAAACGAGAGCATGAAGATTGAAGCTCAGGAAAGGCAACCTGGAGAACACCTTGGAGTGGAACACACCATCTCTCTACACCCCATACCCAATTTGTAGACCTAATGCAGCGTAGTTTCCAACAACTACTAAACGCGAGCATGAAGATTGAAGCAATGGAGAGGAAACCTGGGGAACACCTTGGAGTGGAACACACCATCTCTCTACACCCCATACCCAATTTGTAGGCCTAATGCAGCGTAGTTTCCAACAACTACTAAACGAGAGCATGAAGATTGAAGCTCAGGAAAGGCAACCTGGAGAACACCTTGGAGTGGAACACACCATCTCTCTACACCCCATACCCAATTTGTAGGCCTAATGCAGCGTAGTTTCCAACAACTACTAAACGAGAGCATGAAGATTGAAGCAATGGAGAGGAAACCTGGGGAACACCTTGGAGTGGAACACACCATCTCTCTACACCCCATACCCAATTTGTAGGCCTAATGCAGCGTAGTTTCCAACAACTACTAAACGAGAGCATGAAGATTGAAGCAATGCAGAGGAAACCTGGGGAACACCTTGGAGTGGAACACACCATCTCTCTACACCCTATACCCAATTTGTAGGCCTAATGCAGCGTAGTTTCCAACAACTACTAAACGAGAGCATGAAGATTGAAGCAATGGAGAGGAAACCTGGGGAACACCTTGGAGTGGAACACACCATCTCTCTACACCCCATACCCAATTTGTAGGCCTAATGCAGCGTAGTTTCCAACAACTACTAAACGAGAGCATGAAGATTGAAGCAATGGAGAGGAAACCTGGGGAACACCTTGGAGTGGAACACACCATCTCTCTACACCCCATACCCAATTTGTAGGCCTAATGCAGTGTAGTTTCCAACAACTACTAAACGAGAGCATTAAGATCGAAGCAATTGCGAGGAAACCTGGTGCACACCTTGGGAGGCAGACACCGTTAGTAGGCCCTACCAAAGTTGTACACCCAATGCAGTTTTAAAATTCCTAGAGGCTGAAAACAAGACTATTGACGCTCAGCTTTTTTCAAAGGAACACAGCTGAATTGAGTGGCGCAGACAGACACAGGTAGTAGGACTCAAACCAAAAATGTGGCTCACTGCAGCAGAAAAAAGTTACAGGGGTACACAAGCTGCAGTGCTCTGGGCAGTGGAGGACAATTTCAATAGTGAACCGCAGACAGACTTTGTACGCCTACTATTAAAAAAAGGATGCTCTATGCAATTATAAATAGGTTCCAGGGGTCCACGGGCAGCAGTGGTGTGGTCAGTGGACGAGTATTTGAAGGAGGGACCGCAGACAGGCGTAGTAGGCCTAACATAACAAAATTAGGCTGTAGACACTGTAAAATTGGTTCCAGGGGTACACGGGCAGCAGTGTTGTGGTCAGCGGAGGAAAATTGGAATTAGGGACTGCAGACAGACTTTGTAGGCTTTCCCCTGTGGACCATGCATCCAACACATTAACCCAGTGCGCAGTAATGGACACGTAACTTTTTGTGGACATGCCTACTGGTCCATGCGTCTCTTGTCAGGTGCACCTTTCTACTGTGTGATTGCCTGAGTGCTATGACAATGCAGACTTTTTCATGCCGGTGGAGGGCTGGGATGGCTTTTCTCGCAAAAGAAATGTCGACTGGGTAGCTTGACCGGTGCACAGCGTAGTTCATCTGGGCTTTCTAAATATAAAACAAAGAAAAAAAGGAGGCTACATGCACTTTCAGCTGGGTTCCAGGGGTACACGGCCAGCATTGGTCTGGTCAGTGGAGAACTATTGGAAGGAAGGACCGCAGACACGCTTCGAAGGCCTAACATAATAACAGATGGCTGTAGGCAATTTTAAATTGGTTCCAGGGGAACACAGGCAGCAGTGGTGTGGTCAGTGGAGGCCTAGTGGAAGGAGTGACCGCAGACAGGCATCGAAGGCCTAAAATAATAACACATGGCTGTAGGCAATTTTAAATTGGTTCCAGGGGTACACGGGCAGCAGTGGTGTGGTCAGTGGAGGCATATTGTAAGGAGTGACCGCAGACAGGCATCGAAGGCCTAAAATAATAACACATGGCTGTAGGCAATTTTAAATTGGTTCCAGGGGAACACGGGCAGCAGTGGCCTGGTCAGTGTAGTAGTAGTAGAAAGAACGGACCGCAGACAGGCATCGAAGGCCTAAAATAAAAAAATTGGGCTGGCTGTAGGCAATTTTAAATTGGTTCCAGGGGTACACGGGCAGCAGTGGTGTGGTCAGTGGAGGCATATTGTAAGGAGTGACCGCAGACAGGCATCGAAGGCCTAAAATAATAACACATGGCTGTAGGCAATTTTAAATTGGTTCCAAGGGTACACGGGCAGCAGTGGTGTGGTCAGTGGAGGCCTAGTGGAAGGAGTGACCGCAGACAGGCATCGAAGGCCTAAAATAATAACACATGGCTGTAGGCAATTTTAAATTGGTTCCAGGGGTACACGGGCAGCAGTGGTGTGGTCAGTGGAGGCATATTGTAAGGAGTGACCGCAGACAGGCATCGAAGGCCTAAAATAATAACACATGGCTGTAGGCAATTTTAAATTGGTTCCAGGGGAACACGGGCAGCAGTGGCCTGGTCAGTGTAGTAGTAGTAGAAAGAACGGACCGCAGACAGGCATCGAAGGCCTAAAATAAAAAAATTGGGCTGGCTGTAGGCAATTTTAAATTGGTTCCAGGGGTACACGGGCTGCAGTGGTGTGGTCAGTGGAGGCATATTGTAAGGAGTGACCGCAGACAGGCATCGAAGGCCTAAAATAATAACACATGGCTGTAGGCAATTTTAAATTGGTTCCAGGGGTACACGGGCAGCAGTGGTGTGGTCAGTGGAGGCCTAGTGGAAGGAGTGACCGCAGACAGGCATCGAAGGCCTAAAATAATAACACATGGCTGTAGGCAATTTTAAATTGGTTCCAGGGGAACACGGGCAGCAGTGGCCTGGTCAGTGTAGTAGTAGTAGAAAGAACGGACCGCAGACAGGCATCGAAGGCCTAAAATAAAAAAATTGGGCTGGCTGTAGGCAATTTTAAATTGGTTCCAGGGGTACACGGGCAGCAGTGGTGTGGTCAGTGGAGGCATATTGTAAGGAGTGACTGCAGACAGGCATCGAAGGCCTAAAATAATAACACATGGCTGTAGGCAATTTTAAATTGGTTCCAGGGGTACACGGGCAGCAGTGGTGTGGTCAGTGGAGGCCTAGTGGAAGGAGTGACCGCAGACAGGCATCGAAGGCCTAAAATAATAACACATGGCTGTAGGCAATTTTAAATTGGTTCCAGGGGAACACGGGCAGCAGTGGCCTGGTCAGTGTAGTAGTAGTAGAAAGAACGGACTGCAGACAGGCATCGAAGGCCTAAAATAAAAAAATTGGGCTGGCTGTAGGCAATTTTAAATTGGTTCCAGGGGTACACGGGCAGCAGTGGTGTGGTCAGTGGAGGCATATTGTAAGGAGTGACCGCAGAAAGGCATCGAAGGCCTAAAATAATAACACATGGCTGTAGGCAATTTTAAATTGGTTCCAGGGGTACACGGGCAGCAGTGGTGTGGTCAGTGGAGGCATATTGTAAGGAGTGACCGCAGACAGGCATCGAAGGCCTAAAATAATAACACATGGCTGTAGGCAATTTTAAATTGGTTCCTGGGGTACACGGGCAGCAGTGGTGTGGTCAGTGGAGGCCTAGTGGAAGGAGTGACCGCAGACAGGCATCGAAGGCCTAAAATAATAACACATGGCTGTAGGCAATTTTAAATTGGTTACAGGGGTACACGGGCAGCAGTGGTGTGGTCAGTGGAGGCATAGTGGAAGGAGTGACCGCAGACAGGCTTCGAAGGCCTAACATAACAAAAATGTCAATACAATGGTATTGTCAGTGGCAGGCATTGAAGGATGTCAGCGCATAGACTCAACATTGGTGGAGCTGTGAGATAATTTTGCAAGTGGTAGAGCACTGTTTGAGCTGGGGGGGGGAGCTGTCTTGTGGCTGGCGGTACAGGCCCAGGGCCCCTCATATTACAACGGTGTGTCTGACGTTGGGTGCGCACCACCACCGCCAGAGACACTTTATTGTACTAGGAGCGACCCAGTGGCAGTGCCGTCGACCAAAAGCGGGCACACCCACCTCTTCAGACAAACAGCACTCTCATGGGTGCTGGCGCCAAGTGTCGATACCATGGCCCCGTGTGGGGAGTTTGGCCATTTAGTGAGGTGTAAACATGTCGTATGCTGGACAATCAGGTGCAGAAAATTACGAGATTGGAAAAGTCATTCAGAATAGTCCACAGGCAAGACCTTTTCATAGGAAAGCTAGGTGTGAGCCGGGCAAGGTGGGGCAAAAGATTTCAAAATCCAGTTGTGGTTCATTTTAATGAAGGTTAGATCATCTACATTTTGGGTAGCCAGACGAGTCCTTTTTTCTGTTAGTATTGAACCTGCAGCACTGAATACTCTTTCTGATAGGACACTAGCTGCCGGGCAAGCAAGCTCCTGCAATGCATATTCTGCCAATTCTGGCCAGGTGTCTAATTTGGAAGCCCAGTAATCAAATGGGAATGACGGTTGAGGGATAACGTCGATAAGGGATGAAAAATAGTTTGTAACCATACTGGACAAATGTTGTCTCCTGTCACTTTGAATTGATGCTGCAGTACCTGTCCTGTCTGCGGTCATAGCAAAATCACTCCACAACCTGGTCAGAAAACCCCTCTGGCCAACGCCACTTCTGATTTCTGCCCCTCTAACACCTCTGGTCTGCTGGCCCCTGCAGCTCGTGTGAGAACGATCACGGGCGCTGTGTGCAGGGAATGCCAGAAGCAAACGGTCAACAAGAGTTGATTGTTTGGTTGCTAATATTAGTTCCAAGTTCTCATGTGGCATTATATTTTGCAATTTGCCTTTATAGCGAGGATCAAGGAGGCAGGCCAACCAGTAATCGTCATCGTTCATCATTTTAGTTATGCGTGTGTCCCTTTTGAGGATACGTAAGGCATAATCCGCCATGTGGGCCAAAGTTCCAGTTCTCAAACCTGCGGTTGTGCTTGGTTGAGGGGCAGTTTCAGGCAAATCCACGTCACTTGTGTCCCTCCAAAAACTAGAACCCGGCCTTGCCGCGCCACCAATTTCCAGTGGCCCCGGAAAAGCTTCCTCATTAAAAATATAATCATCCCCATCATCCTCCTCATCCTCCTCCTCCTCTTCGCCCGCTACCTCGTCCTGTACACTGCCCTGGCCAGACAATGGCTGACTGTCATCAAGGCTTTCCTCTTCCTCAGCTGCAGACGCCTGATCCTTTATGTGCGTCAAACTTTGCATCAGCAGACGCATTAGGGGGATGCTCATGCTTATTATGGCGTTGTCTGCACTAACCAGCCGTGTGCATTCCTCAAAACACTGAAGGACTTGACACATGTCTTGAATCTTCGACCACTGCACACCTGACAACTCCATGTCTGCCATCCTACTGCCTGCCCGTGTATGTGTATCCTCCCACAAAAACATAACAGCCCGCCTCTGTTCGCACAGTCTCTGAAGCATGTGCAGTGTTGAGTTCCATCTTGTTGCAACGTCTATGATTAGGCGATGCTGGGGAAGGTTCAAAGAACGCTGATAGGTCTGCATACGGCTGGAGTGTACGGGCGAACGGCGGATATGTGAGCAAAGTCCACGCACTTTGAGGAGCAGGTCGGATAACCCCGGATAACTTTTCAGGAAGCACTGCACCACCAGGTTTAAGGTGTGAGCCAGGCAAGGAATGTGTTTCAGTTGGGAAAGGGAGATGGCAGCCATGAAATTCCTTCCGTTATCACTCACTACCTTGCCTGCCTCAAGATCTACAGTGCCCAGCCACGACTGCGTTTCTTTCTGCAAGAACTCGGACAGAACTTCCGCGATGTGTCTGTTGTCGCCCAAACACTTCATAGCCAATACAGCCTGCTGACGTTTGCCAGTAGCTGCCCCATAATGGGAGACCTGGTGTGCAACAGTGGCAGCTGCGGATGGAGTGGTTGTGCGACTGCGGTCTGTGGACGAGCTCTCGCTTCTGCAGGAGGACGAAGAGGAGGAGGAGGGGGTGCGAACGGCTACAGCCAACTGTTTCCTAGACCGTGGGCTAGGCAGAACTGTCCCAAACTTGCTGTCCCCTGTGGACCCTGCATCCACAACATTCACCCAGTGTGCCGTGATGGACACGTAACGTCCCTGGCCATGCCTACTGGTCCATGCATCTGTTGTCAGGTGCACCTTTGTGCTCACAGATTGCCTGAGTGCATGGACGATGCACTCTTTAACATGCTGGTGGAGGGCTGGGATGGCTTTTCTGGAAAAAAAGTGTCGACTGGGTAGCTCGTAGCGTGGTACAGCGTAGTCCATCAGGGCTTTGAAAGCTTCGCTTTCAACTAACCGGTAGGGCATCATCTCTAACGAGATTAGTCTAGCTATGTGGGCGTTCAAACCCTGTGTACGCAGATGCGAGGCTAAGTACTTCCTTTTTCTAACCATAGTCTCATGTAGGGTGAGCTGGACTGGAGAGCTGGAGATCGTGGAACTAGCGGGGGTGCCGGTGGACATGGCAGACTGAGAGACGGTGGGAGATGGTATTGTTGCCGCCGGTGCCCTAGATGCAGTGTTTCCTACTACGAAACTGGTGATTCCCTGACCCTGACTGCTTTGGCCTGGCAAAGAAACCTGCACAGATACTGCAGGTGGTGCGGAAAATGGTGGCCCTACACTGCCGGAAGGGATGTTGCGTTGCTGACTAGCTTCATTGGCCGAGGGTGCTACAACCTTAAGGGACGTTTGGTAGTTAGTCCATGCATTGTGGTTAAATGTCTATGCATGCAACTTGTATTGAGACTTTTCAGATTCTGTCCTCTGCTTAAGGTAGTTGAACATTTTTGACAGATGACTTTGCGCTGATCAATTGGATGTTGTTTAAAAAAATGCCAGACTGCACTCTTTCTAGCATCGGATACCTTTTCAGGCATTGCAGACTGAGCTTTAACCGGATGGCCACGCTGTCCTCCAACAGGTTTTGGCTTTGCCACGCGTTTTGGGCAAGATACGGGCCCGGCAGATGGAACCTGTTGCGATGTTGATGCCTGCTGCGGCCCCTCCTCCTCCGCTTCAGAACTGCTGCCGCCTGCACCCTGTTCCCCCAATGGCTGCCAATCGGGGTCAAGAACTGGGTCATCTATTACCTCTTCTTGTAGCTCGTGTGCAACTTCGTCTGTGTCACCGTGTCGGTCGGTGGTATAGCGTTCGTGATGGGGCAACATAGTCTCATCAGGGTCTGATTCTTGATCATTACCCTGCGAGGGCAATGTTGTGGTCTGAGTCAAAGGACCAGCATAGTAGTCTGGCTGTGGCTGTGCATCAGTGCACTCCATGTCAGATTCAACTTGTAATGGGCATGGACTGTTAACTGCTTCACTTTCTAAGCCAGGGATGGTATGTGTAAAGAGCTCCATGGAGTAACCCGTTGTGTCGCCTGCTGCATTCTTCTCTGTTGTTGTTTTTGCTGAAGAGGACAAGGAAGCGACTTGTCCCTGACCGTGAACATCCACTAACGACGCGCTGCTTTGACATTTACCAGTTTCACGAGAGGAGGCAAAAGAGCTAGAGGCTGAGTCAGCAAGATAAGCCAAAACTTGCTCTTGCTGCTCCGGCTTTAAAAGCGGTTTTCCTACTCCCAGAAAAGGGAGCGTTCGAGGCCTTGTATAGCCAGACGACGAACCTGGCTCCACAGCTCCAGACTTAGGTGCAATATTTTTTTTCCCACGACCAGCTGATGCTCCACCACTACCACTACCCTCATTACCAGCTGACAATGAACGCCCCCGGCCACGACCTCTTCCACCAGACTTCCTCATTGTTTTAAAAACGTAACCAAACTAACGGTATTTGTTGCTGTCACACAACTTACACGGTGAGCTATAACTTCAGTATGATTTAGCTACCCCTTTACAGGTGAGTGAGACCACAACGAAAATCAGGCACAATGTTACACACTCTGTTGTTGGTGGCAACAAATGAGAGAGATGCCACACACGCAGGACTGTCACTGAAGCACAAATGTAAATATTAATCTCCCACTGATTTGATTTTTTTTTTTTTTTCAGGGAGACTTTTTGAAAAAAAAATAATAGAATAAAATGATTTTTTCAGGAAGAATTTAGAAACCAAATAAAATAAAATGATTTTTTCAGGGAGAATTTAGAAAACACATAAAACAAAAAATAGGCTTTCTATGGCCCACTGAGTGAGAGATGACGCACACAGGAGTCAGGAGTGGCACACAAGCCCAGAGGCCAATATTTTTCTCCCACTGATTGATTTAGTGATTTTTTCAGGTAGATTTTGGAACCCAAATCAAGCAAAAAAATAAATAGGCTTTCTATGGCCCACAATTGGAGAGAGAGAGAGAGAGAGAGATGGCACACCCAGGAGTCAAGACTGGCACACAAGCAGAAAGGGCAATATTAATCTCCCACTGATTTGATTTTTTTTTTTTTTCAGGGAGACTTTAGAAAAAAAAAATAATAAAAAAAAATGATTTTTTCAGGAAGAATTTAGAAACCAAATAAAATAAAATTATTTTTTCAAGGAGAATTTAGAAAACAAATAAAACAAAAAATAGGCATTCTATGGCCCACTGAGTGAGAGATGACGCACACAGGAGTCAGGAGTGGCACACAAGCCCAGAGGCCAATATTTTTCTCCCACTGATTGATTTAGTGATTTTTTCAGGTAGATTTTGGAACCCAAATCAAGCAAAAGAATAAATAGGCTTTCTATGGCCCACAATTGTAGAGAGAGAGAGAGAGAGAGAGAGATGGCACACCCAGGAGTCAAGACTGGCACACAAGCAGAAAGGGCAATATTAACCCCTTCCCGACCCATGACGCCACGTAGGCGTCATGAAAGTCGGTGCCATTCCGACCCATGACGCCTATGCGGCGTCATGGAAAGATCGCGTCCCTGCAGATCGGGTGAAAGGGTTAACTCCCATTTCACCCGATCTGCAGGGACAGGGGGAGTGGTAGTTTAGCCCAGGGGGGGTGGCTTCACCCCCTCGTGGCTACGATCGCTCTGATTGGCTGTTGAAAGTGAAACTGCCAATCAGAGCGATTTGTAATATTTCACCCATTATAACGGGTGAAATATTACAATCCAGCCATGGCCGATGCTGAAATATCATCGGCCATGGCTGGAAATACTAGTGTGCCCCCACCCCACCCCTCCGATCGCCCCCCCACCCCCCCGATCTGGCCGGTACACTGCTCCGGCTCCCCTCCGCCCTGTGCTCCGCTCCCCCCCGTGCTCGTGTCCGCTCCCCCCGTGCTCCAATCACCCCCCCGTGCTCCAATCACCCCCCCTGCACTCCGATCCACCCCCCCCGTGCTCCGTTCCACCCCCCCGTGCTCCATTCCAGCCCCCCCGTGCTCCGTTCCACGCCCCCCGCGCTCCGTTCCACCCCTCCCGCGCTCCGATTCCCCCCCCCCGTGCTCCGATCCCCCCCCCGTGGTCCCACCCCACCCTATCATACTTACCGATCCAGCCGTGGTCCCGTCCGTCTTCTCCCGGGCGCCGCCATCTTCCAAAATGGCGGGCGCATACGCAGTGCGCCCGCCGAATCTGCCGGCCGGCAGATTCGTTCCAAAGTGCATTTTGATCACTGAGATATAATCTATCTCAGTGATCAAAATAAAAAAAATAATAAATGACCCCCCCCTTTGTCACCCCCATAGGTAGGGACAATAAAAAAATAAAGAAATTTTTTTTTTCCACTAATGTTAGAATAGGGTTAGGGTTAGGGGTGGGGTTAGGGTTAGGGGTAGGGTTAGGGTTAAGGTTAGGGCTAGGGGTAGGGGTAGGGGTAGGGTTAGGGTTAGGGGTAGGGGTAGGGTTAGGGGTAGGGCTAGGGGTAGGGTTAGGGGTAGGGTTAGGGGTAGGGGTAGGGTTAGGGCTAGGGTTAGGGCTAGGGTTAGGGTTAGGAATGTGCACACGTATTCTGGTCCTCTGCGGATTTTTCCGCTGCGGATTTGATAAATCCGCAGTGCTAAACCGCTGCGGATTTATGGCGGATTTACCGCGTTTTTTTCTGCGCATTTCACTGCGGTTTTACAATTGCGATTTTCTATTGGAGCAGTTGTAAAACCGCTGCGGAATCCGCACAAAGAAGTGACATGCTGCGGAATGTAAACCGCTGCGTTTCCGTGCAGTTTTTCCGCAGCATGTGCACAGCGATTTTTGTTTCCCATAGGTTTACATTGAACTGTACACTCATGGGAAACTGCTGCGGATCCGCAGCGTTTTCCGCAGCGTGTGCACATACCTTTAGAATTAGGCCATGTGCACACGGTGCGGATTTGGCTGCGGATTCGCAGCAGTGTTCCATCAGGTTTACAGTACCATGTAAACATATGAAAAACCAAATCCGCTGTGCCCATGGTGCGGAAAATACCGCGCGGAAACGCTGCGTTGTATTTTCCACAGCATGTCAATTCTTTGTGCGGATTCCGCAGCGTTTTACACCTGTTCCTCAATAGGAATCCGCAGGTGAAATCTGCACAAAAAACACTGGAAATCCGCGGAAAATCCGCAGGTAAAACACAGTGCCTTTTACCCGCAGATTTTTCAAAAATGGTGCGGAAATATCTCACACGAATCCGCAACCTGGGCACATAGCCTTAGGGTTAGGGTTGGAATTAGGGTTGTGGTTAGGGTTAGGGGTGTGTTGGGGTTAGTGTTGTGGTTAGGGGTGTGTTGGGGTTAGGGTTGTGATTAGGATTATGGCTACAGTTGGGATTAGGGTTAGGGGTGTGTTGGGGTTAGTGTTGGAGTTAGAATTGAGGGGTTTCCACTGTTTAGGCACATCAGGGGTCTCCAAACGCAACATGGCGCCACCATTGATTCCAGCCAATCTCGTATTCAAAAAGTCAAATGGTGCTCCCTCACTTCCGAGCCCTGACGTGTGCCCAAACAGTGGTTTACCCCCACATATGGGGTACCAGCATACTCAGGACAAACTGCGCAACAATTACTGGGGTCCAATTTCTCCTGTTACCCTTGTGAATCTAAAAAAATGCTTGCTAAAACATAATTTTTGAGGAAAGAAAAATGATTTTTTATTTTCACGGCTCTGCGTTGTAAACGTCTGTGAAGCACTTGGGGGTTCAAAGTGCTCACCACATATCTAGATAAGTTCCTTGGGGGGTCTAGTTTCTAAAATGGGGTCACTTGTGGGGGGTTTCTACTGTTTAGGCACACCAGGGGCTCTGCAAACGCAACGTGACACCCGCAGACCATTCCATCAAAGTCTGCATTTCAAAAGTCACTACTTCCCTTCTGAGCCCCGACGTGTGCCCAAACAGTGGTTTACCCCCACATATGGGGTATCAGCGTACTCAGGAGAAACTGGACAACAACTTTTGGGGTCCAATTTCTCCTGTAACCCTTGGGAAAATAAAAAATTCTGGGCTAAATAATTATTTTTGAGGAAAGAAAACGTATTTATTATTTTCACGGCTCTGCATTATAAACTTCTATGAAGCACTTGGGGGTTCAAAGTGCTCACCACACATCTACATAAGTTCCTTTCAGGGTCTAGTTTCCAAAATGGGGTCACTTGTGGGGGGTTTCTACTGTTTAGGCACATCAGGGGCTCTGCAAACGCAACGTGACGCCCGCAGAGCATTCCATCAAAGTCTGCATTTCAAAACGTCACTACTTCAATTCCAAGCCCCGGCATGTGCCCAAACAGTAGTTTACCCCCACATATGGGGTATCACCGTACTCAGGAGAAACTGGACAACAAATATTGGGGTCAAATTTCTCCTGTTACCCTTGGGAAAATTAAAAAATTCTGGGCTAAATAATTATTTTTGAGGAAAGAAAACGTATTTATTATTTTCACGGCTCTGCATTATAAACTTCTATGAAGCACTTGGGGGTTCAAAGTGCTCACCACACATCTAGATAAGTTCCTTTGGGGGTCTAGTTTCCAAAATGGGGTCACTTGTGGGGGGTTTCTACTGTTAAGCCACATCAGGGGCTCTGCAAATGCAACGTGACGCCCACAGAGCATTCCATCAAAGTCTGCATTTCAAAACGTCACTACTTCACTTCCGAGCCCCGGCATGTGCCCAAACAGTGATTTATCCCCCACATATGGGGTATCAGCGTACTCAGGAGAAACTGGACAACAACTTTTGGGGTCAAATTTCTCCTGTTACCCTTGGGAAAATAAAAAATTGCAGGCTAAAAGATCATTTTTGAGAAAATAATTTTTTTTTTTATTTTCATGGCTCTGCGTTATAAACTTCTGTGAAGCACTTGGGGGTTCAAAGTCCTCACCACACATCTAGATTAGTTCCTTTGGGGGTCTAGTTTCTAAAATGGTGTCATTTCTGGGGGATCTCCAATGTTTAGGCACACAGGGGCTCTCCAAACGTGACATGGTGTCCGCTAATGATTGGAGCTAATTTTCCATTTAAAAAGCCAAATGGCGTGCCATCCCTTCCGAGCCCTGCCGTGCGCCCAAACAGTGGTTTACCCCCACATATGGGGTATCAGCGTACTCAGGACAAACTGGACAACAATATTTGGGGTCCAATTTCTCCTATTATCCTTGGCAAAATAGGAAATTCCAGGCTAAAAAATCATTTTTGAGGAAAGAAAAATTATTTTTTATTTTCATGGCTCTGCGTTATAAACTTCTGTGAAGCACCTGGGGATTTAAAGTGCTCAATATGCATCTAGATAAGTTCCTTGGGGGGTCTAGTTTCCAAAATGGGGTCACTTGTGGGGGAGCTCCAATGTTTAGGCACACAGGGGCTCTCCAAACGCGACATGGTGTCCGCTAACAATTGGAGCTAATTTTCCATTCAAAAAGTCAAATGGCGCGCCATCTCTTCCGAGCCCTGCCGAGTGCCCAAACAGTGGTTTACCCCCACATATGAGGTATCGGCGTACTCGGGAGAAATTGCCCAACAAATTTTATGATCCATTTTATCCTACTGCCCATGTGAAAATGAAAAAATTGAGGCGAAAAGAATTTTTTTGTGAAAAAAAATTACTTTTTCATTTTTACAGATCAATTTGTGAAGCACCTGAGGGTTTAAAGTGCTCACTAGGCATCTAAATTAGTTCCTTGGGGGGTCTAGTTTCCAAAATGGGGTCACTTGTGGGGGAGCGCCAATGTTTAGACACACAGGAGCTATCCAAACGCGACATGGTGTCCGCTAACGATGGAAATAATTTTTCATTCAAAAAGTCAAATGGCGCTCCTTCCCTTCCGAGCCTTACCATGTGCCCAAACAGTGGTTTACCTCCACATGTGAGGTATTGGTGTACTCAGGAGAAATTGCCCAACACATTTTAGGATCCATTTTATCCTGTTGCCCATGTGAAAATGAAAAAATTGAGGCTAAAAGAATTTTTTTGCGAAAAAAAAGTACTTTTTCATTTTTACGGATCAATTTGTGAAGCACCTGGGGGTTCAAAGTGCTCACTATGCATCTAGATAAGTTCCTTGGGGCGTCTAGTTTCCAAAATGGGGTCACTTGTGGGGGAGCTCCAATTTTTAGGCACACGGGGGCTCTCCAAACGTGACATGGTGTCCGCTAAAGAGTGGAGCCAATTTTTGATTCAAAAAGTCAAATGGCGCTCCTTCCCTTCCAAGCCCTGCCATGCGCCAAAACAGTGGTTTACCCCCACATATGAGGTATCAGCGTACTCAGGACAAATTGGACAACAACTTTCGTGGTTCAGTTTCTCCTTTTACCATTGGGAAAATAAAAAAATTGTTGCTAAAAGATAATTTTTGTGACTAAAAAGTTAAATGTTCATTTTTTCCTTCCATGTTGCTTCTGCTTCTGTGAAGCACCTGAAGGGTTAATAAACTTCTTGAATGTGGTTTTGAGTACCTTGAGGGGTGCAGTTTTTAGAATGGTGTCACTTTTGGGTATTTTCAGCCATATAGACCCCTCAAACTGACTTCAAATGTGAGGTGGTCCCTAAAAAAATGGTTTTGTAAATTTCGTTGTAAAAATGACAAATCGCTGGTCGAATTTTAACCCTTATAACTTCCTAACAAAAAAAAATTTTGTTTCCAAAATTGTGCTGATGTAAAGTAAACATGTGGGAAATGTTATTTATTAACTATTTTGTGTCACATATCTCTCTGGTTTAACAGAATAAAAATTCAAAATGTGAAAATTGCGAAATTTTCAAAATTTTCGCCAAATTTCCGTGTTTATCACAAATAAATGCAGAATTTATTGACCTAAATTTACCACTAACATGAAGCCCAATATGTCACGAAAAAACAATCTCAGAACCGCTAGGATCCGTTGAAGCGTTCCTGAGTTATTACCTCATAAAGGGACACTGGTCAGAATTGCAAAAAACGGCAAGGTCTTTAAGGTCAAAATAGGCTGGGTCTTGAAGGGGTTAATCTCCCACTGATTTGATTTTTTTTTTTTTTTTCAGGGAGACTTTAGAAAAAAAAAATAATTAAAAAAATGATTTTTTCAGGAAGAATTTAGAAACCAAATAAAATAAAATGATTTTTTCAGGGAGAATTTAGAAAACACATAAAACAAAAAATAGGCTTTCTATGGCCCACTGAGTGAGAGATGACGCACACAGGAGTCAGGAGTGGCACACAAGCCCAGAGGCCAATATTTTTCTCCCACTGATTGATTTAGTGATTTTTTCAAGTAGATTTTGGAACCCAAATCAAGCAAAAAAATAAATAGGCTTTCTATGGCCCACAATTGGAGAGAGAGAGAGAGAGAGAGATGGCACACCCAGGAGTCAAGACTGGCACACAAGCAGAAAGGGCAATATTAATCTCCCACTGATTTGATTTTTTTTTTTTTTTCAGGGAGACTTTAGAAAAAAAAAATAATAAAAAAAAATGATTTTTTCAGGAAGAATTTAGAAACCAAATAAAATAAAATTATTTTTTCAGGGAGAATTTAGAAAACAAATAAAACAAAAAATAGGCATTCTATGGCCCACTGAGTGAGAGATGACGCACACAGGAGTCAGGAGTGGCACACAAGCCCAGAGGCCAATATTTTTCTCCCACTGATTGATTTAGTGATTTTTTCAGGTAGATTTTGGAACCCAAATCAAGCAAAAGAATAAATAGGCTTTCTATGGCCCACAATTGTAGAGAGAGAGAGAGAGAGAGAGATGGCACACCCAGGAGTCAAGACTGGCACACAAGCAGAAAGGGCAATATTAATCTCCCACTGATTTGATTTTTTTTTTTTTTTCAGGGAGACTTTAGAAAAAAAAAAATAATAGAATAAAATGATTTTTTCAGGAAGAATTTAGAAACCAAATAAAATAAAATGATTTTTTTCAGGGAGAATTTAGAAAACAAATAAAACAAAAAATAGGCTTTCTATGGCCCACTGAGTGAGAGATGACGCACACAGGAGTCAGGAGTGGCACACAAGCCCAGAGGCCAATATTTATCTCCCACTGATTGATTTATTGATTTTTTCAGGTAGAATTTAGAACCCAAATCAACCAAAAAAATAAATAGGCTTTCTATGGCCCACTATTTGTGAGAGAGATGGCACGCTCAGGACTGGCACACAAGCCCAGAGGCCAATATTAATCTCCCCCTTTTTTTTTTTTTCAGGGAAAATTTATAAACCCAATAAAAAAAATAATAAATAGGCTTTCTATGGCCCACTATTTGAAAGAGAGAGATGGCACGCTTAGGACTGGCACACAAGCCCAAAGGCCAATATTAATCTCCCTTTTTTTTTCAGGGAGAATTTATAAAACAAAAAAAAAATAAATAAATAGGCTTTCTATGGCCCACTATTTGTGAGAGAGATGGCACGCTCAGGACTGGCACACAAGCCCAGAGGCCAATATTAATCTCCCACTTTTTTTTTTTTCCAGGGAAAATTTATAAACCCAATAAAAAAAATAATAAATAGGCTTTCTATGGCCCACTATCTGAGAGAGAGAGAGATGGCACGCTTAGGACTGGCACACAAGCCCAAAGGCCAATATTAATCTCCCTTTTTTTTTTCAGGGAGAATTTATAAAACCAAAAAAATATAAATAAATAGGCTTTCTATGGCCCACTATTTGTGAGAGAGATGGCACAGGACTGGCACACAAGCCCAAAGGCCAATATTAATCTCCCACTGATTGATTTATTGATTTTTTCAGGTAGAATTTAGTACCGAAATAAAGCAAAAAAAAAAAAAAATAGGCTTTCTATGGCCCACTGAGTGAGTGATGATGCACACAGGAGTCAGGAGTGGCACACAAGCCCTGAGGCCAATATTTTTCTCCCACTGATTGATGTAGTGATTTTTTCAGGTAGATTTTAGAACCCAAATCAAGCAAAAAAATAAATAGGCTTTCTATGGCCCACTGACTGAGAGATGGCACACACAGGAGTCAAGAGTGGCACACAAGCCCTGAGGCCAATATTTTTCTCCCACTGATTGATGTAGTGATTTTTTCAGGTAGATTTTATAACCCAAATCAAGCAAAAAAATAAATAGGCTTTCTATGGCCCACTGAGTGAGAGATGGCACACACAGGGATGGCACTCTAGCAGAAATGCCAATCTTAATCTCCCACAAAAAAAAAAAAAAAAACAGGGAGTGTCCAACAATTACTATCTCCCTGCAGTAATCTCAGCCAGGTATGGCAGGCAGCAATAAGGAGTGGACTGATGTACAAATTAAATAAAAAGTGTGGACAAACAAAAAAGATAGCTGTGCAGAAAGGAAGGAACAAGAGGATTTGTGCTTTGAAAAAAGCAGTTGGTTTGCACAGTGGCATACAAACAGCAATGCAGCTATCAGGGAGCCTTCTAGGGCAGCCCAATGAGCTACAGCGCTGAGGGGAAAAAAAAAAAATGTAGCTTCTACTGTCCCTGCACACCGAAGGTGGTGTTGGGCAGTGGAAATCGCTACAGCACAAGCGGTTTGGTGGCTAATGGACCCTGCCTAACGCTATTCCTGCTTCTGACAAAGCGGCAGCAACCTCTCCCTAAGCTCAGATCAGCAGCAGTAACATGGCGGTCGGCGGGAACGCCCCTTTATAGCCCCTGTGACGCCGCAGACAGCAAGCCAATCACTGCAATGCCCTTCTCTAAGATGGTGGGGACCAGGACCTATGTCATCACGCTGCCCACACTCTGCGTTTACCTTCATTGGCTGAGAAATGGCGCTTTTCGCGCCATTGAAACGCGACTTTGGCGCGAAAGTCGCGTACCGCATGGCCGACCCCGCACAGGGGTCGGATCGGGTTTCATGAAACCCGACTTTGCCAAAAGTCGGCGACTTTTGAAAATGAACGACCCGTTTCGCTCAACCCTACTCTCTAGCAATCCTATGAGCAGCTCTCACTAAAATGTTGCTTGGTCTTCCAGACCTTATCTTGACATCCACTGTTCCTGTTAACTTCCCTTTTGCTAAATACATTATGAACTAAAGAAAGGGCAACTTGAAAATGATTTGATATCTTCTTATAGCCTTTTCCTGATTTGTGGGCCACTATTTTCATTATCAGAGACCTGGGTAGCTGCTTAGAAGAACCCATAGCTGCTGTTTTTTGGCACAAGGTTAGAGGATGCTTGGTTTTTATAAAACTGTGAAATATGCATCACGTGGCCTTTGTTAAAGCAGATAGTGAAGAAGCCATAACCCTAACAGACTAATTAGGGTCCGAAACCTTGGTCAAGGTTATCTGAGCACACAAATCTCCAAGGGAGCCCAAACTTTTGCATAGGCCCATTTTCCTTTTTGTAATTTTTAAAATGCAAAAAAGTACAATATAAAGTATATATATATATATATATATATATATATATATATTTATTTTTTTTTTTTTTTTACCTAAAATACAAAAGTAATGTCATCTTTAACTTTAGACAACCTTTTAGACATCATTTCATGTTCAACTTGCTTCAAATTACTGTTCACAATATCAGTAATTTTGACAACTGTGTATGGTAGTAGCTTTAATATGATGATTGAGGATGTGGGTGGTATGGGAAAACATAAAGCCAATAGGACCAAATGATTAGATCCCAAAGGGTCTCCAGTTTCCATACTTGATGTGTTTAGTAATCTTGCTTGTATCCTGGATATGTATGGAAGTTGGAACAGGGTGGAGAAAAAAAACAACTAACATCTCAACACTGACTGCTCCGGCTGCCCCGCTGTTAGCCGACCACCATCTGGTCCTCTTCTCGTCTTCTTTGGGCACATCATATCTCTGTCTCCTTCATTTTAGGCCACGTACAGGCCTTGGAGATTACTGCGCTTCAAAAGGTCGCAATGTCATGGGCATGGAAAGATGGAAGTCTTGGAAATGTGACATGCAAAGGTGGACATAAGAGGACTGGATGGCAAACACTGGGGCAGTCGTAGAGGTATCAGGTTTTTTTTAACCAATGCTCAGTTCGCTGACCGGTCCCCTTCTTTTTGTCATCAGATCAAGACATATCTCTAACCTCTTCTGTATAGGCCAAGACTGCATCCAAGCTGGAGCTTTCTGCATGTCATAAGGTTGCGATGAAGACGTGACCTTATGAAGCACAGTGAGCTCCTGTATGGACATGGCTGGGAATTCTGGACTATAGTGAGAGGATGGAGATGCTGTATGCAAAGGCGGAAATAATAAGATGGCGGCTAGAGAGGTCATTGGTGAGGTAAGTATATTAGTTTTCTTTTTTGAATATCTGATTTTTGTAACCAGAGGTTGTATGTCAGTCGAATATTAGGTTCTGAGGTGTGCAGCTTGACACAAGGATTCAAAGACCACCAAAAAGTTGTCTTATGTCTTGGTTCACCTTCCTATGTCCTATTCTTGGAATAATGCAGTATTATGGTGAATTCCTAAGAGCCTGAGTGGTAGACCCCCTAAAATATTATTTTCTGAACCTAGAAAATTTGAGTAATTTTTAATGAAATAGTGAGCCATAGTAATATTTTGAAAAAAAAAACCTTAAAAAATACATTTTAATGTCTGCAATTTTATAAGAAAAGGATATTAGAAAAAGAAAAAAACTGAATGTTCGCATACTATGAAAGTGACTTTCCCGTATATTGCTAGCCATAACGTCCATTAGTCTGAACTGTACTTTGGCCTGACTACAACATTTTGTTGATCTTCATTTTTGCACACTTCAAAGTAATATTTTTCTTTCCACCTCGACAGAAGGTGCAATTTCATTGCTGGTGCATGACTATCACAGGGTTTACGAGCAGCAAGAAGCAGCTTGAGGTGTGATCTCTGCTAGGCTTTACTGTGCAGAATCCAGATGCTGCCTCATTTGTGATCCAATGTGTGAGTCTTTTCATGTGGAGCATGAGGAAAACACAGTGGAAAGAGTCTTGCACTTAAAACAATGTCTTCGAAGAAAAAACTTCAGATGAGAGAAAATATTCCATTAGGATGGCTGCAGTATGTCAAGGAGTTCCAAGGATAGTAATGTAGTAATGATATCATACGGCAAACGTCTGGGAGGCTGTCTAAGTACATTTGCAAAATCTGCTAACTTTCAATGTCATATTTGTATGTGGGGCGGCTCTACGTTTCATGCATCAGAGTAATGAAGTAAACGTGCCTGACTTCATTGCATGTATTTTTTTAAATAAACCTACATTAATAAACTTGCAATTCTACTCAGTAAGGTGCATAATATAAAGAGGGGCACCCGCAAAAAAAATGATTAGGGTAAGAAAAGCACTTACTTGTTAGGTCGGGATCACACCAGCTTATAACATGGCAGAGTGCTATGTAATAAATCATCACAAAGCACTCAGCCCAATGTTATACTATGGGGCAGCTCAGATCTGTGATTATTTTCTCATGTCGATCCTGCTTGAGAGAACCATAACAGCACGTTGTGACTGGCAGCGAGACTTGGCTCACTCTTGCCCATACAAGTCTATAGGTGTGTGTGAAACATTGTACTGCACTCTGATGTCTCTGATGTCATCCCAGTGCAGACCGATATACACCGAGACAGGCCAGGGAGGAGATGGAGAAATTACTTTTTCTGTCTCTTCCACACCTATGCTGCGACTCTCTCATATGATCACGCTCCCAGCAGAGCTGGGGCTGAGTGTCAATAGCATATCACATCCGATGCATTCGCATTCAATGCCATACACTACTGTGTTTCCAGTCTTACTTGTCCCCTTCATGAATTGCTTGTGCAGGAGAAATGAGAATTTTGATTGGTTCTGACTTGTGATGAACGGATCTCTTGAAATTTAAATTTGTGTGATTCTCAATACTGTAATTGCTTGCAAAATATACGCCGGTGAGAGGAGAGATCCAAATCCAATCTCAAAGTATTCAAATTTGCGAGAAACTGCAAACATCAGGAAATTTGACTTGATTTAGATCTTTTGTAGATCAATCCACTCATCATCAAGGACACCGTTCTCTCCTGGTTCTCCTCCTATCTCTCTGACCGATCCTTCACTGTATGTTTTGCTGGTTCCTCCTCTTCTCACCTTCCCCTTACTGTTGGGGTTCCTCAAGGATCAGTCCTAGGCCCCCTCCTCTTCTCGTTGTATAGTGCCCCTATTGGACAAACAATCAGTAGATTTGGTTTCCAGTACCATCTCTATGCTGACGACACCCAATTATACACCTCTTCTCCTGTTGTCACGCCGACCTTTTTAGAAAACACCAGGATTTGTCTTACAGCTGTCTCTAACATCATGTCCTCCCTCTATCTGAAACTAAACCTGTCAAAAACTGAACTCCTCGTGTTCTCTCCCTCTACTAACCTACCTTTGCCTGACATTGCCATCTCCGTGTGAGGTTCCACCATTACTCCAAAGCAACATGCCCGCTGCCTTGGGGTCATCCTTGATTCTGACCTTTCATTCACCCCCCACATCCGATCACTGGCTCGCTCTTCTTACCTGCATCTCAAAAACATTTCTAGAATTCGCCCTTTTCTTACTTTCGACTCTGCAAAAACTCTTACTGTTTCACTTATTCATTCTCGTCTGGACTATTGTAACTCTCTACTAATCGGCCTCCCTCTTACCAAACTTTCCCCGCTCCAATCTGTCCTGAATGCTGCTGCCAGGATCATATTCCTCACCAACCGTTACACCGATGCCTCTACCCTGTGCCAGTCATTACACTGGCTACCCATCCACTCCAGAATCCAGTACAAAACGACTACCCTCATCCACAAAGCACTCCATGGCTCGGCACTACCCTACATCTCCTCTCTGGTCTCAGTCTACCACCCTACCCGTGCCCTCCGCTCCGCTAATGACCTCAGGTTAGCATCCTCAATAATCAGAACCTCCCACTCCCGTCTCCAAGACTTTACACGTGCTGCGCCGATTCTTTGGAATGCACTACCTAGGCTAATACGATTAATCCCCAATCCCCACAGTTTTAAGCGTACCCTAAAAACTAATTTTTCAGACTGGCCTACCGCCTCAATGTATTAACCTAACGATCCCTGTGTGGCCTATTTAAAAAAAAAAAAAACCTATTGCCTATTTAAAAAAAAAAAATAAATAAAAACAATCAGGTTCCTCGCATCATGTTCTCATTCACTTTATGCAGTTAATAGCCCTCTGTGTCTGTACTGCTACATACTTAGGCAGTTAACTGGTTCATGCAGCTTTACATGAACACCCGAGCCTTACACTATGGCCGGTCCGAATAACTAAAGCAATTGTTACCATCCACCTCTCGTGTCTCCCCTTTTCCTCATAGTTTGTAAGCTTAGGAGCAGGGCCCTCATTCCTCCTGGTATCTGTTTTGAACTGTATTTCTGTTATGCTGTAATGTCTATTGTCTGTACAAGTCCCCTCTATAATTTGTAAAGCGCTGCGGAATATGTTGGCGCTATATAAATAAAAATTATTATTATTATTATTATCTCTAATTCTGATAGTTGAGGAGACAGGATGTCTGCTTTGGTTCACACTGTCCATGGGGGTCAGGTGAAGGGTGTAACTGGAGCTTGTGCCCAGGAACACCTACTCATTTATATAGCACCATTAATTCCACAGCGCTTTACAGGCATTATTGGCACTGTCGCCATTGGGGCTCACAATCTAGAATCCCTATCAGTATGTCTTTGGAATGTGGGAGGAAACTGGTGGGGTTTGAACCCAGGACTCCAGTGCTGCAAGGCTGCAGTGCTAACCACTGAGCCACAGTACTGCCATTCAAGAAAGGCAACTTATAGAAATCTATGCTATAACCAATTCATTTCAAGGCAGCCTACCCACTGCCTTGACACAGGTCTGTGTCGGCACCCTCCACCTGGCCACCAACGCTTGCTCTGCACACAGGAACGAGGAGAACAGATTGATATTACCATTGACTTCATCTGGGACATACCAAACCATACAGGGATTATACCACCTGATCTGTGCCCCTGATTCCATATGTGAGACAGCACTATCTTCCCCGGCTTATCCTGGGATAGTCCAGAAGGCACATGATCTACACAGCCTGATCTGTACTCCTGAGTGTATATATACGATAGCAATTGTTTACCCTCCGGCTGGAATTACAGCTGTAGTGCACGGGCAAGCGTTTATACCACATCAGTTTGGTTACACATTTGGGTCCTCCTATCTGACTCATCAGCCATACGGTATCCTTACTTTAAACAACAGATTTCCATTAGGCGATTTTGTGAGCAAGGCCACGGGCTGGCCGAAACGTTAAATTCGCCAAGCATTTATCTACTGACCCAAGCCAAATAAACTTTTGATATATGCAACTTGAAACTATACGAGTGCAGTGATTACTTTGACTTTATAGTGTGGCCAAGACGCTCCAGGCACCATTCTCCCTTCTGGTTTTCATGCCTCTACCTCTCTCACTGGTGATTGATTTCACTGGCTTTCCTGAGCTTTCTCTGCACACATTGCTATTCAGGCAAGGCAGTGCTGGCAATTACCAGATTATACAAAACCAGTGGTCGAAATGGTGCACTGAGCCTCTTGACCACACAAGGGTGCACCCAATCGTCTAATTAGCATTTTGGATTACATTTTCTTTCTGCAGAACAGAGGTAGCAATTAGAACACTAAATATGTTATTTTATTAGGGGCTATATCTCCTACAAAGTTATATCTCTAGATTATACTATATTTTGTAATGACAGACCCCCATTATCATCTAACAGCAGATTTGAAAAGAAACTATCATGTTCTCAAATGCTATTAACTTGCAATAGAAGGTTAATTTACAGGTTTTTACTGAAAGTGCAGCTACCAGGAGAAAGTGAACGTTGTGACAGGATTGCTCTTCATTGCATCTGTAAGAGAAATTTATCAATCAAAGTGAGAGGGCATGTTTACAGCTGCTGCTCATAATGTTGTGAGCTGTGACTGTAGCCACTCCAGGCTTTTCGTAAGGTGGTCAGACTGCATTGGAACACTGTTAACTTGCAGATTGAGGGTATGTGTCCATGTTCAGGATGGCCGGCGCTTTGGGTGGAGCGAGTTATCATAAAATCCCCTCCACTATGCTGTAACATCTGGACGCTGTGGGTTGTACGCTGCGGCTCTACGCAGCGTTCAATCTGCAGCTATTCCGGATGTAATACGGCCCGTGGACACATACCCTAACCCAATATCTAAAGGTTAATAACTTTTGGGAATATGACAGTTTCCCTTTAAATATTTGACCCCTTGACCTTAGATTGGTTTATTAATGCAATGGTTTATTAGTGTAAACTAATCAGTCTACTGTATATTAGTTTCTTATATGTCTTACTGTTTTCGCCTACACAGAAAATGGAGATACTGTCACCAAACCAGAAACAAACAGCAAAGCCAGAAAAGAGAGAACGGCCTTTACTAAAGAACAACTGAGGGAACTAGAAGCTGAATTTGCTCATCACAACTACCTGACCCGGCTTCGAAGATACGAGATAGCTGTGAACCTTGACCTCACTGAAAGACAGGTAAGTCTTATCTGATATCTTTTTAGATGGTGTAAAACTGTTGTCCATAGCAACGGTTTAAACACTCTCTTAAAACACTTAAATCACCTTTCAATACATTCTGATTGGTTCCAAATAAACTTACTATAGGTCAATAGGAGCTGTACAAAGCTCTGTACAGATTAGACCTCTAGCTGTGGTTATGGGCACATTTTTGTGGAATATGCTAAATACGGAACTTTAAACAATAGGTACCCTTTAAATAGGACCTGTCACCAGGGCAAAAGTGGCCAGTTTATGTTTTTATTTTATTCCTACTGCTCCCCTGAGTATTCAAGCTGTTGTTGTCATGATTACTTAATGTTTTGATGGACAGCTTTGCTGTCTAATCTGAATATGGGTGGTGGTGAGCTTGTTACAATTGTTCCCTGTTCCAGGTGATTACCCAGATACATAGCTGTGCGGTCAGTTCCAGATCTTTGCCAGACACAGCATCTGGGCAGTGGGTTGCCTTGTATTTCTGTTCTCTGTTTATTCATCTGTTGCTGCCTATCCTTGGACCTCATTCTGACCATTCATTTGCCTAGCCCCTTTGCTCTGATCCTCTATTTTCTTGGTTTTCTGACCTCCGACCGTGACCTGACTTCTTCTTTGTCTTTCCACTTTAGTTTCCTATGTGCTCCCTTGATATCTGATCAAAAATTTGTCTGTGAGTAGTGACTAGTGTCACAGTTGTTTCTTTAAATTCCACTATCTGGTTCTGGAGATAAGGACCTTTTTATTTAGTCCTACATTTTATGGCCTTTATAAAGGACGGTGGTGCTCCCAGGGTGATATTGCAGAGCAGGATAAAGTCACGCCCCTAGAGAATCCTGTGAACCACACCCCCTTATAAAAAAAACATGACATTTAGCACTAAATAAAAAGCCCATATCCCTGAAATCCGTGTTGCGTAATAAAAAAAAAAGACAAATCTGAATAAACGGGAGTAGTGGAAATAAAATAAAAGCAAAAACTGGCTTACACTGACTAACTAACAGGTTCTCTTTAAGCTAAAGGTTTCCGGCACTGAATATATCAAAACCTCATTGTCTCTGATTGGTTTCTTGCTCACATCATTATCCATTACTATGAATAGTGTAACTGATCAGCTTTTCAAGCTTAAATATCTTCATTAATATTATTTAAATCCTATTTTAGATCCTATTTAACCTGTTGCTGTACAGAACTGTAATATTATAGTACTGGTGGGAGTAAGTGCCCTCACAGCACTTAATTTATTTCAAACTTTCAGGAGCTGGCAGTGGGATAATAGTCATAGCTGAATTTCCACGCTTTTGGTCTTAGTTTACATGTTTAATCTCTTTTATGCTGTGCTCATGGAAAAGCAGATCATGGAGGGGGGGGTATCCCATTATGAGCATCATAGAAATTCCTTGTGAAATGTTTTATCCATACAATGTATGGACAGAAAGCTATTGGTCCATTGAAAGACCCTTGTACTATTTAATACTGTAGCCATTGGTAGGGCATACCTACTTATGCTTCAGTAACTATCTACTTATAAAAGACTAGATGGTGGCTCGATTCTAACGCATCGGGTATTCTAGAATATGTATGTACTGTATGTATGCATATAGCAGCCACATAGTATATAGCACAGGCCACGTAGTATATAGGAGCCATGCAGTATATAGCAGACACACAGTATAAAATGCAGCCAAATAGTATATAACACAGCCCATGTAATATATAGCACAGCCCATGCAGTATATAACAGCCCACGCAGTATATAACACAGCCCACACAGTATATAACACAGCCCAAGCAGTATATAACACAGGCCACGCAGTATATAACACAGGACACGCAGTATATAACACAGGCCATGCAGTATATAATACAGGCCACGCAGTATATAACAGTTGCCATGCAGTATATAACACAGCCCACGCAATATATAACACAGCCCACTCAGTATATAACACAGCCCACGCAGTATATAACACTGCCCACATAGTATATAGCAGCCACGCAGTATATAACATAGCCCACGTAATATATAGCACAGCCCACGCAGTATATAACACAGCCCACATAGTATATAACACAGCCCACACAGTATATAACACAGCCCATGCCGTATATAACACTGTCATGATCCCAATGGCAGAGGATCACAAAAGGACAAGCACAAAAAACAAAACAAGCTCTAGAGTGATGGAAACTGAGCTGACCGCGATCCTGAACCTCAACACACAACTAGCTGTAGCCGGGGAACGTGCCTACGATGATTCTAGACGTCTCGCGCCAGCCGAAGAACTAACTTTCCCTATTAGAAGAAACACAGACCTCTCTTGCCTCCAGAGAAACACCCCACAGAAATAGCAGCCCCCCACATGTAATGATGGTGAAATGAGAGGAAAGCACATACGTAGTTATGAAAACAGATTCAGCAAAATGAGGCCCGCTAAAGCTAGATAGCAGAGGATACAAAAGTGAACTGCGCGGTCAGCGAAAAACCCTACAAAAAACCATCCTGAAATTACTTGAACTCATGTTCCAACTCATGGAACATGAGGAGTAATATCAGCCCACTAGAGCAACCAGCAAAAAGGAATCACATATCTGCAAGCTGGACTAAGACAAAAATTAAGCAAAACGTGGAACAGGAAAATCAAAAACTTAGCTTGTCCTGAAGAATACAGAAGCGGGAAGCAGAGGTAACAAAACACACTGATTACATTGATAGCCGGCGAGGAAATGACAAGAAAGCCAGGTTAAATAGGAAACTCCGATATCCTGATAGAACAGGTGGACACCAGAGACCGCAGAGAACACAAGTCACCCAGTACCATCTGTAACCACCAGAGGGAGCCTAAAAACAGAATCCACAACAGTACCCCCCCCTTGAGGAGGGGTCACCGAACCCTCACGAGAACCACCAGGGCGACCAGGATGAGCCCTATGAAATGCACGGACCAAATCAGCAGCATGAACATCAGAGGCAACCACCCAAGAATTATCCTCCTGACCATAACCCTTCCACTTGACCAAATATTGGAGTTTCCGTCTGGAAACACGAGAATCCAAGATCTTCTCCACAACATACTCCAATTCTCCCTCCACCAGCACCGGAGCAGGAGGCTCAAGCGAAGGAACAACAGGTACCTCATACTTCCGCAACAACGACCGATGGAACACATTATGAATAGCAAACGATGCCGGGAGATCCAAACGAAACGACACAGGGTTAAGAATTTCCAAGATCCTATAGGGACCGATGAACCGAGGCTTGAATTTAGGAGAAGAGACCTTCATAGGAACAAAACGAGAAGACAACCACACCAAGTCCCCAACACGAAGTCGAGGACCCACGCGGCGATGGCGATTAGCAAACTGCTGAGCCCTCTCCTGGGACAACTTCAAATTGTCCACCACATGACTCCAAATCTGATGCAACCTATCCACCACCATGTCCACTCCAGGACAATCAGAAGGCTCCACCTGACCAGAGGAAAAACGAGGATGAAACCCCGAATTACAAGAGAAAGGAGAAACCAAGGTAGCAGAACTAGCCCGATTATTAAGTGACAAATTCGGCAAGCGGCAAAAAGGTAACCCAGTCATCTTGATCAGCAGAAACAAAACACCTTAAATAAGTTTCCAAGGTCTGATTAGTTCGTTCCGTCTGGCCATTCGTCTGAGGATGGAATGCAGACGAAAAGGACAAATCAATGCCCATCTTAGCACAGAACGTCCGCCAAAATCTAGACACAAACTGGGATCCCCTGTCAGAAACGATGTTCTCCGGAATCCCATGCAAACGAACCATGTTCTGAAAAAACAGAGGGACCAAATCAGAGGAGGAAGGCAACTTAGGCAAGGGTACCAGATGAACCATCTTACAAAAGCGGTCACACACAACCCAGATGACGGACATTTTTTGAGAGACAGGGAGATCCGAAATAAAGTCCATGGAAATGTGCGTCCAAGGCCTCTTCGGAATAGGCAAAGGTGACAACAATCCACTGGCCCGAGAACAGCAAGGCTTAGCCCGAGCGCAAACTTCACAAGACTGCACAAAAGAACGCACATCCCTCGACAAGGAAGGCCACCAAAAAGACCTGGCCACCAAGTCTCTAGTACCAAATATTCCAGGATGACCTGCCAACGCAGAAGAATGGACCTCGGAGATGACTCTACTGGTCCAATTATCCGGAACAAACAGTCTTTCAGGCGGAAAACGATCAGGTTTATCCGCCTGAAACTCCTGCAAAGCACGTCGCAAGTCTGGGGAGACAGCCGACAAAATCACCCCATCCCTAAGGATACCAGTAGGCTCAGAATTTCCAGGGGAGTCAGGCACAAAACTCCTAGAAAGAGCATCCGCCTTCACATTCTTTGAACCTGGCAGGCATGAAACCACAAAATCGAAACGGGAGAAAAACAGTGACCAATGAGCCTGTCTAGGATTCAGACGCTTGGCAGACTCAAGGTAAATCAGATTTTTGTGATCAGTCAAGACCACCACACGATGTCTAGCACCCTCAAGCCAATGACGCCACTCCTCAAATGCCCACTTCATGGCCAAAAGCTCCCGATTACCAACATCATAATTCCGCTCAGTGGGCGAAAACTTTCTAGAAAAGAACGCACATGGCTTCATCACTGAGCAATCGGAGCTTCTCTGTGACAAAACCGCCCCCGCTCCAATCTCGGAAGCATCAACCTCAACCTGAAAAGGAAGCGAAACATCTGGCTGACGCAACACAGGAGCAGAAGAAAACCGGCGCTTAAGTTCCTGAAAGGCCTCCACAGCCGCAGGAGACCAATCAGCAACATCAGCACCCTTCTTAGTCAAATCCGTCAAAGGCTTAACAACACTAGAAAAATTAGTTATGAAACGACGATAAAAATTAGCAAAGCCCAAGAACTTCTGTAGACTCTTAAGAGATGTAGGCTGCGTCCAGTCACAAATAGCCTGAACCTTGACGGGATCCATCTCAATAGTAGAAGGGGAAAAAATATACCCCAAAAAAGAAATCTTCTGGACTCCAAAGAGACACTTTGAACCTTTTACAAACAAAGAATTGGCCCGCAGGAGCTGAAACACCTTCCTGACCTGCTGAACATGGGACTCCCAGTCATCCGAAAAAACCAAAACATCATCCAAATACACAATCATAAATTTATCCAGATATTCACGGAAAATATCGTGCATAAAGGACTGGAAGACAGAAGGAGCATTAGAAAGTCCAAAAGGCATCACCAAATACTCAAAATGGCCCTCAGGCATATTAAATGCGGTTTTCCACTCATCACCCTGCTTTATCCGCACAAGATTATACGCACCCCGAAGATCAATCTTAGTGAACCATTTAGCTCCCTTAATGCGAGCGAACAAATCAGTCAACAATGGCAAAGGATACTGATATTTAACTGTAATCTTATTCAAAAGACGGTAATCTATACAAGGCCTCAAGGAACCATCTTTTTTGGCCACAAAAAAAAAACCTGCTCCCAAAGGGGACGAAGATGGACGGATATGTCCCTTTTCCAAGGACTCCTTAACATAATCCCGCATAGCAGTATGCTCTGGCACTGACAGATTGAACAAACGACCTTTAGGAAATTTACTGCCAGGAATCAAATCTATAGCACAATCGCAATCCCTGTGAGGAGGAAGCGAATTGAGCTTAGGCTCCTCAAAAACATCCCGATAATCAGACAAAAATACCGGAACCTCAGAAGGAGTAGACGAAGCGATAGAAATCGGAGGTGCATCATCATGAACCCCCTGACATCCCGAGCTTAACACAGACATCGTTTTCCAGTCCAAGACTGGGTTATGAGTTTGTAACCATGGCAGACCAAGCACTAAGACATCATGTAAATTATACAGTACCAGGAAGCGAATCACCTCCTGATGAACGGGAGTCATACGCATGGTCACTTGTGTCCAGTACTGAGGTTTATTCATAGCCAAAGGTGTAGAGTCAATTCCTTTCAAAGGAATAGGGACTTCCAGAGGCTCCAGACTAAACCCACAGCGGTTGGCAAATGACCAATCCATAAGACTCAGGGCAGCGCCTGAATCCACATAGGCATCGACGGAAATGGCTGATAATGAACAAATCAGAGTCACAGACAGAATGAACTTAGACTGTAAAGTACTAATGGCAACAGACTTATCAACCTTTTTTGTGCGTTTAGAGCATGCTGATATAACATGAGCTGAATCACCACAATAAAAACACAACCCATTTTTCCGCCTATAGTTTTGCCGTTCACTTCTGGACTGAATTCTATCACATTGCATTGTCTCAGGTGCCTGTTCAGAAGACACCGCCAAATGGTGCACAGGTTTGCGCTCCCGTAAACGCCGATCAATCTGAATAGCCATAGTCATAGACTCATTCAGACCTGTAGGCGCAGGGAACCCCACCATGACATCTTTAATGGCCTCAGAAAGGCCATCTCTGAATCTTGCAGCCAGGGCGCACTCATTCCACTGAGTAAGCACCGACCATTTCCGAAATTTCTGACAATATATTTCTGCTTCATCTTGCCCCTGAGAGAGAGCCAATAAAGCTTTTTCAGCCTGAATCTCTAGGTTAGGTTCCTCATAGAGCAAACCCAATGCCAGAAAAAACGCATCCACATTGAGCAACGCAGGATCCCCTGGTGCCAATGCAAATGCCCAATTCTGAGGGTCACCCTGCAGGAAAGATATAACAATCTTGACTTGCTGAGCAGGTTCTCCAGAAGAGCGAGATTTCAAAGAAAGAAACAACTTGCAATTGTTCCTAAAATTCAGAAAACTAGATCTATCTCCAGAAAAAAACTCTGGGATAGGAATTCTAGGTTCAGACATAGGAGCATGTACAACAAAATCTTGTATATTTTGAACCTTAGCAGCAAGATTATTCAGGCTGGAAGCCAAACTCTGGACGTCCATGATAAACAGCTGAGGTCAGAGCCATTCAAGGATTAAGAGGAGGTAAGACGCAGCCAGGCTGCAATTAAGGCTATGCAGCAAACTCTGAGGGAAAAAAAAAAAAAAAAAAAACTTCCTCAGACTACTTTTCCTCCTACTTCAGCCAATACGATTACCACTTTTTGGCCGGCTATACTGTCATGATCCCAATGGCAGGGGATCACAAAAGGACAAGCACAAAAAACAAAACAAGCTCTAGAGTGATGGAAACTGAGCTGACCGCGATCCTGAACCTCAACACACAACTAGCTGTAGCCGGGGAACGTGCCTACGATGATTCTAGACGTCTCGCGCCAGCCGAAGAACTAACTTTCCCTATTAGAAGAAACACAGACCTCTCTTGCCTCCAGAGAAACACCCCACAGAAATAGCAGCCCCCCACATGTAATGACGGTGAAATGAGAGGAAAGCACATACGTAGTTATGAAAACAGATTCAGCAAAATGAGGCCCGCTAAAGCTAGATAGCAGAGGATACAAAAGTGAACTGCGCGGTCAGCGAAAAACCCTACAAAAAACCATCCTGAAATTACTTGAACTCATGTTCCAACTCATGGAACATGAGGAGTAATATCAGCCCACTAGAGCAACCAGCAAAAAGGAATCACATATCTGCAAGCTGGACTAAGACAAAAATTAAGCAAAACGTGGAACAGGAAAATCAAAAACTTAGCTTGTTCTGAAGAATACAGAAGCGGGAAGCAGAGGTAACAAGACACACTGATTACATTGATAGCCGGCGAGGAAATGACAAGAAAGCCAGGTTAAATAGGGAACTCCAATATCCTGATAGAACAGGTGGACACCAGAGACCGCAGAGAACACAAGTCACCCAGTACCATCTGTAACCACCAGAGGGAGCCCAAAAACAGAATCCACAACATAACACTTGCCACGTAGTATATAGCAGCCACGCAGTATATAACACAGCCCACGTAATATATAGCACAGCCCAAGCAGTATATAACACAGCCCACATAGTATATGACACAGCCCATGCAGTATATAACACAGCCCATGCTGTATATAACACTTGCCACGTAGTATATAGCAGCCACGCAGTATATGACACAGCCCACGTAGTATATAGCAGTGTGGGCACCATACCCTTTTAAAAAAAAATAAATAATAAAAAATAGCTATATACTCACCCGCCGGCGTCCAGTGAAGCTGTTCCGATGTGCGCGCTGAAGCCACCAGCTTTCATTCCCAGCGATCGGCAACGCGGGATTTCCGTTACAGACAGACAGACAGACGGAAGTACCCCTTAGACAATTATATATATAGATACATACAGACTGAATGTATATGATAGCGTACTACAAACAATAAATAAATACATTTTGGTTTAGGGCTAGGGTTTGGGTAAGGTTTAGGGCTACGGTTATAGCTAGTGTTGAGGTTAGGTTTTTTGTTATTGACAGGGCTAGGGATAGTGTAATAAAATACTCACATAAGAAGTGAAATGAAAAATGAAAGTTTAATCAATTTTTTCTAACAATATGTACATTTTTTAAATTGTATGCAAAAAAAGCATCAGTATTTCATAAATTCAATACATGTGCTTGAGCGATAAGCGTTTCAATACTTATTTGTAGAAAATATTCTAGTGCTTTTGGTCCATGAGTTAGAGGGCACATAACATTTGCCTTGCCACCAGTGCTGAAAACCCATGCTACGACACTGCCTATGACTACCTGTCACCCAAGGACACCTGAATGTTGGAGATGGTCTTAAATAGCCTAATATTGTGTCTATGTTGACATATTTATTTTGCTTTTGCAGGTTAAAGTTTGGTTCCAAAACCGAAGAATGAAGTGGAAACGTGTCAAAGGTGGACAACCAGTGTCTCCTAATGATCAAGATGCAGATGATTTAGACTCTACAGCATCTCCCAGCTCTGAATAGCATGGTTCCAACATATTCCATGAACTTTACTATCTCACATTTTTACAAGAAAATACTCCAAGTCTTCCAACATTGATCATACTGGTTACTAGCTAGTATATTTTTTCCTTTGTAGACACATTTATTATATGTTTCTCATTCAAGGACATAATGGGTAGGATATTGGACCTCATATAATGCAGCATCAGACTAATCAGTTCTTTGACTATCAAATTTTCATAATTTTCCCACGTTGTAGTTGTAAGATATTAAGGTATCTTGAACATCTTTGTTATACGGAAAAGGTATATTGTAATTCGTATTGTAATAATATTTTGTTTACTAGTTTTCCACAAGGTTCCTTTATCCTGAGGATGAAGGTGCACGAAAACCCATATCATATTTTTCATGTATAAAGTATTCATCTCAGATTTTATAAGTATTCAACTGAATAAGATGCCAAAATAATTCCTTTTTTGTTTTACAAAATTTGAATGTTTGTGTTTTTTACATTGTTTTTTAACTGTATTAAATTGCAAAAATACTGTGCCAAGCTTTTATTACAAGTTTTTTTTATTAATAAAATGTGCTGTTTGCAAAGTAGTAGTAAGAATTTTTTTATATACCGTAAATATTGTAACAAAAAAATCTATTGCTGACCTTTCCACTGAAAGGTCTCTGTTCTCTGCTGGGCTATCTCAAAAACAGCTTCTTGTATTCATTGCTTTACACAATATCCTATCCCCTATTTCTAATTCACACAACACGGTAAGTGTGATACATGATACCCAAAAAGTTGGTAAATACAGTTAGGGCCAGAAATATTTGGACAGTGACACAAGTTTTGTTATTTTAGCTGTTTACAAAAACATGTTCAGAAATAAAATTATATATGTAATATGGGCTGAAAGTGCACACTCCCAGCTGCAATATGATAGTTTCCACATCCAAATCGGAGAAAGGGTTTAGGAATCATAGCTCTGTAATGCATAGCGTCCTCTTTTTCAAGGGACCAAAAGTAATTGGACAATGGACTCTAAGGGCTGCAATTAACTCTGAAGGCGTCTCCCTCGTTAACCTGTAATCAATGAAGTAGTTAAAAGGTCAGGGGTGGATTCCAGGTGTGTGGTTTTGCATTTGGAAGCTGTTGCTGTGAGCAGACAACATGCGGTCAAAGGAACTCTCAATTGAGGTGAAGCAGAACATCCTGAGGCTGAAAAAAAAGAAAAAATCCATCAGAGAGATAGCAGACATGCTTGGAGTAGCAAAATCAACAGTTGGGTACATTCTGAGAAAAAAGGAATTGACTGGTGAGCTTGGGAACTCAAAAAGGCCTGGGTGTCCACGGATGACAACAGTGGTGGATGATCGCCGCATACTTAATTTGGTGAAGAAGAACCCGTTCACAACATCAACTGAAGTCCAGAACACTCTCAGTGAAGTAGGTGTATCTGTCTCTAAGTCAACAGTAAAGAGAAAACTCCATGACAGTAAATACAAAGGGTTCACATCTAGATGCAAACCATTCATCAATACCAAAAATAGACAGGCCAGAGTTAAATTTGCAGAAAAACACCTCAAGAAGCCAGCTCAGTTCTGGAAAAGTATTCTATGGACAGATGAGACAAAGATCAACCTGTACCAGAATGATGGGAAGAAAAAAGTTTGGAGAAGAAAGGGAACGGCACATGATCCAAGGCACACCACATCCTCTGTAAAACATGGTGGAGGCAACGTGATGGCATGGGCATGCATGGCTTTCAATGGCACTGGGTCACTTGTGTTTATTGATGACATAAGAGCAGACAAGAGTAGCCGGAAGAATTCTGAAGTGTACCGGGATATACTTTCAGCCCAGATTCAGCGAAATGCTGCAAAGTTGATTGGACGGCGCTTCATAGTACAGATGGACAATGACCCCAAGCATACAGCCAAAGCTACCCAGGAGTTCATGAGTGCCAAAAAGTGGAACATTCTGCAATGGCCAAGTCAATCTCCAGATCTAAACCCAATTGAGCATGCATTTCACTTGTTCAAATCCAGACTTAAGACGGAAAGACCCACAAACAAGCAAGACCTGAAAGCTGCGGCTGTAAAGGCCTGGCAAAGCATTAAGAAGGAGGAAACCCAGCGTTTGGTGATGTCCATGGGTTCCAGACTTAAGGCAGTGATTGCCTCCAAAGGATTTGCAACAAAATATTGAAAATAAAAATATTTTGTTTGGGTTATGTTTATTTGTCCAATTACTTTTGACCTCCTAAAATGTGGAGTGTTTGTAAAGAAATGTGTACAATTCCTACATTTTCTATCAGATATTTTTGTTCAACCCTACAAATTAAACATTACAATCTGCACTTGAATTCTGTTGTAGAGGTTTCATTTCAAATCCAATGTGGTGGCATGCAGAGCCCAACTCGCGAAAATTGTGTCACTGTCCAAATATTTCTGGCCCTAACTGTAAGGATATATATGCATTTTAGGTAAAAAATATATATATTTTTTCATCTTTTGAAAATTTTTGGGTACCCTGCATGGTTAGTATCTAGAAAAAAAACACAAAATTGACGATGGTGGGATGGCTTTTATACTATTTTTGATTAAAAAAAAAAAGCATTATTAAGAACGCTGAGTTATTTGGATGCACTTTTGCTTTTTACTTATTTAGGTACAGCAGGGTTTTTTGTATATTTTGTTTCTTGTAGGTTTTATATGGTTAGTACCTAGTTGCACCCCTTTTGAAAGTATCACTGCTTGTAAACGCTTTTTGTAGCCGGACAAGATTTTTTGCTTGAGGGATTTTCATCCATTCTTCTTCAGAAAATTCTTACAGTTCTGTGAGATTCCAGGGTCATCTAGCATGCACGACTATTCTGAGGTCTAGCCACAGATTTTCAATGATGTTCAGATCAGGGGAGTGTGAGGGCCATTGTAAAACTTTCAGCTTGCACCTTTTGAGGTAGTCTATTGTAAATTTTGACATGTGTTTAAGATCATTATCCATTTGTAGAAGCCATCCTCTTTTCATCTTCAGCTTTTTTACAGATTGTGTTATGTTTGCATTAATAATTTCCTGAAATTTCATTGAATCTATTCTTCCCTCTACCCATAAAATGTTTCCTGTACCATTGGTTGAACACAACTCCAAAGAATGATTGATCCGCTCCCATGATTAATGGTTGGCGAGATGTTATTTTCCTGAAATTCTGTGCCCTTTTTTATTCATACGCACCTTTGATCATTGTGGCCAAAGAGTTCTATTTTTACTTCATTGGACCACTGAGCTTGTTTCCAAAATGTATCAGGCTTGTTTTAGTTTAGATGTTCTTTTACTTCTGACACTGAAGTTTATGGTGAGGATGCAGGAGAGGTTTTCTTTTGATGACTCTTCTATGAAGGCCATATTTGTGCAAGTGTCTCTGAAAAGTAGGACAATGTACCACAACTCCAGAGTCTGCTAAATCTTTCTGAAGGTCTTTTGCAGTTGAGAGTGAATTCCGATTTGCCTCTCTTGCAATCCTAGGAGTAGCTTTCACTGATAAGTTGCAAAGTCTTCAAGGCCTTATCTTAACCTTTACTGTTCCTGTTAACTGCCATTTGTTAATTGCATTTCGAACTGAAGAAAGGGCAACTTGAAATGCTTTGCTATCTTCTTATAGCCTTCTCCTGCATTGTAGGGCTCCACCATTTTAATTTTCAGAGTGTTGGGCAGTTGCTTAGAAGGATCCATGGATGCTGTTTTTTGACACAAGGTTAGAAGAGGCTGGGTTTCTATAAAGCTGGGAAATTGCTAATTAAAGTCTGAAACCTTGGTCAAAGTTGTCTGAGCACATAAATTTCCAAGATACCAAATGCATCTGCCCATTATATATATAATAGAGTCACTGTCCTGTTGAAAAATAAATAATGGTCCAACTAAATGCAAACCAGATGGAGTAGCATGCCGCTGCAAGATGATGTGATAGCCATGCTGGTTCAGTATGCCTTCAATTTTGAATAAATCCCCAACAGTGTCACCAGCAAAGCACCCCCTCACCATCACACCTCCTCCTCCATGCTTCACGGTGGGAACCAGGCATGTAGAGTCCATCCATTCACTTTTTCTGCATTGCACAAAGACACGGTGGTCGGAACCAAAGATCTCAAATTTGGACTCATCAGACCAAAGCACAGATTTCCACTGGTCTAATGTCCATTCCTTGTGTTCTTTAGCCAAAACAAGTCTCTTCTGCTTGTTGCCTGTCCTTTGCAGTGGTTTCCTAGCAGCTATTTTACCATGAAGGCCTGCTGCACAAGGTCTCCTCTTAACAATTGTTGTAGAGATGTGTCTGTTGCTAGAACTTTGTGTGGCATTGACCTGGTCTCTAATCTGAGCTGCTGTTAACCTGCGATTTCTGAGGCTGGTGACTCGGATAAACTTATCCTCAGAAGCAGAGGGGACTCTTGGTCTTCCTTTCCTGGGGCAGTCCTCATGTGAGCCAGTTTCTTTGTAGCGCTTGATGGGTTTTGCCACTGCACTTGGGAACACTTTCAAAGTTTTCCCAATTTTTCATGATGAAGATCTTTTAGATCGAAACACGTTGCTATTAGCAGGTTTATGTTGCTGTTCACATTCCCTTTTGTGCAGGGATGATTTTTAAGGATATGGATCAATAAAGGACTTTTAATCAAAAAAGGAGCTGGAACAATCTTCACATTCCTCACAGTATGATCACCTTTATAATACTCCACTCTCTGTTCCTCCTTCTCCCACATTGTAGGGTGTCGCAGATTTATAACTGGGTGATGTAGAACTTGCCAAACACACAAATCCCATTGTTCTTCTAGCAGTATACACCCCTTAGCCTCAATTCTGCACAATCTCATACACTACTCAATCAACTGTCTACTGAAGGACATCATTAACAGTGATTTTATTTTCCTGAAATTTCTCTTCTTGTATGTGTAGAGGTGACATCGAGGACTACGCAAAGCTTCTTAGTGATAGAACACTGAAAATGCTGGCAATAGATGGAGGCAGGGCCAACACTAAGGGTAAGTGCACATGATCAGTAAACACGGTGGGTTGGATGCTCTGTACTTGTGCAGCGTCAAACCCCCAGTGTCCAGATGTTACAGCAAAGTGGATGGGATCTCTAGAAATTCCATGCCCACCATGCGTCTAGAGATGACTGCGGCTCACCTGGGGAGACGGACATGTGGCGTGCCTCTCCAGACCGCAGCATGTCTATTTATCTTGCGGAGATGCTCAGTCTCCACAATATAAATTTCACCCATACAATGTATTGGATGCGGTGATTCAGCACAGTTCAATGAACACATGCGGAATCACCTGCGTTCAATAGCCAGCAGAGCTTTGAATGCAGCGGCCATGTGCTGCATCCATAGCGCTGCTAATTCCTGATCGTGTGCACATACCCTTAAGGTACCGTCACACATAACGATATCATTAACGATATTGTTGATTTTTGTGACGTAGCAACGATATCGTTAACAAAATCGTTATGCGTGACAGCGACCAACGATCAGGCCCCTGCTGGGAGATCGTTGGTCGCTGGGGAAAGTCCAGGACTTTATTTCATGGCTGGATCACCCGCTGACATCGCTGAAACAGCGTGTGTGACGCCGATTCAGCGATGTCTTCTCTGGTAACCAGGGTAAACATCGGGTTACTAAGCGCAGGGCCGCGCTTAGTAACCCGATGTTTACCCAGGTTAACATTGTAAAAGTAAAAAAAAAAAACACTACATACTTACATTTTTGTCACGTTCCTCAGCGTCAGCTTCCCTACGTCCCCCAGTGTCAGCGCCGGCCAGCCGTAAAGCAAAGCACAGCGGTGACGTCACCGCTCTGCTTTCCGGCCAGCGAGCTTACACAGTGCAGGGAAGCTGACGCTGGGGGACGCGACAGGAATGTAAGTATGTAGAGGTTTTTTTTTACTTTTACAATGGTAACTAGGGTAAACATCGGGTTTCTAAGCGCGGCCCTGCGCTTAGTAACCCGATGTTTACCCTGGTTACCCGGGGACTTCGGGATCGTTGGTCGCTGGAGAGCTGTCTGTGTGACAGCTCTCCAGCGACCAAACAGCGACGCTGCAGCGATCGGCATCGTTGTCTAGATCGCTGCAGCGTCGCTTAATGTGATGGTACCTTTAAGGAGTACAGTAAATAAAACACTGCAGTGAATGTGCAGATGCACTTGCATCAGGACCTCGTGTTTGTCACATTCTTTGTACGCAAAGTTCTTACAAGGGATAGAGTAGCCCAATGGAAATCTGAAAATTGGGCTAGTATTCAGTTTGCGTCTCATGTAAAATAATATTCTTTATTTAAAAAGCGATACATATAAGCAATGAAATGTAAATGATTAATATCTATCAGAGTGTGTGCAAACGAGTGTTTATTGTATGAACGTGTCATATCCCTAATAAGATCAGATAGCACACTGATCAGTCTATAGACTGTTAGGTAAAACAAATTCTATGTATCTGTCTCTTTTGGGTGTGTCTGCTGAATAAGCACTTCCTATTACTTGGATCTAGCTTTTCTATTAACCCATCTTACTCCTTCCCCATGTTTACATATGCCCTTAAAGTGTTTGCTCCACTAATCCTCTCTCTCCTTCGATATCCACAAACCCCAGCACTCTCTAACAAAATAATAATTTTCCCTTCCTTCTTACCTACCCACTTGTCCTCCTCTGCTGACCTGCTCATCAACCTCAAATCTGTCCTAATAAAACACAAAACAAGCCGGCCACTCTCCTTCTCCCACATGCTCTCCCTTTCGCTGCTTTTCCTCACTGCTGGAGACATACCTCCCAACCCTGGACCCCCACAGCTCATACCTCCCATTACTACCCTTTCCTACCGCTCCCTATCTAAATGAACTACCGCAATCTTTCCAACATAAAACCCGTGCCCCTGACGCCCACCCCCCTTGCTCCCTCTGGAGCACTCTGAAATGCCCGCTCAATCTGCAATAAGCTTCATGTGATTCATGACCTTTTTCTCTCTTGCAATCTTGCCTTCCTCGACCTCACAGAAACGTGGCTAACACCCTCTGACACGGCCTCCACTGCTGCGCTGTGTTACAGCGGCCTCCACTTCACCCACACCCCTCGCCCCAGCAACAAACATGGTGGAGGAGTGGGTCTTCTCCTTTCTTAAAACTTCTCCTTTAACCCAATCCCACCTCTACCCTCCCTTATCCTCCCCTCTTTTGAAGTCCACTCTGTCCGCATCTACTCCCCCTCCAACCTCCAAGTGGCCATCATATACCAACCTCCGGGCCCGGCCACTGCCTTTATTGACCAATTCTCCACCTGGCTTCTTCACTTTCTCTCTGCTGACACTCCCACCATCATCATGGGTGACTTCAACATCCCCACTGATACCCTTCAGTCAACAGCCTCCAAACTTCTGTCCCTTACTGCATCTTTTGGACTTGCTCAGTGGTCCTCCACAGCCACCAAAACAGACTGATATACACTAGACCTGGTCTTCACCCGGCTCTGCTCTCTATCTAACTTCACCACCTCCCCTCTACCTCTATATGACCACCATCTGCTCACTTTCTCATCCCTTTCCTCCTCACCAGTCACCCATGTCCAGCAACATGCGCACCCCCGCAGAAACCTTGCACACCTAGACACCCACACGCACTCTGAACAATAGGATAAAAGGAGCGCACTACCAATATTGAATGGTGCAAAACACCAAACGGGGTGCAAACAAGCGGCTAATGTCGTAAATCTGCACAAAAAAGAAAAGAAGCCACTCAAACGAATGCACACCACAGAACCAATAAATGACAATATACAAAATATAACGACAGGAATTTTATTGACAAACAGCAAATTCAAACAACCATAAAACATACTTAAAAACAATAGTACATGAAAAACATGGTCCACATACACATATAAACTGTACAATACACATATATAATATAAATAATAATAATAATAATAATAATAATAATTTTTATTTATATAGCGCCAACATATTCCGCAGCGCTTTACAAATTATAGAGGGGACTTGTACATACAATAGACATTACAGCATAACAGAAATACAGTTCAAAACAGATACCAAGAGGAGTGAGGGCCCTGCTCGTAAGCTTACAAACTATGAGGAAAAGGGGAGACACGAGAGGTGGATGGTAACAATTGCTATAGTTATTCGGACCAGCCATAGTGTAAGGCTTGGGTGTTCATGTAAAGCTGCATGAACCAGTTAATTAATTTTTTTTTTTTTTTTTTAATATAGGCCACACAGGGATCGTTAGGTTAATGCATTGAGGCGGTAGGCCAGTCTGAACAAATGAGTTTTTAGGGCACGCTTAAAACTGTGGGGATTGGGGATTAATCGTATTATCCTAGGTAGTGCATTCCAAAGAATCGGCGCAGCACGTGTAAAGTCTTGGAGACGGGAGTGGGAGGTTCTGATTATTGAGGATGCTAACCTGAGGTCATCAGCGGAGCGGAGGGCACGGGTAGGGTGGTAGACTGAGACCAGAGAGGAGATGTAGGGTGGTGCTGAGCCATGGAGTGCTTTGTGGATGAGGGTAGTAGTTTTGTACTGGATTCTTGAGTGGATGGGTAACCAGTGTAATGACTGGCACAAGGTAGAGGCATCGGTGTAACGGTTGGTGAGGAATATGATCCTGGCAGCAGCATTCAGGACAGATTGGAGCGGGGAGAGTTTGGTAAGAGGGAGGCCGATTAGTAGAGAGTTACAATAGTCCACCCTAAAGGTGGTTGTTTGAAGTTGCTGTTTGTCAATAAAATTCCTGTCGTTATATTTTGTATATTGTCATTTATTGGTTCTGTGGTGTGCATTCGTTTGAGTGGCTTCTTTTCTTTTTTGTGCAGACCCACACGCACTCTGACTCTATCCTACCACTGGCATCCATATCCTCACTCCACGACACATACAGTGCCACTGCTTTCTACAATGCCACTCTCGCATGAGCTATTGACACGGTTTTCCCTCTCGTTCATGGCAGAGTGCGACGTATCAATAGACAACTCTGGCACTATAACACCACTGAAAAACTCCAGCAAGTGCCCAGGGTTCCAGAGCGGCATTGGAAGAAAATACATTCGCAAGACGACTTCACTGCATTCAAACAGGCAACACTCGCTTTTAAATCAGGTCTCACCTCTGCTAAGCACGCCTACTTCACAACCCTCGTATCTTCCCTATCCTACAAACCCAAACAGTTACTCAAAACCTTTAACTCCCTCCTCCACCCCCCACTGCCCCCTCCAACCTCCCTCATCTCTGCTGAGGGCTTTGCAACACACTTTAAAAATAAGATTGACAAAACAAGTCTTCATTGATCAACCTCCACAACCCCTTTGTATACCAGACCAATGCCCAAACCCCATAACCTCCCTATCCAACATCACTGAAGGGGGGCTTAACTGTCGCCTCTCCAAATTGCACCGCACCACCTGCGCGCTTGACCCCATCCCACCTCCTCCCCAACCTTACCACCACTCTTATCTCATCCCTAACCCACCTCTTCAACCTATCACTAACTTCTGGCACCTTCCCTTCTGCTTCCAAACATGCCACCATCATGCCTATCCTTAAAAAGCCAACTCTCGATCCAACTGCTATGTTCAGCTATTGCCTAATCTCGCTGCTCCCATTCGCTTCCAAACTCCTGGAGCAGCACGTCCACGCTGAACTTTCCTCCCACCTCTCATCTACTTTGCTCTTTGACAATCTACAATCTGGTTTCCGCCCCATCACTCAACTGAGACAGCCCTGGCCAAAATTGTTAATGACCTACTTACAGCCAAAGCTAACAGACAGTACTCTGCACTCTTCCTTCTAGACCTGTCCTCTGCTTTCGACACAGTTGACCACTGTCTCCTACTACAGATCCTCTTCTACTTTGGCATCAAAGACCTTGCCCTATCCTGGATCTCCTCATACCTTTCCAACCGCAAATTCAGCATCTCCCACTCACACTCTACCTCCTCATCCCACCCTCTCTCTGCTGGAGTCCCCCAAGGCTCTGTTCTAGGACACTTACTCTTCTCAATCTATTCACTTGGCCTGGGACAACTCATATAGTCCCATGGATGCCAGAACCACCTTTATGCTGATGACACTCAGATCTACTTTTCTGGCCCAGACGTCACCTCTCTGCTGTCCAGAATCCCGGAGTGTCTATCAGCCATTTCCTCCTTCTTCTCCTCTCGCCTCCTCAAACTCAATGTGGAAAAATCTGAACTCATCATCTTTCCTCCATCCCATAGATCTTCCTTCTCTGACCTATCTATCACAATTAACGGCCTCACGCTTTCTCCCGTACCGGAAGTCCGCTGCCTGAGAGTAACCCTTTGACTCTGCCTTGTCCTTCAAACCGCACATCCAAGCTTTTTCCACCTCCTGTCGCCTCCAGCTCAAAAATATCTCCAGAATCCATCCTTTCCTCAACTATCAATCTATTAAATGCTTGTGCATGCCTTCATCATCTCCCGCCTTGACTACTGCAACATCCTTTCCTGTGGCCTCCCTGCTAACACCCTTGCACCTCTCCAGTCCATCCTTAACTCTGCTGCCCTACTAGTTCATCTCTCTCCTCGCTACTCCTCCATTTCCCCCTCTGCAAGTCTCTTCACTGGCTCCCATTCCCTCAGCGTATACAGTTCAAATTACTTATACTAACCTACAAAGCCATCCATAACCTGTCTCCTCCATATATCTCTGAACTGATCTCCAGATATCTTCCCTCACGTAATCTCCGGTCCTCCCAAGACCTCCATCTCTCCTCCACACTTATTTTCTCCTCACCCAACCACCTCCATGACTTCTCCCAAATATCCCCCATCTCCTGGAATTCTTTGTCCCAACACGTCCGACTAGCAACCACATTTGGATCCTTCAGACGGAACCTGAAAACCCACTTCTTCAGGAAAGCCTACAGCCTGCACTGACCCTCTTGCCTCCTCACCACTCCCTAAGCTACCGCCTCACCAAGACAGGAGCTCCTGCAATCTTCAACCTATTGTCTCCTTCCGCACCATCCTGTAGAATGTAAGACCGCAAGGGCAGGGTCCTCGCTCTCTGTATCAGTCTGTCATTGTTAGTTTGCTTAATGTAAGTGATATCTGTAATTTGTATGTAACCACTTCTCATGTACAGCACCATGGAATCAATGGTGCTATATAAATAAATAATAATATATTCCATTACACACATGATAGGCATGGAGTTAATCAATTTTTTTTGCATTTTGTATCTAACCACTTTAAAGGGAACCTGTCAAACCCCCCAGGGCCTATGAAAGTAAAATAGCCCCATTCAGCAGCACTATGGTTGCATTTGGTGAAGGTGGCTCTTATGTTTAGTATCCCTAGGAATGCTAAAATAATGACTTTTATAAATTTCTCGCCATACCTCTATTGAGTCAGGGAGGTATATTTTCTCCCCCTGACTCAACCTCCTCACAGCCGTCCATTATCCAGCTCTGTCCTCCGTGCGCCGCCTCTCCTGACATCACTGGCGCCTGTGCTCTGCAATTATTTCTCAGGCATGCGCCGTGCGCGCTGCCCGTGAACTTACATCAGGTGCCTGCGTGTAGCGGAGGCCCCAGAACCCACCCTGCAGTGTGTCATGTAACGAGACATGTCCAAGTTTAGTCCAATTTGAAGACAATATGTGCTCATTTAAGAAAAGAACAGCGTGCGAATATCATCCATAGAGAATCCATGTACTGTCCACTTTTCACTGATTGGTTACTAGTAGTTTGGAATATTTTCATCAGTTTTTTCTTCTTTGGAGAAAAATAGATGACGGAAACGGTAAAAAAGGGCACAAGTACAAAAAAAAGTGGAAAAATGGATCCAGAACAACGGTGAATATAGGTCAATTAAAAAAAACAAAACAATGTGTGAATATGATACCATCCTATCACAGATCTACTTTCCATGATGCACCTGTTTTCATACTGAATAAATTAGACTAAGCTAAGAATTCTCTCAGCCACATTAAAGGGATTGTCCAGAATTAGAGCTACTCTCTTCCAAAAACAATGCTACACATTGTAACTGGTATTTCAGCTGAGCTCTACGAAAGTGCTAAGCTGCAATACATCAGGCAACCTGTGAACATATATGGCACTGTTTTTGGAAGAAAGTAGCCATGTTTTTCTAATCACGTACAGCCCTTTAAATAAACTGACACTCCATTACCTTGCGTACTCCCAACAATAACCAGGTTACGTCTATGAACATTTCAGTTACTCCATATGTCATTGACCTTGGCAGAGTAATGGGAAGTTTGGACAGTCTTGGGTTTAGTTCTAATGCGTCTTCTGAAACCTAACCCACCTGCTGCATTATTGTGTTCTGATAAATCCTACTTCAAAGTTCAAAACATTTATATTTTATTATCTAGTCAGTGGATTTTCTGCTAAGGACAAAACCAGATGCTGGGAGATAGTGGTCCCCCTGGGTACAATCGTTGTCTGGTATGATGTTACTTCTGCCTTTGATTAATAATTTTTATAGTATAAAGGGGATTTCGTGTTCATTGCAATAACACAATCATATCGGTACACAAATGATAATATAGGGTCTTCCAGCAATTAAGAAACAAACTATGTCTGCAATATAATATCTTGCTTAATCTTTGCGGCTAAATAAATCTGAAAATTAAGTGTTTTCTGCATATAATCTTTTAACCTTGAATGTTAGAACATGATCCACGTTTAATGACGTATTATATCAATTTATATTGAGTAGTAAGAGCTGTAAACTGGAGAAAAGAAATGTTTGCTAATCAAAACCAGAGCAGATTCAGAGCCACCAGCACACAATTTTACTTTTTTTTCTTTTCACAACTCAGAAGAGAGGTAATCCTATTGTAAAAACTAACATGGGTCTACATAATACAGAAGTGTTGGGTTTTGCCATCAAGGACAGAAGGGACTGCTGTTTGTATATGCTTCCACACCCCTTTAAGGACCCTTGGGCTAATTTAATACCCTTCACGTGCTAACTATGCAGATCCTTAGAGGTGTACAAACAAAAGAATACAGCAGCCTTTGTAAGCACTAAGATGCATGCAAACAATGAATATATGAAATTTGACCTGCATTACTGCTATAAGTATAAAAATGAATGTACTTATTGCATAAATTGGCCAATGAGAGCCCATAGGCCACTACAAGTGACCTTTCAGTGATGGGACCCTAAACCTAATATTTATCAAACATGCTTTTTCCGAGATATAAGCCTACAAATTTAAAGGGCAGGTAGGACCCAGCACTAATTAAAAACAGCCAGGGAATTAACTGGTTCAGTGGTTGCAATCGCATCTGGGCCCTGCAGCCTAAAGTGGCTCAAACAGTCCCTTTTGCCCATGTGAAATGCTTATTATTATTACTACATACCTGTGATAATTGGGGTACATGTTAAAGCTTTTGCATTGAGGTCCACCCGCTTCAAGTTACACCACTGAAAAAAGCCTTAGGCTGATGGGAGGAGTGGTCAGTCAGAAAAGGAGGCATTCAAAGAAAGGTTACCTTGTCATGGCTGGTGGGTTCTCATGAATTGGCCAATATATGTGCTAAGTACTTTTATTTTTATTAGTAGACTTTATATAGCACTAATGCAGTTCAAGTTTCATATATTCAATGTTTGCATACATCTTACCACTTACAGAGGCTGCTGTATTCTTTTGTTTGTATATTATGCAGTCACGACAGCTTGCACCTGTTCACACTTGCTTTACCCTAGAGGTGCTGGTCAGTTGTCTGGTTTTTGCAGTACACCTTTGGAGTTGTAGTTCTGCACCAAGGCCCTTTCTATGCATTAGGTCCGATAGTAAATGCATAGTGTGTCTCTATAGTGCACACTTCCTAAAAGTCGGAAACAGTAAAAAATAACAAAACAACCATGACTTACCTGTTGAATTTTGCGCCATCATTCTCCAGCGCTGCCTGTGCTTCTCATTGATATGTTTGCCTCCCTACAGCAGTCACATGCTGTCTACCCATGTGCATGCTACAGCCTTAGATCTGGAAGACAACAAAGCGATAACACATAAACAAAAATTATCAGAAGGCCCTTGACAAGAGGTATTGGGGCATCAGGGGATTTATCTTTAGCCTAATTTTTGCCCAACTTGAAAAACCCATTAAATGGAGATAAAAGATAAGCTCTAGATACATATGGTTATCACTTGTGAAGTGGTGTCAGTTTAGAGACTGATAAACTGGCTGAAATGCTGATTAAAAGATGCAAAAAATCCAGATGGCAAACACAAGACAAGCGGACCAGAGGCCTTAAAAAGGTATACTATTACATCTACGGTAGAAAATGGGCAGAAGTTCTGCTCTTTCACATTTAGACAGCAGTTACAGCATTTTACAGTATTTTTTACAAATAGATTGAACAATTCCGAAATTATGTCATCCACTTGCGATGTCTTAGGGACCTCACTGAATCTGTGATGTGTACTTATCAGACACTTATCTCATCCTCCTCTGTTTTCCTTCTTTTCTGTACATCATTACATTTTAATATACTGTGTGTTAAATGGTGATAAATCAGTAGTTTTGACTGGTTAGGCATTGTACGGATCTTTAAGAAATCACGACCGGGTATGGCTGATTCAGATCTCACCTCAACTGAATTTCCTCCCCCAGCCACACATAATATACTCCCACCAAATAAAACACTGAAACACAATACTTCAACTCCAAGGACCCCATTCCCCGCCACCAAAAACAGCCCTGACACCTCAGGCTCCTGAGTACCCCAACAACATCAAAACACTTTCAATTCTTTCTTGAAGAGCTAGTGCCCACAAATCAATCCCTATTGTGTTCAAGTTTATGTAAGGGGGTTTAAGGATTAGTGTTCACCCCACCCTTTTAAGAACCCGGTTCTCAGAGAAACATGTTGATGTTTTACATTTGCTGTTATGCCCCTGTATGCTGCTATTTTGATGACACTTTATTTGCTGAATGCACAATGTAGGTTACTTGATTGTAATTGCTGTGGCGTTCTGGTATATTGCTATGTCTATCCACTGTGGTTTGTTATGTATGATAGGGACTGTGTAGTATTGGAGTTTGGGCACTAGATGGGGGTCTCTTAAGACAGTGTTTATATTTAACTATGGGAGGAGCTAGAGGTTGGTAAAGCAGAAGCATTTCCTGAATTTAGAGGAGAGAAGACCAGGAGCTTGTACAGCTAAGAGGGGCCAGGGAGCCCCAGGCATCCTGAAGGGCTTAAGTGCCCAGGATAGTGCAGCAGCACCGCAACGCTTAAAGGAAAGGAACCAGCTGTGCAATGTTGGTGGGTCAGCAAGTACAGCTAAGGAATTAAAACAGGATAAAGATGCATGGGCTGAAGCTGTATGATAACACCTCAGGAATTGATGTAACAGATAATAAAAAATCAATTAAATTCTATAATAAAATCAATTAATTAAATAAATGAATAAATAACCAATCCAATCCCCAGTGTTAGACCAAAGGAGTAGAAACCACTTGTTTGCAGAGAAAAACCAACCACCTGAACTCAGGATAAGCCATGAAAATCCGAACAAGAGAATATGGTACAAAATATATATCTTTATTTAATAGCAACAGTTATAATTAAAATGAATCGTGTGCACATATCAGGACATTTTATACCAACATTGTATATAAAAAATATTAAAAACAAGTATAATAAATAGTGGACCCGTAGAGTGGGAATAGGTGGCCTCCTAATAAAGATATTCAAGATCTCCACAATTAAGGTGAAAAAAACAATAAACACTTAATAAAAAGCAATAGTTTAAATATTCCCTATTCCTACTCTACGGATCCACTATTTATTATACTTGTTTTTAATATTTTTTATATACAATGTTGGTATAAAATGTCCTGATATGTGCACACGATTCATTTTAAGTATAACTGTTGCTATTAAATAAAGATATATATTTTGTACTATATTCTCTTGTTCGGCTTTTCCTGGGCTGAAGCTGTCTGGGCAAAACAGACGAGGAAATCTCTAAGAGCAGTTATGCTAAACAGGGAGGATGCTGCCGTACCGAATGGTTCGGTGCGACCCGGAGAACCCCTGGAAGGAATTAGTGAAGAAACAGGGAAAGTAACAGAAGTGAGGAATTCTGTTCTCTGTGTTGATACTGTAACTGATATAGATGTGTTGCATTTGAAACTAAGTGATATTGTAACTGATGTGGATGTGCTACAATTGAACCCAAGTAAAATTCTTCATTACAGATTGAAAGGGACTGTGTCTCTATTTATGTTGAACCATCTATAGGGAGCCTGCAGCAGAGCAGAGGGGACCCTGACGGCGTAGAAAGTGGATCCACAGGTATGCAGAGTAATGGACATAATTTTCATGTGATGGGAGGCCTGGGCACAAATGCCCGGTTGTCCTCCCTCATGACTATGGCCCTGGCTGGCCCTACCTCACACTCACAACATCATTCAACTAAAAATTCCCTTCACCGGACTCCAACTCGTGATTAGTGAGGAAAAATGATCGTCAAACATAAATTCGGCAGGAATATGGCACATTCGGATTCGTAATCGGAAAAACGAGTACAATTTTATAAAATCGGTAACATCAGGTAAAAAGTGCAGGAAAATATTTGCATTGCCACAAAAGTATTTTCAGCACTTTTTCAATTAAAATGGTGGTATATCAAGAGTATTTTGAATGTGTTTGATGAGGGGAGGGGGTTTGCAGAGCTCAGAGGCATGGCATTCTTGTAAACTTTTTTCCCCCCTAACTTTATGTGTGCACATTATGGGTAGCCAATGGGGGTGCAGAAAATTTCCACAATTTGCTGACACCTAGGCTTGTGTAACTGGCTGCAGAAATCACATGTGCCTCTCCTTATAAAGAGCGGACATCTTCTTTTAGTGCCATTTTGACATTGTAACAGCTCAGAGAGGCTGTTCCTGGCGCTGGCACAGTTAGCAGCAAGATATTAGCTAGTTAGCTAGGCGGTTGTATATCAGTCAGTGTAGCTAGCTAGTGCCAGGGTGGCTGTTAAATTTACCTTCCAGCATTTTTTGCCCATTACTGAGGCCCACAGACAAAGCCAGCAAGGCACATGTCCTACAAGCGTGTTGTATACTGCTTCTATTTTGCTCCATGAACGTGTATTGCATTCTTAATAATATGTTTTCAATAACTAAATGTGAAACAGCCTGCTGTATACCTCCTTGTCATTTTGTGGCAGTGATATGAACTTGTCAGGAGACATAACGCACATTTAACCCCTTTACCCCCAAGGGTGGTTTGCACGTTAATGACCTGGCCAATTTTCACAATTCTGACCACTGTCCGTTTATGAGGTTATAACTCTGGAATGCTTCAACGGATCCTGATGATTCTGACATTGTTTTCTCGTGACATATTGTACTTCATGATAGTGGTAAAATTTATTTGCTATTACCTGCATTTATTTGTGAAAAAAATGGAAATTTGGCAAAAATGTTGCAATTTTCCAACTTTTAATTTTATTGCCCTTAAATCACAGAGATAAATCACACAAAATACTTAATAAGTAACATTTTCCACATGTCTATTGTTAGGGTTGGAGGAACTCACCAAATATATATTTATTAGAAGTAGTGTTAGGGGTCGAGTTCCCGCTTCTGCACAGGGGGAATCTCGAGCCACCTCCGCTGCGGTCTCCCATTCTTGTCCAGCCGCAGTGGAGTCTGCTCAGCAAGGACGTCGGTCCCAGCATCTTGCTCATTCTCACTCTGTTCTGAGAGTTACTGCTGCTTCTCCAGTCTCTGCTATTAAAGTCTGTGCTGGTCAGCAGCGAGCGGACTTCTCTGGGACTAAGTCCTTGTCTGCACGTACTGAGCATGCCCAGCGTAAGGTCTCCCGTTGGAGATCGAGGGTCATGTGCTCAGGCTCTGCAGCACATTCCATTGGTCCTCTTGGCAGGTCCTAGAAGGGCAAAAGTGCTGTGGCCACTTCCTGTGCTGCTGCTATATAAACTGCGCATGACCGCACGGCCATGCGCTAGTATTGTCAAACAATTGCTAATGTGTGTATGTTGTGAGTGCAAGTCGTCCTTGGATACCCCTACCCTATAGTATGACTGTTCGTGGAAGGTGTATGGCTGCTACCTAGCGCCCGACTTATCCTACAGCACTAGTCACACATTATAGCGTCCAGTTGCTGTGACCGCCAGTACGGCGCCGTGCACTTCCTCTGTGCTTTCCTTACCCAAGCCTGGGTGGTTAGTGGCGTTCGTCAGTGCGGCACTGCATGCTCTTCTGTTTCATTTCACACCCAGTTGCGGTGTTGCGCCAGCAAGGGTCTAATCGAACTTCAATCCCAGTTGGGGTTGAATTCGCTGACTACTTGCTCGCGCTTTAGGTGCGGTACCGCGGTCCTGTGCCTTAACAGGATTGCTTCTTTCACGCTGGGTGAGGTTAACCCACGCGTGTATACTCTAGTGTACCGCCATATAGTCTGCTAATTGCTAGCAGCAGGTTTTCACCTGCACGGTGGACCCCGGACTGCGAACGCATCTATACCATCTGTCTTGGTGCGTTCCGCCAGTCCTAACAAGTAGTAGGTGCGTTCGCAACCCGGGATCCATCGTGCAGGAAAGAACCTGCTGCTAGATATGGCGGTACAGTATAGTAGTATAAACAGACTCTGTTACTTCACAGAGTCTGTTAGCAAAGAGATCGCTGTGCCCTGTTTAGCTCACAGAGGAACACAGCTACTTAGTAGAGCAGATAGTGGTCGTGCAGTCAAATGCAAACACGCAGCTCCTCTCCGGTGGAGCCAGAATTCTAATGGCTATACGCCAGCCCTGAATCCACTCACATGAAACTCCTCGCCGGAGGTGCCAGCATTCTAGGGGCTTATTTCAGCCGGGTCGCTGAATACACACACATGAAACACCTCTTTGGAGGTGCCAGCATTCTAGGGGCTTATTTCAGCTGGGTCTTTGACTGCATACAAACACGACCACACTGGTGCTGAGCTCACACATAAATTGACACTAGCGCATGGCCATGAGGACTTGCGGATGTTTTATTGTTGCAGCTCTACAGGACCTTCCTGGAGGACCAATGAGAGCTGCTACAGGGCCTGAGCGTGTGACCCTCGACCTCCATTGAGAGGTCCTCCCATGGGCATGCTCAGTGTGTGCAAAGCAGGATTTAGTCCCAGAAAAGCCTGCTTGCCGCAAACCAGTAAAGGGTACAATAGGAGACCCTGGAAAGGGAGCAGTAATATCAGAATGAGCAAGACGCTGGGACCGACATCTCCGTTGAGCAGGCTCTACCACAGCTGATGCAGAATGGGAGACTGCAGCAGACATGGTTCGAGATTCCCCCTATGCAACGGCGGGAACTCGACTCCTAACATCTACTTTACATCAGCACAATTTTGGAACCCACATTTTTTTTTGTTAGGGAGTTATAAGGGTTAAAAGTTGACCAGCAATTTCTCATTTTTTACAACACCATTCTTTTTAAGGGACCACATCACATTTGAAGTCACTTTGATACGTGAACTTTTATTGTTTTTTTTTTATTTAGATAAAGAAATGTATTTATTGGAACAATATATCTTTTTTTTCTTTATTTATGACTTTTTTTTTACACATGTAAAAAATTTTTTTAACTTGTTTACTTTGTCCCAGAAGGGACATAACTATATAGTGTCAGATCGCTGATCTGACAATTTGCAGTGCACTGTGTCAGATCAGCGATCTGCCATGAACTGCAGGAGGCTTGCTGGCACCTGCTCTGAACAGGAGCTTGCAAGCCACCTCCCTGCAAGACCCGGAAGGAGCCCGTGGCCATGTTAAATCTGGGGCCTGCAGGGAGGGGGATGGAGGAGACACTCGGAGCAACGCGATCACATTGCGTGGCTCCATGCGGTCTCAGGGAAGCACACAGGGAGTCCCCTCCCTGCATGATGCTTCCCTATGCCGCCGGAACACTGCAATCATGTTTGATCGCAGTGTTCCGGGGGTTAATGTGCCAGGAGCGGTCCGTAACCACTCCTGACACATAGGGCTGGATGTCAGCAGTGATAGCTGACACCCGGCCCCAATCGGCCGCACTCCCCCCATGAGCGCGGCTGATCAGTGATGACGTACTATCCCGTCGGTGGTCATATGGGCCCACAACATCTCGACGGGATAGTACGTCATATGTCAGAAAGAGGTTAAAGAAAAAAAATTCCTGCTGTAAAATGTGGTACCTGCCGTATCCCATGCTGTCTGTTATGATCTGGTGGCCTAGGAGCAGCATGAGACGGACTCTGGAGAAGGTGGTCCCTGTACTGACCGCAAACCCTGAACCTAGCAGCACAACTAGAAGTAGCCGTGGGGGGTACCTAACACTCCCTAGACCCCTCGGCACAGCCTAAGATCTAACTACCCCTAAAGACAGAAACAGGAAACCTATCTTGCCTCAGAGAAAATCCCCAAAGGATAGATAGCCCCCCACAAATATTGACTGTGAGAGGAGAGGGAAATAACATACGCAGATATGAAATCAGATTTTAGCATAGGAGGCCATACTAGCTAAAAAGAAAGAATAGAACAGAGTACTATGCGGTCAGTATAAAAACACTAGAAAATATCCACCGCAGAAAATACGAATCACCACATCTGACTAAAGACATGGGGGGTATATCTGCATCTCCAGAGAAATAGCTAGGCTGCAAAAAATCCTTCACAGACTAAGGTGGACAAGACAAAAACATGAAAATGCACAGAACTATAAGGTCCACTGCAGGTGGACAGCAAAAACGAAGCCAGGACTTATCTTTGTAGAAAAACACAGCAAACTGGAGAGACCAGCAGGGAAGTGAATCCTTCAAGAACAATGGACAACTGGCACTGACTAAAGGATCCTGCAAAGCTATATACCCCAGTCAGTTTTGCAATTAGTAGATACACCTGTCCACTCCTGCAGTCCAGGCACAACTGCATTACCCTTGACTACCACCGGAGGGAGGCCAAAAGCTGAATTCACAACAGTACCCCCCCCCTTGAGGAGGGGTCACCGAACCCTCACCAGAGCCCCCAGGCCGATCAGGATGAGCCCGATGAAAGGCACGAACCAAATCAACGGCATGGACATCAGAGGCAGAAACCCAAGAATTATCCTCCTGGCCATAACCCTTCCACTTGACAAGGTACTGAAGCTTCCGCCTCGAAAAACGGGAATCCAAAATCTTCTCAACAACATATTCCAACTCCCCATCGACCAACACAGGGGCCGGAGAATCAACAGAGGGAACAACAGGCTCCACATATTTCCGCAACAAAGATCTATGGAAGACATTATGAATAGCAAAAGAGGCCCGAAGCGTCAGGCGAAAGGACACCGGATTAATAATCTCAGAAATCCTATAAGGACCAATAAATCGAGGCTTAAACTTAGGGGAAGAAACCTTCATAGGAACATGACGGGAGGATAACCAAACCAGATCATCAACCCGAAGCCGGGAACCAACACACCGACTACGGTTAGCAAAACGCTGAGCCTCCTCCTGAGACAGCACCAAATTGTCCACCACATAAGCCCAAATCTGCTGCAACCTGTCGACCACAGAATCCACACCAGGAAGGTCAGAAGGCTCCACCTGCCCAGAAGAAAAACGAGGATGAAAACCAAAATTACAAAAAAAAGGCGAAACCAAAGCAGCCGAACTAGCCCGATTATTAAGGGCAAACTCGGCCAATGGCAAAAAAGCCACCCAATCATCCTGTTCTGCAGACACAAAGCATCTCAAATAGGTCTCCAAGGTCTGATTAGTTCGCTCAGTCTGGCCATTTGTCTGAGGATGAAATGCAGAGGAAAAAGACAAATCAATGCCCAGCTTGGCACAAAAGGCCCGCCAAAACCTAGAAACAAACTGGGAACCTCTGTCGGACACAATATTCTCCGGAATACCATGCAAACGTACCACATGCTGAAAAAACAACGGAACCAAATCAGAAGAAGAAGGCAATTTAGGCAAATGCACCAAATGAACCATCTTATAAAATCGGTCACAGACAACCCAGATAACCGACATTCTTTGGGAAACAGGAAGATCGGAAATAAAATCCATAGATATATGCGTCCAAGGTCTCTCAGGGACCGGCAATGGCAAAAGCAACCCACTAGCGCAGGAACAGCAAGGCTTAGCCCGCGCACAAATCCCACAGGACTGCACAAAAGAACGCACATCCCGTGACAAAGAAGGCCACCAAAAGGACCTACTAACCAAATCTCTGGTACCAAAAATCCCAGGATGGCCAGCCAACACAGAACAATGAACCTCAGAAATCACTTTACTAGTCCATCTATCAGGAACAGGACAGCGGTCAGGCTTATCAGCCTGAAATTCCTGAAGAACCCATCGCAAATCAGGGGAGATGGCAGAAAGAATCACCCCTTCTTTCAAAATGCCGACCGGCTTAAGAACCCCAGGGGAATCAGGAAAAAAACTCCTAGAGAGGGCATCCGCCTTAACATTCTTAGTACCAGGAATGTACGAGACCACAAAATCAAAACGGGAGAAAAACAGGGACCATCGAGCCTGTCTAGGATTCAGCCGTTTGGCAGACTCGAGGTAAATCAGATTCTTATGATCGGTCAGGACTAGTGTTGAGCATTCCGATACCGCAAGTATCGGGTATCGGCCGATATTTGCGGTATCGGAATTCCGATACTGAATTCCGATACTTCCCGCGTATCGGATACCGGAATCGGAAGTTCCCAGAATTCAAATTGAACGCAGCAGCCAATGAGGAATGAATGAAAGTGTGGGCACATCCTGTTTAGCATGGTGGGCATGTAAGTACTGGCAAGGCTGGGATTGGCTGCTGAAATGATGTCACTCTGCACTATAAAAAAGCGCTGCCGCCATTTTGCGCTCACTCTGCTGTGATTTCAGTTAGGGACAGGACGCTGTGTTCTAACTGAGGGCCAGTCGAGCTAGCTAATTGCTTTATTTTCCTTTCCAAAGGCTAATTTAGCAAAACGCTGTGTGTTCTTCACTGTTCACCTTGCTCTTGCCTTGCAGCGCTGTTTTAACAGCGTTCTGCAAGGTCTCTGTGTGTGTGTGTGTGCAGCTCACTCTGTAGTCTGTGTGCAGCCATATACCCGGTTGTATTCAGCTCAGGGGGGGTTCACACTGCCTCACACAGTTGTTCTTTTTTGCTCTTAGTGCAGCCTGCTGCACATTTTTTCTCAAATTTCCTATTAGTGTTTTTCCACCAGTCTCCAGCTCTATTGTGGAAAAACACTACATAGGATAACCTAGAGGGGGGTTTTTGGGCCTTGCAGCGCCGTTTACGGCTGTCTGCACGGTCTCCGTGTGAGCCCAGCTCGCCCTGTAGTCTGTGTGCAGCCATAGCCGGTTGGATTCAGCTCAGGGTTCGTTACTGGCTCATACCTTGAGAAAAATTTTCCTTTTTTTCAAATAGTGCAGCCTGTTTAAAATTTGAAAAAAAAAATTCCTATTAGTGTCTTTCCACTCGTATCCAGCTAAATAGTGGAAAAACACTATATAGGATAACCTAGAGGAGGGTTTTTTGGCCTTGCAGCGCCGTTTACGGCTGTCTGCACGGTCTCCGTGTGAGCCCAGCTCGCCCTGTAGTCTGTGTGCAGCCATAGCCGGTTGGATTCAGCTCAGGGTTCGTTACTGGCTCATACCTTGAGAAAAATTTCCCTTTTTTTCAAATAGTGCAGCCTGTTTAAAATCTGAAAAAAAAAATTCCTATTAGTGTCTTTCCACTCGTATCCAGCTAAATAGTGGAAAAACACTATATAGGATAACCGAGAGGAGGGTTTTTTGGCCTTGCAGCGCCGTTTACGGCTGTCTGCACGGTCTCCGTGTGAGCCCAGCTCGCCCTGTAGTCTGTGTGCAGCCATAGCCGGTTGGATTCAGCTCAGGGTTCGTTACTGGCTCATACCTTGAGAAAAATTTTCCTTTTTTTCAAATAGTGCAGCCTGTTTAAAATTTGAAAAAAAAAATTCCTATTAGTGTCTTTCCACTCGTATCCAGCTAAATAGTGGAAAAACACTATATAGGATAACCTAGAGGAGGGTTTTTTGGCCTTGCAGCGCCGTTTACGGCTGTCTGCACGGTCTCTGTGTGAGCGCAGCTCGCCCTGTAGTCTGTGTGCAGCCATAGCCGGTTGGATTCAGCTCAGGGTGCGTTACTGCCTCATACCTTGAAAAACAATTTCCTTTTTTTCAAATAGTGCAGCCAGTTTAAAATTTGAAAAAAAAAATTCCTATTAGTGTCTTTCCACTCGTATCCAGCTAAATAGTGGAAAAACACTATATAGGATAACCGAGAGGAGGGTTTCTTGGCCTTGCAGCGCCGTTTACGGCTGTCTGCACGGTCTCCGTGTGATTTAAACTAGCTCTGTAGCCCGATCTGCACCAAAAAAAAGGTTAAGTTCACCAAACACAACTTACACTTGTGTAGGCCACATTTGCAAAATAATAAAGTTTAGTCCACAATTTACAACATTAGTGTTTCTTACACCTGTTAGGAGGAGCATTACAGGAATAAGCACACTAAGGCCTTAGTACTTTTCTGCTTATCTTTATCTGTCAACCAAGATGAAGAGGGCAGGGAGTAAGGCACGTGGGCGTGGGCGCGGAGCAGGGAGAGGAGCAGGGAGAGGACGTGGTGATTCTGTGCCTGCTGCGGGCGCCGGTGACTCGTCGTCACTCAGTTTCAGCAGGGAACAGTCCTTCATGCGCAGCTTTGTCGGAGAGCGCCGTGCACCGCTGCTGCGTGAAGACCAAATTGAAGCCGTTGTCGGGTGGATGGCAGCTAACGCCTCGGCATCGACTTCAGTTAGTGCCACATCCTCTCAGGCACAGAGCACTGGAGAGCAGCCATCTGTCTCTTCACCACCTGCCAAATTGGCCAGGCAGTCAGAGAGCCCAGGACAGGAGCCGTCTCTACTTCTGTTCTCTGAATCTCTTGGCTTGGAAACAGGAGGCCAGCCAAGCAGCATTGGAGAAATGGAAGAAGAGGCAGTGTGCAGTGATGCCCAACACCTTTTTCTCTCTGACTCTGAAGAGGCAGGTGGGCCAGTGCCTCCGGTGACCACAGCGCAGTACGCATCTGATGATGAAACTCAGGTGCCGCTTTCTCGTGCGTACTGTGCTGCTGAGACTACCCAGGAGGAGCAGTTGGTGGCAGAGGGTAGTGGAGATGATGAGGTCCTTGACCCATCGTGGCGTGAGGAACAGGAAGGTGGTGGGAGCAGCTCAGAGGAAGAGCTTCCTCTTACGGGCCAAAGAGGGAGAGGGAGGGGGAAGACTGCGGAGCCTGTAGCCTCCACTTTGGCACCCGTTAGGAGCCTGTCTCTTTCCAAAGCCAAAAAGGGCGCTCCCAAGACTTGCAGTGCCTGGTCCTTTTTTGACACAGTTGCAGATGACATTTGTTTTGTCAAATGCAAGCTGTGTCATCATAAAGTAAAAAGAGGGAAAAATGTCAGCAACCTCAATACCACAAATATGTGGAAACATGTGCGGACCAGGCACGCGGTGGAGTTACAGAAACACACTGAAGATGTAGGCCAACCAACAGCGGCAGCTACCACCTCTTCAGCTCGTGTTGCCTCTTCCTCCAGCTCACGCACAGCTGGTTTGGCTTCCTCCCAGAGACCTTGTGTAATTCCACCCACAGCACCACCTTCCCAGTCATCCTCACACTCCCAGTCTACTCTACAGCCATCGGTAGTACAGGCATGGGAGAAAAGGCGGGCATTCTCGGCCAACCACCCCCGAGCACAGGCTCTGAATGCAGGCATTGCCAAACTGTTGTCCCTGGAAATGCTCTCGTTCAGGCTGGTGGAGACTGACAGCTTCCGTGACTTGATGGCATTGGCAGTCCCACAGTACAAGGTGCCCAGCCGCTTTTACTTCAGCAGGCAGGCTGTCCCTGCCCTGCACAGGCATGTTGAGGCAAACATAAAACATGCGCTACTGAACGCCGTCAGTAGCAAGGTCCACCTCACCACCGATGCGTGGACCAGTCAGCATGGACAGGGGCGATATGTTTCCCTCACTGCCCATTGGGTTAATGTTGTTGAGCCAGGTACAGATCGTGCGAGTGGCGCAGGACGTGTCCTGCCCACTCCAAGGATTGCAGGAATCCAGTCTGTACGCATCGACTCCTCCTCTTACACCAGTTCCTCTGATTCCTCTCTGCAGGATCCGTCACAGTCCACCCCCACATGGACCCGTGAACGTTTACCTATGACCGACATGAGCACAGCCGTGGCCAAACGTCAGCAGGCCGTCTTGAAACTAGTTTCATTGGGGCATCGAAGCCACACAGCGCAGGAGCTCTGGAATGCTATAAAGCAGGAGAGCGATGTGTGGTTACTGCCAGCGAATCTCCAGCCAGGCATGGTAGTGTGTGACAATGGCCGAAATCTGGTGGCAGCTTTGGCCCTTGGCAACCTCACTCACATCCCATGTCTGGCACATGTGCTCAATTTGGTTGTGCAGAGTTTTCTGAGGGACTATCCGGATCTTGATGCCCTGCTGCACAAGGTCCGCCTAGAGTGTGCTCACTTGCGGCGTTCCAGCTTGGCCAGATCCCGCATTGCTGCTCTGCAGCGCCGATTCCGCCTTCCGGAACACCGCATCATATGTGACCTACCTACCCGGTGGAATTCCACGTTACATATGTTGGAGCGGTTGTGTGAGCAGCAGCAAGCAGTTATGGAGTACCAGCTGCATCAGGCGCAAAGAAGTCGCAGTCAGCGCCGATCAGACTTCACAACCACAGAGTGGGCCACTATGAAGGACGTCTGCCAGGTTTTGCGTCCTTTTGATTATTCCACGCGGATGGCAAGTGCAGATGATGCACTAGTCAGCATGACTGTCCCCCTTATCTGCCTGCTTCAGCAAACTTTGCAAGGGTTAAGGGATGATGTGGTGGAAGAGGTGGAGGATGAGGAGTCACCTTTTCCATCAGCTTCTGGAGAGTCAGCGCCACGTGGTTCCTCACAAAGGGGTACGCAGGGGCCAATTTGTGAGGAGGATGAGGAGGAGTCAATGGAGGAGGAAGAGCTCCGTCCAGAGGAGGGAGCGACACAATTGTCCAGTGGTCAGTGTGTACAGCGAGGGTGGGGTGATGACGAGCGGGCAGAGATCATGTCTCAAGCAGGGGACAGCGTTTCTGGGCCGGTTGGCACTCTGCAGCACATGGTGGATTTCATGCTGCAGTGCCTGAGAAACGACCGCCGCATCGACCACATTCTCAACATGCCTGATTATTGGGTGTTCACCCTCCTCGATCCTCGCTACCGGGACAACGTCCAAAACCTCATCCCTGCGTTGACCCGGGAGCGTAAATTGCGGGAGTACCACGACACACTGGTGAATTCCATCATCTTCTCCTGTCCAACTGAGAGGAGTGCTGCTAGTGCTTTACAAAGCAGCTCAGTGCGTCGAGGCAGTGGGGGAGGCTCTGCCCAAAGAGGGAGCAGAAGCAGTGCCTCTGCCCAAGGCAAGCCCAGTATGGCACAACTCTGGCACACTTTTGTGTGCCCGCCCCAAATGTCTACACCATCACCGGCGGCTCCAGTCAGCAGGAGGCAACGGTTCCGTCAGATGGTGACAGACTACATGGCTTGCCCTCTTACTGTACTCCCAGACGGCTCTTCCCCGTTCAAGTTTTGGGTCTCTAAGCTGGATACATGGCCAGAGCTAAGCCAGTATGCATTGGAGGTGCTGGCTTGCCCTGCGGCTAGTGTCTTATCGGAACGTGTCTTTAGTGCCGCAGGTGGTGTACTAACAGACCGTCGCATGCGACTATCCTCCGATAACGTTGACCGGCTTACTTTCCTGAAAATGAACCAGGCCTGGATCTCGCAGGAATTTGCCACTCCTCTGCCTGATTAAGTAATTGGGTGTCATCCAGGTCTCCTGCTGTGTTCATCTTTCTACCACCTGAACTGCTATTCCTGGGCTCCAACACCGCCAGTTGCGGCTCAGAAGTGCAGGCTGCACAGTAAAAACATACGACCCAGTGTTATTGGGTTTCAGTAACGTCAGCTGATCCCCAGCTGTGTAGCCGGCAATGTGTCCTGCGACCGCCACGCTGGCACAACAACCTAAATGTAAGGGAACCTGTCCCCCCCCCCCCCCGTCGTTTGTTACTGAAAGAGCCATCTTGTGCAGCAGTAATGCTGCACAAGGAAAAGGTAGCTCTTTTTTTTTAGCTCTTTGCACACGCAGAACTTAACACTTATAAAATGTGTTCACTGATACCGTTATACCGTCCCGGAGCTGGGACTTTCCTTCGTAATGTGACGCAGCACAGCCGTCATTCCTACCCCCTTGGTGCCATGCGCTGCCTCCTCAGCGTTGTTTTAAGCTGTCACGGAGCCTGCGCTGTTCTGTTATCCCTTGGGCATGCCCTATTTGCGCTGCCTGTCTTCTGACATAATTTGGTGTCAGGCTGGCTGCGCCTGTGCGGCCGCGGTGCCCGAGATCCCGCCTCGCAGTGTCTTCTGATTGAGTCACACTGCGGGCCTGGGATCCATGGGCATGCGCAGTGCATATCTTCCCCTCGGGCTCTCGCTCATTTCCCTCCGCCTTCTTTAGACTGTGCGCCGTCAGCTGATCCCTAGCATGCCACGGCCGTGACACCGCACAGTCTGAAGAAGAGGGAAGGAGGGGAGTGAGAGTCGAGGTTATGCACTGTGCATGCCCATGGTTCCAAGGCCCGCAGTGGGATTACGTTAGATGAGACTGCGAGGTGGGATCTGGAGCAGCGTGGACGCACAGGCACTGACAGCCTGACACCAAATTATGTCAGAAGACAGGCAGCGCTAATTGGGCATGGCCAAGGGCTAACAGAACAGCGCAGGCTCCGTGGCAGCTTAAAACAACGCTGAGGAGGCAGCGCACGGCATCAAGGGGATAGGAATGACAGCTGTGCTGTGTCCCATTACGAAGGAAATTCGCACCTCCGGAACGGTTTAACGGTATAAAGGGACACATTTTTAGTGTTTACTTCGGTGTTTGCAAGGAGCATAATTAAAAGAGCAACCTTTTCCTTTTGCATCCTTAGTGCTGCACAACATGGCTCTTTCAGCTACAAACGTCTTGGGGGGGGGGGTTAAAGGTTTCCTTTCAACTTGCTCCAATCAGGCTTCGGCCTACACTCTGTTCCTCTGCTCCTCCTGCTGTCCCTGGGCTCTAACACCGCCAGTTGGTGCCTGGAAGTGCTGTGTGCACAGTCAACAGTCGCTCCTCTGTTATTGGGGTTCAGTAACGTCAGCTGATCCCCAGCTGTGTGTGCGGCAATACCTCCAATCTGCTCCTCCTGCTGTCCCTGGGCTCTAACACCGCCAGTTGGTGCCTGGAAGTGCTGTGTGCACAGTCAACAGTCGCTCCTCTGTTATTGGGGTTCAGTAACGTCAGCTGATCCCCAGCTGTGTATCCGGCAACGTGTCATGCGACCGCCACGCTGGCACAACTAAAATGTAAGGGGACCTGTCCCCCCCCCCCCCTAGGCGTTTGTTACTGAAAGAGCCACCATGTGCAGCACTAATACTGCACAAGGGAAAGGTCGCTCTTGAAATTATGCTCCTTGCAAACGCTGAACTACACACTCATGTAATGTGTCCCCTCACACCGTCCAACCGTCCTGGAGGTGGGACTTTCCTTTGTAATGTGACGCAGCACAGCCGTCATTGCTACCCCCTTGGCACCGTGCGCTGCCTCCTTAGCGTTGTTTGATTCCGTCATGGACCCTGCGCTGTTATGTTATCCCTTGGCCATGCACAGTTTGCGCTGCCCGTCCTCTGACATCATTTGTTGTCGTCCTGGCTGCGCCTGTGCGTCCACGCTGCCCGAAATCACACCTCGCAGTGTCGTCTAATGTGATCCCACAGTGGGCCTGGTATCCATGGCCATGCGCAGTGCATATACTAGCCTCTCACTCCCCTTCTTCACGCTTCTTCAGACTAGGCGGCGTCAGCTGATCCCTAATAGCATGCCACGGCCGTGACGCCGCACAGTCTGAAGAAGCAGGAAGGAGGTGAGTGAGAGGCGATGATATGCACTGCGCATGCCCATGGATCCCTGGCCCGCAGTGGGACTACATTAGATGACACTGCAAGGTTGGATCTCGGGCAGCTTGGACGCACAGGCACTGCCAGCCTGACACCTACATGATGTCAGAAGACGGGCACCGCTAACTGTGCATGGCCAAGGGATAACATTACAGTGCGGGCTCCGTGACAGAACCAAACAACGTTGAGGAGGTGGTGCCCGGCACCAAGGGGGTTGGAATGACGGCTGTGCTGTGTCACATTACAAAGGAAAGTCCCACTTCCGGGATGGTTTGACGGTGTGAGGGGACACATTATATGAGTGTGTACTTCAGCGTTTGCAAGGAGCATAATTTTCGGAGCCACCATTTTCCATGTGCAGTATTACTGCTGTACAAGATGGCTCTTTCAGCAACAAATGCCTGGGGGGGGGGGTTAAAGGTTCCCTTTCAACTTGCTCCACTGCAGGCTTCGGCCTACACTCTGCTCCTCTTTGATTCCCTGGGTTTCAACACTGTCAGTTGCCACCTGGAAGTGTTGTCTACACAGAAAAAAACACTAGGTGATGTGTCAGTGGGGTTCAGCACCGCCAGCTGTTCCCCTGCTGTGTAGTCGGCAACGTGTCCAGCACAAGCCACGCTGGCACAACAGAACAAAAGCTGCCACCAGTGCAGGCTTCGGCCTACACTCTGCTCCTCTCCTCCTCCTGCTGACCCTGGGCTCAAACACCGCTAGTTTTTGCCCGGAAGTGCTAGCTGCACAGAGAAAAACACCAGCCAATGTGTTAGTGGGGTTCAGCAACGCCAGCTGTTCCCCTGCTGTGTAGCCGGCAACGTGACCTGCAAACGCCATGCAGGCACAGGAACTGAAATTAAAAGGGAACCTGGCCCCACCCCCCCAGGTGTTTCTATGTATAACAGCCACCTAGTACAGCAGTACTGCTGCATTTGTACAAGGTGGCTGACTTTTTCTCCTTGCCCACGTGGAACTCAACACGTACAAAATGTGTCTCATTGAGACCATTCCACTGTCCCTGAGGTGTGACTTTCCTTTGTAATGATACGCAGCACCCCCCTTGGTAGCGTTTCCCGTCTTTTGTCATCATGGTTAGCTGGCTGCGCCTGTGCATCCGCCCTGCTAGAAACAACGCCCCTCGTTGTCATATTTATTTTGTCAGCGAGGGTGTGGTTTATGGGCACGAGCAGTGCATATGTTCGCCTGTCTTAACTCATCTCCTTCCGCCTTCTTCAGACTGTGCGGCCTCCTGGCCGTGGTAGGCGATAAGGGATCAGCTGAGGCCGCCCAGTCTGGAGCAGGTGTAAGGACATGTGTAAGCGGCAAACCTATTTACTGCACAAGGCCACGAATCCCAGCCACGCAGTGTGATTTTTTGAAAACACACTGTGGGTCTGGGATTCATGTCCATCGCTAACCGCAACGGCCGACATGAAATGAGGTCAGAAGACAGGAAGCGCTCACAGCGCATGGCCAAGGGATCACAATAGCGCAGACTCCTGTACAGCAAATAACAACGCTCAGGAATCTGCGCCCAGTACCTAGGTGCAAATTTTGACACCTGTGCTGCGTCTCGTTAAAAAGACAAGTCACGCCTCCACAACTGTTTGACAGTATAATGGGCTAAATAGTGTACGTGTTTTAGTCAGCGTGTGCAAGGAGCAAAACAAATAGAGCAACCTTTTACTTGTGCAGCATTAATGCTGCACAAGGTGTGGCTCTTGTACCTTGCAACACCTGAGGGGGGGGTTAAAGGTAACCTTTGAAATTGGTTCAACTAGGCTTCGGCCTACACTCTGCTCCTCTCCTCCTCCTGCTGACCCTGGGCTCAAACACCGCTAGTTTTTGCCCGGAAATGCTAGCTGCACAGAGAAAAACACCAGCCAATGTGTTAGTGGGGTTCAGCACCGCCAGCTGTTCCCCTGCTGTGTAGTCGGCAACGTGTCCAGCACAAGCCACGCTGGCACAACCGACCAAAAGCTGCCACCAGTGCAGGCTTCGGCCTACACTTTGCTCCTCTCCTCCTCCTGCTGACCCTGGGCTCAAACAACGCCAGTTTCTGCCCGGACATGCTAGCTGCACAGAGAAAAACACCAGCCAATGTGTTAGTGGGGTTCAGCACCGCCTGCTGTTCCCCCGCTGTGTAGCCGGCATCGTGTCCAGCACAAGCCACGCTGGCACAACCGACCAAAAGCTGCCACCAGTGCAGGCTTCGGCCTACACTTTGCTCCTCTCCTCCTCCTCCTGCTGACCCTGGGCTCTAACACCGCTAGTTTTTGCCCGGACATGCAATCTGCACAGAGAAAAACACCAGTCAATGTGTCAGTGGGGTTCAGCAACGCCAGCTGTTCCCCTGCTGTGTAGCTTGCAACGTGACCTGCAAACGCCACGCAGGCACATGAACTGAAATTGAAGGGAGCCTGGCCACCACCCCCAGGTGTTTCTATGTATAACAGCCACCTTGTACAGCAGTACTGCTGCATTTGTACAAGGTGGCTGACGTTTTCTCCTTGCCCACGTGGAACTCAACACGTACAAAATGTGTCTCTTTGAGACCATTCCACTGTCCCTGAGGTGTGACTTTCCTTTCTAATGATACGCAGCACCCCCCTTGGTAGCGCTTCCCGTCTTCTGACATCATTGGTTGGCTACTTGCGCCTGTTCGTCCGCCCTGCCTGAATAAAATGCTCCTCGTTGTCTTAATTATTTTGACTGCGAGGGTGTGATTGATGGGCACGAGCAGTGCATATCTTCGCCTGTCTTAACTCATCTCCTTCCGCCTTCTTCAGACTGTGCAGCCTCATGGCCGCGGCATGCGAGAAGGGATCAGCAGAGGCCGCCCAGTCTGAAGCAGGTGTAAGGACGTGTGTGAGCGGCCAAAATATTTACTGCTCAAGGCCACGAATCCCAGCACCGCAGTGTGACTTTAGGAAAAGCCACTGTGGGTCTGGGATTTATGGCCATCGTTAACCGCACCGGCCAACATGAAATGAGGTCATAAGATGGGCAGCGCTAACAGGGCATTGCCAAGGGATAACACAAGAGCGCAGACTCCTGTACAGCAAATAACAACGCTCAGGAAGCTGCGCCAAGCACCAAGGCGTTATTTTGGACACCTGTGCTGCGTCTCATCAAAAAACCAAGTCACGCATCCACTACAGTTTTACTGTAGAATGGGGTAAATTGTGTATGTCTTTCATTCAGCGTGTGCAAGTAGACAAATTAATAGAGCAACCTTTCACTTGTGCAGCATTAATACTGCACAAGGTGTGTCTCTTGTACTTTGTAACACCTGAGGGGGGGGTTAAAGGTTTCCTTTGAAATTGGTTCAACTAGGCTTCGGCCTACACTCTGCTCCTCTCCTCCTCCTCCTGCTTCAACACGGGCTCTAACATCGCAAGTTTTTGCCCGCAAGTGCTAGCTGCACAGATAAAAACACACGCCATTGTGTTAGTGGGGTTCAGCAACGCCAGCTGTTCCCCCAGTGTGTAGCCGGCAAAGTGTCCTGCAAACGCAACGCAGACACAAAGCTGCCTCCAGTGCAGGCTTCGGCCTACACTCATCTCCCCCTGCTTACCCTTTGCTCCAACACCGCTAGTTGGGGCTCTAGGAAGACAATCTTTAATAGGCAAGGCAACGCATCCGGGTTCCAGCACCGCCAGCTGGTTCTCGGCAGTGTTCTTGTCACAGGTACTCCCTCGTGCCAAGCCTGGTTTCAGCACCGTCAGCTGTTTCCGGGTTGTGTCAACTTCACTGAGACGCCTATGCTTGCCCCGTCGTGGGGCGGTCGAGTTAGCCAACTCCAGGGTGCCTCCAGTTTAGGAGCTTCCTATGTGGGCTGCGTGAATTGGTAGTCAAGGCTGGTTCTGTAGTGCCAGTAGGCCCAGCTCCCCCTGTAGGACTGTTGGGGTTCGGTAACTGCGGCTGCCTCGCGGCCTAGCTGTTCTCTCCTCTCCTGTGGGCCTTGGGGTCCACCACCTGGTTCCAGCACCGTCAGCTGGTTCCGGGCCGAGCCTTTGGCTAAGGTGCCTCCTCCTGGGTATCCGAGTTCCGCCAACGCCAGGCGGTCCTTGGTAGTGCTTTTAAGCGCGGGCACCTACAGCTTAGTAACCGGGTTCCAGCACCGTCAGCTGGTCCTCGGTCGTGCCATTGGCTCTTGCACACTGGGGCAACGCATCCGGGTTCCAGCACCGCCAGCTGGTTCTCGGCAGTGTTCTTGTCACAGGTACTCCCTCGTGCCAAGCCTGGTTTCAGCACCGTCAGCTGTTTCCGGGTTGTGTCAACTTCACTGAGACGCCTATGCTTGCCCCGTCGTGGGGCGGTCGAGTTAGCCAACTCCAGGGTGCCTCCAGTTTAGGAGCTTCCTATGTGGGCTGCGTGAACTGGTAGTCAAGGCTGGTTCTGTAGTGCCAGTAGGCCCAGCTCCCCCTGTAGGACTGTTGGGGTTCGGTAACTGCGGCTGCCTCGCGGCCTAGCTGTTCTCTCCTCTCCTGTGGGCCTTGGGGTCCACCACCTGGTTCCAGCACCGTCAGCTGGTTCCGGGCCGAGCCTTTGGCTAAGGTGCCTCCTCCTGGGTATCCGAGTTCCGCCAACGCCAGGCGGTCCTTGGTAGTGCTTTTAAGCGCGGGCACCTACAGCTTAGTAACCGGGTTCCAGCACCGTCAGCTGGTCCTCGGTCGTGCCATTGGCTCTTGCACACTGGGGCAACGCATCCGGGTTCCAGCACCGCCAGCTGGTTCTCGGCAGTGTTCTTGTCACAGGTACTCCCTCGTGCCAAGCCTGGTTTCAGCACCGTCAGCTGTTTCCGGGTTGTGTCAACTTCACTGAGACGCCTATGCTTGCCCCGTCGTGGGGCGGTCGAGTTAGCCAACTCCAGGGTGCCTCCAGTTTAGGAGCTTCCTATGTGGGCTGCGTGAACTGGTAGTCAAGGCTGGTTCTGTAGTGCCAGTAGGCCCAGCTCCCCCTGTAGGACTGTTGGGGTTCGGTAACTGCGGCTGCCTCGCGGCCTAGCTGTTCTCTCCTCTCCTGTGGGCCTTGGGGTCCACCACCTGGTTCCAGCACCGTCAGCTGGTTCCGGGCCGAGCCTTTGGCTAAGGTGCCTCCTCCTCGGTATCCGAGTTCCGCCAACGCCAGGCGGTCCTTGGTAGTGCTTTTAAGCGCGGGCACCTACAGCTTAGTAACCGGGTTCCAGCACCGTCAGCTGGTCCTCGGTCGTGCCATTGGCTCTTGCACACTGGGGCAACGCATCCGGGTTCCAGCACCGCCAGCTGGTTCTCGGCAGTGTTCTTGTCACAGGTACTCCCTCGTGCCAAGCCTGGTTTCAGCACCGTCAGCTGTTTCCGGGTTGTGTCAACTTCACTGAGACGCCTATGCTTGCCCCGTCGTGGGGCGGTCGAGTTAGCCAACTCCAGGGTGCCTCCAGTTTAGGAGCTTCCTATGTGGGCTGCGTGAACTGGTAGTCAAGGCTGGTTCTGTAGTGCCAGTAGGCCCAGCTCCCCCTGTAGGACTGTTGGGGTTCGGTAACTGCGGCTGCCTCGCGGCCTAGCTGTTCTCTCCTCTCCTGTGGGCCTTGGGGTCCACCACCTGGTTCCAGCACCGTCAGCTGGTTCCGGGCCGAGCCTTTGGCTAAGGTGCCTCCTCCTGGGTATCCGAGTTCCGCCAACGCCAGGCGGTCCTTGGTAGTGCTTTTAAGCGCGGGCACCTACAGCTTAGTAACCGGGTTCCAGCACCGTCAGCTGGTCCTCGGTCGTGCCATTGGCTCTTGCACACTGGGGCAACGCATCCGGGTTCCAGCACCGCCAGCTGGTTCTCGGCAGTGTTCTTGTCACAGGTACTCCCTCGTGCCAAGCCTGGTTTCAGCACCGTCAGCTGTTTCCGGGTTGTGTCAACTTCACTGAGACGCCTATGCTTGCCCCGTCGTGGGCCGGTCGAGTTAGCCAACTCCAGGGTGCCTCCAGTTTAGGAGCTTCCTATGTGGGCTGCGTGAACTGGTAGTCAAGGCTGGTTCTGTAGTGCCAGTAGGCCCAGCTCCCCCTGTAGGACTGTTGGGGTTCGGTAACTGCGGCTGCCTCGCGGCCTAGCTGTTCTCTCCTCTCCTGTGGGCCTTGGGGTCCACCACCTGGTTCCAGCACCGTCAGCTGGTTCCGGGCCGAGCCTTTGGCTAAGGTGCCTCCTCCTGGGTATCCGAGTTCCGCCAACGCCAGGCGGTCCTTGGTAGTGCTTTTAAGCGCGGGCACCTACAGCTTAGTAACCGGGTTCCAGCACCGTCAGCTGGTCCTCGGTCGTGCCATTGGCTCTTGCACACTGGGGCAACGCATCCGGGTTCCAGCACCGCCAGCTGGTTCTCGGCAGTGTTCTTGTCACAGGTACTCCCTCGTGCCAAGCCTGGTTTCAGCACCGTCAGCTGTTTCCGGGTTGTGTCAACTTCACTGAGACGCCTATGCTTGCCCCGTCGTGGGGCGGTCGAGTTAGCCAACTCCAGGGTGCCTCCAGTTTAGGAGCTTCCTATGTGGGCTGCGTGAACTGGTAGTCAAGGCTGGTTCTGTAGTGCCAGTAGGCCCAGCTCCCCCTGTAGGACTGTTGGGGTTCGGTAACTGCGGCTGCCTCGCGGCCTAGCTGTTCTCTCCTCTCCTGTGGGCCTTGGGGTCCACCACCTGGTTCCAGCACCGTCAGCTGGTTCCGGGCCGAGCCTTTGGCTAAGGTGCCTCCTCCTGGGTATCCGAGTTCCGCCAACGCCAGGCGGTCCTTGGTAGTGCTTTTAAGCGCGGGCACCTACAGCTTAGTAACCGGGTTCCAGCACCGTCAGCTGGTCCTCGGTCGTGCCATTGGCTCTTGCACACTGGGGCAACGCATCCGGGTTCCAGCACCGCCAGCTGGTTCTCGGCAGTGTTCTTGTCACAGGTACTCCCTCGTGCCAAGCCTGGTTTCAGCACCGTCAGCTGTTTCCGGGTTGTGTCAACTTCACTGAGACGCCTATGCTTGCCCCGTCGTGGGGCGGTCGAGTTAGCCAACTCCAGGGTGCCTCCAGTTTAGGAGCTTCCTATGTGGGCTGCGTGAACTGGTAGTCAAGGCTGGTTCTGTAGTGCCAGTAGGCCCAGCTCCCCCTGTAGGACTGTTGGGGTTCGGTAACTGCGGCTGCCTCGCGGCCTAGCTGTTCTCTCCTCTCCTGTGGGCCTTGGGGTCCACCACCTGGTTCCAGCACCGTCAGCTGGTTCCGGGCCGAGCCTTTGGCTAAGGTGCCTCCTCCTGGGTATCCGAGTTCCGCCAACGCCAGGCGGTCCTTGGTAGTGCTTTTAAGCGCGGGCACCTACAGCTTAGTAACCGGGTTCCAGCACCGTCAGCTGGTCCTCGGTCGTGCCATTGGCTCTTGCACACTGGGGCAACGCATCCGGGTTCCAGCACCGCCAGCTGGTTCTCGGCAGTGTTCTTGTCACAGGTACTCCCTCGTGCCAAGCCTGGTTTCAGCACCGTCAGCTGTTTCCGGGTTGTGTCAACTTCACTGAGACGCCTATGCTTGCCCCGTCGTGGGGCGGTCGAGTTAGCCAACTCCAGGGTGCCTCCAGTTTAGGAGCTTCCTATGTGGGCTGCGTGAACTGGTAGTCAAGGCTGGTTCTGTAGTGCCAGTAGGCCCAGCTCCCCCTGTAGGACTGTTGGGGTTCGGTAACTGCGGCTGCCTCGCGGCCTAGCTGTTCTCTCCTCTCCTGTGGGCCTTGGGGTCCACCACCTGGTTCCAGCACCGTCAGCTGGTTCTCGGCAGTGTCTTTTGCTCTTGTACCTTCTGCTCCCCATCCTGGTTCCAGTACCGTCAGCTGGTTCCGGGCAGAGCCTTTGGCTTAGGTGCCTCCTTCTGGGTATCCAAGTTCCACCAATGTCAGGTGGTCCTTGGTAGTGCTTTCAGGCACGGGTACCTCCTGCTTAGTAACCGGGTTCCAGTAACGTCAGCTGGTCCTTGGTAGTTCCATTGGCTCTTGGACATTCGGCTACCCATCCGGGTTCCAGTACCGTCAGCTGGTTCTCGGCAGTGTCTTTTGCTCTTGTACCTTCTGCTCCCCATCCTGGTTCCAGTAACGTCATCTGGTTCCGGGCAGAGCCTTTGGCTTAGGTGCCTCCTTCTGGGTATCCGAGTTCCGCCAACGTCAGGCGGTCCTTGGTAGTGCTTTTTAGCACGGGTACCTCCTGCTTAGTAACCGGGTTCCAGTAACGTCAGCTGGTCCTCGGTAGTTCCATAGGCTCTTGAACCTTCGGGTAGCCATCCATTTTCTCAGCCTTCTTGTACCTTCTGCTACATTTCCAAGTTGAAGACCCTAACGTCGACAACCCGGAAGACCACCCCGATGACGACGACCCGGAAGACCACCCCGATGACGACGACGACGACGACGGCGGAGACGACGACGGCTGAGACGACGACGGCGGAGATGACGACACTGGAGACGAAGACCCTGGAGACGACAACATGGAAGACCGAGAAGCAGAAGAACAAGAGGCTGCAGAACAAAGAGCAGAAGAACATTAAGCATAAGACTTAATATCAGAGCAAAAGATATTATCTAAATTATATGCAGAAGAAGACTAAGCAGTGTATGGGGGTGAGTCCGTTCCTCCTCGTGGTGCCCCTGGATAAAGCCTGATGCTGCAGGCCAAACTGAACGCGGACAAATGTAACTTTTGTGACTGGCAGAACGGAAGGTGTAATCTTCCAACTTTTATAGATAACAACTACGGGAATGCCTGTCACAAATGAGAATATGATGAAGAAGTAGAATAGGAAGAATAATAACAGTGGAATAAAAAGAATATGTAGAATAGGAAGAATAATAATAGTTGAAGAAAATGAATATGAAGAATGTAATAAAAAAAAAAATAGGTAGAAGATGAAGAAGAAGATGAATAAGGTGAAGAAGTTGATGTCAAGGATGCTGATGATGATGAAGATGAAAGTGTGGGAAAAGAAAAAAAAAAAAAAGAAAAAAAAGAAGGGGAAGGGCGTGGAATAGTGAAACATCAATATCTGACAAAATAAAAAAAATTTACATACTCAATATCTTTTTCAATCCGAACTTCTTTAAAAAAAAAAAAAAACATGCTATTCTATTTGATTGGACTAATCCTCATTGCCTTTAATGTCTCCGCCACCTCCCCCATACATCCTACATTATTCTTAGTTGTTTTCCTTCAGGTAGAATGAAGCTACAAGGAAAGAAAGGGTTTATTTTAATTCCGATATTTTGGTCCCATTGACTTGCATTGGGATCGGGTATCGGTATCGGCGATATCCGATATTTTTTGAATATCGGCCGATCCAAACCGATACCGATACTTTCCGATATCGGAAGGTATCGCTCAACACTAGTCAGGACCACAATACGGTGCTTGGCCCCCTCAAGCCAATGTCGCCACTCCTCAAATGCCCACTTCATAGCCAACAACTCCCGATTGCCGACATCATAATTGCGTTCCGCAGGCGAAAACTTCCGCGAAAAGAAGACACACGGTTTCATCAAGGAACCATCAGAATTCCTCTGAGACAAAACGGCCCCTGCCCCAATCTCAGATGCGTCAACCTCAACCTGAAACGGAAGAGAAACATCCGGCTGACGCAACACAGGGGCAGAAGTAAATCGGCGTTTAAGCTCCTGAAAGGCAGAAACAGCCGCGGAGGACCAATTCGTCACATCAGCGCCTTTCTTGGTCAAATCGGTTAGAGGTTTAACCACACTGGAGAAGTTGGCAATGAAACGACGATAAAAATTAGCAAAGCCCAAGAATTTCTGAAGGCTCTTCACAGATGTGGGCTGAATCCAATCATGAATGGCCTGAACCTTAACCGGATCCATTTCTATAGATGAGGGAGAAAAAATAAAACCCAAAAAATAAACCTTCTGCACTCCAAAGAGGCACTTTGACCCCTTCACAAATAAAGCATTATTAGGGAGGATCTGAAATACCATCCTGACCTGTTTCACATGAGACTCCCAATCATTGGAAAAAATCAAAATATCATCCAAATATACGACCATGAATTTATCAAGATAACTCCGAAAGATATCATGCATGAAGGATTGGAACACAGATGGGGCATTAGAGAGTCCGAATGGCATCACAAGGTATTCAAAATGGCCTTCGGGCGTATTAAATGCAGTTTTCCATTCGTCACCCTGCTTGATATGAATAAGATTATATGCCCCTCGAAGGTCAATCTTAGTAAACCAGCTAGACCCCCTAATCCTAGCAAACAAATCAGTAAGCAAAGGCAAGGGGTATTGAAATTTGACCGTGATCTTATTCAAGAGGCGATAATCAATACAGGGTCTCAAGTAGCCATCCTTCTTGGCAACAAAAAAGAACCCTGCTCCCAACGGTGAAGAAGATGGCCGAATATGCCCTTTCTCCAAAGACTCCTTAATATAGCTCCGCATGGCGGTATGTTCAGGCACAGACAGGTTGAAAAGTCGGCCCTTAGGGAACTTACAACCTGGAATCAAGTCAATAGCACAATCACAGTCCCTATGCGGTGGAAGGGAACTGGATTTGGGCTCATCGAATACATCCTGGAAGTCAGACAAGAACTCAGGAACTTCAGAAGAGGGGGAAGAGGAAATTGACATCAAAGGAACCTGATCATGAACCCCCTGACAACCCCAACTAGTCACAGACATGGATTTCCAATCTAACACCGGATTATGTAGCTGCAACCATGGAAAACCCAGCACAATATCATCATGCAAATTATGCAACACCAGAAAATGACAATCTTCCCGATGGGCTGCCGCCATGCGCAGGGTCAGCTGTGTCCAAAACTGAGGTTTATTTTTAGCCAATGGTGTAGCATCAATGCCCCTCAAAGGAATAGGGTTCTGCAAAGGCTGCAAGGGAAAACCACAACGTCTGGCAAATTCTAAGTCCATTAAGTTCAGAGCGGCGCCTGAATCCACAAATGCCATGACAGAAAATGATGATAAGGAGCAGATCAAGGTCACAGATAACAGAAATTTAGGTTGTATAGTACTGATGGCAACAGATCTAGCGATTCTCTTAGTACGCCTAGGGCAATCAGAAATAACATGAGCAGAATCGCCGCAGTAATAACACAACCTATTCTGACGCCTGAATGTTTGACGTTCAGCTCTAGACAAAATCCTATCCCACTGCATAGGCTCAGGGCTCCGCTGAGAGGACAACGCCACAGTGTGCACAACTCTGCGCTCGCGCAAGCGCCGATCAATCTGAACGGCCAGAGACATAGAATCACTCAGACCAGCAGGCGTGGGGAACCCCACCATAACATCTTTAATGGATTCAGAAAGACCCTTTCTGAAAATTGCCGCCAAGGCATCCTCATTCCATTTAGTCAGTACAGACCATTTTCTAAATTTCTGGCAATACAATTCTGCCGCTTCTTGACCTTGACACAGGGCTAATAAGATTTTCTCAGCCTGATCCACAGAATTAGGCTCATCATACAACAACCCCAATGCCTGAAAGAACGAATCAACATTAAGCAAAGCAGGATTGCCAGATTCAAGGGAAAATGCCCAATCCTGTGGGTCACCACGCAGCAGAGTTATGATGATTTTAACCTGCTGAATAGGATCACCAGAAGACCGGGGTCTTAATGCAAAAAACAGTTTACAGTTATTTTTGAAACTCAAAAATTTGGATCTGTCACCAAAGAACAAATCAGGAGTGGGAATCTTAGGTTCTAAGGCAGGAGTCTGAACAATGAAATCTGAAATACCATGTACCCTAGCAGCAAGCTGATCCACCCGAGAAACTAACTCCTGAACATTCATGTTAATACTAGACTCCGTAGCCACCCAGAGGTAAAGAGGAAAGGAAAGACACAACAGACTACAGAAAAAAAATGGCTCAGCACTTTCCTTCCCTTCTTCTGAGATGCGTTTAACTCTTTGTTGGCCAGTTGTACTGTTATGATCTGGTGGCCTAGGAGCAGCATGAGACGGACTCTGGAGAAGGTGGTCCCTGTACTGACCGCAAACCCTGAACCTAGCAGCGCAACTAGAAGTAGCCCTGGGGGGTATCTAACACTCCCTAGACACCTCGGCACAGCCTAAGATCTAACTACCCCTAAAGACAGAAACAGGAAACCTATCTTGCCTCAGAGAAAATCCCCAAAGGATAGATAGCCCCCCACAAATATTGACTGTGAGAGGAGAGGGAAATAACATACGCAGATATGAAATCAGATTTTAGCATAGGAGGCCATACTAGCTAAAAAGAAAGAATAGAACAGAGTACTATGCGGTCAGTATAAAAACACTAGAAAATATCCACCGCAGAAAATACGAATCACCACATCTGACTAAAGACATGGGAGGTATATTTGCATCTCCAGAGAAATAGCTAGGCTGCAAAAAATCCTTCACAGACTAAGCTGGACAAGACAAAAACATGAAAATGCACAGAACTATAAGGTCCACTGCACGTGGACAGCAAAAACAAAGCCAGGACTTATCTTTGTAGAAAAACACAGCAAACTGGAGAGACCAGCAGGGAAGTGAATCCTTCAAGAACAATGGACAACTGGCACTGACTAAAGGATCCTGCAAAGCTATATACCCCAGTCAGTTTTGCAATTAGTAGATACACCTGTCCACTCCTGCAGTGCAGGCACAACTGCATTACCCTCTACAACCACCGGAGGGAGCCCAAAAGCTGAATTCACAACAGCTGTCATTTTGTGACGGTGGTATGAACCTCTCTGCAGACCTAACGCACATTTAAAAAAATATCATTTTTTTCTGTTGCTAACTGTGACACAGCCCGCTGTATCATTTTATGGTGATGATATGAAGCTATCTGCAGACCTCCTTCACATTAACCCCTTAGTGACAGAGCCAATTTCGTACTTAATGACCCAGCCAATTTTTACAATTCTGACCACTGTCACTTTATGAGGAATGCTTCATAGGATCCCACTGATTCTGAGACAGTTTTTTCATGACATATTGTACTTCATGTTAGTGGTAAAATTTCTTCTAATATGACTTGCGTTCGTTTTTGAAAAAAAACAGAAATATGGCAAAAATTTTGAAAGTTTTGCCAATTTCAAAGTTTTAATTTTTATACCCTTAAATCAGAGAGTGGTGTCACATAAAATACTTAATAAATAACATTTCCCATATGTCTATTTTACATCAGCACAATTTTGGAAACAGAATTTTTTGTTAAGAAGTTATAAGGGTTAAAATTTGACCAGCTATTTCCCATTTTTCCAACAAAATTTACAAAATCATTTTTTTTGGGATCACCACACATTTGAAATGAGTTTGGACAGTCAATATAACAGAAAACACCCAAAAGTGACATTATTCTAAAAACTGCACCCCTCAAGGTGTGCAAAACAGCATTCAAGAAGTTTATTAACCCTTCAGGTGCTTCACGAGAACTATAGCAATGTGGAAGGAAAAAATGAACATTGTACTTTTAAAAAACATTTTTTTTACTTTGGAACCAATTTTTTTTATTTTCACAAGGGTACCAGGAGAAAGTGGACTGCTAAATTTGTTGTGCATTTTCTCCTGAGTAGGCCGATGCCCTATATGTGGGGGAAAGCCACTGTTTGGGTGCATGGCAGTGCTCAGAAGGGAGGGAGCACATTTTGACTTTTTGAACGCAAAATTGGCTGGAATCAATGTTTGGACACCCCCTGATGTACCTAAACAGTGGAAACCAATTCTAACTCCAATTCTAACCCCAAAACACTTCCCTAACTCTAATCCCAACCCTAACCATAACCCTAACCCCAAACCTAACCTAAACACACCTCTAACCCTAATCACAACCCTAGCCATAACCCTAACCACAAACCTATCCCTAACACACCCTTAACCCTAATCCCAATGCTAACCCTAACCCTAGTCCTAACCATAGCGCAACCCTAACCCTAACCCTAGCCCTAACCCTAGCCATAACCCTAGCCCTAACTCTAACCCTAGCCCTAACCATAGCCCTAATTCTAGCCCTAGCCCTGACCCTAACCTTTGCCCTAATCCTAACTTTAGATCGACTCATTTTAACCCAACTCTAACCCTAATGGAAAAATTGAAATACATTTTTTTTTATTTCATTATTTTTCCCTAACTAAGGGAGTGATAAAAGAGGGTTTTATTTACAATATTTTTTATTTTGATCACTGTGATAATGTCCATAACAGTGATCAAAATTAACCAATAAGAACATTTTCCTATTGTTGCCGGATACTAGCCGGCACAACTCTTATCCCTTATGCCTCAAAACTACTGGAACAGTATGTCCATCTTGAAATGTCCTCCCTCCTCTCCTCCTGCTCTCTTTTTGACTGGTTACAATATGGCTTCCGACCCCATCACTCAACTGAAACTGCCCTAACTAAAGTCAACAATGACCTACTAACCGCCAAGAGCAAGCAACACTACTCTGTCCTCCTTCTCCTGGACCTGTGTTCTGCCTTTGACACTGTGGACCATTCTCTCCTGCTACAAATTCTATCATCTCTTGACATCACAAACTTGACCCTATGCTGGATCTCATCATATCTAACAGACCGAACTTTCAGTGTCTCCCTCTCCCACACCACCTCCTCACCTTGCCCCTTGTCTGTCCGTGTCCCTCAAGGCTCAGTCTTGGGACCCCTACTCTTCTCCATCTACATCTTCGGCCTGGTACAGCTCATAGAATTCTACAGTTTGCAGTATCATCTCTACGCCGATGACATGCAGATCTACCTATCTGGACCTGACCTCTTCTCCTTACTCAACAAAATCCCACACTGTCGGTCTGCTATCTTGGCCTTCTTTTCTCCTCGCTTTCTAAAACTGAACATGGACAAAACAGAATTCATCATCTTTCTCCCATCACACTCTATGCCTCCACCAGACCTATCCATCAAAATCAATGGCTGCTCACTTTCTCCAGTCCCGCATGCTCGGTGCCTCTGGGTAATCCTGTACTCTGCCCTCTCTTTCAAGCCACATATCCAAGCCCTTGCCTCCTCCTGCTGTCTCAAACTCAATAATATTTCCTGGATTCACGCATTCCTCGACAGCAAAACCACAAAAACTCTAATGCACGCCCTTATCATCTCCCGCTTAGACTACTGCAACCTCCTACACTCTGGCCTCCCCTCTAGCACTCTGGCACCACTCCAATCCATCCTACATTCAGCTGCCCGACTAATCTACCTGTCACCCTGCTATTCCCCAGCCTCCCCTATGGCAAGCACTTCACTGGCTTTGTATCATCCAGAGACTCCAGTTCAAAACCCTTACTATGACAAACAAGGCCATCCACAACCAGTCTCCTACATACATCTGCGACATGGTCTCCCGGTACTTAACTACACGCAACCTTCGATCCTCACAAGATCTCCTTCTCTACTACCCTTTCATCTCTTCTTCCCACAACTGCATCCAAGACTTCTCCCATGCTTCCCCCATATTCTGGAACTCTCTGTTAGGCATTGCGTTCCTGCCGCTGCACAGGGGGAATCTCAAGCCATGTCCGCTGCGGTCTCCCATTCTTCTCCAGCCGTAGTGGAGCATGCTCAGCGGAGACGTCGGTCCCAGCGCCTGGCCAGGACAGACACTGCATGTTTGGTTACTGCTGCCCTTCTAGGTTCAGCCATTATAACTAGTGCTGTTCGGCGACGAGCAGGCGCTCCTGGGACTAAGTCCTTCTTTTCCCCTCCTGAGCATGCCCAGGGGAAGACTTCTCATTGGAGGTTGGGGGTCACACACTCAGGTCCTGTAGCAGCTCCTATTGGTCCACTAGGAAGGTCCTGAACTGCTACAGCTATAAAAGGTTTGCATGGCCGCATGGCCATGAGCTAGTACATAGTTACATAGTTACATAGATTGCTTTGCGCAGGCGTGTACTATGGAGGACACACAATGAACTTCAATCCAATATTGCAGCCAGCATGCAGCCAGCGGGTAAGGAAAGGGTGAATCAAACACCCGAAAACTCCGCCCATATGACCCAAAACCAGTCCCGCCAAATTCAGGTGACAGAGTCCCTTTAATGACTGTGCCGGTATGACTTTTAACGGCGGCAGTTAAGGGGCCTTATTCCTCCACATGCTCCATTTTACACAGCCTCCTCCTGCACCCCACGCTCCTCCATTATACACAGCATTTTTCTGCAGCACAGCTTTTTCACTTTATAGCTGCCTCTTCCAGCAGACCCTCAGACTCCTCTTCCATATACAATTGGAAACACTTGATCCTGAGAGAAATTACAATAATTGCAATTAAGCCTATCGTATACACAGCCTACTTCATCTGCAACACCACACTTTTCTCCTTTAGACCTCATTCACAAGTTATTTGATCAGTATTTTTACCTCAGTATTTGTAAGATAAAACTTGGAGTAAAACAATCAGAGAAAAAGTATATTAGCAACACGTCACCACTTCTGTATACACAGTTTCCACCTGAGATGCCTCACTCTTTTCTATACACAGCCTCATACTGCAGCAGCACCTTACTTCTCTCATTTTCCCATCATGTCTCTCATTTTCCCCCCTGTCACTTCTGAGGCAGAGCAGGGAGAATCGATCTCCCTGCTCTGCCTCCGGCCGTTATGGGGCCCCTGAGCAGGTGGGAGGGCCCTATGCCAGCAGTGGGCCCCCGCCTGTCATCGCAGGGTCAGCTGTACCAGCATTTAGCCAATATTGCTGACCACAATGATGAGGGAAGGAGCGATACGCTCCTTCTCCCATCACCCCCCTGTCAGCGTCTGACGTCGGTGACGCTGACAGTGGGCACGATGAGTCACTGCCCAGCGCCCGCTGTCAAGAGACAAGTGGGAGCTCAGAGCAGCGCAGGAACCAGGAAGAAGAGAGGTGAGTATTTATTTATTTTTTTAAGGGGTGCTGCCTAATACTACAGAATCTGCCTGTGGGGGGTGCTGCATTATACTACAGGGTCTGTTTATGGGGGTCTGCCTAATACTGCTCTCGCCACTTCCTGTCGCCTCCAGCTCAAAAATATTTCCAGAATCCATCCTTTCCTCAACCCACACTCTAACAAAATGCTCGTGCATGCCGTAGTCATCTCCCGCCTGGATTACTGCAACATACTCCTCTGTGGCCTACCTTCTAACACTCTCGCACCCCTCCAGTCCATCCTTAACTTTGCTGCCCGATTAATTAATATCTCTCCTCGCTACACTCCTGCTTCCCCTCTTTGCAAATCCCTTCACTCGCTCCCAATTTCCCAGCGTATCCAGTTTAAATTATTAACACTGACCCACAAAGCCATCCATAATCTTTCTCCTCCGTATATTTTCACACTAATATCTCAATATCTTCTCTCACATAATCTCCGGTCCTCCCATGACCTCCTCCTCTCCTCTACGCTTACTTGCTCATCACCCAATCGCCTCCAAGACTTCTCCCGAATATCATCCATCCTCTGGAATTCAGTGCCCCAACACATCCGGTTATCCACTACTTTTCAGAAGAAACCTGAAAACCCACCTCTTTAAAGAAGCTTACAGCTTGTAAAGACCACACGGCCACCTCAACACTATCGGAGCTACTGCAACCCTCAACCTACTGTCTCCTTCCCCATAATCCTGTAGAATGTAAACCCGCAAGGGCAGGGTCCTCTTCCCTCTCTACCAGTCTGTCATTGTTAGTTTTGTTTACTCTAAGTGATATTTGCATTTTGATGTAACCCCTTCTCATGTACAGCACCATGGCATTAATGGTGCTATAGAAATAAATAATAATAATACTACAGGGTCAGCCTATATGGAGTGCATTATACTATATTGAGGACTATTGGGTACATTATACTATATTGAGGACTATCTGGTGCATTATACTATATTGAGGATGATCTGGTGCATTATACTATATTGAGGACGATCTGGTGCATTATACTATATTGAGGACGATCTGGTGCGTTATACTATATTGAGGACTATCTGGTGCATTATATTATATTGAGAACTATCTGGTGCATTATATTATATTGAGGACTATCTGGTGCATTATACTATATTGAGGACGATCTGGTGCATTATACTATATGGAGGCTATCTAGAGGGGCATCATACATTGTGGGGATTACAGTGTTGGAGCCATCAAACAGTTTGGAGGCTACTAAAGGGTCAGTATACTGAGCATAAGAGAGCATCATGCTGTGTAAAGGTGAGCTGTACAGTGGCAGACTCTGGACATTATTAAATGGAAAGTGGGAACTTATTGTTATAGGGGAAGTCGGGTTACTGTGACTATCAAAGGAGCACACAGAGGACATTACTACTTTCTAGGGGGCAAAATATGGGTACTGGTTTCTAAGGCACTTGCACCCGGCATTACTATAGTATAGAGGTGTGCTTTAGAATTTGGAGGGCACAGAGAACCACACAGCAGTGGCAGTATTAGGGACACATACAGCAGCAGCGGCTCAGTATTGGGATATCAGGTGCAGTAATGGGGTCACATACGGCAGCAGAGGCTCAGTATCGGGGTGTCAGGTGCAGTAATAAGGACACATACGGCAGCAGAGGCTCAGTATCGGGGTATCAGGTGCAGTAATAAGGACACATACGGCAGCAGCAGCTCAGTATTGGGGTATCAGGTGCAGTAATAGGGACACATACAGCAGCAGCGGCTCAGTATTGGGGTATTAGGTGCAGTAATATGGACATATAGCAGCAGCGGCTCAGTATTGGGGTATTAGAAGCAGTAATAGGGACACATACGGCAGCAGCGGCTCAGTATTGGGGTATCAGGTGCAGTAATAGGGACACATACGGCAGCAGTGGCTCAGTATTGGGGTATCAGGGGCAGTAATAGGGACACATACGGCAGCAGCGGCTCAGTATTGGGGTATCAGGTGCAGTAAAAAGGACACATACGGCAGCAGCGGCTCAGTATTGGGATATTAGGGGCAGTAATAGGGACATATGGCAGCAGCGGCTCAGCATTGGGGTATTAGGAGCAGTAATAGGGACACATACGGCAGCAGCGGCTCAGTATTGGGGTATCAGGTGCAGTAATAGGGACAAATAAGGCAGCAGTGGCTCGGTATTGGGGTATCAGGGGCAGTAATAGGGACACATATGGCAGCAGCAGCGGCTCAGTATTGGGGTATCAGGGGCAGTAATAGGGACACATATGGCAGCAGCAGCTCAGTATTGGGGTATCAGGTGCAGTAATAGGGTCACATACAGCAGCAGCGGCTCAGTATTGGGGTATCAGATGCAGTAATAGGGACACATACGGCAGCAGTGGCTCAGTATTGGGGTATCAGGGGCAGTAATAGGGACACACACGGCAGCAGTGGCTCAGTATTGGGATATCAGGTGCAGTAATAGGGACACACAGCAGCAGCGGCTCAGTATTGGGGCATCAGGTGCAGTAATAGGGACACACACGGCAGCAGTGGCTCAGTATTGGGATATCAGGTGCAGTAATAGGGACACACAGCAGCAGCGGCTCAGTATTGGGGTATCAGGTGCAGTAATAGGGACACACACGGCAGCAGTGGCTCAGTATTGGGATATCAGGTGCAGTAATAGGGACACATACGGCAGCAGCGGCTCAGTATTGGGGTATCAGGTGCAGTAATAGGGACACATACGGCAGCAGCGGCTCAGTATTGGGGTATCAGGTGCAGTAATAGGAACATACGGCAGCAGAGGCTCAGTATTGGGGTATCAGGTGCAGTAATAGGGACACACACGGCAGCAGCGGCTCAGTATTGGGATATCAGGTGCAGTAATAGGGACACATACGGCAGCCGCGGCTCAGTATTGGGGTATCAGGGGCAGTAATAGGGACACACACGGCAGCAGTGGCTCAGTATTGGGATATCAGGTGCAGTAATAGGGACACATATCGCAGAAGCGGCTCAGTATTGGGGTATCAGGGGCAGTAATAGGGACACATACAGCAGCAGCGGCTCAGTATTGGGGTATCAGGTGCAGTAATAGGGACACATACGGCAGCAGCGGCTCAGTATTGGGGTATCAGGTGCAGTAATAGGAACATACGGCAGCAGAGGCTCAGTATTGGGGTATCAGGTGCAGTAATAGGGACACACACGGCAGCAGCGGCTCAGTATTGGGATATCGGGTGCAGTAATAGGGACACATACGGGAGCAGCGGCTCAGTATTGGAGTATCAGGGACAGTAATAGGGACACATAGGTCAGCAGCTGCTCAGCATTGGGATATCAGGAAGATGAGGAGTTTGTGCAGGTTGGGAATAGATGGTGATGGGACTGGAGTATGAGAAGTGAAATGTGTCTTTGTTGTACTCTTTGCAGACGAGTCATTGCTGGAAGAAGTCATGTCGGTCAGGGCCAGATGGACAAGATGGGAGAAGTGACAACTCCATCATAAAGAACGTCAGCGGTAAGACATTATCTGTAACTCTGCTGTGATCTATGTTCTGTAGGGCTGGAATCTACCACTGACCATATGGCGGTAATATCCATGTTGGTCTTTGTATAGAGATTATCTTCAGTAATATCGCTGTCATCTGCTGAGGTTCTCCTCCACTATTAGGGCACATCACCCAGCTGTAATCAAGGATACTTGGTTAGGGGCCCACTCAGAAGCTTCGCCCCCTCTGAAGCAACACCCTAGCTACGCTTCTGGTTTCCTCTACAGTATTGCGGCCCTGTGACGCAACAGGGTTCGCTTCCTTCTTACCGAGTGTAGCTAACCAATGTGTGTTTTCATCATACCGCCATTTACTGTCCGCCATTACCTAGCAGCAGGTATCATCTCTGCATGGTGGACCCCGGGCTTCGAACACGCCTTATTCCATCTTTATAATTATTTGGTGCATTCCACCAGCCCTAACATTATACTAGCACCAGGGTCTGGCTAGTAATGGTGGACAAACAGTGACTGCAGCGGTACATCCAGCAGCTGGAGGGTAGGTTGGCAGCTCTCAAGTGCACAACCTCAGCTGTGGATGTTACCGCAGTAGCTGTTCAGGCTGCTAGCGTGGCTGCAGCTAGTTTGTCCACTGCCCACCTTTTCCGAAATTATCCCGCCTCCCGTTGCTTGATAAATTTAATGGCGACAGTAAGCTGTGTAGGGGATTTGTGAGCCAGTGAGCAATACACCTTTAGCTCCTGGCTGCACATTTTCCCACAGAGCAGGCAAAGGTGGATTTCATTATATTCCTCCTGTCGGACAGGGCGTTGGAGTGGGCTACGCTGCTGTGGGAGTGCGACGATTATGTGGTGCAGAGCGTGCAGTGGCTCCTGAGCACTCTGAAACAGGTCTTTTTAGGACCTCCAGTCACCCATGATACGGCGCTCCAACTGCTGGCATTGACACAGGCTCGTCCATGGTCAGCCATTTCACCGTCCACTTCTGGATTTTAGCATCAGAGATGGAGAGGTCAGATAAAGCCCTCATCCCTGTATTTTTAGGGGGCTGGCTGACCATGTGAAGGACACTTTGGCCACCAGAGAGATTCCGGCCACAATGGAGGAGCTAATAGCTGTATCAACTCACATCAAACTTCGTTTTAATGAGCAAAGGTTGGAGTGAGCCCAGTGTAGGCAGAGGTTTCGGCTGGCTCCCACCTTCGCCAAAACTCTGGAATCTCTGGTCCATGTGTACAAGCCACATGAGGCCATGGAGATGTCACGAGCAGGATCTAAGTCCCGGACCGCTCGTGCTCTCAAGGTCTGTCATGTCTGCCGGCAATCAGGACATATTGCCTCCAGCTTTCCCCAGCAGTCGGGAAAACGTCAATGTCTAGTGGTTGTAGGAGGAGGTACACTAGACATGGTGACGTTTTCCAACAAACTGTCATTAAAAGGGACAATCTCCTTTGGCCCATCCACTCTTACAGTCGAGCTTTATGTGGATTCCGGGGCGGAGGGGAATATTATGTCCTCTGCCTTTGCCCAACACCCCGCTATACCCCTGGTGATGCTCGCCAAGCCGGTGACTGTACGAGTGGTGAATGGGTCGACTCTGCCCTCACATATAGCACATCAGACCATCCCATTTACTTTATCCATGTCTCCATCCCCATCAGGAGATTATCTCCCTGCTAGTCATTCCCGAGGGAATTGATGAGGTCCTGTTAGGGATAGCATGGCTGCGCTACCACTCTCCTCATATAGAGTGGTCCTCAGGGAGAATTCTGGGATGAAGTGTATCTTGTGAGGGCACAATTGGCCCTATGCGTATGTGTTCTCCAAAAGGGCTGCGGAGACCCTTCCGCCCCACCGCCCCTATGACTGTCCTATTGACCTCTTGCCTGGTGCAGAGCCTCCCCATGGGTCGAGTCTATCCCCTACCTCTCCCGGAGATGGAGGCAATGACCCAATACATCCGGGAGAATCTGGCAAGAGGATTCATTAGGAAGTTAGTGTCTCCTGCAGGGGTGGGGTTCTTCTTCGTACAGAATAAGAACAGAGAACTACGTCCATGCATAGATTACAGGGGTCTTAACGCCATCACCATTAAGAACGAATACCCTCTGCCTCTAATATCTGAGCTATTCGATAGGTTGCGGGGAGCGAGGGTATTTACTAAGCTTAATCTGCGGGGTGCTTACAACCTGATTCGCATCTGTGAGGGGGGAGAATGGAAGATGGCACTTAACACCAGGGATGGGCATTATGAATACCTGGTGATGCCCTTCGGGCTCTGTAATGCTCCAGCCATTTTCCAAGACTTTGTGAATGTTATCTTCCAGGATATGCTCACCACCTCGGTTGTAGTGTATCTGGATGATGTTCTCATCTACTCTCCAGATATAGAATCCCACCAGGGAGATGTTTGCAAAGTCATCGACCTCCTACGGGCAAACTCCCTCTATGCCAAGTTGGAGAAGTGTGTGTTTGAGCAGGAGTCCTTGCCTTTCCTGGGCTATGTCATCTCTGTCTGGGGTTTGGCCATGGATCCTGCCAAGCTACAGGCTGTGATAGACAGGCAGGAACTCCATTCTCTTAAAGTGATTCAGCGCTTTATGGGGTTCATTAATTATTATCGCCAGTTCATTCCCCACTTCTCAACTTTGGTAGCTCCCTTGGTTGCCCTCACCAAGAAGGGAGCAAAGCCAAATTGTGGTCGGAAGAGGTTTCTAAGGCCTTTCTCTCTATTACATAAGTCACACTTCGCTAGCTCTCCCATTTTACATCGCCCCGATGTTGATAAACCATTTATCATGGAGGTAGATGCCTCTTCTGTCAGTGCTGGAGCAGTCCTCTTCCAGAAGGATGCTCAAGGTCGGAAGCATCCTTGCTTCTTCTTCTCCAAGACCTTCTCACGGGCAGAGAGGAATTATTCCATCTGGGACAGGGAGTTGCTAGCCATGAAGTAGGCCTTTTTGGAGTGGAGACACCTCCTGGAGGGGGCTCGCTATCCCTTCAAAGAATGTACCGACCACACAAATTTGGAATACTTACAAACCGCCCTACAGCTAAACTCTCGCAAGGCCAGATGGTCCCTGTTCTTCTCCCGCTTCCACTTCACCCTCCATTTTCTTTCTGGGGAGAAGAACACTCGTGTCAATGCTTTCTCCCGCTCCTTAGTGTCATCAGAGGAGTAGGAGGACGAGCCTCGGCTTATTGTCCCTTCTAAGAGCCTAAGAACTGTGGTCCCGGTTTCGCTAGAGTCTGTGCCTCCAGGCAAGACTTTTGTTTCACCTAATTTGCAACCAGAGGATCTCCCTTGGGCCCACTCCTCCAGGGTGGGTGGACATTTTGGGACTAAGAGGACATCTGAACTCCTGGCGATGATGTACTGGTGGCCACATATGGCCCGTGATGTCAGAGACTATATTCAGGCTTGTGTCTCCTGTGCCAAGAATAAGTCCCCTCGACAATGACTTGCTGGGTTACTTTACCCACTGCTGGTGCCGAACAGGCCCTGGGAAATGGTCGGGATGGACTTCGTGGTGGGCTTACCCAAGTCATGTAGCTGCACCATTATTTGGAGAAAAAGCAATAGTGTGCAAAAAACACACCATATATATACCCCCTGGCTCAAGACAGAATCAGCTGTGGAGGATATCCACTAATAAAACATAACTTTTAATATTAAATGCTAAAAACTGCACATCCAACAGGACACAAACGAAAAAAACATACAAAGTGCTCAGGTGAACCAGTGCTCAATAAAAAAGAATGGTTGGATCTCACCCAAGCTGCCGGACACTGTATACTTCCGTACGACACAGTAGAGATCCAATTAGATGAGGAGGGGCAGGGCTGAAGTAGTCTGTCTACCCTGTAACCCCTCTGTAACTCCTGTCCTGACAAGGACAGGCCCCAAATGGACCTTGCTCTAAGGGACCAGCCCACCCAATATGTGTAAAGGCAGAGTCCCAAAACCTCTTGAAACGTAGAATCTTCCTCCCTACGCGTTTCAACTCCGGTCATGGAGAATCATCAGGGGAGTCATATGGAAAAAAGTGCCAACGGGCACAGAGATGTAAGTCCGTCTAAATTGTGGGGCCTGCAGTGGCTAGGTAACCCACGCTGGAGATGACCGTCTGTGTCCACAGTCTCTGGTAGAGTACAACCCACCTCTGTGAAGCCTCTCTATATACCCAAAGCCCCTCCCCCTAGTACCTGATATACTGGGATATGGGAAAACCCGGAACGGATCAAACTGCCTAATAAACCATGTGCACTGTATGCCCCAAAAAGCTATAGATCCAGTTGGGGCATTCCAAGGGGGCATAAATAATGCCCGTGAGCCCCCATACTCATGAATGAGAAATTATCATAGCCGCACAAAACCAGCACTAGTCATATGCGGCTGCATGGTTACCAGTTTATAAATAATGATATACGAAAAAAAAAAAAAAAAAAAAAAAAAAAAAAAAGCCATATGCGGCTGCATGGTTACCAGTTTATAAATAATGATATACGAAAAAAAAAAAAAAAAAAAAAAAAAAAAAGCCATATGCGGCTGCATGGTTACCAGTTTATAAATAATGATATACGGAAAAAAAAAAAAAAAAAAGCCATATGCGGCTGCATGGTTACCAGTTTATAAATAATGATATACAAAAAAAAAAAAAAGCCATATGCGGCTGCATGGTTACCAGTTTATAAATAATGATATACGGGAAAAAAAAAAAAAAAAAAAAAGCCATATGCGGCTGCATGGTTACCAGTTTATAAATAATGATATACGAAAAAAAAAAAAAAAAAAAAAAAAAGAAAAAAAAAAAAAGGGGGCACCGGAGTTACGGCGCCATCTCATGTGCGCTGATGTGTTTAGCCAGGCGTACATAGTCGGGGGCATAATTGATGTCAGTAAACCTCCACTATCATAAGCGGCCATATGGCACAAGCACTCACCATGTCCACATGGTTACTGGATTATACATAATATCACATAGTGAGCGCATGCACCGGAAGTTGTGGCGCCATCCTGTGCGCATCACATCCTATCAAGCGCCCAACAGCATGTAACGCTGGGTGCGCTCCAACAGTGGAACGCAAGCCGACTCACTCGGCGTGGTAAGTGCAGGAACCGGAAGTTGCGGCGCCATCTTGTACGCGTCACATCCTGTACGGCGCCCACAACATGTAACGCTGGGTGCGCTCCAGCAGTGGAACGCAAGCCGACTCACTCGGCGTGGTAAGTGCAGGTACCAGAAGTTGCGGCGCCATCTTGTACGCGTCACATCCTGTACGGCGCCCACATGTTGCCATGGTGAATGCGTTTCAAGTGTGAAACGCAAGCCGTCTCCGTCCACGACCACAGTGAAGCACCGGCCCTTGTAAGTTGCACAGAAGGGAGGGGGGGAAGCGTCACAATAACCGAATCAACTCATGATATCAACAAATAAGATTCTATGCGGTACCCACATCCATGCATAATCACAAGCAAACTGGCAGAAATGGATTATAAACCCAAACAAGGGGGAGGGGGTTAGAGGCTAACATAAATGGGCGAAGATCAATTAAACAAAATTCCATAAAACAATTAGCGTGAAACGTGGATAAAAATGGATGCACAGAAGCAAAAAACAGAAGCTCATACTAGACATAGAGGTGTCAGTAATTGAAGTCATAGTGACACCCATTATAACCTAGATGGCTATATAGAAAGTAGCAGTGGCTAGTTTCCAAACAGATCCCGATGGATCATAATATATCTTGCTTTCTTTGGCATGGTAACTGGAGAAGACCCGTCAAACAGACAAATAACAAATTACATAAAATAATAAGATGGGAAAGGGGAAGGGGAGAGAGGGAGGGAACGGACAGAGAGTAATGGAGAGAAAGACTAGGCAAGGAGAACACCACTAATAAGGTAAATAAAGCCTAAAGGAAACAGCTATAATTAAGTTGTTCGTTCAAACCATGGGGTTGGCATGTATCCAGAAGAAAGATCCATCTCGCTTCTCTCTGAAGAAGCATTTTATCCAGGTCACCCCCCCTGGACGGAGGATGCACCTTATCAATCCCCATAAAACGCAAGACCTTGGGGTCACCCCCATGTATATCATGCACATGTTTTGCTATCGGGGTATCCCTTCTGTTTCGTATATCCCCCAAGTGTTCCCCCACTCGTCGTCTGAATTCTCTGATCGTTTTTCCAATGTAGGTGATTCCACAGATACAACTCACCCTGTATACAATCCCTGTTGTTCTACAATTGATAAAGTCCCTGATGGTATAGGACTGCTGTGTATGCTCATTATGGAATACCTTCCCAGTAAGGACAAAATCACACGCCACACAGGCTCCACATTTAAAACATCCTGCTGGTCTTTGAGGAAGCCATGTCTCCTTTCTAGGCGTAGTGAAATGGCTATGCATGAGTCTATCACCTAAACTCCTACCTCTCCGATAGGTGATCCTTGGTTCCTTGCCAATGATATCTTTCACGTCCTCGTCCATCCCCAAAATTCCCCAATGTTTTTTCAAGATGTCCCTCACGGGTCCTGCCCCATTGTCAAAGGTGCAAATCACCCTAGTCTCCTTAGGGGTCTCTTCTTCTCTATTTCGGGGTATAAGCAAGGTCCCCCTCTCACATGCATTCGCATGGCGAAATGCTTCCCTAAGAATCCAATCCGGGTAGCCCCTGGTCCGGAACCTCTGCCGAAGATCATCCGCCTTTATTTTAAAATCCCTTTGATTGGAACAGTTGCGACGCAACCTAAGGTATTGGCCTTTAGGGATACCCTTTTTTTTTTTTTTTTTTTTTTTTTAGAGAGAAGGGATGATGGCTGTCCCACCTTAAAAGGGAATTGGTTGCGGTCGGCTTCCTGTACACAGTAGTTTCAAGACACTCCCCATCCCTAGATTTAGAGATGAGGACATCCAGAAATGGTAGTCTCTCTTCTTGTATTTCAAAAGTAAAGCTGAGGCCAATCTCATTATCGTTAAGGGATGCCACAAACTCAGCAAAACCCTCCCTGGTGCCCCTCCACAATATGAAAATATCATCTATATATCTGACCCAAAGGTCCACAAGGGCCAGATAATTCTCATAAGTCTCTGAGAAGGCAATACTGTCCTCCCACCAGCCCAGGAACAAGTTTGCGTAAGTGGGCGCACATGGGCTGCCCATGGCAGTGCCCCTGAGCTGGTGGAGGATCCTGCCATCAAAGCAAAAAAAATTGTTATGCAGTACAAATTCAAGAAGAGATATGATAAGTTCATTGTGGGCCCTGAACTGACACCCCCTTGTGTTCAAAAAGTATTGCACCCCCTGAACTCCACACTGATGTGGGATTGAGGAGTACAGAGACTCAACGTCAATGCTGGCCAGGAGGGTGCCAGGTTCTAGGGAAATACCCTCTAGTCTGCGAAGCAGATCCATGGTGTCCCTAACATAGGATGGAAGTGCGGTAACAAATGGTCTTAGGACATTATCGATGTAAATACCCACATTTTGTCCAACACCTCCTATCCCAGAGACAATGGGTCTACCCTTTAGCGGATCCAGGCCCTTGTGGACCTTTGGGAGGGCATAGAATGTGGGCATAACCGGGTGGAGGGGCAACAGGAAGGAGAACTCATCCTCATCAATCAGTTTCTCAGCCTTGGCTTTAAGTAAAATGGCCCTAAGTTCTGACACACATTTAGTAGTTGGATTCGTTGTTACATGGGCATAAGTGGACCGGTCATTAAGTAACGACAAACACATATTCCTATACCCGTCGATCCCCATAACCACAATATTGCCACCTTTGTCAGATGGCTTGAAAATAAGGGATTTGTCATTTTCTAAACCCCGGAGAGCCTCCATCTGTACTCTACTGAGATTGTGACGAGACTGGCAGTGCGCTAAATTCTTGATGTCTTGGGTACTCAAATTCAAGAAGACATCAATTGCGGAGAGATCTCCACCTACTGGGGCCAACTTTTTACTAGGATTTTTGAGTTGGGTGAAGGGACCAGTTCCTCCAATTGTGGCTGGTGTGGTATCCAGACCTGCCAGAAGTTGTATATCAGGTAGCATATCAAGAGAGATGCCCAGTTCATGACAGGTTTTTTTGTCCTTTTGTTTAAAAAATTTATGCCACTTGAGTTTCCTTATGAACAGATTCAAATCCTTAATCATATCAAACGGAACAAAATCAGAACTGGGTATAAACGATAATCCTTTTGAAAGGACCGACATTTCAACCTCCGTAAGCTGTCTGTCTGATAGATTCAAAACCTGTGACTGCGGAGCTGGTATGGTCGATCTAAAAAACCAGTCCTAGGTATATTGGTCTGAAATCTATCTCCTCTACGGTAGTTGCTACCCCTCCCCCTCTGTCGGTTTTTAGGAGTGGGCCTTCTACTCTCTGTATCTGACAGGTCTGTCTCAGTAGAAGACAGATCTGTCTCTCTATCTCCTCTTTCAGATCTATCCACCACAACTTGATATATTTTGTTGTCTTTGAAGTCCTGCAGGTCCCTGAGATATTGTTTATGCTTTCTTTCTTTGAGATTATATTGAAATTTCTCAATGGAGTTTTGTAACTCAGTCTCCTTCACAATGAAGTCTTTCTCAGACTCAAATTTTTTGGTAATCTCTATCTGTTCTTTAAGTTTAATATTCAGTCTCTCCAAATTGATTTTTTCTTCATTGACTAAAATCTGCATAAATCTCAGGGAACTGCAGGTAGCTTCTTTCTCCCAAAGACTCATCAACTGGGGGTTTCTGCACCGTGCTGCTGGGGTAAGGGAAATACGTAGTCCTCTTGGGACTATACCATTTTTTATATAGTTCTCAAGGCTTTGTAGTTCCCACCAAGAAACTATTTGTTCCCTATATACTCTGTTCAGGTCCTTAAAGACAGAAGCATAAGCATGTTGTGGGCGCCGTACAGGATGTGACGCGTACAAGATGGCGCCGCAACTTCCGGTTCCTGCACTTACCACGCCGAGTGAGTCGGCTTGCGTTCCACTGTTGGAGCGCACCCAGCGTTACATGCTGTTGGGCGCTTGATAGGATGTGATGCGCACAGGATGGCGCCACAACTTCCGGTGCATGCGCTCACTATGTGATATTATGTATAATCCAGTAACCATGTGGACATGGTGAGTGCTTGTGCCATATGGCCGCTTATGATAGTGGAGGTTTACTGACATCAATTATGCCCCCGACTATGTACGCCTGGCTAAACACATCAGCGCACATGAGATGGCGCCGTAACTCCGGTGCCCCCTTTTTTTTTTTTTCTTTTTTTTTTTTTTTTTTTTTTCGTATATCATTATTTATAAACTGGTAACCATGCAGCCGCATATGGCTTTTTTTTTTTTTTTTTTTTTTTTTTTTTCCCGTATATCATTATTTATAAACTGGTAACCATGCAGCCGCATATGGCTTTTTTTTTTTTTTGTATATCATTATTTATAAACTGGTAACCATGCAGCCGCATATGGCTTTTTTTTTTTTTTTTTTCCGTATATCATTATTTATAAACTGGTAACCATGCAGCCGCATATGGCTTTTTTTTTTTTTTTTTTTTTTTTTTTTTTTTTTCGTATATCATTATTTATAAACTGGTAACCATGCAGCCGCATATGGCTTTTTTTTTTTTTTTTTTCGTATATCATTATTTATAAACTGGTAACCATGCAGCCGCATATGACTAGTGCTGGTTTTGTGCGGCTATGATAATTTCTCATTCATGAGTATGGGGGCTCACGGGCATTATTTATGCCCCCTTGGAATGCCCCAACTGGATCTATAGCTTTTTGGGGCATACAGTGCACATGGTTTATTAGGCAGTTTGATCCGTTCCGGGTTTTCCCATATCCCAGTATATCAGGTACTAGGGGGAGGGGCTTTGGGTATATAGAGAGGCTTCACAGAGGTGGGTTGTACTCTACCAGAGACTGTGGACACAGACGGTCATCTCCAGCGTGGGTTACCTAGCCACTGCAGGCCCCACAATTTAGACGGACTTACATCTCTGTGCCCGTTGGCACTTTTTTCCATATGACTCCCCTGATGATTCTCCATGACCGGAGTTGAAACGCGTAGGGAGGAAGATTCTACGTTTCAAGAGGTTTTGGGACTCTGCCTTTACACATATTGGGTGGGCTGGTCCCTTAGAGCAAGGTCCATTTGGGGCCTGTCCTTGTCAGGACAGGAGTTACAGAGGGGTTACAGGGTAGACAGACTACTTCAGCCCTGCCCCTCCTCATCTAATTGGATCTCTACTGTGTCGTACGGAAGTATACAGTGTCCGGCAGCTTGGGTGAGATCCAACCATTCTTTTTTATTGAGCACTGGTTCACCTGAGCACTTTGTATGTTTTTTTCGTTTGTGTCCTGTTGGATGTGCAGTTTTTAGCATTTAATATTAAAAGTTATGTTTTATTAGTGGATATCCTCCACAGCTGATTCTGCACCATTATTTGGGTAGTCACCGACCATTTTTCCAAAATGGTGCACTTGGCGCCTCTTCCACGGCTACCCCCTTGCCCGGGCCTTGGTGGCAATGTTTATTAAACACGTTTTCTGCCTACACAATATGCCAGACAAAATTGTCAGTGACCGGGATCCCCAGTTTGCGTCTCGGTTCTGGAGAGAGCTTTGTCTTCTACTCAGCATCGAGCTGAATCTCTCTTCAGCATAACATCCAGAGACAAATTGGTTGGTAAAGAGAGTCAACCAGACCCTGGTCACATACCTGAGACATTTTGTTTCAGCCAGGCAGGATGACTGGGCATCCTTGCTACTGTGGGCAAAGTTCGCGCTGAATGACGCCGTAGCTGGCCAGCATCCGCGGATTCTGGTGCCCATGTCTGTGTCTTCTGACGACTCCAGGGTGCAGACTGGGTGGTGGAGGCACATGGCATTTGGGTCCGCACAGAGGATGCCATCCTGGCCTCCAAGCAGAGAATGAGGGTCTCCGCTGATGCACATTGGCGCCCCTCTCCGACCTCTGTTCCTGCCGACTTAGTGTGGCTTTCTGCTCATAATATCAGGCTGTGAGTTGAGTCCACTAAGTTTGTGCCTCGCTACTTAGGTCCCTTCAAGGTTCTGGAACAGGTTAACACTGTGGTCTACCGCCTAGCCCTTCCTCCATGCCTGGGTATTACCAGCACCTTTCATGTCTCCCTCCTAAAGCCTGTTCACATGTTCCAGTTCATCTGCCGAAACATCGGTTTCGTCCACGGATGATTACAAGGTGAACGCTATCATGGAGTGTAAGGTGGTAAGTGGCAATAAATTCTATTTGGTGGATTGGAAGGGTCATGGCCCAGAGGACAGGTCCTGGGAGCCTGTTGAACACATTCTGGCTCCACAGCTCATTGCTGCTTTCGAACGTAGCGAGGCCCAAGTGGGGGGGCCCTAGGATGGGGGTAATGTTAGGTGTCGAGTTCCTGCTGCTGCACAGGGGGAATCTCGAACCATGTCCGCTGTGGTCCCCCATTCTCCTCCAGCCACAGTGGAGCCTATTCAGCACAGACATCGGTCCCAGCATCTGGCTCAAGCTGATACTGTGCGACTGCTTTCCTTCCAGGCTCAGCCATTGTAACCAGCACTGATCAGCGGCGAGCAGGCACTCCTGGGACTAAGTCCTGCTTTTCTTCTTCTGAGCATGCCCAAGGGATGACCTCTCATTGGAGGTCGGGGGTCACATGCTCAGGTCCTGTAGCAGCTCCTATTGGACCACTAGGAAGCTCCTGGAGATCTTACGCTATAAAAGGTTTGCATGGCTGCAAGGCCATGACCTAGTATAAATCAGTTATTGTGTGTGTGGATGTATGCCTGTTCTGGTGAAGGCTCCGAATCATACCCATCCCTAGTGTTGATGAATGCCTGCGAATGTTGGAGCTGTCTAGCGCCAGTCAGTGCCATCCATCACCAGACACAATCTAATAGCATCTATCTGCAGCATTAGCCAGTGCGGCACCGTGCGCAACCAGTGCGCTTACCTGTCCCTAGTTAGGGCGGTTAGTGGTGTTTGCCAGAGCGGCGCTGCACGCACCCAGTGCATTGAATCTATTTTGGGTTTATTTTCCCTGGCACCGCAGTTCCGGTGCGGAATGCAAGTAGTCTAGAGGGACTCTAACCCCGCGTCCTGGGGAAAAGTTCTGCGACTCTATACTTGCTTTTCCTCTGCGGTATTGCGGCCCAGTGATACAACAGGGTTCGCTTCCTTCATATCGGGTGTAGCTAACCCATGTGTTTTTTCATTATACCGCCATTTACTGTCCGTCATTAACTTGCAGCAGGTATCATCTCTGCACCGTGGACCCCGGGCTGCGAACGCACCTTATTCCATCTTTATAATTACAGTATTTGGTGCATTCCGCCAGCCCTAACAGAGTGTCAGGCGATGGCTCCCTCTCGCATCATTGTTTTGATACAATTAAAAGTACAATGCAGGGTGGGGAGCGCTGGCACTGGGACCCCCCAACTGTGTCTGCGTTGTCTGGTGCCATTGGTGGCTAGTCACTGAGCATCACTTAGATTAAGATATTTTTGGACATTCAAGACATTTTGACGAAAGTTTCTATAAGTTTTTATTTTTGTGAGGGACTTTCTTATGAGCAATTTGGTCATAACTTTATCTACACAGCTAAGTTAATAACTATGTTGCTACTGTACAACCTATATTGATCTTGTTCTGCTCGATTGGAAGTTAGATGTTGGGATTTCCTTACTGGTGCAAAGACAGAGATGCCTTCTGCTGCGCAGGAAGTACAGCTTAAACTCTTGGGAATATGGATAACAAATTTACAGGGGAAAGTGACTCATAGAAGAGGAAGCCTTAGAAGAATCCTAAATCACATCTTTCAGGCAAGAATGAGCAAGTGCTGGTTCTACATGATTAATAAGTAAGGGATCACATATGGATGGATCTTCTCAGCTTGTCCTCAAAATTCTGTCTTTCAACAGAACACCAGATGCTGAATGTACAATTCTATTCCCCATAATGGCCAACAATGCAGTGACCTTTCAACTCCTGTTAAGTAGACTGTCAGTTTATATTAAAACAGAGAAGGAAAATATTACCCATTGTAAAAGTTACTTATTCTTATCTGTAAATCAAAAATATATCTCCAATGCCACAGTCTCATAAGAGAATATATCCTCATATAATTAACCATTGTTTAATTATAGTTTTTTCCTATTGGCTATTAATTTTTATAATGTTTTAATTACTACCAATTTTCTTATGACTATATACAATATTAAATCCACTGAGCATTTATGATAGTTTACCATTTCCTGTTCCTTTCTTAGCATGCATGTGCTATGTATACAGGGGGTAGGACCAACAGTCATTTCATAAAATTCAGGGAGCAAGGTTGGAATAAAAGTTTTCTAATAAAAAATGGCCACAGTCAATACACTCAAGAGAAATAGAGGTACAGAAAAATACATAAAGTGCATATTTACCAATGGCAGAAAGCAACAAGATTGATGAATTAAATGTAATATTGTTGGAAGAACAGTTTGATATCATTGGGATAAGGGATATATGGCTGGATGAGAGCTATGACTGGGCTGTTAATTTACATAGATGTAGTCTGTTCAGGAATTATCTTACAAATAAGCGAAGGGGAGGGATTTGTTTATATAAAACCCATCCTATGTGACAATATATGTTAATGAAAATGTACTGTAAAGTCCCTGTGGGTGGAGGTAAGTTGAGGAAGAAAGAATAATAAAATGCTGATAGGGGTTTGTTATAAATGTCCAAATATCATGGAAGTGGTGCAAAATATCCTCATAAAGCAAATAGATGAGGCAGCGAATCAGGGAGAAGTCATCATTATAGGGGACTTCATCTACCCTGATATAAATTGGGTAGTAGAAACCTGCAGATCCAGCAAAGGAAACAGGTATTTGAAAATAATAAAAGATCATAATTTGTGCAGGACCCAACAAGAGGGAGGGCACTTCTAGACCTAATTTTAACAATAGGCCAGACAGGAAATGAAATGTAGAGGTTGCTGGTTAGTTGGCTCAAAATGATCACAAAATAATCATTTTTCACATATCCTTTAATAGGATGTATTGTAGAGGGGCTACAAAACAAATCTAAGAATGGAAATTTTAGGCTGGTAAATTAACCTCTACTGTGGGTAAAATTCTTGAGTTTTTTCTAATAATTGAGTCCTTTCGAAGTAATTGTATCAGCTTCTATGAGGTGGTAAGTTACAGACTAGACCAGGGTAATAGACTGGATGATGTCTATCTGAACTTTTCAAAGGCATTTGATACAGTGCCATACGAAAGGTTAGTACAAAGTGACAGTAATTGGACTAGGGGGAAATATAGTTAACAACTGACTCAGTGATGAAAAGCAGAGGATGTATAAAAATGGAACACACTTGGATTAGATCACAGATAGCAATGTAGTACCACAGGGGTCACAATTGGGCCCTTTTCTTTTTCTTTTTTCTTAATCAACTTGTAGGGGACATACAGAGTAGAATGTCGATATTTGCAGATGATACTAAACTCTGCAAGTCAATAAACACAGAGGAAGATAATTTAATTTATTACAGAGAGATTTATGTAAGCTAGAGACTTGGGGTGAGAAGTGGCAATTGAAGTTTAATATAGATAAATGTAAGGTTATGCACTTAGGCAGAAGAAATTAACCCCTTCAAGTCGCGGCCCTTTTTCGTTTTTGCGTTTTCATTTTTCACTTCCCTCCTTCCCAGAGCCATAACTTTTATATTTTTCCGTCAATATGGTCATGTGAGGGCTTATTTTTTGTGGGACGAGCTGTACTTTTGAACAACACCATTCGTTTTACCATGTCTTTTACTAGAAAGCGGGAAAAAAATTCCAAGTGCGGTAAAATTGCAAAAAAAAGTGCAATCGCACACTTGTTTTTTGTTTGGCTTTTTTGCTAGGTTCATTAAATGCTAAAACTAACCTGCCATTGTGATTCTCTAGGTCATTGCGAGTTCATAGACATCTAACATGTCTAGGTTATTTTTTATCCAAGTGGTGAAAAAAAATTCCAAACTTGGCTTAAAAAAAAAAAAAAAAGTGCCATTTTCCGATACCCGAAGCGTCTCCATTTTTCGTGATCTGAGGTCAGTTGAGGGCTTATTTTTTGCGTGCCAAGCTGTCGTTTTTAATGATACCATTTCGGTGCAGATACGTTCTTTTGATCGCCCGTTATTGCATTTTAATGCAATGTCGCGGCGACCAAAAAAACGTAATTCTGGCGTTTCAGAATTTTTTTCTCCCTACGCTGTTTAGCGATCAGGTTAATGCTTTTTTTATTGATAGATCAGGCGATTCTGAACGCGGCGATACCAAATACGTGTAGTTTTTTTTTTTTTTAATTGTTTTATTTAGGATGGGGCGAAAGGGGGGTGATTTAAACTTTTATATTTTTATATTTTTTTCATATTTTTAAAAACATTTTTTTTTACTTGTGCCATGCTTCAATAGCCTCCATGGGAGGCTAGAAGCTGGCATAGCCTGATCGGCTCTGCTACATAGTAGCGATCATCAGATCGCTGCTATGTAGCAGAAATGCAGGTGTGCTGTGAGCGCCGACCACAGGGGGGCGCTCACAGCAGGCCTGCATCAGTAACCATAGAGGTCTCAAGGAACTCTATGGTTACCTTCCTGATGCATCGCCGACCCCCCGATCATGTGACGGGGGTCGGCGATGACATCATTTCCGGCCGCCCGGCCGGAAACCCCGGTTAAATGCCGCTGTCTGCGTTTGACAGCGGCATTTAACAGGTTAATAGCGGCGGGTGAATAGCGATTTCACCCGCCGCTATTGCGCGCACATGTCAGCTGTACAAAACAGCTGACATGTCGCGACTTTGATGTGGGCTCACCGCCGGAGCCCACATCAAAGGGGGAGACACGACATGCGCCGTACTATTGCTGCGCATGTCGTGAAAGGGTTAAATGTATAATTACTATATATACCAAAGGGTAAAATGGTCACTGACAAAGACTTAGATGTATGAATGAATGTCAAACTTAACTTTAATGACCAGTGCCAGACAGCTCCTGCCAAGGCAAATAAAATAATGGGATACATTAAAAGAGGCATAGATGCTCATGACAAGAATACAGTTTTGCCTCTATTCAAGTAACTAGTGCTGCCACACATAGAATACTGTCTCTAAACCAATTTCCCATAACTTCATATAATAGGAATTAAGAGGCAATAGCAAAATTCATAGAGTAAAAATACCATTTATTAATAATAATTAAAAAGTATCAATAGCAGAAAAATTCTAACATAAAAATAAATGCTAGGAACGACACACAGCTGGACCATTACGTATATAAACAAAGCATAATACGAGATGGCCTAGTATAACCATACATACATATGTAGAGTGGAAGAAATTACCTATGCTCTAAATGAGGAAACAACAGAAACTGCTAAATATAATCCCCATAGAGACTAAAAAGTACTCTACCCACAAAGTAGCAACTTCAGCAACTAAGCTCAAAAAAAGTAACTAACACAGCTAAATGTCCCCTAGATAATAGGCTAAATAACCTCCCAAATACTGGGGAAACCTGATGCAGCGTATGTCAGCTGCATACTAAATGCAAAGTGCTGAACCATAATACATGTGACAATATAAATGCAGATCTCATAACAGGCTCGTAGTGCCAAATGGTGTTGCTATAAACTTACATAATAAAGTAATCCGGCTGAGTGCGTCCCACAACGACCCCTAAGTGTCTAACAGCTACAAAACCCAGCTATATATGTACGTGACACAGCTGCAGAGCGGCGTCTGTGTAATGATAGTGATAGCGGCGCATGCGCTAGTACCCGGCCGTCATGACAACGGCAACTTCCGGTACGCCGCGTTTAGACAAGGAGCGTGTGACGCTTCAATGTCCTGAGTGCACGGCGCCTGAAGTTGCCATGACAGCGCTCGATCAGCGCATGCGCCCCCAATACACAGAGGCAGAGAATGACTCTAAGGGCGGCACAGAAGGTAAATGCCGAGATGGAACGGAGACAGAAAACTACAATAGCTAATCAAATAGGGACCAAAGGAGGAGAACAACTGAACTAATAACCTACTATAGTGCATAAAGGAAAATAACTACCCTCAAGTATCATGAAAGAATAATACTAATGAAATATAAAATGGATACAATAAATATAGTTAATAACTCCCTAAACATAACAATACCTATAATACATAAAGTGAATAAGGGAATATTAATACTTATAGATACATAATGTAAGTAAGGGAAAATCAATACACCCAATATAGTGAAAACGTCATAATTAATAATAAATAAATAGCTCTTAATATTGATATGCCCAATAAAAAGATCATATTTGATAATAAATAGCATCTAATATACATACATATGTACAACGCAGTGATACAAAAGACACAAGAAAAAATAAATTCTTAACATATAAACAAAAAATATGAAATATGAAAATGATCATATAACAAAAACTAAATACTAATACATATACACGGTAATAAAAAATTCCCACATATATATACATATATACATATACAATGTGCCCATATATATAACATTCCCATATAAATTAATATCTCATTCTTTCTTCTTTCTAGTCCCGGAAAAAAGCGGCCTCCGAAGAACCACCAGCAAACCGACAAGAACACCAGGTAAGTAGCTGCCAATGCTCTAAAACGAATGACTCTAATGAATAAATGAATGAAAAAAACAAAATTAATAAAAAGACACATACGAACAATAAAAACAGAGACTACAGGATATGTACCAACAAAGAGAAATGGGAAAAGCGAGTCCAAATACAACGACTAATATATCTATGAAAAATAGAAGTCTCAAGAAGGCTACCCGAGGGAGGATAATATGGTAGAGAGATAGGATATACCCAGCAAATATATTCATAAAAAGGAGCTAAAGCCTTGAGTTTCATTCAGGCCATCTGGGGCCAAAGTGCCGAGTAAATAGATCCATTTACTCTCTTTTTGGGCAAGAATCTTGCCCAAATTTCCTCCCCTATTTCCTAATGAAATTTGATCTATAGCTTGAATTTTAAGCCCTCTAGGATCTGATTGATGATAAGACTTAAAATGTCTAGGCAGAGTTTTCAACATACTAAGGTCAGTGACACTCGCCGATTTTTCGATGTCTCTTACGTGTTCTCTTGTCCTCACACGTAACTCCCGTGTGGTCAGACCAATATAAACTTTGCCACACGGGCAATGTGCGTGATAAATCACGCCTTTGGACGTACAAGTGAGCCTCTTTCTAATCTCAAAGACCCTAGATCCATCATGGTTCTTAAAAGTCTTACTCTTAGACATATTAGAACACCCTTTACACATGTTACATGGAAAAAAGCCATTACCCCCAACCATACCTGATTTAGAAGTGGCTGCAGAGTAGTGACTGTGTACTAGAAGATCCTTAAGATTCCTAGATCAGCTGTGTGTCGTTCCTAGCGTTTGTTTTTATGTTAGAATTTTTCTGCTATTGATACTTTTTAATTATTATTAATAAATGGTATTTTTACTCTATGAATTTTGCTATTGCCTCTTAATTCCTATTATATGAAGTTATGGGAAATTGGTTTACAGATGAATTACTGGAGGTGTGTTCTACACCATTTATGGACATATGATATTAACATAGAATACTGTGTACAATTGTGATCTCCTGTGTATAAGGCCGGCGTCACACACAGCGTAAAACAATACGGTCCGTATATTACGGCCGTAATACGCTGAAAAGTCCCGAAAATAGTGGTCCGTAGCTGCTCCGTAGGCAGGGTGTGTCAGCGTTTTTTGCGCATGGCATCCTCCGTATGTAATCCGTATGGCATCCGTACTGCGTGGTTTTCTCGCAGGCTTGCAAAACCAACATACCGCTATAGAAGTGATCCATGTGTCCCAAAAAGAAAAAAATATATATATACTGTCTATATATATATATATATATATATATATATATATATATATATATATATCACAAATCTGAAGAAAAGGAGCTCATCCGCATCGGATGTCCAGGTTGTGCGCTCCTTTTCTTCAGATTTGTGATACATTTGTGCTGCTTTCTCGTGGAGCTCTTGCACCCAGGACTGATCTTTACCTTCTAGACACAGGTGAGCGGTTCACTCAGCTTCTTTCCGTCGTTAGTGCCGTCCGGCTGTTTCTTCTTTGTTTATATATATATATATATATATATATATATATGTCAGTAGACACATATATGTATATATATTAATATTTTTTCCAGCGCTATACAGCTTGAAAGCCGGTAATTCAATTACCGGCTTTTTCTTTCTCCTTCCTAAAACCCGACATGATTTGAGACATGGTTTACATACAGTAAACCATGTCTTCTCTCCTTTTTTTTGCAGATTCCACACTACTAATGTCAGTAGTGTGTATCTGCAAAATTTGTCCGTTCTAGCTCATAAAATAAAGGGTTAAATGGCGGAAAAAATTGGCGTGGGCTCCCGCGCAATTTTCTCCACCAGAGTAGTAAAGCCAGTGACTGAGGGCAGATATTAATAGCCTGGAGAGGGTCCACGGTTATTGGCCCCCCCCCTGGCTAAAAACACCTGCTCCCAGCCACCCCAGAAAAGGCACATCTGGAAGATGCGCCTATTCTGGCACTTGGCCACTCTCTTCCCATTCCCGTGTAGCGGTGGGATATGGGGTAATGAAGGGTTAATGCCACCTTGCTATTGTAAGGTGACATTAAGCCTAATTAATAATGGAGAGGCTTCAATTATGACACCTATCCATTATTAATCCAATTGTAGTAAAGGGTTAAATAAAACACAAACACATTATTTAAAATTATTTTAATGAAATAAAAACAATGGTTGTTGGAGTATTTTATTCTACGCCCAATCCAGTCACTGAAGACCCTCGTTCTGTAAGTAAAAAAACATAATAAACCAACAATATCCTTACCCTCCGCAGATCTGTAACGTCCAACGATGTAAATCCATCTGAAGGGGTTAAAATATTTTGCAGCAAGGAGTTCCGCTAATGCAGGCTGCTCCTTGCTGCAAAACCCTGGGGAATGAGGCTAAATATAGATCAATGATCTATATTTAGCTTCATTTGCGGTGAGGCGCCCTCTGCTGGCTGTTCATAGATCGTGGGAACTTACCTAGAAAGCCTGGGAGCCCGGGAGCCCACGCCAATTTTTTCCGCCATTTAACCCTTTATTTTATGAGCTAGAACGGCCAAATTTTGCAGATACACACTACTAACATTAGTAGTGTGGATTATGCAAAAAAAATGGTGATATGAGATGGTTTACTGTATGTAAACCAGGTCTCATATCATGTCAGGTTTTAGGAAGGAGAAAGAAAAAGCCGGCAATTGAATTACCGGCTTTCAAGCTGTATAGCGCTGGAATAAATATTAATATATATACATACATGTGTCTCACTGACATATATATATATATACCTATTCTATGTGTACACATTTATTCTACCTATTGGACTGGAAGCTGTCAGTGTGATTTTACTGTACACCGCACTGAATTACCGGCTTTTCTCGCTAACACCGCTGCGTATTTCTCGCAAGTCACACTGCTTGTCCGTGTGTAATCCGTATTTTTCATGCTTCCATAGACTTTCATTGGCGTATTTCTTGCGCAGTACGGTGACAAACGCAGCATGCTGCAATTTTGTACGGCCGTAGAAAGCCGTATAATACTGATCAGTAAAATACGGCAGATAGGAGCAGGGGCATAGAGAATAATTGTGCCGTATTTTTTGCGAGTTTTACGGACGTAGTTTCTGCGCTCTTACGTCCGTAAAACTCGCAAGTGTGACGCCGGCCTAAGAAGGACACAACTGAACTAGAGTGGGTACAGAGAAGAGCAACCAAGGTAAAGGTTGGATTTCAGTACCAATATAGGTAATTCAATTTGTGGTTATTCAGTTTGGAAAAACAAAGGCTTATGAGTGATCTTATAACAATGTACAAATATATGAAGGGACAACGAGACAACACAGAGATCATTCTAATAATCTTCTTGCAGTGATGACAATGGGGCATCTTCTACATCTAAAGGAAAGAACGTTTAATCATAGTCTCATAAGGTGATTCTTTACTGGAAGAGCAGTAAGACTATGGAATTCTCTGGTACATGATGGTATAAGTTGATTCACTACAAAAGTTCAAGAAGGGCCGGATGTCTTTGCTGAAAAACTTAATATTACAGGTTATTGGTACTAAATTCTGTGATGGGGCGTTTTACCAAGGAACTAGTCTGATTGCTGTATGATAAGTCAAGAAGACATTTTTCCCATAATATCATCTGCCTCATGGGGTTTTTGCATATCTCTGAATCAAAATGTTAAGGTGTAGGGGTGTAGGTTGAACTGGACTTATGTCTACCTTCAACCTTAAAAACATTGAAACTATGAAAACTACCAATTTGTTATTGATTCTGACAGAATGACAGATTCTTAATCATTTCTTGAAACCTAATGAGCATATATTGCCCATAAAAATAGGAAAAGGGCATTGAGAAATATTAGTTAAAGCCATAATCTTATTTAGAGTGGAGAGAGTAGGCTGGGAGAAATTAACCAGTTTGAAAAAAAAGTAGAATGACTCTCCATAATTGACAAGGCTAGCCATTAGAATGGCCAAGGCAGGGATAGACACCCGCCTATGGTGCTACCACCTGACTCCCTGAAGGAGGCAAACTTTGGGCACCAAAAATACTGTAAAATAGTTCAGCTGTGGCTGTGGGGGAGCTGCGGCAGTAGAGTGGGTAACAGGAGGCAGGAGCAAGTGCTGGTGCGTATGTCCACTATTAAAGAAAATGAATAATCACTGCTACCATGCATATAATCTCGCCCATCTCTATGCACTGAAGCCGATGCTGAGAGATGGGAGGGACTATGGAAGTAGAGAGCAGTAAATATTCATCTCTTTAATAGTGGGTGCACTCTTAGCCACCAGCTTTCTGCAGTGGCAGGGCGATCACGTGTGTCCACTATTAAGGAAAATTAATATTCACTGCTCTCCATGCCCTTAAAACCCAGGTGTGGGGAGCAGTGAATATTACAGCAGCTGACTTTAGCATGCAAGGGTGCATGACATTACTTCACACACTGAAATCAGCTGCCAGCACTGGAACAGGATGTCGCGCTGCGAGGGAGTGGATGAAAGGTAAGTAGAATAGTTTTTTTTTTTATGTGTGCGGCATGCTGGGGCCATGTATACCTGAATGGGGGAACATGCATACCAGGATGAAGGGCCATGCATCCCAGCATGGGGCCATATATACAAGGGTGGGGGGCAACATTCACCAGCCAGGATGGAGGGTCCATATATACCAGGAGGAGGGGCAATATACACCAGCCAGGATGGGGGGTCATATATACCAGCCAGGATGGGGGTTATATATACCAGGATTGGATAGACATATATGGTATATGGTATAGCTTAGTCAATGCAATCTAACATAGTAATGCAGCGCCCCAGAGACCTGGTCGTTGCAGTATGACACTCTGCCACTAAGGGGAGTGATGGTACGTCTGATGGCACTGAAGGATTTCTCCTTACCAGGTATCACCAGCACACATTACACTTCACACTCCGGCCACTAGGGGGAGCAAAAGGCTTTATTTATTGGGCCCCTCCTCACACTGGTAAAACTAGGGGTTGGATAGAAAGTTAGTCAGAAGCTGACTGGGTTGGATTCAGGCAACATCCTGTGGCAGGGGGTGTTGCAGGGAGAAGACACAGGGGGGTCCTTGTCAGGCGTGGGAACCTGGCAGGTGCCTAGCGAACAGAACAGAACGTTACGGAACCGTGCCTGCACTACCTTGCGGCGGTATCCTAAGAAAGAGACAAGAAAGGAAGGATATTGTGGAACAGTGTAAACGAGATCAAGCAAAAAGGAGTACCAGTAGGAGTCGTGCCGTGAGACCGAGGCAACATCCTACTGAGGTGCGTAGCTAGTGGCCAGAACACCGCTGGAGTAACTGACTTCAGGCCTTACTTCAAACTCCGCAGGCAGTTAATTATAGGTTGGCTGTCTACCTTAAATTTCCTAAGAAGACATAGGGGGCAACAGTGGGAGAGGGGCATCTCTAGGGTCCCGGAAGACCTCCAGGCCTTCCCATTATACGGGTGCGTCCTAGCCATAACATATCTGGGGGACGAGAAACTAGCAACATCTGGAACTAAAGAGAGAGAGCTGTAGAGAACGAACGAACGAGAACAGCAGTTGTGAGGACTATTCCGAATGCTCAGCAGGGTAGGACTACAACACACAGGCGCTAGTGGTGGGCAACGATTTCCATCTGCGAGGGAAACTCTGGAAGTGCCCATCAGGCCAGCCTGTCTCTGATAGTCCTGTTAAATGTGCTCTGGATTGAGAATCCTGAAGTCTTCAGTAAAGAGGTAAAGAGACTGCAACCTTGTGTCCTTGTTATTGCCTGCACCTCACACCATCACCATCTACCTTACTGGGAAGACCTGGGGACATACTTCACCTGTGGGAAGGTATACCATCCAGCTGCCATTCCATCACCCCAGAGGACCCCACAGCAGCGTCGGTCACCCTGACCGATCACCACAGGTGGCGTCATGAACCCCTGACAGACTGCACCACCTTTATTGGATGCCCCTAAGCAGGGTCGCGGACCGGGTCTAGCCACCGTGACAGCCTCAGAGCCGAACCAGAGAGGCCCGGTACCGAGAACTCGTGGCCCTGTGTCTGGGGGCGATCCAACTACATAGTTAGCAAGGCCGAAAAAATTCATTTGTCCATCCAGTCCAGCCTATATTCATTCAGAATAAATCCCCAGATCTATGTCCTTATAAAGAACCTAATAATTGTAAGATACAATATTGTTCCGTTCCAGGAAGACATCCAGACGTCTCTTGAACCCCTCAACTGAGTTTGCCATCACCACCTCCTCAGGCAAGGAATTCCAGATTCCCACTGCCCTAACAGTAAAAATTCTCTTCTGTGTTGGTGGAAAAACCTTCTCTCCTCCAGATGCAGAGAATGCCCCCTTGTGACTGTCACATTCCTTGGTATGAACGTTTGTATTGTCCCCATATATGCTTATACATGGTTGTTAGATCGTCCCTCTGTCATCTTTTTTTCTAGACTGAATAATCCTAATTTTGTAATCTCTTTGGGTATTGTAGTTACCCCATCCCCTTTATTAATTTTGTTGCCCTCCTTTGTACTCGCTCTAGTCCCATTATATCCTTTTTGAACACCTGTGTCCAAAACTGTACACAGTACTCCATGTGCGGTCTAACCAGGGATTTGTACAGAGGCAGTATAATGCTCTCATCATGTGTATCCAGACATCTTTTAATGCACCCCATGATCCTGTTTGCCTTGGCAATGGCTGCCTGGCACTGGCTGCTTCAGGTAAGTTTATCAATAACTAGGATCCCCAAGTCCTTCTCCATGTCAGATTTACCCAGTGGTTTTCCGTTCAGTGTGTAATAGTGATATTGATTCCTACTTCCCATGTGTATAACCTTACATTTATCATTGTTAAACCGCATCTGCCTCCTTTCGGCCCAAGTTTCCAACTTATTCAGATCCATCTGAAGCAGAATACTATCTTCTCTTGTATTGACTGCTTTACATAGTTTTGTATCATCTGCAAATATCAATATTTTACTGCGTAAACCTTGTACCAGATCGTTAATAAATATGTTGAAGAGAATAGGTCCCAACACAGACCCCTGCGGTACCCCACTGGTCACAGCGATCCAGTTAGAGAATATACCATTTATAACCTAGTGATGAGAGAATATACTCGTTACTCGAGATTTCCCGAGCACACTGTGTCCTCCGAGTATTTTTTAGTGCTCGGAGATTTATTTTTCTTCGCCACAGCTTAATGATTTACATCTGTTAGCCAGCATAAGTACATGTCGGGGTTGCCAGGTTGCTAGGGAATCCCCACATATAATTAAGCTGGCTAACAGATGTAAATCATTCAGCTGCGGCAAAGAAAACTAAATCTCCGAGCACTAAAAATACTCGGAGGACACTCGAGCGTGCTCGGGTAACGAGTATATTCGCTCATTACTATTACTTACCCATTTACACACATTTTCCCCCACACCCAGCATTCTAATTTTGTGTACCAACCTCTTGAGTGGCACGGTATCAAACTCTTTGGAAAAATCAAGATATACCATGTCCAATGACTCACCTTAGTCCAGTCTATAGCTTACCTCTTCATAAAAAACGGATTAGATTGGTTTGACAGGAGCGATTTCTCATAAACCCATGCTGATATGGAGTTAAACAGTTAATCTCATTGAGATAATCCAGAATAAAATCCCACACAAACCCTTCAAATATTTTACCAACATTAGAGGTTAGACTTACTGGCCTATAATTTCCAGGTTCACTTTTAGAGCCCTTTTTCAATATTGGTACCACATTTGCTATGCGCCAGTCCTGTGGAACAGGCCCTGTCACTACAGAGTCCCTAAATATAAGAATTAATGGTTTGTCTACTTACTTAGTTCTCTTAGTACTCGTGGGTGTATGCCATCTGGACCCAGAGATTTATCTATTTTCATCTAATAGCCGGTTTTGCACCTCTTCTTTGGTTAGATTGGTGACCCTTAATATAGGGGTTTCTTTGTTTCTCTGAATTTCCCCTAGCATTTTCTCCCGTGAATACCGTGGAGAAGAAGGTGTTTAATATATTAGCATTCTCCTCGTCATCTACAACCATTCTTTCCTCACAATTTTTTATGGGGCCTACACTTTCATAATATAATAATTATCTTTACTTTTATACAGCGCTAACATTCCACAGAGCTTTACAGTTTTGCACACATTATTATTGCTGTGCACGATGGGGCTCACAATCTAAATTCCCTATCAGTATGTCTTTGGAATGTGGGAGGAACCCGGAGTACCTGGAGGAAACCCACGCAAACATACAAAGTCCTTGGAGATGTTGTCCTTGGTGGGACTTGAACCCAGGGGACACGAGCGCTGCAAGGCTGCAGTGCTAACCACTGAGCCACCGTGCTGCACTTTCACTTATGATTCTTTTACTATTGATATAGTTCAAGAACAGTTTGGGATTATTTTTACTCTCCTTACTGTTTCCTTTTTGGCAGCTTTAATTAGTTTTTTAGATAAAGCATTTTTATTCCCATAGTTTTTTAGAGCTTCAACGGCGCCATCCTACTTTAGTAGTTTAAATGCTTCCTCTTTCCTGCAAATTGCCCCTCTTATTTCTTTGTTTAGCCACCTTGGGTTTTTCCTATTTCTTATCCTTTTATTCCCACAAGGTATAAACCGCTTACAGTGCCTATTTAGAATGTTCTTAAACATTTACCATTTATTATCTGTATTCTTATTTCTGAGGATATTGTCTCAGTCAACCAGATTAAGGGCATCTCTAAGCTGGTCAAACTTTGCCTTCCAAAAGTTCAGTGTTTTTGTGACTCCCTGACAAGTCCCCCTAGCGAAAGACAAGTAAAACTGTACAATATTATGGTCGCTATTTCCTAGATGCCCGACCACCTGCAGATTTGTTATTCTGTCAGGTCTATTAGATAGTATTAAGTCTAAGGGTATGTGCACACGTTGCGGATTTTGCTGCGGATCCGCAGCGTTTCCGCAGCTGCGGATCCGCATCAGTTTCCCATGAGTTTACAGTACAATGTAAACCTATGGGAAATGAAATCTGCAGTGCACATGCTGCTCCTCTGGTTGGATTCTGCAGCAATTGTGAAAGATAATTTTTCTTGGTTATTACTATAGCAGAAACCTGTTGCCTTTATGGGTTTTGCAGGTCTCTGTTTCCCAGTTAATATCTGGCTAGTAAAAGTCCCCCAGAACAAGGACCTCATTATGGGTTGCATCATCATCTATCTACCTTAGTAATAGACTTTCTGTGATTTCTGTTATATTTAGGGGTTTTTACCAGACCCCAATGAGAATTTTGTTACTATTTTTCCCTCCATGTATTTTGACCCATATGGACTCGACATCCTCATTCCCTTCACTAATATCCTCTCTTAAAGTGGACTTTAGACAATCTTATAAGAGGAGATTTTCTTTAGCTACTCAATGGGGAGTTGAAGTAGGACATATCTATAATATAACGCTGGGAGCGTCACTCTGTCCGAAGCCTTTATAGACTGCGCAAGCACAAGCGCCGGCGCAGTCTGGACCCCACAGAGTGACGCTCCCAGGAGATCGCGGTATGCGTAAACACTGAACGCACACCGCGATCTCCAACGGAGAGGCAGGGACGCACCAGGAGGGTAAGTATAAGCTATATTCACCTGTCCCGTTCCAGCGCTGCGTGCGGCTCCGTGTTCCGGGTCCTCTGCCTGTGACGTTCACAGTTCAGAGGGTGCGATGACGCGCTTAATGCGCGCCGCCCTCTGACTGAACAGTCACAGCCAGAGGACCCGGAACACGGAGCGGACGCAGCGCTGGAACGGGGGACAGGTGAATATAGCAAGTGTTGGGGGCCTGAGCTAGCGGCGACTCCGGCACCTGACCCCCACAGCGTGCCAGTGTCCCTGCCTGCTCAGGACCCCCAGCACTGGGCGCCCAGCGACGATAGGTGAGTATGTCATTTTTTTTATATATCGCAGCAGCATACGGGGCATATAATACCATGGAGCATGTTATGGGGGCCATCAACCATAATGGAGCAGTGTACGGGGGCATATACTATGGAGCATCTTATGGGGGCCATAAACCTTTATGGAGCATTGTGTACGCTTTATGGAGCAGTCTATGCTGTTGAAGATTTGTAGACATCCGACACCAAAAGATTACATCATAATATTATCTCTTGGCATCGGATGTCTTCATATCTTCAGTAACTCAGAAGAACTCCACAAATACTCTAGACTACAGTATATATATATATATATATATATATATATATATATATATATATATATATATATAACTGGTCTGATGACACATAAATCTACAGCAGCTGACTACCATTTTCAAAGAAAATTCCCTATTGTATCAGGTTAGTATATTCAAGAGTGTTGAATAAGACCCTATCTTAGGGTTTGCGGATCGCACAAAATATAAACTACGAGAAGGTGCGATCGAAACCCGGGTCCACCGTGTGGTGATGGAGGAACCGCAACTAGTAAACAATAGCAGAGCGATGCTGCGTGCAAGCACAGTAAACACACGGAGTTAAAGGTCACTCCATGTAGAAAGAGTGCAAAGTACCTGCTCAGTTGCTCCAGAGTGGTACAATAACAGAGCACTCGAAGCTATACCCCGTTAGACGTCACAGGAGTACAGCAAGTAATGATGCTAATTGGGGTCCCTATAGCTACCCCCCCAGGGAAGTCTAGGCTGGTGGTTGTGCTCGCTCTGACACTCAGCTGTGATAACTGCACACACGACTTGAGCCGCCCAGAGTCAGATGTTAAGCCAAGCAAGAGTTCCCACCCTCCACTGCCTGCCTAGACATTCAATCGTTGTGCTAGTAGCGGCACACATGCACACAGTGTGGTAATGTATCCACTGACACACCCATAGTATAAAGGATCTTAGCGCACCAAAGTGTTCCCCAAAGACCCTTTTATATGCTCCGCTTAAGTCCAGTCAGACAGGACCTTGCTCATGGACCAATCCGGAATTGCCACATGACCTGAGCAGCTGATGACCGAGAACCAATGAGAGGTCGCCACCTCACAAGCATGCTCAGTAGGGTGATTTCTGGACTTAGCCTTTGGAACGCCTGTTCGCCGCTGCCTATTGCTAGTTACTATAGCTTTGGCTGGAGAGCCAGCAGTAACCAAGCGAACACCTAATTTCTGGGCAAGACGCTGAGACCGACGTCTTTGCTGAGCAGCTCCTACTGTAGCCAAAGCAGAATAGGAGACCGCAGAGTCAGACAAGTCTTGGAAACTAACCCGTGCAGTGGGAGAATCCTGGCGCCTAACATTATCTCCCTGCTAGGCCCCCCTCCCGGCAACGTTCGTCATGCTTGAAAGCCATAATGAGCTGAGGGGCATGAATGTGCACAATCGGCTCCCAGGTCCTATCCTCCGGCCCATGACCCTTCCAGTCCACCAAAATTAATTTTTTGCCATGCATCACCTTGGACCTGACAATAGCATTGACCTCAAAATCATCAGAGGACATATTCAAGCTCTTGACAGGAGTCCCAGACGATTCGGTCATATATATGGATTTCAATAGGGAAACATGAAATGTTTTGGCGATGTTCAGATGTGGAGGAAGGCTGAGATGATATACCACAGGGTTCACCTGTTCAGAACCTTGAAAGGACCTAGGTAGCAGGGAGCAAATTTGGTGGACTCTACACGCAGCCTGATGTTACAAGCAGAGAGCCACACTAAATCGCCAGGGGTAAAACCCGTAAAGGGACGACGATGCGCGTCGCTGGAGACCCTTATCCTCTCCTTAGAAGCCTTAATGGCATCCTGCATGTGATCCCAGATATCACGTGCCTCCACTGCCCAATCCACCTCCCTAGGATCGGAGGACGAAACAAGCATGAGCACAGGTACACGCAGATGCTGACGGTTATTAAGAAGAAACGGCATCTGCCCAGTGGAGTCAGAGACGGAGTTATTTAATGCAAACTCCACTGAGGGTAGCAAAGATGCCCAGTCATCATGACTGGCAGAAGCAAAATGCCGTAGGTCCGTGATAAGAGTCTGGTTGGCCCTCTCCACCAGCCCACTCGTCTCGGGATGGTATGCTGAAGAGAGATTGAGCTCTATGCTTAACAGCCAACAAAGCTCCCTCCAGAACCGAGACGTAAATTGGGGACCATGATCGATGGCGTTCTTGTCAACGAAAAGTACCGCCAAGACCCGTGCCGAAGGCAGGCGTGGGAGAGGAACCAGATGGATCATTTTGGAGAAATGGTCGGTGACTACTCAAATAACCCTGTTGTTACGAGACTTGGGTAAGTCTACAATCAAATCCATCCCGACCATCTCCCAGGGCCTATCTGCCACCGGCAAAGGATATAACAAGCCGGTGGGTCTCTGCCGGGAAGACCGATTCCTGACACATGACACGCAAGCCTGAACATAATCCCTTACATCCCATGCCAACCGAGGCCACCAATAAGTTCTTGCCACCAACTCAGTCGTCCATTTGATGCTGAAATGCCCACAGAACTTAGAAGAGTGAGCCCAAGAGAGTACCTCTGGGCACAGGTTAGGTGGTACATAGGATTTGCACGGAGGCACCTGCTCCAGAGACACCGGAATCACTGTTCGAAGACTCTCCGAAGGGACAATAAGCTGTGGCTTGTCTCCCTCCTCAGATGAGACAACGGAGACAAAATGAAGAGTAAAGTTAAACCATGAGAAGAATAAGGATCATCTGGCCTGGTGAGAATTCAGCCGCTGGGCCGTCTGCAAGTAAAGCAGATTCTTATGGTCAGTAGAGACCTGAAAGGGATACCGAGCCCCCTCTAGGAGATGTCTCCACTCAGAGAAGGTTAGCTTCATGTCTAATAACTCCCGGTCCCCAATGGAAAAGTTCCTCTCCGCCGGGGTGAAGGTCTTGGAAAGGAAGAAACAAGGGTGTTTCCAACCATGAGCATCCTTCTGGAATAGGACTGCTCCTGCACCGAAGGAAGAGGCATCCACCTCCAGAATGAAGGGCTTATCTACATCAGGCCGATATATACCTAATAGGAATATACTCACCCTCGGACGCGCCCTGCTTCTTTCCGGCAGCCTTCCTTCCTAAGAATCAGCGCTTGAAGGACCTTCGGTGATGTCGCGGCTTGTGATTGGTCGTGCGAGCGGTCACATGGGCGGTCGCGCGACCAATCACAAGCCGCGACGTCATCTAAGGCCCTTCATGCACTGATTCTAAGGAAGGAAGGCTGCCGGTTAATACCAGGGCACGTCAGAGGGTGAGTATAGCAATATTTTTTATTTTAATTCTTTATTTTACACTTAAATATGGATCCCAGGGCCTGAAGGAGAGTTTCCTCTCCTTCAGACCCTGGGAACCATTGGAAACCCAATGCTCTGCATTGGGTTTTGTGTTTTGGCCGACCCCGACCCCGACTTTTTTATAGGATCGGACGATTTCACTCGACCCGACTTTTGAAAAAGTCGGGTTTCGTGAAACCCGACCCGATCCTATAAAAGTAAAAGTCGCTCAACCCTAGTGAGGGCTACCAACGGAGCTACCAGCGTCGAGAAGTGAAGGATGAACTGGCGATAGTAGTTGATAAATGCCATAAAGCGCTGCACCACTTTAAGCGTATGCAGCTCTTGCCAGTTCATCACAGACTCCAGTTTGGCAGGATCCATAGCCAACCCTTTGGTCAAAATAATATACCCAAGGAAAGGCAAAGATTCCTGCTCAAACACACCTTTCTATAATTTAGCGTAAAGAGAATTAGCATGTAAAAAACTCAAAGACTTTACAGACATCTCTTTGGTGAGTATCAATATCTGGAGAGTAAGGATAACTGACGAGACATGTCATTATCGAAGTCTTGGAAGATGGTCGGAGCGTTACAGAGACTGAACGGCATTACCAAATACCCATAATGACTGTCCTGCGTGTTAAACACGGTCTGCCATTCATCCCCTTCACGAATACGAATCAAATTATAGGTACCACGCAGATCTAAAGGTACCGTCACATTTAGCGACGCTGCAGCGATCTAGACAACGATCCCAATCGCTGCAGCATTGCTGTGTGGTCGCTGGAGAGCTGTCACATAGACAGCTCTCCAGCGACCAATTATGCGAAGTCCCTTGTTAACCAGGGTAAACATCGGGTTACTAAGCGCAGGGCCGCGCTTAGTAACCCGATGTTTACCCTGGTTACTAGCGTAAACGTAAAAAAAAACAAACACTACATACTTACATTCCGGTGTCTGTCCCCCGGCGCTGTGCTTCTCTGCACTGACTGTGAGCGCCAGCCAGAAAGCACAGTGGTGACATCACCGCTGTGCTCTGCTTTCCGGCCGGCGCTTACACCGGAATGTAAGTATGTAGTGGTTTTTTTTTAACGTTTACGCTGGTAACCAGGGTAAACATCGGGTTACTAAGCGCGGCCCTGTGCTTAGTAACCCGATGTTTACCCTGGTTACCAGTGAAGACATCGCTGAATCGGCGTCACACACGCCAATTCAGCGATGCCTGCGGGGGTCCAGCGACTAAATAAAGTTCTGGACTTTCTGTGCTGACCAACGATGGCACAGCAGGATCCAGATCGCTGCTGCCTGTCAAACTCAACGACATCGCTAGCCAGGATGCTGCAACGTCACGGATCGCTAGCAATATCGTTCAGTGTGAAGGTACCTTAACTTGGAAAATACCTTTGCAAAAAGTATTTATTCTTGATGGTGATAGCAATCAACCCCCTGTAGTCAATACACAGACGAAGTTCCCTGTTCTTCTTCTGAACAAAGAGGAACCCAGCCCCAGCAGGAGACACAGACTTCCTAATGAAACCAAATTTTCCTTGACGTATTGAGGCATAGCCTCTGTCTCCGGGAGATAGAAAGGGTAGACACGCCCACAAGATGGTTCTGAGCTCGGGATGAGGTCTATGGGACAGTCATAGAGTCAGTGGGGAGGAAGAGTCTCTGCGGGATTTTTAGAAAAGATGTCGGCGTATTGCCAATATTGTTTAGGAAGAGCGGTTAGATCAGTGGTGACTTCAGAGGATCTAACCTGAACTTGGGCCTTCAGACACCGTCCCTCACATGACCTACTCCAACCCAGTATGCTTCTAGTGGCCCAGTCAATGTGATTAGAATGGTGATGCAACCAAGGTATACCTAACAGCACCTCGTCAATACCCTCAGGAATGACCAGCAAAGAAATTACCATATATACTCGAGTATAAGCCGAGATTTTCAACCCATTTTTTTAGGCTGAAAGTGCCACTCTTGGCTTATACTCGAGTCATTGTCCCAGGGGTCGTGGGGGAGGGGAAGCGGCAGGAGGGGCGGCTGTCACATCATACTCACCCCCTCCTGGCATGCCAGCAGCTCTTCCTGTGTTCAGCAGTCACATGGTACTGCTCATTAATGTAATGAATATGGACGCGTATCCACTCTCACGTCCTCTTGGCTGTGACGTTCAGGTCAGAGGGCACAATGATGTGTTTAGTGCATGCCCTCTGCCTGAACAGTTACAGCCAGAGGACCAGGAAGACACAGTGGTGCGCAGCAGTAGAACAGAGTCAGGTGAATATCGCAAGTGTCGGGAGACTGAGCAAGCGGCGGCACCGGCACCTGGCCCTCATAGCGCGTCAGTGTCCCCGCTTGCTCCGGACATCGGCACCTGTTCCCCAGCGACGAGAGGTGAATATGTCTGAAGAACTGTATGGAGCATTATATGGGGCTCCTGATTCAATATGGATATTCAAAAACATTTAACCTACTGATGTCTCAACTAATTTTGCTTGGTATCTATTTTTAATTTTGAAATTTACCAGTAGCTGCTGCATTTCCCACCCTAGGCTTATATTCGAGTCAATAAGTTTTTCCAGTTTTTTGTTTCAAAATTAGAGGTCTCTGCTTATACTCGGGTCAGATTATACTCGAGTATATACAGTAACTCTTGATGACTTGGAGAAATTTCAAGAGAGAGGGGAATGGTCTGATGTGTGATCTGAGAGGATAGTGAGGACCCATTTACCACCCGGAGGGTGATCAGCTTGGAGAGCATCACTAGAGGTATTGCGTGCCGTTGGGTGAACGAGGAGGACATAAAATTACTCTCTGCCCCGGAATCTATGCAGACCTCTCAAGGAAGTGAGATCGAACCATAAGACAGTGTCACCTTAAACGTTAATTTGGTGGACACATCCAACGAATCTGGAGCGCCCCCTCCAATAGCCATTAGAGACGGACATTCTCCCCGATGCCTGGGACACCTGTAGGCAAAAAGACCAGCTTGCCCAAGGACAAGACAAGTTGAAGGGAGATATATGGGATGGGATTTAGCCTCCGCCCGATGACCAACCAGAGGCTTCCCTTGTGCATTAGTCCGAGTCGAAGGCCCCAAAGGATTGGTAAAATTTGGTTCCAACCTAATCCTTTGCCTACACTGAGCTCATTACAACCTTCATTTGGCAAACCTAAGGTCGATATGACTGGATATGGATATTAAATCCTCAAGTGTAGTGGGGATCTCCCTCCTGGCCATAGCATCCTTAACGCGGTCTGCAAGGCCCCTCCTAAACACTGGAACCAAGATCTTATCTGGCCACACCAGCATAGCAAACCGAATAGCAAACTGGCTGGTCAGAAAAGAGCCCTGCATTAGGGCCAGGAGTTGGAGCTCGGTGTCATGGGTAACCTGGGGTCCTAGAAAGACCTGTTTCAGAGTGCTCAAAAATCGAGAGGCGCTCCGAACCACCAGTCCTTACGTTCCCATAATGGCGTAGCCCACGCCCTGTCTGTCAAAAGGGACACCACAAATCCTACTTTGGACCATTCAGATGAGAAACATGAACTCAGTAGCTTCAGCTGGATCGAGCACTGGCTCCCGAATCCCCTGTAAGCCTTGCTATCTCCAGAAAACTTATTGGGGAGCGGGAAGTGTGGAAAAAATGGAGCAGAAGTCACAGATGAAACCCTAGTAGCGGCTTCACTGGCTGCCTGCGCCGCTACTGCGGATTGATACACAGCTAATGTTGTTTGCTCTAACTCAGACAACCTGCTCTCTAGCTGCTGGATATTCCGTGGAAGCTGTTGATCGTCCTCCATTGCTAGCCATACTCTGGCACTAAGATACTGTAAGGGTTCGCACCAAATACAAATTATGAGAAGGTGCGATTGCAACCCGTGGTCCACCGTGTGGTGATGGAGGAAATGCAGCTAGTAAAAAATGGCGGAGCAATGCTGCGTGCAAGCACAGTAAACACACAGAGTTAAAGGTCACTCTGTGTGGAAAGAGTGCAAAGTACCTGCTCAGTTGCTCCACAGAGCAGAGTACTCAGAGGTGTTAGACATCACAAGAGTACAGGAAGTAACGATGATAGTTGGGGTCCCTATAGCTACCCCCCAGGGAAATCTAGGCTGGTGGTTGTGCTCGCTCTGACACTTGTCTGTGCTAATTGCACACATGACTTGAGTCGCCCGGAGTCAGATGCTAAGCCAAGCGGGAGTTCCCACCCTATACTGCCTGCCTAGACATTTAATTTCCATGCTAGAAGCGGCATACGTGCAAATAGAGTGGTAACGTATCCACTGACACACACATAGCATAAAGAATCTTACCGCATCAACATGCACCCCAAAAACCCTTTCTTATGCTCCATAGTAAGAGTGACACCAAAAAGATACTATAACATGCCTTTATTAAAGTAAATGGCAAGATTGATACAGTGGGGCAAAAAAGTATTTAGTCAGTCAGAAATAGTGCAAGTTCCACCACTTAAAAAGATGAGAGGCGTCTGTAATTTACATCATAGGTAGACCTCAACTATGGGAGACAAACTGAGAAAAAAAAATCCAGAAAATCACATTGTCTGTTTTTTTATCATTTTTTTGCATATTATGGTGGAAAATAAGTATTTGGTCAGAAACAAACAAACAATCAAGATTTCTGGCTCTCACAGACCTGTAACTTCTTCTTTAAGAGTCTCCTCTTTCCTCCACTCATTACCTGTAGTAATGGCACCTGTTTAAACTTGTTATCAGTATAAAAAGACACCTGTGCACACCCTCAAACAGTCTGACTCCAAACTCCACTATGGTGAAGACCAAAGAGCTGTCAAAGGACACCAGAAACAAAATTGTAGCCCTGCACCAGACTGAATCTGCAATAGCCAACCAGCTTGGAGTAAAGAAATCAACAGTGGGAGCAATAATTAGAAAATGGAAGACATACAAGACCACTGATAATCTCCCTCGATCTGGGGCTCCACGCAAAATCCCACCCCGTGGGGTCAGAATGATCACAAGAACGGTGAGCAAAAATCCCAGAACCACGCGGGGGGACCTAGTGAATGAACTGCAGAGAGCTGGGACCAATGTAACAAGGCCTACCATAAGTAACACACTACGCCACCATGGACTCAGATCCTGCAGTGCCAGACGTGTCCAACTGCTTAAGCCAGTACATGTCCAGGCCCGTCTGAAGTTTGCTAGAGAGCATTTGGATTATCCAGAGGAGTTTTGGGAGAATGTCCTATGGTCTGATGAAACCAAACTGGAACTGTTTGGTAGAAACACAACTTGTCGTGTTTGGAGGAAAAAGAATACTGAGTTGCATCCATCAAACACCATACCTACTGTAAAGCATGGTGGTGGAAACATCATGCTTTGGGGCTGTTTCTCTGCAAAGGGGCCAGGACGACTGATCCGGGTACATGAAAGAATGAATGGGGCCATGTATCGTGAGATTTTGAGTGCAAACCTCCTTCCATCAGCAAGGGCATTGAAGATGAAACGTGGCTGGATCTTTCAACATGACAATGATCCAAAGCACACCGCCAGGGCAACGAAGGAGTGGCTTCGTAAGAAGCATTTCAAGGTCCTGGAGTGGCCTAGCCAGTCTCCAGATCTCAACCCTTTAGAAAACCTTTGGAGGGAGTTGAAAGTCCGTGTTGCCAAGCGAAAAGCCAAAAACATCACTGCTCTAGAGGAGATCTGCATGGAGGAATGGGCCAACATACCAACAACAGTGTGTGGCAACCTTGTGAAGACTTACAGAAAACGTTTGACCTCTGTCATTGCCAACAAAGGATATATTACAAAGTATTGAGATGAAATTTTGTTTCTGACCAAATACTTATTTTCCACCATAATATGCAAATAGAATGTTAAAAAAACAGACAATGTGATTTTCTGGATTTTTTTTTCTCAGTTTGTCTCCCATAGTTGAGGTCTACCTATGATGTAAATTACAGACGTCTCTCATCTTTTTAAGTGGTGGAACTTGCACTATTGCTGACTGACTAAATACTTTTTTGCCCCACTGTATAGTGTGCAAAAGTGCCCACACAAAAGAGAAATACAATAAAAATAAGTAAAATAAATTAAAAACCATTGATATGCAATGTACAATTAATGTATAAAAGACGGGGACCACCTAATAAAGATCCATGAAAAAATGAAAAAAGTGGTCATAGAACATATCTATTGCCAACTGAGTGGTAATACTGTTTTATAAACCAATCATAACACAAATAGATCAGCAATAAAATAGGCCATAGTAGAGAATATGTATAAATACATGTGGTCAATCTCCTAATAAAATATGAATAAAACTAATCAGAGATCTTAAATTGAAAAAACATAGAGAGGAAATGAGCCACCTATATAATATCTATAACATACAGCTCACAGTATGGAGAGTAGTAATACAAGGTGGGCCATTTATATAGATACACCTAAATAAAATGGGAATGGTTGTGATATCAACTTCCTGTTTGTGGCACATTAGTATATGGGAGGAGGAAAACTTTTCAAGATGGGTGGTGACCATGGCAGCCATTTTGAAGTCGGCCATTTTGGATCCAACTTGATTTTTTCAATTGGAAGAGGGTCATGTGACACATCAAGCTTACTGAGAATTTCACAAGAAAAGCAATAGTGTGCTTGGCTTTAACATAATTTTATTCTTTCATTAGTTATTTACAAGCTTATGACCACTTATAAAATGTGTTTAAAGTGCTGCCCATTGTGTTGGATTGTTAATGCAACCCTCTTCTCCCACTTTTTTTACACACTGATAGCAACACAGCAGAAGAAATGCTAGCACAGGCTTCCAGCCTCCGTTGTTTCAGATGCTGCATATCTCATATCTTCACAGCATAGACAATTGCCTTCAGAAGACCCCAAAGATAAAAGTCTAAGGGGGTCAGATCGGGAGACATTGGTGGCCATTTAACTGGCCCACGATGACCGGTCCATTTTCCAGGAAACTGTTCATGTAGGAATGCTCGGACCTGACACCCAAGATGGTGCACCACCACATTATGGGTGTCAGGTCTTCTCCAGTCTTTCTCTCCACTTATCACTACTCACCTAACTACAATTTTCAATCTCTCCCTCTTCTCTGGCACTTTCCCCTCCTCCTTCAAACACTCTGTCATTACTCCATTATTAAAAAAAACCCTCTCACGATCCATCCTGCACAAATAACTACTGATCAGTGACCAGCCTCCCTTTCATCGCTATACTCTTGAATCAAACATGGAGTGCACTGATGCACAGCCACAGCTAAATTATTATGCTGTTCCATTGACTCAGATCACTACATTGCCCTTGCAGTGTACTGAGCCAGAATCTGACCCTGCTGAGACTATGGTGCCCCATCCCGAACGCTATAGCATCTTACATGCTGACACAGAGGAAGGTGCACATGAAATTGAAGAGGAGGTGATAGATGACCCAGTTGTTGACCCAGAATGGCAGCCAGTGGGGGAAGAGGGTGCTGCTGCCAGTAGCTTAGAAGCGGAGGAGGATGATCCGCAGCAGCCATCTACATCGCAACAGCTGTCATCTGGCAGGCCCGTATCAGGCCAAAAACGTGTGTCAAAAACAAAAAAAGTTTTAGGACAATGTGGCCATCCGGTGAAAGTAGCACAGCGTGCAATGCCTCAAAAAGGTATTCCATAGTAGGAAGAGTGTAGTGTGGCAATTTTTTTAACCAGGATCCGAATGATCAGTCAAAAGTTATCTGTAAGAAATGTTCAAAGACCTTTAGCAGAGGGAAGAATCTTCAAAATTGAAATACAACGTGCATGCTTAGATATTTAACCAGTATGCACTTGCAAGCCTGGACTAACTACCAAGCGTCCCGAATCATTGGTGCACCTGCTCAGAATGAAGGTTGTCAGCAACGCAACATTGCTTCCCTCATAGTAAGCCCACCGGTTAGGACACCACCAGCAGCAGATGTGGAGGTATCATCGCAAGGCCAAAGCAGTCAGGGAATCACAAGGTTATTGGTAGGAAACACTGTATGTAGGCCAACATCAAGAATACCATCACCAACCCTCACTCAATCCGCCATGTCCACCACCACCACTGCTAGTTCCACCATATGCAGCTCTCCAGTCCAGCTCACCCTACAAGAGACTCTCGTTAGGAAAAGAAAGTACTCATCCTGTCATCTGCGTACACAGGGTTTGAACGCCCATATTGCTAGACTAATCTCGTTAGAGATGATGCCCTACCGGTTGGTTGAAAGCGAAGCTTTCAAAGACCTGATGGCCTACGCAGTACCACGCTATGACCTACGCAGTCGGCACTTCTTTGCGAGAAAAGCCATCCCAACATGTCAAAGACCGCATTGTCGATGCACTGAGGCAATCAGTCAGTGGAAAGATGCACATCACAACAGATGCATGGACCAGTAGGCATGGCCAGGGATGTTACATGTCCATCACGGCACACTGGGTTAATGTGGTGGATGCAGGGTCCAAAGGGGACCGCCATAGTGGGACAGTTCTGCCTAGCCCACGGTCTAGGAAACAGTTGGCTGTAGGTATTCGCCACCCCTCCTCCTCCTCCTCCAGAAGCGAAAGCTCGTCCACAGAGCGCAGTCACACGACCACTCCATCTGCAGCTGCCAGTGTTGCACACAAGGTGTCCCATTATCGAAGAGCTAGTGGTAAGCGTCAGCAGGCTGTGTTACAAATGAATTGTTTGGGCGACAGCAGACACACCGCAGAAGTACTGGATGAGTTCTTGCAGCAACAAACTCAGTCATAGCTGGGCAGTGTACATCTTGAGGCAGGCAAGGTAGTCAGTGATAACGGAAGGAATTTTATGGCTGCCATAGCCCTTTCAGAACTTAAACACATACCTTGCTTGGCTCACACCTTGAACCTGGTGGTGCAGTGCTTCCTCAAAAATTATCCGGAGTTACCAGCCCTGCTCCTGAAGGTGTGAAGACTTTGCTCGTACATCCGCCGGTCGCCCGTACTCTCCAGCCATATGCTGAACCATCAGCGATCGCTGAATCTTCCCCAGCACCGCCTAATAATCGACGTTGCAACAAGGTGGAACTCCACACTGCACATGGTTCAAAGGCTGTGCGAACAGAGGCGTGCTGTAATTAATTTGTGGGAGGATACACATACACGGGCAGGCACTTGGATGGCAGACAAGGAGTTGTCTGGTGTGCAGTGGTCAAAGCTACAAGACCTCTGTCAAGTCCTTCAGTGTTTTGAGGAATGCACATGGCTGGTAAGTGCAGACTACACCATCATAAGCATGAGCATCCCACTAATACATCTGCTGATGCAAAGTTTGATGCACATTAAGGAGCTGGCATCTGCAGCCGAGGGGGAGGGAAGCCTTGATGACAGTCAGCCATTGTCTGCTCAGGGAACTCTCCTGGATGAGGTAGCAGATGAAGAGGAGGAAGATGATGGGGATGAATATTTATGGGAGGAGGATGCTTCACAGTGGCAATACAAACTGGTGGCGTTGCAAGGTCAGGTACAGGGTATTTGCGGGACACAACTGATGTTGATTTGCAAGAAAGTGCTCCTCAACCCAGCACAAGCAGTGAATTGACACCTGGAACATTGGCCCACATGGCTGAGTATGCCTTGCGTATCCTTAAAAGGGACCCCCGCATTATCAAAATGATGACCGATGTCGATTACTGGTTGGCGTGCCTCCTGAATCCACGATATAAAGGAAAATTACAAAATATCATGCCACATGAGAACCTTGAGCAAATATTGGCTACCAAACAAGCAACTCTTGTAGACCGTTTGGTTCAGGCATTCCCAGCACACAGCGGCGGTGATGGTTCTCACACGAGCCGTTGGGGGCAACATGGCAGAGGTGTTAGTGGTGCACAAATCCAAAATGGCGTTGAACAGAGGGGTTTTATGACCAGTTTGTGAAGTGATTTCGCAATGACCGCTGACACTACAGGTACTGCTGCATCGATTCAAAGTGACAGGAGACAGCATTTGTCTATTAAGGTTATGAACTACTTTTCCTCCCTTATCGATGTTCTCCCTCACAGGTCATTCCCCTTTGATTACTGGGCATCAAAAATAGACACCTGGCCTGAATTGGCAGAATATGCATTACATATGCCCTGCTGCTTGTGTGCTATCAGAAAGAGTCTTCAGTGCTGCTGGTTCAATACTGACCGAAAAAAGGACACGTCTGGCTACCCAGAATGTTGATGATCTAACCTTCATTAAAATGAACCAATCATGGATTTCAAATTATTTTGCCCCACCTTCCCCTGCTAACACGTAGCTTGCTGGAAAAATGTCTTGCTTTTGGCCTCCTCTTACTGACTTCTCCAATTCCTCAATTTGCAGCTGCTGAATGTCCACCATAGGCCATTTTTATACCTCCCTAAATGGGCTCACTCCCCCCACAGGGCTGTGGTCACCACCTGGCGCAAGCACCCGTGCGAGTGCCGTTTGCCTGGACAGCTGGGTGGGCCCACTCTTGGGCGACGGCACTGGCACGGGCTCCCTCATAGTACAATGAAGTGTCTATGACGGTGGTGGTGCACAACCAACATCAGACACACCGTCGTAATATGTGGGGCCCTGTGCCAGTACCGCCGTCCATGAGAGAGTGTTCCCACCCAGCTCGAACAGTGCTCTACCACTCGCAATATTTATCTCTCCCTGCTCCACCACTGTGTAGTCTGTGCTGTTAAATCCTTCAATGGCACTCCCAATACAAATTTGTTGAAATGATAGTTGATAGTTAAAATATACAGGGGCCCTGGCCTCCATTTAGACCAGTTAATACTTTGCGCCTACTACCACTGTCTGCTACTCAGCAGAGGAGCCCACCCCTGTACCCAGCTATGCCACCTGTTTAGTCCTGTTACCAATTTTGAACTGCATTTAGCCTACTTTAAGATTTGGGCCTACTACTAACTGTGTCTGCCACTCATTATGGTTGTCCTCTGTTGTGAATTCTGTTGTCGAACTCCCTCCTGTGGTCGTGAATGGTACTTCGGCGAGTTCTGTCTATGGGCTCCCTCTGGTGGCTATGAGTGAAGCTGCTGCTTCTGAGGTTCCTTACACAGGTGACGTGGTTTATCCTTTGGTTGGCTGCTCTATTTAACTCCTCTCAGATCGTTACTCCATGCAAGCTGTCAATGTTTTTGCATTTGTTCAGTTCGCTCCTGGATCTCTCTGGTGACCTGCCTTCTCCTGCAGAAGCTAAGTTCCTTTTTGTCTTATTTTGTTCTCTGTTTTCTTGTCCAGCTGGTTTTCATGATTTTGTCTTGCTAGTTGGAAGCTCTGGGATGCAGAGTAGGTGCGGAGGTCTTTTTTGCACACTCTGCGTGGCCTTTTGTAGGTTTTTGTGCTGATCGCAGAGTTACCTTTCCTATCCTCCGTTTATTTAGTAAGTCTGGCCTCCCTTTGCTGAAACCTGTTTCATTTCTGCGTTTGTGACTTTCATCTTTACTCACAGTCAATATATGTGGGGGGCTTCCTTTACCTTTGGGGAATTTCTCTGAGGCAAGGTAGGCTTTATTTTCTATCTCTAGGGCTAGATAGTTCTTAGGCTGTGACGAGGCGCCTAGGTATGGTCAGGAGCGCTCCACAGCTATTTCTAGTGTGTGCGATAGGATTAGGGCTTGCGGTCAGCAGAGCTCCCACATCCCAGAGCTCGTCCTGTATGAGGTTTAATTATCAGGTCATTCTGGGTGCTCCTAACCACCAGGTCATAACAGTCCTCTACTGAATTCCACCCGTTTAGTCCTGTTACCAATTTTGAACTGCATTTTGCTTACTTTAATATTTGGGCCTACTAACTGTGTCTGCCACTCATTACAGTTGTCCTCCACTGAACAAAGCAATGCCGACCGTTTAGTCTTGTTACCAATTTTGAACTGCATGTAGCCTACTTTAGTATTTGGGCCTACTAACTCTGTCTGCCACTCATTACAGTTGTCCTCCACTGAACAAAGCAATGCAGCCTGTTTAGTCCTGTTACTAATTTTGAACTGCATTTAGCCTACTTTAATATTTGGGCCTACTAACTGTGTCTGCCACGTATTACAGTTGTCCTCCACTGAACAAAGCAATGCCGCCTGTTTAGTCCTGTTACCAATCTTGAACTGCATTTAGCCTACTTTAATATTTGGGCCTACTAACTGTGTCTGCCACTCATTAGAGTTGTCCTCCACTGAACAAAGCAATGCTGACCGTTTAGTCCTGTTACCAATTTTGAACTGCATTTAGCCTACTTTAATATTTGGGCCTACTAACTGTGTCTGCCACTCATTACAGTTGTCCTCCACTGAACAAAGCAATACCACCCATTTAGGCCTGTTAACAATTTTGAACTGCATTTAGCCTACTTTAATATTTGGGCCTACTACTAACTGTGTCTGCCACTCATTATGGTTGTCCTCTACTGAATGCCACCCGTTTAGTCCTGTTACCAATTTTGAACTGCATTTAGCTTACCGTATATACTCGAGTATAAGCCGAGATTTTCAGCCCAAATTTTTGGGCTGAAAGTGCCCCTCTCGGCTTATACTCGAGTCATGGTAGCGATGTGGTCGGCGGGTGAGGGGGAGAGGGCGCTGAGGAATACTTACCTAGTCCCAGCGATCCTCGCGCTGTCCCTGCCGTCCCACGGGCTTCTGTGCTGCAGCTTGTTCCCCTCTTCAGCGGTCACGTGGGACTGCTCATTAGAGATATGAATAGGCGGCTCCACCTCCCATAGGGGCGGAGCCGCCTATTCATTTCTCTAATCAGCGGTGCCGGTGACCGCTGATAGAGAAAGAATCTGCGGCACCGAAGACCAGCTGTGACAGGAGGGGACAGCGCGAGGATCGCCAGGACTAGGTGAGTATGTTATATTCACCTGTCCACGTTCCAGCCGCCGGGCGCCGCTCCATCTTCCCGGCGTCTGCGCTCTGACTGTTCAGGTCAGAGGGCGCGATGACGCATATAGTGTGCGCGGCGCCCTCTGCCTGATCAGTCAGAGCGGAGAGACGCCGGGACCGGACGCTGGGAGCTGCAATCAAGAGAGGTGAGTATGTGTGGTTTTTTTTTATTGCAGCAGCAGCGGCCATGGCACAGATTTATGTGGAGCTCTATGGGGAGATATGAACGCTGCAGAGCACAGTATGGGGCACAGCTATGGGAGACATGAACGCTGCAGAGCACTATATGGGGCAGAGCTATGGGAGACATGAACGGTGCAGAGCACAGTATGGGGCAGAGCTATGGGAGACATGAACGGTGCAGAGCACAGTATGGGGCAGAGCTATGGGAGACATGAACGCTGCAGAGCACAGTATGGGGCAGAGCTATGGGAGACATGAACGGTGCAGAGCACAGTATGGGGCAGAGCTATGGGAGACATGAACGGTGCAGAGCACAGTATGGGGCAGAGCTATGGGAGACATGAACAGTGCAGAGCACAGTATGGGGCAGTGCTATGGGAGACATGAACGCTGCAGAGCACTATATGGGGCAGAGCTATGGGAGACATGAACGGTGCAGAGCACAGTATGGGGGAGAGCTATGGGAGACATGAACGGTGCAGAGCACAGTATGGGGCAGAGCTATGGGAGACATGAACGCTGCAGAGCACAGTATGGGGCAGAGCTATGGGAAACATGAACGCTGCAGAGCACAGTATGGCACAGCTATGGGGCAATATGAACAGTGCAGAGCACTATATGGCACAGCTATGGGGAAATAATGATCTATTTTTGTTTTTGAAATTCACCGGTAAATGCTGCATTTCCACCCTAGGCTTATACTCGAGTCAATAGGTTTTCCCAGTTTTTTGTGGCAAAATTAGGGGGGTCGGCTTATACTCGGGTCGGCTTATACTCGAGTATATACGGTACTTTAATATTTGGGCCTACTAACTGTGTCTGCCACTCATTACAGTTGTCCTCCACTGAACAAAGCAATGCCGCCTGTTTAGTCCTGTTACCAATTTTGAACTGCATTTAGCCTACTTTAATATTTGGGCCTACTACTAACTGTGTCTGCCACTCATTATGGTTGTCCTCTACTGAATGCCACCCGTTTAGTCCTGTTACCAATTTTGAACTGCATTTAGCTTACTTTAATATTTGGGCCTACTAACTGGGTCTGCCACTCATTACAATTGTCCTCCACTGAACAAAGCAATGCCGACCATTTAGTCTTGTTACCAATTTTGAACTGCATGTAGCCTACTTTAGTATTTGGGCCTACTAACTGTGTCTGCCACTCATTACAGTTGTCCTCCACTGAACAAAGCAATGCAGCCTGTTTAGTCCTGTTACTAATTTTGAACTGCATTTAGCCTACTTTAATATTTGGGCCCACTAACTCTGTCTGCCACTTATTACAGTTGTCCTCCACTGAACAAAGCAATGCCGCCTGTTTAGTCCTGTTACCAATTTTGAACTGCATTTAGCCTACTTTAATAATTGGGCCTACTAAATGTGTCTGCCACTCATTACAGTTGTCCTCCACTGAACAAAGCAATGCCGCCCGTTTAGTCCTGTTAACAATTTTGAACTGCATTTAGCCTACTTTAGTATTTGGGCCTACTAACTGTGTCTGCCACTCATTACAGTTGTCCTCCACTGAACAAAGCAATGCCACCCGTTTAGGCCTGTTAACAATTTTGAACTGCATTTAGCCTACTTCAATATTTGGGCCAACTAACTGTGTCTGCCACTCATTACAGTTGTCCTCCACTGAACAAAGCAATGCCGCCTGTTTAGTCCTGTTACCAATTTTGAACTGCATTTAGCCTACTTTATTATTTGGGCCTATATCCCTATATCTGTTTCCTCCTCATCCTGCCCATTGCCCAGCCACTGCTAGATATGTCTTCTGGTCGCAAAACCCGACTCGATCCGAAAAAAGTAAAAGTCGCTCAACTCTAGTCCTCACACAATGTGTCGTCGCATCCTCCCAGAGAAAAAAGCATTGTGATATGCTTCACACAAGCATTTAACCCTCTGGGTCACTCCCCTCCAGGCCTCTGTGCTGATCCTAAATCCCCTCCCCTCAAAGTTTGGAGATAAATCTCCCAAAATTTATGAATCATCATAACCCCTTTCTGGGCGGTCCTAGGGCAGTGATTCTGGCACTATTGGATCTGACTGAGACCCTGCTACTCATAATATTATTAATATTATTGTTATTATAGTGCCATTTAATCCATGACGCTATACATATAAGGAGTGGTATACATAATAAAAACAAGTACAGTAATCTTAAACGATACAAGTCACGACTGGTACAGGAGGAGAGAGGACCCTGCCTGTGAGGTCTCGCAATCTACAAAGGATGGGTGAGGATACAGTAGGCGAGGGTAGAGCTGATCATGCAGCGAGTGGTTACTGCACAGACTAAACACAATTTTGCTACATAACTGCTACTGGCTGTTCTATGTACCTCCTTTCCCGTGCATGTTAGAATGGCTCAAGACCCAGGCAGGTGTTTGCCCTGTTCTGGGGATCTTGGAAACATACACAATGTTCGGCTAGGATATATAGCATTTCCATGAACAAATCACTCAAGCCTCATGGCTTGTATCCACTGGTGGTCTTCCTGTAGAAGGTTGCATACCAGCTAGATAGTGGGGGTTTGTGAATCCCTTTGTTTGAAGCTGGCCAGGTGTCATGTTACCACAGCATGTGCTGAAGTGGTTTCTATAATTCTATGCAAAATAGGAAATAGATGATTGACATGGAATTATGTCTCCAATATGCTTCACAACTCCCTCCTTTAAGGGGTGCTAGGGAGCAGCACTGTCAGGTGTTCCCCCGTGCGCCCGTCTGCAACCTCCCATTGGCATTACTGTGGTCACGATCCTTCTTGTGGTGCATGGTGGAGTGGTACTGCTGGAGCGCAAGGCTCCAGCGTAGCAACCTCCTATTTGTTCCGGATTCAGTGTGTAACCATCTAAGGGGGTTGTGGTCCATTTCCATGGTGAATTTGCATCTGTACAAGTATGGCTGTGCTGCATTACATTCTATGGGGCGGGCTGCATTACATTCTATGGGGACTGGCTACATTACATTCTATGGGGCTGTGCTGCATTATATTCTATGGGGGTTGTGCTTCATTACATTCTATGGGGCCTGTGCTTCATTACATTCTATGGGGGCTGGCTGCATTACATTCTATGGGGCTGGGCTGCATTAAATTCTATGGGGATGTGCTGCATTACATTCTATGGGGGCTGTGCTGCATTACATTCTATGGGGCTGTGCTGCATTACATTCTATGGGGCTGGCTGCATTACATTCTATGGGGGCTGGCTGCATTACATTCTATGGGGACTGGCTACATCACATTCTATGGGGCTGTGATGCATTACATTCTATGGGGGCTGTGCTGCATTACATTCTATGGGGCTGTGCTGCATTACATTCTATGGGGCTGGCTGCATTACATTCTATGGGGGCTGGCTGCATTACATTCTATGGGGACTGGCTACATCACATTCTATGGGGCTGTGCTGCATTACATTCTATGGGGGCTGTGCTGCATTACATTCTATGGGGCTGTGCTGCATTACATTCTATGGGGCTGGCTGCATTACATTCTATGGGGGCTGGCTGCATTACATTTTATGGGGACTGGCTACATCACATTCTATGGGGGCTGTGATGCATTACATTCTATGGGGCCTGTGCTGCATTACATTCTATGGGGGCTGGCTGCATTACATTCTATGGGGCCGGGCTGCATTAAATTCTATGGGGCCGTGCTGCATTACATTCTATGGTGACTGGCTGCATTACATTCTATGGGGACTGGCTGCATTACATTCTATGGGGGCTGGCTGCATTACATTCTATGGGGCTGGGCTGCATTACATTCTATGGGGCTGGGCTGCATTACATTCTATGGGGCTGGCTGCATTACATTCTATGGGGGCTGGCTGCATTACATTCTATGGGGACTGGCTACATTACATTCTATGGGGTTGTGCTGCATTACATTCTATAGGGGCTGTGCTGCATTACATTCTATGGGGCCTGTGCTGCATTACATTCTATGGGGCTGGCTGCATTACATTCTATGGGGCTAGGCTGCATTACATTCTATGGGGCTGTGCTGCATTACATTCTATTGGGACTGGCTGCATTACATTCTATGGGGACTGGCTGCATTACATTCTATGGGGGCTGGCTGCATTACATTCTATGGGGCTGGGCTGCATTACATTCTATGGGGCTGGGCTGCATTACATTCTATGGGGACTGGCTGCATTACATTCTATGGGGACTGGCTACATTACATTCTATGGGGCTGTGCTGCATTACATTCTATGGGGCCTGTGCTGCATTACATTCTATGGGGGCTGTGCTGCATTACATTCTATGGGGCTGGGCTGCATTACATTCTATGGGGGCTGGCTGCATTACATTCTATGGGGGCTGGCTGCATTACATTCTATGGGGACTGGCTACATTACATTCTATGGGGCTGTGCTGCATTACATTCTATGGGGGCTCTGCTGCATTACATTCTATGGGGACTGGCTGCATTACATTCTATGGGGGCTGAGCTGTAATGCTGGATACAGCGATGATTATATGTTATATAGTCGTGTTACACTCCCCTCACTTCTTGTAACCTACAAGTGTACAAAGATATTATACAGTCACCATGTGACAAGTGGGCCTGTGTGACTTCAAATGCCAGGGCTGAATTTTAGTCCCAGTCTGGCCCTGTTTATTGGTTATTTTCAATTTTTGTGGAAATTCAAAAACTGAAAAGTGGGGCGTGCAAAATTATTCGGCCCCTTTACTCTCAGTGCAGCAAGCTCACTCCAGAAGTTCATTGTGGATCTCCGAATGATCCAATGTTGTCCTAGATGCCTAATGATGATAAATATAATCCACCTGTCTGTAATCAAGTCTCCATATAAATGCACTTGCACTGTGATAGTCTCAGGGTTCTGTTTGAAGCGCAGAGAGCATTATGAAGACTAAGGAACACAACAGGCAGGTCTGTGATACTGTTGTGGAGAAGTTTAAAGCCGGATTTGGATACAAAATGATTTCCAAAACTTTAAACATCCCAAGGAGCACTGTGCAATTATATTGAAATGGTACATTTACAGTGGTTACTTCTTGTGATACTCCTTCCAAGACCCGGCCGTCCCTCTAAACTTTCATCTCAAACAAGGAGAAGACTGATCAGAGATGCAGCCAAGAGGCCCATGATCACTCTGGATGAACTGCAGAGATCTACAGTTAAGGTGGGACAGTCTGTCCATAGGACAACAATCAGTCGTACACTGCACACATTTATGGAAGAGTGGCAAGAAGAAAGCCATTTCTCAAAGATATCCATAAAAAGTGTTGTTTAAAGTTTGCAACAAGACACCTGGGAGACACATCAAACATGTGGAAGAAGGTGCTCTGGTCAGATAAAGCCAAAATTGAACTTTATGGCAACAATGCCTAATGATATGTTTGGCGTAAAGGCAACACAGCTGATCACCCTGAGCACACCATCCCCACTCTCAAACATGGTGGTGGCAGCATCATGGTTTTGGCCTGCTTTTCTTCAGCAGGGACAGGGAAGATGGGTAAAATAGATGGGAAGATGGATGGAGCCAAATACAGGACGATTCTTGAAGAAAACCTGTTGGAGTCTGGAAATGACCTGAGACTGGGATGGAGATTTGTCTTCCAACAAGACAATGATCCCAAACATAAAGCAAAATCTACAATTGAATGGTTCACAAATAAATGTATCCAGATGTTAGAATGGCCAAGTCAAAGTCCAGACCTCAATCCAATCAAGAATCTGTGGAAAGAGCTGAAAACTGCTGTTCTCAAACGATCTCCATCAAACCTCACTGAGCTCGTGCTGTTTGCCAGGGAAGAATGGGCAAGAATTTCAGTCTCTAGATGTACAAAACTGATAGAGACATACCCCAAGAGACATACAGCTGTAATTGCAGCAAAAGGGCACAACAAAATATTACGTTAAAGGGGCCGAATAATATTGCACGTCCCACTTTTCAGTTTTTGAATTTCCACAAAAACTTAAAATAACCAATAAATTTCATTCAGCTTCCCAATTGTGTTCCACTTGTTGTTGATTCTTTACCAAAAAATTACATTTGGTGTCTTTATGTTTGAAGCGTGATATGTGGGAAAAGGTTGAAAAGTTCTAGGAAGCCGAGTACTTTCACAAGGCACTATATAGCACTGTGTACTTACAATTGCTCATTTTGCCTTTCTATCTAGTTAATGTTTCTGTTTTCCATTAAGTTTATGGCATCACATGATTAAAAACAGACTAGCTGAATCTTTCTAAGTTTATGTATATGTATACCAGAATGGGGTGCCATGCATACAAGGATGAGGGAGCCATGTATGCCAGGATGGGGCCATACATACCAGGGTGGGGGTCTATATATACCAGCCAGGATGGAGGGGTCGTATACAGTGGGTACGAAAAGTATTCAAACCCCTTTAATTTTTTCATTCTTTGTTTCATTGGAGCCATTTGGTAAATTCAAAAAAGTTCTTTTTTTTTCTCTGAAATGTACACTCTGCACCCCATCTTGACTGAAAAAACAGAAATGCAGAAATATTTGCAAATATATTAAAAAAGAAAAACTGAAATATCACATGGTCATAAGTATTCAGACCCTTTGCTCAGACGCGCATATTTAAGTCACATGCTGTTATTTCCTTGTGATCCTCCTTGACATGGTTCTACTCCTTCATTGGAGTCCAGCTGTGATAAATTAAACTGATTGGACTTGATTTGTAAACGCACACACCTGTCTATATCAGACCTCACAGCTCACAGTGCATGTCAGACCATATGAGAAAGGAACAGGCCAAGTAGATCACAGACAGAATTGTGGCAAGGCACAAATCTGGCCATGGTTACAAAAGAATTTCTGCAGTACTCAAGGTTCCTAAGAGCACAGTGGCCTCCATAATCCTTAAATGGAGGAAGTTTGGGACCACCAGAAGTCTTCCTAGACCTGGCCGTCCAGCCAAACTGAGCAATCGTGGGAGAAGAGCCCTGTGAGAGAGGTAAAGAAGAACCCCAAGTTCACTGTGGCTGAGCTCCAAAGATGCAGTAGGGAGATGTGATAAAGTCAAAAAGTCAACTATCACTGCAGTCCTCCACCAGCAAGGCCTTTATGGTAGAGTGGCAGGACAGAAGCATCTCCTCAGTGCAAGACATATGAAAGCCCGCATAGAGTTTGCTAAAAAGCACATGAAGGACTCCCAGATTATGAGAATAAGATTCTCTGGTCTGATGAGACAAAGATAGAGCTTTTTGGTGATAATTCTAACTGGTATGTGTGAAGAAAACTAGGCACTGCTCATCACCTGCCCAATACAATACCAACAATGAAACAGGGTGGTGGCAGTATCATGTTATAGGGGTGTTTTTCAGCTGCAGGGGCAGGATCACTGGTTGTAATTGAAGGAAACATGAATGTGGCCAAGCACAGAGATATCCTACATGAAAACCTCTTCCAGAGTACTCTGAACCTCAGATTTGACCGAAGGTCCACCTTCCCACAAGCACATAGCTAAAATAACAAATGAGTGGCTTCAGAACAACTCTGTGACCTATATTGGCTGGCCCAGCCAAAGCCATGATCTAAACCCAACAGAGCATCTCTGGAGATACCTGAAAATGGCTGTTCACCAACGTTCACCATTCAACAGCATGGAACTGGAGAGGATCTCCAAGGAAGAATGGCAGAGGATCCCCAAATCCAGGTGTGAAAAACTTGTTGCATTATTCCCAAGAAAACTCATGGCTGTACTAGCTCAAAAGGGTGCTTCTACTCAATGAGCAAAGGGTCTGAATACTTATGACCATGGTATATTTCAGTTTTTCTTTTTTAGTACATTTGCAAAAAATTTCTACATTTGTTTTTTTCAGTCAAGATGGGGTACAGAGTGTACATTAATGAGAAAAAAATGAAATTTTTTGAATTTACCAAATGGCTGCAATGAAACAAAGAGTGAACAATTTAAAGGGGTCTGAAAACTTTCTGTACTCACTGTATAACAGGAGGGGAGGCATATACAAGTCAGGATTGAGGGGTCATATATAGCAGCCAAAGTGGATGGTCATATATATCAGCCACGATGGAGGAGGAATATATAGTACTAGAAATAGGCCCGATGCTATTGCATCGGGAGTGCGGTGAAATGTACATCCCCTGGTGCTCAGCCAATGAGCAGCGCAGGATTCAAATCCTCTGCCCTGCCAGCTGAGCCAATGAGTGGTGCCGCTCGGCTTTGGCGGTTGATTCAAGTCCCATGCAGCACCGCTCATTAGCTCAGCCGGAGGGGGATTAAAATTCCGTGTGGCACCAGCTGAGCCAATGAGCGGTGCTGTGTGGCTTTGGCCTTTGATTTGAATCCCGCGCTGCTCATTGGCTCAGCCAATTAGCAGTGCCATTCGGCTTTGAGCAGCGTGGGATTCAAATCCCCCGCCAGAGCCATGCGGCACCGCTCATTGGCTGAGTGCCAGGGGATTCAAATACTCAGCCCCGCTGGTGTCGTGCGGGATTTTAATCCCCCACCAAAACCACGCGGCCAGGGGCGGCTCAGCCAATGAGCGGTGCCGCGTGGCTTTGTCGGGGGATTTGATTCGCGCAGCAGAGCCGCAGGGCACAGCTCATTGGCTGATCCACCCACTGGCTGAGCCAATGAGTGGTGCCGTGCAGGATGTGAATCCCTCGCCAAGCCTCAGCCGGCGAGCGGCTCAGCCAATGAGCGGAGCCACATGGCTTTGGTGGGGATTTGAATCCCGCTCAGCCAATGAGCAGTGCTGTGTGACTTGGCGGGAGATTCAAATCCCGCACAGCAACGCTCATTGGCTCAGCCGGCAGGGAATTTGAATCCAGCACCGCTCATTGGCTGAACGCCAGAAGCGCTCATCCAATGAGTGGTGCGGTGCAGCTTGGCGGGGAATATGAATCCCGGCCGCCATATCGGAATACCCATAACGTGGGTGTTCCAATATGATGGTCGGCGTAGTTCCAATGCGAGCAGCCGGGAGATGAGCGGCTGGCTGCATCGCCGCTGACCTCCCTGCGGTGGGAGATGAGCCGTGACTAGCACCGCTGACCTCACTATAGAATAGTGGTGCCATTTTTGTCATAGCTTCTGGCTGGAGTGGATTGTGGGATAGTGACACAATCGCCGGAACATGTGACAGAGCCGATTGGCAATTATATATAAGACTAGATTGTGGCCCGATTCTAACGCATCGGGTATTCTAGAATATGCATGTCCCCGTAGTATATGGACAATGATGATTCCAGAATTCGCGGCAGACTGTGCCCGTCGCTGATTGGTCGAGGCAACCTTTATGACATCATCGTCGCCATGGCAACCATTATGACATCTACGTCGATACTGTGCCCGTCGCTGAATCAGAAACATGAGATGTCTACGTCCTTTATGACATCATCGTCGCTGTGCCCGTTGCTGATTGGTCGAGGCCGCCAGGCCTCGACCAATCAGAGACGCGGGATTTCTACGTCGATGCTGTGCCGGTCTCTGATTGGTCGAGGCCTGGCGGCTTTGACCAATCAGAGAGTCGGGATTTCCAGGACAGACAGACAGACAGACAGACAGACGGAAAAACCCTTAGACAATTAAATACATAGATTATTGAAAAACATGTTTGTATTTGTATCTTGCGTTGGGGGTAATACCCATGGCCCCTTCCCATGCTATATCAGCCCGCAGACAGCTGCGGGCTGATATTCATAGCCTAGAAAGGGGCCATGGATATTGCCTCCCTCTGGCTACAAATACCAGCCCACAGCCGCCCCAGAAAGGACGCATGTCTAAGATGCCCCTCTCTTCCCATTCCCATGTAGCGGTGGAATATGGGATAATAAGGGGTTAATGTCACCTTTGTATTGCAAGGTGACATTAAGCCCGGTTAATAATGGAGAGGCGTCAATAAGATGTCTATGCATTATTAATCCTATTGTAGTGAAAGAATTAAAAAAAGACACAACCAGAAAAAGTATTTTAATATTCTTAATTTCACCATATTTACAACAACGCCTAATTCCTGCAATGCCCTCGATCGCATGCAAAAAATAAAAAATAATAAACCAACTGTATACTCCCTGTCTGGCCCAGTCCAATTAATAGCGAGTGTCCCATGACAATTTCCCCTATCGAGCTATCACATCAGGAGATGTGACAGCTCTATAGACCTTCAGTGACACACTGAAGACAATGTTTCCTGCAGTGCATCACTGAAAAGGTTACCTGAGTTCATTGCTCTCACTTTATGGCAATGCTGATTGGGAATTTTCCCCCACAACAGTGCCGCAAGTGAGAGTATGAACAATACTCACAGCGGCGGAGGGATACAGTGCGGAAGAATACCTTCCGTCATTGTATCCCGGAGCGCCTGAAGCGGTCGCATCAGCTGATGTGGCAGCTCTCCACAGGAGATCATCGTGGGACACTCGTATTAATTGGATTTCTGTGGATCAGAGTGTATATTGTTGATTTATTATTTTAATATTTTTTTTACAGGAGATCGATGGCTTCGGGATGAAGGTGATTTGTGAGTATGTACTTTATGTTGTATGTACTGTATGTACTGTATGCTGTATGCACTGGATGTTGTATGCACTGTATGTACTGTATGTTTTATGTACTCTATGCTGTATGTACTGTATATACTGTATGCTGTTTATACTATATGTACTGTATGTTTTATGTACTGTAGGTACTGTATGTTGTAGGCACTGTATGTACTGTATGTTGTGTGTACTGTATGTTGTATTCACTGCATGCTGTATGTACTGTATGCACTGTATGTTGTCTGCACTGAATGTACTGTATGTACTGTATCTTGTGTGCACTGTATGTACTGTATGTTTATGTACTGTATGTTGTATGCACTGTATGTATTGTATGTTGTATGTACTGTATGTTGTATGTTATGACCTGGTGGTAAGGAGCACCCGGAATGACCTGATAGTTAAATCTCATACAGGACGAGCTCTGGGATGTGCGAGCTCTGCTGACCGCAAGCCCTAATCCTATCACACACTCTAGAAATAGCCGTGGAGCGCTCCTGACCAGACCTAGGTGCCTCGTCACAGCCTAAGAACTATCTAGCCCTAGAGATAGAAAATAAAGCCTACCTTGCCTCAGAGAAATTTCCCAAAGGTAAAGGAAGCCCCCCACATATATTGAATTCACAACAGCTTGGATTGCTTTATGATGAACCAAATTCAGTGGATCAGGCAGAGAAAATCTTGCTGGCTCTGTGTCAGGGTCAGGATGAGGTAGAGATATATTGTCAGAAGTTTAGGAAGTGGTCTGTACTCACTCAGTGGAATGAATGTGCCCTGGCAGCAATTTTCAGAAAGGGTCTCTCTGAAGCCCTTAAGGATGTCATGGTGGGATTTCCCATGCCTGCTGGTCTGAATGAGTCTATGTCTTTGGCCATTCAGATCGATCGACGCTTGCGTGAGCGTAAAGCTGTGCACCATTTGGCGGTATTATCTGAGCATAGACCTGAGCCTATGCAATGTGATAGGACTTTGACCAGAGCTGAACGGCAAGAACACAGACGTCGGATTGGGCTGCGTTTTTACTGTGGTGATTCCACTCATGCTATCTCCGATTGTCCTAAGCGCACTAAGCGTTTCGCTAGGTCTGCCACCATTGGTACGGTACAGTCGAAATTTCTTTTGTCCGTTACTCTGATTTGCTCTTTGTCATCCTATTCTGTTATGGCATTTGTGGATTCAGGCGCTGCCCTGAATTTGATGGACTTGGAGTTTGCTAGGCGCTGTGGTTTTTTCTTGGAGCCCTTGCAGTATCCTATTTCATTGAGAGGAATTGATGCTACGCCTTTGGCCAAGAATAAGCCTCAGTACTGCACCCAATTGACCATGTGCATGGCTCCTGCACATCAGGAGGATATTCGCTTTTTGGTGTTGCATAATCTGCATGATGTGGTCGTTTTGGGGTTGCCATGGCTACAGGTCCATAATCCAGTATTGGATTGGAAATCAATGTCTGTGTCCAGGTGGGGTTGTCAGGGGGTACATGGTGATGTTCCATTTTTGTCTATTTCGTCATCCACCCCTTCTGAAGTCCCGGAGTTTTTGTCGGATTACCGGGATGTATTTGATGAGCCCAAATCCAGTGCCCTACCTCCTCATAGGGATTGCGATTGTGCTATCAATTTGATTCCTGGTAGTAAGTTTCCTAAGGGCTGACTGTTCAATTTATCTGTGCCAGAGCACGCCGCTATGTGGAGTTATGTAAAGGAATCCTTGGAGAAGGGTCATATTCACCCGTCGTCGTCACCGTTGGGAGCAGGGTTCTTTTTTGTGGCCAAGAAGGATGGTTCTTTGAGACCTTGTATTGATTACCGCCTTCTTAATAAGATCACAGTCAAATTTCAGTATCCTTTGCCGCTGCTGTCTGATTTATTTGCTCGGATTAAGGGGGCTTGTTGGTTCACCAAGGTAGATCTTCGTGGTGCGTATAATCTTGTGCGTATTAAAAAGGGCGATGAATGGAAAACAGCATTTAATACGCCAGAGAGCCATTTTTAGTACCTGGTTATGCCATTCGGGCTTTCCAATGCTCCATCAGTATTTCAGTCCTTTATGCATGACATCTTCCGAGAATACCTGGATAAATTCCTGATTGTATATTTGGATGATATTTTGGTCTTTTCGGATGATTGGGAGTCTCACGTGAAGCAGGTCAGAATGGTGTTCCAGGTCCTTCGTGCGAATTCCTTGTTTGTGAAGGGGTCAAAGTGTCTCTTTGGAGTTCAGAAGGTTTCATTTTTGGGTTTCATTTTTTCCCCTTCTACTATCGAGATGGACCCTGTTAAAGTCCAGGCTATTTATTTTTGGACTAAGCCGACATCTGTGAAGAGTCTGCAAAAGTTCCTGGGCTTTGCTAATTTTTATCGTCGCTTCATCAGTAATTTTTCTAGTATTGCTAAACCGTTGACTGATTTGACCAAGAAGGCTGCTGATGTGGTCAATTGGTCTTCTGCGGCTGTGGAAGCTTTTCAGGAGTTGAAGCTTCGTTTTTCTTCTGCCCCTGTGTTGTGCCAGCCAGATGTTTCGCTCCCGTTTCAGGTCGAGGTTGATGCTTCTGAGATTGGAGCAGGGGCTGTTTTGTCGCAAAGAAGTTCTGATGGCTCGGTGATGAAACCATGTGCCTTCTTTTCTAGAAAGTTTTCGCCTGCTGAGCGCAATTATGATGTTGGCAATCGAGAGTTGTTGGCCATGAAGTGGGCATTCGAGGAGTGGCGTCATTGGCTTGAAGGAGCCAAGCATCGCGTGGTGGTCTTGATGGATCACAAGAATTTGAGTTATCTCAAGTCTGCCAAACGGTTTAATCCTAGACAGGCTCGTTGGTCGCTATTTTTATCCCGCTTTGATTTTGTGGTTTCGTACCTTCCAGGCTCTAAGAATGTGAAGGCTGATGCCCTGTCAAGGAGTTTTGTGCCCGACTCTCCGGGTGTTCCTGAGCCGGCGGGTATTCTCAAAGAGGGGGTAATTTTGTCTGCCATTTCCCCTGATTTGCGGCGGGTGCTGCAAACATTTCAGGCTGATAGACCTGACCGTTGCCCAGCGGAGAAACTGTTTGTCCCTGATAAATGGACTAGTAGAGTTATCTCTGAGGTTCATTGTTCGGTGTTGGCTGGTCATCCTGGAATCTTTGGTACCAGAGATTTGGTGGCTAGATCCTTTTGGTGGCCGTCTTTGTCGCGGGATGTGCGTTCTTTTGTGCAGTCCTGTGGGACTTGTGCTCGGGCTAAGCCCTGCTGTTCTCATGCCAGTGGGTTGCTTTTGCCCTTGCCGGTCCCGAAATGGCCCTGGACGCATATCTCTATGGATTTTATTTCGGATCTCCCTGTCTCTCAAAAGATGTCGGTCATTTGGGTGGTTTGTGATCGCCTCTCTAAGATGGTCCATTTGGTACCCTTGTCTAAATTGCCTTCCTCCTCTGATTTGGTGCCATTGTTTTTCCAGCATGTGGTTCGTTTACATGGCATTCCGGAGAACATCGTTTCGGACAGAGGTTCCCAGTTTGTTTCGAGGTTTTGGCGAGCCTTTTGTGCTAGGATGGGCATTGATTTGTCTTTTTCCTCGGCTTTCCATCCTCAGACAAATGGCCAAACCGAACGAACTAATCAGACTTTGGAAACATATCTGAGATGTTTTGTTTCTGCTGATCAGGATGATTGGGTGTCCTTTTTGCCTTTGGCTGAGTTCGCCCTTAATAATCGGGTCAGCTCGGCTACTTTGGTTTCGCCGTTTTTCTGCAATTCTGGTTTCCATCCTCGTTTCTCTTCAGGGCAGGTTGAGTCTTCGGACTGTCCTGGTGTGGATACTGTGGTGGATAGGTTGCAGCAGATTTGGACTCATGTGGTGGACAATTTAACATTGTCCCAGGGGAAGGCTCAACGTTTCGCTAACCGCCGGCGCTGTGTGGGTCCCCGACTTCATGTTGGGGATTTGGTTTGGTTGTCGTCTCGTTATGTTCCTATGAAGGTTTCCTCTCCTAAGTTTAAGCCTCGTTTCATTGGTCCGTATAGGATTTCTGAGGTTCTCAATCCTTTGTCGTTTCGTTTGACCCTTCCGGCTTCATTTGCCATCCATAATGTATTCCATAGGTCGTTGTTGCAGAGGTACGTGGTGCCTGTGGTTCCATCCGTTGATCCTCCTGCCCCGGTGTTGGTTGAGGGGGAGTTGGAGTATGTGGTGGAGAAGATTTTGGATTCTCGTATTTCGAGACGGAAACTCCAGTACCTGGTCAAGTGGAAGGGTTATGGTCAGGATGATAATTCCTGGGTTTTTGCCTCTGATGTTCATGCTGCCGATCTGGTTCGTGCCTTTCATTTGGCTCGTCCTGGTCGGCCTGGGGGCTCTGGTGAGGGTTCGGTGACGCCTCCTCAAGGGGAAGGGGGGGGGTACTGTTGTGAATTCTGTTGTCAAGCTCCCTCCTGTGGTTATGAATGGTACTTCGGCTGGTTCTGTCCATGGGCTTCCTCTGTTGGTTGTGAGTGGGGCTGCGGCTTCTGAGTTTCCTTCCACAGGTGACGAGGTTAATTCGTTAGCTGGCTGCTCTATTTAACTCCACTTAGATCAATGCTCCATTCCACCTGCCAATGTTCCAGTATTGGTCTAGTTCACTCCTGGATCGTTCTTGTGACCTGTCTTCCCAGCAGAAGCTAAGTTCCTGCTTGTTTTTCTTTGTTTGCTCTTTTTCTGTCCAGCTTGCTATTTTGATTTTTGTCTTGCTTGCTGGAAGCTCTGGGACGCAGAGGGAGCGCCTCCGCACCGTGAGTCGGTGCGGAGGGTCTTTTGCGCCCTCTGCGTGGTCTTTTTGTAGTTTTTGTGCTGACCGCAAAATTACTTTTCCTATCCTCAGTCTGTTCAGTGAGTCGGGCCTCACTTTGCTTAATCTATTTCATCTCTGTGTTTGTATTTTCATCTTTACTCACAGTCATTATATGTGGGGGGCTGCCTTTTCCTTTGGGGAATTTCTCTGAGGCAAGGTAGGCTTTATTTTTCTATCTTCAGGGCTAGCTAGTTCCTTAGGCTGTGTCGAGTTGCATAGGGAGCGTTAGGAGCAATCCATGGCTATTTCTAGTGTGTGTGATAGGATTAGGGATTGCAGTCAGCAGAGTTCCCACATCTCAGAGCTCGTCCTATACTATTTGTAACTATCAGGTCATTCCGTGTGCTCTTAACCACCAGGTCCATTATTGTCCTTACCACCAGGTCATAACACCAAGCGCCAGAAAAAATGCATCAACATCACGCAATGCCGGATCTCCTGGCGCAAGGGAAAATGCCCAGTCCTGACGGTCACCACGCAACAAAGAAATAATGATTTTTACCTGTTGAACGGGGTCAACAGAGGAGCGGGGTTTCAAAGATAGAAACAGTTTACAATTATTTTTGAAATTCAAGAACCTAGATCTATCCCCAGAAAATAAGTCAGGAATAGGAATTTTAGGCTCTAACATAGGATTCTGAACCACAAAATCTTGAATGTTTTGTACCCTTGCAGAGAGATGATCCATACAAGAGGACAGACCTTGAATGTCCATATCTACACCTGTGTCCTGAACCACCCAAAGGTCTAGGGGAAAAGAAAGACAAAACACAGTGCAAAGAAAAAAAAATGGTCTCAGAAGTTCTCTTATCCCTCTATTGAGATGCATTAATACTTTGGGCCAGCTGTACTGTTATGACCTGGTGGTTAGGAGCACCCGGAATGACCTGATAGTTAAACCTCATACAGGACGAGCTCTGGGATGTGGGAGCTCTGCTGACCGCAAGCCCTAATCCTATCACACACTCTAGAAATAGCCGTGGAGCGCTCCTGACCAGGCCTAGGCACCTCGTCACAGCCTAAGAACTATCTAGCCCTAGAGATAGAAAATAAAGCCTACCTTGCCTCAGAGAAATTCCCCAAAGGTAAAGGAAGCCCCCCACATATATTGACTGTGAGTAAAGATGAAAGTCACAAACGCAGAAATGAAACAGGTTTCAGCAAAGGGAGGCCAGACTTACTAAATAGACAGAGGATAGGAAAGGTAACTTTGCAATCAGCACAAAAACCTACAAAAGACCACGCAGAGTGTGCAAAAAAGACCTCCGCACCGACTCACGGTGCAGAGGGGCCACTCTGCATCCCAGAGCTTCCAGCTAGCAAGACAAAATCATGAAAACCAGCTGGACAAGAAAACAATGAACAAATAATGAATATCAGGAACTTAGCTACTGCAGGAGAAGGCAGGTCACCAGAGAGATCCAGGAGCGAACTCAACCAATGCAAAAACATTGACAGCTGGCATGGAGTAACGATCTGAGAGGCGTTAAATAGAGCAGTCAACCAAAGGATAAACCACGTCACCTGTGTAAGGAACCTCAGAAGCAGCAGCTTCACTCATAGCCACCAGAGGGAGCCCATAGACAGAACTCGCCGAAGTACCATTCACGACCACAGGAGGGAGTTCGACAACAGAATTCACAACAGTTGTATGCACTGCATGTAGCATGTATTGAATGTACTGTATGTAGTATGTACTATATGTAGTATGTACTGTATGTACTGTATGTAGTATGTACTGTATATGTGTGTATTTGTTTACATTTAACACATTAGCTGGATGATGGGAATAATACTGTCCCATCATTCGCTAATGTGTCAATCACTGTCACTGTTGCAGGACTTGTAGTCCCATCAGATGACGCTTGCACACACACACCCAAAGACCCTCCCGGACAGCCCGCAGACCCCTGGACAGTGCTGCACAGCCCTGGACAGCACCGCAGACCCCTGCCCCTGGCGCTCAGCCAATGAGTGGTGCCGCGCTGCTTGGCAGAGGATTTAAATCCCATGCAGCAATGCTCATTGGCTCAGCCGGCATGGAGGGGGATTTGAATCCCACAGCGCTCAGCCAATGAGCGGTGCCGTGTGGCTTGTCAGGGGATATGAATCCCGGCCGCCATATCGTAATACCCATATCTTGGGTGTTCCAATATGGCGGTCGGCGCAGTTCCGATGCGAGCAGCTGGGAGATGAGCGGCTAGTGCCAAAGATCTCCCGACGGAATAGCGGTGCCATTTTTGTCACAGCTTCCGGCTGGCTGTGTCACAGCCGATTGGCAATTATATATTAAATACCAGGATCAGGGGTCATATATATCATATATATCAGGATGAGGGGGGGTAACTTGTATTTTATTCATTAACCCCTTAACAACCGTCGATACACCTTTTAACGGCAGCAGTTTAGGGTACTTAAACTACAGCACCACTTTTTTACAGCACTGAGGTTTAAGTGTATAGCACCTCCAGAGTCGTATTTTCTCTGGGGTCTTGGCTCCTGGGGGTAGCTGAGACCCCAGAGAACATGATTCGGGTCAGTTTTTACTGGCCCCAGTATTGCGATCGCCTTTATTAACGGTATAACGGTGACCGCAAAACAAGTCTGATTTTCCATTTAATTTCTCTCTCCTCTGATGTGATCGCCCATCAGAGGAAAGAGAAATAGGGTTCCCCGGTCCTCCAATCACCCCCTTGTACCTCTGGAGTCTAGGAATCCCCCCATGAAGGCCCCCGGGCTGCTGTCGTCTTTTTCCGGGAGAAAATGGCAGGCGTATGTGCGGTGAACCCGCCGAGATCTCTCGTCTGGCACCCGGAAGCATTAGGAAATTGTGATCAAAATAAAAAAATAGTAAATAAGACCCCCTTTATCACCCCCTTAGTTAGGGAAAAATAATTCAATTAAAATATATATATTTACTTCCATTTTTCCATTAGAGTTAGAGTTGGGCTAAAGTGAGTAGGGCTAAAGTGAGTTGGGCTAAAGTTAGGGCTAGGGTTAGGGCTAGGCTTAGGGTTAGGGTTGGGATTACGGTTAGGCCGGTGACACTGGCCTTAGGTTTGGGATTAGGGTTAGGGTTGTGTTGGGGTTAGGGTTGTGGTTAGGGTTATGGTTAGGTTTGGCATTAGGGTTAGAGGTGTGTTGGAGTTAGTGTTGGAGTTAGAATTGGGGGGGGGGGTTCCACTGTTTAGGCACATCAGGGGGTCTCCAAATGCGACAGGGTGCCACCATTGATTCCAGCCAATTTTGTTCAAAAAGTCAAACGGTGCTCCCTCCCTTTCTGAGCCCTGCCATGAACCCAAACAGTGGTTTACCCCCATATATGGGGTATCAGTATATTTACGACAAATTGCACAACAGCTTTGGAAGTCTAATTTCTCCTGTAACCCGTGGAAAAATAAAAATTTGGGGGGCAAAAAGATCAGTTTTGTTGGAAAAATATGATTTTTTATTTTCACGGCTCTACATTATAAACTTCTGTGAAGCACTTGGGGGTTCAAAGTGCTCACTACAAATCTAGATAAGTTCCTTTGGCGGTTTAGTTTCCAAAATGGTGCCAATTGTGGGGGGTTTCCACTGTTTAGGCACATCAGGGGCACTCCAAACGCGACATGGCATCCGATCTTAATGCCAGGCATTTCTGCATTGAAAAGGTAAAATGGCGCTACTATCCTTCCAAGCTCTGCCGTGCGCCCAAACAGTGGTTTACTCCTGCATATCCGGTATCAGCATATTCAGGAGAATTGAACAACAACTTTTATGGTTCATTTTCTATTTTTACACTTGTGAAAATAAAGAAAAATGGTTCTGAAGCTAAACATTTGTGAAAAAAAGTAAAACGTTAATTTTTTCCTTCCACATTGCTTCAGTTTTTGTAAAGCATGTAAAGGGTTAATAAACTTTTTGAATGTGGTTTTGAGCACATTTTTAGAATTGTGTCACTTTCGGGAATTTTTGTCATGTACACCCCTCTAAGTAACTTCAAATATGATGTGGTCCCTAAAAATGGTTTTGAAAATTTTGTTGTAAAAATGAGAAATCGCTTGTCCACTTTTAACCCTTATAACTTCCTAACAAAAAAAATTGCTTCCAAAATTGTGCTGATGTAAAGTAGACATGTGGGAAATGTTATTTATGAACTATTTTGTGTGACATATCTCTCTGATTTAAGGGCATAAAAATTCAAAGTTTGAAAATTGCAAAATTTTCAAAATTTTCACCATAGTTCTGTTTTTTCAAATAAATTTTACCTCTAACATTAACTACATTATGTCATGAAAAAACAATCTCAGAATCAGTGGGATACGTTAAATCGTTTCTGAGTTATAACCACATAAAAGGACAGTGGTTAGAATTGTAAAAATTGGCTTGGTCATTAAAGGGAATCTGTCACCCCCAAAATGGAAGGTGAGCTAAGCCCACCAGCATCAGGGGCTTATCTACGGCATTCTGTAATGCTGTAGATAAGTCTCCGATGAATCCTAAAAGATGAGAAAAAGAGGTTAAAGTATACTCACCCAGGGGCGGTCCCGGTCCCGGTCCGGTCCGATGGGTGTCGCGGTCTGGCGCCTCCTATCTTCATCAGATGACGTCCTCTTCTTCTCTTCATGCTGCAGCTCCGGCGCAGGCATACTTTGTCTGCCCTGTTGAGGGCAGAGCAAAGTACTGCAGTGCGCAGGCGCCGGGCCTCTCTGAAATTTCCCGACACATGCACACTGCAGTACTTTGCTCTGCCCTCAACAGGGCAGACAAAGTACGCCTGCGCCGGAGCCACAGCATGGAGACAAGAATAGGACGTCATCATAAGAAGATGGGAGGCGCCAGACCGGACCGCGATGCCAATCATACCGGGACTGCCCCTGGGTGAGTATAATCTAACCTCTTTTTCTCATCTTTCAGGATACATCGGGGGCTTATCTACAGCATTACAGAATGCTGTAGATAAGCCCCTGATGCCGTGGGCTTAGCTCACCTTCCATTTTGGGGGTGACAGGTTCCCTTTAAGCTGCAAATTGGCTCTGTGACAGGCAAGTGGGCTATCCTACTCAGAGATTTACAGTTAAATCTGCAAGTACAGTCATACAGGGAGTAAGATCACCCACTGGACTTTGGGATACAAACATCAGGGATTTCAATAAATAAAACAGAAACTTTTCGCACAAAAATGTATATTAATCTGATCAGCTTCTCCTGCAGATACCATTTTCCAAAATGACATGTTCCTTTTAAAGAAATTTTCCCATAAACAATATTTATCACCTATGTGCAGAATATGATGTACGATTTTGAGGGCCTGATTGGGATGTTAGTGCTGTATCTACAATGAAAGATAATCAATAATTAACCAGCTTTTTTATTTCTGTCAAGACCAAGAGATGAAGCTTTTTAGGTTGGTTAAGGCTATGTGCACACCTTGCGCTTTTTTCGCGTTTTTTCCACATTTGTTCGCTGTGAAAACGCATAAAAAAACTTACAAAATGCATCCCATTATTTTTAATGGAATTCTGCATTGTTGTGCCCATGCTGCGTTTTTTTCCGAAAAAAAAAAGCATCGTGAAAAAAACGCAGCATGGTCATTAATTTTGCGGAATTTCGCCGATTATGAAAAAATTTGAAAAACGCAAAAAAAACGCGAGGGGATTTCCTGCAAAAGGAGCCCAGTTTTGCTCAGGAAAATTCTGCAAACATTCTGCAACGTGGGCACAAAGCCTTACTGTTTATTAGAAATCATTTTGATAGTAAATATATACATTGTAAAACAGGGTGTCGAAAGTCTGTCAAATGAATCATTTCTAATTTGCTTCTACAGATGTGGTTCTATCAGTTTTACATTCTGGACAGATTAAAGAGATCTGCAAATGAGGAAAGTAAGTCGGAATAACAAAAATAAAGTCAGCATTTTACAGCTCACATGAAATATAGGATTTGGGTGAACGTCAAAACAATTTATACTGTTTGGGCAGTATAAGCGGAGGAGACATTACGTTGCTGAGACATTTCTATACATAGGAAACACCTTGCGTAATGGTTCCTATTAGGAAAATGAACCATTACCAGCTGTAATTGTGGCCACATTTGAGACATTGCTGTGAAATGAATTTAATCTTGATTAATTGGTAATAATCAGTTACTGTCACTGATTGTTAAATGAAGTTCAGGAACAAGAAATTGGGAAACTCATCCTATTATTATTTGGATTGGAAACTTAATGAAAACTAATTAAAACTAGTTGTTCAAGCACATACTTTGAAGGTAAAGAGAGCTACACATGATCAGATAGAGACTGACTATTCAACACTAGGGAAGTATGTAATGGCTCATCGCCAGAGAAAAGCCAAGGCTGGAGGCAACACAAAGCAAAGCCGGGCAAGTGCCAGAGCCCATGGCACCTGGGGGCCTACTTTGCCCAGGTTTCAATTTCCAACTTCTTACAGGTATAGCACATAGAGCAATGGAGTAGGCTCCAGTGTTATACATCCAGTGTTTAACGGCTGCAATCAGAGCAAGCTGCAATGTCATGTCAGCCAGGGTCTACTGAAAAAAAATATATATAAAAGCTCAAATCACCCCCCTTTCACCCCATTCAAAATGAAACAATATAAAAAAAATCAAATTTACACATATATTTGTCATCGACGCTTTCAGAATTCCAATTTTCAATATAAAAAATAATTAACCCACTAAACGACGTAACGAGAAAAAAGTCAAAACTTCAGAATTACGTTTTTTTTGGCCACCGTAACATTGCATTAAAATGCAATAATGGGCGATGAAAAGATCGTATTTACACCAACATGGCATCAATAAAAGTGCGCAAAAAAGAAGCCTTCACCCAACCCGAGTTCACAAAAATTGGAAGCATTTAGAGAACATGGTAAAAATAAAAAATAAAAACCTGTAGAATTGCACTTTTTTTTTGCAATTTCAACACACTTGGAATTTTCACATTTTCCACTACACAATATGTTAAAACCAATGGTGTAATTCAAAAGGACAACTAGTCCTACAAAAAGCATGCTCTGACTTGGCCATATTGACCAAAAAATATAAAAGTTATGGCTCTGGAAAGAAGAAGAGCAAAAAATGAAAACGTAAACACTGAAGTACCCCTGGTCGTTAATTGGTTAATGAAGATAGAATGAAGTAACCATTTTTATGAAGACTTGGTGAGCGCCTTCTCTATTTCTCACACAAAATTTCTACCTATACTGTTTTTTCTACAGATTTGTGCACCACTTTACTTCATCTATAAACCCTGCTCATGGAAACACCCGACAATACTAGTATCCCCATGATGCAGCAGTGCCAACATGTCGTCTCAATTATTAACTACTAGATGGTGGCCCGATTATTAGTTTTGGCTATATGTGAGTTACATGTTGACCTATACTGAAAGAATATAAAATTTTCAAATAAGCATGCATAAGGCTCACCTGGTGAGGTGGTAAATACAAAGGTAGATCAGCACTCAATGAATCAGGGTGGTGCTCGTAAAGGAATTAATAGTGGATTTCAATTAGGTCCTGGCACCCACATTCTGGTGAATCGTATAACTGATTGAATTAAAGACATATTCACCAGAAGTGAGTGCCAGGACCTTATTGGAATACACTTGGTGAGTAGGATCCACAAAGCCACAGGTCAGGGTGGATACACAGCCAGCAGGAATTGGCACAGCACACTATCAGGAAAGTGGTTTGATGAAGACTTCAAAAACTGGCAATGCGAACAAAGGACCAAAGCAGGAAGACGGCAGGTGTGAAGCAGGCACACAGGTGTAGGTGATGCGAACTCTCTCCAGCAACAGTTCAGTATGTTCACAACAGGGACTGAGTTAAATGGAAGAAGGTGCTGGTATTGCAAACAGACTTCAAAAATAGTTCTAGAAGCTTATGGCTCACAGCCCTTTGAGGAGATAACAGAAACTGAGGACTTTGACAAACTCAGAGTTCAGACACTCTGTAGGACACAGTTATGGTTTAAAGCTCAGACACAAGTCCATGTTCAAAAGGGCCTTAAAAGGCCTAAAGAGATGATGTCATGGAGGCATACTGGGCCACTTGTAAAACCCAAGGAGGAACACATCAGAGGGCAGCAGCCATAGGGGAAGGATATGGAACCCTGCTGAGCCAAGATTGGTGCATTACAGCATGAATGAGGCTAATGAATTCTGCAATTGGCTATGCAGTTTATCAAGGGTGGACATAAAGGAAAATAACTTAAAATATTACCTCATGCTAGACCTTGCCATTGTATTGGAGCGCCCGCCAGGGCCTAGGGGTACTTGGCACCGGGTCCGGTCATCATTAATGGGATGGTCACGGTGACAGCGACCTGGTCCATGGCCCTGGGCGTCCAAGTTAAAGGGAATGTCTCTAAAGGGGTTATTAGAAATAAGAATGTTCGTGACACCACCTGTGGTATTCAGTCAGGGGTGACCGACACTGTTTAAAGGGGTCCTCTGGGCAGTGATGGCACTGCAGCAAGGATGGTATGGCTTCCCACAGGAGAAGCTGGGTCCCCAGAGCTCCCGGCAAAGATAGTGTGGTGCCAGAAATAATCAGAGGACACAAGGTTGCAGTCTCTTCACCTGTGTTACTCGTGGTTTACGACCACAGTCCAGGGTACCAGCAACAGGTGATGGTGGAGTCCAGGCAGCCTGGAAACGAATTGAATTCCCTTTGCCAGATCAGATTGGGAGCCTTCCACTATGCGCTGTATAATAGTGCCTTGCTGCCTATGGCTTCTTTCAAGGTCCTCTCTCACTCTCTGTCCTTGGGACAGTTCCTGCATGGTAGACAATGCAATCCATTTTATAGGGGTCTCTATTCATGGTGACTGGGCTCTATGTTGCTGTACCTCAGGGTGTAGATGTGGGCAATTCACTTTCTATCTCCTGCCCTCCAGTTTCTGCTGTGGAACATACAGTCCCACACAGCCTCGGACTCCCAGGGTCCGGTTCCTGTGCTTCACCATGGAGGGAGCCCAGTCGCGGCTCTCCTCCAGCTCCTTACTTCTCCTGTGCTCCTTCCTACTTCTCTGTCTCCCACAAACTCCAGACTGAACTAAACAACTCCTCCTCCAGGCCAGAATATATATCTAGGGAAGCTCCCCTGAAACCAGGTCTAGAGCTCCCCCTTCTGGCCTGGAGTCAGAAAATGTTGCATGTACAGGTTTCCTGTCAAAGGGATCCTCCTCGTTTCCAGGCATGACATCACCCTCACCGAGAGGAAGGCAATATCACTGTAGAACCTGAACTCCTGAGGTGCCACAGTATCTCCTATATTTTCAGACAAGTTGGTAAGGTGCTTGACCCCTGAACAAGGTATTAAACATTGGGATTGAGGGGGAGGCCTAGTCCAGGATTCTATTAAGTTTGACGAGTCAGCAGAAAGCTAATCTGAACTGTGGAGGCTTTTCTCCATAAACCACATAGTCACCTTCGGGACTTCTTCTTGCTATATTCTCACATGTCTTGTATAGTGCTTCACCAGAATGAGTAACCTAAAAACAATAAAAAACATATGTAACCATTGAAAACATTTTCACTTATACATATGAAGTATAAAGACATCTATTATACTCTTACTGTTCCTTTGGCCAGACAAATACAAAAGGCCCAGCAAGCAGCCAGCAGCAAAATTGAATTGAGACACAAGCAACATTTCTTCAGGCTCCATGGGACTAAATATTCTGCAAACTCTTAAATAATATTTACAATTGTCTCCTTACATTACTAACATGAATGTGGCGATTTTATAGGATTTTAACCAAATCCTTGTTTTTAAGGTAGCATTTGGATTCCAGACTTTAGTGTAATTACCGCACTGTCTCTGCTGTCATATCTGGTAGTTAGCATGACTGATTACCTGTGAATCTGAGTTCTAATGATGCATTTCCTCCAGCCCTCTTCTATGTTAGCATTTTCTAGAATAAATAAAAAACCTTGGAACGTACCAGAGAATAAATGAAACAATTTAGCTGCAAGCAACAGTATTTGCTAATTTCGAGCCTAAAGACGCATACACTGGCATTAGACCTCATAAATTATGGGTATCCGTAGAGGCCAAATTCAATCCGAGACCATTTAGAAGTTTAGGCTTTACACACTCCAGTCTCAGCACTGCTGAACATTCTGTCTCCCTCACTGAAAATTCCCTCTATCTAGATTTCTGGCTGGTGAAAGGATTTTAGAACGGATACCTGGTTGCAAGAGCGTGCATTTCAATAACCCTCGTAATAAGGGTGTCCAATAAAAATACTATACTTCCTTCTTTGAAACGCATTACTTAAGTGGGGATGACTGTATTTCATCAGGGAGACAGCTTGGTGAAAAATTAAAAGCAACAGCTCAATTTCCCTTCAAACACTTTAAACCTATGACATATCCTTGCTAATGTTTTTGAATTTTTATTCTCTCTTTTAACCACCTGCTCATTTTTTTTTCTCACTGACAGTATCCCAGGCAATGGTACAATGGTAAAACTGTGTGGGTTTCCCTCTGGAACAAGGAAAGATGAAAAAAATACTGTGCTGTCTTGCATACATCCTCTCCAGAGGCCTATTTCTTGGAGTCTAAAAGGAAAAAAAAAAAGAATGAAATCTCAAGGCCTGCATGTCTGTGTAAGATGTACGTAGCCGAGAGCAGCTCGCTTATTTTTTTCTTTTAAACGGTGAAATTTGTGATCCTTCGGGGACAGATAACACTACCTTTTCCAGAAGGCCCAATCACTCTGGACAAGCTACAATCACACAACACGACATTAAATTACCTGCCCTTCCTGCGCTTTCGCTACTCTCCGAAGGTTTGTTGTACATAATAGATGCCAGGATTTTGCCGGGCAGACAATGAAGCTTTATCTGCTGGGTTCTGAGGTTGATGTTTTCTGGAGAAGGAAATTATTAGACAATGTTTTCGCAGTGAAAAGCCAGAACCCGGAACAATACTATGTCATTCTATATCAGTGTATGAAATAAATTTGCGGTGTAGGGTTGAAAAAAAAAATTGTGGTAATTTTGTACAAGGGGAAGACATGACGTGTGGAAAAATTATGATTTACATTGCGCTTCCGTTCTAATGTTCCTGCACTTAAAATGTTTATTGGTTTGGGGGAAACTTGATCTGTTCATTTCACAGCCCCCTCTGCTCCACAGAATCCTGCCTTTGGCTCAGTATTCTTTACATGGTAGGTGTATTTTTGTGATTGAACTTGAATCTAACATTGTGCCGAGGAACATAAAGCAAATTTATAGCCCATAGAAAAATGACTTCAAAAGTCATCTCACATCTCCAGACGTTGTTTTACAGGACAGGGTCATCTATCTACATCACTACAGAATATATGGCAGGGTACTGCTAGGTTTCAGTAGCATTTATGGGCATCACTTAATATTCACAGCTTACAACAATATTTTTCTGTGTCCTCAAAATATCATATATAGAAAAGCAGTGACTGATGAAGAAGGTGTCCGCATTGAGGCTAGAGATACTTCTGTATTGTATATGGTATAGTTTAAACCAAAGCGAGAAAACCTTCACACAAAAGGGACCACCAAATATATATAAAAAGTACAAACTTTATTGAATATATATAAAAAGAATAAAACAGGGCAGTAGTCACCAGTGCAACAGCAAAGGTGGGACTAACTCGGGGGCAACTATAATATAAGCAGCGTACATAAGAATAAACAAGAAAAAAACACCAAAATAATAGTGATACAAACAATAAATATATAAATATATACCAAATAACTGTGCATATAACACATGTAAAAATATGTGTAAAGTAGATGAAATGCTGGTAAGTAATTTCAAGTCATATAGGTACAAGTGAAGTGCACTAAACCATTAGGATGTGCGCCATAAATGCATAATAATAAATAACGGTATAGTTACCATGTACGAGCACCCGAGGACCCACCACACCCGACGCGCGTTTCGCAATGCTTGGTTTTTTCTCATTGGTTCCTTCATGGTCCAGTTTGGGATATTATTTGGTGTTTCTTATGGTATAGTTTAGTCAATGCAATCTGACACGAGGACAATTTTCTTTAGCTACTCAATGTGGTGTTGAGGTAGGACACATAATATCTAGAACGTCCAGGTAAAAATACCTGCTAGTTTCTCCAGGTAGAGGAGGCAAATTAGGTCATCATATAGAAACATAATTGTCTATTAAAGATTGTGAAAAAGTAATGACATTCAATTGAGAAGTTCTGTTTCAAGTACACTATTTCAGGAGTTTTAGGAGTTATTTTATATTTTTTGGAAATAGTTTGGGGATTTGTGGAATTTTCTGTGCTGTTGAAGATTTGAATATTTGAATAAATCCAATACCAAAATATAAAATCATTATATTATCTCTTGGTACCAGATGTCTTCAAATCTTCAGCAACTCAGAAAAACTCCACAAATCCTCTAAACTGTATCTCTAACTGGTCTGACGACCCATAGATCTGCAGCAGCTGACTACTGTTTTCAAAGTGAATTCCCTATTGTATCAGGATAGTATATTCTCGTTTTAATACAAATCAATTGTGCTGGATAAGACCCTATTTCTAGTATTTTCTCTCCGTTATCTCCACTATATATTTTTTGAAAAACTATTTTTTGCTTTCACTGTACTGATATGACAAAAAAAATTCCAAAAATGCTGGCGATTGGCAGCCACTGTCCACTGCTCCAAATGCCCTGGTCTTTCTTGCTAATGCTGGGCTGTGAAGTGTACGACTCATCCACAGTGACAGGCCATACCCACATGGGTGAATCATGGTATCTCTTGTAGATACAGTTAAAAAAGCACTCCCATTAAAGTTTTTATCCTCTTAATATATTGCAATCATCATATATAGCACTGTGCACTCACAATTGCTCATTTTGCCTTTTTACCCAGCTAATTATTCTCTTTTCCATTAAGTCTATGAAATCACATGATTAAAAACAGACTAGCTGAATCCTTCACAGCTCTATGGAGAAACAGGAAGTCTCTTTTTCCCAGCATTAGTCATCATTAGAACTACAATTCCACCTTGCTGAAAAGTCTCTGGTAAGCCCAGCTCCACCCCCTCTTCAACTCCTAACCCAGCTGCTCCGCTCCTCCCCTGCCAGGGACTTTGCATTGATATAGAATTGAACAAACTTATAAGGAATTAACCCCTTCATGACCCAGCCTATTTTGACCTTAAAGACCTTGCCGTTTTTTGCAATTCTGACCAGTGTCCCTTTATGAGGTAATAACTCAGGAACGCTTCAACGGATCCTAGCGGTTCTGAGATTGTTTTTTCGTGACATATTGGGCTTCATGTTAGTGGTAAATTTAGGTCAATAAATTCTGCGTTTATTTGTGATAAAAACGGAAATTTGGCGAAAATTTTGAAAATTTCGCAATTTTCACATTTTGAATTTTTATTCTGTTAAACCAGAGAGATATGTGACACAAAATAGTTAATAAATAACATTTCCCACATGTTTACTTTACATCAGCACAATTTTGGAAACAACATTTTTTTTTGTTAGGAAGTTATAAGGGTTAAAATTTGACTAGCGATTTCTCATTTTTACAACGAAATTTACAAAACCATTTTTTTTAGGGACCACCTCACATTTGAAGTCAGTTTGAGGGGTCAATATGGCTGAAAATACCCAAAAGTGACACCATTCTAAAAACTGCACCCCTCAAGGTACTCAAAACCACATTCAAGAAGTTTATTAACCCTTCAGGTGCTTCACAGCAGCAGAAGCAACATGGAAGGAAAAAATGAACATTTAACTTTTTAGTCACAAAAATTATGTTTTAGCAATAATTTTTTTATTTTCTCAATGGAAAAAGGAGAAACTGAACCACGAAAATTGTTGTCCAATTTGTCCTGAGTACGCTGATACCTCATATGTGGGGGTAAACCACTGTTTGGGCGCACGGCAGGGCTTGGAAGGGAAGGAGCGCCATTTGACTTTTTGAATCAAATATTGGCTCCACTCTTTAGCGGACACCATGTCACGTTTGGAGAGCCCCCGTGTGCCTAAAAATTGGAGCTCCCCCACAAGTGACCCCATTTTGGAAACTAGACGCCCCAAGGAACTTATGTAGATGCATAGTGAGCACTTTGAACCCCCAGGTGCTTCACAAATTGATCCGTAAAAATGAAAAAGTACTTTTTTTTTCACAAAAAAATTCTTTTCGCCTCAATTTTTTCATTTTCACATGGGCAGTAGGATAAAATGGATCATAAAATTTGTTGGGCAATTTCTCCCGAGTACGCCGATACCTCATATGTGGGGGTAAACCACTGTTTGGGCACTCGGCAGAGCTCGGAATGGAAGGCGCGCCATTTGACTTTTTGAATGGAAAATTAGCTCCAATTGTTAGCGGACACCATGTCGCGTTTGGAGAGCCCCTGTGTGCCTAAACATTGGAGCTCCCCCACAAGTGACCCCATTTTGGAAACTAGACCCCCCCAAGGAACTTATCTAGATGCATATTGAGCACTTTAAACCCCCAGGTGCTTCACAGAAGTTTATAACGCAGAGCCATGAAAATAAAAAATAATTTTTCTTTCCTCAAAAATGATTTTTTAGCCTGGAATTTCCTATTTTTCCAAGGATAATAGGAGAAACTGGACGCCAAATATTGTTGTCCAGTTTGTCCTGAGTACGCTGATACCCCATATGTGGGGGTAAACCACTGTTTGGGTGCACGGCAGGGCTCGGAAGGGATGGCACGCCATTTGGCTTTTTAAATGGAAAATTAGCTCCAATCATTAGCGGACACCATGTCACGTTTGGAGAGCCCCTGTGTGCCTAAACATTGGAGATCCCCCAGAAATGACCCCATTTTGGAAACTAGACCCCCAAAGGAACTAATCTAGATGTGTGGTGAGGACTTTGAACCCCCAAGTGCTTCACAGAAGTTTATAACGCAGAGCCATGAAAATAAAAAAAAAAAATTATTTTCTCAAAAATGATCTTTTAGCCTGCAATTTTTTATTTTCCCAAGGATAACAGGAGAAATGTGACCCCAAAAGTTGTTGTCCAGTTTCTCCTGAGTACGCTGATACCCCATGTGTGGGGGTAAACCACTGTTTGGGCACATGCCGAGGCTCGGAAGTGAAGTAGTGACGTTTTGAAATGCAGACTTTGATGGAATGCTCTGTGGGCGTCACGTTGCGTTTGCAGAGCCCCTGATGTGGCTTAACAGTAGAAACCCCCCACAAGTGACCCCATTTTGGAAACTATACCCCGAAAGGAACTTATCTAGATGTGTGGTGAGCACTTTGAACCCACAAGTGCTTCATAGAAGTTTATAATGCAGAGCCGTGAAAATAATAAATACGTTTTCGTTCCTCAAAAATAATTATTTAGCCCAGAATGTTTTAATTTTCCCAAGGGTAACAAGAGAAATTTGACTCCAATATTTGTTGTCCAGTTTCTCCTGAGTACGGTGATACCCCATATGTGGGGGTAAACTACTGTTTGGGCACATGCCGGGGCTTGGAATTGAAGTAGTGACGTTTTGAAATGCAGACTTTGATGGAATGCTCTGCGGGCGTCACGTTGCGTTTGCAGAGCCCCTGATGTGCCTAAACAGTAGAAACCCCCCACAAGTGACCCCATTTTGGAAACTAGACCCCGAAAGGAACTTATCTAGATGTGTGGTGAGCACTTTGAACCCCCAAGTGCTTCATAGAAGTTTATAATGCAGAGCCGTGAAAATAATAAATACGTTTTCTTTCCTCAAAAATAATTATTTAGCCCAGAATTTTTTATTTTCCCAAGGGTTACAGGAGAAATTGGACCCCAAGAGTTGTTGTCCAGTTTCTCCTGAGTACTCTGATACCCCATGTGTGGGGGTAAACCACTGTTTGGGCACACGTCGGGGCTCAGAAGGGAAGTAGTGACTTTTGAAATGCAGACTTTGATGGAATGGTCTGCGGGCGTCACATTGCGTTTGCAGTGCCCCTGGTGTGCCTAAACAGTAGAAACCCCCCACAAGTGACCCCATTTTGGAAACTAGACCCCCCAAGGAACTTATCTAGATGTAAGGTGAGCACTTTGAACCCCCAAGTGCTTCACAGACGTTTACAACGCAGAGCCGTGAAAATAAAAAATCATTTTTCTTTCCTCAAAAATGATGTTTTAGCAAGCAATTTTTTATTTTCTCAAGGGTAACAGGAGAAATTGGACCCCAGTAATTGTTGCGCAGTTTATCCTGAGTATGCTGGTACCCCATATGTGGGGGTAAACCACTGTTTGGGCACACGTCAGGGCTCGGAAGTGAGGGAGCACCACTTGACTTTTTGAATACGAGATTGGCTGGAATCAATGGTGGCGCCATGTTGCGTTTGGAGACCCCTGATGTGCCTAAACAGTGGTAACCCCTCAATTCTACCTCCAACACTAACCCCAACACACCCCTAACCCTAATCCCAACTGTAGCCATAACCCTAATGACAACCCTAACCACAACCCTAATTCCAACCCTAACCCTAAGGCTATGTGCCCACGTTGCGGATTCGTGTGAGATATTTCCGCACCATTTTTGAAAAATCCGCGGGTAAAAGACACTGCGTTTTACCTGCGGATTTACCGCGGATTTCCAGCATTTTTTGTGCGGATTTCACCTGTGGATTCCTATTGAGGAACAGGTGTAAAATGCTGCGGAATCCGCACAAAGAATTGACATGCTGCGGAAAATACAACGCAGCGTTTCCGCGCGATATTTTCCGCACCATGGGCACAGCGGATTTGGTTTTTCATATGTTTACATGGTACTGTAAACCTGATGGACCACTGCTGCAAATCCGCAGCGGCCAATCCGCAGCCAAATCCGCACCGTGTGCACATAGCCTAATTCTAAAGGTATGTGCACACGCTGCGGAAAATGCTGCGGATCCGCAGCAGTTTCCCATGAGTTTACAGTTCAATGTAAACCTACGGGAAACAAAAATCGCTGTACACATGCTGCGGAAAAACTGCACGGAAACGCAGCGGTTTACATTCTGCAGCATGTCACTTCTTTGTGCGGATTCCGCAGCGGTTTTACAACTGCTCCAATAGAAAATCGCAATTGTAAAACCGCAGTGAAATGCGCAGAAAAAAACGTGGTAAATCCGCCATAAATCCGCAGCGGTTTAGCACTGTGGATTTATCAAATCCGCAGCGGAAAAATCCGCAGAGGACCAGAATACGTGTGCACATACCGAAACCCTAACCCTAGCCCTAACCCTACCCCTAACCCTACCCCTACCCCTAACCCTACCCCTAACCCTACCCCTAACCCTAACCCTAACCCTACCCCTAACCCTACCCCTAACCCTAACCCTACCCCTAACCCTACCCCTAACCCTAGCCCTAACCCTAGCCCTAACCCTAACCCTACCCCTAACCCTAACCCTACCCCTAACTCTACCCCTAACCCTACCCCTAACCCTATTCTAACATTAGTGGAAAAAAAAATTTTCTTTATTTTTTTATTGTCCCTACCTATGGGGGTGACAAAGGGGGGGGGGTCATTTATTATTTTTTTTATTTTGATCACTGAGATATAATCTATCTCAGTGATCAAAATGCACTTTGGAACGAATCTGCCGGCCGGCAGATTCGGCGGGCGCACTGCGTATGCGCCCGCCATTTTGGAAGATGGCGGCGCCCAGGGAGAAGACGGACGGGACCCCGGCAGGATCGGTAAGTATGATGGGGTGGGGGGGACCACGGGGGGGGGATCGGAGCACGGGGGGGGGAATCGGAGCGCGGCAGGCGTGGAACGGAGCACGGGGGCGTGGAACGGAGCACGGGGGGTGGAACGGAGCACGGGGGGGCTGGAACGGAGCACGGGGGGGTGGATCGGAGTGCAGGGGGGGTGATTGGAGCACGGGGGGTGATTGGAGCACGGGGGGAGCGGACAAGAGCACGGGGGGGAGCGGAGCACTGGACGGAGGGGAGCCGGAGCAGTGTACCGGCCAGATCGGGGGGCTGGGGGGGCGATCGGAGGGGTGGGGTGGGGGCACATTAGTATTTCCAGCCATGGCCGATGATATTGCAGCATCGGCCATGGCTGGATTGTAATATTTCACCAGTTATAATAGGTGAAATATTACAAATCGCTCTGATTGGCAGTTTCACTTTCAACAGCCAATCAGAGCGATCGTAGCCACGAGGGGGTGAAGCCACCCCCCCTGGGCTAAACTACCACTCCCCCTGTCCCTGCAGATCGGGTGAAATGGGAGTTAACCCTTTCACCGGATCTGCAGGGACGCGATCTTTCCATGACGCCACATAGGCGTCATGGGTTGGATTGGCACCGACTTTCATGACGCCTACGTGGCGTCATGGGTCGGGAAGGGGTTAAGATTGTGAGCCCTATCGGGGACAGCGATGATAATGTGTGCAAAAGTGTAAAGCGCTGTGGAATAAGTTGGCGCTATATAAATAAAGAGATTATTATTAAGTTCTAATGATGACTCAAGTGGAAAAAAGAGACTTCCTGCATCTACATAGAGCTTTTAAGGATTCAGCTATACTCTTTGTAATCATATGATGTCATAGACGTAATGAAAAAGAAGCAGAGGAATTGGATTAAAAATCCCAGATTTATATACATTGAAGATGATGACACATCTCAGGAATTTAGAGACACATGCAGCAAAGAGTAATAAAGCAAGATTCAGGAAAAGATTGTCATTTATAGCAAATAAAAAAAACATATTTATGACAATTGACAGGTTCACTATAACTGCAACCGATGAGCACAATACTGCCATTTCTTTGATATATTGTGTTTTTAATTTTTATGTGAAATTTTAATATGTAATTTGCATAGCCAGAAAATAATAATGGAAAGCAGAGAAAATAGATTTGATTTTCCAGGGTTACACATAGGGCATTTTGGAGAAACAATTGAGAAACATTTAAAAGCCCCTTAAACTACTGTAAATGAAATTGCTAATAAGAGAAGTCTCTTTATAGGAAAGACACATTCAACCGCTTGCTACATACTTTGACATGCTATATGTTAAACTCTTTGTAGGTATATGTATCCTTCAGCAGAGTAGGAAAAGTAGATTTTCCTTTTTGCACACAGAGCACACAAGGCACAAAGGGTCTGTTTGGATTATAGAGATCTGGGATGTCTGACTAGCACAAGAATTCTGCACCATTCTATAGAACTGCTTATGGGAATTTGTATTATGCTACTTGGGCCTCCAATTATAGTTATCCCAAACAAAATAGCCGGAAATAACCAAAAACTAAACCTGGAAACAAATAAAAAGCTGAAAGCAAAATCACATAAGTATCTACAGAGCCTGTTTTAAATTTTTGGAAAATGCCGTCAATGGTTTTGACCACATTTTTCCCCTTCCATGTAGTATGAATTATATTGACAATATGATATGGAGGCAATAGTCATATGATGAAGTAATCTGAAAATAATATTAACATCGTGACATAGTATAGTATGTAGGAACATCTACTACTGAAGCAACAAAAGGAAAGTAATGTATCCCATATGCAACTTGTAGACATGTACAGCTGATATATGGCAAGTCAGATTTACTATGATAGATTATATGCACAAGAATCTTAGTAGATGAGATACCGATAAGAACAACTGATCTGTGAGCCCCAAGGGTAACATGAATTGTGTGGATATTGCCCCTCTAGTAGTTAAGAAGGAAATAAATATATATAGGGTTTTTATCATTTATCAGAGAGCATTATTATGATTAGTAAAATCTTTTATAGGAACTGAAAATTGTAGTTATAAGATTGATGTTAATGCAAGGTTTGGCTGTTGTGTGGAGAGTTGACTCTATCACATCATAAGGTCAAGTTAGCTCAGCTCTAATTATGTTAAGAAAAATGCCAACACTAGAAACACTTATTCTAAAAATATGTATATATATATATATATATATATATATATATATATATATATATATTATATAATTTGCACAAATCTACTTTGGTCGATTAAACATCAAGATTAAGTAAAGAGCTATCTCTCTCAAATTCCGTTATAAATAAGCATACTTTTATATCGATCAAGGGGCAGCATGGTGACACAGTGGTTAGCACAGCAGCCTTGCAGCACTGGAGTCCTGGGTTCAAACCCCACCAAGGACAACATCTGCAAAGACTTTGTATGTTCTCTCTTGTTTGTGTGGGTTTCCTCCCACATTTCAAAGACATACTGATAGGGAATTTAGATTGTGAGCCCCAACGGGGACAGCGATGATAATGTGTGCAAAACTGTAAAGCGCTGCGGAATAAGTTAGCGCTATATAAAAATAAAGATTATTATTATTATATCGATAGGGAAAGTGGGTACAGTCATTGTCAGTATACTTTGACACTGACTTTTGACCAAAGGTTTTTGACTCCTCTTGTGCTAGAGTCCTCAAAAATAGAAAAAAATAAAAATAGACTCTGCACACCTTTAGAATTAAAATAATGCACATGCGAACAATTATGCTGTGTGGCCAATATACAAACATGTACAATACGATGCATCAGCACACATACTGTACATGAACACATGAACTACAATATTGCTGCAAATGTTAAAAATGTAACATACTTATCATTTTTTGAATAAAGAGCACAAAAATCATCCAACCACATCAAGGTGTACCTTTTAATATGGATGGTGCCTAACCACTATTTGTCCTACCTCTGTATGTGCCTAGACAGCTTCATGTGAATGATAAAAGGTCACCTTCATGTGGTTTGATGGCTTTTGCGCTTTCAATCAAAAAAGTACCTTTCATTTTTTATGTTTGAAGCAATATTGGAGTACAAGTATTCTTTAGTCACAGTGAGCTGACGCATGTTTATATATTGGCCACATAGCGTATTTGTTTACCTGTACATTACTTTAATGCTAAAGGTTTGCAGACCTTTTTTCTGTAGTACAGTTTATGGGGTTGACCACCTCCAGGGCACAGCATTATTATCCAACTATCTTTCCCACACAAGGTTTTAATTGTGAGCTATGCCTTTTATCCTTTTCATTCCCCATTCACATGAAGTTGGTTTGGCCCTTGGAGAGGTAGGACATATAGTGGTTAGGGACCATTCATATTAAAAGATACACCTTGTCATGGTTGGATGGCTATTACGCTCTTTTAGCAAAAACCGTTAACTAAGTACCTTGCGTTTTTAATGATTGCAGCAATATTGGCGTTCATGTATTCATTAGTCGGAGTGTGCTGATGCATGGTGTGTGTATAAGCCCAACAATGAGAAAAATCACAAGACAAATTTTGAATTCTCCCTCAGGGTCATCTCAGGACAAATGAAGCACTACATTTAAATTAATAGAATCCAGGAAGTCAAATGGCTATATGTTAAAATGCCCTAAAAGCATATTTAAAAATAGGTTTTCTAAACCATTCAAGAACCTCTCAATCTGCATGGCCAGCTGTATCAAAAATCTCAAGAATACCTATATGCAAATTGCCTCTTCAGAGAAAAAGAGCACTTGAACTCTATAGCGCCACCTGTTGGAAGTAGCGATCCTACAAGTCACAGTCAACTCTTTAACGAGTCGTGCAATATGACTTAGGATAAAAGCCAAATCAGTTACTCAATTCACAGACACGGTGTTTCGGGCTGTTGGCCCTCGTCAGTGCGAAGCATGAGAACTTATTTGGCTAGGTGAGAGGTTCTGGACTGAGGGCTAAGGGGTAAGTTTTCTTCTTGTGGAGAGTGACATACCAGCTCTGGTATAGAAGAATACCTAAGAATCCATTCAGACTAAAACATCTGTAGGATACTCTAATAAAGGTGGCCTCGGGGGGCAATCAAACTGATAAAATACTCATTAAAACTGAAGAATAAACTCAGCCAAAAGGAAGAATGGTCAAAGAAACGAGAGCTGAAACACATACAGTCTGTGCAAAAGTTTTAGGTCGGTGTGGTAAAAAATGCAGCACAGTAAGAATGCTTTAAAAAATAGACATGTTATAAGTTTATTTTTTTCATTTAATAAAATGTAAAGTCAATGAACAAAAGAGAAATCTAAATCAAATCAATACTTGTTGTGAATACCCTTTACCTTCAAAACAGCATCAAAGCATCAATTCTTCTAAGTGTACAAACAACTCAGCAGCAAGGTTGCTCCAAACATCTTGGAGAACTAACTACAGACCTTCTGTGGATTTAGGCTTAAAAAAGTCCTTTCCTTCTGTATCTTAACCCCTTAGTGACAGAGCCAATTTGGTACTTAATGACCAGGCCAATTTTTGCAATTCTGACCACTGTCACTTTATGAGGTTATAACTCTGGAACGCTTCAACGGATCCCGCTGATTCTGAGATTGTTTTTTCGTGACATATTGTACTTCATGTTAGTGGTAACATTTCTTCGATATTACTTGCGATTATTTATGAAAAAAACGGAAATATGGCGAAAATTTTTAAAATTTTGCAATTTTCAAACTTTGTATTTTTATGCCCTTAAATCAGAGAGATATGTCACGAAAAATAGTTAATAAATAACATTTCCCACATGTCTACTTTACATCAGCACAATTTTGGAAACAAAATTTTTTTTTGTTAGGGAGTTATAAGGATTAAAAGTTGACCAGCAATTTCTCATTTTTACAACACCACTTTTTTTTAGGGACCACATCACATTTGAAGTCATTTTGAGGGGTCTATATGATAGAAAATAATGAAGTGTGACACCATTCTAAAAACTACACCCCTCAAGGTTCTCAAAACCACATTCAAGAAGTTTATTAACCCTTTACGTGCTTCACAGGAACTGAAACAATGTGGAAGGAAAAAATGAACATTTAACTTTTTTTTGCAAACATCTTAATTCAGAACCATTTTTTTTATTTTCACAAGTGTAAAAACAGAAATGTAACCATAAATTTTGTTATGCAATTTCTCCTGAATACGCCAATACCCCATATGTGGGGGTAAACCACTTTTTGGACGCACCGCAGAACTTGGAAGTGAAGGAGCGCCGTTTGACTTTTTCAATGCAGAATTGGCTGGAATTGAGATTGGACGCCATGTCGCGTTTGGAGAGCATCTGATGTGCCTAAACAGTGGAAACCCCCCACAAGTGACACCATTTTGGAAACTAGACCCCTTAAGGAACATATCTAGATGTGTGGTGAGCACTTTGAACCCCCATGTGCTTCACAGAAGTTTATAACGTAGAGCCGTGAAAAAAAAAATTGCATTTTTTCTACAAAAATGATATTTTTGCCCACAAATTTTTATTTTCACATGGGTAACAGGAGAAATTAGACCACAAAAGTTGTTGTGCAATTTCTCCTGAGTACGCTGATACCCAATATGTGGGGGTAAACCACTGTTTGGGCGCACCGCAGAGCTTGGAAGAGAAAGAGTGCCGTTTTACTTTTTCAATGTAGAATTGGCTGGAATTGAGATCGGACGCCATGTCGCGTTTGGAGAGCCCCTGATGTGCCTAAACAGTAGAAATCCCCCACAAGTGACCCCATTTTGGAAACTAGACCCCCCATGGAACTTATCTAGATGTGTGGTGAGAACCTTGAATGCCCAAGTGCTTCACAGAAGTTTATAATGCAGAGCCGTGAAAATAAAAAACATTTTTTTTTTCCACAAAAAAGATTTTTTAGCCCCCAAGTTTTTATTTTCACAAGGGTAACAAGAGAAATTGGACCCCAAAAGTTGTTGTCCAATTTGTCCTGAGTATGCTGGTACCCCATATGTGGGGGTAAACCACTGTTTGGGCGCACGGCAGAGCTCGGAAGGAAGGAGCGCCGTTTTGGAATGCAGACTTTGATAGAATGGTCTGCGGGTATTATGTTGCGTTTGCAGAGCCCCTGATGTACCTAACCAGTAGAAACCCTCCACAAGTGACCCCATTTTGGAAACTAGACCCCCCAAGGAACTTATCTAGATGTGTGGTGAGAACTTTGAATGCCCAAGTGCTTCACAGAAGTTTAGAATGCAGAGTCGTGAAAATAAAAAATATTTTTTTTTTACACAAAAAAGATATTGTAGCCCCCAAGTTTTTATTTTCACAAGGGTAACAGGAGAAATTGGACTGCAATAGTTGTTGTACAATTTATCCCGAGTACGCTGATGCGCCATATGTTGGGGTAAACCACTGTTTGGGCGCACGGCAGAGCTCGGAAGGGAAGGAGCGCCTTTTTGGAATGCAGACTTTGATAGAATGGTCTGTGGGCATTATGTTGCGATTGCAGAGCCCCTGATATACCTAAACTGTAGTAACCCCCCACAAGTGACCCCATTTTGGAAACTAGACCCCCCAAGGAACTTATATAGATGTGTGGTGAGAACTTTGAATGCCCAAGTGCTTCACAGAAGTTTAGAATGCAGAGTCGTGAAAATAAAAAATATTTTTTTTTTTTCACAAAAAAGATTTTGTAGCCCCCAAGTTTTTATTTTCACAAGGGTAACAAGAGAAATTGGACCCCAGAAGTTGTTATCCAATTTATCCCGAGTACGCTGATGCCCCATATGTGGGGGTAACCCACTGTTTGGGCGCACGGCAGAGCTCAGAAGGGAGGGAGCACCATTTGACTTTTTGAGCGCAAAATTGGCTGTCGTGTTTGGAGACCCCTTGATGTACCTAAACAGTGGAAACCCCCCAATTCTAGCTCCAACCCTAACCCCAACACACCCCTAACCCTAATCCCAACCTGATCCATAATCCTAATCACTAACCCTAACCATAATCACAACCCTTACCCCAAAACAACCCTAATGTCAACCCTAACCATAACCCTAATCAAAACCCTAAATCCAACACACCCCTAATCCTAATCTCAACCCTAACCTCAAACCTAACCCTAATCCCAATACACCCCTAATCACAACCCTAACCTTAACCCTAATCCCAAACCTAACCCTAATCCCAAGCGTAACCCTAATGCCAACCCTAACCCTAATACCAACCCTAATCCAAACCCTAACCCTAATCCCAGCTCTAACCCTAACTTTAGCCCCAACCCTAGCCCTAACTATAGCCCCAACCCTAACCCTAGCCCTAAGGCTACTTTCACACTTGCGTCATTTGGCATTCCGTCGCAATCCGTCGTTTTGGACAAGAAACGGATCCTGCAAATGTGCCCGCAGGATGCGTTTTTTGCCCATAAACTTGTATTGCCGACGGATCGTGACGGATGGCCACATGTCGCGTCCGTCGTGCACTGGATCAGTTGTGTTTTGGCGGAGCATCGGCACAAAAAAACGTTCAATGAAACGTTTTTTTTGTACGTCGCATCCGCCATTTCTGACCGCGCATGCGTGGCCGTAACTCTGCCCCCTCCTCCCCAGGACATAGATTGGGCAGCGGATGCGTTGAAAAACTACAGCTGCTGCCCACGTTGTGCACAATTTTCACAACGTGCGTCGGTATGTCGGGCCGACGCATTGCGACGGCCCCGTACCGACGTTAGTGTGAAAGAAGCCTAACCCTAAATTTAGCCCCAACCCTAACCCTTAATTTAGCCCCAACCCTAACCCTAAATTTAGCCCCAACCCTAGCCCTAACCCTAGCCCTAACCCTAACCCTACCCCTACCCCTACCCCTAACCCTACCCCTACCCCTAACCCTACCCCTACCCCTACCCCTAACCCTACCCCTAACCCTACCCCTACCCCTACCCCTAACCCTACCCCTAACCCTACCCCTAACCCTAACCCTAACCCTACCCCTAACCCTACCCCTACCCCTAACCCTAACCCTACCCCTAATTTTAGCCCCAACTGCTGTTCTCCTGCCGGCCGGCAGATGGAGACAGATGGCGGGCGCACTGGGCATGCGTCCGCCATGTTCTTCTGCCGGCGGCCAGGAGGAGCAGCAAGAGGATCCAGGGACCTAGGTGAGTATGCTAGGGTCCCCGAATCCCCCTATTTCTCTGTCCTCTGATGTGCGATCACATCAGAGGACAGAGAATTACACTTTACTTTTTTTTTTTTTTTTTTTTGCGGTCGCCGGTAAACAGTTAATTACCGGCGATCGCAAAACAGGGGTCGGTAATACCGACCCCGATCATGCTCTTTGGGGTCTCGGCTACCCCCGGCAGCCGAGACCCCAAAGATTCTCCCGGTGCCGGCCGGCGGGCGCACTGCGCATGCGCCCGCCATTTTGAAGATGGCGGCGCCCACCGGGAGACACGAGGAGCATCGGGGGAGCTAGGTGAGTATTGGGGGGCCACCTGGGACCCCTGTTCTCTGTCCTCCGATGTGCGATCACATCGGAGGACAGAGAAATTAAAAAGAGATCGCTTTTTTTTTTTTTTTTGCGATCGCCGGTAAACGGTTAATTACCGGCGATCGCAAATGCGGGGTGGGTTAAAAACCCCCCGAATCATGTTCTCTGGGGTCTCGGCTACCCTCGGCAGCCGAGACCCCAGAGAAAATCGGCCTCTGGGGGGCGCCGTTAAAAGGCGTATCGGCGGTCGCTAAGGGGTTAATGTAATCCCAAACAGAAGGGCCGGCTTCAGGTTTTTGTGGGCCCCGGGCGAAAGAGTCACAGTGGGCCCTTTAACATAATGTAAGGAGATGGACGGAACCTCGGGTACCTGCATGCCAGGTCTGGAACTAGAAAGGCTGCATCCTCTGTTCCCAGAGGGAAGCCTGAGTGGGGCGGACCTTCCCCTGCTGTCTGTGGGAGGCCTGAGCAAGTAGAACCTTCCTGGGGAAGGAGAAGGGTGGAGAGAGACAAAAAAAGGGCGCGCAGCTACAGAGGCATAAAAGGAAAAAGTGCGCAAAGCGTAGCAGTTTGGTGCCAGGGCAGCGCGTGGAGCGGTGAGTGGTGTGCTCTGCCTCCCCTTCCCTCAGAGAGTATCGGCACTGCAGCAGGCACATAGACAGGGCCTCGTCACCTGCAGAGTCAAGCGTGCCCAGCCGCAATCTGGAGAGAGGGACCGCTGCAGAGCCGTGCAGAGCAGAGGAGAACCATGCAGAGTCAAGCCAAATACACAGAACTGAGCAGTGCACACAGAGTAAAGCTGAGCCAGCCGTGTAGCAGCTGCAGAGAGAAGTGCTATGCCCTGAGAGCACTAGCAGCGTGCAAGCTAGTGCTAGTTGAATTCTCGAATTCTGCTGGGGACAAAAGTTACAGGATAGTACATCACATTACCTGTAACACGGAGGCCATTGTTTATTATGCTCAGTGTCCCTGCAACCGGATTTATATTGGCATGACCATAAGACCGTTTAAAGTCCGTGTTCAGGAGCACATCAGAGACATTAACAATTCGGTAAAGTGTCTTGAACCTGCCCTGTTAAAATCCATTCCTAGACACTTCCTCGAGGCCCATAATGGCAGTCCAAAAGGCCTCAATTTCCGTGGGATTGATCACGTCTACACAGGGATCAGGGGCGGTAATACCAAACAGAGACTCCTCCAAAGAGACACGTTGGATGGTCACGTTGAATACACTCTCACCATTCGGCCTCAACGAGGCCATCAGCTTCAAGCCTTTTCTGTAAATTTGAGCTTTATTTTAATATTGTTTTAGGTCTGGGGTTATTTTATTTTTATTATTTTTTTTTTTTGCTTTTGTGTTGCTTTCTTGTATTGTATTATTGTCTGTTTATGTTCTGGATTGATATTAATTTGTTTTATCTTATTTTGGTTTAGATATCACCTAACCCTTTTTTCCATCCTGCTCATTATTGGGAGGAATCTATGGAGGATGTCCTTACGCTTAACTTTTTTCGGATTTTTGTTCCGTTTCTACCCATGGGGATCAACAAACTGAGACTACTAAAAGAGCACCTATATCCATCTCCGCTGTAATTAATTGGATTCTGTCGTGATAGATCACAGTTGACATCGCAACGGAAGTAATTTCCAGAAATAATACGCATATATGCCTGTTGTTTATGTACACATGGAGTTTATCATGTTATGTTTCATTGTTCTCCGCTTTTAGATAGATAGCCGCAGGATTTATCTACAGCGGTAGCAGGCTGATTGACACGCTCAGTGTAATTTTATTATTAAATTTTCACTCTTTTTGTATTCTCGCTGCAGCTGGTATGTGGGATTCTGCATATGTGGGCCTATGTCCAGACTAAGACTTAATTGAGACCCTGAATAAGGACATATCTCTTTGATATGAGCCGTACTATTCATTATTATTTCATATCATTATCCTAATCTTCAATAAATCATGAATCATATCTTATGTCCGTTATAACTATTTGGTCACCTTTTGAATGACTATTGCCCTATGCACAGACCCTCATGAGCAGCCCACACTTGCTGTTACGTGCTAGACACTTTGTCTTTCTTCTTCTTATTGTGACGCTCTACGCATGCGTTAATTAATTCTTTTGCAGCGCCGTTGTCAATTGGTTATACCATCCCATGGGTAGGCGTGATTCCTGACCTGCCCCCGCCTACGTACTGTCACATGCGGCCGACTTTGTCTGCCGTGCGGGATTACATCAGGCAGATCTAGCAGCGGATCAGATCACCGCTATAACCCAACCTCCCCATCACCGTGCACTTACCCGGCTTTCACTCCTACCTCCTAGCCGCTACTGGCCTGAGCGCACCTCAGGCATGCGCTGTGGTTCCCTGGATGGCGTTGTGGGTTGGCCGCATCGCCATGGGGATGGGCGGAGATGACGTTTGTCCTCCCGCCCATGTCTTGTGACGTGCGGCTTACCCAGCTGTCTGCGGGTAACTACATCATCCTGGGCTGTGCGCCGATTAGACCATTAGCCTCTCTATCTCCTACATATACCCCAGCCCTTTCTTTTAACGGCTACGCCTCCTGACGAAGCCATTCAGGTGGAACGCGCGTCGAGGCTCCCCTCTCTGCCTGCAGCACCCTGTCACTCACTGCAACCATGTCTCAAAGTAACGGCACATTATTCTTAGTTCACATACTACATTTGTAACCACGCTGCCTTGACTTTGATATATATCCCCTGTTACTCACCATATTTAGGGGCTTATTACAGGGGTGTACCCACTTTTACATCCTGTGCACACTTAGGAGTACTACCCCAGTGCATTATTTAGCATTCATTGGTCTGCAGTCAGAGTAGGGCGCTCAAATTTCCCTCATGTTATCATTAGCATTGTTTTTTGCCATCTATTACATGTAATCTTTTAGATGCTCCTCTCTACAACCTGTTTTGTCTATGTATTGTTATATCCTATAGTATTTTTTGTACATTTGATACTTTATTAAATTTATGTTGGCATATACTTCTTTTCTACCTCTATCTTTCATGCACAGACCCTTGGTGTATGACCTTCCCTAACACGATCCTTTGGATCTAGGGATTATCTGAGTGTCCGGTGCGATTTTTTAGGTTTATATAGTGCTAGTTGTCGCCCGCTGCCAACAGCGGGAACCAAAGAGAGAAAGTAATGTGTAGTGTGAATCCAGTTACTGCCAGAAAGCCAGGCACAGAACGCTCCATGTCCGTGCGTACTACACATGCCCCATAAGAGTGACCAGGAACAGTACAGACCTACGCACCCTGACTGGGCCATTAAACACCTACCAAGCCACGCTGGACTCATACCAGACCGTGACCTCTGTCACCGTCAGCCACTTTGGGCCAGAGACAGGAGAGTAGTACAGGAGACACATCAGGCTAAGACAGTACCAGGACCCGTAACCTTGGAGGCATCTACTATATATAGACTAGAGGCAGTGGAAGGTACCAGAGATCGACCACTGTCACCAGAAGACGGGGGTATTGTTGTTTGTTGAACCCCAGTAAGGAGGACACTGCGTCGGCTGTTGCTGGCACCATTGAGGTCGCAGCAGGAGCTACAGTATTGATTTCCTCATATGTTTGCTAATATTTGAACCGTTGTATTGTACTGTGCCTTTAATACTGTTTCCTTTAATATTGTTTAACTCTTTACCTTCCTGTGTGGAGTATTTTCCTTGTAAATAAACTTGTTAATGGAGCACCCCTGTGGGCAGTGGGGTACTCGGTACCGGGTCCTTCGGTTCTCGGGGGATGTCACGGTGGCTGACCCAGTCCGAGGGACATCCGTGTTAAAGGGGAAAGTGTTGTGAATTATGTGGCAGAGCTCCCTCCTGTGGTCACAAGTGGTACTTCGGCTGATTCTCTCTATGAGCTTCCGTTGGTGGAGGAGAGTGGTACTGCGGCTTCTGAGTTTCCTTCCTCAGGTGATGTGGTGAAGTCGTTAGGTGCTGCTCTATTTAACTCCACCTAGTGTTTTGATCCTGGCCTCCAGTCAATGTTCTAGTATTGGACTTGTTTCCTCCTGGATCGTTCCTGTGGCCTGCTGCTCTGCATAGCTAAGTTCCGCTTTTGTTATTTTGTTTGCTGTTTTTTCTGTCCAGCTTGCATATTTGGTTTTTCTTGCTTGCTGGAAGCTCTGGGACGCAGAGGGTGTACCTCCGTGCCGTTAGACGGTACGGAGGGTCTTTTTGCCCCCTTTGCGTGGTTGTTTGTAGGGTTTTGTGTTGACCGCAAAGTTACCTTTCCTATCCTCGCTCTGTTCAGAAAGTCGTGCCTCACTTCGCTAAATCTATTTCATCTCTACGTTTGTATCTTCATCTTACTCACAGTCATTATATGTGGGGGGCTGCCTTTTCCTTTGGGGTATTTCTCTGAGGCAAGGTAGGCTTATTTTCTATCTTCAGGCTAGCTAGTTTCTCAGGCTGTGCCGAGTTGCATAGGGAGCGTTAGGCGCAATCCACGGCTGCCTTTAGTGTTGTTGGAGAGGATTAGGGATTGCGGTCAGCAGAGTTCCCACGTCTCAGAGCTCGTCCTATGTTTTTGGGTTATTGTCAGATCACTGTATGTGCTCTGACTTCTATGTCCATTGTGGTACTGAATTACCTGGTCATAACAGTACTGGAGGCCCAAAGTACTAATGATTCTCAATAGAGGGAAAAAAGAAGTTCTGAGACCATTTTTTTTTCTCTGCACTGTGTTTTGCCTTTTTTTTCCCCTAGACATTTGGGTGGTTCAGTACACAGGTGTAGCGATGGACATTAGAAGTCTGTCTTCATGTGTGGATCAGCTCACGGCAAGAGTACAAAAGATTCAAGACACTATTGATCAGAAATCTATGTTAGAACCTAGAATACCTATTCCTGACTTGTTTTTTGGAGATAGAACTAAGTTTCTGAGTTTCAAAAATAATTGTAAACTATTTCTGGCTTTGAAACCTCGCTCCTCTGGTGACCCAGTTCAACAAGTCAGGATCATTATTTCTTTTTTACGTGGCGACCCTCAGGACTGGGAATTTTCTCTTGCGCCAGATCCTGCATTATGTAATATTGATGCGTTTTTCCTGGCGCTCGGATTGCTGTACGATGAACCTAATTCGGTGGATCAGGCAGAGAAGAATTTGCTGGCTTTGTGTCAGGGTCAGGATGAGATAAAGGTATATTGTCAGAAATTTAGAAAGTGGTCCGTACTCACTCAATGGAATGAAGGTGCGCTCGCAGCTATTTTCAGAAAGGGTCTCTCTGAAGCCCTTAATGATGTCATGGTGGGATTTCCTATGCCTGTTGGTCTGAATGAGTCTATGTCTTTGGCTATTCAGATCGGTCGACGCTTGCGTGAGTGTAAATCTGCGCACCATTTGGCGGTATTATCTGAGCATAGACCTGAGCCTATGCAGTGCGATAGGACTTTGACCAGAGTTGAACGGCAAGAACAAAGACGTCAGAATGGGCTTTGTTTCTACTGTGGTGATTCCACTCATGCTATCTCTGATTGTCCTAAGCGCACTAAGCGGTTCGCTAGGTCTGCCACCATTGGTACGGTACAGTCAAAATTTCTTTTGTCCGTTACCTTGATCTGCTCTTTGTCATCTTATTCTGTCATGGCATTTGTGGATTCAGGCGCTGCCCTGAATTTGATGGACTTGGAGTATGCTAGGCGTTGTGGGTTTTTTTTTGGAGCCCTTGCAGTGTCCTATTCCATTGAGAGGAATTGATGCTACGCCTTTGGCCAAGAATAAGCCTCAGTACTGGACCCAGCTGACCTTGTGCATGGCTCCTGCACATCAGGAGGTTATTCACTTTCTGGTGTTGCATAATCTGCATGATGTGGTCGTGTTGGGGTTGCCATGGCTACAAGTCCATAATCCAGTATTAGATTGGAAATCCATGTCTGTGTCCAGCTGTGGTTGTCAGGGGGTACATGGTGATGTCCCATTTCTGTCTATTTCGTCATCCACCCCTTCTGAGGTCCCAGAGTTCTTGTGTGATTACCGGGATGTGTTTGATGAGCCCAAGTCCGATACCCTACCTCCGCATAGGGATTGTGATTGTGCTATCGATTTGATTCCTGGTAGTAAATTCCCAAAAGGTCGACTGTTTAATTTATCTGTGCCTGAGCACGCCGCTATGCGGAGTTACGTGAAGGAGTCCTTGGAGAAGGGGCATATTCGCCCGTCATCGTCACCATTAGGAGCGGGGTTCTTTTTTGTGGCCAAGAAGGATGGTTCGCTGAGACCTTGTATAGATTACCGCCTTCTAAATAAGATCACGGTTAAATTTCAGTACCCCTTGCCGTTGTTATCTGATTTGTTTGCTCGGATTAAGGGGGCTAGTTGGTTCACCAAGATAGATCTTCGTGGTGCGTATAATCTTGTGCGTATTAAGCGAGGCGATGAATGGAAAACTGCATTTAATACGCCCGAGGGCCATTTTGAGTACCTAGTAATGCCATTCGGACTTGCCAATGCTCCATCAGTGTTTCAGTCCTTTATGCATGACATCTTCCGAGAGTACCTGGATAAATTCCTGATTGTATACTTGGATGATATTTTGATCTTCTCGGATGATTGGGAGTCTCATGTGAAGCAGGTCAGAACGGTGTTTCAGGTCCTGCGTGCTAATTCTTTGTTTGTGAAGGGATCAAAGTGTCTCTTTGGTGTGCAGAAGGTTTCATTTTTGGGGTTCATTTTTTCCCCCTCTACTATCGAGATGGACCCTGTTAAGGTCCAAGCCATCCATGATTGGACTCAGCCGACATCTCTGAAAAGTCTGCAAAAGTTCCTGGGCTTTGCTAATTTTTATCGTCGCTTCATCTGCAATTTTTCTAGTATTGCTAAACCATTGACCGATTTGACCAAGAAGGGTGCTGATGTGGTCAATTGGTCTTCTGCTGCTGTGGAAGCTTTTCAAGAGTTGAAGCGTCGTTTTTCTTCTGCCCCTGTGTTGTGTCAACCAGATGTTTCGCTTCCATTCCAGGTCGAGGTTGATGCTTCTGAGATTGGAGCGGGGGCTGTTTTGTCGCAGAAAAGTTCTGATTGCTCGGTGATGAAACAATGCGCCTTCTTTTCCAGAAAGTTTTCGCCTGCTGAGCGAAATTATGATGTTGGTAATCGAGAGTTGCTGGCCATGAAGTGGGCATTCGAGGAGTGGCGTCATTGGCTTGAAGGAGCTAAGCATCGCGTGGTGGTCTTGACTTATCACAAGAACTTGACTTATCTCGAGTCTGCCAAGCGGTTGAATCCTAGACAGGCTCGTTGGTCGCTGTTTTTTGCCCGTTTTGACTTTGTGGTTTCGTACCTTCCGGGCTCTAAAAATGTGAAGGCGAATGCCCTGTCTAGGAGTTTTGTGCCCGACTCTCCGGGTTTATCTGAGCCGGCGGGTATTCTCAAAGAGGGAGTAATTGTGTCTGCCATCTCCCCTGATTTGCGGCGGGTGCTGCAAAAATTTCAGGCTAATAAACCTGATCGTTGCCCAGCGGAGAAACTGTTTGTCCCTGATAGGTGGACGAATAAAGTTATCTCTGAGGTTCATTGTTCGGTGTTGGCTGGTCATCCTGGAATCTTTGGTACCAGAGAGTTAGTGGCTAGATCCTTTTGGTGGCCATCTCTGTCGCGGGATGTTCGTTCTTTTGTGCAGTCCTGTGGGATTTGTGCTCGGGCTAAGCCCTGCTGTTCTCGTGCCAGTGGGTTGCTTTTGCCCTTGCCGGTCCCGAAGAGGCCTTGGACACATATCTCTATGGATTTTATTTCAGATCTTCCCGTCTCTCAAAAAATGTCAGTCATTTGGGTGGTTTGTGATCGCTTCTCTAAGATGGTCCATTTGGTACCCTTGTCTAAATTACCTTCCTCCTCTGATTTGGTGCCATTGTTCTTCCAGCATGTGGTTCGTTTACATGGCATTCCAGAGAATATCGTTTCTGACAGAGGTTCCCAGTTTGTTTCGAGGTTTTGGCGAGCCTTTTGTGCAAGGATGGGCATTGACTTGTCTTTTTCCTCGGCTTTCTATCCTCAGACTAATGGCCAGACCGAACGAACCAATCAGAACTTGGAAACATATCTGAGATGCTTTGTTTCTGCTGATCAGGATGACTGGGTGTCCTTTTTGCCTTTGGCTGAGTTCGCCCTTAATAATCGGGCCAGCTCGGCTACCTTGGTTTCGCCGTTTTTCTGCAACTCTGGGTTCCATCCTCGTTTCTCTTCAGGGCAGGTTGAGTCTTTGGACTGTCCTGGTGTGGATACTGTGGTGGACAGGTTGCAGCAGATTTGGACTCATGTAGTGGACAATTTGACCTTGTCCCAGGAGAAGGCTCAACGTTTCGCTAATCGCAGACGCTGTGTGGGTCCCCGACTTCGTGTTGGGGATTTGGTTTGGTTGTCTTCTCGTCATATTCCTATGAAGGTTTCCTCTCCTAAGTTTAAACCTCGTTTCATTGGTCCGTATAGGATTTCTGAGGTTCTTAATCCTGTGTCTTTTCGTTTGACCCTTCCAGATTCTTTTTCCATCCATAACGTATTCCATAGGTCATTGTTGCGGAGATACGTGGCACCTATGGTTCCATCTGTTGATCCTCCTGCCCCGGTTTTGGTGGAGGGGGAGTTGGAGTATATTGTGGAGAAGATTTTGGATTCTCGTGTTTCAAGACGGAAACTCCAGTATCTGGTTAAGTGGAAGGGTTATGCTCAGGAAGATAATTCCTGGGTCTTTGCCTCTGATGTCCATGCTCCCGATCTTGTTCGTGCCTTTCATATGGCTCATCCTGGTCGTCCTGGGGGCTCTGGTGAGGGTTTGGTGACCCCTCCTCAAGGGGGGGGTACTGTTGTGAATTCTGTGGCAGAACTCCCTCCTGTGGTCACAAGTGGTACTTCGGCTGATTCTCTCTATGAGCTTCCGTTGGTGGAGGAGTGTGGTACTGCGGCTTCTGAGTTTCCTTCCTCAGGTGATGTGGTGAAGTCTTTAGGTGCTGCTCTATTTAACTCCACCTAGTGCTTTGATCCTGGCCTCCAGTCAATGTTCTAGTATTGGACCTGTTTCCTCCTGGATCGTTCCTGTGGCCTGCTGCTCTGCATAGCTAAGTTCCGCTTTTGTTATTTTGTTTGCTGTTTTTTCTGTCCAGCTTGCATATTTGGTTTTTCTTGCTTGCTGGAAGCTCTGGGACGCAGAGGGTGTACCTCCGTGCCGTTAGACGGTACGGAGGGTCTTTTTGCCCCCTTTGCGTGGTTGTTTGTAGGGTTTTGTGTTAACCGCAAAGTTACCTTTCCTATCCTCGCTCTGTTCAGAAAGTCGGGCCTCACTTTGCTAAATCTATTTCATCTCTACGTTTGTCTCTTCATCTTACTCACAGTCATTATATGTGGGGGCTGCCTTTTCCTTTGGGGTATTTCTCTGAGGCAAGGTAGGCTTATTTTCTATCTTCAGGCTAGCTAGTTTCTCAGGCTGTGCCGAGTTGCATAGGGAGCGTTAGGCGCAATCCACGGCTGCCTTTAGTGTTGTTGGAGAGGATTAGGGATTGCGGTCAGCAGAGTCTCAGAGCTCGTTCTATGTTTTTGGGTTATTGTCAGATCACTGTATGTGCTCTGACTTCTATGTCCATTGTGGTACTGAATTACCTGGTCATAACAGGAAAGGTCTTTAAAGGGGAAATGTTCATGACACCACCTGTGGTATTTGGTCAGGGTGACCGATGCTGCTTTTAGGGGTCCGCTGGAGTGATGTTATGGAAGCTAGATGGTATACCTTCCCACAGGTGAAGTGTGTCCCCAGGGCTTCCCAGTGTGTAGATGGTGGATGGTGTGAGGCACAGTGAAGAACGAGGACACAAGGTTGCAGTCTCTTTACCTTTTACTGAAGGCTTTAGCATCCACAGTCCAGGGCACGGACCACAGGGCAGGCAGAGTCCAGCCGGTTTGGAGGCAGGTAGAAATCAGTAGCCTTCCTCTAGCGCTGTGTGTTGTAGTACCTTACTGCTAAGCCTCTCATAAGGTCCTCACAACTGTTGAAAATGTTACGGATGTTATGTCTCTCTCTGTCCCCCAGATGGATAGGACAAACCGGTATGACCGGTGGCTTGAGGCTTCTTACAGGGACTCTATCATGCTCCAGCCTCTAAGCGCTGCCACCTTGCCTCCTGGGTATAGGGCGGGCAGGTAACCTGAAATTAGCTGTCCTGCCGGTCTCTGGAGCAAGGCATAAAGGACTGTTGCTCCCTCAGTGTTCCGGCTACCGGGATCTTGCACCTCAGAAGGAGGCAGCCTGTGCAGGGCAGAACTCCTCTGATATCCACTCCTTTGCTACGACTTCTTCACCCTCTCTACAATACAGTCCTCCTTCAATGTCTCTTTCTGGAAGCTGCTGCACTCAGGGCAGGCACAGCTCCGTGTCCTTCTGTCTCAGCCTCTGATAGGATCCCACCCCTGTCAGGGACCAACTAACTGAGTGAAGCTCAGCCAGCAACTGCCTAACTTCCTATCCAGGCAACCAGTTTTACCTAAGTGTGTAGAGTGCCCTAATAAATAGGAGCATAGCTCCCCCTGGTGGCCTGGAGTGCGAAATGTGTTGCATGTTTGTGATACCTGGATTCAGTTGTCTTTCTTTGCCTCCAAACGTAACATCACTCCTCCTAGAGGAGAATTATATTACTGCAACGATCAGGACCCTGGGGCACTGCATTAACCCTTGCTCTGCCTGTGTCCCGTCACTGCATCCCGCATTCCTGCTAGATTCTTAAAATACCACGATTCATGATGCACAGAAATGGCAGAGAAATATAGGTATAGTACAATGCCAAATATTTAACTTACTTCTTACATTACATGAGTGATGTCTATTGTAAATTCTACAATAGCTCAGAACCGGCAAATCCTCACAGCGCATAGTGCGTGTGTTAGGGGGATTCAAAGGTCTGCAGTCACACAGACTGACTGCAGACTTTTCATTTTAGAAAAGGCAGTATAGTCCTTCATAAAGTATTATGGGCACCACATAGTAATCCATACAGTATAATGGGCTCCATGTAGTCCTCCGTACAGAATATTAGGCAGCACATAGTTCTCCATACTCATAACATGCTGGTATGACCAACAGCAAGAGGACCCCCAGTCTGTCCAGGGCCCTGGCAATTGCCTGGGAGCACTGGCTGATTATGTCGGCTCTGCCAGATAGACTGGATGAGGCAATATCATCAATTCCAGGACTCTTTGTTCTTTTTTGCTCATTTATTTAGTTAAAACTGATGAAAAATAAACCATGAACACTTGTATTTTTTAAAGGGAATCTGTCACCCCATTTTAGGCCTATAAGCTAAAGGTACCTTCACACTAAACAACTTCACAACGATAACAATAGCGATCCATGACGTTGCAGCGTCCTGGATAGCGATATCGTTCAGTTTGACACGCAGCAGCGATCAGAATCCTGCTGTGATGTCGTTGGTCGGAGCTAGAAGGCCAGAACTTTATTTCGTCGCTGGACTCCCTGCAGACATCGCTGAATCGGCGTGTGTGACACCGATTCAGCGATGTCTTCACTGGTAACCAGGGTAAACATCGGGTTACTAAGCGTAAAAAAAACAAACACTACATACTTACCTTCCGCTGTCTGTTCCCGGCGCTCTGCTTCTCTGCACTCCTCCTGCATCCTGTGTCAGCGCCAGTCAGCCGGAAAGCACAGCGGTGACGTCACCGCTCTGCTTTCCGGCCGCTGTGCTCACAGTCAGTGCGGGAAGCAGAGCACCGGGGACAGACAGCTGAAGGTAAGTATGTAGTGTTTGTTTTTTTTACTTTTACGATGGTAACCAGGGTAAACATCGGGTTACTAAGCGCGGCCCTGCGCTTAGTAACCCGATGTTTACCCTGGTTACCGGGGACCTCGGCATCGTTGGTCGCTGGAGAGCTGTCTGTGTGACAGCTCTCCAGCGACCAAACAGCGACGCTGCAGCGATCGATATCGTTGTCGGTATCGCTGCAGCGTCGCTTAGTGTGAAGATACCTTTAGGCCACCGCCATCAGGGGCTTATCTACAGCCTTCTATATTGCTGTAGATAACCCTCACTGTAACTTGAAAGATAAGAAAAACAAGTTAGATTATACTCACCCAGGGGCAGTCCCGCTGCAGTTCGGTCTGATGGGTGTTGCGGACCAGGTCCAGCACCTCCCATCTTCATGCGATGACATCCTCTTCTTTGCTTCCTGTCGCGGCTCCTGCGCAGGCGTACTTTGTCTGTCCTGTTGAGAACAGAGCAAAGTACTGCAGTGCGCAGGCTTCGGGAAAGGTCAGAGAGGCCCGATGCCTGTGCACTGCAGTACTTTGCTCTGCCCTGAACAGGGCAGCCAGGAGGCAAACCAACCAGACGAAGGGACGAAACAAGCGTTGGGGCGCTTGGGGAAAACCACATATAAAAGACCACTTCGAATGTAAGTGCAATCCTGTAATATACTTTACTATGGTCTCATTAGGACACAGCTGATACCTGAGACAGGATACTCTATGGGATCTTGGAATAGGAATGTAAGATGCACTGCATACATAGGCTGTAGGTCGGGTTAATGTTGGTGACCTGAATTGTGATATGGGTTGATTTTGGATTAATTTTGTATGATTGATGTATAAACTTTGTTTAGTCTAATTTAATAAAGGTTGCAACTTTTCTTAATTGGCACTATACAGTACATATGACATACAGTACATACAACATACAGTACATACAACACAGTGCATACAACACACAGTACATACATTACATGCAACATACAGTACATATAACATACAGTACATACAACATACAGTGCATACAACACACACAGTACATACGGTACATGCAGTTCATACAACATACAGTACATACAACATACAGTACATACTACTTACAGTACATACTACATACAACATGCAGTACAGATTTTACATACAACATACAGTACATACTACATACAATACATACAGTACATATAGTGCATACAGTACATACAGTACATACAACATACAGTACATACTACATACAACATACAGTACATACAAAATACATTGCATACAACACACAGTACATACAACATACAGTACTTACAGTGCATACAACATACAGTACATACAACATACAGTACATACTACATATAGTACATACAACATGCAGTACATATAGTACATACAATATACAGTACATACTACATACAGTACATGCAACATACAGTACATATAGTGCATACAGTACATACAGTATATACAGTACATGCAACATACAGTACATACAGTTCATGCAACATACAGTACATACAACATACAATACATACAACATATTCTTCCGCACTGTATCCCTCCACCGCTGTGAGTATAGTTCATACTCTCACTTGCAGCACTGCTGTGTAGGAAAATTCCCACGCAGCTTTGCCATAAAGTGAGAGCCTGAACTCTGGTAACCTCTTCAATGATGCACTGCAGGAGCCATTGTCTCCTGTCAATTCATCACTGGGAGGCCCTACAAAGCAATGACATCACCCAATGTCACTATTCTATAGGAGAGATCTTCATGGGACATTCGTTATTAATTGGATTATGGTGGAAAGAGAGTATACGGTTGGTTTATTATTTTTAATTTTCTGCAGGTAATCGAGGGTGTTGCAGGAATTAGGCGAGTTTGTAAGTAGGGTGAACTGAAGAATATTAAAATACTTTTTTCTGGCTGTGTCTTTTTTTTATTAACTCTTTCGCAACAGTAGGTTTAATAATGGATAGGCGTCTTATTGACGCCTCTCCATTATTAACCGAGCTACACGTGAGTGGGAAGAGAAAGGCTAAGTGCCGGAATTGGTGCATCTTACAGATGCGCCATTTCTGGGGCGGCTGCGGGCTGGTATTTGTAGCCGAGGGGGAGAGTAAATATCCATGGCCCCTCTCTAGGCTATGAATATCAGCCTGCAGCTGTTTGCATAGCCTTTCTGGCTATAAATATAGAGGGACCCTATGTCATTTTTGGGGGGTCCCCCTATTTCAATATCCAGCAAAGGCTATGCAGACAGCTGCCATGGGTATAAATAGGCTACAAATATTGGCCCCAAGCCATCAGATTTCCCCCTCTGGCACAGAAAATTGCACGGGAGCCCAAGCCATTTTTTTCCCTTTATTTAATAATCTAATATATAATTGCCAATTGTCTCTCTCACAGCTTCCAGCGATTGTGTCGCTATCCCACAATCAACTGCAGCTGGAACCTGTGACAAAAACAGCACCACTATTCTGTTGGGAGATCAGCGGCTCATCTCCTGCCGCAGGGAGGTCAGCGGCGACAAACCCGGGAGATGAGCGGCACCAACATCGGAACTACGCCAACCGCCATATTGGAACACCCAAGTTATGGGTATTCCGATATGGCGGCCGGGATTCATATCTCCCGCCAATGAGCAGCACGGGATTCAAATTCCCCACCCCGCTGGCTGAGCCAATGAGTGTTGCCACGTGGGATTTGAATCCCCCGCCACAGGGCACCGCTCATTGACTCAGCCAGCCACCGGCTGAAGCTTGGTGGAGATTCAAATCCCACATGGCACTGCTCATTGGCTCAGCCAATGAGCGGTGCCTCATGGCTTTGCCGCAGGATTCAAATCCCACACCAAAGCCGCGCGGCACCGCTCATTGGCTGAGCTGCCCCTGACGGCGTGGCTTTGGCAGGGGATTCAAATCCCGCGCGGCACCGCTCATTAGCTCAGCCTGTGGGCAGCTCAGCCAACGAGCAGTGCCATGCGGATTTGGAGCGGGATTCAAATCCCCAGCCAAAGCCGTGCGGCAACTCTCATTGGCTGAGCAGCCCCTGGTCATGTGGCTTTGGCAGGGGATTCAAATCCCTTACGGCACCGCTCATTGGCTCAGCCAGCGGGGAATTTGAATCCTGTGCTACTCATTGGCGGGGGATTTGAATTCTGCGCAGCTCAAAGCCACGTGGCACCGCTCACTAACTGAGCTGCCGCCGGCTGAGCCAATGAGCAGTGTGGGATTCAAATCTCCCGCCAAAGCCGCTCGGCACAGCTCATTGGCTCAGCCGGCAGGGAGGGGGATTTGAATCCCACGCCACTCATTGGCTGAGTGCCAGTGGAATGTTCATTTTACCGCACTCCCGATGGAATAGCATCGGGCTTATTTCTAGTTAATATATAATTGTTTATTATGCAATCCGCCATTCCAAATATAAGTTATAATTCACCACTGCGCCCCCACCAACTATAAATAGCCATTTTCCCCACCTAATAAATATATACTTTATTAAGCCCCTCCATCATTTGCAGCCCCCTCCATCATTTGCAGCACCCCCTCCATCATTTGCAGCACCCCCTATATCATTTACAGCACCCCCGTCATCATTGGCAGCCCCATCCATCAATTTCAGCACCCCACTCCATAATTTGCAGCACCCGCTCCATCATTCGTAGCACCCCTCCATCATTTGCAGCACCCACTCCATCATTTGCAGCACCCCCTCCATCATTTGTAGCACCTTCCCATCATTTGCAGCACCCCCTCCATCATTTGGAACACACCCACCATCATTTGCAGCACACCCTCCATCATTTGTAGCACCTTCCTCCATCATTTGCAACACCCCCTCCATCATTTGCAGCACACCCTCCATCATTTTGAGCCCCCTTTTATCATTTGCAGCCCCCTTCCATTATTTTGAGCCCCTCTCCAGCATTTGCAGCACCCACTCCATCATTTGCAACACCACCTCCATCATTTGCAGCACCTCCCTCCATCATTGGCAGCCCCTTTCATCATTTGCAGCCCCCGGCATCATTTACAGCCCCCTTTATCATTTGCAGCACCCCCTCCAATATTTGCAGCACTCCCTCCATGATTGGCAGCCCCCCTTTCATCATTTGCAGCCCCCCTCCATCATATTCAGCCCCCTCCACCATTTGCAGCCCCCTTCCATCATTGGCAGCCCCCTCCATCATTTGCAGCACCCTTTTATCATTTGCAGCACCCTTTTATGATTTGCAGCACCCCGTCCATCATTTGCAACACCCCTCCAATGTTTGCAGCACCCCTCCTCCATTATTGGCAGCCCCCTCCATCCTTTGCAGCACTCCTTCATCATTTGCAGCACCCCTCCATCATTTGCAGCGCTCCCTCCATCATTTGTAGCACCCCCCTCCATCATTTGCAGCACCCCCTCCATCATTGGGAGCACATCCACCATTATTTGCAGCACACCCTCCATCAGTGCCAACTACTATCACCACTACACAGCGAATACATATGGCCACTTTTGGTACAGAAACCCATCCTGATTTTCAGAAAAACCTGCTGTAGTTTCCCCCTGGCTGTGCTGAAGTTTGTTGTGCAGGTGACTTATCTCAGGGGTCCCCAACTCCAGTCCTCAAGGCCCACCAACAGGTCATGTTTTCACGATTTCCTTTGCATTGCACAGGTGATGCAATTATTACCTGGGCAAGACTAAGGAAATCCTGAAAACATGACATGTTGGTGGGCCTTGAGGACTGGAGTTGGGGACCCCTGACTTATCTGATTTATCTTCTGCAAGACTAACTTACACCAGTAAAGGTACCATCACACTCAGCGACGCTGCAGCGATATAGACAACGAGCCGATCGCTGCAGCGTCGCTGTTTAGGTCGCTGTAGAGACGTCAAACACAGTAACTCCAGAACGATGCAGGAGCGATCCAGTGACGTACTTATCATTCTCGCAGGTTGTTAGCTCCATGTAAAAACATTTCTGGCATCGTTGCTTTTGATGTCAAACATGACGATACACGCCGACCTGACGACCAAATGAAGTTCTGGACTTCTAGCTCTGACCAGCGATGGCACAGTGGGATCCTGATCGCTGCTGCGTGTGAAACTCAACGAGATCTCTATCCAGGACACTGCAACGTCACGGATCGTTGTCGTTCTCGTTGTAAAGTTGCTGATTGTCACGGTACCTTAAGTCTTGTAGAGATTGGACCATACCTATTTCAATTCCTCCAGGTTATGTGAAATAGAAATAGCAATTGCCCAATGGCACTCATTAAACATCTAATATATAAAGCTGAATGTGTGTGTGTATGTGTGTGTGTGTGTGTATGTATGTCCGAGATTGGCATCTGCACCGTCGCAGCTACAGCCACAAAATTTTGCACAGTTACACGTCTGGACCCCGAGAGCGCCATAGGCTATGTTGTGAGGCGAAATTTTAACCCCGCGCGTTCCAATTCACCAAACAATTTTGCCCCTATCTACATAATTAGGAAAAAGTGAAAGGAAAAGTGTTGGAGGCGTCGCAGCTACAGCAACAAAATTTTGCACAGTCACACGTCTGGACCCTGAGAGCATCATAGGCTATGTTGTGAGGTGAAATTTTAACCCCGACCTTTCCAATTCACTAAACAATTTTGCCCCTATCTACATAATGGGGAAAAGTGAAAGGAAAAGTGTTGGAGGCAAATTGACAGCTGCCAGATGTGAACAAGGGGGACTTAAAGAATGAGAGTGATGGCGCCAAAGAGTATATACCGTACAGTTGCTAAGGTGGGGCCCCGACATGGGATACTCACCACACACGGGGATATGAACACACCCACAAAATGCGCCACACACTACGACGTGCTTGAACACATATTACCCTCAGCACACATTTCACCACACATACACCAACCTCGCCACATAAAAGTCGAAACACAAAAGTCGCCGCTCTAAACTCGCCACGCGCAAAACTCGCCACATGCAAAAACTAGGCTCACGCAAAACTCGCCACAAGTGCAAAACTCACCTCATGGAAAACTCGCCACATGCAAAACTTGCACACGCGGAAAAATTGCCACATGCACAAAAGTTGCAACACATGCAAAAGTCGCCTCACACAAAACTTGCACATACTCAAAAGGCACCACACATAAAACTCACCACACGCAAAACTCGCCATGCGCTAAACTTGCTGCACACAACTTGCTACACTAACCTGTCACATGCAATTCGACACAAAATGTTGCTACACGCATGTTGCCACACAAAACTCATCTCACAAAAGTCGCTACATGCATGTCGCCACACGCAACTCAACACACACAACTTGACAAACAAAACTCGCTCTAAAACACACACAAGTCTGGTATTATCCTTCAAAAATAAAAATCTGATTAACCCCTTCATGACTCAGCCTATTTTGACCTTAAAGACCTTGCCGTTTTTTGCAATTCTGACCAGTGTCCCTTTATGAGGTAATAACTCAGGAACGTTTCAACGGATCCTAGCGGTTCTGAGATTGTTTTTTCGTGACATATTGGGCTTCATGATAGTGGTAAATTTAGGTCAATAAATTCTGCGTTTATTTGTGATAAAAATGGAAATTTGGCGAAAATTTTGAAAAAATTTCGCAATTTTCACATTTTTAATTTTTATTCTGTTAAACCAGAGAGTTATGTGACACAAAATAGTTAATAAATAACATTTCCACATGTATACTTTACATCAGCACAATTTTGGAAACAAAATTTTTTTTTGTTAGAAAGTTATTAGGGTTCAAATTTGACCAGCGATTTCTCATTTTTACAACGAAATTTACAAAACCATTTTTTTTAGGGACCACCTCACATTTGAAGTCAATTTGAGGGGTCTATATGGCTGAAAATACCCCAAAGTGACACCATTCTAAAAACTGCACCCCTCAAGGTACTCAAAACCACATTCAAGAAGTTTATTAACCCTTCAGGTGCTTCACAGCAGCAGAAGCAACATGGAAGGAAAAAATGAACATTTAACTTTTTAGTCACGAAAATTATGTTTTAGCAACAATTTTTTTATTTTCCCAATGGTAAAAGGAGAAACTGAAACACGAAAGTTGTTGTCCAATTTGTCCTGAGTACGCTGATACCTCATATGTGGGGGTAAACCACTGTTTGGGCGCACGGCAGGGCTTGGAAGGGAAGGAGCGCCATTTGACTTTTTGAATGAAAAATTGGCTCCACTCTTTAGCGGACACCATGTCACGTTTGGAGAGCCCCCGTGTGCCTAAAAATTGGAGCTCCCCCACAAGTGACCCCATTTTGGAAACTAGACCCCCAAAGGAACTTATCTAGATGCCTAGTGAGCACTTTAAACCCTCAGGTGCTTCACAAATTGATCTGTAAAAATGAAAAAGTACTTTTTTTCACAAAAAAATTCTTTTCGCCTCAATTTTTTCATTTTCGCATGGGCAATAGGATAAAATGGATGATAAAATTTGTTGGGCAATTTCTCCTGAGTACGCCGATACCTCATATGTGGGGGTAAACCACTGTTTGGGCACTCGGCAGGTCTCAGAAGGGAAGGCGCGCCATTTGACTTTTTGAATGGAAAATTAGCTCCAATTGTTAGCGGACACCATGTCGCGTTTGGAGAGCCCCTGTGTGCCTAAACATTGGAGCTCCCCATTTTGGAAACTAGACCCCCCAAGGAACTTATCTAGATGCATATTGAGCACTTTAAACCCCCAGGTGCTTCACAGAAGTTCATAACGCAGAGCCATGAAAATAAAAAATATTTTTTCTTTTCTCAAAAATGATTTTTTAGCCTGCAATTTTTTATTTTCCCAAGGGTAACAGGAGAAATTTGACCCCAAAAGTTGTTGTCCAGTTTCTCCTGAGTACGCTAATACCCCATATGTGGGGGTAAACCACTGTTTGGGCACATGCCGGGGCTCGGAAGTGAAGTAGTGACGTTTTGAAATGCAGACTTTGATGGAATGCTCTGTGGGCGTCACGTTGCGTTTGCAGAGCCCCTGATGTGGCTTAACAGTAGAAACTCCCCACAAGTGACCCCATTTTGGAAAATAGACCCCAAAAGGAACTTATCTAGATGTGTGGTGAGCACTTTCAATCCCCAAGTGCTTCACAGAAGTTTATAATGCAGAGCCGTGAAAATAATAAATACGTTTTCTTTCCTCAAAAATAATTATTTAGCCCAGAATTTTTTAATTTTCCCAAGGGTAACAGGAGAAATTTGACCCCAATATTTGTTGTCCAGTTTCTCCTGAGTACAGTGATACCCCATATGTGGGGGTAAACTACTGTTTGGGCACATGCCGGGGCTCGAAATTGAAGTAGTGATGTTTTGAAATGCAGACTTTGATGGAATGCCCTGCGGGCGTCATGTTGCATTTGCAGAGCCCCTGATGTGGCTAAACAGTAGAAACCCCCCACAAGTGACCCCATTTTCGAAACTAGACCCCGAATGGAACTTATCTAGATGTCTGGTGAGCACTTTGAACCCCCAAGTGCTTCATAGAAGTTTATAATGCAGAACCGTGAAAATAATAAATACCTTTTCTTTCCTCAAAAATAATTATTTAGCCCAGAATTTTTTCTTTTCCCAAGGGTTACAGGAGAAATTGGACCACAAAAGTTGTTGTCCAGTTTCTCCTGAGTACGCCGATACCCCATGTGTGGAGGTAAACCACTGTTTGGGCACACGTCGGGGCTCAGAAGGGAAGTAGTGACTTTTAAAATGCAGACTTTGATGGAATGGTCTGCGGGCGTCACATTGCGTTTGCAGAGCACCTGGTGTGCCTAAACAGTAGAAACCCCCCACAAGTGACCCCATTTTAGAAACTAGACCCCCCAAGGAACTTATCTAGATATGTGGTGAGCACTTTGAACCCCCAAGTGCTTCACAGACGTTTACAACGCAGAGCCGTGAAAATAAAAAATCATTTTTCTTTCCTCAAAAATGATGTTTTAGCAAGCATTTTTTTATTTTCACAAGGGTAACAGGAGAAATTGGACCCCAGTAATTGCTGCGCAGTTTATCCTGAGTATGCTGGTACCCCATATGTGGGGGTAAACCACTGTTTGGGCACACGTCGGGGCTCGGAATTGAGGGAGCACCATTTGACTTTTTGAATACGAGATTGGCTGGAATCAATGGTGGCGCCATGTTGCGTTTGGAGACCCCTGATGTGCCTAAACAGTGGTAACCCCTCAATTCTACCTTCAACCCTAACCCCAACACACCTCTAACCCTAATCCCAACTGTAGCCATAACCCTAATCACAACCCTAACCACAACCCTAATTCCAACCCAAGCCCTAATTCCAACCCTAACCCTAAGGCTATGTGCCCACTTTGCGGATTCGTGTGAGATTTTTCAGCATCATTTTTGAAAAATCCGCGGGTAAAAGGCACTGTGTTTTACCTGCGGATTTACCGCGGATTTCCAGTGTTTTTTGTGTGGATTTCACCTGTGGATTCCTATTGAGGACCAGGTGTAAAACGCTGCGGAATCCGCACAAAGAATTGACATGCTGCGGAAAATACAACGCAGCATTTCCGCGCGGTGTTTTCCGCACCATGGGCACAGCGGATTTGGTTTTCCATAGGTTTACATGGTACTGTAAACCTGATGGAACACTACTGCGAATCCACAGCGGCCAATCCGCTGCGGATCCGCAGCCAAATCCGCACCGTGTGCACATAGCCTAATTCAAAAGGTATGTGCACACGCTGCGGAAAACGCTGCGGATCCACAGCAGTTTCCCATGAGTTTACAGTTCCATGTAAACCTATGGGAAACAAAGATCGCTGTACACATGCTGCGGAAAAACTGCACGGAAACGCAGCGGTTTACATTCCGCAGCATGTCACTTCTTTCTGCGGATTCCGCAGCGGTTTTACAACTGCTCAAATAGAAAATCGCAGTTGTAAAACCGCAGTGAAATGCTCAGAAAAAACGCGGTAAATCCGCCATAAATCCGCAGCGGTTTAGCACTGCGAATTTATCAAATCCGCAGCGGAAAAATCCGCAGAGGACCAGAATATGTGTGCACATACCGAAACCCTAACCCTACCCCTAGCCCTAACCCTAGCCCTAACCCTAGCCCTAACCCTAGCCCTAACCCTAGCCCTAACCCTAACCCTACCCCTAACCCTAACCCTACCCTAACATTAGTGGAAAAAAAAATTCTTTATTTTTTTATTGTCCCTACCTATGGGGGTGACAAAAGGGGGGGGTCATTTATTATTTTTTTATTTTGATCACTGAGATATAATCTATCTCAGTGACCAAAATGCACTTTGGAACGAATCTGCCGGCTGGCAGATTCGGCGGGCGCACTGCGCATGCGCCCGCTATTTTGGAAGATGGCGGCGCCCAGGGAGAAGACGGACGGACCCCGGCAGGATCGGTAAGTATGATGGGGTGGGGGGAGCACAGGTGGGGGGGAATCGGAGCATGGGGGGGTGGATCGGAGCACGGGAGGGGTGGAACGGAGCACAGGGGGGTGGAACGGAGCACGGGGGGGTGGAATGGAGCACGGGGGGTAAAACGGAGCACGGGGGGGTGGATCGGAGTGCAGGGGGGGTGATTTGAGCACGGGGAGGGTGATTGGAGCATGGGGGGAGCGGACAAGAGCACGGGGGGAGCGGAGCACAGGACGGAGGGGAGCCGGAGCAGTGTACCGGACAGATCGGAGGGCTGGGGGGGCGATCGGTGGGGTGGGGTGGGGGCACATTAGTGTTTCCAGCCATGGCCGATGATATTGCAGCATCGGCCATGGCTGGATTGTAATATTTCACCAGTTATAATAGGTGAAATATTACAAATCGCTCTGATTGGCAGTTTCACTTTCAACAGCCAATCAGAGCGATCGTAGCCACGGGGGGGTGAAGCCACCCCCCTGGGCTAAACTACCACTCCCCCTGTCCCTGCAGATCGGGTGAAATGGGAGTTAACCCTTTCACCCGATCTGCAGGGACGCGATCTTTCCATGACGCCAAATAGGTGTCATGGGTCGGATTGGCACCGACTTTCATGACGCCTACGTGGCGTCATGGGTCGGGAAGGGGTTAATAAGCAGAAAAACTACAAGTGCAACAAATGTACCATATAGGAAATACGGCAGCTGTCAGTCACATGACCTGTCTATTATGTGTATGTGTGAGCTAATATATACTGCCAGGGGGAGGGCTTCCTGTTGGCTGGGGATATATCAGGCTGCCAATTTAGCTTACAAATACTGAGGTAAAAATACTGAGCAAATAACGTGTGAATGAGGTCTAATACAGGAGGAGATGACACACAGGTATATACTATATAAAGGGGATATGACACACAGATATATACTATATACAGGAGATATGACACACAGGTATATACAATATAGAGGAGGAGATGACATACAGGTACATACTATATACAGGAGGAGATGACATACAGGTATATACTATATACAGGAGGAGATGACACACAGGTATCTATATATATAATTGGCTAAGGGTTTTTCCGCCTGTCTGTCTGTCTGTCTGTCTGTCCTGGAAATCCCGGCTCTCTGATTGGTCGAGGCCGCCAGGCCTCGACCAATCAGAGACCGGCACAGCATCGACGTAGAGATCACGCATCTCTGATTGGTCGAGGCCGCTAGGCCTCGACCAATCAGCGACCGGCACAGCGACGATGATGTCATAAAGGACGTAGAAATCCCGCGTCTGATTGGTCGAGGCCTGGTCGAGTGTCTCTGATTGATACTTCTATATTGATCAGTCCTCCTGACACTTCTGTTGATCAATCCTCCTGACACTTCTGTATTGATCAGTCCTCCTGACACTTCTATATTGATCAGTCCTCCTGATACCTCTATATTGATCAGTCCTCCTGACACTTCTATATTGATCAGTCCTCCTGACACCTCTATATTGATAAATCCTCCTGACACTTCTATATTGATCATTCCTCCTGACACTTCTATATTGATCAGTCCTCCTGACACTTCTATATTGATCAGTCCTCCTGACACTTCTATATTGATCAGTCCTCCTGACACTTCTATATTGATCAGTCCTCCTGACACTTCTATATTGATCAGTCCTCCTGACACTTCTATATTGATCAGTCCTCCTGACACTTCTATATTGATCAGTCCTCCTGACACTTCTATATTGATCAGTCCTCCTGATACCTCTATATTGATAAATCCTCCTGACACTTCTATATTGATCAGTCCTCCTGACACTTCTATATTGATCATTCCTCCTGACACTTCTGTATTGATCATTCCTCCTGACACTTCTGTATTGATCATTCCTCCTGACACTTCTATATTGATCAGTCCTCCTGATACCTCTATATTGATCAGTCCTCCTGACACTTCTATATTGATCAGTCCTCCAGACACTTCTATATTGATCAGTCCTCCTGACACTTCTATATTGATCAGTCCTCCTGACACTTCTATATTGATCAGTCCTCCTGACACTTCTATATTGATCAGTCCTCCTGACACTTCTATATTGATCAGTCCTCCTGACACTTCTATATTGATCAGTCCTCCTGACACTTCAATATTGATCAGTCCTCCTGACACTTCTATATTGATCAGTCCTCCTGACATTCTATATTGATCAGTCCTCCTGACACTTCTATATTGATCAGTCCTCCTGACACTTCTATATTGATCAGTCCTCCTGACACTTCTATATTGATCAGTCCTCCTGACACCTCTATATTGATCAGTCCTCCTGATATTCTATATTGATCAGTCCTCCTGACACTTCTATATTGATCAGTCCTCCTGACACTTCTATATTGATCAGTCCTCCTGACACCTCTATATTGATCAGTCCTCCTGACATTCTATATTGATCAGTCCTCCTGACACTTCTATATTGATCAGTCCTCCTGACACTTCTATATTGATCAGTCCTCCTGACACTTCAATATTGATCAGTCCTCCTGACACTTCTACATTGATCAGTCCTCCTGACACTTCTATATTGATCAGTCATCCTGACACTTCTATATTAATAAGTCCTCCTGACACTTCTATATTGATCAGTCCTCCTGATACCTCTACATTGATCAGTCCTCCTGATACCTCTACATTGATCAGTCCTCCTGACACTTCTATATTGATCAGTCCTCCTGACACTTCTATATTGATCATTCCTCCTGACACTTCTGTATTGATCATTCCTCCTGACACTTCTATATTGATCAGTCCTCCTGATACCTCTATATTGATCAGTCCTCCTGACACTTCTATATTGATCAGTCCTCCTGACACTTCTATATTGATCAGTCCTCCTGACACCTCTATATTGATCAGTCCTCCTGACATTCAATATTGATCAGTCCTCCTGACACTTCTATATTGATCAGTCCTCCTGACACTTCTATATTGATTAGTCCTCCTGACACTTCAATATTGATCAGTCCTCCTGACACTTCTACATTGATCAGTTCTCCTGACACTTCTATATTGATCAGTCCTCCTGACACTTCTATATTGATAAGTCCTCCTGACACTTCTATATTGATCAGTCCTCCTGATACCTCTATATTGATCATTCCTCCTGATACCTCTACATTGATCAGTCCTCCTGACACTTCCATATTGATCAGTCCTCCTGACACTTCTATATTGATCAGTCCTCCTGATACCTCTATATTGATCAGTCCTCCTGACACTTCTATATTGATCAGTCCTCCTGACACTTCTATATTGATCAGTCCTCCTGACACTTCTATATTGATCAGTCCTCCTGATACCTCTATATTGATCAGTCCTCCTGATACCTCTATATTGATCAGTCCTCCTGATACCTCTATATTGATCAGTCCTCCTGACACTTCTGCATTGATCAGTCCTCCTGACACTTCTATATTGATCAGTCCTCCTGATACCTCTATATTGATCAGTCCTCCTGACTCTTCTATATTGATCAGTCCTCCTGATACCTCTATATTGATCAGTCCTCCTGAAATTCTATATTGATCAGTCCTCTTGACACCTCTATATTGATAAATCCTCCTGACACTTCGCCAGGCCTCGACCAATCAGCAACGGGCACAGCGACGAAGATGTCATAATGGTTGCCATGGCGACGATGATGTCATAAAGGTTGCCTCGATCAATCAGCGACGGACACAGTCTGCCGCGAATTCTGGAATCATCATTGTCTATATATTACAGGGACATGCATATTCTAGAATACCCGATGCGTTAGAATCGGGCCACAATCTAGTATACTATATACAGGAGCAGATGACCTACAGGTATATACTATATACAGGAGGAGATGACATACAGGTATATGCTATATATAGAAGATGACATACAGGTATATACTATATACAGGAGGAGATGACACACAGATATATACTATATACAGGGGAGATGACACACAGGTATATACTAAATACAGGAGGAGATGACATACAGGTATATGAGGGGAAAATGAAAGATGTGATTGGGAAAATGAGAGGCGTGATGGGAAAATAAGAGAAGTGAGGTGCTATAACTAACCACAGATATTTACTATGCCCAGGCAACGCCGGGCTCTTCAGCTAGTATACCATAAAATCATTTACTTGTTTTAACTACAATGGATTGATAAGTATAAATCTTTCTCTGAAGTAGGTGATTAATATTCAACAAATGTGTAGGTGCAATATTGCTTCCCAAAGTAATACCAGATAACTGTTTATAAAAAGCTTCACCAATGCCTGCTGTGGCTTGCACAGTCTTTCCATATGGAAAGTGAAGTTCCACCTTGTGGCCTTGACTCCATGTAGAATCTAGGACCTCATCATGCCCAATTGCATCATCCCACCTCAACAGTTGTCCATAACTCTGCTGCCCTACTAATCCACTTCTGTCTTGGCTACTCCTCAAATTCTCATCTCTGCAAATCCCTACATTGCAGAGGTGTATCTAGGTTTTCTGGCACCAGGGGCAAGAATTAATTTTCGCTCCCCCCCCCCAAGGACATATGCGATTTGCACACTTAGTCATGTACCGACGAGCTGCTCTCCCTAATGCTCTCAATGTTCAGTGAAAAACTGAGAGAAGCAGGAAGAGAAGCTGGTTGTCACAGGACCATAAGTATTGTATTGCATATGAGTGAAGTGTCCATGTAATGAATGCTGGAACCTGCAGAGCTGAATCCTGACATTGTAGGCTTCTAAATTCTCACAACTAATGCACTACATACATTTAGGATTCTTCCTTGCTGGAGGACTGTCATGTCAGCACAAGTATACGATTTCTATACTTCTGACCACATTCCAACTACCCAGTTAATTTTCATTGAGTGAGGCCACACATGTCTAGTCAGCGCGTGACCGCATGTATGTAAATCACCAGCACGAGAGAATCCTGACAGCGTGCAGTGCGCACTGTGAGAATTCAGAAGTCTGCAGTCAGAAAGAATGACTGCAGACTCATTACAAACCTGGACATCCCCTTTAATGCTCCTATCATAAATAAAAACATCATAATTAGTCAGTATCACAAATAACATTTTCATCGAGGTACCTTATAGATGATGTCATCTCTGGAGCAGTTCTCCTTCTTGTCTTCATCTTGTCCAGACCCGATGATGAGTTTCCTCATCCACAGCTCGTCTCTGCAGACTTCCATCTTCTCCGCTCTTTTGCAGAAAATCTCTACATGATGCCCTTAAAGATACAAGTGTCATTATAATGCTCCTGAAAAAAAAAATTGCCACTCACTATATTGTCTGCACAAAATATGACCTCCACATTGTCCCTATTATGGTAAATGCTCTTTACACTAACCTCTTCTTTCCATACCGGCCTCCCCTTCACACTGTCCTCTCATACTGTGCCTCCCTTGAGGGCCCAGTATTTATACTGTACTCTCTCATCACACTCCTCATCCTTGGTATACTATCCCCTTGTGACTGCGCCCTTACACTGTCCCTCCATGCTACGGCCCCACTATGCAGTTTCTATTTTGTGCTCACTCAGTTTTCTCCCCCCATAATGTCTCCTCACAATATTCTCCTTCCTCTTCATACTGTCTCCTCATATATTACCCCCTCACTTTTTATACTGCTTGCTCACCTGACTCCCCATTCTGTGTCTGCACACATCCCATCACCCTCACTCCCCGCACTCTGTGCACATACATTTTTCATATTGCTACTCATACTGTGTCCGCATACATTCCCCCATTCACTTCCCATACTGTCTGCACCCATCCCCCATACTGTTTCCTCAGATATGCCCCCCATTCTCCCATACTGTTTCCTCATACATGCCCCCATTCTCCCATACGGTTTCCTCCTACATGCCCCCATTTCCCCATACTATTTCCTTATACATGCCCCCATTCACCTGTACTGTTTCCTCATATATGCCCCCATCTCCCCCTTTGCTCTTCATTTTGTGTCCTCAAATCTCCCCCACACATTATATCCCCCCATCCCCACTCCAATTCTCCCCGCACACAATAAATCTCCCCCATTCCCACTCCAATTCTCCCCACACATAATAAGTCTCCCCCCGCTCAAACTCTTACCACACACAATAAGTCCCTCCATCCATCATCATCATTGTCATTTTGACTACCACCATCCTTGCCCATTCCACCACCTCCATCATTTCCTCCCTCCTCCACCCCCATTATTGCCCTTTCCACTACCTCCATAATTTCCTCCTACCCCACCACCAACATTGCAGTCTCCCCACCACCATCTTTGCCCATTCCAACACCTCCACCATTGCCTTCTCCCCCAACCCCCATCATTGCCCATTCCACCATCTCCATCATTTCCTCCTCCCCATCACCCCATCATTGCCTTTTTCACCACATCCATCATTTTCTCCTCCCCCACCATCCCCATCATTGCTCTCTCCATCACCACATCATTGCATTCTCTCCATCAGCCCCATCATTGCCCTCTCCTCCCCTACACACAGGCACACAACACCATTTACCTCTCTGCACATTCACACACACACATGTACACACAACAGGCATACACACACACACACATCACCTCTCACCTCTCAGTGCTCTGCCACAGCATTTCTGTTGCCTTCCTCTTTCTAGCACAGCCATCATCCAGCGGTGCTGCTGTCTGTGTGAGAGGAAGCTAGGGCAGGAAGCAGGACAAATCGCTGTAGCTCCGCTGCTATTTCCTCTAGTAGGCAGTGGAGCTGCAGGGATCTCTCCCTGCCTGCCGCACATGAGGGCAATCTGGTCAGGGTCCAGATTTCCCTCATTATTAACCACCCTGCAGGGGCCCCCCTCTACCTCTGGGCCCCGATGGTGCTAGTGCAGGGTTCCTGGGAGACGGCACGCTGTAGCTTCTCTGTGCCGGCTGTCACCTTGACAGTCGGCAAAGAGAACAGCCGGCTCTTAGTCCAGGGTGCAGCAGAATGCAGCCGCCGGGGAAAACACTGTGGACTGCCACATTAGGCGGCCCCCGACTGCGCCCCCCTGCTGGCACATGCCCTAGCTGCCCCCCCAGATACACCTCTGCATCATTGTCTCCCAATTCCACAATATATCCACTTCAAGTTGGTAACACTGTCGTACAAATCCATCCATAATCTGCCTTCCCCATATATCTATGAATTTACAGTAATCTCTCAATATCTCCCACCACGTAATCTCTGGTCTTCCCAAGACCTCCTTCTCCTCTCTACAATCTTATGTTCCTCATCCAATGGCCTGCAAAACTTCTCACGAGTATCCCTCATCCTATAGAATTCTGTGGCATAAACATCCTGTTATCCCCTACATTTGGAACTTTCAAACAGGACTTGAAAACCTATGTATTCAGAACAGCTTACAGGCAGCCTGCAAAGTTGGTTGGCCCACAGAAACACAGCAGGGAGAGTCATTAGAAAGCAAAAGTAACTACTGCATGGCTTGGGGCTCAGACTGCTTGCCTGATTTGCAATGTGGTGAGGTGGAAGACAGATGCCCATGAGCCGAATGTGCCAAATCTGTGCTTTCAGCAGGGGACCAGGTGGAAGTCAAAGCAAAGGGACTGAAGGCACTTTAAGCCAACCAATCTAAAACCATCTCTACTTGTTCTGGCCTCACCATTAATCCAAAGGTAATCGGGCCTACGAAATTACACAAAAAGTATTGTCGCCAACTTTTAGCAGAATAAGATGTTTTATTTGGTCATGCAGCAGACACAGATCAACCATGTCTTCTCTCTCCCTGCTGCTGCTATCCTCATTGTTTTCAGCCCAAAAAATTGCACAGCCTGTATATGAAGAGAGAGTGGCCAGTAGATCATTACACTGACTTTTCAGAGAACAGTCCTACTCCTACTGTTATTTTAAGTCATTTTCCTATCCATAGTTGTTTGCATTGTAATTGTCCTGCTGTTACCCCCGTTTTGCTACCTTTTGCAACCCCATAGGCCTTTCTATCACCATTTTACAGCCATTTTAAAGCACCAAAGTTTGAGTCCCCATTGACTTCTATTGGATTCATGTTCTTGGTCAAGTTCATTGTCAATTTCAGTCCCGAAACAAACTTTTCACTGTAGGTTCATCGAACCCGCTAAATCCGAGTATCCACGGGTCCGCTCATTAATAGTCAGTGATAGTTATTAATTAAAGTACAGAACTTAATATTGTCCTTTCCTTTTACTGTTACTGGTGTTGTAGCTCAGCTTTATTCAATTGACTGGTACTGATCTGATCTTTGGGGAAAAAAAGCAGAATCTATTTTCTTTTAGTAGATGATCCATTTAACCCCTTTCTGACATCGGATGTACTGTCCCATCCATGTGACCTGGAACTTAATTCCCATGGACGGGATAGTAGTTCATGGCATTTAATGCGACATCGCGACTTAAGTCGCGATGATCGCATTAAAATTCCGACACCATCTTACCTCAGGGAAGATAGCCTCGGCATCCCGGGGACTGTCGCCGCCCTTCAGGCCTCCCGATCGCTCTCCCAGGCCTCCCGATTCACTGCTCAATTCTGCACAGCCAATCACAGCCTTTCTTGTTGTTTCAGCCAATCAAATTGGCTGAAACAATGAGATCCGAGGCTAGGAACGAGTACTGATGTTCTCGATCCTAGGCTGGTGCCTGGCAATGCTAGGCACTGGCAAAAAAAACCCGGATTGGTGCGATTGCTGATTGCATCAATCGCGCCAATCACAGGGCACAGCAGCGGTATTACCGTGCTGTGCCCTGCTGGTGCCAGCCTGGATCGGTGCTTTAATAGCACCGATCCTAGGCCAGAGCCTAGGACAGACTCAGCAGGACCTGCAGGAGCTGATTGGCGTGATTGATTTCATTGTCGATCGCGCCAATCACAGGGCACAGCTGGGGTCACGGTGTGACCGCTCTGTGCCTTGCTAGTGACCTGGTTGTGACTTGCCTAGGGTCGGAGCAATCCTAGGCAGTTGCCATGGTCACAAGGGCCAGCAGTGATTGGTGGGATCGATGTGATCATTCTATCCCACTAACGACAGGTCACAGCAGTGGTATAACCGCTCTGTGACCTGTCACCTGCCTGTGACCTCTCTGACTGCTTTGCATTCTTCACTCTAGCTAAGGATTCCTGCAGAGTGGTCACACAGCCAGAGCTCCTCCTGTGCTGGGTATTGTGGTGCCACAGCAGCCTGTAACACCACAGAAGAAAGAAGAGACTACAACTGCAAGTGTTATCCCTGATCCCTCTAATCTCTCTTCATCCACCCCAATCCGAGCATTGATTGGTGACACAGTTCACCGATCAATACTCGTGCTCGCTTTTTTTCCTCAGCCCCCTTAGCTTCAACTCCGTACACACATCCTGCAGTCGCCAAACTTTGATAAGTGACGCAGTTCACTTATCAGAGCTTGTGCCTGCCATTTTCCATTTTTTTCACCCCCTTTGAGCCATCTGACTACAATCGTAAGTGTTGATCCCTGCCAGATCTCTCTTCATCCACCCCAATCCCCCATCACTCTTCCCCCTCTTTTTACTCCTCTCCGCCCCCCTTTGCACCACCTCTGTGAGCACATTTAGTAGCAGCTGAATTTTGAAAAGTGATGCAGTCCACTTATCAGAGCTTGTGCTGGCTGTTTTCCATTTTTCTTTTTATCCCCCCTTGCTCCACCCCCGTGCGCACATCCAGCAGCTGCCAAATTTTGATAAGTGATGCAGTTCACTTATCAGAGCTTGTGCCTGCTGTTTTCCTTTTTTTTCACCCCCCTTGCACCACACCTGTGCACACATCCAGCAGCTGCCGAACTTTGATAAGTGAGGCAGTTTACTTATCAGAGCTAGGGACTTTTCATTTCACAGGTATTTTTTTCGTCCTATTTGTTTTTTCTTTTAGATTTTTCTATTCAGAATAGTTTACACCAATCACTATCCCTCCAACACATACACATAGTTATCAATAATGTACATCCAAGCACCATATTCACAAAAGAAATGTCCCGCTCATCACATTCGTCCCAACAGTGCTATTCATTGGAGGAGGCAAATGATTTCCTTGCCTCCGACTCTGAAAGCTGGGATGAAGATCCCACTTTTCTTTACTTTTCCGATTCTTCATTTTCATCCTCATCCTCTTCCTCCTCCTCATCTTCGACCTCGGGTCCTGCGGAACCGCCACGCAGGAGCCCCAGGACAGAAGATGAGGCAGCGCCTGCCATTCCAGAACCTGAACCAGCGCACCCCATTGCAGACCCTGTGTGGACCTCACCCCCTACTAACCACTGATTCCTGATTTTGTGGCAGAATCAGGAATCAAGTTTGACACCACTGGCCTCACAGAAATAGACTCTTTCAAAGTCTTTTTCTCTTAGGATTTTGTTAACCTCATGGTGGAGCAAACTAATTTGTACGCTCATCAATTTTTGGTTTGGCGCAAAACCCCGGTTCATCATAAAATGATGCAGTTTTGGGGCCTGGTCCTCCGCATGGGGATCCTGAAGAAGCCAGAACTTCGGCAATATTGGAGTGTTGATATTTTATTTTCTTTTTCACGCCCGGGCATTATAGACTTTAGTGAAACACTTGGGGGTTCAAAGTGCTCACCACACATCTATATAAGTTCCTGAGGGGATCAAGTTTCCAAAATGGGGTCATTTGTAGGGGGTTTCCATTGTACATCAGGGACTCTTCAAACGCGACATGGCGTACGATCTAAATTCCAGCCAATTTTAAGTAGAAAAAGTCAAATGGCGCTCCTTCCCTACTGAGCCCTGCCGTGCTCCCAAACAGTAGTCCCCCAACACATATGGGGCATCAGTGTACTCCGGACAAATTGGTCAACAACTTTTCAGGTCCACTTTCTCCTTTCACCCTTGGGAAAACAAAAAAAAAATGATGCTATGAAATAATTTTTGTGACTAAAAAGTTAAATGTTCATTTTTTTCCTCCCACTTTGCTTCTGCTTCTGTGCAACCCCTGAAGGGTTAATAAACTTCTTGAATGTGGTTTTGATCAGCTTAAGGGGTGAAGTTTTAGAATGGTGTCACTTTGGGGTATTTTCTGCCATACAGACCCCTTAAAAGTGACTTCAAATGTGAGGTGGTCCCTAAAAAAAAATGGTTTTGTAAATTTTGTTGTAAAAATGAGAAATCGCTGGTCAACTTTTAACCCTTATAACGTCCTAACAAAAAAAAAATTGTTTCCAAACCTGTGCTGATGTAAAGTGGACATGTGGGAAATGTTATTTATTAACTATTTTGTGTGACATATTTCTCTGTTTTAAGGGCATAAAAATTCAAATTTTGAAAATTGCTAAATTTTCCAAATTATCACCGAATTTCCATTTTTTACACAAATAAATGCAATCGAAGAAATTTTACCACTAAAGTGAAGTACAATATATCTCAAGAAAACAGTCTCAGAATTGTCAAGCTCCATTGAAGCGTTCCAGAGTTATCTACTATATAAAGCTGAATGTGTGTGTGTGTGTGTGTGTGTGTGTGTGTGTGTGTGTGTGTGTGTGTGTGTGTGTGTGTGTGTGTGTGTGTGTGTGTGTGTGTGTGTGTGTGTGTGTGTGTGTGTGTGTGTGTATGTCCGGGATTGGCATCTGCACCGTCGCAGCTACAGCCACAAAATTTTGCACAGTCACATCTGGACCCCGAGAGCGTCATAGGCTATATTGTGAGGCGAAATTTTAACCCCGCGCGTTCCAATTCACCAAACAATTTTGCCCCTATCTACATAATGGGGAAAAAAGTGAAAGGAAAAGTGTTGGAAGCGTCGCAGCTACAGCAACAAAATTTTGCACAGTCACACGTCTGGACCCTGAGAGCGTCATAGGCTATGTTGTGAGGTGAAATTTTAACCCCGCGCTTTCCAATTCACCAAACAATTTTGCCACTATCTACATAATGGGGAAAAGTGAAAGGAAAAGTGTTGGAGGCAAATTGACAACTGCCAGATGTGAACAAGGGGGACTTAAAGAATGAGAGCGATGGCGCAAAATAGTATATACCGATCAGTTGCTAAGGTGGGGCCCCGACATGAGATACTCACCACACATGGGGATATGAACACACACACAAAATGCGCCACACACTACCACGTGCTTGAACACATATACCACCCTCAGCACACATTTCACCACACATACACCAACCTCGCCACATAAAAGTTGAAACACAAAAGTCGCCGCTCAAAACTCGCCACGCGCAAAACTCGCCACATGCAAAAACTAGGCTCACGCAAAACTCGCCACAAGTGCAAAACTCACCTCATGGAAAACTCGCCACATGCAAAACTTGCACATGCGGAAAAATTGCCACATGCACAAAATTTGCAACACATGCAAAAGTTGCCTCACACAAAACTTGTACATACTCAAAAGGCACCAGACATAAAACTCACCACGCACAAAACTCGCCATGCGCAAAACTTGCTGCACACAACTTGCTACACTAACCTGTTACATGCAACTCGACACACAAAAAGTTGCTACACGCATGTTGCCACACAAAATTCATCTCACAAAAGTCGCTACATGCATGTCGCCACACACAACTCAACACACACAACTTGACAAACGAAACTCGCCCTAAAACACACACAAGTCTGGTATTAGCCTTCAAAAATAAAAATCTGATTAATAAGCAGACAAACTACAAGAGCAACAAATGTACCATATTGGAAATACAGCAGCTGTCAGTCACATGACCTGTCTATTATGTGTATGTGTGAGCTAATATATACTGCCAGGGGGAGGGCTTCCTGTTGGCTGGGGATTTATCAGGCTGCCAATTTATCTTACAAATACTGAGGTAAAAATACTGAGCAAATAACTTGTTAACGAGGTCTAATACAGGAGATCACACAGGTATATACTATATACAGGGGAGATGACACAGATATATACTATATACAGGAGAGATAACACACAGGTATATACTATATAGAGGAGGAGATGACATACAGGTATATACTATATACAGGAGGAGATGACATACAGGTATATGCTAAATACAGGAGGAGATGACACACAGGTATATACTATATACAGGAGCAGATTACCTACAGGTATATACTATATACAGGAGGAGATGACATACAGGTATATGCTATATATAGAAGATGACATACAGGTATATACTATATACAGGAGGAGATGACACACAGATATATACTATATACAGGGGAGATGACACACAGGTATATACTATATACAGGAGGAGATGACATACAGGTATATACTATATATAGGAGGAGATGACATACAGGTATATACTATATATAGGAGGAGATGACATACAGGTATATACTATATACAGGGGAGATGACACACAGCAGGTATATACTATATACAGGGGAGATGGCATACAGGTATATACTATATACAGGAGATGACATACAGGTGTATACTATATATAAGGGAGATGACAAACATGTATATACTGAGGTGAAAATGAGAGGTGTGAGGTGAAAATGAAAAGGTGTGAGTGCAAAATGAGATGAGTGAGGGAAAGTAGTGTAGTGATCGGAAAATGACAGATGTGAGGTCGAAATGACAAGTGTTAGGGGGGAATGAGAGGTGTGAGGGAGAAAATGAGAGATGTGAGGGGGAAAATGAGAGGCGTGATGGGAAAATAAGAGAAGTGACGTGCTATAACTAACCACAGATATTTACTATGCCCAGGCAACGCCGGGCTCTTCAGCTAGTTACCTCATAAAGGGACAGTGGTCAGAATTGTAAAAATTGGCCCGTTTTTAACATGCAAACAACCCTTGGGGGTTAAATTTAGGAGCATTTTAACCCTGGTGCCATCTTGTATTCTTCACTTCCCAAATTGCCAAAGGTTTAAAGAATTTCTTTGTAGAAAACTTTTAACCCCTTAACTACCGCCGATATTATTATTATTATTTATTATTATAGCGCCATTTATTCCATGGCGCTTTACATGTGAGGAGGGGTACACATAATAAAAACAAGTACAATAATCTTAAACAATACAAGTCATGACTGGTACAGTAGGAGAGAGGACCCTGCCCGCGACGGCTCACAATCTACAAGGGATGGGTGAGGTACAGTAGGTGAGGGTAGAGCTGGTCGTTCAGCGGTTTGGTCGATTGGTGGTTACTGCTTGTTGTAGGTTTGTCGGAAAATGTAGGTCTTCAGGTTCTTTTTGGAGGTTTCGATGGTAGGCAAGAGTCTGATATGTTGTGATAGAGAGTCCCGATATGCCTTTTAATGGCAGCTGATAAGGGTACTTATTCCTCAGTGCCACTTTTAACAGCGATAGGAAATAAGAGTATAGCGCCCCCCAGTGTTGGAAAATCTTTGGGGTCTTGGCTACCAGGGGTAGCTGAGATCCTAGAGAACATGATTCGGGTAATTTTTTACTGTCCATAGTCTTGATTTCCCATTCATTTCTCTCTCCTCTGATATGATCTAGCATAGCAGAGGAGAGAGAAAAAAGGATCCCTCTAGCCCCCCAGTACCTCGGCCACCCCCAGACCCTACGACGCCATCCTTCCACATCATCTTCCCAGATGAAAATGGCGGGCGCATGTGCAGTGCGCCCGTCAAGAGATCTGCTGGCTGGTACTTGGCAACAATAGGAGATTTTTCCTATTGGTTCATTTTGATCACTGTGATAAACCCTTGAAGTTTGCAGTTTTTAGAATGGTGTCACTTTTTGGTATTTTCTGTCATATTGACCCCCACAAACTCACTTCAAATGTGAGGTGGTCCCTAAAAAAATTGTTTTGTAAATTCTGTGGTAAAAATTAGAAACCGCTGGTCAACTTTCAACCCTTATAAGGTATAATGTCTTAACAAAAAAAAATTACGGTATGTTTCCAACATTGTGCTGATGTAAAGTTGACATGTGAGAAGTGTTATTCATTAACTATTTTTTATTACACGACTCTCTGATTTAAGCGCGCAGTAATAAAAATTTTGAAAATTGCTAAATTTTCTAAATTTTTTGCCAAATTTCCGTTTTTTTTTCCAGAATTAAACGCAAGTCATATTGAAGAAATTTTACCACTAACATGAATTACAATATGTCACAAAAAAAACAATCTCAGAATCAGTGTTATCCGTTTAACAGTTCCAGAGCTATAACTTCATGCAGTGACAATGGTCAGAATTGTAAAAATTGGCCCGGTTATTAAGTTCAAAATTGGCTCATTGACTAAGGGGTTAATAAACAAAAACTTTTAAAAAATTACATTTTCTGATGCTAAAAACTAGTTAATGTATTATTTGCACTGATCCTTGAAGATATATAAACTCAGTGAATGCTTTTCTTTTTTTCAGCTTGCCCAACAAACAGGTCTTTATGGCTTGTGACACAAATTATATGGTTGGGTAAGGCTCATTTATCAACATAGAAGGCAATGTTCTTTACAAGGCTCGCACTCCATAAACATGTATTTTGCTACTATCTAGGCAGAAAATCTGGCAGGCAATTTGTATTAAAGTTTCCAAAGAAGCTAAAAGGGAACAGCATCATTAAAATTACTCAATTACTGCCTGGTAAATGGAGGGATAAAAGTATAACGTTACTGAGCACATATCACACACTGAGTTTTTAGGAGGTTCCTGAAGATAATCACTGGAGAACTGTGTTCAAGTGATTTTTTATAAAACAGTATAGACACTGTGTGTAAAGTATGCATGTAAAATATAATGTACAGCTTTCTGTAAACATTCACATAATAATTCTTGTTTTCCAATGAGTCCATAAAAAATATTGTCTGCCTGTGATTTTTTTTAGTAAGCTTTCCAGAAAAATAAAAAGTCAAGTTGGCAACCAAGGATGAGTGTGCCAGAGGAAATATGTCCCTCTGGGAATGTGATAAGTGTGCATACTTTTCTACAGGAAAGATATATATCTTGGTACCGTGTTAGCCAGTAGATAGAAAAATATTTAGAATTGAGAGTCCTCAGTGGTTGATACCTTTTAATGGCTAACTGAAAAGATGGTAACAAATTGCAAGCTTTCGAGACTACACAGTTCTTAGCCTGATGAAGAGACCTGTGTAGTCTCGAAAGCTTGCAATTTGTTACCATCTTTTCAGTTAGCCATTAAAAGTTATCAACCACTGAGGACTCTCAATTCTAAATATTTTTCATACTTTTCTAGGAACACTGTTGTGACTGATTAAAGAGAAAAGTCCAGTTTTTCTAGAAATAAATTTAACAAAAACTGGATTTTCCTCTTAAAATCAGGTTGCTTCACCCAAGACCCAGAAAATAGCAAAAAAGCCAGAGCCATTGTTTTTCTTATGATACATTAGAGTAATATTGGGGTTTGGGGTTATATTTTGAGATTTGAGGTAAGCATACCATTCAGATCTAAGTCTAGGAAAATTGAGGCTCTATCCTTAAGTACAGAAGTAATCAATTCTGGACAGTTAAGAATGGACTGTGAAAGACAATGTAGCTACAAAATTTAGACCAGGTTTATTACAATCATGCCTAAATCTTCTTCTCTGCATCTCATGGCAGGAAAATATGTGAATTTTTGTGTGTTTTTAAAATGCGTTTTTGGTGCAGATTTTTCCCCACTCATTGGTATGAATGAAATCTGCAGCAAAAATGGTGAAAGAATTGACATGCAGCAGAATTAAATCTGCACAAAATCTGCAAGTCACAAATAAGCAATGTGAGCATGAAACTTCAGGAATCTTATTCACTTTGCTGGCTTCTGGTCTCCCTTCATGTTTTGTGCCAAAACTACGCAGAAAAAAAGCGAGAAATCTGCCAAGTTAAGGTGCTTTCTGATTTTGGCCCATCAGCAAGTACCAATCGACTATATATAAATTGATCGGTGCTAATTTACTGGTCTCTTTATAAAGCCGATGAGTATTGATGTCTCTTACAACAGCATTTATGCCAGCGTAAGTCATGCAATTGCTTAAACACAGAGCATTTTGCTTGTTCTGAAGATTGCCAGCATGCTTACATGGGCCAATAATAAGCATTCTCTCATTCCAGCTATATTATGCCTATCTAAAAGTGCCTTAATTCTGATATTAAGATACCTTGTCCAAAGCAGAGAATTTTGGTGATACCTCTGATGGAAGCGAGCCCATAGAGCAGACGCCTCATTGGGAATGCTATGAGCTAGGACTATAAAGTTCCCTGTATGAATATTCACCTAAATAACTTTCTGAATAATGTCTTTGATTTGATGAGTTTATTGGGTTTGTCAGCATGGGTGAATTATTCAATGTAAGGCTGGTTTCACATTTGCATTTTTTTTTTGCGTTTTTGCGGTAAAAAGCGCAGAAAACGCATGCATTTTTTTCCTATATTTAACATTAAAAACACATGCATTTTTTTTGCATGCGTTTTGACGCGTTTTTGCATTGCATGCGTTTTTTCTCTGCATGCGTTGTGTTGCAGAAATGCAACATGTAGTAATTTTTGCGGCTTTTTTTGCCGCAAAAAAACGCATGCGTTTTTTTGCGGCAAAAAACGTATTGATGTCTATGTAAACGCATGCGTTTTTAAGCACATGCGTTTGCATGAGTTTTTAAACGCATGCGTTTTTATAGAAAAACACAAGAAAACACCCTAACCCAAACTCTAACCCTAACCCTAACACAAACCCTAACCCAAACCCTAACCCAAACCCTAACACAAACCCTAACCCAAAATCTATCCCAAACTCTAACCCAAACTCTAACCCAAACTCTAACACAAACCCTAACACAAACCCTAACACAAACCCTAACACAAACTCTAACACAAACTCTAACACAAACCCTAACACAAACCCTAACCCAAACTCTAACACAAACCCTAACACAAACCCTAACCCAAACTCTAACCCAAACTCTAACCCAAACTCTAACACAAACCCTAACACAAACCCTAACCCTAACCCTAAGGGATCCTAACCCTAACCCTAAGGGTTAGGGTTAGGATCCCTAGGGTTAGGGTTAGGATCCTGTTATGGACCTGGTGGTTAGGAGCACCCAGAACGACCTGATGGTTAAACTCACACAGGACAAGCTCTGGGAAGTGGGAGCTCTGCTGACCGCCCCCTAATCCTATCACACAACTAGAAATAGCCGTGGAGCGTACCTAACACGACCTAGACGCCTCTTCACAGCCTAAGAGCTAACTAGCCCTAAAGATAGAAAATAAAGCCTACCTTGCCTCAGAGAAATTCCCCAAAGGAAAAGGCAGCCCCCCACATATATTGACTGTGAGTTAAGATGAAAGTCACAAACACAGAAATGAAACAGGTTTCAGCAAAGGGAGGCCAGACTTACTAAACAGACTGAGGATAGGAAAGGTATCTTTGCGGTCAGCACAAAAAACTACAAAAGACCACACAGAGTGTGCAAAAAGACCTCCGCACCGACTCACGGTGCGGAGGTGCCACTCTGCATCCCAGAGCTTCCAGCTAGCAAGACAAAATCATGATAGCCAACTGGACAAGGAAACAATGAACAAATAATTAACTAGCAGACAGGACACCAGAAAGATCCAAGAGCGAACTGAACCAGCACAAGAACATTGACAGCTGGCATGGAGTAACGATCTGAGTGGAGTTAAATAGAACAGCCAGCCAAAGAATAAACTACGTCACCTGTGGAAGGAACCTCAAAAGCAGCAGCTCCACTCACAGCCACCAGAGGGAGTCCATGGACAGAACTCGCCAAAGTACCATTCATGACCACAGGAGGGAGTTCGGAAACAGAATTCACAACAGGATCCCTAGGGTTAGGGCTAGGGTTAGGGTTTGTGTTAGGGTTTGTGTTAGGGTTTGTGTTAGGGTTTGTGTTAGGGTTTGTGTTAGGGTTTGTGTTAGGGTTTGTGTTAGGGTTTGTGTTAGGGTTTGTGTTAGGGTTTGTGTTAGGGTTTGTGTTAGGGTTTGTGTTAGGGTTTGTGTTAGGGTTTGTGTTAGGGTTTGTGTTAGGGTTTGTGTTAGGGTTTGTGTTAGGGTTTGTGTTAGGGTTTGTGTTAGGGTTTGTGTTAGGGTTTGTGTTAGGGTTTGTGTTAGGGTTTGTGTTAGGGTTTGTGTTAGGGTTTGTGTTAGGGTTTGTGTTAGGGTTTGTGTTAGGGTTTGTGTTAGGGTTTGTGTTAGGGTTTGTGTTAGGGTTTGTGTTAGGGTTTGTGTTAGGGTTTGTGTTAGGGTTTGTGTTAGGGTTTGTGTTAGGGTTTGTGTTAGGGTTTGTGTTAGGGTTTGTGTTAGGGTTTGTGTTAGGGTTTGTGTTAGGGTTTGTGTTAGGGTTTGTGTTAGGGTTTGTGTTAGGGTTTGTGTTAGGGTTTGTGTTAGGGTTTGTGTTAGGGTTTGTGTTAGGGTTTGTGTTAGGGTTTGTGTTAGGGTTTGTGTTAGGGTTTGTGTTAGGGTTTGTGTTAGGGTTTGTGTTAGGGTTTGTGTTAGGGTTTGTGTTAGGGTTTGTGTTAGGGTTTGTGTTAGGGTTTGTGTTAGGGTTTGTGTTAGGGTTTGTGTTAGGGTTTGTGTTAGGGTTTGTGTTAGGGTTTGTGTTAGGGTTTGTGTTAGGGTTTGTGTTAGGGTTTGTGTTAGGGTTTGTGTTAGGGTTTGTGTTAGGGTTTGTGTTAGGGTTTGTGTTAGGGTTTGTGTTAGGGTTTGTGTTAGGGTTTGTGTTAGGGTTTGTGTTAGGGTTTGTGTTAGGGTTTGTGTTAGGGTTTGTGTTAGGGTTTGTGTTAGGGTTTGTGTTAGGGTTTGTGTTAGGGTTTGTGTTAGGGTTTGTGTTAGGGTTTGTGTTAGGGTTTGTGTTAGGGTTTGTGTTAGGGTTTGTGTTAGGGTTTGTGTTAGGGTTTGTGTTAGGGTTTGTGTTAGGGTTTGTGTTAGGGTTTGTGTTAGGGTTTGTGTTAGGGTTTGTGTTAGGGTTTGTGTTAGGGTTTGTGTTAGGGTTTGTGTTAGGGTTTGAGTTTGGGTTAGAGTTTGGGTTAGAGTTTGGGTTAGAGATTGGGTTAGGGTTTGTGTTAGGGTTAGAGTTTGGGTTAGGGTTTGTTTGTGTTAGACTTTGGGTTAGAGTTTGGGTTAGTGTTAGGGTTAAGGTTAGGGTTAGAGTTTGTTTTAGGGTTAGGGTTAGGATCCCTAGGGTTACTAGTAGTGTTGAGCATTCCGATACCGCAGGTATCGGGTATCGGCCGATATTTGCGGTATCGGAATTCCGATACTGAATTCCGATACTTCCCGCGTATCGGATACCGGAATCGGAAGTTCCCAGAATTCAAATTGAACGCAGCAGCCAATGAGGAATGAATGAAAGTGTGGGCACATCCTGTTTAGCATGGTGGGCATGTAAGTACTGGCAAGGCTTGGATTGGCTGCTGAAATGATGTCACTCTGCACTATAAAAAAGCGCTGCCGCCATTTTGCGCTCACTCTGCTGTGATTTCAGTTAGGGACAGGACGCTGTGTTCTAACTGAGGGCCAGTTGAGCTTGCTAATTGCTTTATTTTCCTTTCCAAAGGCTAATTTAGCAAAACGCTGTGTGTTCTTCACTGTTCACCTTGCTCTTGCCTTGCAGCGCTGTTTTAACAGCATTCTGCAAGGTCTCTGTGTGTGTGTGTGTGTGCAGCTCACTCTGTAGTCTGTGTGCAGCCATATACCCGGTTGTATTCAGCTCAGGGGGGGTTCACACTGCCTCACACAGTTGTTCTTTTTTGCTCTTAGTGCAGCCTGCTGCACATTTTTTCTCAAATTTCCTATTAGTGTTTTTCCACCAGTCTCCAGCTCTATTGTGGAAAAACACTACATAGGATAACCTAGAGGGGGGTTTTTGGGCCTTGCAGCGCCGTTTACGGCTGTCTGCACGGTCTCCGTGTGAGCCCAGCTCGCCCTGTAGTCTGTGTGCAGCCATAGCCGGTTGGATTCAGCTCAGGGTTCGTTACTGGCTCATACCTTGAGAAAAATTTTCCTTTTTTTCAAATAGTGCAGCCTGTTTAAAATTTGAAAAAAAAAATTCCTATTAGTGTCTTTCCACTCGTATCCAGCTAAATAGTGGAAAAACACTATATAGGATAACCTAGAGGAGGGTTTTTTGGCCTTGCAGCGCCGTTTACGGCTGTCTGCATGGTCTCCGTGTGAGCCCAGCTCGCCCTGTAGTCTGTGTGCAGCCATAGCCGGTTGGATTCAGCTCAGGGTTCGTTACTGGCTCATACCTTGAGAAAAATTTTCCTTTTTTTCAAATAGTGCAGCCTGTTTAAAATTTGAAAAAAAAAATTCCTATTAGTGTCTTTCCACCAGTCTCCAGCTCAATTGTGGAAAAACACTACATAGGATAACCTAGAGGGTTTTTTTGGGGCCTTGCAGCGCCGTTTACGGCTGTCTGCACGGTCTCTGTGTGAGCGCAGCTCGCCCTGTAGTCTGTGTGCAGCCATAGCCGGTTGGATTCAGCTCAGGGTGCGTTACTGCCTCATACCTTGAAAAACAATTTCCTTTTTTTCAAATAGTGCAGCCAGTTTAAAATTTGAAAAAAAAAATTCCTATTAGTGTCTTTCCACTTGTATCCAGCTAAATAGTGGAAAAACACTATATAGGATAACCTAGAGGAGGGTTTTTTGGCCTTGCAGCGCCGTTTACGGCTGTCTGCACGGTCTCCGTGTGATTTAAACTAGCTCTGTAGCCCGATCTGCACCAAAAAAAAGGTTAAGTTCACCAAACACAACTTAACACTTGTGTAGGCCACATTTGAAAAATAATAAAGTTTAGTCCACAATTTACAACATTAGTGTTTCTTACACCTGTTAGGAGGAGCATTACAGGAATAAGCACACTAAGGCCTTAGTACTTTTCTGCTTATCTTTATCTGTCAACCAAGATGAAGAGGGCAGGGAGTAAGGCACGTGGGCGTGGGCGCGGAGCAGGGAGAGGAGCAGGGAGAGGACGTGGTGATTCTGTGCCTGCTGCGGGCGCCGGTGACTCGTCGTCACTCAGTTTCAGCAGGGAACAGTCCTTCATGCGCAGCTTTGTCGGAGAGCGCCGTGCACCGCTGCTGCGTGAAGACCAAATTGAAGCCGTTGTCGGGTGGATGGCAGCTAACGCCTCGGCATCGACTTCAGTTAGTGCCACATCCTCTCAGGCACAGAGCACTGGAGAGCAGCCATCTGTCTCTTCACCACCTGCCAAATTGGCCAGGCAGTCAGAGAGCCCAGGACAGGAGCCGTCTCTACTTCTGTTCTCTGAATCTCTTGGCTTGGAAACAGGGGGCCAGCCAAGCAGCATTGGAGAAATGGAAGAAGAGGCAGTGTGCAGTGATGCCCAACACCTTTTTCTCTCTGACTCTGAAGAGGCAGGTGGGCCAGTGCCTCCGGTGACCACAGCGCAGTACGCATCTGATGATGAAACTCAGGTGCCGCTTTCTCGTGCGTACTGTGCTGCTGAGACTACCCAGGAGAAGCAGTTGGTGGCAGAGGGTAGTGGAGATGATGAGGTCCTTGACCCATCGTGGCGTGAGGAACAGGAAGGTGGTGGGAGCAGCTCAGAGGAAGAGCTTCCTCTTACGGGCCAAAGAGGGAGAGGGAGGGGGAAGACTGCGGAGCCTGTAGCCTCCACTTTGGCACCCGTTAGGAGCCTGTCTCTTTCCAAAGCCAAAAAGGGCGCTCCCAAGACTTGCAGTGCCTGGTCCTTTTTTGACACAGTTGCAGATGACATTTGTTTTGTCAAATGCAAGCTGTGTCATCATAAAGTAAAAAGAGGGAAAAATGTCAGCAACCTCAATACCACAAATATGTGGAAACATGTGCGGACCAGGCACGCGGTGGAGTTACAGAAACACACTGAAGATGTAGGCCAACCAACAGCGGCAGCTACCACCTCTTCAGCTCGTGTTGCCTCTTCCTCCAGCTCACGCACAGCTGGTTTGGCTTCCTCCCAGAGACCTTGTGTAATTCCACCCACAGCACCACCTTCCCAGTCATCCTCACACTCCCAGTCTACTCTACAGCCATCGGTAGTACAGGCATGGGAGAAAAGGCGGGCATTCTCGGCCAACCACCCCCGAGCACAGGCTCTGAATGCAGGCATTGCCAAACTGTTGTCCCTGGAAATGCTCTCGTTCAGGCTGGTGGAGACTGACAGCTTCCGTGACTTGATGGCATTGGCAGTCCCACAGTACAAGGTGCCCAGCCGCTTTTACTTCAGCAGGCAGGCTGTCCCTGCCCTGCACAGGCATGTTGAGGCAAACATAAAACATGCGCTACTGAACGCCGTCAGTAGCAAGGTCCACCTCACCACCGATGCGTGGACCAGTCAGCATGGACAGGGGCGATATGTTTCCCTCACTGCCCATTGGGTTAATGTTGTTGAGCCAGGTACAGATCGTGCGAGTGGCGCAGGACGTGTCCTGCCCACTCCAAGGATTGCAGGAATCCAGTCTGTACGCATCGACTCCTCCTCTTACACCAGTTCCTCTGATTCCTCTCTGCAGGATCCGTCACAGTCCACCCCCACATGGACCCGTGAACGTTTACCTATGACCGACATGAGCACAGCCGTGGCCAAACGTCAGCAGGCCGTCTTGAAACTAGTTTCATTGGGGCATCGAAGCCACACAGCGCAGGAGCTCTGGAATGCCATAAAGCAGGAGAGCGATGTGTGGTTACTGCCAGCGAATCTCCAGCCAGGCATGGTAGTGTGTGACAATGGCCGAAATCTGGTGGCAGCTTTGGCCCTTGGCAACCTCACTCACATCCCATGTCTGGCACATGTGCTCAATTTGGTTGTGCAGAGTTTTCTGAGGGACTATCCGGATCTTGATGCCCTGCTGCACAAGGTCCGCCTAGAGTGTGCTCACTTGCGGCGTTCCAGCTTGGCCAGATCCCGCATTGCTGCTCTGCAGCGCCGATTCCGCCTTCCGGAACACCGCATCATATGTGACCTACCTACCCGGTGGAATTCCACGTTACATATGTTGGAGCGGTTGTGTGAGCAGCAGCAAGCAGTTATGGAGTACCAGCTGCATCAGGCGCAAAGAAGTCGCAGTCAGCGCCGATCAGACTTCACAACCACAGAGTGGGCCACTATGAAGGACGTCTGCCAGGTTTTGCGTCCTTTTGATTATTCCACGCGGATGGCAAGTGCAGATGATGCACTAGTCAGCATGACTGTCCCCCTTATCTGCCTGCTTCAGCAAACTTTGCAAGGGTTAAGGGATGATGTGGTGGAAGAGGTGGAGGATGAGGAGTCACCTTTTCCATCAGCTTCTGGAGAGTCAGCGCCACGTGGTTCCTCACAAAGGGGTACGCAGGGGCCAATTTGTGAGGAGGATGAGGAGGAGTCAATGGAGGAGGAAGAGCTCCGTCCAGAGGAGGGAGCGACACAATTGTCCAGTGGTCAGTGTGTACAGCGAGGGTGGGGTGATGACGAGCGGGCAGAGATCATGTCTCAAGCAGGGGACAGCGTTTCTGGGCCGGTTGGCACTCTGCAGCACATGGTGGATTTCATGCTGCAGTGCCTGAGAAACGACCGCCGCATCGACCACATTCTCAACATGCCTGATTATTGGGTGTTCACCCTCCTCGATCCTCGCTACCGGGACAACGTCCAAAACCTCATCCCTGCGTTGACCCGGGAGCGTAAATTGCGGGAGTACCACGACACACTGGTGAATTCCATCATCTTCTCCTGTCCAACTGAGAGGAGTGCTGCTAGTGCTTTACAAAGCAGCTCAGTGCGTCGAGGCAGTGGGGGAGGCTCTGCCCAAAGAGGGAGCAGAAGCAGTGCCTCTGCCCAAGGCAAGCCCAGTATGGCACAACTCTGGCACACTTTTGTGTGCCCGCCCCAAATGTCTACACCATCACCGGCGGCTCCAGTCAGCAGGAGGCAACGGTTCCGTCAGATGGTGACAGACTACATGGCTTGCCCTCTTACTGTACTCCCAGACGGCTCTTCCCCGTTCAAGTTTTGGGTCTCTAAGCTGGATACATGGCCAGAGCTAAGCCAGTATGCATTGGAGGTGCTGGCTTGCCCTGCGGCTAGTGTCTTATCGGAACGTGTCTTTAGTGCCGCAGGTGGTGTACTAACAGACCGTCGCATGCGACTATCCTCCGATAACGTTGACCGGCTTACTTTCCTGAAAATGAACCAGGCCTGGATCTCGCAGGAATTTGCCACTCCTCTGCCTGATTAAGTAATTGGGTGTCATCCAGGTCTCCTGCTGTGTTCATCTTTCTACCACCTGAACTGCTATTCCTGGGCTCCAACACCGCCAGTTGCGGCTCAGAAGTGCAGGCTGCACAGTAAAAACATACGACCCAGTGTTATTGGGTTTCAGTAACGTCAGCTGATCCCCAGCTGTGTAGCCGGCAATGTGTCCTGCGACCGCCACGCTGGCACAACAACCTAAATGTAAGGGAACCTGTCCCCCCCCCCCCCCCCCGTCGTTTGTTACTGAAAGAGCCATCTTGTGCAGCAGTAATGCTGCACAAGGAAAAGGTAGCTCTTTTTTTTTAGCTCTTTGCACACGCAGAACTTAACACTTATAAAATGTGTTCACTGATACCGTTATACCGTCCCGGAGCTGGGACTTTCCTTCGTAATGTGACGCAGCACAGCCGTCATTCCTACCCCCTTGGTGCCATGCGCTGCCTCCTCAGCGTTGTTTTAAGCTGTCACGGAGCCTGCGCTGTTCTGTTATCCCTTGGGCATGCCCTATTTGCGCTGCCTGTCTTCTGACATAATTTGGTGTCAGGCTGGCTGCGCCTGTGCGGCCGCGGTGCCCGAGATCCCGCCTCGCAGTGTCTTCTGATTGAGTCACACTGCGGGCCTGGGATCCATGGGCATGCGCAGTGCATATCTTCCCCTCGGGCTCTCGCTCATTTCCCTCCGCCTTCTTTAGACTGTGCGCCGTCAGCTGATCCCTAGCATGCCACGGCCGTGACACCGCACAGTCTGAAGAAGAGGGAAGGAGGGGAGTGAGAGTCGAGGTTATGCACTGTGCATGCCCATGGTTCCAAGGCCCGCAGTGGGATTACGTTAGATGAGACTGCGAGGTGGGATCTGGAGCAGCGTGGACGCACAGGCACTGACAGCCTGACACCAAATTATGTCAGAAGACAGGCAGCGCTAATTGGGCATGGCCAAGGGCTAACAGAACAGCGCAGGCTCCGTGAAAGCTTAAAACAACGCTGAGGAGGCAGCGCACGGCATCAAGGGGATAGGAATGACAGCTGTGCTGTGTCCCATTACGAAGGAAATTCGCACCTCCGGGTGTTTCTATGTATAACAGCCACCTAGTACAGCAGTACTGCTGCATTTGTACAAGGTGGCTGACTTTTTCTCCTTGCCCACGTGTAACTCAACACGTACAAAATGTGTCTCATTGAGACCATTCCACTGTCCCTGAGGTGTGACTTTCCTTTGTAATGATACGCAGCACCCCCCTTGGTAGCGTTTCCCGTCTTTTGTCATCATGGTTAGCTGGCTGCGCCTGTGCATCCGCCCTGCTAGAAACAACGCCCCTCGTTGTCATATTTATTTTGTCAGCGAGGGTGTGGTTTATGGGCACGAGCAGTGCATATGTTCGCCTGTCTTAACTCATCTCCTTCCGCCTTCTTCAGACTGGGTGTCCTCATGGCCGCGGCAGGCGATAAGGGATCAGATGAGGCCGCCCAGTCTGAAGCAGGTGTAAGGACATGTGTGAGCGGCAAACATATTTAGTGCACCAGGGCACGAATCCCAGCACCGCAGTGTGATTTTTTAAAAACACACTGTGGGTCTGGGATTCATGTCCATCGCTAACCGCAACGGCCGACATGAAATGAGGTCAGAAGACAGGAAGCGCTCACAGCGCATGGCCAAGGGATCACAATAGCGCAGACTCCTGTAAAGCAAATAACAACGCTCAGGAATCTGCGCCCAGTACCTAGGTGCAAATTTTGACACCTGTGCTGCGTCTCGTTAAAAAGACAAGTCACGCCTCCACTACTGATTAACAGTATAATGGGCTAAATAGTCTACGTGTTGCATTCAGCTTGTGCAAGTAGAAAAATTAATAGAGCAACCTTTTACTTGTGCAGCATTAATGCTGCAGAAGGAGTGGCTCTTGTACTTTGTAACACCTGAGGGGGGGTTAAAGGTAACCTTTGAAATTGGTTCAACTAGGCTTCGGCCTACACTCTGCTCCTCTCCTCCTCCAGCTGACCCTGGGCTCTAACAACGCTAGTTTTTGCCCGGAAATGCTAGCTGCACAGAGAAAAACACCAGCCAATGTGTTAGTGGTGTTCAGCACCGCCAGCTGTTCCCCCGCTGTGTAGCCGGCATCGTGTCCAGCACAAGCCACGCTGGCACAACCGACCAAAAGCTGCCACCAGTGCAGGCTTCGGCCTACACTTTGCTCCTCTCCTCCTCCTGCTGACCCTGGGCTAAAACAACGCCAGTTTCTGCCCGGACATGCTAGCTGCACAGAGAAAAACACCAGCCAATGTGTTAGTGGGGTTCAGCACCGCCAGCTGTTCCTCTGCTGTGTAGTCGGCAACGTGCCCAGCACAAGCCACGCTGGCACAACAGAACAAAAGCTGCCACCAGTGCAGGCTTCGGCCTACACTTTGCTCCTCTCCTCCTCCTGCTGACCCTGGGCTCAAACAACGCCAGTTTCTGCCCGGACATGCTAGCTGCACAGAGAAAAACACCAGCCAATGTGTTAGTGGGGTTCAGCACCGCCAGCTGTTCCCCTGCTGTGCAGCTTGCAACGTGACCTGCAAACGCCACGCAGGCACATGAACTGAAATTGAAGGGAGCCTGGCCCCCACCCCCAGGTGTTTCTATGTATAACATCCACCTTGTACAGCAGTACTGCTGCATTTGTACAAGGTGGCTGATGTTTTCTCCTTGCCCACTTGGAACTCAACACGTACAAAATGTGTCTCTTTGAGACCATTCCACTGTCCCTGAGGTGTGACTTTCCTTTCTAATGATACGCAGCACCCCCCTTGGTAGCGCTTCCCGTCTTCTGACATCATTGGTTGGCTACTTGCGCCTGTTCGTCCGCCCTGCCTGAATAAAATGCTCCTCGTTGTCTTAATTATTTTGACTGCGAGGGTGTGATTGATGGGCACGAGCAGTGCATATCTTCGCCTGTCTTAACTCATCTCCTTCCGCCTTCTTCAGACTGTGCAGCCTCATGGCCGCGGCATGCGAGAAGGGATCAGCAGAGGCCGCCCAGTCTGAAGCAGGTGTAAGGACGTGTGTGAGCGGCCAAAATATTTACTGCTCAAGGCCACGAATCCCAGCACCGCAGTGTGGCTTTATGAAAAGACACTGTGGGTCTGGGATTTATGGCCATCGTTAACCGCACCGGCCAACATGAAATGATGTCATAAGATGGGCAGCGCTAACAGGGCATTGCCAAGGGATAACACAAGAGCGCAGACTCCTGTACAGCAAATAACAACGCTCAGGAAGCTGCGCCAAGCACCAAGGCGTTATTTTGGACACCTGTGCTGCGTCTCATCAAAAAACCAAGTCACGCATCCACTACAGTTTGACTGTAGAATGGGGTAAATTGTGTATGTCTTTCATTCAGCGTGTGCAAGTAGACAAATTAATAGAGCAACCTTTCACTTGTGCAGCATTAATACTGCACAAGGTGTGTCTCTTGTACTTTGTAACACCTGAGGGGGGGGGTTAAAGGTTTCCTTTGAAATTGGTTCAACTAGGCTTCGGCCTACACTCTGCTCCTCTCCTCCTCCTCCTGCTTCAACACGGGCTCTAACATCGCTAGTTTTTGCCCGCAAGTGCTAGCTGCACAGAGAAAAACACACGCCATTGTGTTAGTGGGGTTCAGCAACGCCAGCTGTTCCCCCAGTGTGTAGCCGGCAAAGTGTCCTGCAAACGCAACGCAGACACAAAGCTGCCTCCAGTGCAGGCTTCGGCCTACACTCATCTCCCCCTGCTTACCCTTTGCTCCAACACCGCTAGTTGGGGCTCTAGGAAGACAATCTTTAATAGGCAAGGCAACGCATCTGGGTTCCAGCACCGCCAGCTGGTTCTCGGCAGTCTTCTTGTCACAGGTACTCCCTCGTGCCAAGCCTGGTTTCAGCACCGTCAGCTGTTTCCGGGTTGTGTCAACTTCACTGAGACGCCTATGCTTGCCCCGTCGTGGTGCGGTCGAGTTAGCCAACTCCAGGGTGCCTCCAGTTTAGGAGCTTCCTATGTGGGCTGCGTGAACTGGTAGTCAAGGCTGGTTCTGTAGTGCCAGTAGGCCCAGCTCCCCCTGTAGGACTGTTGGGGTTCGGTAACTGCGGCTGCCTCGCGGCCTAGCTGTTCTCTCCTCTCCTGTGGGCCTTGGGGTCCACCACCTGGTTCCAGCACCGTCAGCTGGTTCCGGGCCGAGCCTTTGGCTTACGTGCCTCCTCCTGGGTATCCGAGTTCCGCCAACGCCAGGCGGTCCTTGGTAGTGCTTTTAAGCGCGGGCACCTACAGCTTAGTAACCGGGTTCCAGCACCGTCAGCTGGTCCTCGGTCGTGCCATTGGCTCTTGCACACTGGGGCAACGCATCCGGGTTCCAGCACCGCCAGCTGGTTCTCGGCAGTGTTCTTGTCACAGGTACTCCCTCGTGCCAAGCCTGGTTTCAGCACCGTCAGCTGTTTCCGGGTTGTGTCAACTTCACTGAGACGCCTATGCTTGCCCCGTCGTGGTGCGGTCGAGTTAGCCAACTCCAGGGTGCCTCCAGTTTAGGAGCTTCCTATGTGGGCTGCGTGAACTGGTAGTCAAGGCTGGTTCTGTAGTGCCAGTAGGCCCAGCTCCCCCTGTAGGACTGTTGGGGTTCGGTAACTGCGGCTGCCTCGCGGCCTAGCTGTTCTCTCCTCTCCTGTGGGCCTTCGGGTCCACCACCTGGTTCCAGCACCGTCAGCTGGTTCCGGGCCGAGCCTTTGGCTTAGGTGCCTCCTCCTGGGTATCCGAGTTCCGCCAACGCCAGGCGGTCCTTGGTAGTGCTTTTAAGCGCGGGCACCTACAGCTTAGTAACCGGGTTCCAGCACCGTCAGCTGGTCCTCGGTCGTGCCATTGGCTCTTGCACACTGGGGCAACGCATCCGGGTTCCAGCACCGCCAGCTGGTTCTCGGCAGTGTTCTTGTCACAGGTACTCCCTCGTGCCAAGCCTGGTTTCAGCACCGTCAGCTGTTTCCGGGTTGTGTCAACTTCACTGAGACGCCTATGCTTGCCCCGTCGTGGTGCGGTCGAGTTAGCCAACTCCAGGGTGCCTCCAGTTTAGGAGCTTCCTATGTGGGCTGCGTGAACTGGTAGTCAAGGCTGGTTCTGTAGTGCCAGTAGGCCCAGCTCCCCCTGTAGGACTGTTGGGGTTCGGTAACTGCGGCTGCCTCGCGGCCTAGCTGTTCTCTCCTCTCCTGTGGGCCTTGGGGTCCACCACCTGGTTCCAGCACCGTCAGCTGGTTCCGGGCCGAGCCTTTGGCTTACGTGCCTCCTCCTGGGTATCCGAGTTCCGCCAACGCCAGGCGGTCCTTGGTAGTGCTTTTAAGCGCGGGCACCTACAGCTTAGTAACTGGGTTCCAGCACCGTCAGCTGGTCCTCGGTCGTGCCATTGGCTCTTGCACACTGGGGCAACGCATCCGGGTTCCAGCACCGCCAGCTGGTTCTCGGCAGTGTTCTTGTCACAGGTAATCCCTCGTGCCAAGCCTGGTTTCAGCACCGTCAGCTGTTTCCGGGTTGTGTCAACTTCACTGAGACGCCTATGCTTGCCCCGTCGTGGTGCGGTCGAGTTAGCCAACTCCAGGGTGCCTCCAGTTTAGGAGCTTCCTATGTGGGCTGCGTGAACTGGTAGTCAAGGCTGGTTCTGTAGTGCCAGTAGGCCCAGCTCCCCCTGTAGGACTGTTGGGGTTCGGTAACTGCGGCTGCCTCGCGGCCTAGCTGTTCTCTCCTCTCCTGTGGGCCTTCGGGTCCACCACCTGGTTCCAGCACCGTCAGCTGGTTCCGGGCCGAGCCTTTGGCTTACGTGCCTCCTCCTGGGTATCCGAGTTCCGCCAACGCCAGGCGGTCCTTGGTAGTGCTTTTAAGCGCGGGCACCTACAGCTTAGTAACCGGGTTCCAGCACCGTCAGCTGGTCCTCGGTCGTGCCATTGGCTCTTGCACACTGGGGCAACGCATCCGGGTTCCAGCACCGCCAGCTGGTTCTCGGCAGTGTTCTTGTCACAGGTACTCCCTCGTGCCAAGCCTGGTTTCAGCACCGTCAGCTGTTTCCGGGTTGTGTCAACTTCACTGAGACGCCTATGCTTGCCCCGTCGTGGTGCGGTCGAGTTAGCCAACTCCAGGGTGCCTCCAGTTTAGGAGCTTCCTATGTGGGCTGCGTGAACTGGTAGTCAAGGCTGGTTCTGTAGTGCCAGTAGGCCCAGCTCCCCCTGTAGGACTGTTGGGGTTCGGTAACTGCGGCTGCCTCGCGGCCTAGCTGTTCTCTCCTCTCCTGTGGGCCTTGGGGTCCACCACCTGGTTCCAGCACCGTCAGCTGGTTCCGGGCCGAGCCTTTGGCTTACGTGCCTCCTCCTGGGTATCCGAGTTCCGCCAACGCCAGGCGGTCCTTGGTAGTGCTTTTAAGCGCGGGCACCTACAGCTTAGTAACCGGGTTCCAGCACCGTCAGCTGGTCCTCGGTCGTGCCATTGGCTCTTGCACACTGGGGCAACGCATCCGGGTTCCAGCACCGCCAGCTGGTTCTCGGCAGTGTTCTTGTCACAGGTACTCCCTCGTGCCAAGCCTGGTTTCAGCACCGTCAGCTGTTTCCGGGTTGTGTCAACTTCACTGAGACGCCTATGCTTGCCCCGTCGTGGTGCGGTCGAGTTAGCCAACTCCAGGGTGCCTCCAGTTTAGGAGCTTCCTATGTGGGCTGCGTGAACTGGTAGTCAAGGCTGGTTCTGTAGTGCCAGTAGGCCCAGCTCCCCCTGTAGGACTGTTGGGGTTCGGTAACTGCGGCTGCCTCGCGGCCTAGCTGTTCTCTCCTCTCCTGTGGGCCTTCGGGTCCACCACCTGGTTCCAGCACCGTCAGCTGGTTCCGGGCCGAGCCTTTGGCTTAGGTGCCTCCTCCTGGGTATCCGAGTTCCGCCAACGCCAGGCGGTCCTTGGTAATGCTTTTAAGCACGGGCACCTACAGCTTAGTAACCGGGTTCCAGCACCGTCAGCTGGTCCTCGGTCGTGCCATTGGCTCTTGCACACTGGGGCAACGCATCCGGGTTCCAGCACCGCCAGCTGGTTCTCGGCAGTGTTCTTGTCACAGGTACTCCCTCGTGCCAAGCCTGGTTTCAGCACCGTCAGCTGTTTCCGGGTTGTGTCAACTTCACTGAGACGCCTATGCTTGCCCCGTCGTGGTGCGGTCGAGTTAGCCAACTCCAGGGTGCCTCCAGTTTAGGAGCTTCCTATGTGGGCTGCGTGAACTGGTAGTCAAGGCTGGTTCTGTAGTGCCAGTAGGCCCAGCTCCCCCTGTAGGACTGTTGGGGTTCGGTAACTGCGGCTGCCTCGCGGCCTAGCTGTTCTCTCCTCTCCTGTGGGCCTTGGGGTCCACCACCTGGTTCCAGCACCGTCAGCTGGTTCCGGGCCGAGCCTTTGGCTTACGTGCCTCCTCCTGGGTATCCGAGTTCCGCCAACGCCAGGCGGTCCTTGGTAGTGCTTTTAAGCGCGGGCACCTACAGCTTAGTAACTGGGTTCCAGCACCGTCAGCTGGTCCTCGGTCGTGCCATTGGCTCTTGCACACTGGGGCAACGCATCCGGGTTCCAGCACCGCCAGCTGGTTCTCGGCAGTGTTCTTGTCACAGGTAATCCCTCGTGCCAAGCCTGGTTTCAGCACCGTCAGCTGTTTCCGGGTTGTGTCAACTTCACTGAGACGCCTATGCTTGCCCCGTCGTGGTGCGGTCGAGTTAGCCAACTCCAGGGTGCCTCCAGTTTAGGAGCTTCCTATGTGGGCTGCGTGAACTGGTAGTCAAGGCTGGTTCTGTAGTGCCAGTAGGCCCAGCTCCCCCTGTAGGACTGTTGGGGTTCGGTAACTGCGGCTGCCTCGCGGCCTAGCTGTTCTCTCCTCTCCTGTGGGCCTTCGGGTCCACCACCTGGTTCCAGCACCGTCAGCTGGTTCCGGGCCGAGCCTTTGGCTTACGTGCCTCCTCCTGGGTATCCGAGTTCCGCCAACGCCAGGCGGTCCTTGGTAGTGCTTTTAAGCGCGGGCACCTACAGCTTAGTAACCGGGTTCCAGCACCGTCAGCTGGTCCTCGGTCGTGCCATTGGCTCTTGCACACTGGGGCAACGCATCCGGGTTCCAGCACCGCCAGCTGGTTCTCGGCAGTGTTCTTGTCACAGGTACTCCCTCGTGCCAAGCCTGGTTTCAGCACCGTCAGCTGTTTCCGGGTTGTGTCAACTTCACTGAGACGCCTATGCTTGCCCCGTCGTGGTGCGGTCGAGTTAGCCAACTCCAGGGTGCCTCCAGTTTAGGAGCTTCCTATGTGGGCTGCGTGAACTGGTAGTCAAGGCTGGTTCTGTAGTGCCAGTAGGCCCAGCTCCCCCTGTAGGACTGTTGGGGTTCGGTAACTGCGGCTGCCTCGCGGCCTAGCTGTTCTCTCCTCTCCTGTGGGCCTTGGGGTCCACCACCTGGTTCCAGCACCGTCAGCTGGTTCCGGGCCGAGCCTTTGGCTTACGTGCCTCCTCCTGGGTATCCGAGTTCCGCCAACGCCAGGCGGTCCTTGGTAGTGCTTTTAAGCGCGGGCACCTACAGCTTAGTAACCGGGTTCCAGCACCGTCAGCTGGTCCTCGGTCGTGCCATTGGCTCTTGCACACTGGGGCAACGCATCCGGGTTCCAGCACCGCCAGCTGGTTCTCGGCAGTGTTCTTGTCACAGGTACTCCCTCGTGCCAAGCCTGGTTTCAGCACCGTCAGCTGTTTCCGGGTTGTGTCAACTTCACTGAGACGCCTATGCTTGCCCCGTCGTGGTGCGGTCGAGTTAGCCAACTCCAGGGTGCCTCCAGTTTAGGAGCTTCCTATGTGGGCTGCGTGAACTGGTAGTCAAGGCTGGTTCTGTAGTGCCAGTAGGCCCAGCTCCCCCTGTAGGACTGTTGGGGTTCGGTAACTGCGGCTGCCTCGCGGCCTAGCTGTTCTCTCCTCTCCTGTGGGCCTTCGGGTCCACCACCTGGTTCCAGCACCGTCAGCTGGTTCTCGGCAGTGTCTTTTGCTCTTGTACCTTCTGCTCCCCATCCTGGTTCCAGTACCGTTAGCTGGTTCCGGGCAGAGCCTTTGGCTTAGGTGCCTCCTTCTGGGTATCCAAGTTCCACCAATGTCAGGTGGTCCTTGGTAGTGCTTTCAGGCACGGGTACCTCCTGCTTAGTAACCGGGTTCCAGTAACGTCAGCTGGTCCTTGGTAGTTCCATTGGCTCTTGGACATTCGGCTACCCATCCGGGTTCCAGTACCGTCAGCTGGTTCTCGGCAGTGTCTTTTGCTCTTGTACCTTCTGCTCCCCATCCTGGTTCCAGTAACGTCAGCTGGTTCCGGGCAGAGCCTTTGGCTTAGGTGCCTCCTTCTGGGTATCCGAGTTCCGCCAACGTCAGGCGGTCCTTGGTAGTGCTTTTTAGCACGGGTACCTCCTGCTTAGTAACCGGGTTCCAGTAACGTCAGCTGGTCCTCGGTAGTTCCATAGGCTCTTGAACCTTCGGGTAGCCATCCGAGTTCCAGTTCCATCAGCTGGTTCTTGGCATTTTCTCAGCCTTCTTGTACCTTCTGCTACATTTCCAAGTTGAAGACCCTAACGTCGACAACCCGGAAGACCACCCCGATGACGACGACCCGGAAGACCACCCCGATGACGACGACGACGGCGGAGACGACGACGGCTGAGACGACGACGGCGGAGATGACGACACTGGAGACGACGACCCTGGAGACGACGACATGGAAGACCGAGAAGCAGAAGAACAAGAGGCTGCAGAACAAAGAGCAGAAGAACATTAAGCATAAGACTTAATATCAGAGCAAAAGATATTATCTAAATTATATGCAGAAGAAGACTAAGCAGTGTATGGGGGTGAGTCCGTTCCTCCTCGTGGTGCCCCTGGATAAAGCCTGATGCTGCAGGCCAAACTGAACGCGGACAAATGTAACTTTTGTGACTGGCAGAACGGAAGGTGTAATCTTCCAACTTTTATAGATAACAACTACGGGAATGCCTGTCACAAATGAGAATATGATGAAGAAGTAGAATAGGAAGAATAATAACAGTGGAATAAAAAGAATATGTAGAATAGGAAGAATAATAATAGTTGAAGAAAATGAATATGAAGAATGTAATAAAAAAAAAAAAATAGGTAGAAGATGAAGAAGAAGATGAATAAGGTGAAGAAGTTGATGTCAAAGATGCTGATGATGATGAAGATGAAAGTGTGGGAAAAGAAAAAAAAAAAAAGAAAAAAAAGAAGGGGAAGGGCGTGGAATAGTGAAACATCAATATCTGACAAAATAAAAAAAATTTACATAGTCAATATCTTTTTCAATCCGAACGTCTTTAAAAAAAAAAAAAACATGCTATTCTATTTGATTGGACTAATCCTCATTGCCTTTAATGTCTCCGCCACCTCCCCCATACATCCTACATTATTCTTAGTTGTTTTCCTTCATGTAGAATGAACCTACAAGGAAAGAAAGGGTTTATTTTAATTCCGATATTTTGGTCCCATTGACTTGCATTGGGATCGGGTATCGGTATCGGCGATATCCGATATTTTTTGAATATCGGCCGATCCAAACCGATACCGATACTTTCCGATATCGGAAGGTATCGCTCAACACTAGTTACTAGGCATCCTAACCCTAACCCTAGGTATTTATGTTTATAGTGGGTTTTCTAGTTGATTTTGATGATTGGCAGCTGTCACACACTTCTCATCATGCGTTTCATAAACGCAAACGCAGGAAAAAACGCGTTTAAATGCGTCAAAACGCCGCGTTTGCGTTAAAACATGCAAAAACTCATGCGCCTAAAAAACGCTGTGTTTAAACGCGTTTTTTTCACCAAATGCGTTTGCGTTTTAAACGCTGCGTTTCTAAACGCAAATGTGAAACCAGCCTAAGATATTTATTATGGCATTGTTTTAGCACACAATGGTGTTTGGTTGAGTTTGTGTTTGCAGCATTTGATTATTACTTCCATGAACCCAGAAGACCCTACCACACTTCATGTAAATGTGTTAGTAATATCATCATCTTCCTGGCTATTAAACCATTTCCCCGAAATGTTACATAGTGTTATCTGGCTTCCTCTTCCACACATTTGATTTCTTCCTGGCTGCCGGGAGGCCTGAATATAAAAATAAACTGTTTTGTCTCAAGTCAGTGAACACACAGCCCCGATACTGATGATGATCCACCTTTGCCCCCAGCCAAGTAACAATACAATCATGTAAACAGAGGCAAGCACATGGACTTACACATTTTTCCAAAGCAGTTGGATTGAGATGAAGCTTTGAATATTGTATTATAGAGTCACAAAGGAATGGTTGGATGTTCTGAGGGTAACTTGCACACTTCCTTCATTTATTTAGCAGGCGGAATGCTATAAATAATGGATGTGGCATCTGCCATCAAACATGTTTTTCTAAAGGAACTCGTGTCAAGGTCACTGGAGGTTATAGTAAACCAAGGCAAACTTGTCTTAGGCTAAGAATTGACTTTGAGTCTATGCTTGTTGGGAAGATTAGCTGTATTAGTCACATTCATTGTATTTTTGTTTTTTAGACTCTGCATTTTTCCACAGAATGAACTTTAGACCTTTGTCTTGGACTACAATGGTCATTGAAGTACTTGAACTCTTGTTTTAAAACTCAAAGGGAAGACTATTGCACCAAAAACTTTCTTAGGGTTCCAGATGTAGGCTTACTATTCTATCAATATATCAGCCCCCTGAAGACCCATTATCAATGAGAATTGGTACACAGTTGCACTACCACTTGGAGCATGCTTTCAAGTGCAATGAAAGGCTTTATACCAAGATTGTTAATTATCGCATTCTTAGCTTTCTTTGGCAACTTATGAACCCAAATGAAGTGTATCATGGCAGAGATTAGTCAGGATTTCATAATTGTAGATTAGCAGCAAACCGAGGTTTTAGTTAAAAAGTATAGTATGATTATACAATTTTGTCATAAGGTTTTTAAATGGATGGTCTAAAGCAAATTTAGTTTGGGTTAGATGTAAACCTGGATGAGTTTGGTAGTACAAATACCTTTTCAGACTGAATATTTTTGAATAAAACAATTACTAATTTTTTTTTAATCAGATCATTTTTATTGAAAATTTGATTTTATAAACAAATACAAACATTATACATTATAATACAAACACAGTAAACTTAATAAACAAAGGTTAACCCTTAAAGTTTATATAGTCCTATACCTGCCAAGGCATTCCATGCCAAACAAAGTTATCAATTTATTCAGTTACCATGACAGCACCAACGAGAGAGGGGATCCGCCCTTCGGGGACAGGAAACCTAAAGATATAAAAGGGCGGTACCTCTCTCCTGCATCAGTTGGTTTCCTGTCCCTGACAAGGGACCCCTTCAGACATACCTTGTGAGGAAGGTGAAGACAGAAAGTTGTACCCAGGCCAGGCAGAGGGCTGTGTGTGTAGGCAGCAGCAGGAGAAAGCAGCCTTCAGGGGGAGAGCTCACTTTTTGGTGGTCCGTCGCCGCAGGTACTGGTAAGTATGGGCCACGGGGACCATTCTCCCTGGACCGTACTGGCTGTGGGGGGCTGTTTTGGTCAGTGCAGTGTCCCGGCGGGGGTGTCGGCGTATCGTAAATGGCAGCGGTGTGGTCCGGTGCCTGTGATGCAGCCAGGTTGTGGCCTGAGTGACGTGTTCGGAAGGGGCGGTCTCACATGATGCAGCCGATGGCACGGCCTGATGATGTGGTCAGGCATGCATGGTCCGCACCACGGAGGTCATTGTCTGTTGGTGCGGCCCTGTGAAGCGCCGTGGGTTGCCGGGATGATGGTGGTCCATGGTGTGGTGGGGCTTGCGTGCTGGAGGCAAACCACGAGGTAGACGCCGGGGCTACGCAGTAAGCTGGGGCACGTATTCGAATGAGCGGGATGCCCTTGTTCCAGCCCTTGAGGTGCAGTCTCATGGGGAGGGACTTTCCCGGTAGCATGCATATTGAGTACCGGGCAGACCACCCGGATTTGCCTGCTGGCCCCATCTGGGGGAGGTTCCTTGGGGGAGCTGGCTATTTAAGAAACCATTATGGGCTGCCAAATGCTTCTTGGCCATTTTGCAAGATGGAGTCACAGGAGCAAGAAGTGCTGCAGCACTCTCCAGAGCAGCAGTGTCAGCCTCAGAGAAGCCCCAAGCAACGGTTCCTCAGAGGCCATCTAGTGGCAGTAGTCTCCCTGGAGGAGATAGAACCAGTCAGAAATTTAAGCCCGGCAAGTCCTCAGTCCGTAATCACTGGCTGAGAAGGACCCCCGCAGACTACAGTACCACTCATTACTACGCCACGGGTAAGTGATCTTCGAGAAAGTTCACTTGGTGATGTGTTGTCTCCCCTTATGTTCCCTCACTCCATATCTATCAGGGGAAAAAACGGTCCGCTAAGGCTAAGCGTAGGGAATATGCTGAACGTGGGGTTCCACTTCCAGATGGCCACGAAAAGAAACTGTGCAGACTATACATTCAGTGTTTGATAGCGGAGGAGACCCCAGACTTTGCCACCAGCCTGAGACAGATGGTCAGACAGGAGGTCAGGGGTTCGGTCAAGTTCCTATGTCAGGATAGAGAAGTTAAAGGAAGAGAGCCCAAATCACCAATTTCAATTGACGAGAGTGACTCAGGAGAGCTAAGATCAGATTCTTCCCATTCATCTTCGGAGGCCAGGTCCGGTCACTCATGCTTTTCATTTGACTGGATAGATCGACTTGTCAAAGCGGTAAGTAATACCATGGGGATGGAAGAAACCCGGTCAGAAAAATCTGTACAGGATGTAATGTTTAAAGGTCTAGACCAGAAAACTCATAGATGCTTTCCCGTGATTGACAAAGTAAACTACCTTATTACACGGGAATAAAAAAAACCTGAAAGGAAAGGTTCTCTTCCGCCATCCTTTAAAAGAAAGTACTTATTTGAGGAGGCAGTATCTTCCACATGGGATAAAGCCCCAAAACTTGATGCAGCTGTGGCTAAGGCTTCCAAACGAACCTCCCTATCATTTGAGGACTTGGGGAGTTTAAAGGACCCACTAGATAGAAGGGCCGACGTGTTTCTTAAGGGGCTTGGGAAACATTGGCAGGAGCTCTCAGACTGGTAAATGCAGCCACTTGTATAGCTCGATCTCTAATGGTATGGCTAGACCGCTTAGAGGACCAACTTAAAGACAAGGTCCCTAGAGATGAGATCTTATCCTCCCTTCCCATAATTCAGGGAGCAGCAGCTTACCTTTCTGATGCATCAGCAGATTCCATAAAGCTGGCAGCCAGGTCAGCGGCCCTTTCCAATGCTGCCCGTAGAGCCATTTGGCTGAAGTGTTGGCCGAGAGACATGCAGGCCAGGTCAAAGCTGTGCAGCATTCCATGCAAATGGGTACATCTGTTTGGCTCAGTTCTGGATTAACTACTGGAAAAAGCGGGTGATAGTAAAAAACGGTTCTCTTACTTAGGAAGACCTTCATAAAGATGAGATGCAAATAGATGATGGTCCGACCGTAGAAGGTCAACTAGAGAAAGGACCAGATATGATGCCAATAGGAGGAAAGGTAGAGGTTATATGTCCAACTCCTTTCGGGACTACAGAAAGCCACAATGACTGCCGGACCGGGTAGGAGGCAGGCTCTTAGCCTTCTATCTGGCATGGTTAAACATTTCTAATAGCCCATGGATTCTAAGCATTATCAAGACAGGGCTAAAATTTGAATTTTAGAGGACACCTCAGGATAAGTTTCTCTTAACGCTTATCCGTTCTTCACCTACAGAACAACTGGCGCTGGAATCTGAGGTCCAGGAACTCTAACAGAAGGGAGTATTGGTAAAGGTTCCTGAAGCACAAAGAGTTAAGGGGTTCTTCTCCCCCCACTTCTTGGTCAAAAAGCCAGACAGCTCCTTTCATCCCATTATCAATCTGAAGGGCCTGAATAAATTCTTACTGGTCCATTCTTTCATGATGGAGTCTGTAAAAACGGCAATAAAGCTACTGTTTAACAATTGTTTCATGGTAGTCTTAGATCTGAAAGATGCCTATTATCATGTCCGTATACACTCAGACCACCAACAGTTTCTAAGAGTAGAAGTTTTACTGGGTGGGACAGTAAAACACTTCCAATTCAGGGCACTCCCCTTTGAAGTTGCTGTTGCCCCCACGTCTTCACTAAAATAATGGTAGAGGTCATGGCACATCTGCATGAGCAAGATGTGCTGGTGATTCCCTATCTGGATGACCAGTTAATTGTAGGACACTCAGAATCACACTGCACTGCCCCACTGGGGAAAGAAATTTCGGCCTTACAGAGATTGGGGTGGATTTTTAATTTAAAAAAAAAAATCACAATTGCAACCCTTAGAAGTACAGGAATTCCTGGATCTTGTCCTAGACTAAAGAACGCAGGAATGTTGTCTACCAAAAGCAAAGGTGGACAGTATTCGACGGCAGGTGCTTAGGGTGGTTAATAATCCGTCAGTCACATTAAAAGGGGCAATGTCACTGTTAGGCTCACTCACGTCATGTATCCCCGTGGTTCTTTGGGCCCAGTACCAAACCAGAGCCCTGCAGTGGGATGTACTGTGCAATGCTCCTCGTCTAGAAGGCCACCTTGAAAGTAGATTTTCCTTGTCTGCTACTTCTATACAGTCCTTACGTTGGTGGTTACACATATCAAACCTACGTACAGGTGTTCCCTGCATAAATCATATATCTCGAGTGGTAACTACGGATGCTAGCCCTAGGGGCTGGGGAGCACACATGGGGGATATGTGGGTCCAGGGGATATGAGCGCAATCTGAACAAACCTTATCATCCAACCTAAAAAAGATGTTAGCGCTAGAACGGGCTCTAAGTAATTTCCTTATATCCCTACAGGGTAGGCACTTCAGGCTATTTTGAGACAACCAGGTAACTGTAGCCTACATTAACCATCAAGGGGGGACTCGGTCCAGGTCATTAATGGAAATGGCGGCTCATATCTTTCAGATAGCCGAGATTCATCTGCTGTCACTCACATCTCTTCATATAAAAGGGAAACACAATATCATGGCCGATTACCTAAGTCGCAACAGACTCAGACAAGGAGATTGGGTGCTGAATCAGGCCATATTCAATCACATCAGGCTATTATGGGGGTACCCACACATAGACCTCTTCACCAACAAAGAAAACAGAAAGATACACCGGCGTTGCTCCTTGAATCCCAGAGAAAATCTATATACAGTGGACACTCTCCTAAGTCCATGGCATTTCGATCTAGCCTATGCCTTTACCCCATTGAACTTAATCCTGATAGTTCTGAGGAAGATACGGGAGGACAGAGCTCTGGTAATCTTAATAGTGCCATTCTGGCCCAGGAGACCATGGTTTCCCTGGCTGAGGAAGATGTTCATTTCCCATCCTTGGATTTTTCCGGAGCTTCCAGATCTCCTCTCCCAAGGTCCAATTCTCATCTGGCGGTGTGGAATTTGAAAGGACATTACTAAGAGAGAAAGGGTTTTCCCAGGAACTTGTTAATACCTTGCTGAAAAGCAGGAAGGCTTCTGGAGTGCCCCCAGATGCAGGGCTGCGGGTTACTTGGTACCGGTTCTCTGTGGCTCAGTTCTGGGAATGTCACGGTGGCTAGACCCGGTCCGTGACCCTGCTAAGGGGCGTCCAATAAAAGAAACGATGAAGGTCAGCTAAGGTTTCGTGATGCCACCTGTGGTATTCGGTCAGGGTGACCGACGCTGCTTGGGGTCCACTGGGGTGATGGATGGTAGCTAGATGGCATACCTTCCCACAGGTGAAGTATGTCTCCAGGGCTTCCCAGTGGTGTAGGTGGCGATGATGTGAGGTGCAGTCAATAACGAGGACACAGGGTTGCAGTCTCTTTACCTTTTACTGAAGGCTTCAGAATCCTCAATCCAGAGCACTGTCAACAGGGCTGTCTGAGACCGGCTGGTCCGAAGGCACATCCAGACTCCCTTTGCAGGTAGAAATCGTTGCCTACCACTAGCGCCTGTGTGTTGTAGTGCTTCCTGCTGAGCATTCGGGATAGTCCTCACAACTTCTGTTCTTTAACGTTCTTTCTATTCTCCTTTCCCCAAGTTTGTTATGGCTAGGATGCACCCGTTTGACGGGAAGGCTCGGAGCTATTCTGGGACCCTAGAGATGCCCCTCTCCATGCTTGCCCCCTATGTCTGCTTAGGTGATGTAAGGTAGACAGCCAACCTATAATTAACTGTCCTGTGGTATTTGAAGTAAGGCATAGAGTCAGTTACTTCCTCGGTGTTCCGGTCACCGGCTACGCGCCTCAGTAGGATGTTGCCGTTCTCGGGGCACGACTCCTACTGGCTCTCCTTTGTGCTTGATCTCATTTCTCACTGTCCACAATATCCTTCGCTTCCTGTCCTTTCATTAGATGCCACCGCAATGTAGTGCAGGCGCGGCTCTGTAACGATCTGTCCTTGTCGCTAAGTCACTGCCAGGTTCCCATGCCTGACAGGGACCCCTCTGAATCTTCCCCGCAACACCCCGTGCCACGGGATGTTGCCTGGGCAAAACCCAGCCAGCTTCTCTCTAACTTCCTATCCAACCCCTAGTTTTACCAGTGTGATGAGTGGCCTAATAAATAAAACCTTTTGCTCCCCCTAGTGGCCGGAGTGTGAAGTATAATGTGTGCTTGTGATACCTGGTCAGGTGAACTCCTTTAGTGCCATCAGACGTACCATCACTCCCCTTAGTGGCAGAGTGACATTACTGCAATGACCAGGTCTCTGGGGCGCTGCACTTCCACAACAAATATTTCTGTTAGAATTTAGAAGAAATGTTTAGCAGTTTCGGGAGCGAAGGTTGGTCAAAGAGTCTGTATTAGTGAGATTCTGAAATTCCTGCAGAGAGATAGGTTAGGTAGGGGGGATACGTGAGATGGGGAAACATGATGAGTTCGGTTTTGTCTTCATTGAGTTTTAGGAAGCGAGAGGTGAAGAAGGAGGATATGGCTGACAGACACTTCGGGATTCTGGACAGCAGAGAGGTGACATCTGTGCCAGAGAGGTAGATCTGAGTATCGTCCGCATGCAGGTGGTACTGGAAGCCGTGGAACTTTATGAGTTGTCCTAGGCCAAGAGTATAGATGGAAAAAAGTAGGGGCCCTAGGAAAGAGCCTTGAGGGACTCCAACTGAGAGAGGGCGGGATGATGAGGTGGTGTGGGAGTGGGAAACGCTAAATGTGCGGTCAGAAAGGTATGAGGCAATCCAGGACAGGGCAAGGTCTTTGATGCCAAGGGAAGAAAGAATCTGTAGCAGTAGGCAGTGATCAACTGTGTCGAAAGCAGAGGACAGGTCAAGAAGGAGGAGGAAGGAGAACTGTCTGTTAGCTTTGGCTGTGATTAAGTCATTAGTAATTTTGGTCAGAGCAGTTTTGGTGGAATGGTGGGGGCGGAAGCCAGATTGGAGGTTGTCAAGGAGAGAGTTAGATGAGAGGTGGGATGAAATTTGAGTATGGACATGCTGCTCAAGGAGTTTTGAAGCAAACGGGAGCAGTGATATGGGGCGGTAGCTGAGCATAGCAGTTATTACATAGTTATTACATAGTTATTACATAGTTATTAAGGTTGAAGGAAGACTATATGTCCATCTAGTTCAACCCATAGCCTAACCTAACATGCCCTAACATGTTGATCCAGAGGAAGGCAAAAAAACCCCATGTGCAAAGAGTAAGCTCCACATTGGGGAAAAAAATTCCTTCCCGACTCCACATACGGCAATCAGACTAGTTCCCTGGATCAACGCCCTATCAAGGAATCTAGTGTATATACCCTGTAACATTATACTTTGGGTCAAGGTTAGTTTTTTTGAGAATGGGTGTGATGGTGGCATGTTTGAAGGCCGAGGGGAATGTACCAGAAAATAGCGATAGGTTGAAGAGATGGGTTAGGGCTGGAATGAGCATGTTAGTGAGGTTGGGGAGCAGGTGGGAGGGGATGGGGTCAAGTGCACAGGTGGTGAGGTGCGATTTGGAAAAGAGGCAAGTAAGCTCTCCTTCAGTGATGTTGGAGAGGGAGGTTATTAGGGAAGGGCAGGGGTCTGGTATATGAAGTGGTTGGGGTGGTGGAACAGTAAAGGTTTGCCTTGTTTGGTCGATCTTGTTTTTGAAGTAGGTGGCAAAGTCCTCGGAGGAGATGAGGGGAGTTGGAGGTGGCAGTGGTGAGTGGAGGAGGGAGGAAAATGTGCTGAATAGTTGTTTTGGGTTGTAGGATAGTGAAGATACAAGGTTAGTGAAATAGGTCTGTTTAGCGGAGGTGAGGGCTAATTTGAAGTCAAATGTAGCTTGTCTGAAAGCAGTGAAGTCGTCTGGCACGCATGTTATCTTCCAACGCCGCTCCGCATCCCTGGATGCTTGTCGAAGTTTTTTTGTAAGATTGTTATGCCAAGGTTGCCTATTGGTTCGTCGCACTGTGCCATGCATGAGAGGAGCAACTGATTCTATGGCTGATGTGAGGGTGGAGTAATAGAAAGCGGTGACGCTGTCCATGTCGTGGAGTGAAGATATGGAGGACAGGGGAAGGAGAGAGTCTGAGAGTCTGTGAATGTCTAGATGTGCGAGGTTTCTGCGAGGATGTGGTAATGGCTGGACATGGGGGGGCAGGTAAGGAGGACAAGGACGAGAAGGTGAGTAGATGGTGGTCAGATAGGGGGAAGGGAGAGGTTGTGAGATTAGAATGAACATTTTCCCAAAGACTGGTGACACGTTATTAAATACAGGGATTATACCAAAACTAGTATTTGTTGTATATATTCACTAACAACATGCTTATGAACAGAAGTTATTTTTACTAACAGCAGAGAAAGTTAATGTTCTAATTGATTTTTCATGCAGAAATGTAACAATGTATAATTACATAATAGGAATGGTAATAATAGTAATAAATAATAATATTAATAATTAGTATTCTTGTAATGTAAGTGAAATGTGTAAAATCACAATGCTGCCACCTGGAGTTTTTAAGTTTGCATGAAATGCTTGCATTTTTTTAGCAGAAGTAGAATAATGTTATTTAGACTGGAAAAATCTGTTTGGGGCAAACATTATATTTCTGTCTGCATATTTTTTTGGGAACAAATAAAACAAATTGTCAGCCAAATAGTATAGTGCACACTAAATTATAAAATCTCAGAAATATATTAATGGCATTAATAAGTAAAGTATGCCAAACAAGTCTATACTATTAACAACATAAGTTTATTCACAAAAAGTATAGCTAAACAAGGAGATCACAAAATAATGAATCTTTATTAGAATCCTACACATAAACCTTACTTCAAAGTTAAAGGGAACCTGTCACCTGAATTTGGCAGGACCGGTTTTCGGTCATATGGGCGGAATTTTCGGGTGTTTGATTCACCCTTTCCTTACCCGCTGGCTGCAATTTTGGATTGAAGTTCATTCTATGTCCTCCGTAGTACACGCCTGCGCAAGGCAATCTTGCAAACTTTACTGCTCGGGTTTACCCACCTATGACCCCGCATTCCCGCCGAGAGGTGTGTACGATACCTGCTGATCTTGACATCATGCACGCATACAGTATCTACAGGTATTAACCCCTTCATGACCCAGCCTATTTTGACCTTAAAGACCTTGCCGTTTTTTGCAATTCTGACCAGTGTCCCTTCATGAGGTAATAACTCAGGAACGCTTCAACGGATCCTAGCGGTTCTGAGATTGTTTTTTCGTGACATATTGGGCTTCATGTTAGTGGTAAATTTAGGTCAATAAATTCTGTGTTTATTTGTGATAAAAACGGAAATTTGGCGAAAATTTTGAAAATTTCGCAATTTTCACATTTTGAATTTTTATTCTGTTAAACCAGAGAGTTATGTGACACAAAATAGTTAATAAATAACATTTCCCACACGTCTACTTTACATCAGCACAATTTTGGAAACAAAATTTTTTTTTTGCTAGGAAGTTATAAGGGTTAAAATTTGACCAGCGATTTCTCATTTTTACAACGAAATTTACAAAACCATTTTTTTTAGGGACCACCTCACATTTGAAGTCAGTTTGAGGGGTCTATATGGCTGAAAATACCCAAAAGTGACACCATTCTAAAAACTGCACCCCTCAAGGTGCACAAAACCACATTCAAGAAGTTTATTAACCCTTCAGGTGCTTCACAGCAGCAGAAGCAACATGGAAGGAAAAAATGAACATTTAACTTTTTAGTCACAAAAATGATTTTTCAGCAACAATTTTTTTATTTTCCCAATGGTAAAAGGAGAAACTGAACCACGTACGTTGTTGTCCAATTTGTCCTGAGTACGCTGATACCTCATATGTGGGGGTAAACCACTGTTTGGGCGCAAGGCAGGGCTTGTAAGGGAAGGAGCGCCATTTGACTTTTTGAATGAAAAATTGGCTGCACTCTTTAGCGGACACCATGTCACATTTGGAGAGCCCCCGTGTGCCTAAAAATTGGAGCTCCCCCACAAGTGACCCCATTTTGGAAACTAGACGCCCCAAGGAACTTATCTAGATGCATAGTGAGCCCTTTAAACCCCCAGGTGCTTCACAAATTGATCCGTAAAAATGAAAAAGTACTTTTTTTTCACAAAAAAATTCTTTTAGCCTCAATTTTTTCATTTTCACATGGACAACAGGATAAAATGGATCCTAAAATTTGTTTGGCAATTTCTCCTGAGTACACCGATACTTCACATGTGGGGGTAAACCACTGTTTGGGCACATGGTAAGGCTCGGAAGGGAAGGAGCGCCATTTGACTTTTTGAATGAAAAATTATCTCCATCGTTAGCGGACACCATGTCGCGTTTGGAGAGACCCTGTGTGCCTATGCAATGGAGCTCCCCCACAAGTGACCCCATTTTGGAAACTAGACCCCCCAAGGAACTTATCTAGATGCATACTGAGCACTTTAAACCCCCAGGTGCTTCACAGAAGTTTATAATGCAGAGCCATGAAAATAAAAAATAATTTTTCTTTTCTCAAAAATGATTTTTTAGCCTGGAATTTCCTATTTTGCCAATGGTAATAGGAGAAATTGGACCACAAATGTTGTTGTCCAGTTTGTCCTGAGTATGCAGATACCCCATATGTGGGGGTAAACCACTGTTTGGGGGCACGGCAGGGCTCAGAAGGGAAGGCACGCCATTTGGCTTTTTAAATAGAAAATTATCTCCAATCATTAGCGGACACCATGTCGCGTTTGGAGAGCCCCTGTGTGCCTAAACATTGGAGATCCCCCACAAATTACCCCATTTTGGAAACTAGACCCCCAAAGGAACTACTCTAGATGTGTAGTGAGCACTTTGAACCCTCAAGTGCTTCACAGAAGTTTATAACGCAGAGCCATGAAAATAAAAAAAAAAATTATTTTCTCAAAAATGAATTTTAGCCCGCAATTTTTTATTTTCCCAAGGGTAACAGGAAATATTTGACCCCAAAAGTTGTTGTCCAGTTTCTCCTGAGTACGCTGATACCCCATATGTGGGGGTAAACCACTGTTTAGGCACATGCTGGGGCTCGGAAGTGAAGTAGTGACGTTTTGAAATGCAGACTTTGATGGAATGCTCTGTGGGCGTCACGTTGCGTTTGCAGAGCCCCTGATGTGGCTAAACAGTAGAAACCCCCCACAAGTGACCCCATTTTGGAAACTAGACCCCGAAAGGAACTTATCTAGATGTGAGGTGAGCACTTTGAACCCCCAAGTGCTTCACAGAAGTTCATAACACAGAGCAGTGAAAATAATAAATACGTTTTCTTTCCTCAAAAATAATTTTTTAGCCCAGAATTTTTTATTTTCCCAAGGGTTACAGGAGAAATTGGACCACAAAAGTTGTTGTCCAGTTTCTCCTGAGTACGCTGATACCCCATGTGTGGGGGTAAACCACTGTTTGGGCACACGTGGGGGCTCAGAAGGGAAGTAGTGACTTTTGAAATGCAGACTTTGATGGAATGGTCTGCGGGCGTCACATTGCGTTTGCAGAGCCCCTGGTGTGCCTAAACAGTAGAAACCCCCCACAAGTGACCCCATTTTGGAAACTAGACCCCCAAAGGAACTTATCTAGATGTGTGGTGAGCACTTTCAACCCCCAAGTGCTTTACAGAAGTTTATAACGCAGAGCCGTGAAAATAATAAATACGTTTTCTTTCCTCAAAAATAATTTTTTAAGCCAAGAATTTTTTTTATTTTCCCAAGGGTTACAGGAGAAATTGGACCACAAAAGTTGTTGTCCAGTTTCTCCTGAGTACGCTGATGCCCCATGTGTGGGGGTAAACCACTGTTTGGGCACACGTGGGGGCTCAGAAGGGAAGTAGTGACTTTTGAAATGCAGACTTTGATGGAATGGTCTGCGGGCGTCACGTTGCGTTTGCAGAGCCCCTGGTGTGCCTAAACAGTAGAAACCCCCCACAAGTGACCCCATTTTGGAAACTAGACCCCCCAAGGAACTTATCTAGATGTAAGGTGAGCACTTTGAACCCCCAAGTGCTTCACAGACGTTTACAACGCAGAGCCGTGAAAATAAAAAATCATTTTTCTTTCCTCAAAAATGATGTTTTAGCAAGCAATTTTTTATTTTCTCAAGGGTAACAGGAGAAATTGGACCCCAGTAATTGTTGCGCAGTTTGTCCTGAGTATGCTGGTACCCCATATGTGGGGGTAAACCACTGTTTGGGCACACGTCGGGGTTCGGAAGTGAGGGAGCACCATTTGAATTTTTGAATACAAGATTGGCTGGAATCAATGGTGGCGCCATGTTGCGTTTGGAGACCCCCTGAAGTGCCTAAACAGTGGAAACCCCTCAATTCTACCTCCAACACACCCCTAACCCTTATCCCAACTGTAGCCGTAACCCTAATCACAACCCTAACCCCAACACACCCCTAACCCTAACCACAACCCTAATTCCAACCCAACTCTAAGGCTATGTGCCAACGTTGCGGATTCGTATGAGATTTTTCAGCATCATTTTTGAAAAATCCGCGGGTAAAAGGCACTGCGTTTTACCTGTGGATTTACCGTGGATTTCCAGTGTTTTTTGTGCGGATTTCACCTGTGGATTCCTATTGAGGAACAGGTGTAAAACGCTGCGGAATCCGCACAAAGAATTGGCATGCTGCGGAAAATACAACGCAGCGTTCCCGCGCGGTATTTTCCGCACCATGGGCACAGCGGATTTGGTTTTTCATATGTTTACATGGTACTGTAAACCTGATGGAACACTGCTGCGAATCCGCAGCGGCCAATTTGCACCGTGTGCACATAGCCTAATTCTAAAGGTATGTGCACACGCTGCGGAAAATGCTGCGGATCCGCAGCAGTTTCCCATGAGTTTACAGTTCAATGTGAACCTATGGGAACCAAAAATCGCTGTACACATGCTGCGGAAAAACTGCACGGAAACGCAGCGGTTTACATTCCGCAGCATGTCACTTCTTTCTGCGGATTCCGCAGCGGTTTTACAACTGCTCCAATAGAAAATCGCAGTTGTAAAACCGCAGTGAAATGCGCAGAAAAACCGCGGTAAATCCACGTTAAATCGGCAGCGGTTTAGCACTGTGGATTTTTCAAATCCGCTGCGGAAAAATCCGCATAGGACCAGAATACGTGTGCACATACCGAAACCCTAACCCTAGCCCTAACCCTACCCCTAACCCTACCCCTAGTTCTTACCCCAACCTTAGTGAAAAAAAAAAAAATTCTTTATTTTTTTTATTGTCCCTACCTATGGGGGTGACAAAGGGGGGGGGTCATTTACTATTTTTTTATTTTGATCACTGAGATATAACCTATCTCAGTGATCAAAATTCACTCTGGAACGAATCTGCCGGCCGGCAAATTCGGCGGGCGCACTGCACATGCGCCCGCCATTTTGGAAGATGGCGGCGCCCAGGAAAGAAGACGGACGGACCTCGGGCGGCCAGGTAAGTATAAGGGGGGGGAGATCAGGGCACGGGGGGGGGCGTCGGAGCACGGGGGGGTGGATCGGATCATGGGGGGGGGGGTGGATCGGAACACGGGAGGGAGGATTGGAGCACGGGGAAGGATTGGAGCACGGGGTGGGGGATCGCTGTGCGGGGGGGTGGATCGGAGCACGGGGGGGGGGGTCGCTGTGTGCGGGGGGGGGGATCGGAGTGCGGGGGGGTTTGATTGGAGCGCGGGGGGTGTGATTGGTGCACGGGGAAGCGGACAGGAGGACGGGGGAGCGGAGCACAGGACGGAGGGGAGCGGACCACAGATCGGGGGGCTGGGGGGGGCGATCGGAGGGGTGGGGTGGGTGCACATAAGTGTTTCCAGCCATGGCCGATGATATTGCAGCATCGGCCATGGCTGGATTGTAATATTTCACCAGTTTTTTAGGTGAAATATTACAAATCGCTCTGATTGGCAGTTTCACTTTCAACAGCCAATCAGAGCAATCGTAGCCACGAGGGGGTGAAGCCACCCCCCCTGGGCTAAACTACCACTCCCCCTGTCCCTGCAGATCGGGTGAAATGGGAGTTAACCCTTTCACCCGGCCTGCAGGGACGCGATCTTTCCATGACGCATATGCTGCGTCATGGGTCGGAATGGCACCGACTTTCATGACGCAGCGTATGCGTCAAAGGTCGGGAAGGGGTTAAAATGCACAAAAGCAGACTGATGCAGTAATGTGAGATCAGATCACCCATTTTATGATAATATGTAATATTTTATTGACACATCTTTATTTTTTATATAGCGCTAACATATTCCGCAGCGCTTTACAGTTTGCACACATTATCATTGCTGTCCCCGATGGGACTCGCAATCTAAATTCCCTATCAGTATGTCTTTGGAATGTGGGAGGAACCCGGAGGAAACCCACGCAAACATGGGGAGAACATACAAACTCTTTGCAGATGTTGTCCTTGGTGGGGTTTAAACCCAGGAGTCCAGCGCTGCAAGGCTGCAGTGCTAACCACTGTGCCACCGTGCCGACACATAATTAAAAAAATTAAAATAAAGAGAGTATTGTATGATACATATTACACAGACACTTGCTTATCCACCATACCACCTGATGTATTATGAATATGCATGCAATTATTTCATATCTTGTAATTATATCATTGTGCATTTATGTCCCATTCCGTGAAAATGTTAGCACTGCATATTACATATTGCACTATATTGCCTGTATTTATCTTTGCTACGCTGCTTTTTGGGCCATTTTAGTTGTTTTTATTTAAAATGCCGTATTTAAAATTTTATACATGTTAATAATGAAATAAAAAACTATATATTTTCTCATTTAAAGGAAATCTGTCAGCAATATTTGCTATGTAATCTGAGAACAGCATGAGGTAGGGGTTAAAACACAAATTTCAACTGCGTGTCACATGTCAGGCAGTGTGCTGTTGTTTACTTACAATAAAGGTTTTATCACAGGTGATCATCATTGCCTGGAGTGTGCAACAGCTACAGCAGCCTCCCGTTCCGGCTCCTCACTTCCTGTGATAAGCAGCTCACTGACTACAGCTATGCACATACCAAGAATGGTGTGATGGGGTTAGCTTTCTCAGCTCTGCTGCATTCTACATCTAAAAACTATGATTGTGTCACAACCAGTGCACCCAGTAAACTAAGTGATACATCTCTGGATTCAGGGTTTCTTTCCTACATTATGCTGCTTTCAGATGAGGTAGCAAAACACTTGGTGACAGATTAAGTGCTTTTGATCTCAGTTCTTTATTGGCTTACATTATTGCTCTACGTTTTCCCCTTGTATTGTAGATTCCATCTTCACCATTTCAGTGATAATAGTTCTTAATACACTTGTTGTATATGATTGTTTCCAATTTGACTAATATTGGCTTTGACAAAACTTTATTGATAGTCACATGTGGATTACATATGTTTATTGATCTGTGGATTTAAAGTATCTAATGCAATTCTATGAGGAAAACTCTGTGTACGTACATGAGCCATTGACATGTTGTGACATGAGCTTTCTATAAATCCCAACAATTTAACTGGATTTGTAAGTTGGTGTGTTTTTATGCAGTGAAAATACGCAACGTTAAAAACTCCCTGAATGGTTTGATCTACTTTCAATCTGAAAAGAGATTTTCTTTCATTGCAAAACCCCTTGGACTATGTGCACAAATTGAGTAAAATTTCTGCCCCATTTCGGCTGCTGAAAAAGCTAATTTTTGCAGTGTTTTTACCTCATTTCTGCCGCTTTTTGCCACTGAATTTTTGTGCATTTTTTGCCCCATTTTTGACTGATTTGAGTGAAGTCAATGGTGAAAAACGTAGGGCAAAAACGCATAGAGAATTGACATACAGCAGATTATTTTCTGCACCAAATCTGGAAATCGAAAATAATTATTGTGCCCGTGACACGTCAGGTTTCTCATTCACTTTGCTGGCAACAGGATTGCTTCAGGTTTTATGCTGAAAATTTGCAAGGAAAAAACGCATCAAAAATGTGCCAAATCTGCACAGCCTTAAAGGGGGTCATTCAGTGGCTAAAATATTTTGTCAAAGAGGCTCTGCGCTTTTTGTGATTTTGGGTCCCATCAGTGACTGACAGCTATCTCTGAATGCACACTTAAACAAAGGAAGCTGTCAGCCCACTGGACCCAAAATCCCAGAAAGAGCCGAGGTTTTAATGAATAAAACAAGTTATACTGAATCTCTTCTCACAAAACTACATATCAATCCGCTCCGCTCCCCCTGCTCTATAACATGATGTCTGCAGATTGGACTGCATTCTCATGGTGACCGGTTCCCTTTAAGGAGCCACCAGCTTGCCATCCTTGTATCTTACGTTATTATAATCCCCATGTTGTGGTCATTTATCCGGAGTAATTAGACTATGCTATATTATGAGTACAGTATGCAGACTGCCTATGACATCTATAGATGCTCGTGTTGATAGAGCCGTGGTGCAGCTGCACGTTCCAGACAAGACACAGATCTCCATCACAGCTGGAGGCGCAGACTGGCCAAGTCTGATGAAGACCAAAGTGCTGCTCATCATTTATTAAACCAAGTTATATTAGATAAATTTACCATTGACACTGCTTGACTCCTATAATAAAGAACATATGTGAGAGGACTGTGTCTTGTATGGAAAGGTTTGTGCATCCTGCCACTTCTGCTTCTAGTCTTCTATGCAGTGACAGATAAATGAAAACTTACACTGGACTTTCTGTGTCCTGAAGTATAGTGTTCTGTGTAAGCCTATACTATGGGGGTGATAGTGAAGGATCATCCATCATATTCCTCTGACATGATACGTATTATTACCTCCAGCTTCTCTGCTTGCACATTAAAGTTAAACCCTGCTGTTTACCAGACATGTCAGATGGAGCTGGATTTCGGAGTCTTGTCTTTCCATGAATTTGGCATCAGCTGTTATGGAGTCTTATTCATTGTAAGTCAATGTTTAGCTACACTTGGCGCCACAAGGCATATGCACTGCCTAACCATACACATGAAAACAAACAGGCAATTAGCGATAAGCAGAGGTGCCAACATCATGATTGAATTCAACTGTGGACTAATCACATGTCAGAAATGTCAAATCTCTGGATACAATAAAAGTAGATAAACGAAAAGAAAGATTCACACTGGGTGCACCAAGACTTGCAGACACTGGATACAGCGCCGGCTGCAAAATTTCGTGGGCCCTGGACGGAAGAGTCTCAGTGGGCCACTTTAACACATACAACCATTCGTAATGCATGAATTTGGCAGAAAAATATAGGTATAATACAATGCCAAAGATTCCACTTACGGTACTTCTTATATTACATGAGTGATATTGTAAATTACAATAACAATGTAAATAACAATAGCTCAGAAACCGGACAGTATAGTCCTCGATACAGAATAATGAGCCCCAAATATTGTTCCATAAAGAATAATGAGCCCCATATATTGTTCCATACAGTATATGATGTGCCCCATATAATGATCCATACAATATATCATATGCCCCATATAATGCTCCAGTATAATGGGCCCCATATATTGCTCCAAATATAATGGGCCCCATGTAATGCTCCATATATAATGAGCCCTATATAATGCTTCAGTATATGATGGGTCCCATATATGATGGACCCCATATAATGCTCCATACAGTATATGATGGGCCCCATATAATGCTTCAGTATATGATGGGCCCCATATAATGCTTCAGTGTATGATGGGCCCCATATAATGCTCCAGTGTATGATGGGCCCCATATAATGCTCCAGTGTAAGATGGGCCCCATATAATGCTCCAGTGTAAGATGGGCCCCATATAATGCTTCAGTATATGATGGGCCCCATATAATGCTCCAGTGTATGATGGGCCCCATATAATGCTCCAGTATATGATGGGCCCCATATAATGCTCCAGTGTAAGATGTGCATCATTTAATGCTCCAAACAGTATATGATGGGCCCCATATAATGCTCCAATATATGATGGGCCCCATATAATGCTCCAGTGTAAGATGGGCATCATATAATGCTCCAATCAGTATATGATGGGCCCCATATATTGCTCCAATCATAAAAAAACCCCAAAAACTAAAGACTCACCTCTCCATTCTGGCTGCTGCTCTGCTCTGGAGTCCTCAGTGTTGCCAACTTCCAATTCTCTGCACTGTGACTGTTCAGGCACAGGGAGCACACTAGTCATGTTATCGTGCCCTCTGACTTGGAACGTCACAGTGTCAAAAGATGCAGAATACACCACAGCAGAGGAACTGGGAGAGGTAAGCATTGCAAGTACCGGGGCCCTGAGCAACTGGGGGCCACTCTCGGGCACTGGCACCGGACCCACATAGTGCTGGTGTCCCCGATGGCGAGTGGGGCCTACCACCTGCTTAGGGCCCTGGCATTTGCCCAGGTGCATCGGGTGCTGACGCTGGCCCTGATTGGATATATACATTTTAAACGCATTACTACTATACAGATTATGAGTATAAAATTGAGGTACTTGTAAGTAATCTGTCATTCAGTCTTTAATATTTAATCTGAGTGCAGCATGATGTAGGTTCAGAGAGCCTGATTCCAGCAATGTGTCACTTACTGGGCTGTAAGTTGCTGTGTCCATAAAGTCAGTGTTTTATAAGCAGGAGCTTTTCGCTAGAGGACTATTTGTCTCATGCCATGTAGTCCTCCTGCTCTGTCTAACCACCTCCCCACCAGTGTTTGGCAGAAAGCAGCCCATCAGTGATTTGGAAGGGGTTATAAAGAGCTCAGCATTTCGAGAACTGCTAGATCTGCAGTGGAAAAAACTGTGATTTTTATCAAAATTACAGCCAGCAGCACTGATGACACCGGTACCGTTTCTTCTGGTACCGATATTATGCGGACATGAAAAGGGGGGGCTAGCTCTGATGGATGAGTACTTAGACAACTACCTCCAATTTTATACTACAAGAATCAAATTTGACCAGCACCTCCTAATAGAAGATGATAAAATCGATTCACAGGACTCCAATCCACCAGCCAGGTCAGTAATCTGTAAATTCAAGGGAATGGAGCACACTCAGCAAATCAGGTGGTCCAGGCTGTACTTGGGAAGAACCCAATACCAGTCAAATAAGCGAAAAAACAGCCGCACTCTCTCGGGTTATAGCTTGCAAAGTGGTGTATTTATTCACATGTGTTTGACATTCAAATATATGTACACATACAGCAGGATAAGAAAAAAAAAGTGACGTTTCGACCCAATTCCGGGTCTTTCTCAAACTGCAAGTAAACATCAAATACAATTAGTGTTTATGTACATAGAGCATAATGCGTGAAATTAATATTTACAACTATATATACAACTGTAATCACTAATAAAAATTCAATGAGTCCCCTTAAGGTGAAGGATCTTTTTGAAGGTACAATAGATGCACTGCAAGTCCTTTCCCTGGTTTGCCAGTGGATATACACAATATATGGATGGTTTTGTACCGCGAGATTTAGGACCAGAGACACAATAGTGGAGAGAATATGTGTGGTCAAAATGAATAATCTAGGTTGCCCAGTGGTGAACTAAATGCATAATGGTATATAGTGGATGAAGTGGATGAAAACCTAGTGCACTGACAATAGGTCCCAAAAAGGCTGCGGGTAGAAAAGGGGGGATAAGAGGGGGAATCCTTAGTAAGGAGAAATGAGGTCTGTGTGGTATGGAAGGAAATGTAGATTGTGGGCAAGTTACCAACCTCCTCTCGGTGTGGCGCTGGGGTATCCTGCTTCCTGGAAGTGTGTGGGCTAATGTGAGCATTGTAGCTCCATTTATAATGCCTGCTGGCCATAAAGTGAGGTCATGTCAGGGCGAGCTGTGGAGCGAAGAGTGCGAGCTGCATGGATTGTGTCTAGGCGTCAGATGTGATGCAATGGCTGGGTTGCCTACAATACATAATGCTGCTCATACTTATATAAGAAAGGCCCAGAGTGTGTCGGGAGTCCACCTGGGTAAACTGCTAATGTGAAACCCCATAGGAAATATATATTGGAAAAAATAAAAAAATTTAAAAAATAAAAATAATAATAATAAACAATAAAAATGGAAAAATGGGCGAAATAAAACAATAAGAAAAAATAAGAAAAAAATGATAAATTAAAAATAAGAGGAATTGAAAATAAAAATAAAAATAAAAAATAATAAATAATAATAAAAATAAAAATAAAAAATATGAAGGAAAATAAAATAATAATAATAAAAAAAATAGAAAAAATAGAAAAAAAATTAATAAAAATAAAATAAAAATTTATTTTTATTTTTATTAATTTTTTTTCTTATTTTTTCTTATTTTTTCTTATTGTTTTATTTCGCTCCATAAGTTTAGCACTCCCCTTCTCTTGTTTACGAAATTAGCTTTGGTACCCCTTTATAGACATAAATCTATATTTCTATTCCAATATGGACTACACTGGGGCTTATTCAGTTTTTGTCATTGCCCATTATTTTATTTCCATTCTTTTCCCACAGTCTATGTATGTTTATTCCCATTTTTCAATTTTTATTGTTTATTATTATTTTTATTTTTAATTTTTTTATTTTTTCCAATATATATTTCCTATGGGGTTTCACATTAGCAGTTTACCCAGGTGGACTCCCGACACACTCTGGGCCTTTCTTATGAGTATGAGCAGCATTATGTAGGCAACCCAGCCATTGCATCACATCTGACGCCTAGACACAATCCATGCAGCTCGCACTCTTCGTTCCACAGCTCGCCCTGACATGACCTCACTTTATGGCCAGCAGGCATTATAAATGGAGCTACAACGCTCACATTAGCCCACACACTTCCAGGAAGCAGGATACCCCAGCGCCACACCGAGAGGAGGTTGGTAACTTGCCCACAATCTACATTTCCTTCCATACCACACAGACCTCATTTCTCCTTACTAAGGATTCCCCCTCTTATCCCCTTTTTCTACCCGCAGCCCTTGTTGGGTCCTAATTTCAAATTTTCAAACAGTATCAGCTACTCAGGTCAGTGCACTAGGTCTTCATCCACTTCATCCACTATATACCATTATGCATTTAGTTCACCACTGGGCAACCTAGATTATTCATTTTGACCACACATATTCTCTCCACTATTGTGTCTCTGGTCCTAAATCTCGCGGTACAAAACCATCCATATACTGTGTATATCCACTGGCAAACCAGGGAAAGGACTTGCAGTGCATCTATTGTACCTTCAAAAAGATCCTTCACCTTAAGGGGACTCATGGAATTTTTATTAGTGATTACAGTTGTATATATAGTTGTAAATATTAATTTCACGCATTGTGCTCTATGTACATAAACACTAATTGTATTTTATGTTTACTTGCAGTTTGAGAAAGACCCGGAATTGGGTCGAAACGTCACTTTTTTTCTTATCCTGCTGTATGTGTACATATATTTGAATGTCAAACACATGTGAATAAATACACCACTTTGCAAGCTATAACCCAAGAGAGGTCAGTAATATGTGACCGCTGGACGGGAGCCCTGCTAATTTCTCCGTGTCTCAGCTCTTTTTTTGTATAACCGGACTGGCGTGACATCATATGTGCACCAAACCACAAAGATGATTATTATGCTAAAGCCTGGCTAATCAAAAGAAGAGTCAGGAATGCCAGAAGATAAAGAGATTTGTAGGGTTCCCATGCAGCGGTCACAGATTACTGACCAGTCCAATTGATTGGAGTCATGCACATTGATTCTCCCATCTCTATTCCTAACAGAAAAAAAGCGAATGTGATCAGATGCCAACTGCTATGGCTGCTTTCTATACAGCCAAAAAATACAGCAACTTTGTGTAAGCCCTAAGATACTGTATATGCAAACATTGAACATTTGCATTTCAAACTGAATAACTTCTGTTTAAAATTCATATTCAATGTTTGCATATACAGGTCCTTCTCAAAAAATTAGCATATAGTGTTAAATTTCATTATTTACCATAATGTAATGATTACAATTAAACTTTCATATATTATAGATTCATTATCCACCAACTGAAATTTGTCAGGTCTTTTATTGTTTTAATACTGATGATTTTGGCATACAACTCCTGATAACCCAAAAAACCTGTCTCAATAAATTAGCATATTTCACCCATCCAATCAAATAAAAGTGTTTTTTAATAACAAACAAAAAAACCAACAAATTATAATGTTCAGTTATGCACTCAATACTTGGTCGGGAATCCTTTGGCAGAAATGACTGCTTCAATGCGGCGTGGCATGGAGGCAATCAGCCTGTGACACTGCTGAGATGTTATGGAGGCCCAGGATGCTTCAATAGCGGCCTTAAGCTCATCCAGAGTGTTGGGTCTTGCGTCTCTCAACTTTCTCTTCACAATATCCCACAGATTCTCTATGGGGTTCAGGTCAGGAGAGTTGGCAGGCCAATTGAGCACAGTAATACCATGGTCAGTAAACCATTTACCAGTGGTTTTGGCACTGTGAGCAGGTGCCAGGTCGTGCTGAAAAATGAAATCTTCATCTCCATAAAGCATTTCAGCCGATGGAAGCATGAAGTGCTCCAAAATCTCCTGATAGCTAGCTGCATTGACCCTGCCCTTGATGAAACACAGTGGACCAACACCAGCAGCTGACATGGCACCCCACACCATCACTGACTGTGGGTACTTGACACTGGACTTCAGGCATTTTGGCATTTCCTTCTCCCCAGTCTTCCTCCAGACTCTGGCACCTTGATTTCCGAATGACATGCAAAATTTGCTTTCATCAGAAAAAAGTACTTGGGACCACTTAGCAACAGTCCAGTGCTGCTTCTCTGTAGCCCAGGTCAGGCGCCTCTGCCGCTGTTTATGGTTCAAAAGTGGCTTTACCTGGGGAATGCGGCACCTGTAGCCCATTTCCTGCACACGCCTGTGCACAGTGGCTCTGGATGTTTCCACACCAGACTCAGTCCACTGCTTCCTCAGGTTCCCCAAGGTTTGGAATCGGTCCTTCTCCACAATCTTCCTCAGGGTCCGGTCTCCTCTTCTCGTTGTACAGCGTTTTCTGCCACATTGTTTCCTTCCAACAGACTTACCATTGAGGTGCCTTGATACAGCACTCTGGGAACAGCCTATTTGTTGAGAAGTTTCTTTCTGGGTCTTACCCTCTTGCTTGAGGGTGTCAATGATGGCCTTCTTGACATCTGTCAGGTCGCTAGTCTTACCCATGATGGGGGTTTTGAGTAATGAACCAGGCAGGGAGTTTATAAAAGCCTCAGGTATCTTTTGCATGTGTTTAGAGTTAATTAGTTGATTCAGAAGATTAGGGTAATAGGTCGTTTAGAGAACCTTTTCTTGATATGCTAATTTATTGAGACAGGTTTTTTGGGTTATAAGGAGTTGTATGCCAAAATCATCAGTATTAAAACAATAAAAGACCTGACAAATTTCAGTTGGTGGATAATGAATCTATAATATATGAAAGTTTAATTGTAATCATTACATTATGGTAAATAATGAAATTTAACACTATATGCTAATTTTTTGAGAAGGACCTGTATCTTGGTTCACACACCTTATGCTTCTGCTCTCTTTGGTATGTATCCATTTATCTTCCTTATTTATTGTCAGCTGTTGCTAGTTTTAAAATCTACTTGCCTGCTGTCTGGAACTCATGTTGCTCATGTGGTCTCCATATGAAGAGCAAAGGCTGACATGGAGCAATGGAGGCTGGAATGGAGGATTATTGTTTACAGCAATGAGTCCCATTTTGTCTTGTCTTGCACAAGGTAACCAGAGATTGGTCTCAAGACCATATAGGCAGCGCCACGAAGAGGCCGTCATAAGGAAATCTCATACATGTCCTACTCCCAGTTAAATGTCCATTTCTAGGCTGCATGTTGCTCATGCAATAGCGTACATGGTCTACATGTGCTAACATGGCCTGTAGCGTCTAGGAACCTGTCTTCCATCAAGCACATTTGGGTGGCTGTTAGTTGTCACTTGCAAATGCAGCTGCCAGCATTGAATCATGATGATTTACATGTCCAAGTCAGTATGGCGTAACATTCCTTAGACAAATATTAGCAACCTAATTGGTAACAGAAAAGGCGTATGTGTGTATATTTCTGTGTGAGATGTTTTTGAAAAGCATGTTTTAATCTTTTCATCAATTGCATATAAATGGCAAGTCTATGTATCCTATGAAATCTATAATTCCACGACTTTTCTGTCTTGTTGTTGCAATTTCAATATTGAACATGGCCATTGTCACTCATGTTAAATGAAGCAGTGCACTGTTGAAATAGCCGATGTTGCTTTAATCTTTATCTCTACCTGTCTATCTTTCTATTTGTCTGTCTATTTATCTGTGTCATCTATAGTAATGGAACAATTAGCATATATTACAATAGGTAGATGCATATTTTTGATTTATCCTATACAGCATTCAAGTAAGTATAGTATATTATGTATAAGTGCTTCTCACTCAAAAAGTTAATTTATATCAGTTCTTCAACAAAAAAAGTGAATCTCATATTATTGAGTCATTACAAACAGAGTGATCTATTTTAAGTGTTTATTTCAGTTAATGTTGATAATTATGGCTTACAGCCAATGAAAACACAGTAATTATCTCAGTAAATTAGAATAATTAAAATAAAACACCTGCAAAGGCTTCCTAAGCATTTATAAAGGTTCTTTAGTCTGTTTCAGTAGGCTCCACCATCATGGGGAAGACTGCTGACTTGACAGATGTCTAGAAGGTAGACATTGACACACTCCACAAGGAGGGTATGCCACAAAAGGTAATTGCTAAAGAAGCTAGCTGTTCACAGAGTGCTGTGTCCAAGCATATTAATGAAATATTGAGTGGAAGGAAAAAGTGTGGTAGAGAAAGGTACACAAGCAACTGGGATAACCATAGCTTTGAAAGGATTGTTAAGTAAAGGCTATTAAAAAATGTTTTGGAGATTCACAAGGAGTGGACTGCTGCTGGAGTCATTGCCACCACACAGAGACGTATCCAGAACATTGGCTACAAGTATTGCATTCCTTGTGTCAAGCCACTCATGACCAATAGACAATGCCAAGAGTGTCTTATCTGGGCCAAAGAGAAAAATAACTGGATTGTTGCTCATTTATCCAAGGTGTTGTTTTCAGATGAAAATAAATTCTGCATTTCATTTGGAAATCAAGGTCCCAGAGTCTTTAGTAAGAGTGGAGAGGCACACAATCCATGCTGCTTGAGGTCTAGTGTGAAGTTTCCACAATCAGTGATGGTTTGAGGAGCAATTTCATCTGCTGGTGTAGGTGCACTGTGTTTTATCAAGACCAAAGTTAGAGCAGGCGTCTACCAGGAAATTTTAGAGGACTTCATGATTCTCTCTGCCAACAAGCTTTTTAGAGATGGAGATGTCATTCTAAAGCAGGACTTGGCACCTGTCCACACTGCCAAAAGTACCAATACCTGGCTTAAAAAAACAGTATCACTATGCTTGATTGGCCAGCAAACTCGCCTGACCTTAACCCCATAGAAAACATATGGGATACTGTCAAGGAGAAGATGAGAGAAACCTGACCCAAAAATGCATATGAGCTGAAGGCTGCTATCAAAGCAAACTGGGCTTCCATAACACCTCAGCAGTGCCACAGGCTGATCACCACCATGCCATGCTGCATTGATTTAGTAAAGGATGCAAAAGGAGCCTTTGAGAAGTATTGAGTGCATTTACTGAACATACAGTGGGGCAAAAAAGTATTTAGTCAGTCAGCAATAGTGCAAGTTCCACCACTTAAAAAGATGAGAGGCGTCTGTAATTTACATCATAGGTAGACCTCAACTATGGGAGACAAACTGAGAAAAAAAAAATCCAGAAAATCACATTGTCTGTTTTTTTCACAATTTATTTGCATATTATGGTGGAAAATAAGTATTTGGTCAGAAACAAAATTTCATCTCAATACTTTGTAATATATCCTTTGTTGGCAATGACAGAGGTCAAACGTTTTCTGTAAGTCTTCACAAGGTTGCCACACACTGTTGTTGGTATGTTGGCCCATTCCTCCATGCAGATCTCCTCTAGAGCAGTGATGTTTTTGGCTTTTCGCTTGGCAACACAGACTTTCAACTCCCTCCAAAGGTTTTCTATAGAGTTGAGATCTGGAGACTGGCTAGGCCACTCCAGGACCTTGAAATGCTTCTTACAAAGCCACTCCTTCGTTGCCCTGGCGGTGTGCTTTGGATCATTGTCATGTTGAAAGACCCAGCCACGTTTCATCTTCAATGCCCTTGCTGATGGAAGGAGGTTTGCACTCAAAATCTCACGATACATGGCCCCATTCATTCTTTCATGTACCCGGATCAGTCGTCCTGGCCCCTTTGCAGAGAAACAGCCCCAAAGCATGATGTTTCCACCACCATGCTTTACAGTTGGTATGGTGTTTGATGGATGCAACTCAGTATTCTTTTTCCTCCAAACACGACAAGTTGTGTTTCTACCAAACAGTTCCAGTTTGGTTTCATCAGACCATAGGACATTCTCCCAAAACTCCTCTGGATCATCCAAATGCTCTCTAGCAAACTTCAGACGGGCCCGGACATGTACTGGCTTAAGCAGTGGGACACGTCTGGCACTGCAGGATCTGAGTCCATGGTGGCGTAGTGCAGAGGTCCCCAACTCCAGTCCTCAAGGCCCACCAACAGGTCATGTTTTCAGGATTTCCTTTGCATTGCACAGGTGATGCAATTATTACCTGGGCAAAACTAAGGAAATCCTGAAAACATGACATGTTGGTGGGCCTTGAGGACTGGAGTTGGGGACCTCTGGCGTAGTGTGTTACTTATGGTAGGCCTTGTTACATTGGTCCCAGCTCTCTGCATTTCATTGACTAGGTCCCCCCGCGTGGTTCTGGGATTTTTGCTCACCGTTCTTGTGATCATTCTGACACCACGGGGTGGGATTTTGCGTGGAGCCCCAGATCGAGGGAGATTATCAGTGGTCTTGTATGTCTTCCATTTTCTAATTATTGCTCCCACTGTTGATTTCTTCACTCCAAGCTGGTTGGCTATTGCAGATTTAGTCTTCCCAGCCTGGTGCAGGGCTACAATTTTGTTTCTGGTGTACTTTGGCAGCTCTTTGGTCTTCACCATAGTGGAGTTTGGAGTCAGACTGTTTGAGGGTGTGCACAGGTGTCTTTTTATACTGATAACAAGTTTAAACAGGTGCCATTACTACAGGTAATGAGTGGAGGAAAGAGGAGACTCTTAAAGAAGAAGTTACAGGTCTGTGAGAGCCAGAAATCTTGATTGTTTGTTTCTGACCAAATACTTATTTTCCACCATAATATGCAAATAAATTGTTAAAAAAACAGACAATGTGACTTTCTGGATTTTTTTTTTCAGTTTGTCTCCCATAGTTGAGGTCTACCTATGATGTAAATTACAGACGCCTCTCATCTTTTTAAGTGGTGGAACTTGCACTATTGCTGACTGACTAAATACTTTTTTGCCCCACTGTACATTTCAGTAGGCCAACATTTCAGATTTTAAAATCATTTTTCAAGATGTCATAAAGTATTCTAATTTACTGAGATAATGACTTTTGGGTTTTCTTTGGCTGTAAGCCATAATCATCAACATTAACCCCTTAACAACCGCCGATAGGTAGTTAAGGGTACCTAAACCACAGTGCCTTAAATTAATGGTGCTGTGGAAAAAGGGAATAGCTTCCCCCATCAGATTTTCCCTGGGGTCTCGGCTACCCCTTGCCGAGAACATGATTCGAGTCAGTTTTTACTGACCCCTGGGTTGCGATCACCGGTATTAACCGATTACTGGTGACCTTAAAAAAAAAAAGTCCGCTGTGCCATTTAATTTCTCTCTCCTCCAATGTGACCGCACATCAGAAGACAGAAATAGGTTCTCCGATCCCCCCGATGCTCCTCATGCTTCCCCCCCATGGGCGCCGCCATCTTCATCTGAATGAATGCGCAGTGCATCCGCCGAGACCTGCTGGGTGGCATGCGGCAGATCTCTGGGTCTCGGTTGCCACGGGTAGCCGAGACCCCAAAGAACATGATCCGGGTTGGTTTATACTGACCCCCTGTTTGCGATCGCCGGTATTAACCGTATACCGGTGATCGCAAAACATAGAAAAAGTCCTCTGTGCCATTTAATTTATCTGTCCTCTGATGTGACCGCACATCAGAGGACAGAGAAAAAGGGTCCCCGATCACCCCCAATGCTTACCAGTGTCTCCTGGTGCTCCTTGGCCCTCCTGCTTCCCCTCATCTGGGAAGAAAATGGCAGACACATGCGGAGTGAGCCCGCCGAGATCTGCTGGCCGTCACCAGGCAACAATAGGAACATTTTTCCTATTGGTTCATTTTGGGTCTATCACAGTGATCAAAATAAAAAAAGTAAATAACCCCCCCCCCCCCCTTTATCACCCCCCTAGTTAGGAAAAATAACAAAACAAAGAAAATGTATTTATTTCCATTTTCCAGCTAGGGTTAAAGTTGGGGTACAGTTAGGGTTGGGGCTAAATTTAGGGTTAGGGTTGGGGCTAAAGTTAGGGTTAGAGCTAAAGTTGGGGTTAGGGTTAGAGTTGGGATTAGGGTTAGGGTTGGGATTAGGGTTATGGTTAGAGTTGGAATTAGGGTTAGGGGTGTATTGGGGTTAGGGTTGGGATTAGGGTTAGGTTTGTGATTAGGGTTATGGATAGTAACATAGTAACATAGTAACATAGTTAGTAAGGCCGAAAAAAGACATTAGTCCATCCAGTTCAGCCTATATTCCATCATAATAAATACCCAGATCTACGTCCTTCTACAGAACCTAATAATTGTATGATACAATATTGTTCTGCTCCAGGAAGACATCCAGGCCTCTCTTGAACCCCTCGACTGAGTTCGCCATCACCACCTCCTCAGGCAAGCAATTCCAGATTCTCACTGCCCTAACAGTAAAGAATCCTCTTCTATGTTGGTGGAAAAACCTTCTCTCCTCCAGACGCAAAGAATGCCCCCTTGTGCCCGTCACCTTCCTTGGTATAAACAGATCCCCAGCGAGATATTTGTATTGTCCCCTTATATACTTATACATGGTTATTAGATCGCCCCTCCCAATAGGGTTGGGATTAGGGTTAGGGGTGTGTTGGGGTTATGGTTAGGGGTGTGTTGGGGTTATGGTTAGGGGTGTGTTGGGGTTAGGGTTATAGTTAGGGTTGGAATTAGGGTTTGGGGTGTGTTTGGGGTTAAGGTTGTGATTAGGGTTATGGTTGGGGTTGGGATTAGGGTTATGGGTGTGTTAGGATTGGGTTGTGATTAGAGTTATGGTTAGGGGTTTGTTGGGATTAGGGTTGTGATTAGGATTATGGATAAGGTTGGGATTAGGGTTAGGGGTGTGTTGGGGTTAGGGTTGGAGTTAGAATTGGGGGTTTCCACTGTTTAGGTACATCAAGTGGTCTCCAAATGCGACATGGCGCCACCATTGATTGCAACCAATTTTGCGTTCAAAAAGTCAAATGGTGCTCCCTCCCTTCTGAGCTCTCCCGCGCACCCAAACAGTAGTTTACCCCAACAAATGGGGCATCAGGGTACTCAGAACAAATTGGACAACTTTTGGGGTCCAGTTTCTCCTGTTACCCTTGGGAAAATAAAAAATATTGGGGGCTAAAAAAAAATCATTTTTTTGGAAAAAAATAATTATTTATTTTCACGGCTCTGCGCTATAAACTTTTGTGAAGCACTTGGGCATTAAAAGTGCTCTCCACACATCTAAATAAGCTCCTTTGGGGAATCTAGCTTCCAAAATGGGGTCACTTGTGGGGGGTTTCTACTATTTAGGCACATCAAGGGCTCTGCAAATGCAACATGATGCCCGCAGACCATTCCATCAAAGTCTGCATTCCAAAACGTCACTACTTCCTTTCCGAGCTCTGGCATGCACCCAAACAGTGGTTTACCCCCACTTATGGGGTATGAGCGTACTCTGGACAGATTGGACAACAAATTCCATGGTCCAATTTCTCCTGTTACCCTTGGGAAAATAAAAAATTGGGGGCTGAAATATCATTTTTTGTAAAAAAAAAAAAATATATATATTTTCACGGCTCTGCATTATAAGCTTCTGTGAAGCACTTGGAGGTTCATAGTGCTCACCACACATCTAAATAAGCTCCTTTTGGGGTCTAGTTTCCAGAATAGGGGTGACTTGTGGGTGGTTTCTACTGTTTAGGGACATCAGGGGCTCTGCAAATGCAACATGACGCCTGAAGACCATTCCATCAAAGTCTGCATTTTAAAACGTCACTACTTCCGAGCCCCAATGTATGCCCAAACAGTGGTCCCCCCTCAAATGGAGTGTCAGCATACTCAGGACAAACTAGACAACAATGTTTAGGGGAGCAATTTCTCCTGTTAACCGTGTGAAAATAAAAAATTGTGGGCTAAAAAATCATTTTTGAGGAAAATAAATAGATTTTTTATTTTTATGGCTCTGCGTTATAAACTTCTGTGAAGCACTTTTGGGTTCAAAGTTCTCACCACTCATCTAGATAAGTTCCTTAGGGGGTCTAGTTTCCAAAATGGTGTCACTTGTGGGGGTTTCCACTGTTTAGGCACATCAGGGGCTCCCCAAAAGCGCCATGGCGTCCGATCTCAATTCCAGCCAATTCTGCATTGAAAATGTCAAACAGTGGTCCTTCCCTTCCGAGCTCTGACATGCGCCTAAACAGTGGTTTACCCCCACATAAGGGGTATCGGCATACTCAGGACAAATTACACAACATCTTTCGGGGTCTAATTTTGATTGTTACCCTTGTGAAAATAAAAATTTGGGGGCAAAAAGATCATTTTTGTGGAAAAAATAAGTTTTTTTTTATTTTCACGGCTCTACGTTATAAACTTCTGTGAAGCACTTGGGGGTTCAAAGTGCTCACCACACATCTAGATAACTTCCTTATGGGGTCTAGTTTCCAAAATGGTGCCACTTTTGGGGGTTTCCCACTGTTTAGGCACATCAGGGGCTCCCTTAAAGCGACATGGCGCCCTATCTCAATTCCAGCCAATTCTGCATTGAAAAAGTCAAACAGCACTCCTTCCCTTCCAAGCTCTGCCCTGCACCAAAACAGTGGTTTACCCCCACATATTTTGAGCACATTGAGGGGTGTAGTTTTTAAAATGGTGTAAATTTTTGGTATTTTCTGTCTTGTACACCCCTCAAAGTACTTTAAATGTGAGGTGGTACCTAAAAAATGGTTTTGTAAATTTTGTTGTAAAAATGAGAAATCCCTGGTCAACTTTGAACCCTTAGGCTGTGTGCACACGTTGTGTTTTTTTCACATTTTTTCACTATAAAACGCATACATTAAGCATCCCATCATTTAGAATGCATTCCGCAATTTGTGTGCACATGATGTGTTTTTTTCCGCAAAAAAAAAAATGCATTGCGGTAAAAAACGCATCATGTTCATTAATTTTGCAGATTTTTCACGTTTTTCCTGATATTTAATGCATTGGGAAACTCCAGAAAAACCCCCCGAAAAAATCGCATCAAAAATGCACCAAAATCGCCAAAAAAATGCATGCGGATTTCTTTCAGAAAATGTACGGTTTTGTTCAGGAAATTTCTGCAAGAAATCCTGAACGTGTGCACATAGCCTTATAACTTCCTAACAAAAAAAAATTGCTTCCAAAATTGTGCTGATGTAAAGTAGACATGTGGGAAATGCTATTTATTAGCTATTTTGTGTGACATATCTCTCTGATTTAAGGGCATAAAAATACAAAGTTTGAAGATTTCAAAATTTGTAAACATTTTCACCACATTTCCATTTTTTTTCCATAAGTAAACGCAAGTAATATAGAAGAAATTTTACCACTAACATGAAGTGCTATATGTCACGAAAAAACATTCTCGGAATCAGCGGGATCCGTTAAAGCGTTCCAGAGTTATAACCTCATAAAGTGACAGTGGTCAGAATTGTAAAAATTGGCCTGGTCATTAGGCTGCAAATTTACTCTGTCACTAAGGGGTTAACAGAAAGAACACTTGAAATAGATCACTCTGTTTGTAATGACTCTATATAATGAGTTTCACTTTTTGTATTGAAGAACTGAAATGAATTTACTTTTTGATAATATTCTAATTTTGTGAGAAGCACCTCTATCTACCCCATATCTATCTATCCATCTACCTATCTACCCATTTATCATGTTTCCAACTATCAAATTATTTTGTATTTTCACCTACAACACCACACAATAGAAAATTGATTTCATATGTGAGTTAATCATGAAATTTTATGGGTAAAATGACCCCAAGCTGTTAGTGAACATGTCTATTCTAAACCTCCTTCACGCTGCGCATAACTGATCCATCAGACACCTTCTATCATTACTAGTCTACTGCCAAACATCACTCATGACCAACATTTTATTTCTTTTCATTTCATTGTGTAAGTGCTCATCTTTGATTTGTGGTACGTTTTCCAAATTAGGACTTTTTTTGTTAGTAAAATACATAGAAGCTGCTATCATAACAATCCCAGGCTTGGCCGTGGCACAAGATACACCATTTAGTGTATTTATTTAGGCATTTAGTCTATAAATGTTCATGTGGTTTTGATTCGGCAAAGTAAATCCAGCAAGACTTTTCTTATTTCTCCAATAACTGCAGATAGTTACTCCTATATTCCAGCTATTAACATAGTAGAGCAATATTTGAGTTA